>NC_069692.1:16245146-17490407 GCF_023699985.2 Odocoileus virginianus
GGCTTTTGTCCTGATCAACTGGATGGTTGGATTTGCTACTACTTGAGCAGTAGAAGGTCATTAGGAGAATCATGTTTTGGGGAGGACACTGGGAGTTCGGTATCAGTTAAAATGTGGGGTGCCTATTAGATGTGCAGGTGGATAAGTCAAGTAGATAATTGTAACCACAGGCCTAGGGTTCAAGGTAGAGGTATCTAAAGAGCTGTCCATTTGGAAATAATTTATAGGTGAAATTTAAAAATACAGCACTAGCTGAGCCCATGTAAGGAGTGAGTATAGAAGCTTGAGTTCATATATACTTCAGCACTTAGATGTTAGGGAGATGAAGAGGGTCTAGCAAAGAAGACTGAAAATGGTCATTGACATTGGTTATATCACATTTTGCTGATCTATCAAGTAATAAGAGGACTGATAATTGATATTAGATTCAGCAATTTGGAATTCTTTGGGCACATTGTCAAGAGTGGTGCTGGTAGTGGTGAGGTGAAAGCCTCAAAAAGTGGTAAGGTAAAAGCTTAGTTGGGGTAAGCTCAAGAGAGTGGGAGGAGGCAGCAAATAGTGATATATGCTTCAAGAAGGTTTGCTATAAAAGTGGGCAGAGAAAAAGTGTTGTAGCTAGATGGGGATGTGGGTCAAGCATTTTTGTTTGCTTGTTTTATTTTTTTAATATGATACAAGTAATGTTTGTGGATAAGAAAAATGTAGTTGAAAAAACCATTTATTTTGTGGGGAAAATAGGAGAAAGTTGCCAGAGTGATGTACTGTTATTCCTTTGGTAAAAGGTTCCTTTTACCTTTTAATCTAGTGGACAATAGAGTGATTGGTTTTAAATAGGGGCACAAATGGTTCATCTAATAAGAAAGGTGAATGTAAGCAGACAGATACAGATCTTGGATTTAAGTGCTTGAATAGAAAGAAGGACTCTTGTTATTTGTGTGTTTCAGTAAAATTGAAAGTAAGTCATGTCTGAGGTGAGGATGAAAGAAGAGGTGTTGGAATTTTGAGAAGATAGGAAATGGTAGTAGATTCATTCCTGCACCAGGATCCACCTCATGTTTGTGGTTATAGATTTATGGGCAGCCTAACTGCATAGTGCACACATGTATGAAGTAGATGTGCATACATGCTAAGTCGCTTCAGTATTGTCCAACTGTGTGTGACTCTATGGATTGTAACCTGCCAGGCTTTTCTGACCATGGGATTCTCCAGTCAAGAATACTAGAGTGGGTTGCCATGCCCTCCTCCGGCGGATCTTCCTGACCCAGGGATCGGACCTACATCTCCTACACTCCAGGATTGGCAGGTGGGTTCTTTACCACTAGTGCCACCTGGGAAGCCTGAAATAGATAGTGAGTTGGATTTAATTAGAGTTAAGACTTAGCCTGGAATAGGTTTTAATTATATGCAAGGGATTTTAGTGAAGAAGCATGGAAGCTAGTCTGGATAATGTATAACATGGAGAACAGAGTGAAAATCCATATAATCAATTTTTTATAGGTTCCCTCTTAAATTATAGATGGGAATTTAAGAAGTTATTGGGATTATAGTACTAAAGGGACCTAGGAACAGAAACTGAGGTGCTTGAATCAAGATTACAGAAGGGTATAGGTATTATTTAGCAATAATGTCAAGACTATAGCCTGGGAGTAGGAGTGACTGATACTTGTGTTTGCTTACTTTCTTGATGTTGTTCATTTGTATTACAAATCATAATAATGAGCTCCAACAGATTTTACCTTAAAGTTATTGTATTTTTTTCAAGAAGAAAAATCCAAATTTCAAGTAGTACACAACAGATTGAAACATTTACTTCTGTCCGCAAGCCATTTCAAGAATTAACTCAAGAATTAATATTCAGATAATCCTGTTCTTCTATTGTTTTGCCAGCTGTTTATGCCTATAAAGTAAATGAAATGCCAGAGATGTTTACATAGTGAAACCTGAATTACTGAGTTCTACTTTCTAAGAGTTAAGTGATATTAATTCCAAATAAGATTATTAAGATCTTTTCTGGAATCAAATCCAAGGCTGAGTCCTCTCTTTACTAACATGCATTACTGCTTCAAATCAAAGTGGTTGTTTATTTTTAGAAACTGTGTCTAAGCTATCATTTTTTGACATTTTGCCACTTCATCACCCCAAGATTGAATCTATATAAAAATTTGCTTCCACAAAAATGTAATTAAGTGTAACTTTAAAAATATTATGTAGTATCATTTAATAATTACTCATGTAAAGTTTTGTAATGTTCATTTTCCAGATGGGCAAATGAAACTTGTGAGGTTAAGGAACTTCAGAGCCAGAGTTACAGAGGCCATTACGTTCTCCTGAGCCTTGGTTTAGTAATAGGATATCCAAACTAGTATCCACCCACTGAGTTACTCAAAGAGGTCTTTTGAATGGATTCAGGTTGTTGAAGCATTTAGACTAAATCTGGAAATTGAAATTTATGCCTTTGTTTCTTTCAAACTAGGAAAATACTAAGATCTTGAAACTCAGTCTCAATAGTAATTCAGTTAAGACAGCTAATCAACTAGAAATGTAGTTAGCACCATGGTAATATAATTTTACTAGGCCAAAGCTGTCAAATATGAACATTAAGAAGTAATCCCCACTGATTTTTCCTTTGTCCATAGCAGGGAGAATATATCTATCTCAGTACTCTTTCCTGTTGAACCTAACTTCAGCTTGAGTTCTTTCAAGATTGCTTTATAGACAGTCAATACTAGTAGATAAACATTGACGTACAAGAAGAAAACTATTTTCCATTTGTGGTCTGGGAATTACATATTTGAAAGAATTAACACCCTCAAATCCTTCCCTTATAACTAAAGAATAGATCAGTACTGACAATATCCTGGCTAATAAACATAAATCTGTATTTAAATTAGACAGGAAGTATTGCCATTTATCCAGGAGACAGTGAAGAACAGGATAACAATCGCCATGTTTTAAGTATGAAATAGGGGGAAAACATAGAACATGTAGGGTTAAATATAACATCCTTCCTCGGGGAAAGAGTCCATAGCTTTTTAAAGGGGTCCATAGCTTTTTGAATGAGAAGGGATTTGGATAGACATTAAATGATTACAAATTGTGATTATTTCTATGAAGTATAGCATGCCATGAGAGTAAAACAAGGAAATTAATTTATGTGGGTAGAGTCAGAGACGGTCTGAACACGGAAGTGATAGTAAAACAGAACTTTAGAGTGAACAGGCATTAACCGTGTCAAGACAACAGTGCCTGTGCATTTATGTGCGTGTAGTTGGGTTTCGGGAGAGTAGACAAGTAGAGTGTTCCTCCTCAGAGCCTCAGAAAGGGAATATACTTGCAGGTTTCAGGAAAAGAAGAAAGAATAGTTTGAAGGGAAACTCCAAGTTAAATAAAAGCATGTGAAAAAATACTATGGTCCACTTATGAAGGAGGCTAAAATGTGGCATCATTTTTGATGGACTATAATAGAAGATGCTCCTTTTGATATTGCTTAAGCAGTATAGGTGAAAGGTAAACTATAGTCCTTTGAATGATATGAGGTGAGCAAGTGGAGATGGTTATAGAAACAACTGTTCTGAAAATCTTATCTTTGTAAGTAATTTGGAAAGAAAACGTTTAATAAGCTTAACTAAAAAGGGGTTTTAAAGATGAATTTTATAGTTTCCTCAGGTTAGGACTTATGTCAACAACAAACTGGTATCAGGGACTGGAGCTTGTGTAGCTCCTACCAATCACCCTGTATCTTTCTTTTCAGATTTTTTAAAAAAAATCTTAAAAAAAATTTTTTCATTTATTTTTGGTGACTCTGATCCTTCATTTCTGCGTGCAGGCTTTCTCTAGCTGTGGTGAGCAGGGGCTGCTCTCTAGTTGAGGTGTGTGATCCTGTCATCAAGGTGGCTTTTCTTGTTGCAGAGCAGCGGCTCTAAGTGCACGGGCTTCAGTAGTTGTGGCTGCTGGACTCTAGAGCCCAGGATCAGTATTTGGTGCACAGTCTCAGTTACCCCGGGGCACGTGGGATCTTCCTGGACCAAAGATCAACCCCGTGTCCCCTGAATTGGCAGGTGGATTCTTTATATATATATATATATATATATATATATATATATATATATATATATATAAATTTCATTGGAGTATAGTTGATTTAAATTTATTTATGTATTTTAATTAACTTATTTAATTGGAGGCTAATTAATTACTTTATAAGCTGGACCACTAGGTAAGTCTACTATCTAACTTTCTTTTGCATTGGATCTTCAATCTACATCTGTTGCTCTGTCCTCATCCCCTTCTTGTTTTGAATGTGACTGCATCTCAATACAGAAAACACAGTCTTCATATTCTTGCATTTTGAACATAAAGTCACACATTTTAAAATGACCTAATTACACAAAGGTAAATTTTTCATTTAAAACGTTCTTGTGGAACTAAAACTGTGAAGGTATATTTATTCAAGCCAGTCATAAAAATTTTAGAAACTCAAAAGCTTATCAGTAATAACCACTTGGTTGATATTTAAATAAGTTCAAATATGGAAGTATAAGTTAAAATAGATATGAGGTACTTATTGAGATCTCAAGTTTGAGATTTAGTTTTCATGATCAAAATTACAGTGTAATTAAGTGGATTCTTTTCACTTATTCTTTACCAAAGACATCAAGTTCTCAACATATATGATAATTAGAATGAGAGAGTTGGTAAAAGCTATGGCCACTCTAATATCTCAAAAAACCTCAGGATGTATTGCTAGTAAGCCCATTTTGTTGCCTTCATGATACTTGTTTCAAATTTATCAACTGTTTTCAAAATTCTGACCCATTCTTTCCTGAAATCATAAATAAAAACAGAAGTCTTTAGATGAATGTACTCCTTACTTATTTTCCCAACATCAATCTCAAACCTGCCTACAAAAAGATAATAGAGGAATCTGTAACTGAAGGGAGGTGTGGGCAAAGAGAAAATTAAAAAAAAAATTGGAGAAACTAGAACAAGTTGAATATTCTAGGTCAAAACCAGTAGAAAAAGTAAAACAATAAAAATGAAAGGGTACTTAGGAATAGAAAGGAAAAAAATGATAATAGTATAGTCCTAGAGAAAGTAGGAGAGAATGAAATCCACAGGCACATGTGAAAAGATTGGTCTTGGCTTGGGGAATGGACATTTCTTCTTTGTGTCAGGGGAAGATGAGGGTCCAGATATAACAAAACCCATATTTTCATTTCTCAGGGGTAGAGATAATATTTAATGACTTCTTTTAGCAAAAATGATAGAACTTTGATATTTTAACTGACAAAATGAACAGCTCTAATTATTTTTCAGGGGACAAAATATAGACCCCATCTAAAGCGATTCCTGCAACCGAATATAATGTAGCCACAAACCTAGGCAAAACTCAAGTAGACACTTAACTTTACAAAATCAAAATTTGTCTCCTTATTGCAAAATTCAGACTTAAATTGAAGAAAGTAGGGAAAATGACTAGACCATTCAGGTATGACCTAAATCAAATCCCTTATGATTATACAGTAAAAGTGATCAATAGATTCAAGGGATAGATCTGATAGCATGCCTGAAGAACTATGGATGGAGGTTTGTGACACTGTACAGGAGACAGTGATCAAAACTAAACCCAAGAAAAAGAAATGCAAAAAGGCAAAATGGTTGTCTGAGGAGGCCTTACAAATAGGTGAGAAAAAAAGAGAAGCTAAAAGCAAAGAAGAAAAGGAAAGATATACCCATCTGAATGCAGAGTTCCAAAGAATAGCAAGGAGAGAGATAAGAAAGCCTTCTCCAATGGAAAGAATAGAGGAAAACAATAGAATGGGAAAGAGTGGAGAACTCTTCAAGATATTAAAACTACCAAGGAAATATTTCGTGCAAAGATGGGCGTAATAAAAGACAGAAGTGGTATGGACCTAACAGAAGCATAAGATATTAACAAAATGTGGCAAGACAGAAGAACTATACATAAAAGATCTTCATGACCCAGATAACCATGATGGTGTGATCACTCACCTAGAGCCAGACATCCTGGTCTATGAAGTCAAGTTAGCCTTAGAAAGCATCACCACGAACAAAGCTAGTGGAGGTGATGGAATTCCAGTTGAGCTATTTCAAACCCTAAAAGATGATGCTGTGAAAGTGCTGCATTCAATATGCCAGCAAATTTGGAAAACTGAGCAGTGGTCACAGGACTGGAAAAGGTCAGTTTTCATTCCAATCGCCAAAAAAGGCAATGCCAAAGAATGCTCAAACTACCGCACAATTGCACTCATCTCACATGCTAGCAAAGTAATGTTCAAAATTCTCCATGGCAAGCTTCAACAGTACATGAACTGTGAACTTCCAGATGTTCAAGCTGGATTTAGAAAAGGCAGAGAAAGCAGAGATCAAATTGCCAACATCCGTTGGATCATCGAAAAAGCAAGAGCGTTCCAGAAAAACTTCTACTTCATTGACTACACCAAAGCCTTTGTGGATCACAACAAACTGTGGAACATTCTTCAAGAGATGGGAATACCAGACCACCTGACCTGCCTCCTGAGAAATCAGTATGCAGGTCAAGAAGCAACAGTTGGAAACGGATATGGAAAAACAGACTCATTTCAAATTGGGAAAGGAATACCTCAAGTCTGTACATTATCACCCTGCTTATTTAACTGATATGCAGAATACATCATGCAAAACACCAGGCTGGATGAAGCAAGAGCACAATCAAGATTGCTGGGAGAAATATCAATAACCTCAGATATGCAGATGACACCACCCTTATGGCAGAAAGTGAAGAAGAACTAAAGAGCCTCTTGAAGAAAGTGAAAGAGGAGAGTGAAAAAGCTGGCTTAAAACTCAACATTCAGAAAACTAAGATCATGGCATCCAGTCCCATTATTTCATGGCAAATAGATGGGGAAACAATGGAAACAGTGACAGACTTTATTTTCTTGGGCTCCAAAATCACTGCAGTTGGTGACTTTAGCCATGAAATTAAAAGACGCTTGCTCCTTGGAAGAAAAGCTCTGACCAACCTAGACAGCATATTAAAAAGCAGAGACATTATTTTGCCAACAAAGGTCCGTCTAGTCAAAGCTATGATTTTTCCAGTAGTCACGTGTGGATGTAAGAGTTGGACCATAAAGATGGCTGAATACTGAATAATTGATGCTTTTGAACTGTGGTGTTTCAGAAGACTCTTAAGAGTCCTTTGGACTCTAGGAGATCCAAACAGTCAATCCTAAAGGAAATCAGTCCTGAATATTCAATGGAAGGATGATGCTAAAACTGAAATTTCAATACTTTGGCCACCTGTTGTGAAGAGCTGACTCATTTGAAAAGACCCTGATGCTGGGAAAGATTGAAGGCAGGAGGAGAAAGGAATGACTGAGGATGAGATGTTGGATGGCTTCACCAACTTGATGTACATAAGTTTGAGCAAGTTCTGGGAGTTGGTGAAGGACAGGGAAGCCTGGCTTGCTGCAGTCTATGATGTCATGAAGGGTTGGACATGACTGAGTGACTGAACTGTACTGAACTGAGATTTTACAAATGCTTGGCATCAGACACATTTTCTTTCAAACAATACACAGAGTACTTTTACCTTGGGTTCTTGGAAAGTTCCCAGTGAGGATATTTCTACCTTTAATCTGCTGTCAGACTAGATGAAATATTAACTTTAAATTATTCTTGAATTATAAGGAATTTAGAGATTTCATATCTAGACTCTCTTCCTATCCACTTATTTCAGACTTACTCCATAGCACTGCCTCCTTTTCCAGCACTTTCTGATGTGTTTAGTAAAGTAATATATATATATATATATACACACACACACATACAATTTGTTCTTGTTTCTTTTTTATTTTTGTAAATTCAATGAACATATGCAGTTTTCTTCTGTAACAGGAGTTAGGATTCTTCTTCCTAATTTGTTACTGACAAAAATGTTTACTTTTTTCACTCTTCAAAATAAGAGTTTCAGAATTTAGTTTTTAACTCAATTCTTATAGCTTTCCTAAGCCAGTCATTCCTGCAAGTTGTAATTTTAAATATTGTGTTGCTTCCAGTTTTATGGTATGTAGGCCATCATGATGCATTTAGGAAGGAGATAGGTTATCAGTAAAGTAATTTTAAACAATAGGAAATGACTAACTTATAAATCTATTTTATTGAAGTGATGTCTTTTTATTACTAGCATAAGATATTAAGTACCATGGATAATATGTTGAATAGTAAGATCATATTAGCAAACTGCAATTGGGGTTTTGTTTAAAATATAACTTCAAAGTCTAAGGCATGTTTTGAAAAGCTAATAAATTGCTTATAACACTTGCAAAATAATATGTTCCTGTAATGTGATCAAAGACTTTATATTTGTATAATAATTTATTTCTCCTTGAATCATGTAGAGAGAGGACATTGAAATCTTGCTCATTTTAGCAACCTTTATTTTTCAACCTGATAAGCGGAGATGTATTCAGCATTTGATTACAGTTTATATAACAAAAGCTTATTTATTTGGTGTATTTTCAGTTCAGAGCCTCCTTTTGATTTGGCCCTAGATGGTCATTCTGAATATAGATGAGGATGTGCAGTGTGTAGTGTCAGCTCATTACTGGACTTAAATCTTGTAACGGCTCCATATTGTAGTGCTTAGCAAAGTGCCAGCCCCTTACTCCTCTGCAGCCTCCTTTTGATCTCTAATGATTCATGTTGATGGACTCATATGTTATAGACACTTTATGGCCATGTGATCTGTATCTTGTTTTTATTTATCTATTTTCTTAAAAAGATAGTAGCTCTCAATTTTTGAAGATGGAATAGAAAGAAAAGCAAGTGATTTGCCGACAACTTGAAGAAAAATTGTTTTAATCATCATGTTAAACCAGGGGGTTCTGTGTGACAGAGGTAGTTTAAAAATTTAGAAAAGGCAGGTAAAGCATGAGTTGGATGTGTTATTTATAGTGAGTTTTGAAATTCTATTTCAAAAATATATGTTATACTTTATAGTTCAGTACAAAGCAGTATGTATTTTATATAATGACTAAAGATCAAAAGCTAGCTAATATCAAAAGTGATAGCAGAATAATAAAAAATTGATGGATTAATGAATTGAATTTTCTCTTAACCTATGCTACTAATTTCCTAAGTTATGGTTACTAAATAAATAAATACCATGTTTCTTTAAAAATGTACTGATAGATAAAATAATGGTTTATTTTATAAGTACATTGAATATTCATGAGACTTCATTTTATATACATGAAAAGGAGACATAGTTCATTTTTATGCATTTGATCAACATTGTGATTAGTGGTTTTCTATATTTCAGTAAAGATCTAATTAGACTTTTAAAGTTGAACTAAAATACATGCTCAGTTGTGAATTAATTTTTTATTATCTTTTAATCTATATAAGTTTTGGCTTATCTGGCCAGTTAGGTTATATACTTTAAAGGTGTTATCAAAGATAGGTTGATGACTCAGTTACTTCTGAAGCTAAGGCTCTAGGCTGTAGACTTGACTTGTAGCCCTAAGCTGTACTTCAGTCTTGGATATTCCACAAATGTCTATGATGAATAATAATGTGCAGTTATTATTTCCACCAGGGGGGAAAAAAACACTTAAATCAGATACCACTTGCTTTTCTTTAAAAAATAATGTATTGAATGCTTCCTCAGGGCAAGCACTTTGTTTATAAACTACCTCATTTAAAACTTACATGTAACTCCATGCCTGATTCATGTCAATGTATGACAAAACCCACTGAAATGTTGTGAAGTAATTAGCCTCCAACTAATAAAAATAAATGGAAAAAATAAAAAATAAAAAACAAGTTAAAAAAAAAAACTTACACCAAACTTAAATCCCTTTTGCAGGTGGGGAAACTGGGACTTAAAAAGGGTTAAATAGTTTTCTAAGGTTACAAGACTAATAAAAAGTGATGCTTGTAGAATAAACTTACAATTACCAAAAGGGAATGGAGGAGGGATAAATTAGGAATTTGGGACTAACAGATACACACTACTATGTATAAAATAGATAATCAACAAAGACCTGATATAGCACAGGGAACTATATTCAGTGTTTTGTAATAACCTATAACAGAATAGAATGAAAAAGTATACATATGTATGTATAAATCATAAATATATATGTATGTATGACTCATATATGTATATATAACTGAATGAACTTGCTGTATATCTGAAACATTATAAATCAACTCTGCTTCATTTTTTTTAAGTGATGGCTTGGGTTTAAATTTAGGTTCATTTGATTCTTCAGGGTAGAGGTTTTTGTTTTTTAATTATACCACCTTCCTTTTTTTGTTTATAAGGAAAAAAATTATTATTATACTGATATTTGTGAAAAATAATCACCAGATTCCTTCATGATGCCTCAAATCACAAACATGAACAAATTTTAAAAGCTTCCACATGAATCAGTTTCCATTAGTAATCACTGGTAATTTTGTATATCGTTGCACCATAAAATCATTACCTTTTCCATTTTGATTTGGGTTTTCTATCTTAATAATGGACAGTTGTCCACTAATTAGAACACTAAATCAGTTTTGCATATCATTGTTTGCTTTTTTTTTAATATAGAGTAGGTGGTAATATAATAAACAATGTCATTCAAAATTCTGTTTTTAATTTATCTTAAACCTTGGATTAAGACTAAAAATTAATTATCCCTCTTCCCAGTCTCTTTGTAGCCCTTATAAGTACCAGCAATTGGTTTATATTTGTTTAACTATTTATGTGGTGGGAGAGGGTGATTTACATATGAACATCAAACATGAGAGTTATTCTGAGAGAATATGAAGCCACAGTAGCATTTGGCTTAGGTCAATGAGAACCAAGACATGATAATTTGTTCCAAAGACAAGATGTAAATTATCCTATGTCATGGACTTCAAAATCATTTGTCAGTACTCAAAAGAGTAAATTTTAAAGGCCTGGCACCCAAGGTTATAACTTAGGATGAAAAACCCTGCAAGACACACAGATGGCAATCTAATTATTGATGCATACAATTTTTACATATGTTCATAAGTAACTAATCATGTAACTGAACCTACTGAACTGCTTTGAAATCCAAGAAATTTTACAATTTAAAAATTTATTCAATTCTAAACCAGATCACAGAATGTTCTTTGTGGAAAGTACTATTATTCCTGTCTAATTGATTCAATAACTAAATCAACTTAGATTTTCTTTAAAAATTTATGTTTTTCATTTTGAAAATTTAAAAATTAAAATACACACACATAGGGTCTGGCCCACTAGGCATTAATAATTAAAACAGAGCTTTGTTACATCTTTGCTATGTTATATCTTTATTTATCTAAAGGGAAACTAGTTAATTTTAAAAATAAGAATGAATTTCTGTTACTTTGTCAAAGAAACAAATGTGGTTATGTATCTTGACTATGTTCATTTCTGGAATACTTGAGTGCAGGATAGTATATCATTTTTGAGAACACTTATTAAATAGGGAAATCCCTGTAGTCGTGTGTGATTGGCATGGCTTTACTTTCCAACAGAGTGTACTAAAAATTGTAGCAAAGACTTTATTCAACAAAATAAAACCATATAGCCACATTCACTGCTTCTGATTTATCATCATTATTTTTGACTCGGAATATCCCTCCCTCGGCATGCTGTTTTATGCCTTGTGATTCAGAGTGCCCTTTTATAGCATGCTGTAGCACTTCAGAAGGAGACAGCCCCAGTTCCTAACATTGCCATAAATCAGAGAGTCTGTCGCTATGGCAGTACTTGCAGGTTATTCTACCCTAGAGTCTCTGATTTTGGGGATTTTTTTTCCTTTTTGTTTTATCATTGAAAATGGATTCTGTTCTGGAAGGCTTAGGTATTTGTAGGTCATTTTCTTAAATGAAAGAAGTTTTGCCTGTGTGGACTGTTTGCACTTTAGTCTTAGGTATAATTTCTTTCATCTTATATTTTTTAGTTTGAGTTTCCCTTGAATTCAAACATAACTTTCCACACCAGAAATGTTCTCCAAAAGTGCCTTGCTCTCTTTAGCTTTAATCGGTAGCTTTAATCATTTTCTCTTAGAAGTAGGCTGATAATAACTCATAATATGTTCCCTTCAATGGGCATTGCATTTTAATAAAGAATATAAATGTAAAAACTCTAGTGGTGACATTTCAGGCATCTTGGCAGATAGCCAAGGGGGTAGTTCTTGCCGGGGGTCTCCCATTGTTCTTATGCCAGACCAGGTCAGAACTTGTGTAAATCTTTAAGCTTGTCTTCTATAGTGTGTGTCAAGAGAAGAATATTCTAGTGTCACAGGCGTTCATGTTACTTTTCTCACTCTGCAATATTATATGGGTTTTCTCTGTGTCTATATTTCTTCATTTTGATGTGTGCATTGAACATATTTTGTGGACATTATTCATTCTTTTGTTCAATGATTAGACTTCATCACTGCTCTTTGTACTGTCTCCCTTGTTTCTTCTGTGAGAAGAGTGTGATCGATACACCTGTATTGATGCTTGAACACTTCAGCAGAGTGACCATCACTTTATATACAGAAAAGTTGGCTTCGGTCAGCAAAACATCAGGTTGAAAAAGGGAAGTATCGCAAAATTTTGAAGCTAGTAGCGATAATGAAAATATAAGCAAGAAATATTCTTATTAAATGAAAGATGTTTCCAGAGTGTCAGTAAGCAGTCACATCTTAAAAAATAGAGAAATTACTCTTAATGAAACTATAGGGATAGATACATGCCATTATGAATTTGTCTAAACCATAAAACGTACAATACCAAGAGTACATCCTAATAGAAACTATGGTCTTTGGATGATGAGTTTGTATTAATGTCAGTTCATCATCAATGGTACATTTGTTCAGTTGTGACAAATGTATACTATTCAGGTAGAGGATGTTGATAATGAGAGCTGTTCTGCATATATAGGGGTAGGGAGCATATGGGAAATCTTTATACCTTCCTTTCAGTTTTGCTGTGAACCTAAAACTGCTCTAAAAAATTAACCTACTAAAACATAATATAAATGAAAATTAAAGATGGCATATATTAATGTATTGCATTAGTTCATTGTAAGAAAATAAGAGAATTAACAAAACAAATGAAGATATGAAGAACAATAACAGCTCGATTTATTGAGTTTATTTTATGACACACATTATGCTAAGGAAACTGAATAACTTACCTAATTAAATTCTCACAGTGACCCTGTAAGAAAGTATCATTATTCTCCCCTTTCACAGATGAGGAAACTGAGATTAGGGATGTTTAGTAAATAAATAAGGTTGAATGAGACTCTTTAGTTTTTCTTAATTTGTGTCTTCCTTTTCTTTTTCTGTTTCCCCCTCCCCTGCCTCTCCTCCCCTACCTTCCTTCCTTTGGAATCCTTTGGAAATGTATCACTCCAGTAAATGAGGATAGGGGTGGGAAAGTAAAGGAAGAGATTATTGTATGGGTGGCAGTCTGAAGGTCAACTTCAGAAAAGATGCCTCTCTGACTCATTTCATACCTATAACCTCACCCATGATAGGAACAAGATAACCTATATGTTTAATGATTCTATCAGTCATTCCAAATAGAGACTAGATAAAAACTAGATGAATAACTAAAAGGCTTTTATTACTGGGCATTTGAATGATTTTGTAGTGCCTCACATCATGTTTTATTTAATTGGTTGTCATAATAAATGCACTTTGACTAAAGGATAAATGTTTTCTAAGGCACATGTTCATTCATTTCATGACTATATGAGACTGTATTAGGAGCTCATGATACATCTTCACTTATCATTTCAAGATCCCTGAATGACTGGTATTAAAATCTTATTATAGTTAAGGATGAGGCAAATCGTCAGTTATGGTAGCCTACAGCTACAGTGAAAATGTTGGAGCCAGGATTCAAACCTAGTTTGGTCTCTCTCCTTAGCTCATTTCTTTCCACTATAATATTCTGCTTCCCGATGTTCAGAAATATTTAGCTGATTTATCCTTCCCTCTTCGTGTGTGTGCGCATTTGTGGGCTCAGTCATGTCCAACTCTTTGCTTTTGCTTATCCACCTTTTGGTGCTAAATAGCCTTTAAAATCTGAAATTTTCCTTGGAAAAAATTGTGGCTTTGGTGTCCATTGTGTGATGCCATGTTACTTATATTGACCTAAAAGAGAAATGTATAAACTTGATGGTGATTAAGTGTCACCCAAGAGAACAATAGAAGCAGTCTAGAATAAAGCAGTCTAGTTAGTTTGGCTTCATTCTTCTCTAGGGAGAACAACTCAAATCAAGTGTGGGGTAGTTTCTATTGGAATGAAAATAACCTGGGCACTACAGAGTGCATGAGAATAGAAGGGAAGGTTAAGAGAACTGTCAGCTTCTTTTAGTGAGAGAGTAACAATAATGAAGCACTACAAGAAGCCTTATACCTTTCAGGAAAGATAAACAAAGCTACATACTGTTCTTGAAAATGTGAATGGAAAGAGAAATATAGTAAAGACTCTATATCTCTTTTCACTTAAAAACATTCTACTCAGCAAAACTATCGAAGACTTTGTCACCCACTATTATAGTTATTCAACTTGATTTGAGATAAAATAGTTCTAGCCCTCTGATTAAACAGGCTCTTATATTAGGAATGATTTAGGAAAGAATGGGATTTGTTATAAGCTATTAAAGATATGTTAAAGTATTAAAATTTTTTAAGTGAAGGTCAGTATTACAAATGAGCATGAAATAAATACTAAATCATGTACATTGTTTAATTCAGCCACATAAAACTAAACATTTTTGTTTTAAATGGAAAGGGAGGGTGGAGAAGAAAACTTTGTCAGTTTATTTTTTAATCTAATTCTCTTGTTGGTACAATGATTTGGAATCCAATATACCTTTCAATTAATTTCTAAATTTCACTTATTTAGATCTACTAAATTAAAATATATAAGGATATATTTTGAAAAATTTCAAGTTGATTCTGATATCTACCTGTGATTTGATGTAAAATGGAAAGTTGTTGATTTCCTATACACACACACATTTTAAATACATATATATACACACACATACAAATACAGGACATACAAATATATCTGTATTTACAGATCTATAAATATATATATACAGATCTCTATATACCTATATGTAAATTATCTATATATATCCTCTTCACACTGAAAACATCCTAAGATAGAATAATGTCTTATTCATTGTTGTATCCCTTGTGCCTAGAATCCAGAGCCTGGTTCCTCAGAAGCATCTCAGAACATACTAGTCAAAAGAAAGAATAATTCTCAGAGGGGAGTGGGTGGCAAGAATAGTGCCAGTTATCCAACTATCAGATTATCCACGGTTAGGGAAGTAGGTCCTAAGCACTACCTTAGTAGTGTTGTGAGACCTCAAACTCTGGGGATAAAATGGGGGGTACTGAGAAGACCAAATGGAAAAGCTAGTCTTGTTAATCCCCTTCAGGGAGCAATGCCTTGTCCTGGCAAAGGGGCTTATGTAACTCAATCAAGTTACGAGCCATGCCATGCAGGGCCAGGCAAGACAACAGGTCATAGTGAAGAGTTCTAGCAAAACATGGACCACTGGAGGAGGAAATGGCAATCCACTCCATTATTCTTGTTGTGAGAACCCCAAGAGCTGTTCAGTTCAGTTGCTCAGTTGTGTCTGACCCTTTGCCACCCCATGGACTGCAGCATGCCAGGCTTCCCTGTCCTTCACCAACTCCCAGAGCTTGCTCAAACTCATGTCCATCGAGTCGGTGATGCCATCCAACCACCTCATCCTCTGTCATCCCCTTCTCCACCTGTCTTCGGTCTTTCTCAGTATCAGGGTCTTTTCCAATGAGTCAGTTCTTCACATCAGGTGGCCAAAGTATTGGAGCTTTAGTTTTAGCATCAGTCCTTCTGATGAATATTCAGGACTGATTTCCTTGAGAATGGACTGGTTTGATCTCCTTACAGTCCAATGGACTCTCAAGAATCTTCTCCAACACCACAGTTCAGTAGTATCAATTCTTTAGCCTTCAGCTTTCTTTATGGTCCAATTTTCACATCCATACATGACTACTGGAAAAACCATAGCTTTGACTTACATGGACTTTGTTGGCAAAGTAATGTCTCTGCTTTTTAATATGCTGTCTAGTTTGGTCATAGCCTTTCTTCCAAGGAGCAAGCATCTTTTAATTTAATGGCCGTAGTCACCATCTGCAGTGATTCTGGAGCCCACAAAAATAAAGTCTATCACTGCTTCCATTGTCTCCCCATCTATTTGTCATGCAGTGGTCAGACCGGATGCCGTGATCTTAGTTTTCTGAATGTTGAGATTTAAGCTAACTTTTTCACTCTCCCCTTTCACTTTCATCAAGAAACTCTTTAGTTCTTCTTCACTTTCTGCCATAAGGGTGGGGTCATCTGCACATCTGAGGTTATTGATATTTCTCCCAGCAATCTTGAATCCAGCTTCTGCCTCATCCAGCCCTGTGTTTCTCATGATGTACTCTGCATATAAGTTAAATAAGCAGGGTGACGATATACAGCCTTGACGTACTGCTTTCCCAATTTGGAACCAGTCTGTTGTTCCATGTCCAGCTCTAACTGTTGCTTCCTGACCTGTATACAGGTTTCTCAAGAGGTAGGTCAGGTGGTCTGGTATTCCCATATCTTGAAGAATTTCCCACTGTTTTTGGTGATCCACACAGTCAAATACTCTGGCATAGTCAATAAAGCAGTAGCTGTTTTTGTGGCACTTTCTTGGTTTTTCGATGATCCAGCGGATGCTGGCAATTTGATCTCTGGTTCCTCTGCCTTTTCTAAATGCAGTTTGAACATCAAGAAGTTCACGGTTCACGTACTGTTGAAGCCTGGCTTGGAGAATTTTGAGTATTACTTTACTAGTGTGTGAGATGAGTTCAATTTTTCTTCTTATTTCCCCATCATTGTTCAAGATGGTTGAGTCTTGAGCTCATGCTGCGATTGATCATGGTCAAAATTCCCCAGATTATTAAGATTTGTTTTTGTCATACATGGCATTTCATACAAAAATACCTTTTTACCTTGTTTTATTAATGCATTTTAAGAACTTGAAGGGATGCCTGATACATAATAAAGATTCAATAAATATTTACTTAAGGATTAAAATTATCATGTTTCTGTGGAGATTTTAATTAGTCTGTGGTAGATTCTTCAGTTTATATCTTATCATCTTATAGAATAGTATATAGTCTTCTAAAGTCTCATTGGACTTTTCCAACAACAGCAGGTAGATAAGACTGTTACTATCCTAGCTGTTTTACACAAGAGAAACCTAAGGCCCAGAAAGATCAAATTTCTTCTTTTATTTCACAAATTTATATACGTTTAGAATTAGAAAGATTTAAAATATTGTCTGCTTTAAATCGTCTGCATTCCCAACAAAGCTTCTTATAGTTGAGTTATTTTAATGGTGAATAAGGCCTTGCCCCTGAAAACACTTCTGCCCATCCTCTTCATTCCACACAGCCTCCCACTTTTATGTATGTGAAGTCATCTTGTATATGAGAGGCTTTCAACATTTGGGGGAAAAATAAGCAGATACATTCTGAGAACTCTCTTGTCCTGACTAAACACTGGTTCTTTTAGCCATGCCTTGTGAGATGTGGTTTTGAGATGGTTTAACCACATATGCTTCCACATATGCTTCAGTTAGTTTAGCTCATTCAATCATTGTAGTCATGACTTAGCTCAGTCTCTATTTATGAGTCCTAATGAAGTTCTGTATGATATATCTGCACTGTTTCATTTAAACTTTGCTGTAACTCAGTTAGATTGTTTTAATGAAGATTCTTATTACAGAAGCAAAAAGTCATTTGAGTTAACTTAAAGAAATTAAAAAGAGAAAAAAGCAACATGGATTTCATGGCATGGGTGCTCTGAAACTCAATGGGAACTTTTGAAAGGTAGGAAGTTGCCTAGGTGTGAAGCTACATGGTGAGAAATTTTGACAAAGAAAAAGAAGACCTGACTAGGGATGAGATGTTGATAAAAAGGCTTGGAAGGGTTTATAACACAGAGCTGTCATATTTGTTTCATAGATAAATTGTCAAGATTTTATGGAAAATTGAAACTATTTTTTGATTCACCTAGTTGACTACTCATGCCCTAATAGACCTTTTACCAGCTTATAGCTAACTAATTTACCCTGATATATACATACATATATGTATGTGTATATATATATATATATATATATATATATATATATTCTGCCTTCAATGCATTTTCCATTTTTTTGTTCACTCTTTCAACATGCTCCATACCACCAGACCCTGAGAAATTTCAGAGGCAGAAGTTGTTTGAATTTCTGTTGTATTTCCCATCCTCTAATATGCAATTGTCTTACCAATATATCTAGAATAGTTGCTACTTCTTGCTCACTTGGTGAGAACAATTTAATTGCTGTGATAGACCTTGAAACAGATCATCCCTGGATTGCTGACCTGTAGTAACTATGACATAATGCATGTTGTTTTAGGTCATTAAGTTTTCAGGTAATTTGCTGTGAAGTATAGATAACCTATATGACTTACATACTCCATCTTTTATTTAAAGTTATAATCAGAATCTGGTAAGTTTGGTTCACTCTAGAGGTCAATTTTCTGTCTCAGAAAAGTCAATTTTAAGTAATGAGTGAAAAATATTGTATATGGGAAAGATGACTACTTAGGTTAATATTCCAAACCAGAGTACTTTTGAGAATAAAAGCTGGCATGGTTAATGATGAATAAGCATAAGAAGAACTCTTCTAGGTAGATAGAGAGGGTCACCTAACTCAAAAAACAGTGACTTCCTGGGCCTGTGGAAAGGCCTGGCTAAGGCAGAAGAGAAAGTTGAATATGGCAGACAAGTGGTTCACCTATTTGAATCATGGGCATTATTTTCCCTGTTATGTAACTGGAAAACTGAGACTCAGGCAAATTGTCTTTCAAATGGCAATAGATCATGTTAAAACTAATGGATCTGGGATTCATACCCAGATTTGTGTCATTCCTAAGTTTCTTGTTCTTTCTACTTAGTCATTGCATCTCTGCGGAACCCAATATGCTGCTCTAGGGTAATCAGAAAGCCAGGGCAGGAGTATCATTTTTTTGTTCTGGATTATTCTAGAATGATCCTTGTTCAGTTCTCAACTTCGGGTGCACATTAGAATTATCTGGAGAAGTTTGAAAATACCAAATGACTACTCTTCTTATCAAAATTAGCAAATCAGAATCTTTTGCAGTGGGATCAGGCATCAGTATTTTAAAATTGTGCCTGATGATTCCATTCTGTAGCCAATCTTGAGATGAAGGAGTCTTATGAGGGCTAGTAGTTGGGGAACAGACATGAAGAACTTTGGATTGGGAAGGATGATGGAGGGTTTTTGAGGTCACAATTTCTTATATAACTTTTCTTTTCCTCTCATTGACAAGAGAGGCCTGGAAATCTGTATTTTAAGCAAGTGTCTCGATTCTTATCAGATAAGTTTGGGACTTGCTGATATAATCCATCTTCAAAAATAGGCTGTTGTATTTAGTTATAATAATGCCTTATTTCTTTATTAAAGTACCTTTTACTCAGCACTGACATTTAAATTTTAGTTACTTTTTCTGACACTCAGAAAAAAAATAGCTGTCTGAAAAATCATTTCTGAAAATTCATAAGTGGGTATGGCTGGTCAGTGTTTCTACTAGTGGGGATAAGTCTTTGACACAGAATGGAAAATGGAGATCTAATGTTTTTTCTCAGGTATTACAAAAATATCAGATGTTAACAAGTTCACTGCTTTGCTACTTTTTGTGTATTAGGAAGACTAAAGGATATAAAATAAAATATTCATAACTGATCTCTTTAATCATCTGCCTTTACATTGAAGAAGGGGAGCTTCTTACTTTAAATTTTCTCAGCTTTTTTTCATCCAGAAAGAATATAAAATGTTTTTTTTCTATGAGAATGGCTACATCCACAGTCTTTTGAATTTTACCTCAGAGTAGATGTATTTCTGCAAGTGTTGGAGATAGGCATAGGCATATGATTTAAGATGAGAAGTAAAAAATAAATTGTTCAATTAAAACTACTGTGGGAATTTTGGGGAGAAAGTAATTACCAGAGTTGGAACTTATCCAGGACAACAGTTAATGCTCCTCTGCATAATGAAGAAGGAAAATGGGAAATGAGCCTATCCCCACCTCCACCCCTTGTGTCAGAGTGTATTACATTTATGTTCTTGTTGCTACGTACTACTCAGATAGGAGAGAAATTTATTACCAGACTTACAGAAAAAGACATGTGGTTAGTTTGTACCTCATAATTCAAAAGCCACAGAAGCCCCAGCAAAAATCCCCAAACTGAAATTTCTTCTGTCATAGAGTGTTTAAATGGCATGCAGTATGTGAGCTGATAGCCATCAGTCAGGCATCATGTATTAGGGTATCCGGCAAGCCCCAAAATATTACATTCTGGATCCACAGAAACAAAGTCCATGATCTTATTTAGCTATCAGAGAAGTAGAGATTTCAAATATAAAATCATTAAAGCATAAGAATCATTATGTGATCACTGAAGTATTTTTCTCTCTTGATCTATATATATGTGTGTGTGTGTGTGTGTGTTCAGTTGTATCTGGCTCTTTGTGAGCCCATGGACTGTAACCCACCAGACTCTTCTGCCCATGGAATTTTCCAGGCAAGAGTACTGGAATGGGTTGCCATTTCCTTCTCCAATATATGTATGTATACAGATAAATATTAACAAGTTGAACAAAAACACATATACTTGGGCAAGATCTGTCTAATAGCAATATCTGGTATAGTTGGACATTTCAATTTAATGTAACTTTAATATGTTTGGTTTTAGTTTTGTCATTTTTTTTCTGTGTTTTCCCTTGTTTTTCTTTTTTTTTTTTAATTTCACTTTCTGCAGTTGATTTGAACATTTTTTTAGTGTTGAATTTTAATTTTTTCATTATATTTTTGACTGTGTATCCTTGTATTTTTTAAAATGGTTGCTGTATGGATTATAATATACATACTTAACATTTGACTGACTTAGAATAAATTATCTACCACTGAAAGTGGAATGATGATTTTGCTATTGTGTAGGTTTTTTTTTTTTTAAACTACCTCGCTCCTTTGTGCTTTAGTTGTCTCATATATTACATAGACATACATTGAAATTCTCATCAGATATTATTATTATATTTGTTTTCAATTGTCAAACATATTTTAAAGAGCCTAATAGAAGAGAAATGATCTATTATATTTAATCATTTAGTATTATTTTTACAGATATTTACTATTTCTATTGCTTGTCTTTATTCTTGATTTTTCCAAGGTTACTTCTGGTAATATTTCTCTTAGCTAAAATAATTTATTTAGCAATTATTCTAGAATAGGTATGTTTGTTATAGATTCTCATAACTTAATTTCATCTGAGAATGACTTTTCTTTCAATTTCATTCCTGAAGGATATTTTGGCTGCTTATAGAATAAGTGGGCTGACAATTCTTTTCTTCATGTACCTTCTTCTTTCTGGTTTTCATTGTTTTCTGATGAGAAACATGCAGTCATTTGAATTCCTTCCCTGTAACACATGTTCCATTTCCTTTAGCTACAATAGAGATTTTTTGGTTATTGTGTTTATGCATGGATTTTTTTGGTTATTATATGTTTATGCATGGATTTCTTTGAATTAATTACATTTGAGCTTTGATTAGATTCTTGAATATGTAGGCTTTTGTCTTTCACCTAATCTGGGACATTTTCAGTCATTACTCAAAATATTTTTCAGTACCACATTCTTTCTTCTCTCCTTCTGGGGCTCTGAAAACCTAAATAGTAGACCTTTTGTTATTGTCCCAAGGCTCTTGGGGCTGCATTTATTTATTTTTAATGTATTTTCTTATGTTCAGAATTGATGGTTTCCATGGATCTTTCTTTAGTTTCACTGATTCTTCTGTAATCTACATTAAAATTTAAAGCCTATCCAGTGAGCTTTTAATTTCTATTATATACATATATATATTTCAGTTACAAAATTTCTCTTTCTTCTGTTTGTTTATATATTTCTTTGGTATTTATATTTTTCCACTTATTTCAAGAATGTTTTCAGTTGCCTATTGAAACACTTTTGTAATAGATACTTTTAGGTCTTTGTCAAATACATCCAATATCTTGCTTCTGCATTGGCATCAGTCCATTGTCTTTTTCTATGAGCTTTTTCTCTTCTTCTTCTTCGTATGCCTAGTAATTTTGGATTGCTGTCTGGGCATTTTAAGTATTATGTTATAAACTTCTGAATCCTGTTGTAAATTCTATATGACATGTTAATAATTTTGTTTCAGCATACCATCAATGTAAGAGCACAAATTCCAACATACCTAAGTGCTATAGTTCCTTTGTCAGTTCAGTTCTCAAAACCTATTCAGTGCTTTTCAAATTTAAATGTGTGCACCACCCAGTGGTTAGAGAGACTAGGGTGTCAGTACGTAGGTTCACTTCTCAGACGCTTTGGAAGTCTGATCAGATCTACATTATTCAGCTTGCGGTCAAGCCCATGGAGTCATGAATAGCTTTAAGGGCTTGTTTCCCCGAGTTTCTCTGTCTTTATCTCTCTGCAGTCCCTCCAGTACTTAGCAGTTTTGAGGCTTCCTTTTCAGGCTTCTAGACGATGAAGTAGTGCTTTTTGATCATGCTTTGCTACTTGCTTCCAGGACTGCACTCACATCTGGAAAGATAGAGACAAAAACAATGGGTCATGTGACCTGCCTTCATGGGATTACAGTTCTACCAATCAGAAAGACAGGTTTCTTCTTCAGAATTTTGGTTCCTGCAGGGTCCGGTTCCCAATGCTACTGCTAACTCACCATAGGATTGCTTGTGGGCTGTTTTGAGGGACTACAGAAAAAGATGAAAAGGTATTTCCACACTCTGTGTTTTAGGGGTTCTCTTCATCACTTCTTGAGTCAGAACTAAAGTGCTCCTCCCTGAGATCTTTCTATTTGCACCCCAACACTCCTTTCTGTTTTGAACATCATTGAGATGAGGTTGAAGGGGAAAAAAATGGAAAGCTTATCACTGATTATGGTCTTTCCTCACCTGTATGTTACTGTTTACTTTCTAGAGACATCAAATAGCTGTTCTGTGCATTCTGGTCCAGATTTTATAGCTGCATTCAATAGGAAAGACAGAAGTAGAATGTGCTTACTCTATATTGGAACTTCATCCTTCAACTCTTATTTTAAAATTCTCGTCAAAAGTAAATAATTACCTTAATTCTTCCCTTACATTTCCGTTGAAATTGATCAACCTAGCTCAAAAGATCTTTATGTATATACATACACAGAAGTATAAAGAAGCTGTTCATATTTGCTTGTTTCAAAAAGGCACTGAGAACAGTTTTAAAGGGGTTTAAATCATAAATATGCAGCTTCAGTCTTACATTGTCAATAATCTATTAAATATTATGGAGTGAAGAGGCTAGAAATGACTACAGACTAATTTCAATAAAATGTTTATAGAGTATTCTGTGCACAGAAAGATACAGTAATATCAAAGAAATACATATTTTAAAATGTATTTAATATTCAGTAACTATACATGTTGTGCTTAAATGCTTAAAATTTGTTGGCAAAATGACCCAAAGTCATAAAAGTTTATTTCTTCAATACAACTTGATATATTAAACTTGGCTCCTGGTTTCACATGTGTATGAAAAAAGTGGTATAGACAGACAGTATATTCTATGAATTCTAAGGTAAGAGACCCTGCTCTGGAGTGCTGGGGATTGGAGATGTTTTCTACAGAAATGATAATATGAGCCTGTGGTATGGGAGAAAGTGGATGAGAGAGAAAGAAGGATGCACTGTACTACCACGGCGGAACAAAGACCTATATGGAGTTACACACACACTCTAATTACAAGTTCAGACCTTTTCCTTGGACCCCTCTGTCAGGGTGTCTACCAGGACTACTTTGTTGTAACTGAGTGAGACTCTTCATTTTATTATCCAGCACATCCAAAGTGCTGAATTCCTAACACATGATCCATATTTATCCTAATATCAGGCAAAAATCAATAAAACTGAACATTTGCACCACAGTAACAACTTTTTCATTATAAAGCTGGGCTCAATGAATTTTATTAAAGTACCAATGAGTTTTAAAACCTCTAATGAAAAGTAGTTTTCATGAGTAATTAGTGACTTTAATACAGTTTTTGTGGGGTAGAGCATTATTATGCTAATTATACATGGAGAACATTATTAATAGTCATCAAATTTGGTTATGCTCTACATAAAGTTTCGCTATTCATTAAAAATAATAACAACAATAACAGCACAATAGCTCTTTGGAGTATTCTGTCAAAACCTGCCACATGCCTTGTTTATTTAAATATGGAATACTAAGTAGTTTTCTGACTCCAAAGGAAAGAAAACAATGTATGACCTTACTAAGTTATGACCTATTTCTCTCTTATTAGATTTTCTGGATCCACTGCTGAGGTTAAAAAATGGGTACAATCTCAATGTTAATTAAGCACATTTTAATTGCTTTATAATGCTAATATTTTAAAATATGCATTAGTCTGGATATAGATTTGGTTGCATGTACCAGAGACCTAATATAAGGGTATCCTGGACAAGGTGAACTTTATTTTCTTTTTAACAAAAAATACCTAGTTATATGGTGCTCTGCCTCATGAAAACACCAAGGAAGTAGGCACCTTCTCCCTTGTTGCTCCCCTAAATGATGTCAGTAGGACTTACCTTTCAGATCTTCTTCTATGTTGCCTTCATCCTCATCTGATAGTAGGATGACTATAGTAAAATACCTAAACCTTATACTTCACATCAGAAAGTCAGTGGAAAAAAGTAAATCTCTAACCAGAAGCCAGGAAGAAAAATTCATTTACTCTATGTCCTTCCCTGACCTACTCACCTTAGCCTAAGGATGAGATGGACTATCTAACTTAGACTAATTAGGGCTCCAACGGTAAAGTCAACTTTAGTTAAACCACATTGGCTGAGAGTTGGATTGAAGTAAACTTTTTAATAGAAAATTACAGTATTATTGCTGGAAGGAAGGAGAATTTGACACTGGAGAGGTAAACGTTATATTTCCACTCAACAGTATTACTGTGAGTGGTATGCATGCCAAAACCACTATAAATAAAATTTTATATCTCTCAACCTCTAAACATTAGTGGTTCACTGTTTGCTTCATTTTTAAGTATAAGAGATGTAACTGCTTCGTCACAAAGGCCAGGATGGAAAAATCACCTTGAAATCACTGATACAGACTTTAAAAGAGTAAAGTAAAAGGATAGAGTCCAAAAAAGTAGAGATTGCATCTTGGAATCATTTGGGGAATTGCAAGACTGGCTATAAATGTAAATGTCAAATATAAACTGAAAAGCTATAAAAAGCTTGAAAAATATTTGAATAACCTTGGGGAGGTGAGATAGAGTAAGAGACTATTAAACTATTTGAGAAACCCAGAAGTCATAAAAGAAAAGATTTATGTTTAACTACATACACATTAAACAAATAAAAACAAGAATGACAAATGATAGCACAAACCAAAAGTTACTTGTGAAAAATATTAACAAATATAGGGAAATTACTGTGTCTAGAATGCAAAGGCTTAGTTCTTTTAAAAAATCAATAAAATGATAAAACTAGCCAGGCTGATTAAGAAAAAAGAGAAAGTTACAGAGTAATAATATCAGAAATGAAAGGGATTATCACTACTGATTTGCTGGTCATTAAAAGAACAATAACAATATTGTATCGTATACCCTCAAATTGATAACTTCGATGAAATGGACCAGTTTCTTGGATGATACAGACTATCACTTCACAAATGGAGAGATAATCAAAATAAACATGTTGATTAAGAAGATTGAATCAACAATTAATAACCTATATTAGTGCTATTCAGAGAAATAGAACAAATAGGATATAACTAATTATATATATTTTATACATATATTTATGAGTATAAGGAATTGGCTCGTGTGATTATGGAGACAGAAAGGTTCCATGATCTGCAGTTGGCAAGCTGGAGACCCAGGAAAGCTTATGTTATAGTTACAGTCTATGTTCAAAGGCTTGAGAATCAGAAGATCCAACAGGTTCCAGTTCAAAATCTGGCATATTTGAGACCCAAGAAGAGTTGATTTTTCAAATTGAATCTGAATGGAGGAAAAAGAATGCCCATTTCAGTTCAGTCACTCATGTCTGACTCTTTGTGTCACCTTGGACTACAAGATGCCAGGACTCCCTGTCCATCACCAATTCCTGGAGCTTACTCAAGCTTATGTCCATCAAGGTGGTGATCCTATCCAACCATCTCATCCTCTGTCATCCCCTTCTCCTGCCTTCAGTCTTTCCAGCATCAGTGTCTTTTCCAATGAGTCAGTTGTTCACATCAGGTGGCCAAAGTATATGAGCTTCAGCATCACTCCTTACAATGAATATTCAGGATAGATTTCCTTGAGAATGGACTGGTTGAATCTCTCAAGAGTCTTCTCCAGCACCACAATTCAAAAGCATCAGTTTTTCCGTACTTGGCTTTCTGTGTAGTCCAAATCTCATATTTGTACACAACTACTGGAAAAACCATAGCTATGACTAGACAGACCTTTGTTGGGAAAGTAATGTCTCTGCTTTTTAATATGCTGTCTAGGTTGGTCGTAACTTTTCTTCCAAGGAGGAAGCATCTTTTTATTTCATGGCTGCAGTCACCATCTGCAGTGAGTTTGGATTATACAGATTAATCTGTATTAATCTTAATACAGATTAAGAAAGAAGAAATAAAGCTGTCTTTGTTCACAGATGACATGACTGTGTAGAAAATTCTAAAGATTTAGCAACAATGAAAAGTTCCAGCAACTAAACAGTTATAGCAAGGCTGAAGGATGTAAGATTAGTATACCAAAGTCAATTGCTTTCAATATACCAGCAATGAAAATTGGAATTTGAAATTAAGAACATAACATCATTTACATTAGCACCATGAAAAATGAAAAATTTAGGTCTGGATCTAACAAAATGTGTTCAGCATCTCTTGAGGAAAATTGTAAAACTCTGATGAAAGAAATCAAAGACTTTCCACACAGAAAACTATTTCCTGTTCAAGTCCCCAACTTGGTCTGTAGATTCAATACAGTCTTAATCCAAGTCATAGCAGTTATTTAGTGGATATATACAAGCTTATTCTCAAGTTTCTATAGACAGGCAAAATGACCCAAAATAGGTAACATAACACTGAAGGAGAATGAAAGTGGAAAATCGACACTACATTTACAGTTTAGTAGTAAACGAGATAGTGTGGTATTAGTCAAATAATAGACAAACGCCAGTGGAACAAAACAAAGCCCAGAAATAGATTTATTCAGATATGGTCAAATGATCTTTTACAGAGTAGAAAAGATAACTCAATAAAGAAAATGCTTTTCAGTAAGTGGTACTAGAACAATTGAGCATTCATACACGAAACAGTTAATGTAGATACAGAGTTTAACATTTCACAAAAATTAACTTGAAACTGAAGTTAAATTAAGACACTTGCTCCTTGAAGAAAATCTATGACCAATCTAGACAGCATATTAAAAAGCAGAGACATTACTTTGCCAACAAAGATCTGTCTAGTCAAAGCTATGGTTTTTCCAGTAGTCGTGTATGGATACGAGAGTTGGACTATAAAGAAAGCTGAGCACTGAAGAATTGATGCTTTTGAACCCTGGTGTTGGAGAAAACTTGAGAGTTTCTAGGACTGCAAGAAGATCAAACCAGTCCATTCACAAGGAAATCAGTCCTGAATATTCATTGTATGGACTAATGCTGAAGCTGAAACTCCAATACTTTGGGCCACCTGATGTGAAGAACTGACTCACTGGAAAAGATGCTGATGTTGGGAAAGATTGAAGGCAGGAGGAGAAGGGGACAACAGAGGATGAGATGGTTGGATGGCATCACCAACTCGATGGAAATGAGTTTGCGCAAGCTCCAGGAGTTGGTGACAGACAGGGAAGCCTAGCATGCTGCAGTCCATGGGGTCACAAAGAGTCAGACATGACTGAGCAACTGAACTGAACTGAAGTTAAAATGTAAAACTGTAGATAGAAAGAAGATAAGAGACCCAAATGTAAATAACCTTGAGTTTAGCAATGAGTTTGTAGATACAGCACTAAAAGCACAATCTATGAAAGAGAAATTAAGTTGGATTTTGTTAAAATTAAAAGCTTCTTCCCTTGAAAAGGCGTTGTTACAATAATGAAATAATAGGCCACAGACTGGGTTCAACTATTTACAAGGTGCCTATCTGATAAGGGATTTATATCCAAAAATATACAAAGAGTTTTTGCAACCAAAATGTAAGAAAACAACCCAAATAAAAGGTGGGCCAAATCTCTGAACATACATATCCTAAAGGAAGATATACATAAGGGAAATAAGTATATGAAAAGATTTTAACTCTCTTGTCACTAGGAAATTGTAGATTAAGATAGTAATGTGATGATATGATATCCCTATTAGACTGGCTAAAATCCAGAAACTGAGCACATCAGATGCTGGTGAGGATGGAACCTAAAAGAAACCCTGATTCATTGCTAGTAGGAATGCAAAATAGTACAGCCATTTTGGAAGACAATTTGGAAATTTCTTATAAAGCTCAACATAGATTTACTGCATAATCCAGCAGTCACTCTCTTAGGACTTTATCCAATTAAGGTGAAAACTTATGTCTATACAAAACCCAATACATAAATGCTTATGGAAATTTTTACTTATTTATTTAATTGGAGTATAAATGCTTTACATTATTGTGTTAATTTCTGTCATTTAAAAAAACATGAAATTAGCTATATGTATACATATATCCCTTCCCTCTGGCTCATTCCTCCCACCTCCTTCATCCCTTTCCTTTAGGTCATTACAGAGGGGTTTCCCACTAGCTGTTTAACACATGGTAGTATATATATGTCAGATTACTGTCTGACTTTGTTCTACCTTCTCTTTCCTGCCCTACGTCCACAAGTATGTTCTCTACATCTGCCTCTCTATTCCTGCTCTATCCGTACGTTTATTAGTACCATTTTTCTAGATTCCATATATATGTGTTAGTATATGATATTTGTTTTCCTCTTCAAACAAGTTTTTTAAAATTTTCATTTCCATGGTGGATTCCTCTTTGCCTTCTCCCAGTTAAAGGTAACCACTCTTTTGACTCATATCAGCATATTAGCTCTATTTTTAAGTTTAATCTAAATAAGTATACCCATGTAATGTTTTTAACTGGCTTTGTGTGTGTCTGGTTGTCTATATGTATAAACTCTTGTTTTAAGGGTGGTTGTGGCTATAATTTCTTATGCATTCTTCCATATGAGGTTTATGACACACTTGGTTAGTTCCAGGGAAAAATGCATTGATGGGAATTTTATTGAAATTAAACTTTTAAATTTAGAATTGAAATGTATGCAATGTTAAATATTCTTTACACCATGATGGAATGTTTCTACTCATTAAAGTCTCTTTGTGTATGTTTTTTATTTCAGTACTCAGTTGCTGAACCTTTATTGTTGTTTGCTATGATACATGGAGGGCTTCCCAAATGGTGCTACTGGTAAAGAACCTGCCTGCCAATTCAGGAGACGTAAGAGATGCAGGTTCAATCCCTGGGTGGGGAAGACCCCCTGGAGGAGGGCATGGCAATCCACTCCAGTATTCTTGCCTGGAGAAACCCATGGACAGAGGAGCCTGAGGGCTACAAGCCCCTGGAGTTGCAGAGTCAGGCACAACTGAAGCGACTTAGCATAGCACATCTGTATGGAGTTTCCTCTTCCACTGTGTTTTCTAATCAGTTATAAGTTTTACATGAGAATCCTATCTATCTGTGTTAGATTTAGGTCCTTGTACTTTAGTCAGTTCCCTTACATTTTGTAAGAATTTTTCTGTTAGTATTTTTAGTAGATTATTTCTAGCTATTCAACTACTTTCCCATATATAAAGGTAGGTTTACCTTGTCCTTTAAAAATAATTGTATCTAGTTGCTTGCTCTTGTCAATTATTCCCAGTCAGTGCTCAGATATAGTGGAGAGAGTAGAGATCCTTTATTTATATATTTATTTTTCTGCTATCATTGCAGAAATGCCTGTTTTCTCATATACTGCACATTAATGGCTCATGTGTGTTTGTGTTTGTATGTGTGTGAGTACATGTTAAGTCACTTTTTATTTTATCGAATGCTTTTAACATGAAAGGATTTTTAATGTTGTCAAGTGTCTTATAAGATCTGAAGTATTCATATGACTTTTCCTCTTAGGTTTATTTCAATGATGGATTAAATTAATTGGCTTAAATTAAATTAAATGGCTTTCTTAATGTTGGTCCACACTGTCATTCCTAGTATAATCCCTATGGCCTATATATTAATTTTTAACAGGCTATTGCATTTACTTTTCTGATATTTTAGATTTCTGCCTTAATATTCATGAGCAGTATTTATAGTAAAGTCATTTTTTGTCTGATCTTAGCATGTTTTTGTGTTAAATTATATTTGTCTTATAAAAATAATTTTTAAGTTTTTCCTTCTCTTCTGTGCTCAGGAACAACTTGGGTATTAATGAATTTATCCAGTTCACAACTTTGGTATTTATATTCTCCACTTTTCTTTCCCACTCTCTTGAGGAGTGGTGAAGTTCTTTTACAACTTTTTCTATTCTGTGACAGAAGTGTTCTATATCTGGTATTAATTTTTAAGCATTTTTCACTTTTTCTTGCTTATAGTTTCTTCCCTATGAAAATTGCTGCTCTTGTAGTAGTAATTATATTTTCATGGTGAATTGTACTCTTAATTTTATAAGTTTAGCTTCTTTCTTTTTTTTGCCATTTTTAATGTTGAATTTGGGGTTCTAAATTTTATTTTGTGGATAGCAAGGCTGTGAGTTGTGACCTCTGTACATAGGACTCTCCAGGTAAGTATACTGGAGTGGGTTGCCATGCCCTTCTCTAGGGGATCTTTCTGACCCAGAGATCATAGAATTGGACTTTGTTTTGTTAGCCTATGGGAAAATTTACTTTTTCTTTTAGTAGGTGTTTCGTGACCAGTTATGTATATTTGAATGATCAGTGTTTATTCACATACATGTGTTTCTGTGTATATGTATATATGTGTGTGTGTATACTGTGAAAGTCGCTCAATCATGTCTGACTCTTTATGACCCCATGGACTAAAGTCCATGGAGTTTTCTAGGCCAGAATACTTGAGTGGGTAGCTATTCCCTTCTCCAGGGGAGCTTCCCAACCCAGGGATCAAACCCAGATCTCCTGCATTGCAGGCAGATTCTTTACCAGCTGAGCCACTAGGAAAGCCCATGTGTGTATAGTTTATTAGTTTATTTTCTTTCCTTTGTATGCTTTCACTTGCCCTCCTGCCCCCTTGTTATATCTTTTGGTATTTAGAAAAGGTTATCTTTTTATTTTGATAGGTTTTTTAAAAAAGTTACACTAAGATTTTTATATAACATCCTTTAGTCTTCTTCATTTAGACATACTAGATTGTTTAATATAAATAATATTGAGGCTACCAACAGTCTGTTCTATTTCTTACTAATCTTTTCTTTCCACTACCTATGCTTTGCCAGAGCATCAATTGAAAGTAACAAATAGGTATATTTTTGCTAATAACTATATGGCAATCAGTGAGCTTATTTAACTTTCCATGTACTCTCCTGCTTTCTTCCCATTTTGCAAGTATCTTACCTATATTACTAGGGCAAATAAAATTACATAGCATTCTGTCACATTTAAAAACAACAATATAGATTTCATTTTATAGTTAAATATATTTAGTGCTCATAGCCACTCCTTATGTAAAATTTTTCTAGTCATTTCTTAGTTGTTGACAATGTAGTCTCTGGTAGATTTCATAGGGATAAGTTCAGGAACATTATTCCCTACCTCCTAAATTTAATGATTATTTGTGGGGTTTGTATGAAGATGTCAGTTTGGCTGGATGTAAAACGTTGATGCACACTTTCTGTTCCATGAGTATCCTAAATATGCTAATTCATTTTTCTATTATAAAGTTTTGTATTTCAAAAAATCTCATATTCATCTGAGTTTCTTTCTCATATATGTGAATTGGCCTTAATGGCTAGAAACCTATAGTATTTTTTTCTATTTATCGTTAACATTCTGTAATTTCACTAGAATATATCTTGATATTGACTGTTGTTTGTAAGTTTTTCCAGGTACACAGTGTGTGTATTTGATGTTTAGTTCCAAGTCTTATTTCAGATTTTTTTTTTGAAATATAGGGTTTTTTTCCTGTTCTATTATAGTATCATCAATATTTATGTCTACTATTTTGATTACTATCCCTTGGATCCATTTAATCTCATTGTTTCTGTTTTACATGTTCATTTTTTTCCCTTACCTTCTTCTGTTTCCTTAACCTTGCTTTCTTTGGTGTCTGTTCAGTTTTGTGATCTGTTTTAAATACTGAGCTCTGACTGCCAAGTTCAAAATTGATTTATAGAGGGTGAGGAAAACAGAAGAGCTATTAGAAGGTGATTATCATATTTCTGGTTAGAGTTGATGGAAAATAATACTAAGGGGAATGAAATCATGCTGGTAAGAGTTGGGTTTAGAAAAATTTTTTGAAATCTTTTGTATTATATTTGGATTTTGAGAGAATAAGGTACAAAAGGATAAGCTAACAGTGTTGTATTGAGAAGCCTGATGGGGTTCACATCATTTCCTGAAAGTGGAGGGCTTAGAATGCACCAGATTTAGGAGTATAATCAAGGATTCAGTTTCAGATATGATTATTATTGGACCTCTAATTATAAATATTGAAGCAGTTGGATATATTACTCTGAAGTTGATGAAGGGATCTAGCATAGAAGATTTAGCATAGAAGTATATTACTATGATTTAATGAAAGAAATCTCAAGATGTTCAAGAAGAAACGACTCTAAAGAAATGCCTTCTTTACTCTTTCTTTGTAACTGCTTAGTGGCCTAGTTTTTTATTAATCACAGATAAAATCTTGGTAGGGTCCTAGCATTTTCAAGTTACTCCCATTTATAGATTTTATGATGACTTTCAGTCACAAAAGTGGTCTAATTTTAGTAGTTAATGTGACCTGTTTAGTGTAATAATAAAAACCATGAACTTCCAACAATTTTGTATTGTTTGAGGTTAGAAGGTGATGTGTTGTTTAACATGAGTCATCTTCTCAAAACCTTGTCTTGTGGGTCCTCAATTCCATTTACCTCAGCTAACTAGCCATGGATTCTGATTTCTCCTTTAGCTGGAAAAGGATCTTGAGGGCTAAAAAGGAAAAAGGTGGAAAGTCTTTTTTCTTTGTACATTTTTAATTTTGTATTGGAGTATGGCCAATTAACAATATTGTGATAATTTCAGGTGTACAACATAGCAACTCAGCCATACATATACCTGTATCCATTCTCCCCCAAACTCCCCTCCCTTCCAGGCTGCCACTTAACATTGAGCAGAGTTCCCTGTGCTCTACAGTAGGTAAAAAGGTAGAAAGTCATATTTTCTGTTATTGCTGTCCAGGTGACTTTTTTTGATGTGTCTTCTTGGCCTGGTTGTGGTCCTGTGTTATTCAATCAAACACAAACAAGGTGTGTTGCTGTGAAGGGATTTTGCAGATATAATTAAATCATCAAATCAGCTGACTAAGTAGGATTGACTTTAAGTCGGGGAGATGTTAATAATACTCTGAGTGAATATAGCTTAATCAGTCGGAAGACCTTAAACAACGCTAATGTAGCAGAGAGAAAGGAGATGCAGCCACGCAGACAATTAAAGAAAGGAGGAGGAAGACAAGGAGGAGGAAGTAAAAGAATTTGGTCTGTGGACTGCTGATTATTTTTGAGTCTGTTTTATTACTTATATCCCTCCTCCCCCAATTATCAACTTCATTGAGATTTTTCAATGTTTATAATGTTTCTAGAATACATCTTTGTTTTGCTCTATTTCTACAACTTTGCCTGGTACTAAGGGGCTTTTTAGAACTTTCTTTAGTTCAGAAGCTTTTTTTTCCCCCCTCTTAAATCTTTAGTGCTGTTTCTTTTTAATCTAATCAAACTGTCTCAGCACTTTCAGCTGTCAGGCTGATCACATATTCATCCACAGAAATTTTGGAAAGATTCACATTTCCCAACTACAGTAACACACTGTATAGTTCCCAAGGTGATCTTTTAGTTTTTGACAACTCTAATTTGGATTTGGTTCTTTCCTGATACCTGTTCAGTTGTGAGTCTGAATCCTCCTCTACCTTCTGTAACCACCTTAATATGAGATGCAGATTTTGGTCCTACTGAAATGAATCTTAAGATATGCTATACCTTTTCTTGTGCACAGCTCTGATTCCTGGTACAGTCTCTTGGGCTGAACACCCAGAATCATCAACTTTCAATTATCTGCTTTCTTCTTTGTGATTTCTACTATGAGTAGATTGGATCTGCTCTCCATTTTTCATTTTTATTATTTTGTTTATTTTGTGTTTTGAGAATGTACTTGTACTTGATCAATTTTATTTTCTTGAGCCTTCAATATTCTGCTTATTAGCTCTAATACAACTTTGAAATTAGCTCTCAATTTTTCATCTTCATACTGTCTTTACTGATCTCAATTTATTCTCTTACCATAACTGTTGACCTAATTTCACAGATACTATGTTGTCTTGAATCTTGGTGAAAACACAAAATACACATTTTTAAAAATATATATATTTTCTTTCTCCTCTTTTTCACTGTTTACTTCAGAGGAACAGACATCATATTATGGGCTCTTATTTGGAACCACTTTTTTTTTTTTTGAGTAGAATAGCAATATATGGGCATTTATATTTTTCAAAAAATTCCAAGATAAGTTTTGCATCTGGATTTTTTTAAGTGGCTACAAGTTTTTCTGTTAAATGATAGCTTTAGTGATATAGAAGTCTATTGTTTTCTGTTGACCAATCATGATACAGTGGTACTGAGTGAATAATAATGAGTAAACTCCGGGAGTTGGTGATGGACAAGGAGGCCTGTCGGACATGACTGAGCAACTGAACTGAACTGAATCACAATAGTAAAAGATATTTGTCAGTTTTCACAATCCATAGTCAGACAAAAAATAAAAGATAATTATAATTGCAAGCCATAATGGAAACATGATTAACCTAACAATATAAAATAATTACATATAATTTGGAGGGTTAAGTAGAGTGATGTGGCAAGTGCAAGTACATACATGCACATGTTCTCATCCACTCAGCTAGTCTTTGTCTTTTGGTCAGTGCATTTAAATACATTTACAGTTAAGGTAATTATGTATGATCCTTTACCATTTTCTTCATTGTTTGGAGTTTATTTTTGTGTAAGTCTTTCCCTTCTCTTGTGTTTCCTGTCTAAAGAAATCCCTTTAATATTTGTTGTAAAGCTGATTTGGTGGTGCTGACTTTTCTTAACTTTTGTTTTTCTGGAAAGCTTTTGATTTATTCATCAAATTTGAATGAGAGTCTTGTGGGGTAGAGTATTCTTGGTTATAAGTTATTCCTTTTCATCACCTTAAAAATATTATGTCATTCGCTTCTGGCTTGTAGAGTTTCTGTTGAAATATCAGGTAATAAACTAATTGGAGTTCACTTTTTTGTTATTTGTCATTTTTCCCTTGTTGCTTTCAAGATTTTATCTTTGTCTTTGATTTTCATCATTCTGATTACCATGTGTCTTGGAGTGTTCCTCCTTGGGTTATACTGCCGGGGACTCTCTGTGCTTCCTGGACTTGGTTGACTGCTTTCTTTCCCATACTGGGGAAGTTTTCAGCTCTTCAGTTCAGTTCAGTCCAGTCACTCACATGTATCCAACTCTTTGTGACCCCATGGACTGCAGCACGCCAGACTTCCCTGTCCATTACCAATTCCCAAAGTTTACTTAAACTCATGTCCATCGAGTCCGTGATGCCATCCAACCATGTCATCCTCTTTTGTTCCTTTCCCCTCTGACCTTCAATCTTTCCCAGCATCTGGGTCTTTTCCAATGAGTCAGTTCTTCGCATCAGGTGGCCAAAGTATTGGAGTTTCAGCTTCAGCATCAGTCCTTTCAATGAATATTCAGGACTGATTTCCTCTAGGATGGACTGGTTGCATCTCCTTGAAGTAGAAGGGACTCTCAAGAGTCTTCTCTAACACCACAGTTCAAAAGCATCAATTCTTCAGTGTTCAGCTTTCTTTATAGCCCAACTCTCACATCCATATGTGACTAATGGAAAAACCATAGCTTTGACTAGACAGAGCTTTGTTGGAAGAGTAATGTCTCTGCTTTTTAATATTCTATCTAGGTTGGTTATAGCTTTTCTTCCAAGGAGCAAGCATCTTTTAATTTCATGGCTGCAGTCACCATCTGCAGTGATTTTGGAGTCCCTGAAAATAAAGTCTGTCACTGTTTTCATTGTTTCCCCATCTATTTGTCATGAAGTGATAGGACCAGATGCCATGATCTTAGTTTTCTGAATGTTGAGCTTTAAGCCAACTTTTTCACTCTCCTCTTTCACTTTCATCAAGAGGTTCTTTAATTCTTCTTCACTTTCTGCCATAAGGGTGCTGTCATCTGCATATCTGAGGTTATTGATATTTCTCCCGGCAATCTTGATTCCAGCTTGTGCTTCTTCCAGTCCAGCATTTTTCATGATGTACTCTGCATATAATTTAAATAAGTAGGATTACAATATACGGGCTTGATGTACTCCTTTCCTGATTTGGAACCAGTCTGTTGCTCAATGTCTAGTTTTAACTGTTGCTTCTTAACCTGTATACAGATTTCTCAGGAGGCAGGTCAGGTGGTCTGGTATTACCATCTCTTTTAATAATTTTTCACAGTTTGTTGTGATCCACACAGTCAAAAGATTTGGCATAGTAAATAAAGCAGAAGTAGATGTTTTTCTAGAACTCTTGCTTTTTAAATGATCCAGCGGATGTTGACAATTTGTTCTCTGGTTCCTCTGCCTTTTCTAAATCCAGCTTGAACATCTGGAATTTCATGGTTCACATACTGTTGAAGCCTGGTTTGGAGAATTTTGAGCATTACTTTTCTAGTGTGTGAGATGAGTGCAATTGTGCAGTAGTTTGAGCATTCTTTGGTACTGTCTTTCTTTGGGATTGGCAAAGAAAGGCAGTCCTGTGGCCACTGTGTTTTCCAAATTTGCTGGCATATTGAGTACAGCACTTTCAGAGCATCATCTTTTAGGATTTGAAATAGCTAAATTGGAATTCCATCAACTCCACTAGCTTTGTTCATAGTGATGCTTTTTAAGGCCCATTTGATAACATTCCAGGATCTCTGGCTCTAGGTGAGTGATATCACCATCATTGTTATCTGGGTCATGAAGCTATTTTTTGTATAGTTCTGTATATTGTTGCCACCTCTTCTTAGTATCTTCTCCTTCTGTTAGGTCCATACCATTTCTGTCCTTTATTGTGCCCATATTTGCATGAAATGTTCCCTTGGATCAAATATTTTCTTGGATCCTTTCTCTTTCTCTTATCCTTCTGAAACCACTATAATGCAAATATCGGTGCATTTAATGTTGTCCCAGAGGTCTCTTAGGCTGTCTTCATTTTTTTCATTCTTTTATCTATTTCTGTTCTGCAAAAGTGATTTCCGCTATTCTGTCCTCCAAGTCACTTACCCATTCTGCTGCCTCAGTTATTCTGCTATTGATTCCTTCTACTGTATTGTTCACTCTATTTCTTTGTTCTTTAGTTCTTCTAGGACTTCGGTAAACATTTCTTGCATCTTAATCTTTAACTGCTATTTTTTTTTTTTTTTCTGAGACCCTGAATTATCTTCACTATCATTATTCTGAATTCTTTTTCTGGAATGTTTCCTGTCTCTACTTCATTTGGTTGGTTTTCTGAGGTTTCATCTTGTCTTTTATCTGGCACAAAACCCTGTGCTTTTTCATCCTGGTTAATTTCTCTGATATGATTTTAGTTCTGGCCATTGCAGGATTGTGGTTCTTGCTTCTTCTGTAACGGATCCACATATTTTCTGTAGTTATGGTAACTTGTTTTCATTTACACATCATTAAAGATAAGGATCTGAAAATTTCCTCAATCTCCAATTTGGCTAAAAGAAAAGTTTGATTTGGGACTTATCTGATGGCTCATTGGGTAAAGAATCTGTCTGAAACTCAGGAGACACAGGTTTGATCCCTGGGTTGGGAAGATCCCCAGGAGAAGGAAATGACAACTCAGTCCACTATTCTTGCCTGAAAAAGCCCATGGACTAAGGAGCCTGGTGGGCTACATACAGTCCATGGGGTTGCAAAGAGTAGGACATGACTGAGCAACTAAGCAAACACAAAGTTTGATTTGAAAGCTTTCACTCAGATTGATGTGAATCTTGGTTTAAATGTAGCAGGCATAGAGGCACAGAGGCTGGAAAACTTAGAATTATATTAGTTGCATTGTAATATTCTAAAAAATTAGCTACTTGGGGAAACAGGGAGATTGTCAGTCCGAAATTTAAGTTGGTTGCAGTAGATACAGGTAACTAATGTACTTCTTATTGACGTTTGTCTTGTTTGTCAGAGATTGAAATTGTGGTGCCTCTGCTGCTAATGAAAACATGTCTTTACGGTGTGTGTAAACCAGGAAAAAGGCTGTGACAGAATCTTTTTAAATTTAGTTTTGCGACCTCTGCTAATTGGTCAGATATCACTCTTAACTGGAAATGGCGAATGTCATAGCAATAAAATATCGCCTATTTAAATTAATATTAAAATCAACTATACTTATACAACAAGTTAAAAATTATGTCACAGAGGTGGGAAGCAGTTGAGTGAAAAGTCAGTTTGAATTAGTGAGACACTGCAGTGTATAAAATTCTAAAACAGAGAAATACATGTTTTCACATACAGCAGCAGTTAACTGCTGATAGAATATTTTACTAATAGAAGCATTGATATCAACTTTAGAATTTTGCATTTGTGTCAGAATACCCATGTTGCTCAGACAGTAAAGAATCCACTTGCAATGCAGGAGACCTGGATTTGATCCCTGGGGCGGGAAGATCCACTGGAGGAGGAAATGGCAACCTACTTCTGTATTGTTGCCTGGAGAATTCCATGGACAGAGGAGCCTGGAGTCCATGGAGTCACAAAGTCAGACATGACTGAGTGACTAACACTTTTACTTCATCCTTTCCTTAACAGCTTTTAAAAGTTGTTAAAATTTAAGTTTATTCTTAGTACACTTAAATCCATTTAAAACATAATTTGCCATACAAATTGTCTTTGATAATTAAATTTAATATTACTCATGGCAAATTATTATGCATTCTGAGATTGTAGTTGGCTTACTAAACTGTATTCTGTATCTATAAAACTTGTGCTGTGTGTTCCTTATCGAATGGCTTTCATCAGCACAGTGAAGTCACATCTTTTCATCCAGTTAGCTTGCTTTATGGGCATAGAGGCTTAATCTTAAAACAGAATTTGACAATTTTTGTAGGCTAGCAGAGGATAGTCTCCATACTCAGTTATCCTAGGGATTTTCTTTTATTAATTTAACCAATTTATTGAAGTATGCTTGACATCCAAAAAGATGCACATTTTTAATGTATACAATGTGATGAATTTGAAACTAAGTAAACCTCTGTGAAACCATCACCACAATCTATGCCATGAATTTATCTATCATCTCTAAAAGTTTCTGTTCACCCCCTTAATCATGATATCTTGATTTGAAAATATTTTATACAATAGTCTTGGGATTGATAGCTTTCCCACAAGTTCACTGCTCACCCTTGACGCTGGTTATGCCTTCTTATGTTTCACATGCCAGATGCCATGGTAGTGTGTTCCACCTAATTCTGAGCAAGATATTCTCTTATAGGATGGGAATTTATAGTCAATCCTTCCTTCAGTATGGCCTCCTATGTTCTATACCTCATGGAAATTCCTTGACATTTTTGCAAGTAAAATACATCCTTTCCTTGACACTTTAAGAAGTGTTATTACATCCTTTCTAGTTTTCCTTGCTGCTATAGTTTCCCCCTCTTTTGTGGAGACAGAGCTTTAGATTCTATTTCTGACTTTATGTTCTAAGCCAAATGTTGAAAAAAAAATGCATTTGAAGTTAGTAATGGAAAATATGGGTATTAAGATGTTTTCACATAGGAATATGTTCCCTCCTTACTTTTTAAACTTCAAAGTTAAGCCAGCTCAACCAAAGTATGCTTGCTGATGTATGGTTGGTTGGTTTAGTTGCTCAGTTGTGTCTGACTCTTGAAACCACGTGGACTGTATAGGCTGCCAGGCTCCTCTGTCCATGGGATTTCCCAGGCAAGAATAATGGAGTGGGTTGCCATTTCCTTCTCCTTTGTCGGTGTGTAAGCTGGTTTGGTATGAATAGTCAGTCAAAGTTCCTTGTAAACATTGTCACTTATTGTAAATGATAGTATTATTTGTTAAATTGATTTTTTTTCCTCTAAATGTTTGATTTAGTAGTACATTTCTATTTCAATTAATTACTTAATATTATTAAATCACACTTTGAATATATATAGAAAATATGCAAGGCATTTATATCATCATATGTAAATATGACTTGTGAAGTAACTCACCTTTTCTTTCCCCAGTATATAAGACCACAGAAATCTATAAAGCCACATATGTCAACACAATTCAGATAGAACATGCATTTTCTATTCATGATTCCTTTTGTTAAAAAGCTATAGGAAAATGAAAAACCTTCATATTTGTAACTGATTTTCTTTTTGTAACTTGCAAACAGTATTATTTTTCTTAAAGGAACTTATTCTTTGCTTAGACCCAGATAATTTTATGTTAGAAGAGACCTTTGATACCACTTCTTTTTATTTTATAAATGAGGCAACTAAGGTTAAATGAGGAGTAGAGTTTGGAGAGGAAGTGTCTTTTGATTCAAAGCACTGTAAACTCTCAAGAGCATGAATACTATGTGGCCTTAGGTTAAAATACTTTTGATCAGGATTTCTTTATTTGTGGTCCTAATTTGAAAGGATGAGTTTCAAGATATGTATGAGCCCCTTGATAATGTAGCAAAATATGTATGTCTCTGTATGTGTCTCTGTGTGTATTTAAGTGTACGTGTCTTTTCTGGAAATGGCTTTCATTAGTTTCTTAAAAGTGATTTCCCAAAGTTCAATAAATACAGTTGGGCATTAATAAAAGATTCCACCTCAGATAGTTAAAGTTATAACAAATTTATCACAATATATTTAGAGAAGATTTTAATAAAACAAAAAGTAAATTAAGAAGGTTCTGTATTTTATTTTCACATATTTTTATTCAGAAAAATAAAAAGAAACATAATGCATATATACTGCACAGGAACCAATTAAGACCTGTTATCAGATATTTCTGATGATAAGCTTAGTATTCAATTATATACCTAAAGGTATTGGGGAAGGCTCTTGAGAGTCCCTTGGACTGCAAGGAGTTCCAACCAGTCCATCCTAAAGGAGATCAGTCCTGGGTGTTCATTGGAAGGACTGATGCTGAAGCTGAAACTCCAATACTTTGGCCACCTGATGCAAAGAGCTGACTCATTGGAAAAGACCCTGATGATGGGAAAGATTGAGGGCAGAAGGAGAAGGGGATGACAGAGGATGAGATGGTTGGATGGCATCACAGACTCAATGGACATGGGTTAGGGTGGACTCCAGGAGTTGGTGACGGACAGGGAGGCCTAGCGTGCTGTGATTCATGGGGTCGCAAAGAGTTAGACGTGACTGAGACTGAACTGAACTGATATACCTAAAACCTCCTCTTAACAAATAGAAGTGGATATATTAATATGTGTTCTTTATTAATTTATGAATTCTGTCACCTTGTTTTTAATTTACTCATCTATAGTAGGAAACAGTGCTTCTTTAATCTTTTAGGAAGAAAGAGAGAGAGAGGTTGAAGGGAGGGAAGGAAAGGGAGAGAGATCCTATTTCTTGATCTTATTTAAATTTTGGTCTCAATAAAAATCTCAGGACTTAATAAAAATAAGCAAATAAATGACAAAAAAAAAAAAAACTTGGTGCATTTTAATCCTTCTGGGCCAAAGTTTTGTAACTTATGTATTATTCTCAGTAGATTTCACACCAACAAAAATTTAATCCTCAGTCACAAAGAGTAAATAAGAATTTCTTACAGTCTCTTGACTTATTCCATACTTACCTTATTCCATAATTCACTTGGTGACACTCCATTAACTAATGCAGGTTAATGCACAGGCATCAGTCAGTATACACCCTCCATTGAAAATCATTTCCTATAATTTCCTGCCATGGACTTGCACTCAGTCACCCACCTGTTTGAAATACCCGTGTCCTTGTGTGTGTTCACATAGAACTCCACTCTCCCACAGTCGAGATCACAATATATGTATTTATTGTAAAAATGATCAAAGATAGCTTGTCCAACTTCTCTGGGTAAATAGCATATTTTAATTTCCTTATAAAACACTTCTTTTTAAAAACATTTAGTCTATGTGCTCCAGTTAAAAGTAAACAATATCTGAGATATAAATAAATTTTATAATGAAAAGAAGCATAAGCATAAAAAGTCTTCTGAATGATAACATTGTGCTCTATCAGATATGGAAACTACTCACCTGATTAATTTTTACAATGTCTTGCTTCCTATTCCTCTCTTCATAGTTTACATAACTTTCTAAACTCTCGCTTTGATTTTAGATCATTGAAAATATTAAATGTAGTCATTTCAGAAATTACGGCTTTTTATATGTTTAACAGGGCAATAAGAGATAATACTTCTTAAGGGATTACATTGTGATTAGTGATTTATGAAAATTGTCTAATTGTTTCTTTTGAGGTAGGTGCTATTATTTCTATCAGATTGGAAAATGGAGGCTCCTAGGAATGAAACAGTCTCCTGGTGTTACTTACAGTCATAGGAGAAGCAGGGTGCACTATCATGGTAGAAACAAGGAAGTCACCTAAAGTAGAAACACAGATTTGGTCTTGAACTACGTTAATGTACAGGGCTGAATTGTTTCTCTGTGATTAGTTCATTAAAATGACATTGTCGGTGAAATTGGTGCAACAGCAGTATATCAGAACTTCCAGTAATAAGGAATTTATTTTGCCTTGTACTGGATTTCTCATTTCTGTTACCATCTATTCTGGAAAAGATCATCAAGGAGCAAGTGGGTCAAAAGCATCTTTATTTGCAAAAGTCCTATAAAACTTATTTCTAGAAATTTAATGCTGCTAAAGTTACAAATAAAAATTAATGAATCAAAATAAGTCTTTGGTACTGACATAATTTATTCCTAATTTTGCTTGATGTTGACCACTGTATTGACGACTGGTGTCAGAAGGTAAAAGTTCCTGTTTGGTAACTGTAGAAATATGGATATCAGATGCTATCATTTAGGATTCTGTAAAATAACTTCACTTTTTGATTAGGGAGATCAGCTGAAGTGAATACTATATATGTACAATTCTTCACAGGCAGAGGGTATTTTTTAATACTTTTAGATACTTATCTGGCAAATGCGGCTTATAGGATTCAGTCAGAAGGGTGAATGAAACAACTTGAATTCATTATCATTCTTGAGAGAGAAAAAGTGCTTGAACTAGTATGATAACGGTGACTGAGAAATGCAAAAGATTCATAGTTTGGAAATGTATGATTCTTATCTTGATTTTTAGTAATGTATGGGAATTTACTATTTTCTATGTATCAGGGAGAACATGAGAAACCTTTTAAAATTATTGTACATACTGTGTGCTTGTAAATATGACCTGACCAGTTTGAGCCATTGGTGACAGTTTCGGATAAACACAAACTTGTCCTTAGAGTCTTTAAATGTGGTTCTGTGTCTCTTTTCCTATTTGCATTCTGAACAATGAAGACAAAATATAATTAAGCATTTTTATATGTGAGGGTAATTAGTATGAGGTTGAAGAACAGCAGTGTGCTGCTTACAATATATATTAGTGCCTCTGTCACTTTTCCAAACATTAATAAGCATTTTAATATTTCATAAGGCAAGTTCTAAATTATGAAAAATAAATCTGAACACTATTAATACCCAGTGGGACACATTAAAAGAAAGGAGGGCAGCATGAACTACTGTGTAGCTGAGTACTTTACTCAAGAAATTATAATTTCTTACTGATGCTGGAGACCTCAGTGAGGCTTAAGAGAGGGCACGAGCTTTCTAGAAAAGAGCTGATAGATCATGAATGGATTTGAGCACTGTAGAAAAGGATAAAAATTCATGCTCAATTCAGCTCACTGGTGAATCAAAAAGAAACAGTTGCGGAAGCTGTTTGAAAATCATAAAGTCTGACTAATTCTGTGCTTTAATCCATCACATGTCAGGATTTTCTCTGAGCTTTAATACTGTATCACTATTTTCAATCATATCTTGACAAGTGCCGGGAAAGAGGGCAATACACGGACAGGAAAACACTTCAATATTCATTTGTTTCTAAATTGCAGGCAAAGAGCTGAATATAATGACAGTGCTTTGCTCATCTTCCAGCTCCCCTTTACTTCAAAATATTTATGCAGGGACGTGCTTCGATAAGTTTGAGTATAATTCATAATCATTGAGTTGAAACTGAATATTTAAGTGTAGGCATGGGTATTCGAGTGTTGGGACTTACACAACTCAAGTATTTCATAGAAACTGGTAAGACTCTTCATCTTACATCCTTTAAGTCTAACATAAAAGCAGGAACAGTTTATTGATCTCATACAATTTTGATGGATCCTTAAAGAAAAGCATCTTTTATAGTTTAACAAAATAATATAATATTCTAGTGGAGATGATTAGTTATGAAAATTATAGAGTGAATTTAAACATTTATTTTGATCTATTTATGTCAGTTAGTAGTCACAACATTTTTTTTTACCATATACTGTATTTCCCTTTAGTACCATTACATGTCCTGTTGATAGTGATGTTTTATGCAAAATATGTATTTTATTTTCCATTGTTTTCTAACTCAAAATATTTAAGTAATGGTCATTAGATTTGCACATAATCCAGCCAGTTGCCCAAATAAAATATTATGACTGGCAGATAGGTCATAACTATAAACAATCTTTCTTCCAGAGGCATTTGCACATGCCGTAATTTCTGCTCACTCTTCAGAAGTAAACTTTCTGAGAAGCTGTTCCTGATTCCCCACACTGGAGGAAAGAGGGGACAGTGTGATTTACTTTTCCAGATTGCTCATTCATGTGAATGACACTTAGAGGTTGAGTGTTGATTGGTGCCTAACCAAGACTGTGTCCCATGAACAGTAGCTGTTCTCCATATGGATCTCCCATGTGTTGATTTTTCCTCCTGACATCATGATCTCAATTCTAAGAAGGTCCAATAGGCAGGAAGTGGAAACTGCCACTTTTGTAAAGATTGGCATAGTGTCACTTCTCCTTTTTTTTTTCTATTAGACGTCTTATAGCACACTGAATCTTTCCTTCATAGTCCTTTCTATGGCTTGTCATTACACAGATACTGGCGAGATTTTTAAAATTCTTTTCCTATTAGATTATGTGTCTAGTGAGTAGGCATGTTTGACTTTTCTCACTAGTATGTCTCCGGCATTTAAGCCAATGACTAGTACATAGGATTATAAAAATGTTTTTTATGAATGAATGAAATATTTTTCAGTATTTTCCTCATTTACTTGGGCAAGAAGCCATGCTTGTGTAGTGTTAAATTAATATCAGATTCATTTCTGATTGAATAAAATAAATAAATTTACTTTCTCAATTAGAAAAATGTTCTTAAGTTTCTCCAAGTTAAATAGACCATTCATTTAAAATTTTCTACCCATCACTAAACTTTCCTTTGTAGGATCCATTTTGTAGGATTCTGAGAAATATGTACTTAAGAGGAAGACAAACATAATTATTTACTATGTAGAATGTTTAAGTCTTTTTCCTATATTTTAGATATAGCCAATCAGATATTTTAGACCACTAGTTCTCAACATGGCTGCACATTGGAGAAGTCTGGGAGCTTTAAAAAGTACTGATGCATGGATCAGGCCCCCAGAGATTCCAATTTAATTGGCCTGGAATACAGCCTGGAAATTTGTTTCTTAAAAGCTTAAAAAATGATTATAATGTTAAGCCATGGTTGAAAACCACTGCTTTAGCCAGTTTTTCTCGGTCCTGCCTCCCTGAATATTAATGGGACTTGGCCATTTGTATCTTTTTAAAACCCTATATGGTTCTAATTTGGAATGACAGCTGAGAATCACAGCTTTAGACAGTATTATTTATCTTTTATGTTTAATTCACATCAAATAATCCCCCACTTTATATCTTTTGGAATATATTTTTTCCAAATAATACATGCACCTTTTAAAAAATATCTACCTATTTCTTATTATATATTTTGTATGATCACAGTATTAATATTTGATGCTTAATGTATGTTTAGTACCCATTGTTTATATCAAATATAAACAAAGTCATTAATTACACTCAGAACAATTTATTTCTTTTCTCTGAAAAATGCAAATATTTTGCTATGCATTTCTTATGCTGATGAGTTATGCAGAACATGTAGAATAATTGTTGAGACCACAACTTTGATTTGTCTGGTTCAGTGATTGAGATACTTGATTATTTGGTCAGCTAGTGGGAATAGTTAAACAAGGTAAGTAGTTGCAAACATGATGCATTTTAAAAGAGTAGATGTCCCAAGATAGAAGAAGTACATGCTACCTTTTTCTTAAGGCCTGAGTCTGAAAGTCCAGTGGCATTTATGTCAAGAGCATATCCCACCATTCAAGCAGTCACAGGGCCCAGATTCAACGAGTAGGCATATAGACCGCACTTCTCAATGAGAGAACTGTGAAAGAATTCAGGGTCATTTAAAAAATTGCTAGAGAAGCACACCAAAAAAAAAAAAAAAAAAGCATGTAATTACTTCCTTTCCTTGCAATATGGTGAACTAGGTACCAAGATTGAACCTCTTCCTAAAAGCAGCTACAACTTTGGATATCATTTAAAAAGACATCCTAAATATATCAGATTACTGATAAATAAAGGAATCGTCAGTCCAAAGACTAAGTAAAGGTACATGCTAAAAGATGTAGGTTAGACACTCAAGCTGGGTTTGCCTTGAAGGCATTTGCAAAACTGAGTAAATTTGGGTTTTATAGGTCTTAGGAGATAGGACATAAAAACACAAGGTAGGACATCAAATAAGAGATTTCCTATAAAGCTGCAATCACGAAAGAGTTCACTGTTGGTATAAAGGCAAACTAGAAATAGTTTAACTGCCCCAAGAAACGCCAAAGGTAATTTTTGTGTTATGAACATTGGTGTTGATTAATGGTGTAGAAAACGTATCCTGAGAACTTGCAACAATCAACTGGTTTTTAATCCATAATTGGAGTCTGAATTTTCAGTGTTGTGGTGATCTGAAAACATTCTGTTTTTTACATTTTTATTGGAGTAGAGTTGATTCACAGTGTTTTGCTAGTTTCCGCTCTATAGCAAAGTGAATCAGTTATACATATACATATATCCTCTTTTTTAAGATTCTTTTCCCTTATATGTCATTATAGATTATTGAGTAGAGTTTTCTGTGCTATACAGTAGATCCTAATTAGTTATCTATTTTATAAAAAGTAGTATGTACATGTCAATCCCAGTTTCCCAATTTATCCCTCCCTTCCCCTCCCCCCACTGGTAACCATACATTTGTTTTCTATATCTGTGACTCTATTTCTGTTTTAGAAGTAAGAGATATTCTTACACTTGAATGGCTAAGTCATAGAGTAGTCACACAACAGACTAGAAAGGAAGAAAGTGAAGTTATGTAGTTGTGTCTGACTCTTTGCAACCCCATTGATTGTAGCCTACCAGACTGCTCTGTCCATGGGATTTTTCCAGGCAGGAATACTGGAGTGGGTTGCTATATCCCACCCAGGGATAGAACCCGGGTCTCCTTCATTGTAGGTAGATGCTTTACTGTCTGAGCCTCCACGGAAGCTCATATAGCAATTATGAAAAACAAAATCATCAACACAAAAGGTGAATTGAGAGAAAGGAGCTAGATATAACATTTTATAGACTGTGTAATATAATTATATGAATTAGGCAAAACTGAATCATGTTGTTTATAAATGCATAATTAGATGGAAAATAAAGTCATAGGTGAATCATAAAAAGTAAATTATATTTTTAGCCAGGTGGGAGATCTATTAAGACATATTTTTAAAAGCCTAAAATATCTGTAGGAAATTTTAACTCACCCTTCTGAGAAATTGATAAATCAACAGATGAGAGGAATATAATTAGTTTAATCAGAGAATTTTGGAAGTTTTCTGAATAATCATTATCTATAAACCAGTCACATTTCTGTACATGAGAATGCAAGTAATTATGATACAAAGTTCAAAGAATACAAATCCTCTGGGAGTATCTTAAGAGAAGTTATGCATGCCCTTCATGGATAAAAAATGAAATTTTGAAAACATCAAAAAATTACCAAATGATGGAGATACATATCATGTTAGTTGATTAAAAGTCACAGTATTATATTAATAGATTTAAACAATTCTAATTGAAATATTAACAGGCTTCTATGTGATTGTGTGTATGTGCATGTGCATAATTTGATGAACATATTTGAAAGTCAATGTGACTGAATAAAGAATAACCAATTAATAATGAAGTAGAACAGTTGGGGAGATTTGCCTTTTTGTATATCAAGAATTATTTTATTACTACAGTAGTTAATATAGTGGTTTAATGGTAAAGGTACAAGCAAATTACTAGTGAAATGAGAACATAGAAAAGCATCTATAGAAATAGTAACTGATTTATGCAAACTAGTAGATAAACATTTTTGATTAAATGAAGTTACGATACATAATTATATTGATGGAGTAAAAATGAGGTTAGAATTCTACTTTTCAGGTCCAAAAATCAATTTCAGTTGTCTTAAGCACCTAGACATGAAAGGTAAGCTACAGACTTTTGTAAACCATATGGCAGAATATTTTTTAAAACATCATGATAAAGTTTTCTTAAACATACACATATACACATAGCAGAAATAACATAAGAAAAAGGTTGATAATTTTAATGACATCAAAGATAAGAACTTATCTTAATTAAAGTCATCATAAAAAAGAGTAGGAAGACTATTCATGAATTAGAAGAAAATATTGGAACATATCTGACAAAGGACTGGTAACCAAGAACATATAAAAAAAGTCAAGAAATTAATAGGACAAAATTCAACAGTAAAATGAAAAATGGGCAAAATATTTGAGTATGAACTTTACAGAAAGAAAGACCAAATTTTCTAATAAGCATAAAATAAGATCACAGTTAAATGGCACATAACACTCAATTGAGAGGCATATATTAAAAGGCCAGAAAATTCCAACTGATGGTGATGATGTGAAAAAAACAAAATCATTATACCCTAGTACAACTGCTTTGAAAAACAAGTTGGAATAACTTAGTAAAATTAAGCATAATCATTCTTCTTACATTGATTCAACTCCTATCTATGACATTTATTTAACTTCAATACATGTGCTTGGAGATATGTACAAAATATTTAAAATAGTAATGTTAAAAAACTTTGGAAATCAACACATAAATCTTTCAACAATGAGATGAATAAATGGAATTTTTTATATTCACATGGTCAAATCCTTATATAGAATAGTGAAAAATTAAGGCATTAGAGCTACATCCACCACTAAAGTTGAATTTACTAAAAAGCATAATCTTAAGCAGAAGAAACAAGGAGGTATACAGAGTACAATCTAGTGATGTAAACTTCAAAAAACCCTGAAAAATTAAACAACAAAATGTTATGCAAAACATAGATCCATTATAGTTGTTTCATCTAGGAAGATAGGATGAATGGATTTAGGAAGGAGTGTATAAGAACCTTCAAAGTGACAATAATTTTTTCTTTCTTAATCTGGTTGGCATGTACTTGGGTGTGGTATGTATTATTTTCTTCATCCCTTTAAAGTATTACATAAGCTTTATTTTAAATCTTTTCAACATCTAATACATATGATACATGACACTGTTCTACCAATAGCAGAACTGCTCATTAGAGGGATCATTATATTTCTAGGATTTTGCAGTCTAGCTATTATAGCTACAATTGTGTCATCCCCTAGTATGGTAAAGTTCTAACTCTTAGTACCTCAGAATGTGATCATATTTGGATGTAGGTTCAATGCAGATCTAATTAGTTAAGATGTGGTCTGTGCTTAAATAGGGTGGGCTTCTATTCCAACAAGACTGGTATCTTTGCAAGAAGGTGGTACGTGAAGACAGACATACATGGAGAACAATATGTGATGATAAAGTCAGAGTTGGAGTTGTGCAGTGGCAAGACAAAGGATACCAATACAAAAGCAAAGCACTGGAAACTAGGAAGAGTCAAGAAAGGAATCCCTTACAGTGTTCTGAGCTGTTCTGCTAGCAGCTCAATTTTGAGCTTTAACCCCCCCAGCACTTTGACACAATAAATTTCTGTTTTAAGCCATCCGGTTTATGGTTCTTTGTTATGGCAGTCCTAGGAAACTAATACATGGTCTAACTACTCTTTGTATCCTTTCAGGAAGAAGTGTTGTTGGTCTCCCAGGAAATAAGGATAGGTAGTAACTGATGTTCATGTTGTATTTTTAAAATTATTTTTTATTGACGGATAATTGCTTTACAGATTTTTGCTGTTTTCTGTCAAACCTCAACATGAATCAGCCATAGCTACACATATATCCCCTCCCTTTTGAAGCTCCCTCCCTCTCCCTCCCCATCCCACCCCTCTAGTTTGATACAAAGCCCCTGTTTGAGTTTCCTGAGCCACACAGCAAATTCCCATTGGTTATCTATCTTACATATGGTAATGTAAATTTCCATGTTACTCTTTCCATACATCTCATCCTCTCCTCCCCTCTCCCCATGTCCATAAGTCTATTCTCTATGTCTGTTTCTCCATTGTTGCCCTGTAAATAAATTCTTCATTTTTCTAGATTCCTTATATATGTGTTAGAATGTGGTATTTATCTTTCTCTTTCTGACTCACTTCACTCTGTATAATAGGTTCTAGGTTCATCCACCTCATTAAAACTGACTCAAATGTGTTCTTTTTATGAGTAATATTCCATTGTGTATATATACCACAACTTCTTTATCCATTCATCTGTCGATGGACGTCTAGGCTTCCATATTCTAGCTATGGTAAATAGTGCTGTGATGAACAATGGGATACATGTGTCTCTTTCAATTTTGGTTTCCTTAGGGTATATGTCCAAGAGTGGGATTGCTGAGTCATATGGTGGTTTTATTCCTAGTTTTTTAAGGAATCTCCATACTGTCTTCCATAGTGGCCGTATCAATTTACACTCCCACCAACAATGCAAGAGTGTTCCCTTTTATCCACACCCTTTCCAGCATTTATTGTTTGTAGACTTTTTGATGAGGGCCATTCTGACCTGTGTGAGGTGATATCTCCTTGTAGTTTTGATTTGAAGAGGAAGAAAGGCAACTATAGTTTGACAGCCTTCAGAATATTATACAATGATGATGCATTTTAAATTTAACTCTAAGTTTTTAAAAACTATAAGTATTCATATGTTTAAAAATTCAAAAGGCAGAATATAATAATATAGTCTAAAGTCTCCCATAACCATCAATGTATCTTTCCAGAGATGCTGATGAATATCTTAGTACATCAGCATATACACCATTATTACACCACCTCTTTTTTACACAAGCCCATTGTATATACTCTGTTTTGTATTTTTCCTTTTTCACATAACTTTGTGACCTGGGAATATTTTAATAATACATAAGTGCTTCCTTTTGCTTATGGCTAAAGAGGCATTCAACAATTTTAGAACAAGTGATAGGCTTTTGAAAATATTTTAATTCTGCTCTTAAAAAGAGAATTAGACTAATAAAAATTTTGGGGTAAATATAATTGAGTGAGTCTTCATCAATGACTTTAGTTCCTTTAGTATATAATAAATATGAAGTGGTAAAGTCTTATGCTATAAACTTTGAAAAATTATGACAAAAGCAGAAAATTTTACACCAAAATAGTTCTTGATTCTACTGCATCTCATTCTCCATGCCAGAAGGGCAAATGGGAACAGAAGGTGAGATAATAAAACCCTGAGGTTTTCTCACTGAGAATCCCAGTTTGGAGAGATGCGGACTAAGAATGTGAAAATGAAATTCTTGAGAGTAGGATCTTAGCAGAACTGAAAATGATCTCTAGGAAATTGACTTTTCCAATGAGCCAGTTTTTTATGACAGAAGATACCCCTGGTTGTATGGTTTGCACTCTTTATAGAACATTTAGAAGAATCTCAAAGATAAAACAGAGAACAGTTTCCTTAGAAGCTCTGCTTTTATTTTCATGTATCCTCTTCCCTCTTTCATCACTACAAACTCTCAGACTGCAGAAAATGAGATTTCCCCTCAAACTGTAGTTTGGATAAAATATGAAAGTGTCAAAAAGAATGTACCCTCAATATGTCAGGCAATATTAGTGTCTAGATTAGAGGCATGTTAATTACCAACAAGCTTTTAAAAGATGGTCAGCAACTAAACAATGGACTGCAGCAGTGCACGGCAGATTAAGTACCTACTCATAAAAATATATTGTCCAAAGATGGGAGGAAAACTTTCCAAGCATGTTTTGTGTTATATAGAACTTAATAAAAAATACAAAATCAATAAAACAATGGGTCAAAGACAAGGCACTAAACAAGCAAATAAAATGAAATGGAAAATTTCAGAGCTAGTAAAACAAATCAAGTTCAAAATATCAACATTTACAACATTTTCAATAAATTAGAAACAACAAGAGGCAGGAAAGGCAGGGTAAAATATTGAATTTCTGCCCTGGGAGAAATACTTAGGATAATAAATTCAATGGAGAAAAATAAACAAAAAGATTTTTTAAATTATGGAAGATGAGAAATTTAGAAGCCAAAGATAAGCTAATATAAGGACAGTTGCTGTTTTTGATGGCAAGATTAAAGTTAATGGGAAAAAAATCTATTAAGATATAGAAAAGAGGAAATTGTCTCCCAAATTAAGACATATTAGACTATCTTAGGTAAATTATGAACTTTTGAGAAAGAAAGATTTTCTTGGACATTTAGGAAGAAACAAATTTTTTTCTGTCTCCCATAAAGGATGAGAAGTAGCAAGTAATATATATCACAAATTTCTCCACAATTTTCAGTACCACGTAGGAAGTCTACAAAATTCCAAGGGGAAACAAAAATGATCTGAAATATTTATCCAGATAAGCTGTCATTTATAGTATAGCTAAATTATCACATAGTAAAAATGACATTTGGCAGACATTCTCAGAGAAGTAAGAACTCAGTAACTATAGCCCATATGATCTTTTCTCAAAGTATTACTACTCATTGATGAACTCCAAGTAATAAGTGTATCAAGGAGGAATTCAGGAATAGAACTGGATTTGTAATGAGTATGGCAGGAAGAATTTTAACATGACCCTTCAAGATTCTCGTGCCCTGGTTTATATGCCTTATATAATCCCCTCTTCTTGAATGTGGATGGGTCTAATAAATATGATCACATATCACTTCCTTGATTAGGTTATTAATTAGTTGACTTTAAGTTTTAATCAAAAGAGAGTTTAACTTGTATGGGTCTGACTTTATAAGGGGGCCTTTAAAGAACATAAAGTTTTAGAGAGATGTTCTCCTAGTAGCTTGAAAGAAAGCAAACAGACACGCTATGACCTGCCAGTGAAGAGAAGTGGCTAGTAACCAACAGTTAACAAGAAAATGGGGGCTTTGATCCTATAGTCATAAGTAACTGAATTCTGCAAATAATTGTTTGATGTTGGAAGAGGACAAGCTCTAGGTGGAGCAGCCAGGCAGCACCTGGAATCCAGTTTCATGAGACCCTACACTTAGGAGCTAGCTAGACCATGCCTGGACTCCTAACCCTATGGAAAATTTGCAATAATAAATGTGTGCTGCTTCTAGATGCCAAATCTGTATTACTTTGTTATGTAGCCACAAGATAATAATATATTGAGCTTTTAAGCATAGAAAGCATACAAACATACTTGAGGAATTTGGATTTAAAAATATGACATCAGTATTATAAAATTTGAAGAGGAAAAATTATATGACTAATTAATTGAAGTAGTTGGGAAAAGGTAGATAGAAGAGTACAAGGCATAATCTTATATTAAGGCAGGAATCATTCAAAGATGTATTAGAAAACTGTGACTGAAATATAATGATTCCAAATTCTTAATGTTTACATATTATTCCTAATATAAGCAGGATTTTAGAGAGCTAGTACTTTTATTAAAGGATTAATGATCTTGTCTATTGCTTTAAAAAAAAACTCAGTTCAGTTCAGTTGCTCAGTCATGTTTGACTCTTTGCGACCCCATGAATTGCAGCACGCCAGGCTTCCCTGTTCATCACCAACTCCCGGAGTTGACTCAAATTTGAGTCCATCGAGTTGGTGATGCCATCCAGTCATCTATCCTCTGTCATCCCCTTCTCCTCCTGCCCCCAATCCCTCCCAACATCAGGGTCTTTTCCAATAAGTCAACTCTTCGCATGAGGTGGCCAGTGTATTGGAGTTTCAGTTTCAGCATCAGTCCTTCCAATGAACACCCAGGACTGATCTCCTTTAGGATGGACTGGTTGGATCTCTTTGCAGTTCAAGGGACTCTCAAGAGTCTTCTCCAATGCCACAGTTCAAAAGCATCAATTCTTCGGTGCTCAGCTTTCTTCACAGTCCAACTCTCACATCCATACATGACCACTGGAAAAACAATAGCCTTGAATAGATGGACCTTTGTTGGCAAAGTAATGTCTCTGCTTTTTAATATGCTATCTAGTTTGGTTATAACTTTCCTTCCAAGGAGTAAGTGTCTCTTAATTTCATGTCTGCAATCACTCTCTGCAGTGATTTTGGAGCCCAAAAACATAAAGTCTGACACTGTTTCCACTGTCTCCCCATCTATTTCCCATGAGGTGATGGGACCAGATGCCATGATCTTAGTTTTCTGAATGTTAAGCTTTAAGCCAACTTTTTCACTCTCCTCTTTCACTTTCATCAAGAGGCTTTTTAGTTCCTCTTCACTCTCTGCCATAAGAGTGGTGTCATCTGCATATCTGAGGTTATTGATATTTCTCCTGGCAATCTTGATTCCAGCTTGTGCTTCTTCCAGCCCAGCGTTTCTCATGATGTACTCTGCATAGAAGTTAAATAAGCAGGGTGACAGTATACAGCTTTGGTGTTCTCCTTTCCCTATTTGGAACCAGACTGTTGTTCCATGTCCCACCCTAAGTATTGCTTCCTGACCTGCATACAGGTTTCTCAAGAGGCACGTCAGGTGGTCTGGTATTCCCATCTCTTTCAGAATTTTCTACAGTTTATTGTGATCCACACAGTCGAAGCCTTCGGCATATCAATAAAGCTGAAATAGATGTTTTTCTGAAACTCTCTTGCTTTGTCGATGACTGCTCCTGTCTGCTCTACCTACATAGATCTGAAATGAGATTCACAGGAGCTAACCTCATAGTTATGTAGGTAATTTTGGGGTTGTGCAGGTAATTTGGGGGCAGTGGGATTTTATGTTATTTTAGCTTTCTTATTTTTGTATTGCTTAATATTTTAAATAGTGAGCATACACTGGTTGCCACACAATAATTATTTTAAAATTCTTTACAATTGTTATGCCTTCCTAAAGACTTGACCTCTGTGATTGTGACATAATGATTTTGTTTATCCTCGAAAATATTCCTTGTTCTGAAGTGTGATTTTTTTTTTTTTTAAATTAGGATGGCTTCACCTGCTTTCTTTTGATGCATGTTAGCATGGTATATCCTTCTCTGTCTTTTGCTTTTAACCTGAGTATTTAAATTTAAAGGATTTCTTGAAGACAACATATAGCTGGATCTTATTATTGTTGTTTTTTAATCTATTCTGATAATCTGTGACTTGTGCACTTCAATCATTTGCATTTAAAATGATAATATAGTTGGATTAATATCTACAATGTTGCTATCTATTTTTCTGTTTGTCACCTTTTTCTTCTTTTATTATCCCTCTTATTTTTCTGTCTTCTGGTTTCAGTTGAGCATTTACATGGTTATATTTCCACTCCACTCTTTACCTAGTAATTATACTTCTTTTTAATGTTTTTATAGTTGCTGTAGTGTTTGCAATATACATTTTAAACTATTCTAAATTCATTTTCATTAGGCCATTCTCCTGTCATAAACATTATTTCATTTTCTTGCTGGAAGTAAGTCTACTGTCATTGTTTTCCTTGTTACTCTATGGGTAAGGTGCCCTTCCACTCCCAACTCACCCCTGGCATTTTTCTAGATTTTTCTCTTGGTCTTTAGTTTTCTGCATTCTGAGTATCACATGCCTAGATGTAGATGTTTGGTGCTTATCCTGTTTGGCGTTTTCTGAGATTTCTAAGACTGAGTTTTTGTATTTGTCATTAATTTTGGAAAATTCTTGACTATTATTTCTCCAAGCATTTCTTCTGCTTTATCCTCTCTTCTAGTACTCAAGTTCTAATATGCTATAACTTTGATAATTGTTTCACAGCTCCTGGGTATTCTATTTTTTTCCCCATTTTTTTCCCTTTGCATTTCAGTTTGGGAAGTTTCTATTGATATATCTTCTAAGTTGTTGATTCTCTCTGTGGCTGTGTCCAGTCTACTGGTGAGCTCAGCAAAGATATTCTTCATTTGCCATAGTGTTTTTAATTTCTAGTATTTCTTTTTGACTGCCTTTAGAGTTTCTACCTTTTGGCTTATATTATCCATATGTTCTTGTATGTTGTCTCCTCTTTCTGTTATAACCTTAACATAGAAATCTTAGTTATTTTAATTTCTGTCTGATAACTCCAACAGTGTCTTTCTGACTTTGCTTCTACGGCTTATGTTATTACTTCAGACTGTGTTTTTTTCTTTTTCTTTCCTTTTACCATGCCTTGTGACTTTTTGTTGAAATGTGATATATCAGGTAGTAGGAACCAAGGTAAGTAGACCTTTGGTATAAGTTTTTATATTAATTTGGCTAGGAGTATGATTGTGTTTAATGTTTGTAGTAGCTGCAGGGACTTCAGATTCCTCTAGTACCATTGTTTGTAGCTTTTTAAAAGCTGGGTTTCTCTACATACTTCTTCTCAGAGAGACACTATGCTTTCATTTCTAGATCTCTTAATCAACTGTTATTTTACTGCAGTCCCGTTGATGTGGTGGTAAGGTGTTAGTGATGGGAAGTATTCTGTAATCTAAAGACTAAATCTCAGTCTTGTAGTAGACCTGTGCTCCTGGGCTGTACCTTCACATGGATTTCTTGCTTCCCAATCCCCATCCTTTTGGTGAGACATGAAGGCAAGAGGCAACTAGAGATGGAGAACTACCTTTCCCCAAGTGGAATGAGACTCTGGTAAAGTCCTTTTCTTTATAGAATGGGACTTTGCTATAGAGGATATTTTGTATCTATTTCACAGTGGCTGTTCTCCTCCTCCTCTTGCCAAAGACACAAAGGGATCTTTGTTAGCTCTTTGCCATGAGAATCCTGCAGAATTTGTGCAAATAAAACCCATTAAAGTGTGGTGGCCCTTTTACGATAGTGACCTCTTTATGACTGTAGCCCCTAGGAGTTTCTCATTCTTGAGCTAGTCCACACCTGTGTGTGTGTGTGTGTGTGTGTGTTTGTGTGTGTGAGTTGCTTAGTCGTGTCCACCTCTTTGCAATACCATGGACCACAGCCCACCAGGCACCCCATCCATGGGATTCTTCAGGCAAGAACACTGGAGTGGGTTGCCATTTTCTTCTCCAAAAGAAACTATAGAAAGAAAGAAAGTGAAGTCGCTCAGTCGTGTCTGACTCTTTACAACCCCATGGACTGTAGCCTACCAGGCTCCTCCATCCATGGAACTTAGCCTCAAGCAATTTGTAAGAATACCCTATCAGTTATTACTATTGGTTTATGGCTCCAATGGTTTATATAAGCAGATCTTGGCTAACACTTTCAGGATTCACTTGTCTCTCTAGATTTTTTGAAAAATACTTATTTGGCTGTCCTGAGTCTTAGTTGTGACATGTGAGATCTTGATTGTAGCATGTGGGATCTAGTTTCCTGACCAGGAATTGAACCCCAGCCCCTGCATTGGGTGTACAGAGTCCTAGTCACTGCACCACCCTTCTAGAGAAGTCTTTGTCTCTCTATATTTTGAGCTTGCAGTTTGTCTTACAACCTTCTCTTTCTCATAAGTTCATAAAAATTGTTGACTTCCAGTTTATTCAACTTTTTCTTGTTGTAAGAAAGAGATGATGGCTTCCAAATTCTTTTCACATCATAGATGAACCTGGAAGATCTTACATTTATTTTTAAATCATGGAAATACATGAAATCACCAAAGGACCAATTGTAGAGAAATGTCATAAGGTTTTTAACACTTCAATAATTAGACATCAGACATAATCTGGTAGTGGGTATTGAGATAGTTTATGAGAGATGGAATAAATGTCAGGAGACTGTGAAGCCATAAAGACCAAGAAAATAAAAATTTCAAGAGAAGTGAGTGATCAAGTGGTTGAATGTTACTGAGAGGCCAAGAAAGCCCCAAAGAGGGTTGTGCATATTTGATTTGTCAGAAATCACATAATAAGATTAAGATAAGAGCAATCTTAGTAGAAGGAGCTAGGAAGAGTGTGAGTGTGTGTGTGTGTGTGTGTGTGTGTGTGTGTTGAGGAGGAAAGCAGAAACCAGACTAAAATGAGTAAAAGTGTTTATTAAAGAATATGTGAAGACATCATGACTTAATCCTATTTCCAAAGAGAAGTTTTCATCAAGAAGAATATTTTTACCTTTAGCCTTGAATTATTTAGGAGAACCCTGGAAAAGTTACTGAAAGTCTGTTCCCTGCCTATAAAACTAAACGTGAAAAATAGGAATAATAGCAAACTAAATAAATTATACCATTAATGTGGCAATAATGGTTTTTAAAAATCCCTGGAGACTTAAAGAGCAGAACATTACTTCTCTAAGGAAAATTCTATGGTCTAAATTTAGGGAGTCTAGTACAGTTAGGCAAGAATTTTAGAAAATAAATTGTCCGTTTGGCAAAGAAGAAGAGCTGTGGTATTGGGAAATCACTTTTGAAACATCCCTATATATGTATCCAGGATTTTTAAGGAATAGTGTGAAGCAACAGTATATGCGTTGTGCTGTTAATCTTTAGGATCAACCTGGGAGAAAGCACTGCTGCTTTTTCAGAAGTGAATTACTCTTCCCATCGCCCAGACCCCTGAGAAACAGACCTTACAACCCTCTTTACTTCAAGGACAAAGAGTTAAGTAAGTACATTAGAGCCTGCCTTTGAAATAGAATTTAATCAGGCATTCTAGAGGAGGCAGACTCCATCAAGGCCAAATATTATTTCTAATTGCTTTTATTTGTGCTCTGCATTTTGACCTGGTGTAGGGCTAGATGTCAAATGAGATTTCTCAATTAGGGTGAAACAGCTTAGTCTAGCCAGCTGAGTTTCATAATGACCCTCTGAAACTTCCCTTCTTAGTGTGACTCTAATGATACTAAAGATTTTCATAGAACAAATTCATCATTCATTAACTCTAAAGCAAATTCACTTTGTATGTTCAGGAGCACTGCCCTTCCAAATCTAGCTGCATGAATTATTCTAGTTAACATACACCACCGTTGCGTTACAGGAGGCTGAATCTCAAATGTACATATCTACACAAATCCCTGCTGACTTCCAAGATCAACTACTTCCACAGATACCCACTGGGAGATTAGAACACAGCAGGATATAACAGAGCCTTAGACAATGTAATCAGCCATCCTGTTCTCTGAGGCAGGTTTCCTGACGAGCAGACAGAATGAAAACTCTGACAAGGATGCAGGCAAAGAAGTGAGCACATGTGGCTAAAGTGTTCATGACACTCTTCTTGTACTTTTATTCTGAATTTTCTCTTCTTATAAATGTATTTCCTAAGTTTGCTCTGCGTCTCCACTCAGACTAGGAGTTCCTTTCACACACTTCTTTCTTTTTAATATGTGTCAGGACAGTCTCTTCAGATCTTTTATCCCCTAATGAATTTTTCAAAAAGAATTTTTCATGAGTAGTTGCTGATTCTGCCATGGGTTTTCCTTTTCCTTTCCTTTTATTTAGTTTTCTTTATTCTTCACGGGTGCTTTTACTTTTAATAATGATCATGCCATTGGTTTCCTTTCACCACCTAAAAGTGAAAGGAACCAAGTACTTATTTCTCAAGAAATACTTCCTTTTTTTATGTAAACAGTTCCTCAACATAAAAACATAACTCTGAAGCAAGCTACGTTTTCTTTACTGCAGCGTGTATGAAGTGAAAGCCTCCACATAGTTTTGAAGGGAGGATAATTTAAATTTTATCAGCAAACAGCAGCAGAAGTAGTACCAGGAACCTCTGAAGGAAAGCTTGGCTGCTTCAAAGCCGACCCACTGGGATGAAAGAAGACAGTTTTGTTTTAGAGATGAAAGTTGACTAGGTAATTTTTTTTCTTTTTTTTTTTAGATTTCACCCTATTTTATTCAAGGGCTTTCTCGATGGCTCAGCAGGTAAAGAATTCCCCTGCAACGCAGGAGATGAGGGTTCAATTCCTGTGTCAGGAAGAGCCCCTGGAGAAGGAGATGGCAACCGGATCCAATATTCTTGCCTTTAAAAGCCCATGGACAGAGGAGCCTGGCGAGCTACAGTCCAAAGGTTCACAAAGAATCAGACACGACTAAGCACTCAGGCACATTTTATTTACTATTGCTTGCCTAGATTCCATGGTGTAAGACAGAAGTCTCATGGAAAATCTGATTCTTCTCTCTGGCCATTCTAATACTTCTCTCTGACCTCTTGTTAATATAAAGACAAACATCATGCTTTTATACCTCATGTAAACATTTTCATCACGGAAATTTCAAAAATGAAAAGCAAAGAGCTAAAGTTCAAAAACATGATTCATCTTGAGGAAAAAAACTTAAGGAAGTGCAAACAGAGGTAACCCTGGTGTTAGCTTTTTGTTTGGCTGGCATTCATCTCTCATTTATGGAAAAAGAAGGGTCAATATTTCATCAATACTTTTTTTTTTATATAAAGATAGCTTTCAAAAGGAGATTAAGAAACCTAGTTTTTCTCTTAAGTGATTTATAAATTTAGCTATAAGCAGGCTTATCAAAAGATACGTATTTCATTTAGGAGTGAATTTGTGGAAAGAAATTAACAAATATCAACAATAAATAAAATAGTTCCAGATTCACAATGCAGACAAATGTTGTGAAAAGCAAAAATAAAATTACTTTTCCTTTTTTTTTAAAGAGAGAGACAGCTAAACTAATTTCTCTCCAAAATATCTTTAGCTTAAATGCCCTTTGGTATTTAATAAATGTGACCTCAATATTAAAGCTTCTAGCAAAACATTCACAGGCTGAGTTTGTGAACCTATCAAACTTTACCTTTACATTTCCAGTAGTTTATTGTTGGATCAGCCAGGATAACTACTGCTGCTGCTAAGTCGCTTCAGTCATGTCTGACTTTTAGCGACCCCATGGACTGCAGCCTACCAGGCTCCTCGGTCCTTGGGATTTTCCAGGCAAGAGTACTGAAGTGGGATGCCATTGCCTTCTCCACCAGGATAACTAAGGGATATGAATGTAATCCATCTGTCCAAACTTACTTTTCATGCATTTATTTTTATGATTTGTTTTACCATGAATGCAGTGTGGAAGTTGAGAGTTTGAGAAGGCTCTTATCAGGTAAGATTGAGGTCATTAGAGATTTTTCTCCTTCAGTTGATGAGTGTTAGAGCTAGGATTAGGACCCAGTGACTCTGGCTCCAAGACCAGAGTGATTTTCCATCTATGAAATGTTTTGCTTCCTCCTGAGGCATAATTAGACAAAAGTATTTACTAACTAATAGAACATGATAAGAAAGGAGTAAAATGATATGCCTTCTTAGCTGATCTAAAATAATAACTTTGATGTTTTCTTTGACATTCCTAGGTAAGATAGACACTTCAAATTCCCAGAGCTTGTATTACACAGTTGTGTAACATATTTTCTTATCGTTATCTGTGTCCCACTAGCCTGTGATCTATTTGAGAAAAAAAAAAAACTAACACATTTATAATACTAGAGGCCAGCATTGTTGAATGAGCTTAGAAAAGTGCACAAACATCTAAGTTAGTAAATAGTGCAGAAGAGGAAAGAGAAAGACAACCAGCATCTACTCACTGTCCACTGTGGACAAGGCTATGTGATTTACATACATTATTTTACTTGTAAAATATTATTTCTCACAGCAAACCTCTGAAGTTAATATTTATTATACCCTTTAATAGATGAAACTGAGAAGGATTATACACACACACACACACACACATATATATATATAATATAACTAAAGGGATTATATTACTCTTTGAAAATCATACATACAGTAAACTAGTATTTGACTCCAGGTATGACCAAAATTGATGCTTTTGAACTGTGGTGTTGGAGAAGACTCTTGAGAGTCCCTTGGACTGCAAGGAGATCCTACCAGTCCATCCTAAAGGAGATCAGTCCTGGGTGTTCATTGGAAGGACTGATGCTAAAGCTGAAACTCCAATACTCTGGCCACCCCATGTGAAGAGTTGACTCATTGGAAAAGACCTTGATGTTGGGAGGGGTTGGGGCAGGAGGAGAAGGGGACGACAGAGGATGAGATGGCTGGATGGCATCACCGACTCTATGGACATGAGTTTGAGTGGACTCCAGGAGTTGGTTATGGACAGGGAGGCCTGGCGTGCTGCGATTCATGGGGTTGCAAAGAGTCGGACACGACTGAGTGACTGAACTGAACTGATGACCAATTCAAAGCTGATACATCCATCTCAGGCCTAATACTCATGGTTAATAATGATGGGTATTTATTCTCCCCCAGCCAGTAAACTGGACTTCCCTGGTGACTCTGTGATAAAGACCCTGTTTGCCAATGCAAGAGAAGTGAGTTCAATCCCTGAGTTGGGAATATCCTGGAGAAGGAAATGGCAACCCAGTCCATTATTCCTGCTTGGGAAATCCCATGTACAGAACTGGCAGACTACAGTCCATGTTGTCCCAAAGAGTCGGAAATGACTTAGTGACTGAACTAAGTTGATGTTCAGTTGCCAAGTCGTGTCCGACTATTTGTGGCCCTGTGACCTGCAACATGCCAGGCTTCCCTGTCCTTCACTATCTCCTTAAGTTTGCCCAGACTCATGTCCATGAGTCAGTGATGCCATCCAACCATCTCATCCTCTGTTGCCCCCTTCTCCTCCTGCCCTCAGTCTTTCCCAGCATCAGGGTTGTTTTCAATGAGTCAGCTCTTCACATCAGGTGGCCAAAGTATTGTAGCTTCAGCATCAGTCCTTCTAATGAATATTCAGGGTTGATTTCCTTTAGGATTGACTGGTTTGATCTCCACTCAATTAAGAGTTGTTCATACAACACGTGATTTCTTCTTTACAACAATTAAAGAAGTACTCATTATTGTTAACACCATTTTACAGATTATAAAACAGATTCAGAAAGATTAACTATGGAATTTTCCAGCAAGAATACTGGAGTGGGTTGTTGTTTACTGCTCCAGGGGTTCAAAGTCATATAGATTGGTAAGTGCCAAAGTGGGATTTAAAAGCAGGTATGAGTGATTTGAAAATAAACATACTTTGCAACAGAATCAAATGTATATATGCATGTTTGTTGGAAACTAAAAAAACAAATGTGTCAGCTGCCCTGCACTGCAGGTCATCCCCTAATTTCAGCATAGCTGTGACATACAATTCCCTGTATGTTAGCTCCTGTGTCAAGAATATAGATTAATTGTTGTATACATATATACATATATGTGTGTGTGTGTTTGTATTTATGTATATACACACACATACAAATCTTTATCCATTCATCTGTTGATAGACACTTAGGTTGCTTTCTCATCTTGGCTATGTAAATAATATTTCTATGAACACTGAGTGCATATATATTTTGAATTAGTAGTTTTGGGGGAGCTATATAGCCAAGAGTGGAACTTCTGGGTCACATGATAGTTTTATTTTTAAATTTTTGGGAAATTGCCACACTTTCATTCCTACCAACAATGTACTAGAGTTTCCTCTTCTCCACATCCTTGCCAACACTTGTTATTTGTTGTCTTTATTGATGATGGTCATTCTGACAGGGCTAGTAGCTCAGCTGGTAAAGAATCTACTGCAATGCAGGAGACCCCTGTTCAATCCCTGGGTCAGGAAGATCTCCTGGAGAAGGGATAGGCTACTCACTCCAGTAGCCTATCTTGGGCTTCCCTGGTAGCTCAGATGGTAAAGAGTCCACCTGCAATGGGGGAAACCTGGATTCAATCCTTGGGTTGGCAAGATCCCCTGGGGAGCACAACAACCCATTTCAATATTCTTCCCTCGACAGAGGAGCCCTGAGGGCTGTAGTCCATGGCGTCACAGAGTCAGACGAGACTGAGCGACTAAGCACACATTCTGACAGGTGTGAAATGATGTCTTGCTGTAGTTTGCCCTGTTGATGAGAGATAATCCATGGCAGCCTGCAGAGCTTTCATTGTCTTGGGGCCTGTCCCTACCCACTAGTGGGTGAAGTCAAGTCCTGGGGTTTCTGTCTTAAGCGTACCTTATTTTTTTTACTAAGGTATAGTTGATTTGTAATGTTATTTTAGTTTTAGGTATACCACATAATGATTCAAATTTTTAGAGATTATACTACATTTAAAGTTATAACAAAAATATTGGCTGTAATCCCTATGCTGAACAATATATCCTTGTTTAACTTACTTATTTTATACATAGTAGTTAAATTCATAAATTTATTAACCTCATAAATTCCTACCCTTACCTCCCCCCACCATCTTACCACCAACTGGTACCAGTTACCACAAACTGGTAACCACCAGTTTGTACTCTATTATCGGTGAGTCTGTTTCTGTTTTGGTCTATTAGCAAGTTTTTTTTTAGATTTCACATGTAAGTGATAACATATAGTATTTTTCTTTCTCTGCCCGAATTATTTCACTAAGCATAATACCTTCCGGGTTCACCTTGTTGTGTCAAATGACAAAATGTCATTCTTTTTTATAGTTGAGTAGTATCACAGTGTGCGTACTTGCATTTATGTGCACATACGTCTTCATCCATTCATCTGTTTTTGGGCACTTGGGTTGTTTTCATGTGGGAGATACCTGGGTGGGGAAGATCTCCTGGGGAAGAGAATAGCAATCCACTCCAGTACTCCTGTGTTTAATTCCATGGACAGAGGAGCCTGGTGGGCTACAGTCCATGCAGTTGCAAAGAGTTAAACTTAACTGAGTGACTAACACACACAGGTTGCTTCCATGTCTTCAGTTCACTCACTCAATCATGTCAAACTCTGCAAACCCATGGACTGCAGCACACCAGGCTTCCCTGTCCATCACCAACTCCCGGAGCTTACTCAAACTCATGTCCATTGAGCCGGTGATGTCACAATCATCTCATTCTGTCGTCCCCTTTCCTTCCTGCCTTCAGTCTTTCCCAGCATCAAGGTCTTTTCCAGTGAATCAGTTCTTTGCATCAGGTGGCCAAAGTATTGGAGTTTCAGCTTTAGCATCTGTCCTTCCAATGTATATTCAGGACTGATTTCCTTTAGAATTGACAGGTTGGATCTCCTTGCAGTCCAAGGGACTCTCAAGAGTCTTGTACAACACCACAGCTCAAAAGCATCAATTCTTTGGTGCTCAGCTTTCTTTATGCTCACATCCACACATGATTTCTGGAAAAACCAATTATAAACAATGCTAATATGAACAACATTGGGGTGCAGGTATCTTTTTAAAATTAGCATTATTGTTTTATTTGGCTATATACCCAGAACTTGAATGACTAGATCTTAAAGTAGTTACATTTTTAGTTTTTTGAGGAAACTTCATACTATTTTCCACAGTGGCTGCTCCAATTTACATTTCTATTAATATCAGCAGTGTGCAAAGGGTTCCCTTTCCTACACATCCTCACCAACATTTGTTATTTGTGGTCTTTTGATTGTGTCCATTTTGTCAGATTTGAGATAATATCTCATAACTGTTTGTGTTTTGATCGTCTGTTTCCACTTCACGAGGTTCTTCTGGGGTTTTGCCTTGTTCTTTTGTTTAGAACATGTTTCTCATTTTGCCTACTTTGCTGTTTTTCCTTCTCTGTATTTGGTAGGTTGGTTACATTCCCCAACCTTGGAGAAGTGATCTTTTGTAGGAGACATCCAATGAATTCCAGTAGCACACTCCATCTCTAGTTGCCAGAGCTAGATGCTCTAGAGGTGCTCATGGGTGGGTGGTTTTGTGGTCAGGCTTTCTGGATCTAGTATCAGCTCATGGGTGGGGCCAATTCTTGACTGTTGACTCAAGGGGTTCCCAAAACTGGTGCTTGGCTTCTCGTGAGTGGTGCTGGATCCCAGAGAAGGCTGGCTAATGAATCCTAGGTATCTCTGAGCTAGTTTTGGCCCATTGGTGGGGGAACTGGAGTGCAGTGGTTCCCAGCATTGCTGCTGGCCTGCTGGTAGGTGGCTAGGTCCTACCATGGCAGCCTTCAGAGCTGTGGTTGTCCTGGGGCTCATGCTTGCCCACTAGTGGGTGCAGTCAGGTCCCAGGGTTTCTGCCTTCAGCATCCTGGGGTTTCCAGATCTAGTGTCTGCACCTTGGTTATGGGGCTAGATTCTGGACCCTCTGGTAGGCAGGGCCATGTCTAGGGGAGGCTGTGGACCCAGGGGTTTATAGGCAGTCTGCTTGGTAGTAGGTGGGGCTGTTCCCCACTTGGCTAGTCACTTGGCATGAGGCTTCCCAGTACTGTTGCCTACAGGCTGGTGGATGGGGGTAGGGCTGGGTCCTGAGGATAACAAGCTAGAGGGAGGGTTTCAGAATGGTACTTGCCAGTATCAATGTCCATGTGGTAGAATAAGCTCCCCAAAATGGCTGCTGCTGGTATCTGTGTCCCAGTGTGATCCTCAGTTGCCTTCTGACTCTCTGTGAGATTCTCCAGATCATCAAGTGGGTCTGATTCAGGTTCCTCTCAAATTGCTCCTTCTGCCCTGGGTCTCTGTGTGAAATTTTTTTGTGCATCCTTTTAAGTGTGGAGTCTTTTTATCCCCCAACCCTTTTGTCGGGGGAGTTTGTAATTTCCTCAGTTCTGTCTTGCTGCAACAAATACTTGAAGCGATGGATGGACCAGTGTTACAGCTCCATGTTACACTTTGAATCTCCCCCAAAAAAGCCTTTCAAAGCCAAATGTTCTGAGAGTGTGTCTTCCAGGCACAGGGCATTTGGCTTGGGGAATCCAGTGTGAAGCTTAGACCCCTCTCTCTCGTTGAGGAGAACATCGGCAATTTTAGTTAATCACCTGTTGTGGGTTGCCCACCCCAGGGGTATTGGTCTCCACTATAATACACCTCTATCCCTCCTGCCCACCTTTTGGTTTCTTCTTTATATTTTTAGTTACAGAAGGTATTTTCCAGTCTTCCTCATCAATAGTTTCTCAGTAAATAGCTATAATTTTGATTTACCCATGAGAGAAGGTGAGCTCAGGGCCTTCCTCCTCCACCATCTTACAGTTTTCCTCTGGTGATTAGTGATGTTGAGCATCTTTTCATGTGCCTGTTGGCCATCTGTATGTCTTCTGTGGAAAAATGCCTATTATTTTTTAATTGAGTTGTTTGGCTTTGATATTGATTTGTGTGAGTTTTTAAATTTGTTTTGGATATTAACTCCCTTATCAGATATATCATTTGCAAATATCTTCTCCTATTCAATACTCAGTCATAAAAAAGGAGAAAACAAAAAAAAAAACCTGACATTTTACCACTAGCAAAATCATGGATGGACCTGGAAGGTATTTTGCTTAGTGAAGTAAGTCAGACAAAGATAGAAAAATATTACATGTTTTCACATCCATGTGGCATCTAAAAAATAAGTGAACAAATATAACAAAATAGAAACGGACTCACAGAGAACAAACTAGTGGTTACCACAGGGGAGAAGGGTGGAAGGGAGAGAAAAAGAGCAAAATAGGTGAAGAGAATTAAGAGATACCATCTACTAGGTGTAAACTCAATAAGTTACAATGATGTAACATTCAACATGGGGAATATAGTCAATATTTTCAATAATTCTATATGGAGTATAATCTATAAAAATATCAAATTACTGTGCTATAAATCTGAAACTAATATTGTAAGTCACTATACTTAAATTAAAAAAAAAAAGGGCGTAGACTTTTCTCTGTCAGACACCAGAAAGACCACTCCTCAGGGCATGCATAATCTATTAAGTGCAGGGGATTTAACTCCCTCAGTGACAAACCTTAACCAATGGGGCTCAGAAGGCAGTGGATAACAATTCCCATCCTATGGTGGATCAGTTCTGGAGCTTACTCTTTATGGATCCTCAGAATTTCTAGTGGGATTGAACCCAGATTCCCAGCTAATTAAAAACCTTTGATAGATTTTTCTTTCATTTTTTTTTTTTAACCAAAACCACATAGATGACAATAAGACATGTTAAAAAACAAACAAACTCCTGAGCAGAGTAAGGCGTTGCTCAGTTACTGGCCTCAATATTAGCTTTTGTAACCAGAATTATAAAATAAGCCCAATAATACAATAATGGAAGAAATTGACTGTAACTGCCTATTACTCCATGTTCCCCTCTTCACCTATTAAAACCGAAGTTCTGTCTTAACCACTGCAGTTGTCTTCCTTCTAACTGTTCCCTACTGTGCCTGCCTCCAAATATACAAACACACAGACTCAATTTTTAAAATTGTATTAAATCCATGCATGTTTCTCTCATGAATAGAACCTATGATGTAATTTAAAAATTTCTAAAAAAAAATTTGAAATTTTGAAAACTATAAAAACATCAGCTTTTAAAATTTGAAGTCTTCATATGTATAAGGTATTTAGGTTGCTAAATTAAAAATAGATTCCAAATTTCAGCTTTCCAGAAAAAAAAGCTGCTTACAAGAATGAGAGTCTTCCTCTGCATTCCTAAATTTGTGGGAGTGGAATTTCTTGAAATAATTGTTTTAAGTGCAAATATTTCAGCATCAAGTTTCATGCCTTTGTAAAAACATATATGTATATATTCTATTTCAAATTGTTTTCCCATTTAGGTTGTTACAGAATATTGAGCAGAATTCCCTGTGCTGTACAGTAGGTTCTTGTTGATTATCCATTTTAAATATAGCAGTATGTACATGCCCATCTCAAGCTTCCTAACTATCCCCTCCCCCATCTTTCCCCCTTGGTAACCATAAGTGAGTCTGTTTCTGTTTTGCAAGTAAATTTATTTGTATCATTTCTCTTTAGATTCTGCTTGAAAATAATATCATACAATATTTCTCTTTCTCTGGCTGACTTCATTCAGTGGTGACAATCTCTGCATCTGTCCATGTTGCTGCAAATGGCATTATTTCATTCTTTTTAATGGTTGAATGCTATTCCATTGTATATATGTGTGACATCTCATCATCCATCCCTTTGTTGATGGACATGTAGGCTATTTCCATGTCTTGGCTATTGCAAACAGTGCTGCAATGAACACTGGGGTGCATATATCCTTTCAGACCATATTTTCCTCTGGATATGTGTCCAGGAGTGGGATTTCAGGGTCATATGATAGCTCTGTTTTTAGTTTTTTCAGGAACCTCCATACTGTTCTCCATAGTGGCTGTACGAATTTACATTCCCACCAACAATGTAGGAGTGTTCTGTTCTCTCCATACCCTCTCCAGCATTTATTGTGTGTGGACTTTTTGATGATAGCCATTTTGGATGGGGTTGAAGTGATATCTCACTGTAGTTTTGATTTGCATTTCTCTAGTAATCGGTGATGTTGAACATCTTTTACGTGCCTCTTGGCTATCTGTATGTCTTCTTTTTAGTATAATCATACCAGTGATCCAGGAGGTTGAGCTTACTAGGTAGTTTCAGTGACTAAAAGATGGTATCCTTTGAATATTTGTGGCTCCAGTACTGTTTTATGCCCATCACCCGCCAAGGCTTTCTTACAGATTGAGAAAAGGATCACTGATTAATCTGTGTGAGATTAACAGCCACCCAAATTTTATTTTATTTTGGCATGGTTTTATTCTATTTTGTTACTTTTTTTGTCTTGCTTGTTTGTTTGTTTACTTAAATGTTTAGTGAACATTTCAGTATGATAGGGAAATATGTCTAAAGTGTTGCCTTAGTGCAGTTATTTCATAGTTATTTCTTGGGTGATTTCAAAATTCAACATTATGTTAAAACATTCAACTTCATACATGTCCAAAATGATGAAACTCACTAGAAAACTGCATCATATAGGTATTTCCTAACAATTTGTATAGCTGTATAAGACAATCAGTGATGTTTTAGGGAAGATCATGCTATAAATGAAATGCAAGAAGATGATGTCTGATGTTGAAAGAAGGAAGAAGGGATAGAAAATGCCATCTAAAAGAAGGAAGAAGGAATATAGGAGGAGTTAGTTCTAATAGCATTTAGTGCATTATATACCAAGTATTTCAGCAATCCCATATTTTTATACATTAGCTAATTTATCCAGTAATTAGTAATGTATGAGTCTTAGGAGTATTATTTTTTGTTTTGGAGGATGCTTTGAGTAATGAAGAAATATGTTGCTTACCTGAATTCTCTCAATGCTTATTTTCTTTGAAATGTATTGAGGGATGTACTACATCAATTAGAATTCATTTTTTTCAGGCATATACTGAGCCCACTGAAAGGATGCAGAGAATGATTGTCTTTGTAAAATATGCTGGGTCAAAATCAAGTCCTTTTATCTAGTGTAATCTCTACTTCAACAGCTGAAGCATCGTTCAAAAGGCATTTGAATCAAGTGATCCTTGTCAGGTCTGCTGAAGATCTGGTCATTTTCACAGTTGACTTCAAATGGCTGAGATTATAACCCACATCACAAAACAGCCACTTTTGCCCTCTAAATGGAACTGGTGAATTGCATAGTTACCAGGAGACACACATCAGGTATTCTTGCTGAGCAACAAAACATTTATGTGACTCACTTTATTGTAGTGGTCTAGAACCAAACCTGCAATATCTCTGAGGTATACCTGTGTTTCTACTGCTTAGTAGAGAGATAAGTTTCAGTATGATGTGATATGCATTCCATGTCCTGATAAGAGGACTGTCCAAAAAAAATTTCTTGGCCTAGGTTTTAAAATGACAAAAACTTACTTGCAGTTCTTCCTTTTGTGTGATTCACTAATTCCCTCCCAAGACCTCCCCAGTGTCTCATTCTATTAGAATAAGCTAAGACTTGAGATGCAAAATCTCATCATCTCAATCAAATCCAAGTTCAAATGAACATCCTTGAATTCAGATCATTGGGTACAATTTTTCAAGGTTCCTTCTTGATCTGAGTTCCTGTGAACTAGAGAGACAAGTACTAGCACTTGTACCACCCTCTCCCATATGTATATACCCTACATATTACGGTGAGTCAGCATAGGATAACTGCAGTAGATGTTCTAATTCGAAAAGGGGAAAGCACAAGACATAGCACTGAGAATGAGTCCCTATATCTCCTGGCTTTGTCCACTGAAGTCTTGGTTTCATCCTTTAAATTATCATTCATTTTCCATAAAATAGAGTCCCCCATTTGTAGCTGAATAATTTTTTCTGTCTGCTCTTGTGCATAGGAGCTTGGAAATCCAAAGATACCTTTTCATTTCATACTGATTCTGTCCTTTTAAATTCAAGTTGGTGCTGTCGCCAAAATGATCACCTTTAAAAACTGTGGAGTTTCTATGAATGGTTTTAGAACTCTATCTTAGGCAGATAAGACTGTTATAACTAAATACCATAGACTGGGTGATTTAACAAGTATTTATTTTTAACAGTTCTAAAGCCTGGGAAGTCAAAAATCAAGGTGTTGGCAGACTTAGGTTCTTTGTGAGCTCTCTTGCTGGCCTGAAGACAGCCACCTTCTTACTGTGTTTCCCATAGCTTTTCCTCAATGCATCACTCTTCTCAATCTGATTACTTCCTAAAGGCTCCAGCTGAAAATACCTTCACATTGAGGTTTAGGGGTTCAACATATGTATCTAGGAGAAGCACACTCACTCAGTGTAGAATAAACTCACTCCGTTTGACTAAAAGCTAAGACAGAACTCTAAAATAGTTCATAGACACTCCATAGTTTTTAAAGCACCTAGTGGGAGTCACCAACTTGAATGTGGTGATGGGAAAATGAAAATTAATAAAAAGCCACAAAACCAGGCTTCAGCCTATATTAAATAAGGAAATAGAAAGGGAGCAATTTTAAAAAAATATTCCTACTAATGGTTCTTAATGTTCATATTGCTCTTCAGAATTCTGGTAATAAGGATCATTAGAACTTGAAATATAGTGTTATAACATTAAATCATCAGCTACTAGTTTATACATTGAGGTAGTCTAGATAATTCTCATTCTTACAACAGTCCTATGAAGTTCATTTTTAAATCTTTATTTATAAAAGCACACTAGTAGGTTCAGTATCTTGACTGGTCACAAAGGTATTATGAGCACAAGAGTAGTATCTTAACTATGTATTTTCTTCTGTTTGCATGAGCATTTATTTCTCATCAGAAGTGCTGTTGTATTACTTTTAGGTCTACTTTCTATGATGTTCAGAAACACATTTTAAAACACAGTTAAATGTCAATGAAGTTCATATACATATACACTGATACATCTGTAATTTTAGCCATAGAAGTTTGGGAATTTCCACTTTCTCCTATCCTTACTGAAATATTGATTCAGTGAAAGATCTATTATGTTATAGAATCAGATGTTGCTAGTCTTACCTCATCCAAAACTAAGACAACACTGCAAATTAAATCAATAACTGCTTTAATTTGCCAATGTGGCTAAATTGCACATTGAAAGATATAAAATGACCTAGTGTGCAAATAACCTTGCATGATGAGCAACTGAAATTTCAGGCTTTGACATATATTTACTGGGATTTTTTGCCTTAGCCTTGATGCTGCTTTTAGCAGTTCATTTGTAGTCATTTAGGCCAGCAATGTCCCATCTTTTTAGCACCCAGTTCCGGTTTTGTGCATAAGAGGCATGGATTCAATAACTGGGTCAGGAAGATCTCCTGAGGAGGGCATGGCAACCCACTCCAGTATTCTTGCCTAGAGAATCTCCATGGACAGAAGAGCCTGGTGGGCTGCGGTCCATAGGGTTGTAATGTGTGGCAACCCACTCTAGTATTCTTGCCTAGAAGTCCCCATGGACAGAGGAGCCTGGTGGGCTACAGTCCATAGGGTCACAGAGTTGGACACAACTTAAGCAACTGAGCATGCATGCACACACTCATCAGTTTCTTGAAACACAGTTTTTCCACTGACTGGAGTGGCAGGGGAGGTGGAGAACAGGTGTAATGAGAGTGGTTGTAAATACAGATGAAGCTTTCTTTGCACACTTGCTGGCTGCTCAACTCCTGCTTTGCAGCCTGGTTCCTAACAGGCGACTGACCACTACCAGTCCATGACCCAGGAGATGGGGATGCCTGACATAGACCACTGCTCATGGATGATGATTCTTCCTGGTTTTTCCCCCTTTCTTCAATTTGGTCGTTAATAAGAAGGAGGAATGGCATATTTTACCATTAGCTCAATTTTCAGAAAACCAGGATTTAAAGGATAATTGTGCTATTAGGGCCACCATATAAGTAAACTGTAAATTTGAGAGATACTCTCTTTAATCTTAATTGCACTCATTTCATGTGCTAGCAAAGTAATGGTCAAAATTCTCCAAGCTAGCCTTCAACAGTACATGAACCAAGAACTTCCAGATGTTCAAGCTGGATTTAGAAAAGGCAGAGGAACCAGAGATCAAATTGCCAACATGTCGGATCATAGAAAAAGCAAGAGAATTCCAGAAAAAACATATACTACTGTTTCATTGACTGTGCTAAAGTCTTTGACCATGTGGATCACAGCAAACTGGAAAATTCCTCAAGAGATGGAAATACCAGACCACCTTACATGTCTCCTGAGAAACATATATACAGGTCAAGAAGCAACAGTTAGAACCAGAGATAGAACAATGGACTGGTTCTGAATTGGGAAAGAAGTATGTCAAGGCTGTATATTGTCACCCTGCTTATTTACATGCAGAGTACATCATGCAAAATGCCAGGCTGGATGAAGCACAAACTGGAATCAAGATTGCCGGGGCAAATATCAATAACCTCATATATGCAGATGACACCACCCTTATGGCAGAAAGTGAAGAACAACTAAAGAGCTTCTTGATGAAAGTGAAAGGGGAGAGTGAAAAAGTTAGCTTACATCTCAACATTCAGAAAACGAAGATCATGGCATCTGGTCCCATCACTTCATTGCAAATAGATGGGGAAACAATGGAAACAGTGACAGACTGTATTTTCTTGGGTTCCAAAATCACTGCAGGTGGTGACTGCAGCCATGAAATTAAAAGATGCTTGCTCCTTGGAAGAAAAGCTATGATTAACCTAGACAGCATATTAAAAAGCAAAGACATTACTCTGCCAACAAATGTCTGTCTAGTCAAAGCTATGGTTTTTCCAATAGTCACGTATGGATGTGAGTTGGACTATAAAGAAAGCTGAGCACTGAAGAATTGATGCTTTTGAACTGTGGTGTTGGAGAAGACTCTTGAGAGTCCCTTGGACTTCAAGGAGATTGAACCAGTCAACCCTGAAGGAAATCAACCCTGAATATTCATTGGAAGGACTGTTGTTGAAGCTGAGGCTCCAACTTTGGCCCTCTGATGTGAAGAGCTTACTCATTAGAAAAGACCCTGATGCTGGGAAAGACTGAAGGCAGGAGGAGAAGGGGTCAACAGAGGATGAGATGGTTGGATGGCATCACTAACTCAATGGACATGAGTTTGAGCAAGGTCTGGGAGATGGTGAAGGACAGGGTGGCCTAGTGTGCTGCAGTCTATGGGGTCGCAAAGAGTCTTACGTGACTGAGTGACTGAACAACAATGGATATGGTGTTATATAAAAGACAGTGATGATATATTACAAGCATAAAATAGTATTCTTTCTCTTCTTAATAATATTTTTTAGAAATCACATGGTTTCTTTCTAACTGGTTTTCATCATTTCTGTATTTGTGGGAAGTATTTGAATTTATGAAAATTTTCACCACAATATAGTATAATAATGTCATACAAAATTTAAAACAATTATAAATGAAATAGGAATAGTTTCAAGAAAGTCACAATTTTTTATGTTGCACTGTGTGTTTTCACCCTAGAGCCTATAAAAATGCCTGTGTGGTAGTAAACAAAAGTCAAATACATGTTTTTATTGACTAACAGGATCAATAATGATCATTTTCTTCATCTGGGTTCCCTTCAACTTGCTGTTTGAGTAGAACTGTTACTTCCCTGACTTTATTTTCTTAGATTAGTAGTCAGAGTTCTTGAATGTAATCCTAAACACACATGTTCCTTTTTGTACTGACCTCAACTTATGCTTTGTTTTTCTTGAACAAAGTGTTTTGTCTGAAGGAAATCATGAAAGTAACTTGTATCCTCAGAGTTAAAAGAAATATTGCATGATGTTTAAAGTATTCCAATACATTTGTTATGTGTTCATAGCAACCCAGACTAGTGTGACACAATGGGTAAAGAACCACTACTCTAGAAAATACTTCAACAATGCCAAAATGTCAGGGAAGAATTCTTCCATTCCACTAGATCAAATATTTTCCAGGTACAGATTGAGGAGAATTATTCTCTCAAATGTGGAAGCTTCCCTTTCTTCTTTTTAGAGTCTGTTGTCTGTCAATTCAACTACACTTGCCTACACCCTAAATTCCATTGTCCTTTTTAAGCCTATCATAACATCAGTTCCTGGAGGGTCCAGCAGATAGACTCCATGCTTGCAGCCATACTGGATGAACTAATTATTCTTTTTTAAAAAACATAGGCAAAACACTCTCCGACTTAAATCACAGCAGGATCCTCTATGACCCACATCTCAGAATTTTAGAAACAAAAGCAAAAATAAACAAATGGGACCTAATGAAACTTAAAAGCTTTTGCACAACAAAGGAAACTATATGCAAGGTGAAAAGACAGCCCTCAGACTGGGAGAAAATAATAGCAAACGAAGCAACAGACAAAGGATTCATCTCAAAAATATACAAGCAACTCCTCCAGCTCAACTCCAGAAAAATAAATGACCCAATCAATAAATGGGCCAAAGAACTAAACAGACATTTCTCCAAGGAAGACATACAGATGGCAAAAAAACACATGAAAAGATGTTCAACATCACTCATTATCAGAGAAATGCAAATCAAAACCACAATGAGGTACCATTACACGCCAGTCAGGATGTCTGCTATCCAAAAGTCTACAAACAATAAATGCTAGAGAGGGTGTGGAGAAAAGGGAACCCTCTTACACTGTTGGTGGGAATGCAAACTAGTACAGCCGCTATGGAAAACAGTGTGGAGATTCCTTAAAAAGCTGGAAATAGAACTGCCATATGACCCAGCAATCCCACTTCTGGGCATACACACTGAGGAAACCAGATGTGAAAGAGACACGTGCACCCCAGTGTTCATCGCAGCACTGTTTATAATAGCCAGGACATGGAAGCAACCTAGATGCCCATCAGCAGACGAATGGATGAGGAAGCTGTGGTACATATACACCATGGATTATTACTCAGCCATTAAAAAGAATTCATTTGAATCAGTTCTAATGAGATGGATGAAACTGGAGCCCATTATACAGAGTGAAGTAAGCCAGAAAGATAAAGACCATTACAGTATACTAACACATATACATGGAATTTAGAAAGATGGTAATGATAGCCCTATATGCAAAACAGAAAAAGAGACTCAGATGTACAGAACAGACTTGTGGACTCTGGGAGAAGGCGAGGGTGGGATGTTTCAAGAGAACAGCACTGAAACATGTATATTATCTAGGGTGAAACAGATCACCAGCCCAGGTTGGATGCATGAGACAAGTGCTCGGGCCTGGTGCACTGGGAAGACCCAGAGGGATCGGGTGGAGAGGGAGGTGGGAGGGGGGACCAGGATGGGGAATACATGTAAATCCATGGCTAATTCATTTCAATGTATGACAAAAACCACTGCAATGTTGTAAAGTAATTAGCCTCCAACTAATAAAAATAAATGGAAAAAAAAAAAAACCAAAAAATAAAAAATAAAAAAAATAATAGGTTGCTAAAAAAAAATAAAAAAAAAATAACAACTGTATTTCTTTGGTTGCACTTGGTCTTCGTTACTGTGCTCGGGCCTTTCTAGTTGCAGTGAGCAGGGACTGTTCTTCATTGTTGTGCATGGGCTTCTCATGGCGGGAGCAGAGGCTCTGGGTGCATGGGCTTCAGTAGTTGCAGCCTGCAGGCTCAGTAGTTGTGGCCTATGGGCTCCGGAGGACAGGATCAGGAGTTCTGGTGCATGCACTTTAGTTGCTCCATGGCATGTGGAATCTTCCCGGACTAGCAATCTAACATATGTCCCCTGCATTGGTGGATGGATTCTCATCCTCTGTACCACCAGGGAAGTCCAGGAACTAATTATTTTTAAATAGTCACTTCTGCTGCTTTTCAGAGTTCCAAGTCAAAGACACCCTTCCAGCATTGTTCACTAGACATTGCTATTTGGGCTGACTTTGCAGTTAAAATTATGGTGCTCACAAATGAAGTAAATGTACTACTTACAGAGTTTGCCTTTTAGTGAGGTAAATATTTTTTTGTGTGTGTTATTCATTGTATTTCTCATAGTATGATATAATTTAAATATTAATTAGAAACTCTACCTAGCTGCTTATTCTCTCCCACCAAACTATACAACCACAGTGATTTTAATAACATTTTATAGTAACTCTGGTAACTAGTTACATTTGTGGCAGGTAACTTCTTTACATTAATGTAAAATGGAGAATTGTGCAAATGTTCATTTCAGCTTTTCAATTTGGGTCATCTCATATGTAAGTTCTTACATAAATAATTTATCATTTATCTTCTTACTTAGGTATTTATTTATATTTTGCCCTTTTTGAGTTAACATTATCTCCTTTGTCCTACCTTGGGCATTTGTTTTTTTCATTGTTTACTCTGCTGTTTGTCATGTAAATGTAATATACTTTGAACTTGATTTTCACCTTGAAGAAGGCTCTGTTATAGAGAATGCAAAACTAGTCTTGCTAAATATGTAACATTTTCTTCTTTTGCTTTCACATTTCCTTAATTCTTTAAATTCATGAGGTCAGCACCTAACTCTCAAATTATTATTAAGATTAAACTTGTTCTTATTGGATGCACTAATTGTCTAATAAATAATGTTTTTTTATTTATGGATAACAGTGCTTAATTATTAGAGGCACCATTTAAAATAATTTAAAATGAGAATGACCATTTTCCCCAACTCATATGGTCCTTTTTAATTATTTATTTCATTTAAAAATACATACCTGACTCATTATATGCTAGATCTTATTGCAGCACTTTGTAAATGTTAATTTATTAATCTTCATAACAACTCCCTTAGTACTCTTATACCCATTTTATAGATGAAGACATTGACTAACAGGGTTTAAATAACTTCATACAACTAATAACTGCTGGAACTTAAATTTGCGTGCTTTCACCCTGTGCTAACAATATACTTTTTTCCTTCTTTATAGATCATTTTTATGATGAATAAGTCTCATCAATTCTGTCACATACCTATAAAATATGGATTTGTGATATGCATTATGAATATGAATTCAGTGTTGAGCATACATTATGCCATTTTTTTGCTTTTTATCTCATTAAGGCACATGTTTATTAACATGGTAGGTTTGATAAAAAGGCCTGTAATTATGGAAACCAAAGTCATTTTCAATTAAAAGGGATCTCATCTCTCAAATATTCATTCTTCCCACCTATTATTAATAAGGTCTGTGGCTAGTTTGAGTTTTCTTGATCATTTTACTCTTTTCTGAAAATTGCTTTGGGAGAGATTGTAATTTCATCTGGGTAGATATAACCATACTATCTTGGTTTTCCTGGAAATTTTGTTTCTTACCAAAATTGTTAATAAAAGAAGCTGCATTATTTTAATTGAAAATTATTTTGGCCTGAAAATTTGGAGGGGGTGTTTAAAGTGTGGCTCTTTCTATGTGTTTAAACGTATTTATGTTGGAAACGTATTTTTGAAGAGTTTCAAGAGCTACACTAAAGTCAATTTTGTCTTTGATTAATATGACAACAAAAACTCAACCCAACCAATAGAAATATATGCTATAAATAAACCATGGCCACATTATCATTTTCATTATAAGTTTGATGAAATATTGTCTTTAAGGAGAGATACACTACTGACAGCATGAAAAACAAGACATCAGAAATTCCATTTAAGTGTAGGTGGCAGTGTTATTTACTGCCATCCACTCATGTTACCGTCAGGCTTCTTAAATTTACACAGAAGGAATATATCCTCTCAGCTTGTGACAGCTGGAGGGGAAATCACACTGGTGACAATACATTCTCATAAATGGCTAAGGAAGAATTGCTTTTCCTCTGTTCAACTTGTATATAATTGGAAAGACAGAACACCAGTGATTCTAACAAATAAAAACTTGAAAATTCCCAAAAGGCTTTCTTTTTCAATTTTGACTTTCCAAATCAAATTTTGCCTTATCATATTCCCTTTCTTAAGGTAAACAGTCCAGAACCGCCACAGAATTAACCCCAATAAATTTTTTTTCCACTATCACCTTTCTTCCTTATGTCTTTTTTAATCTTTACCAGTTATATTTTTAAAGTCAAATTTAGGTTTCTTTCCTCTTTTCTAAAATTTGGCCACCTCATCCTCCTTGTTAGACTAATTTGCCTTTCTCCTTGAATAGTATGTTAGTAGTACCCTAGAATGCTATATTATTTCCAGAGTGGTTCAGAAAGATAAGATGGCCTCCAGAGAAGAATCTTGGGGATTTTTAGAACCATTTCTTGGATAAAAGATAGAAACAAGATGTCTTGCAAAGATAATAGTTTGATCTGCCATTTGTCTTGAAGTAGGGACAGAAGTAGTATTAATGAGGTACTATGGCCATTCAATCTATAAATATTACCAAGTGATACAGAATTAAAGCATAAGATAATAAATCCTATACAGGGAGAGCAACTGCATATCCTGTTGCTATGAGGCCAGTGCTGGAAATAGGAAGCATTGATCAAGTGGCAGAAAAATTTGAAACATGGGGTGCCTAAGATTTGACATTGCCCAAGGTAAAACTCTGATCTACTGGGGACAAGGAGACTTTAAACTCTCCAGGGCTGAGCATTCTTGGCTGTGCAACCACATGGGATTAGAGCAGTAGTTCTCACTTATTAACAAAGCATCAGAATCACCAGGAAATCTCCTTTAAACAGTTTGTTAGGCCCACCTCCAGAGTTTCTGATTAAGCAGGTCTGAGGTGGGGACTAGGTATTTGCATTTCTAACAAGTTTCCTGGTGGTGTTGATGCTGCTGGGTCAGGAATAGCCTTTGAGAAGCACTAGATTAGAGTTGTTTTACTGCAGTGGTGTTCAGTGGATTCACTTCCAAAGATCTTCTGGAAAAAAAAAAACTAAAAGGAAAAAATAAATTTTGTGGGGTTATAAAATCTATGAAATTCCAAATGAAAATGCTTTATCATTGCATAATTTATCAGGTTAACTAATATGCTAATATAATCATATGCATTTTTAATCTTAAATCTTCAAGCCTTATCTCTCACACTTCTTAACCAGAACTTTCTGCTCTAGCCAAATTGAACTATTACTTTTCCCTGAATATCTCATATACTTAAATGTTATCTGCCTTTGTATATATTTCTTTCTTTCCTTTAGCCTGTAATCTTCTTCCTACATGCTTTATCTGCTAGAGACTATATTCCTCTAGTCATTCCTCCTTTCAAGGGTCATCTATTCTCTGAAGCCTTCTCTGACCAAATCTATTTAGCTCTCCACCAGAATACATTGTACTATATATATTGTTTGTTTCTTTGTCTCCTAGAGTTTCTTAAGGGCAGGGAAAGAGAGTGTTCTGTCACTCTTGTCCTTTACAGCTATAAGTTGATGATGTGACCTGTTACACATTCATTGCTATAGAGAAAGAAATTTCAAGAATTTACTCAGCTCAGGCCTGAATTTATTTGCTCGTTGTAGGAGGCTGAACACTGGCTCCACAGTGATGCCAGTGTCAAACCCCAGGACCAGTGAATGTTACTGTGCGTGGTATAAAGGATTCTGAAGATGTGACTAAGTTAAGGATCTTGAGATGGGGAACTTGTTTTGAATTATCCAAGTGGGCCCAACAGAATTACAAGCATCCTAATTAGGGGATGGAAGAGGAAGATTTGACTGTGGAAGTGACACATCAGAGTGCTGTAACTTCAGAAAGATTTGACCAACCATTGCTGACTTTAAAGATGGAGGAAGAGGCCCCAGTTCAGGGAACGTAACTGCTCTCTGAAAGGTGGGAAAGGCAATGATAGTGATTATATCCTAGTGCCAAGATAAGGAATACAGCCCTGAAGACTCATTTTAGACTTTTGAACTTCCAAACTCTGAAATAAATTTGTGTTACTTTAAGCCACTAAGTTTAGGGTAATTTGTTACAGCAGCAATAGGAAACTATTAAAACTAGTGGAAAAATATTACAGAAATATGAATAGATCTTCTACAGAATTTATTTCACTAAAAGAATCACACATTCTAAATTCCATCATCAAAATTATTATAAGTAATGGTACTGGAAGATGACATTTATTTGTTGCCTGCTGTCTATCAATGCCTTAAATGCATTAACTATTGAGTAATTACACAACTATATGAGGTAACTTATGTTTAGTATCTATTTACCGATGGAGAAAATGAAAGAGTGATTTTAAGTAATCACATCACAAAGTGATTGAGAAAGGCTTTGAGTCAGTCTGTTCCAAACCGTTATACTATTTATTTTTGCAGTATATGACTTTCATCCATAATTAAGAACAAAGTGATGTTATAGTCATGTCCAATTAGAGGAACTATGGTTCCATGGACCTCTAATTGGTGCTAGTGGTAAAGAACATGCTGCTAATGCAGAAAACATAAGAGATGTAGGTTCGATCTCTGGGTTGGGAGGATCCCTGGAGGAAGGCATGGCAGCCCACTTCAGTATTCTTTCCTAGAGACTTCTATGGACAGAGCGGCCTGGCGGGCTACAGCCCACAGGGTCGCAAAGTGTCAGACACGACTGAAACGATGGCCTGCACAGATGGTTGCATGTAACGCTCAGGAGAAGTATGGGCCAACTTTTAAGGCAGTTCTTTTTTCTTAAGGACCAGCTAAAAAGCCAAGCTTCCCTGAAGGCTCAGTGGTAAACAATTTGCCTGCAATGCAGGAGACCTGGGTTCAATCCCTGGGTTGGGAAGATCCCCTGGAGCAACCCATTCCAGTACACTTGCATGGAGAATTCCGTGGACAGAGAAGCCTGGCTGGCTCCAGTCCACAGGGTCACAGAGTGGGACACGAGTGAAGTAACTAAGGAGCAGCAGCAACAGCTGGAAAGCCAACACGTTTTTTCACTAACTCCTGTAAAAATTCATATGCATCCACATGTAAAATTTGCATCTTGACATAGGATTTTGTTTTAGGGATATCGTACAGTGCAGTCTTGATAAGTCTAATGAATTTTATATGCCCACAGCACTAACTTGTTTGAATGTAATCTTACCATTTTGTTTGAGTGACCTTTATAAACAAATTGCAGCACCCTTAAAAGCACAAGTTCTATGATGAGCCATAATATTTATGGTTAGAAAACCTGTGTTAAAAAATATATATATTTTCAAATGACTAAAGAAGTGCAGTGTTGAAAGCATTAAAATGAAATAACCACACATAGGTCCTGAATTTAATAGGCAGTCAACAAATTATTAATTAAATAAGATCCAAAATATTAGTCAAAGTAAAAATGACTCCTCTTTCCTTCCCTATTTGATATGCATACCCATAGCTTCCCCAAGCACATGTATTTGTGCTACTAGAGCAGACTGTTGTATATATTGTTCTGTAATTTGGGGTTTTTATATATTTTTGTTTCTTTGTTGCTTATTTATTTATGTATTTTGATGTCTTTTCTTTAACAGTATATATGAGCTTTGTTTTTCTTGGTATATCTATATTTATTTTTTAGAGCATTGTTTTGTGGTCTGTGGTATCATTTAACCAGTCTTATACTAATGAATGTTTAGATTGACTTCATTTTTATTACTAATAAAAGTAATGCTGTATTGCAAAATGCTGCAATATATCTTTATTTGCTTGAGTGATAATATTCACAGACTAGATTCCTTGAAGTGGAATTCCTGATTTGTCTGCATACACACTTAAAAATATTGACAGATAATGGCAAATTGCCTCTGTGAAAGTTTGTAACAATTTATATTTATAACAAATTTATGGAAATTTCTCTTCTCCAAAACCATCACCGATTCTGGGTGTGAAAAAAAATCTTTAAAAGTTTCCAGTAAGATAGATTTCACATAAACTGAGAGTTTTCTGTATTTCCAGACTCATGCCAAGTACTACAGAGAATACTAAGAGGTAGAAGATAGAGTACCTAATTTCATACTCTTGTTTTCACTAGGGAAAGATTCCCATTCCTGAGTTACTTAAATGTAACACTGCATAAGTATAAAATAGTGTATGTAAAAATTACAGGGTCAAGATATAGGACTCAAATATTGGACATGTTCAGAATCCAGTAGGGAAAGTAATTGATATGTTTGAATTTGAAGCTCTAATCATCATATGAGAAGTAAGCTAGGTCTAGGATAGGTGGAGAAAAGACATTAAACATTCCAGAAGCATATCTGATGGTAGAAATGAATGAACTTGTGGCTTTGTATATAGAATTTTATTTTCTGTTGCTAAAAATTGCAGTCATTTGCCAATGAACATCTGTGAAGATGATAAACAGTGCCTCTCTGGTAACTTAAATCTAGGTTTCAAACCTTGTATTTACATGTGGGGGACTGACATTTCATTAATTCAGATGACTGCAGGAGGGAAGTCAGAAGCTGTGCAGGCTGCCACTGGCTATAAATGAGACCTTGGGTGACAGGCAGCCGACATACATCTGTCACATTTTAGCCCCTAGCCATGACCACTGCAGCATCTCAGAAGCCTCTGTAACACATCTGTTCTGATGAGTGCCTTTAAGCAAACAACAACAAAAGAGCCCAAGAACAAGTCACACTTTGTGGAGAAACATAACCTCAGGCAGCTATTGAATACAAACAGCATATTTGGAGCAAGAATTTGGAAATCATAGCTGGGAGTCACTAGTCTTCTGAGGGGAACTCAAAGCACCAAAATTCAGAGGGAAAGCTAGGCAGGAAATGCCCAGAGAGAAAAGTGTAAAGTCACGCCTCTCCTCGGGCACCAAACAAATCAACGCAAGAAACACCCTCTGCCCTAAATAGTGGGTGGATGTCCTGAACTCCAAGAAAAAGCAGACACATGGAAACGAGTTGTAGCTTCCTTAATAAAATTCTATATCTACCAAACATCTGTTCCAGTTGAGAGAAAGGGAGACATGCAGAGTGATGTGATGGTTGGATAGAATATTTAAAACAGAATCATCCATGAGCAGTCCCATGTGTTTGATATGCATCTCCCCCTGGCACTTTTTCTAATGAAATATTGTTATATTTTCTGAGGCAGTAATTAATCAACTTGTCAAGGCATGTATGAGTCCTTCATGCTTCCTTTGAGGAATATACAACTACATCCCTTCAAGAGTCCACTGATATTTTCTTATCGAGTGGCATTTACACTCCAAACGTAAGAGTACCCCTGGAATACTATAAGTCCCCTAGAAACTTCTGGTGGAATGATGTTTCTTTATCTCCTAGAACTATACTACAGTTGTCAAAGGGTAATGTGATTCCGTTATATTTTAATTCAGGATCCGGCATGTGGAGGATGCCTCTTAATTACATCAGAAGACACTAACAAAAAGACACGTGTCTGCCCTGAAATTAGATAAAAATCATGTTAAATCAAATCAGATGGGGTTGTAAAGGAATAAAAAGACTTGGGATTTAGTCTCAAAAACATGGTGCCCTGTGATTACTTGAGGTATGTCAGAAAGGGGTGGAAAAAACATGAAAGATAGATACACTTGAGTTTGAACTCTGAAAGTTAAGAAACTAGATAAGTTTGGCTAGCATAGTTATAAAATCCTAGTGCATCATCATTTTTGAAGTATATTACATTTTTTTTTTTAGCAAACATGACAGAGGAGTATGAAGAATATACGTAAAGAGAGCACAGGTCAGTGGCAGGACGAGGTCACACACTCAAATTTCTTGATTCCTGGGTCCACACAAATATACAGTTATACGCAAGTATACACCCTAAACACATTCATGACTGTTATTTTTCCTGTGATGTTAAAATGTAGATTAAAGAAGAAAAAGCACAGAAAATCTCCACCTAACAGGCAGGCAGTGAATAGGGTGGGTCTGCCTTCTTGGTTCTTGTTCAGTTGTGCCACTTACTATGTGGCCTTGGACCAGAGGCAATCTACCCAATGAATCCCATCTCATATGTATGAGATAAAATATCCTAATTCATAGTCTTGTTGAAAGAATAAGATGAAAAAATAAAAGTAAATAATTTAGAACAAGGCCTGGCATAGAGTAATCACTAATGAGCTATTATTATTCTTATCAGTATAGTCTTCTAGCCGCTAAGCTTTTATCAGCTGTAGGTCTGTGAATATAATTAGGAAATTTTAATCCAAAACAATGATTTTCTTCCAAAATCTATGATGAAGTTTACTTCTTATTCAGATTAGAAAACAGAAGTCTGCAGTTTTAGAATTGCAGATGAGCTCTGACTGACTGTAAATCATCTCAGATAGGATGGATGGGCCAACCCTCAACCTTAACAAGCTTTTTCAGTTAAAGATTCATTTTTCCATTGGTGATTTTTCTGCATCAGCTGTATCATTTACTTTTTGTATTCTTTATTTAAAAATATAGGAGTCTATTTAATCTTGTTTCATGTAACCAGAAATGACGTGGATAAAAAGAGAAGACGAAGTTGCTTTTACTTTCTATTCTTGATCATTTCCTGAAAAATGTAAAGGAGATATTTTTATCTATGCTTTACCTGCTAAAACTCTTGTATTCCCTTAAATTTTTCTTTATTCAACTGTGTGAGCCAACCACATTCCACCCATATCTTTCCATGATTACTTACTAGGAATAGTAACAAATGACTTGAATTCCTTTGTTCTCCTGTTCCCTTTTGGTGATCCCATCCTCCAGGACTTGCTGTCCTTTGTATTCTGCCTAGACCATCTCCTGTGATCCATTTCTTCAGGCTCTGAGAGTTTCTGCTTCTTGTTGCTTTAATAAAGTGATTATCCTTCATTGATAAAAGGTTTATTCTGCCAGGGCTTTGTTCTGAAAATACATTTAGGAGTGCTGTGGCAGATCAGTGAGGTAGACAGTCCTTGACTTGTGAGTCTTTACGTTCCTTTGTGGTCACACTGTTTAGAGTTGCACCATTCCCGTCTATTCCATTGCTTTATTTTTCTTTCCTTCTTTTTTTAATTATTTAGTTGGATCTTAGTTGCAGCAAGCAGGATCTTTGATCTTCATTGCAGCATGTGTAATCTTTAGTTGTAGCACATAAACTCTTAGTTGTAGTATGTGGGATCTAGTTCCCTGAAAACGGCTCAAACCTGGGCCCCCTGCATGGGGAGTGCAGAGTCTTAGCCACTGGACTCCCAGGGAAGTTCCATTTATTATTTCCTAATCTCATCTCTATCTCATACAGAAATGTGAGATTATAAGTAATTTTTTATTTCTGGTATTTTTTATTCCTGGTATTCTTTTAGATTTAATGTATAGAGTATAGTTAATTGATAAGTAATCATAGATCTTATTTCACTGTGATGATGTTCTATATTCCTTCTTCCAGCAAGTACAGTTTCATATTTGTGCTAAGCTTCATGCAAGATGTGCCTTTTCCAACCCTCTAAGAAAACCACTCTTATTCAGGCTTTTCCCAATTTTTATAGTTTAGCCTACAGAACTTTTTTTTTAGCACTTTTTACAGATCTCTTTCTTATATAGTACCTAACATGCCTGCCTTAATTACATATTCATTTATTTTCTTTAACAATCAAACTGTGAGCCATATTTTATTTCCATTTCTTGAATAGGATCTAGTTATATTAAATACTTAACTAACATTTACTAATAGAATAGCTTTGAGGGAAATATTAAAGGCTTCATTTTTATATGGATATTTATTTCAGTGTTTTAAAATTTCTTTCCAAGAAACAAATAATAAAACTGTTTTCATGGGGGCCTGAAGTTAACATATCTATGTTTTAAAGAGAACTACAGTTATTTAGAGAAGAAAATGAGCATTTATACCTAATAAGGAAAGTTAACAAAAGTCTATAGGAATGACAGTCTCAATGCCTGAGTTGCAGTCTTCATTTTGCTTTTAAGTCACTAGGTGAACTCTTCCGAACAAGGGGTTCACCAGATGATGTGTATTAAGGTTCTTGCATAAATTAAAATACTTTCAACTTCAAATAACAGAAGACTTAAATCAAACTGACTTCAATCACAAAGGGAAATTTCTATTCATGTAGGTAAGGGCTTAGGTGAGGGCTTATTCAGAGGCTTAAAATGTCAATAGGAACTGTTTTGTTCAAATATTCCACCTATAGCTTCCAGTGTGTTGGTTCTCATCAAAGTTTCAGAGTGGCTCCCAGCAGAAGCCCGAGTTACCTGCTTCCTTGTTCACATTTCTACCCCTAATCATCAAAAGCATTGTGCCTCACTCTGACTAGTCCAATTTGTATCTTGTGTCAGCTGTCAACTCTTGAAACAATTATTGTTGTTTGAGACAAGTTAATAGCCTTTACTGTACATACATACATATATACTGGGTTGGTCAAAACATTCATTGAGATTTTTGCCTAAGATGTTCTGGAAAACCCAAATGAACTTTTTGGCTGACCCAGTATTAATATAATTGATTGGTTTGTATTGTCAAGATCCTCACTTGGATCTGGGTGTATGGATCAATTGCACCCTAACTCCATGAATACTACATAGTGGCCAGGGGCTGGAAATAATGTGGTAGCTCCTATTATAGTCACAATATTCTCATACAACTTTAAAATACTATGATTATATAATGTAACAAAATAGAAAGCATTTTATATTCTATATTAGGGAATAAATACTAGAACATGTATGCTTATGTCTTTAATATTAAATATAGAGCAGCCCCAAATCATTAAACATCTGAGAATTATTGCCAGTATCCAAAATTAGAATGCTTGTTACCTCTCAGGAGGAAATGCTATCTCTACTTGACTACATTACACCTTTTCTCTAGATATATTTGTGATGCTTTAGAAGCATCTAAAACTACCAGAGCTAGAGATATTAGAGGTCAAGTTAACAGAAATTTTAAGAGATTAAAGAGAGATTGATGGGAGGAAAGATGGGAGGTATACTTTAAAATGCTCTCAATTTGGCTTAGATGACCCAGGTCACAGGAGCTTCACAAAGACCCAGATTTATCAGTTTATTACACATAGTTGTAGTATATATACAGTTTTGGGTTTAGCAAATTTTATCACAAAGACCAGAATTATAGTTTATACCATATCATGCTCAAGGAATCCTAAGGCCAATGACTCTGTTTTGCTAGGTTAAGACATAGTTTTCATTCAGTCAATATGTGGATTAAAGGCCTTGTTGAAAAAAGATGAGACCTCTCCAAAATAGCCTGAATGTCAATTAACAGAAAAGTAGATAAACAAATTGTAGCAGATTCATAAAATGAAATGCCATTGAGCAATAAAATGGCTATTGATATTCTCAACAACATGGTTGAATCTCACAGGCATTATACCAAGTAAAAGAAGCTGTAGGGGTGTATATACCATATGGTTTAATTTATTTTAAGTTCTAAAGCAGGGCTTCTCAGGTGGTGCAATGGTCAAGAATCATTCTACTGATGCAGGAGACACAAGAGACAGTTTTCATTCCTGGGTTATGAAGATCTCCTAGAGAAGGAAATGGCAACATACTCCAGGATTCTTGCCTAAAGTGTTCCACAGACATAGGAGCCTGGTGGGCTACAGTCTGTGGAGTCACAAAAGAGTTGGACACAACTGAGCGACTGGGCGCACACACATAAACACACACAAAGTCTAAGCAAGGTAAAACTAATTTATCACTATAGATATCAAAATACTAGTTTCCTTTGGCAGTGAAGTTTAACTAAAAGGGGTCAGAAAGAAGCTTTTAGCTGTGATAAAATTGCCCTGTATCTTGAATGGGGTGGTGGTTACATGGGTGGTTACAGGTGGTAACAACTCATAAAATGGCACAACTAATATCTATGGACTTAAACATATCCATGCACTTTTCTCTTTGTAAAGTTTATTTCAAAATGTTTTTTAAAGATTCATACCCACCAAAGAAACATTTTTCATTCTAAATAATATCTGGAAATCCCTTTTCTGATGTTTGATATTGCCTAACAAATGAGACTATTGAACCAGACTGTGCACACTTATCAAATATAAGAAATTTATGTTTCTTAATGTTTGGTTGTCTTAACAGTTGTCTGATGACTCACATCTCTGGTTATGATCATGTCATTATCTAATTCTTCCATTTACTCAAAAGGTAATGTCCACCTAGATGGCTTAAAGAGTATATCCAAATATTATATTCTACTTTTTGACATATTTACAGACCTTTATGTGCTGTGCTTAGTTGCCCAGTCATGTCTGACTCCTTGCGGACCGTATGGTTGGAAGCCCACAGGCTCCTCCATCCAAGAAATTTTCCATGCAAGAATACTGGAATGGGTTGCCACTTTCCACTCCAGGGGATCTTTCTGACCAAGGGATCAAACCCACATCTCCTGCATTGGCAGGTGGATTCTTTAACATTGCACCACCTGGGAAGCACACATACCTTTATTGCAAGGCTTAAAACTTCCTAATCTGAATGTTGAATTATTTTTTTCATGGTTTCTTTCTATATGAAAGATCACAAAATTATTAGAGATATTAAAATGAGAGAAATTGAATTCAGGAATTTCTTTTGGATTTTTAGTTATTCCACTGACACATTTAGCTAAACTATCATGCATTTCACAAATGAAAAACTGAGACTTTCAGAGAAAAATTTATTTTTTCCCAAAATAATATACCTTGTATTTAATGGACAGAGAATCCATACTAGATCTTTTGACACTTTCATTACTGTTCCTCACATGGAAATGGAACATTCCAGAAACTATGTTTATGACTTATTATTTAGTTGGTGTGATCATTAATTTTGTGTGTCAACTTGATTGGGCCATCAGTTCAGTTCAGTCACTCAGTCATGTCTGACTCTTTGCGACCCCATGGACTGCAGCATGCCAGGCTTCCCTGTCCATCACCAACTCCCAGTGCTTGCTCAAACTCGTGTCCAATGAGTTGGTGATTCCGTCCAACCATCTCATCCTCTGCCATCCCCTTCTCCTCCTGCATTCAGCCTTTCCCAGCATCAGGGTCTTTTCCAATGAGTCAGTTCTTTGCGTCAGGTGGCCAAAGTATTGGAGCTTCAGTTTCAGCATCAGCCCTTCTAATGAATATTTGGGACTGATTTCCTTTAGAATGGACTGGTTGGATCTCCTTTCAGTCCAAGGTATTCTGAAGAGTCTTCTCCAACAGCACAGTTCAAAAGCATCAATTCTTTGGTGCTCAGATTTCTTTATAGCCCAACACTCACATCCATACCTGACTACTGGAAAAACCATAGCCTTGACTAGATGGACCTTTGTTGGCAAAGTAATGTCTCTGCTTTTCAATATGCTGCCTAGATTGGTCATAGCTTTTCTTCCAAGGAGCAAGTGTCTTTTAATTTCATGGCTACAGTCAACATCTGCAGTCATTTTGGAGCCCAAGAAAATAGTCTGTCACTGTTTCCATTGTTTCCCCATCTATTTGCATAAAGTGATGGGACCAGATGCCATGATCTTTGTTTTTTGAATGTTGAATTTTAAGCCACCTTTTTCACCCTCCTCTTTCACTTTCATCAAGAGACTCATCAGTTCCTTTTCACTTTCTGCATGCATAAAGGTGGTGTCATCTGCATATCTGAGGTTATTGATATTTCTCCCAGCAATCTTGATTCTAGCTTTTGCTTCATCCAGCCCAGCATTTCACATGATGTACTCTTCATGTAAGTTAAATAAGCAGTGTGACAATATACAACCGTGACATACTCCTTTCCCAATTTGGAGCCAGTCTGTTGTCCATGTCCAGTTCTAACTGTTGCTTCTTGACCTGTATACAGATTTCTCAAGAGGCAGGTCAGGTGGTCTGATATTCCCACCGCTTGAAGAATGTTTCACAGTTTGTTGTGATCTACACAGTCAAAGGCTTTGGCATAATAAATAAAGCAGAAGTAAATGTTTTTTTGGAACTCTCTTGCTTTTTCAATGATCCAGTGGATGTTGGCAATTTGATCTCTGTTTCTTCTGCCTTCTCTAACCCCAGCTTGAACATCTGGAAGTTCTTGGTTCATGTACTGTTGAAGCCTGGCTTAGAGAATTTTGAGCATTCTTTGCTAGCATGTGAGATGAGTGCAATTGTGTGGTAGTTTGAAAATTCTTTGGCATTGCCTTTCTTTGGGATTGGAATGAAAACTGACCTTTTCCAGTCCTGTGGCTGCTGATGAGTTTTCCAAACATGTTGGCATATTGAATGCAGCACTTTTATAGCATCATCTTGTAGAATTTGAAATAGCTCAACTGGAATTGCATCACCTCCACTAACTTTGTTCGTAGTGAAACAAAGGGCCACTTAACTTCACATTCTGGGATGTCTGGCTCTAGGTGAGTGATCACACCATCATGATTGGGCCATAGGGTACCCAAAATTGGGTCAAAAATTGATAAATGTACCATTTGGTATATTTAGTAAAGCATATTGCCCTCCATAATGTGGGTGAGTCTCTGCTGGTCAGCTGAAGGCTTGACAAGTACATAACGCTGACCCTCTCATGAGACTCCCCCTTCCTGATGACCTTCAAGCTGCGGTATTGGTTCCTCCTGGTTCTACATTAACATGCCAGGCATGGGATTCAAACTAGCATGTTGGCTCTGGCTCTGCAGATTTTGGAGTTGTCAGACTCCATAAACACATGAGCCAATATAAAGAGTTAATCAGTTAATCTCTTGTTGCTATAGTTGTTCAGTTGCTAAGTCATGTCTGACTCTTTGTGACCCCATGAACTGCAGCATGCCAGGCTTCCCTGTTCTTCACTATCTCCTGGAGTTTGCTCAGACTCATGTCCATTGTGTCAGTGATGCCATCCAACCATCTCATTCTCTGCTGCTCCTTTTTCCTCCTGCCCTCAATCTTTTCCAGCATCAGGGTCTTTTCTAATGTCAGCTTTTTGCATCAGGTGGCCAAGGTATTGGAGATTCAGCTTCAGCATCCGTCCTTCCAGTGAATATTCAGAGTTGATTTCCTTTAGGATTGACTGGTTTCATCTCCTTGCTGTCCAAGGGACTCTCAAGTGTCTTCTCTAGCACCACAGTTTGAAAGCATCAATTCTATGGTGCTTAGCCTTCTTTATGGCCCAACACTCACATCCATACATGACTACTGGAAAAAGCATAGCTTTGACTGTATGGACCTTTTTCAGCAAAGTGATATCTCTGCTTTTTAATATGCTGTCTAGATTTGCCATAGTTTTTCTTCAGGGAGCAAATGTCTTTAATTTTGTGGCTGCAGTCACTGTCAGTAGTGATTTTGGAGCCCAAGAAAATAAAATCTGTCAGCCTCCATTTTTTTTTTGCATTTGTTTGCTCTGAAGTGATGGGCTGAGATGCCATGGTCTTAGTTTTTTGAAAGTTGAGTTTTAAGCCAGCTTTTTCACTCTCTCTATATATATAGAGAGAAAACTATATATCTGTGTGTGTGCGTGTGCTTGTGTGTATGTGTGTGTGTGTGTTTGTATAAAGTTCTATTCTGTTCTTTGGGGAACCCTGACTAATAGGGTTGGCATATAGCATATGTTTATTCTTTATTTAAAACTCAGATAATGGCTTATAGAAGCTAAGAGTATTGTATAAAAATTTGTTTAAAAAGTACTATAATATGAGTAGCATTATCCACAATTTAGTGCCATGTTTTCTATAATAAAATATGTTTTGAGTTTGAATTTTACAGTTTTATCCTCTTTTTTTCAGTGCAGGAGTGGGACATTATCCTAATTTTCACTAATTTGTCCATTTATTGAACAGCCACTAAGAATGTGCACTATGAAATGCTCAGTTGTATGACTCTCTCATCTCTGCCAGACCATCTTTTGATTGTCTTATTGTTCTTTTAGTAAAGCCTTGCTCATAGTTAACAGAGGTAGTGCTGGAGGAAGGATATTTTCATTTTATGAAGTAGTGCAGAGTTTTGTCTTTCCCCCCTAGTTCAAGTAATGGCATCTGAAGCTGCAGGAATTGATAGATACTGGCAAGGGCAGTAGAAAGAAAATGGTTTCCTACTTTGGAGAATAAAAACTGTATTGTTACAACAAAAAGAAAAAGGAAGCCTCTAAAACCCAGTTGAGGTCCTATTTGATATGTAAGAGAATTATATAAGTGAGGGAATAGCCTAGGGACTTTCTATTGGGTAAATTGTTTTCTAAGATATTTATATTAGGAAAGATATTTTTAGAATAATGTAGGAACTCAATATGAATTTTGCTATAGTGATATATAAAGTATGGACCAAACAGAAATGAGACAGAAAAATCAGATTTATGACAAGATACTGAAAAGGTTAACCTTTCAGAAATACAAATTATTGAATCATAGCAGTTCTAGTGGTTTTAAAAAGCATTTAAAGAAGAAAGCTATACTTTCTTTTACATCAGTATTGCTTTTCTGATCCTTTCTCTTTTACAAAGGGAAATAATCACAAGTATTAGAAGAGTTGTGTGTAATTCTTAGATTGTTATTGTTTTAAAGCTATTTCCTTTTAAAAAGGTACTACCTAACTTTGAAAATCTTTTTAAAAATTCTTTCATATTTTTAAAGTTCTCTTTCTCACTATTTTTTGTTTTTAATATGAAGTGAAGAGGAATAAGGAATTAATCATATGGTTCTCATTCTTGTTAATAATCTATAACAGCAATAGAGAATGTTCCTAATTCCTTTAAAAGTGCATTCAAAGTAGGTTAGCAGCAGACCTAAAAATTTTACTTTTATCTTTCAGTTAAAATCTGGGTTTCTAAAGTTTCAGATGAATTCTTTAAGCAATAATCCATTATTAATATAGTTAGAGTAGTATTTTATGCTTTTTAGTTGTTATCAAGCATAACTAGTCATCATGAATATTCCCTTTGAATGTAAGCTCTAATTGTAACTCAAAGATAATGTCATTAATTTTTATTATAAGGTACATTTTTATTATAAGAAGTATTTAGAAAAAAAGACAAAACTTATTTTCCTTTCTGACCCCCAGGGAGAAATATATCTGATCTTTTAGATATCTTTGCAGTGATCTAACATTCTCTGGCAGCTTAAGACTGTCTAGGCATTTCAACCCAGGCACATACTGAAGGACTGTGTCATAATAATATTAGAAATTCCATTATGCGCATTAAAGAAAATACTCTTTTAACCTATATCTTCAAGTTGCTCATAATGAATACATAAAATTACAGATGACACTTTTGCCATCAATTCAATTGATCTCTTTAAAAATGTCTAACTTACTTAGCTCACCAGTTTATATAAGGGACTTCCAGAAGGTGTTGAATCTTATCTTTTCAGCCACAGATTTAGTCTTGAGTTTGAAACATTTCAGTTCACACCTCTTTTACTCACAATAACTATAAAGAAACTTTTCCAAACAAATGATTTCTGGGTCAGTTAATGCATTTTTTCAAATCTAGAATCCTGTGAAATAATAGTTGAAATATCTGTGTTTTAGTTTGCTTCACAAAAATATATATACATGTGCATTTTAAACATATATATATTTGTAATCATTAGGGGAGCTAAATGGACTTCCCTGGTGGCTCAGATAGTAAAGAATCTGTCTGCAATGCAGGAGACCTGGGTTCGATCCCTGGGTTAGGAAGATCCCCTGGAGGAGGGTATAGCAACCCACTCCAGTATTCTTGCCTGGAGAATCCCCATGGACAGAGGAGCCTGGCGGGCTGCAGTCCATGTGGTCACAAAGAGATGGACAGGACTGAGCGACTAAGCACACATATGTCTCTCCAATATGTATGACATTAACTTCATCATGAAACTTAGCTCTTACCTTCACTTAGAATAATCTAATCCTGTTTCTTAAAAGTCCTTTGGTTGACCCAGCTGACTCCTCTCTTCTTCCCTCTTCTTTGTCCTGTCTTCTTCCATTTCCTCACTCTCTATACAGTTTTTTCTTTAGTTGCTCAGTCAGTGTCTGACTTTTTGCAACCCATGGACTGCAGCATCCCAGGCTTCCCTGTCCTTCACTGTCTCCCAGAGTTTGCTCAAACTCTTGTCCCTTGAGTCCCATCTCATCCTTCACCTGTCACCTCCTTCTCCTCCTGACCTTAGTCTTTCCCAGCATCAGGGTCTTTTCCAATGAGTCAGCTCTTTGCATTAAGTGGCCAAAGTATTGGAGCTTCAGCTTCAGCATCAGTCCTTCCAGTGAATTTTCAGGGTTGACTTCCTTTAGGATGGACTGGTTTCATCTCCTTGCTGTCCAAGGGACTGTCAAGTCCTTGAGAGAGCCCTGTGGTGTCTTTTCTAGCACCACAGTTTGAAAGAAGGTGCTCAGCCTTCTTTATGGTCCAACTCACATCCGTACATAAAAAAAATAACCATATGGGAAATGGATATGAACATAAGGAAAAGCCATAGCTTTGGCTATATTGACCTTTGTCAGTAAAATGATCTCTGCTTTTTAATATGCTGTCTAGGTCTGTCATAGCTTTTTTTCTCATGGAGCAAGCATCTTTTAATTTCATGGTTGCGGTTACCGTAGCAGTGATTCTGAAGCCCAAGAAAATAAAATCTGTTACTGTTTCTTTTTTTTTTCTCCTTCTATTTGCCATGAAGTGATGGGGCTGGATGCCATGATCTTAGTTTTTTGAACCTAAACCTGTAGAGTTTAGAACCATATGAAAATGGAAGACTGATTTACTAAGACAGTTGAGAGGAGGTTCTGAGGTGTCAGAAGCAAAAACGCTTAAACATAATGGGAATAAAGGTGAGATAATTTGAATGCCTAGGCAATGACACTCTAAAAATTGGTGTAACAAACTTTTGTTAGGGAATTAGAGGGAATAGTTGATGCTCTAATAACCTTAGAATGGTAGCGTGAATTGTACCTGGAGTTAGAAAGTCTTATTAGAATATTTTGTTCTGTTTGGGAGATAGTTTGGAGTCTGAGGGTCTCTTAACATTCTGAATAGGTATATGTTTCTTTCCAAAGTTGTACAACTATTTCTGTAAGTAGCGACTGAGAAATTAAACTTAGATAAGAAATTTCAATGGTAATTATTTTATTGGTAAAGACTTAGATAGTTTTAGTCTTCCGATTGTTCTTGGACTATTCATAGTGACTTTTATTTGCCAGCAATAACTATTCTTTAGACTTTTCTTTACCACATACCATTTCTGTAGAAAAATCTTAAAGACACTTGTTACGAGGAGCTTAAAGTTCAGAATAGGGGCAGGGCCACCTGGCAATATTGCTTAATTCCAGGCTTGATGACAAGGCAGTCCCATGTTTCTCCAGTCTGATGGCTGATTCTATCCATTTCTGAATAAGCTACTGTGGAAACCAGGCTCCTTCTGATTTCCAGGGCTACCGTCCTAGTGATGATGGCTGCAAGTCCAGCCTCATGTATCTGTTCCAAGCAAGAACAAAAGGGAAGTAGAAAATGCAGAACCTTCACTGTTGCACTTATGTTTCCTTGGCAAGAGCTGTGTCATATGACTGTTCCTACAATCAAGGGGCGCTACAGAATTCAGTATTTTAACTTTTAGTCTATATTATAGAGGACTCAGTGAAAGGAGTTAAATGACAGAGTTTATAGCATCTACCACAAATTTCTAGGTAAGATTTTGATAAGTCAGGTATAATATACGTGCGTTTGTATAATAATATCTTGTAAGATAACAGACTGCAATGATGCCGCTAATTATTACAATATTTATATTGCTTAAATAAACATTATAACATACCTTGTTTAGATAGATATGAGATTTCCTAAATGTAGCATTAAGTAAAAAAATTTGAAATTTAGAGAATGTGATCAAGTAAAAGGAACCCATTCTTTATTATTTAAGTCATGAGATTCCCTTTTACTAGGTGTATAATTTGAAACTTCTTTTCTGCTGCTTAATACAGATAATTGTGCTGATCTGATAAAGTTGTGGTACAGGCTAAACAGGATCACATATGGAAGCTTCCAATACAGTATCTGGCAAATAGTTGGAGCTCAGTTACCAACTCACCCACTTTTCTTTTATGAAGATACTGTTTATTTAAATATCATTATTTATATTTAAATGTGCTTAATATGTAAATTAGGAGGATACCAAAACAAGGTTTATAAAAATGACTGATTTTCACAATTTTCACAAAACTATAATATTTTTAAAAAATCTGTAGAAAGCAACACCATTTATATAAGCATGTTTCAATGGTGGGTTTTGTTTTCTACCTACTTGAAAATAAATAGAAAATTCTTACTGTCTAACCTTATAATTCAGAGTGTTTGGCCAGCTTAATTTTAGTACTATTACTTAGTCCAAACCTAATTAAATAAAAGATGTGGAAATTTTCATTTAAGCTATAGAGAAGTTTCTGGGATCATTTATGAAATTATTTAACATAACAATGAATGCCTATAGAAAAATCCAGCAGTGAGATGCAGAGTATGAGTTTTTAAAAAATGTTTTTCTTTCTCTTGAAAGCTGTGATTTGCTGGTTCTGTCTCTTTATGAAACACCAAGTTTGTGTTATTTTACCTCTGTATAATTTATTTAAAATCAAGCTCAATAACTTTAAATGCAGTTATCATCACAATGCTTCAAACAATGGTCAGTGATCTGTGAAGATGCAGTGCAGTGTCTCATTAAACCAAAAAACCCCAACAGTCTGAAAAAAGTACAATCTAACTGCCTAACAATTAGATGTAGTATCTTACAAAAATATGTGCATGTAAATCCATGGCTAATTCATTTCAATGTATAACAAAAACTACTGTAATGATGTAAAGTAATTAGCCTCCAACTAATAAAAATAAAAAAAATTAAAAAAAATAAAATAAAATAAAATACATCAAGAAAAAAAAAAAATATATGCAGCACAACCGTGACCTTTGTGCTAATTAAAACTCCCTGGCAGCTGACTGTTATGCCATACATACCTTCTTAAATAGTCTTGAATGTCAAATCAGTTATTATTTACGAAGGCAGCACTGTCAAATACCCACTAGTATGGAGTCTTCCTCCAGAAGATCTGGCTTTCTTCCATGGCGGGTTTTGTGTTCACACAGCTTTGAATCGTTAAGGAACATGCCAGAGTCAGGTTAGTAGATGAAAAATGGGAATCTTAAAGGAGCCCCTGAGTCAGAGAATGGAAAAGAGGGGGCATGCCAGGGAGTGCCAAGTGTGGCCACAAAGGTGTGTGAGCCAAAATGGAAATATGTTATATGAGAATATATCCATCCTAAAGGAAATCAGTCCTCAATATTCATTGGAAGGACTGATGCTGAAGCTAAAACTCTAATACTTTGGCCACCTGATACGAAGAACTGACTCATTGGAAGAGACCCTGATGCTGGGAAAGATTGAAGGTGGGAGGAGAAGGGGACGACAGGGATGAGATGGTTGGATGGCATCACCGACTCAATGGACATGAGTGAGTAAACTCCAGGAGTTGGTGATGGACAGGGAGGCCTGGCGTGCTGCAGTCCATGGGGTGGCGAAGAGTCAGATATGAGTGAGCGACTGAATGGATAAGAATGTGGTGATGTGGTCTGGGGAGAAGATGGGATGTGAGTGCTTGGCAAGGGTTCACGTGATTTCTAAGGTTATTCTTCGATTATATACTTAGTAGATATTTATTAAACATGGAACCAAGTATCAGGCACTGTGCTAGGTGCTGAGAACCCTGGGTTAAAAAAGACAGACATGGTCACTGTCCTAACAAAGAGGACTGTTAAAGGCTCTGAGAGCAGGAGTGAAGGAGAATACTGGTTCAAGTGCAGCAAAATAAAATTGTGACTAGCCAGTTACTGGTAGTGACTTCCTACAGTGGAGATACCAGAGATGAGCATGGATAATAAGTAAGGAACTCAGTAACAAGAAAACTGGTATAATAGAGGATTCTCTTCATATTCCTTATTGTCTCTGATGTTACACTTCTCTATTTTTTTAAGCTTACTATATCCCTTGCCTGTCTTCCTACTAGATTATGAAAAAAACCCACAGAAGATGCTCAAAGAATAAAGCCTGTTGAATTAAGTCAGTAAGTTAATGTTCAAGTAGGAACCTAACACAACCACCTCAGTAATGAGCTCATGAAGTCCTGTAGCCTCCTGGCCTGGGACAGAAGGATTTTAGGGTCTAGGGGACAGTCAGCCTACACTGAGAGTTTGTCACCCAGAAGTCACGTGGGGCAGCAGCTGTGCTGTTGATAAGAAAATGTGACAACTGTTTTCCAGAGAGAAGCAAAGTAAGTAAGGACATAATTCCATTATACATTACAGAATTTTCCCCCTTTTTTAAAAAAAACAATTAGCTCAATAAAAATTAGGTTTGAGGGGCTGCAAACAGAAAGTCAGATGAAAGTAAATAAGTATCAAGTTATTCAAATGGACCTTGTGCTGTCATATTCTACGTGACTGCGGAAAATAGTCAATCTAGGAGACTTTAAGGTCTTCCAATTACAAACCAGGTCTAATCTAAACACAGAAGTTCAAAAAAAAAAAAGAAAGAAAGAAAGGAAAAAGAAAAGAATGCTTCTACTTCCATGGGATTTGGCCTTTGGAGCAGCGTCCTAAGAAGTATCATTTGAGGCTCTGATATCAAACCAGCAGTTTCATAAATGACTGAGATTGTAGGTTAAAATAAAGTAGTTGAATTTCTGATGACTTTCACACCAGGGGACCATCCCTATCACTATTAGCAGTTTCAAAAATAGCAACATACACATGTTGTTCCTATCTAAGAGGTGCCGAAGTGCAGACAGGCTGACCTAAAGTGCTCACCAACAATAACTGGAAATGGAAGAAATCATGTGTACATCTAACCTAGATTTAAAACCATTAATTTTTCCTTCAGTCTGATTTCATAGTGCAGCATTTATCTGGCACAAGAAAAGAAAACATCTTCAAATGATTCCCTTGGTTTTATGTTTATTGTTTCATTTATATTAAAACATCTATCACATACTAAAGTCATATATGATCTTAAGCACTAGCATTTAATGGAAATAGCAGGGATATATATATATATATATATATCTTAGTATAGTACTTGTCTCAGCTGGGCACTGAATCAATGTTTGTGATTATTATTATTGAAGACAACAGGGATTTTTGAAACAGCTGACCTTGTTTTCAGTTGTCTCTGTCTCTTATAGAGTTAGAATACATAGGTATTCTTAAGTACATAGGTATCCTATTTTAGATGTGACTTGTGTAAAACATAAAACAAAAGTATGAAAGTAAAAAAAGAAAAACAAGAAAATACAAACTAAGATAAAGCTTTGTGGCTATTTATTATTATTATTATTTAGCTACAATATCTATTAAAAACAAAAATGAGTTAGAGAAAGCAATCAATGAAAAAAGAAAGGATTCAACCCACTTGGAAGCTATGACAATTGTAAATATCTATGTATCTAAAAAATATATATATTTAGCATAAATAAAGCCAAAATCAATAGAACTGCATGAAGAAAGTGATAGATACATCACCATAGTGGAGATTTCAACAAATCTCTCTCATTTATCAGATCAAATGGAAAAAAAAGAATTAGTTTGGATATGGTAGACTTGAGTTTCATAATTGATAAGTTTTAATTTATGTTAGATTTTATAATAGTATAATGTTTACAGCCAAAAATTTATGGTAAAATTTTGTGAGTGAGAGGGGTCCTGTAAATGATTACAATTGGGAAAATAAGCATAACTTAAGATTCACCTAGACCAATTGGTCCTATGAAAACCCTACTTATACAGAACCTGCCATTATGAAGAAAGCAAGGGAGTTGCAGAAAAAACACGTACTTCTGCTTCATTGATGACACTAAAGCCTTTGTGTGGATCACAATAAACTGTGACAAATTCTTAAAGAGATGGGAATACCAGACCACCTTACCTGTCTTCTGAGAAACCTGTGTGTGGGTCAAGAAGCAACAGAACTGTACATGGAACAACTGCCTGGTTCCAAATTGTAAAAGGGGTATGACAGGGCTGTATATTGTCAACCTGCTTATTTAACTTATGTGCAGAGTACATCATGAGAAACGCTGGGCATGATGTAACAAGCTGGATGAATGTCACGTGATGTCACAAATGCTGGATGAATCACAAGCTGAAATTCAGATTGTCAGGAGAAATATCAATAACCTCAGATATGTAGATGATACTACTCTAATACCAGAAAGTGAAGAGGAGCTAAAGAGCCTCTTGATGAGGGTGAAAGAGGAGAGTGAAAAATCTGACTTGAAACTTGGTATTCGAAAAACTAAGACCATGGCATCCGGTCCTCTCACCTCATGGCAAATAGAAGGGGAAAAAGTGGAAGCAGTGACAGATTTTATTTTATTGGGCTCCAAAATCACTGTAAATGGTGGCTGCAGCCATGAAATTCAAAGACACTTGCTCCTTGAAAGAAAGACTATGATGAAACCTACACAGCATATTAAGAAGCAGAGATATCACTTTGCCTACAAAGTCCTGATAGTCAAAACTATTGTTTTTCCAGTAGTCATTCATGGATGTGAGAGTTGGTCCATAAACAAGGCTGAGCACCAAAAAATTGATACTTTTGAATTGTGGTGCTTGGAGCAGACTCTTGAGAGTCCCTTGGACTGCAGGAAGATCAAACCAGTCAATCCTAAAGGAAATCAACCCTGAAAATTCATTGGAAGGACTGATACTGAAGCTGAAGCTCCAATACTTTGGCCACCAGATGCAAAGAGCCGACTCACTGGAAAAGACCCTGATGCTGGGAAAGATTGAAGGCAAAAGGAGAAGAGGGCACCAGAGGATGAGATGGTAAGATAGCATCACTGACTCAATGGACATGAATTTGAACAAACTCTGGGAGATAGTGGAGGAGAGAGGAGCCTGGTCTATGCAGTCCATGAGGCCATGCGGTCTCAAAGAGCCAGAAAGGAGTTAGTGATTAAACAATAGCAACATGTAACAATTACATAACAAGACAAACATTAACAAAAATGACCATTTGCCTGGTTACAAATCAAGTATAAACATATTTTAGTTAATTAGAATAACACGACCATGATTTCTTAATATAATGCAGTTAGTTTAGAAATCATTGGCACGATATAAATTTGACCCTCTCCTCATGTTTGGACAAAAAACATACATTTCTAAACTACTCATAGGTAAAAGGAGAAGTCATAATGAAATTTAAAATAATGTTAACTAAATAGTAAGATAAAACATATCAAAATATGTAGTAAAAAAAAGAGCTAGAGTAAGTAGTAAGTAAGCTAGAACATATCAAAATGTGTAGTCAGAACAATATTGATATCTTAAAGAAAAATTCCAAGTAGCAAAATTAAAAAGGAAAGGGCTAAAAATTAATGAACTAGGAATCTAAATTAAGAAATAAAAGAGTCAAGAAAGTCCAAAGAAGCAGAAGAAAGGAGACAATAAAAGTAAGAACTGAAATGAATGAAATAGGAAACAAAATTAAAATAGTATGAAAAAAGCCAAGAGTTTATTCTTCAAAAAATATAAAATAGATAAATTTTGTGATGAAAAAACACAAATAAACAAAATATTAGGAATAAAAAAGGTACAGAAATGCAGACATAGAAGAGATTAAAACATAGTAAAGGAATACAATGGCAAACTATGTCAAAAAATTTGAAAATGTAGCAAAAGTTATGTATGTAAACAGTATATGTAAATTTAAATTTACATGTATATATGAAATACTTTAAAAATAACAAATCACCACACAAAAGTTGGCTTGAAAAAATAGGCACTAGATAATAATAGAGGAACAAAGTTGGATCACGGACTCGCCAGTACTTCTGTTCCAGAAAAATGAACAGAAATGAGTAAAATTAGCATATTGCTTAGAATTACATTTAACTCTATGTGATAAAAAGCCCCAAACTGTAGTAGACTTCACAATGTGCTGTTTATTTTTCCCATGTGTGAGAATTTAGGTGAGTCCATGGAGCTGGCAGGACCCAGGCTTATTTCAGCTTTTGATTCGTTCATCCCTAAAATGTGACTTTTTTCCTTGGGCTCAAAACTGGTGACTAGATTTCTATCCATCATCTCGTTGTATTAGGCCAGCAGCAGGATGAAGAGAAGAGAAAACAGCAAAGGGAGCATGTCTGCTATCTTTTAGGGAGGTTTAGTAAAATGTGCCAGAAAATATTTCTTCTTATATTTTATTAACCAAAACTTAGTGACATGCCTACACTTAGCTATAGCAGATGCTGGCATGTGTAATTTCTGTTCTAAGAAGCCATGTATATAGTAATAGAGCAAATGTTCTGCTACTAGGGAAGAAATGAAGAAGATATAATGAGAGCAGACAGCCACCATTCTCTGGCATAACCAGCTATGAATTCACTAGCAGAATCCAGATATGTAAAGTAATTCAATCTTATAAATTTTGAAAAATAACTGATTTTGCTATGAAACAGTTTAATCCTCATCCCTGTCTCTGTTTCTCAAATGCCATAAAGAGCAAAGAGGATGAAATGAAAACATTCTAAAAATATTTAGAAAAGCAGATTGAGAGGATAATTAGGCAGCCTAGAGAAAATTTGAAAAAAGCTCCTTAAGAACAGAACCTTTGTGCTACCAGCTGGTTCTCAGGCTCTCAGCAGAGGCAGGAACAACCACCAGGGGTCGCTGCGTTCCATGAGAATGATCAAAAATCCATGTGGCTCCTTCCTCGAGAGTAATACACGCTTGAACTGGGTGAAATGAATTCTGCTAAAGACACTTAAAGTGTTCAAAGAGAGAGCAGGGACCTGGCTGTTCATAAAATATTTGGCCTCAAACAATACAGCTTTTATCTCTAATCTGCCCATACCTTTGAAATACCAAATGTATATATATTAGCAAAACTCCAGTTTTCAAATTGTAGCTCAAGAGAGTGTCAACAAGTGACCAGGTAAAGTGTGACCACTGTCAAGGAAAATTCACCCTCATTACATAGGAGAAAATAGATTATTTGGGCTAAATTGCTAATATTAAGCATGAGAAAGAAAATAGTCTGGCAATTAAATGAACTTTCTAGAAAAAAAAAAAAAAAAAGCCAACAATAATCCCAAAGGGTAAACAGGCATTACCCAAAGAAAAGAAAAAAATACTTCTGATTTTTGCTATAGAAGTTACAAAGCTTATTTTAGTATAATAATTCATTGATGTGATATATCAAAATGACTTGATGGGCTCCCCAGATGGTGGCGGTGGTAAAGAATCCACCTGCCAATGCTGGGACACAAGAGATGTGATTCCGATCCCTGGGTTTGGAAGATCCCTTGGAGGAGAAAATGGCAACCCACTCCAGTATTCTTGCCAAAAATTCCCATGGACAGAGGGCTCTGTCAGGCTACAGTCCATGGAGTCACAGAGAGTCAGACATGACTGAGCCTGCATGCAATCATATGTAATATATGTATAATGCAATAGACTATATATTGCTCAAGACTGAGTTTCAAGTTCAGAGGAAAAGTGTGGTATAATGAGAGTAAATGAAAAAAAGAGACAAAGAGATTACAGTAGTTAAAAAGAAGATAGAGGAGCTGAAAAAAATCTGTTAGCAGAGTCCCCAAGAAAGAGAACATAAAAACTAAGAGATGCTGTTAAAAAATATGATTTAATAATTTCTCTGAAATAAAGAGAGAAGTGAATTGAAAAATCAAAGGAAGTTACATTATTCTAGGAAATGTTGGTATAAAATGATCAACATTAAGAAATACCCTTTTTAAGTTATTGAACTGCATTTACAAAGAGCTCTTTAGGCAGCCAGGTTGAATGAAACAAGTCACTTAATGACAAAATGAATGAGGAACAGTTCAGTCAATGCCAGGAGATAACTAAGCAGTTTCTACATGGAAGAAATGAGAGCAGTTATAGTTCACTTATAGATACTAGACCATCCAGAATATGAAAGAAAGAGAGGATATAGCATCTGCAATGTCTTCTCCATAAAATAACTGAAAGTGATTTGGCTAATCCAGGCAAGAGATTATGGTAGATCATATGAAAGCATAGTAGTAGACATGGTGGAAGAAGTCAGATTTTGGATATATTATATATGTAGACCTAGTGGGACTTTTCTGCTGGAATTAATGCTGTTTATAAGAGAGAATGTAAAGGACAATAGTTGGAACACAAGCTTTATTTGTTTACTTATTCATTTATTGTTTATTTTGTTTTTCTTGCCTGTTGAAAGTTTAGTTTGAGGCATGTTATATAGGCATGTTATATAGGAAGTATCTATATGCATCTAGATGCATGATAGTCCAAGTAAACAATCTGATATATGAGTTTAGAGGCACACGGCATGAGTTGTTATAGAGGACATATATAATTGGTTTTACAACTAGGTAAGCGGAAATGAGTGTAAACAGAGGGAGGTCCAAACATTTGAGTTTTAGAACTCTACAATGTTAAAAGGTCAAAGTGAAGGAGCAAGCACAGAAGACAGAAAAGAACCATTTATGAAGTCTGGTGTTCCTGAAAACTAGTGAATGAAGTGTTTCCAGGAGGGAAGAATCAATTATATTAAATGCTGCTGTTGATTCATGTAAAAAATGACAAATAATTAAATATGGGATTTAGAAATGTGAAGATCATTAACATAGCTTCAGTGGTGTGGGTGGAGTGAGAGGGTGACTGGAGTAGATTTAAAAAACTGTTGGAAGAGCATTCGAAGACTAAGTACAATAAACAATATATTTGGGTGGTAGCTACATTTCTTCATCTCTTTTTCTAAGTGGAGGATATATTAATAATGTCTAGAATTGAAAAATAGTGTTAAAACACAAAGATCTCATTCACTAATTGCTATCAAACTATTTAGATCTTTAGGAGAAATTCTTTTGCTAAAAATTATTATTTTATCTAAAATGCTATCTGAAGTTTATCAGTTTTCTTAGCTTCACTTCAGATTTTTCACCTATGAATCTCAAGTGAAATTCATGTCCATATAACATAGTACTATTTATAAATTTACAAATTTATTTTCTATTTGTTTTCTAGCTCCGTATATACATAAAGATACATATGAGATACTGTTCTCCTAATGCTCACTTTTGTGATTTACTATGGTGTTCCAAATCTAATACAGAATGTCTATTATTTTTAAAAAATTAATAGGTTATTCTTTAGCAAAATTCTTTTTTTTTTTCCATTTATTTTTATTAGTTGGAGGCTAATTACTTTACATCATTACAGTAGTTTTTGTCATACATTGAAATGAATTAGCCATGGATTTACATGTATTCCCCATCCCAGTCCCCCCTCCCACCTCCTTCTCAACCCGATCCCTCTGGGTCTTCCCAGTGCACCAGGCCCGAGCACTTGTCTCATGCACCCAACCTGGGTTGGTGATCTGTTTCGCCCTAGATAATATACATGTTTCAATGCTGTTCTCTTGAAACATCCCACCCTCGCCTTCTCCCAGAGTCCAAAAGAAGGCAACATGGCAAATATTACACAATATATAATATATATATAAATATATAAATAATTAAATCTGACTGCAAGGATCTTTGCGTGCTGTGCATGCTTAATCACTTCAATTGTGTCCAACTGTTTGCAGCCCTCTGGACTGTAGCCCAGCAGGCTCCTCTGTCCATGGGATTCTTCAGTCAAAGTACTGGAGTGGGTTGCCATTTCCTCCTCCAGGGGATCGTCCCAGCCGGGGGATCAAACACATGTCTTTTCTCTCTCCTGCATTGGCAGGGGGGTTCTTTGCCACTATTAGGTGAAGTTTAATTTGCTGTCTTTCCAGCTTCTTTTCTTCATGAATTTTTTTGGTTAACCTCTTGTGCCCAATTCAAAACACAGGCAGGTCTGTGCTCCAGAGGATATTTTAATTTTTAGCTAATGCTTGCTGGCTAGTAGTGGTTGTGGCTAGCCTCTGAAATCGCCAGAACTCTTTTCTAAAAGAGGAATTGATTTAAATGTTACCTTATAAGTGACACCTAAATCTCCTGAGTATACTTAGAGTTGACAGGAGAGTTTGTTAATGATAAATGAATATGAAGGTGAAATTTCAGCAGAGAGATTTTGGGCTTCCCTGAATTTGGGCCCAGCTGGTAAAGAATCCACCTGCAATGTGGGAGACCTGTCTTCGATCCCTGGGTTGGGAAGATCCCCTGGAGGAGGGAAAGACCACCCACTCCAGTATCCTGGCCTGGAGAATTCCATGGGCTTTTAGTCCATTGGGGTCGCAAAGAGTCAGGCACGACTGATCCACTTTCACTTCACTTCACTTCATTTTGAAATGAGATACCCTGGGTGAGGTGGTTTCAATTATTTAATTATATAAAATCAGCTCTGTTTGGTGTCTCCCCCAGTCTGCCATGTCTATGAAAGTACTGTGAACCCTTGACACACTTTCATGTTAAAGAACTTGGATGTCTAGAGTACATATACATGTCACTATTTATAATTTTCTATATTGAATATGAATATGGATTCAATTGTAATAATTGTTAGCTATATAGGCAATGCAATATTCTTTTGATGTTAGGGAGAACTGCCAAGGTGAATTTAATGAGGAAGTATGTCCCAAATTTTGAAAGTTAAGCACTAGTGAATTTTCAAGGAGACAGAAAATAAAATCTAAAATTTATTTTTAAAATTTCAGAGATTTATTAATTTAAAGTATACCTATTATTACTCATAATTTACTCATATGAAGTTAAAGTTAAATGTTCAGTGAAATTTTACTTGAATCTTCTGAACATCTTGAAAACAAAAAGGCATGTAGTATGCCATGGTACAGGCATATTTCCTTTGACTTAAAGAGAACAATTTACAGATAAAACTAGACTTTCTGGAAAACAAGACTTCACTATAAAGAAACATCTTTTTATTCTGCTCTTTGAATTCATTCATTTTATATGCCATTAGAATATTTTGGTAATTCAAGAAGTGGCACTCTTAGTTGTAAGTTTCTGATGTTACTTTGGGACGAAAAATTCTATGATTTGATCAAAATGAAATATTGATGAGCAGTGCTTTAAATGGCAGAGAAGATGCTGGAAGGTTTAACGACACACTTTTTATGACAACTTTGAAATTTCTCATACATTATTCTAAGCTCCCATTAAATCTGTTTTCTGCATTTCTCATCTATTTTTTTAAATTCAAAATTAAAATGTTAATTTCAAACTGAATATTAAAAATCCTATTTTACTTAAATATGTGCATATGTAAGTATGTATATACATAAATATATATATTTACACACACATTTCTTCTTTTCTTATAAGCTGAGAATATCTGGACTAAAAATATCTGATTTAAAAAAAATTTCTACAGAACTTTATTACATGGTTTAAATGAACAATCAGAAAAACAGTCAATTGACTTTGGATTTAAAATCAGAATTAAGCACAATATAGATAAAGAGATGGGATCATGAAAATGGGGCTAATGAAGACCCCAAAATTGCTTTTTGAGGGAACAACATTTGAAGAAAAAAGCTCAAAAAAAAAAAAAAAAGTGAACACGTTGGTAGCATTTCAAACACTTCAGAAATGGATAGAGATCATTTTTTTTCAGTTTACTTTGAAGGCTAATTTTTTTTTAGTCTCAATGTCAAAAAGACACTGTTGTACCAGAACTGATTATAACTCTAAGCTCCAGTCAGGCTGAACTTTTGTGTATTCTTTATCTGCTCAGGCTGGCCGTTAAACCCCTTTCCCAACAGGTTAGGTAGGCTATAAACAAAAGAACTAAGCTACTGACAAGCTTCAATAAATTTTTCAAATGAAGAGCACATTTCCATATGCTATATATCATCGAATAAATATGCTTTCCCTGTTCTCCCCAAATTCAGCATGCCACATATTTCATGCCCTGTAGATTAAAGACAACCCAAATCCTCTAAAATAACAATGAAAGAACTCTCAAAAGTTGACTTGGGTCTGCATATCAGTACTGTTGAAACTGAATACTCATTATTAAAATAACAAAACTACCAATGACGTATTAGATATATTTTCAAACTTCTCAAGGTACTAGCAGACTGTAGTTTAATCATGTGAATTCTATTTTATCTATTTACTTTATTGCTGATTTCTTCTTAGGTTAAAATTCTAACATTCTTATTATTTCTTAAAATTCAAACTATCTGTCTCTCATAATGTAATTTATTCACTAGATAGCACCTCATAACTGTGGATATTCACATCCCAAACACATGCATTCTGTTAGTACTTAAAATCTATTGATTTCAGCCTTAAAAACTCAACGGCTACACTATTAAGCTAGTTAAGAGAAATTTAGCACAAATTTTACAATTGTGAGGAAAGAAAGTCTTTCTTTAAAAATGGTGAATTGATTAATAATATCATTTTAGAGTATTGAAGAACATAGCTTCTTAATTACATATTTCTTACAGATGAAGTTGAAGTTTTTTTAAGTCAAAATCATGAATGCAAATTTAAAATGATTTATGATCAGTTTTTCTTTCTGATTGAATTCTCAGGAAGATTTAGTTTTCTAGAGGAGGATTCTTATAGTCTTTTCATGCTAGAACCTTTTTATTTCTCATGATAATGGACCTATTCTTTTATTTTAAAACTAAGGAAAATGGAAAGTATTTTTATGCTGCTCTCATCTGTTATAAGGCCGTTGTGTTTGGACATCACTTAGCTACATAAAATTTTGATGATTTCAGTGACATCCTTTAACTCATTTAAATCTTTAAAAGATTGTTCCTCAGATAATACTAGGAATTACTGAGGTTGAATTTTTTCTTCCAAAAATAGCTATCTAAGAAAGGGCATATGAAGGGAAATTTTTATTCACTTAAGATACAAAGCTTTATATAATGATTCCATGAACATGCGTATTTGTGGTTATGTTCACTAAAAGAGTATGCACTAATTGACATCTCAAAAAGTTATCTAAATATTGCAGAGAAAAATTAAAACTTACCAGAAATATATATGGCATCAGCACAGGGCAGGAAAAAAATAAAAGATGAGAAGTTATCTATTTGACAACTTAGCTCTGCTAAACGTTGTTCTCTGTCAAACATCTTATTTACATTTTCCTCTCATAAAAGTCTTATGAATTAATTACCTCTATTTACCATTTTTCCTGATGTAAATATTTAAATTGCATCACATTCCCAGTGTTCAAAGTGATTATAGGAGAATTAAAAACTCTTAGGTATCATCTATATCTAATGCCCTGTCATTATAAGCAGATAATATTTACAAGGCATTATGAAAAGTAATATGGATAAAATGATGTTTATATATGATTCCTGCATTAAGGAGGCTTAAATTTGAGTTCCAGAAGACATAAATAAAACAAGCATAATAACAATGAGGCTCATCTCATATGGTATTTTGGTAAATGACAAAAATAATGAAAGAGTTTTCATAAGGCATTAACCTTTTGGTTGAATTGAAGAGAATTGAAGAATGGATGATGAAAATGAAAGAATTAGAAAATGACCCCTGATGATACATGGGTCTGAAATATCATGCCATTGGAGAACATTCTAGCCCAGAAACAGGAAAATTTGGGGACTCCAGAACCATGTTGGGTGATATGAAAAGCTCTTTTGAGTCTGTGCCTCCTTATTTTAACATGGAATTTAAATTTTAAATTTGATACTGTTTGTGAAATACTTGTGGAATACTGAACACAGAGTATATGCTCAGTACATGAATTATATGTATGTTGTGAAATAAAGTTGCAGAGGTGGGTAGGGTTAGTAGACAGGGACAAGCAAGTATAGCTAATTGGATAAATATATGTTGAGTCCCTTCCAGGGACATGTATTTTCTACATTCTGGGGATAGAATGATAAAAAGACAGCTCTCTTCTCAAAATGCTCACTATGGACTTTATGCTCAAAATGCTCAAAATGGACTATGATTATGTGCTTCTTAGGACAAATTACTTTTCTACACCTCAGTTTTTTCATTTGAAAATTGGGTATCATGAGAGACTCCTTCTCATAGGGTTACTGTGAGGATTGAAAAATATTACACTGTAAAATCACTTTGGAAGTTGCCAGACATATATAAGTATTTGTAGCTATTATTGTTATTATTTTCAGAAAGTGTGAGCACAGGAAAGGTACAGAAGGCTACAAAAAAGGAAATGATAAATGGTTGGGAATGGGCCATAGTGGGGGTGGGGGTGGAGTGAACAGCTTCCTTGAAGACAGGATCAATGCTGCAGGGCCAGCATAGCTCAGATAACTTTGGGATCAAGCCAAAATAAAACTAGAATCTTAACCCTACCACTTTAGTGAGTTACTTGGTCTCTCTGTGTCAAGTTTGTGTATTTACATTTATAAGATGAGAATAATGACAGGGCCTATTTCAACAGATTGTGGTGAGAATGTAATGGATTAAGTGAATGCACAAAAGGCCAGGCTCATAGTGGGTGCTTTGAAATGAAGGAGTCACTGTTATAGCAAAATTTCGAAGGATTACTAGGCTTTTTCTAGACACAATGTGGGGAATGTGGGGAAGTCCAGTCTGAGCAAATGAGCAGCATGTATGCAAGCATAGTTATGAAAGATGTGAAAGGTGTGTGGCACTGCTTATTGGCTGTAAAGCTGGAGACAATGGCAGGGGAGTCTGGTTGCAAGAATTTTACTTTGGAGATAGAAGAACCCTGATCATGAAGCATGTTCTTGAGCACATGCTCAATGTCTTGCTCCATCATGAAACAATGGAGAGATAAATATGAGCTGTTTGATGGACAATGACATGAACTGTGTACATTATCAATCTGTTGGCACAGAGTAAGTGCATTGCAAATGGTGAGGGTGCAAGACAGGTTTGAAGTCAGAAGAATGGGTATTCAAGGTGATTTAAAGGCGTTTTGCTTTTGTTTAACATTTCAGGTATGAGATGTTGAACACTGGAATTAAGTTTTTCAGTTCAGTTCAATCACTCAGTTTAGGGGGATGAAATTGAAATTAAGGAAGTAACATAGAGGAGATGAGGAGAGGCAGGGATAGTAGACAACTATATGGTTTCTGGCTTTAGAAGTCAGGTAGAGGTGGACTCATCTGTGACCTGGGGAATATGAAAAAAATTACAAGTTTATGAGAAGGTAGGATGATGGTGTAAATGCTGAGTTTGAAACTTCTCTAGGGCATCAGGCCTGGTCGCAGTGTAAAAATAGGCAAGTTTTAAAGTTGAATCTGATTAATAGTTAGGTTATAGGTTTGTTTGAGACATTGACTGTATAGTAGAGATTTACAGCTAGCAGTTAGTGATATAAAATTGAAGTTTAGGAGAGAGTACAAAGCTGTAGTTATAGCAGGACAATGAGAAGTTTTATATACCTAAAAGAGAGATTGCGTGGAGAATAACAGACACCTGAGGACTGATGCTAGGCTATGGCCTAATATAAGAAGAAGGAATTAGAGTCACTAGAAAAAGCCTAAGTGGAATGGAGTAAGCAAACAGAGGAGGGAATATGGATAGTGTAGTGTCACAAAAGTAGAAAGAAAAGTGAAGAGTAGTGAGAGTGCAAACTCTTATAAACTCCAATTCTGTTTAATCTCTGGTTTTTCTCTAAGGACAAAGAGACAGTTACTATTTGTCTAAATTGCTGAGAATGTAGATAATGGTTTAGAAATGAAAATAGCCATATCCACTATGTATTATGTATGACATAATTTAGATAGGGGTCTTTATTTATGTAATACTATAATCCCAACCATAATCTTAGGATGTGGGCATCCCATTTCACATATAACAAAACTATGAAAATTTAAGGTAAAATGAGTTAATAGAATGAGAAATTTGTTCTGATTACAGAGTTTGGGGGGTCTTAGTCACTGAACCATGCTATCTCAACAGCATGATGTAATGACAGTAGCACTGGACCAAGAATCAACAAACAGTCATTAGTTGTGTGATTTTGAAGTTTTTAAAAGTAGAATAAAATGAGATACTGCAAGTGATGGTACTTCAAATATGGAAAAGCTTTCTTCTAATAGTAGATATTTATAAAGAAGAGGTGACTAGTCAGCTTTGCCAAATGCTATCAAAAGCTCAAACAGATAAGGTCTGAGAAAAGGTCATTGCATTTCAGGATCAGAAGTCACTGGTGAGCTCTTAGAAAGGTTTGTTAGAATAATGGGGACCAACTTCTTAGGCAGTGGATTAAAGAGTGTGCATGGTATAGATGGGGTTGGCAATAAATGTGGTATACATTTTAAGAATTTTAGTTGTAAAATCAAGAAGATAATCAAGATAGCAGTTTGTAGGTAGGTAACATGCTTAAGTAAAAGTTTTAAAGATGGGACTTCTGAGTATATTTGTAGACTTAAAGGAAAGAGACTAAAGCAAATGACTAAAGAGAGCAGAAAAGATTTTGGCATTTATCTCTTTTATGTAGAATGATACTATGGTCTTTAATACTAGATGAAAATTCTTAAGGTAGAGTGAAAATAGGGAGAATTCTGGCAATGATGAGAAATGAGAATGATGCTGTGCATTCGCCATCTCTGTCACTTAACTAAGACAAAACTATTTCAGGTTGAAAATATGCTGGTCTCTTAGTGTTATTCCAATTTCATTACCATCCATGCATTTTGAGGGTCACTATGATGCTAATACATTGCTAAAAATCTATTTTTCAGTTGGCATTAATGCTATCAGTTTTATATTGGGGCTTTAATTTCTGGCCATAGATGTGATCATTCAAATAAAAATACAGAACATTTGCCAGGTGTCAGCCCAAACTGCTTTTGCTTGTCATTAGCTTATCCTTCTGTTCATGAACTCTGCTTATCCATCAACCCACAAAACCATTTTCTGATTTAATATTTCTATAGAGACTATTTGCACTCATTGTAGCCTTGTTGTAATGGTTAGTCCTTGGAATCAATTCACACAGTCATATGGTTTATTGTAGGAGTGGACAAAGAAAAGGAACAATGGAAGCTTTCTGTAATTAGTTTCATATCTCAGATCAAAGGATTCAAATGCCAATACCAAAGCTAGAGTGGTAGTAAGAGTAAATGCAAGAAGAGACTAGCAATAGTTAGAGCAGGAAGTAGAAAATAAGACCAGAGGTGAAATTGAAAGACACATTAATGCCACTGACAACTGGTCACTTTTTGAAGATGCATTTTCATGTTGTTGGCCCAACCTAAAATTGAAAACATAGTCAAAAACAGTCATAATTGCCTACAATATATCATCATTGCCTTCTTAGAGGCTTTAGAGCCTATTATTGGAAAAAATTTGGTTGTTAGGATGTCTCCCTGATCAAAGACCAGTGATTTTTTTAAAGAAAAATTATTTATTTTTTGGAGGCTAATTACTTTACAATATTGTATTGGTTTTGTCATACATTGACATGAATCAGCCATGGGTGTACATGTGTTCCACATCCTGAACCCCCCTCCCACCTCCCTCCCCATCCCATCCCTCTGGGTCATCCCAGTGCACCAACCCTGAGCACCTTGTATCATGCATCAAACCTAGACTGGCGATCCGTTTCACATATGATAATATACATGTTTCAATGCCATTCTCCCAAACCATCACACCCTAGCCCTCTACCACAAAGTCCAAAAGTCTGTTCTATACATCTGTGTCTCTTTTGCTGTCTCACATACAGGGTTATCATTACCATCTTTCTAAATTCCATATATATGCGTTAGTATACTGTATTGGTGTTTTTCTTTTTTTTTTATTTTTTATTATTATTTTTTTTCCTTTTATTTTTATTAGTTGGAGGCTAATTACTTTACATCATTACAGTAGTTTTTGTTATACATTGAAATGAATTAGCCATGGATTTACATGTATTCCCCATCCCAGTCCCCCCTCCCACCTCCCTCTCCACCCGATCCCTCTGGGTCTTCCCAGTGCACCAGGCCCGAGCACTTGTCTTATGTACCCAACCTGGCCTGGTTATCTGTTTCACCCTAGATAATATACATGTTTCTGGCTTACCTCACTCTGTATAATAGGCTCCAGTTTCATCCACCTCATTAGAACTGATTCAAATGTATTCTTTTTAATGGCTGAGTAATATTCCATTGTGTATATGTACCATGGCTTTCATATCCATTCGTCTTCTGATGGACATCTAGGTTGCTTCCATGTCCTGGCTATTATAAACAGTGCTGTGATGAACATTGGGGTACACGTGTCTCATTCAATTCTGGTTTCTTCAGTGTGTATGCCCAGCAGTGGGATTGCTGCGTCAAATGGCAATTCTATTTCCAGTTTTTTAAGGAAGCTACACACTGTTCTCCATAGTGGCTGTACTAGTTTGCATTCCCACCAACAGTGTAAGAGGGTTCCCTTTTCTCCACACCCTCTCCAGCATTTACTGCTTGTAGACTTTTGGATAGCAGCCATTCTGACTGGCATGAAATGGTACTTCATTGTGGTTTTGATTTGCATTTCTCTGATAATGAGTGATGTTGAGCATCTTTTCATGTGTTTGTTAGCTATCTGTATGTCTTCTTTGGAGAAATGTCTGTTTAGTTCTTTGGCCCATTTTTTTTTTTCATTGGGTCATTTACTTTTCTGGAGTTGAGCTGGAGGAGTTGCTTGTATATTTTTGAGATTAATTGTCAGTTGCTTCGTTTGCTATTATTTTCTCCCATTCTGAAGGCTCTCTTTTCACCTTGCTTATAGTTTCCTTTGCTGTGCAAAAGTGTTTAGTTTTAATTAGGTCCCATGTGTTTATTTTTGCTTTTATTTCCAATATTCTGGGAGGTGGGTCATAGAGGATCCTGCTGTGATTTATGTCGGAGAGTGTTTTGCCTATGTTTTCCTCTAGGAGTTTTATACTTTCTGGCTTTACATTTAGATCTTTAATCCATTTTGAGTTTATTTTTGTGTATGGTGTTAGAAAGTGTTCTCGTTTCATTTATTTATTTTTTTTTGCAAGTCGTTGACCAGTTTTCCCAGCACCACTTGTTAAAAAGATTGTCTTTTCTCCTTTGCATATTCTTGCCTCCTTTGTCAAAGATAAGGTGTCCATAGGTGCGTGGATTTATCTCTGGGCTTTCTATTTTGTTCCTTTGATCTGTGTTTCTGTTTTTGTGCCAGTACCATACTGTCTTGATGACTGTGGCTTTGTAGTAGAGCCTGAAGTCAGGCAGGTTGATTCCTCCAGTTCCATTCTTCTTTCTCAAGATTGCTTTGGCTATTCGAAGTTTCTTGTATTTCCATACAAGTTGTGAAATTATTCTAGTTCTGTGAAAATTACCATTGGTAGCTGGATAGGGATTGCGTTGAATCTATAGAGTGTTTTGTTTAGTATACTCATTTTCACTATATTGATTCTTCCGATCCATGAACATGGTATATTTCTCCATCTATTTGTGTCCTCTTTGATTTCTTTCATCAGTGTTTTATAGTTTTCTATACATAGGTCTTTTGTTTCTTTAGGTAAATATATTCCTAAGTATTTTATTCTTTTCATTGCAATGGTGAATGGAGTTGTTTTCTTAATTTCTCTTTCTGTTTTCTTAGTGTTAGTGTATGGGAATGCAAGGAATTTCTGTGTGTTGGTTTTATATCCTTCAACTTTACTATAGTCATTAATTAGCTCTAGTAATTTTCTGGTGGAGTCTTTAGGGTTTTCTATGTATAGGATCATGTCATCTGCACACAGTGAGAGTTTTACTTCTTTTCCAATCTGGATTCCTTTTATTTATTTTTCTGCTCCAATTGCTGTGGCCAAAACTTCCAAAACTATGTTGAATAGTAGTGGTGAGAGTGGACACCCTTGCCTTATTCCTGACTTTAGGGGAAATGCTTTCAATTTTTCACCATTGAGGATAGTGTTTGCTGTGGGTTTGTCATATATAGTTTTTATTATGTTGAGGTATGTTCCTTCTATTCCTGCTTTCTGGAGGGTTTTTATCATAAATGGATGTTGAATTTTGTCAAAGGCTTTCTCTGCATCTATTGAGATAATCATATGGTTTTTATTTTTCAATTTGTTAATGTGGTGTGTTATGTTGATTGATTTGCAGATATTGCAGAATCCTTGCATCACTGGGATAAAGTCCACTTGGTCGTGATGTATGATCTTTTTAATATGCTTTTGGAATCTGTTTGCTAGAAATTTGTTAAGGATTTTTGCATCTATGTTCATCAGTGATATTAGCCTGTAGTCTTCTTTTTTTGTGGCATCTTTGTCTGGTTTTGGTATTAGGGTGATGGTGGCCTCATAGAATGAGTCTGGAAGTTTACCTTCTGCAATTTTCTGGAAGAGGTTTGAGTGGGATAGGTGTTAGCTCTTCTCAAAATTTTTGGCAGAATTCAGCTGTGAAGCCGTCTGGTCCTGGGCTTTTGTTTGCTGGAAGATTTCTGATTACAGTTTCAATTTCTGTGCTTGTGATGGGTCTGTTAAGATTTTTCCATTTCTTCCTGGTTCAGTTTTGGAAAGTTGTACTTTTCTAAGAATTTGTCCATTTCCACCAAGTTGTCCATTTTATTGGCATATAGTTGTTGATAGTAGTCTCATGATCCTTTGTATTTCTGTGTTGTCTGTTGTGATCTCTCCATTTTCATTTCTAATTTTGTTGATTTGATTTTTCTCCCTTTGTTTCTTGATGAGTCTGGCTAATGGTTTGTCAATTTTATTTACCTTCTCAAAGAAGCAGCTTTTGGCTTTCTTGATTTTTGCTATGGTCTCTTTTGTTTATTTTGCATTTATTTCTGCCCTAATTTTTAAGATTTCTTTCCTTCTACTAACCCTGGTGTTCTTCATTTCTTCCTTTTTTAGTTGCTTTAGGTGTGGAGTTAGGTTATTTATTTGACTTTTTTCTTGTTTCTTGAGGTAAGCCTGTATTGCTATGATCCTTCCCTGTAGTACTACTTTTACAGTGTCCCATAGGTTTGGGGTTGTTGTGTTTTCATTCATTTCTTTGCATATTTTGATTTCTTTTTTGATTTCTTCTGATTTGTTGGTTATTCAGCAGCATGTTGTTCAGCCTCCATATGCTGGAATTATTAATAATTTTTCTCCTCTAATTGACATCTAATCTTACTGCATTGTGGTCAGAAAAGATGCTTGGAATGATTTTTATTGTTTTGAATTTACCAAGGCTAGATTTATGGCCCAGGATATGAGCTATCCTGAAGAACGTTCCATGTGCACTTGAGAAAAAGGTGAAATTCATTGTTTTGGGGTGAAATGACCTGTAGATATCAATTAGGAAAGACCAGTGATTATAACTTTTCTTGTTGTTGTTCAGTTGCTAAGTTGTGTCCAACTCTTTGTGACCCATGGACTGCAGCAAGTCAGGCTTCCCTGTCTTTCACTATCTCCTGGAGTTTGTTCAAACTTATGTCCATTGAGTCAGTGATGCTATCTAACTATCTCATTGTCTGCCACCCCCTTCTCCTGTTTCCCTCAATATTTCCCAGCATTAGAGTCTTTTCCATGCAAAGTCAGCTCTTTCCATCAGGTGGCCAAAATATTAGAGCCTTGATTTCAGCATCAGTCCTTCAAATGAGTATCAAATGAGGGTTGATTTTCTTTAGGGTTGACTGGTTTGATCTCCTTTCTGTCCAAGGGACTCAAGAGTCTTCTCCAGCCACAATTCAAAAGCATCAATTCTTTGGCTCTCAGCCTTCTTTATGGTCCATCTCTCACAACTGTACATGACTACTTGAAAAACTATAGCTTTGACTATACAGACTTTTTTAAGCAAAGTGATGCCTCTGCTTTTTAATATGCTATGTTTGTCATAGCTTTTCTTCCAAGAAGCAAGTGTCTTTAATTAATTTCATGCCTGCAGTCACTGTCCTCAGTGATTTTTGAGCCCAAGAAAATAAAATCTGTCACTGCTTCTACTTCTCCTTCTATTTGCCATGAAGTGATAGGACCAGATGCAATGATCTTACTAGATCCTTATATTTTATAGGAGACTTTCTAGTGCTAGGACTTACTAACATAGACTAAATGTTTCTCAGCTTGATTCAACAGGCTGCTTCCTGACTCTAAGCCTTCAATTCCCTTTGCTTAGAGAAACTGTAGGATACCATGAGGCCATCTCAGGACAGGCCTCTCCCCCATATCCTCTGCTTAAACTCCTCTCTGAAGTACCCAGATAATAGTATCTGATGCAAAATCCCTGTATTGTTTTACAGCTGGTAAAACCCCCACCAAATGGAAAACGTTAACTGCTTGATGACCATGAGGCCATAACACCCAGGCCTACTGGAGCCTAAAGATTGATGATGTTAACCCCTGTGACACTGCCCTATTGACCTCATGACTAACCAATGATGCATGAGCTTTAATAGATCATGGGGCTCCCCTCCCTCACCTTGCTTTTCAAAATGCTTTGCTGAAATCCAATGGGAAGTGTTGACTTTTGGAGCATGAGCTGTCCCAGACTCTGGGCTTGGTGCCCTGCAATAAATGCTGCAGTTCTGTTCACCACAACTCAGCATAGATTGGATTTACTATATATGGTGAATGGACCCAAGTTTGGTTTAGTTACACATTTAGCTTAGAAAACTTGTTTCTGGGTTCTCTCTCCTGTCCCATTGACCTGCATCTTGTTTTTTTTGCAAGTACCATCGTTTTCTAATTGCCGTAGCTTTGTCGTATAGTCTGAAACCAGGGCGCATGATCCCTCAGGCTCTGTTCTTCTTCTCAAGGTTGTTTTGATTACTCAGGGTCTTTTGTGTTTCCATATACATTTTAACATTCTTCTTTCTAGTTCTGTGAACAGTGTCACTGGTATTTTGATAGGGATTGCATTGAATCTGTAAATTCCCTTAGGTATGTTTTAGCAGTATTGATTCTTTCAGTCTTAAGAACAGAGTATATCTTTCCATAGGTTTATGTTATCTCCAATTTCTTTCATCAGTGTCTCATAGTTTTCAGAGTTCAAAAAACAAACAACTGATTAAAAAAATGAGTGGAAGAGCTGAATAGATGCTTTTTTTTTTTTTGAAAGTGGAAATGCATATGGCTAACAGGCACATAAAAAGATGCTCAACAATTCTAAACATCAGGGAAATACAATGACATATCACCTCATACATATCAGAATGGCTATCACAAAACAAAACCCCACAAATAACAAATGTGGGCAAAGGAAAAAAAAAGTAGAAAAAAAAAAAAATGGAACACTTTTACCCTGGGAGGGGATATTAGTTGGTAGAGCCACTGTGGAAAACAGTATAGAGGTTTCTCAAAAGACTAAATCAAATTATTATATGACCCAGCAATTCCACTTCTTGATATATATCCAAAGAAAACAAAAACACTAGTTTTAAAAGATGAATGCATTCCAATATTCATAGTAGCATTGTTTGCTATTGATAAGATATGGAAGCAACCTAAATGTCCATCAACAGATGAATGGGTAAAGAATATTTGGCATATATATATACAATGCAATACTACCCACCATAAAAAGAATGAAAATTTTATCATTTGAGGCAACATGGTTGGACTTAAAGGGCATTATGTGAAGTGAAATAAGTCAGAGAAAGATAAATACTGTATGATATCACTTTATTTAAAATCTAAAAAATTCAACAAACTAGTGAATCTAACAGAAAAAACTCATAGAGAACAAACTAGTGGTTACCAGTGGAGACAAGGGAGATGGGGCAATATAAGAATAGGACAGTGGTAGACACAAACTATTGGGATAAGATAGGCTCAAAGATGTATCATACAACAGGGAGAATGCAGCCAATATTTTGTAATAACTGTAAATGGAGAGTAACCTTTCAAAATTGTATAAAAAAAGCTTTTTAAAGAAAAAATAAAATAACATTTTAAAAAATTAAAAGATTTTTTAAAATTAAACTTATAATTACAAATTGTTTCTCCGCCCTTTTGAGATATATTTAAGCCTCTTGCCAGTTTTATTTATCTTCTAGTTCTGTGGGAAGGTAAGAGCCTAACTTCTGGTGGGCACCTTGCTGGAAGTTCTAAAACTAGCTCCTGTCATGAGGATACAAAGTTGTTGTTTTTTTCCTCTGGGTTAAAAGATAAGCAAACACACACAACCTGATTCTTACCCAGGGTTTAAAAATCCTCCCACTGTTTGCTTTAGTTGGGTTGGGTTCAGATTTTGGTTATGGTCTCTCCTACTACAGCAAACTTGAAGAAATTCTCCCTTACCCATTTGAGTGTTTGGTGCAATTTTTGCTGTGATAGACCTTAGACATCAAAATGTCTAATCTTCTCATCTTTCCTTGTAGTTACCCAAGCCCCTTTGTGATTTTATACTATAAACAAATTTTAGTCAACATATTGGGATTAATAACTCTTTAGACAAAATTTAAGCAGAATTGGTGGAAATAAACCCTGAGTCCTAGATCACTGAGTCTTTGGGAAAACAACTGAAATTTAGAAAACTAAATTGTTTCCTAGACCCTGTATTGTCAAATTTGTTGCAACCATAGTTTCTTCAAGTCTGTTTTGTTATTACCAATCCTTTATAGCATGCTTTTACATAAGGAAATAGAAGAAACATGCTTTTCCCTCTTTTTCTTTCATTTTTATTTTTGATGAACCAATACATCAGCTTATTAAACCAAGTTTCAGGCATCATGTAGACCAAAAATTTATTAATTGAATTTTTTACTTTTCATCTAGATGTTTGAAGTAACAGCTCTATTTTTCTGTTAAATCTGTCAGATTAACTTTCTGTCAGAAAGTCAGTAGTTAATATTGCTAAATTGTCTTAAAAATTTTTTGTTTGCAATTTGCTCACTTCCTTTGATATCACTGTGAATGTTGATTCACATGAATTTGAGTCCTTTGAATTTAATGAATTTTAAAGCACAAGTCTGTCAGTAGCATAATGGATCTAGTCGGTACTCTATAGTTAAATATCATTGATGTCTGAGCAGCATTGTTAACTGATTTTCAGAAGCTGTTCTTTTAGTTTTTATAGTGCAATGTTGTCTCCTCTTTAGTTTTAGCTGTTTGCACATTTAGCATTTTTTACTGCAGCATTCCCATTTTGAAGAACTGCATCTTAGTTTCTGAATGTGTATGCCCTTTGTTTGCTGTCATTTTTTGCAGGTAACAAAGATTAGGCTCTTCTGACTTGCATGAAGAAGATTTTCAGTAAACATTTCTAAATGGATTCCCTGATAAAGTATTCCTCCAAATGTGTGTTTTTCTTTGCTCCATAAGTGGCTCACTCATGAAGATCTTTTTCCATGTAACTTAAAGGGGCAGTGAGAAAATGCAGTAGTTAGTTTTAGAGAGTTTGATCATCAAATAGTCCTAGGGTTAATCCCTGGGCTCCAGTACCTATTAACTGTGTGACCTCGGACAACTTTAAACTTCTTAGGTATGTTTCTTCATTTGTAAAGGGGAAATTTGATGAGATCATTTATATTAGATGCTTAGCAATGGGGCTAGGCTTTCAATAAATACCAATTCTTCCTCTTATTGGGGAAAGACAACTAGCACTTATGGGAAAATAGACTAGTAATCTCCACATTGCCCATCTTTCTGTTTTGCAGAATTAATGATGAAACTGTTTCTTGTGAAGGAATGGAGTTGGTCACCCAAATTTATGGTCATGTTGAATGACAGAGATGTGTTTGCTTTATCTCTACCCGACGGGTGTACAACTTGTAATACATCTCTGGATCGATGACTTTGTCACCTTTAAATATCACTTGTCACAATGAGGTCATTAGGCAATTCCCTGGAGAATGCTTGAAGGTGCTAAACCTTTGGCATGTCAGAACTACCTCCCTCCTGAGGAGGCTTTTGGCTGAGGGAGAGGAAACGCTGCTACTCCTTGGAATGGAAATGACACATAGTGAATTACTTAAACTGAGACTGCCAGCCCAGCATAATCTAGAACAGTGATGTGTCATCATCACTCCTGGAAAATTAACTGCAGCTCCTGTGACCAAGAACAGACTATCACTCTCCAAAGAATATTTTGGAAAACATAATTGCCTTTCCAACTATTGAAACAATCTTTTTCCCAGAAGGAGAAAGAATGAAAGCTCGCAAGTCTGTGGAAGAGGAGAGACAATAAATATTTAAAATAGAGTTGTTATTATGGCTCAGCAGGTAAAGAATCCACCTGCAATGCAGGAGACACAAGAGATGTGAGTTTGATCTCTGGGTTGGGAAGATCCCCTGGAGAAGGAAATGACAACCCTACCCCAGTAGTCTTGCCTAGAGAATCCCATGGACAGAGGAGACTAGTGGGCTACAATCCAATGAGTTGCAAAAGAGTCAGACACAACTGAGTGACTAAGCACACAGCACACATTATTAACCATTTCCTTTTATTTTTATTATTTTCTTATGTAGCTTTGTTTTCTGAAGGATATATTTTCTTCCTTCTTACATTATTGGTTAGTGAAATGCATTTAGAAAATTAACACATATGAACAAAGCTAAAAGGGCCTTTCAATTATGAATTTGGAAAATCTTTGTAGCATAAAAATTTAAATTGAGATTGGAGCCCAGAGTACCTTCAAAACTGTTTCCTGTTTTTTTTTAGGTCAGGGTAGGGAACTCTATCTTCTGAAACAACTGGTTTTAAATAGATGTGTTTCCCATTGAGTGGAAGTTTGTGTTAGGAAATGGCAACCACTCCAGTACTCTTGCTTGGGAAATCCCATTGACAGAGGAGCCTGGTGGGCTACAGTCCATAGGTTCAGAAAGAGTCAGATACGACTAAAGTGACTTAGCACACCCATGCCACTTCATTTATCCAAATGATCAAATCAGTGTTAAAAAATTATTATGATGATAAAAGAGCTCTTGTGAAAGTCCTTTTCAGTGGATGTATGCTTTCTTTTCTTTTTTTTTTTTCCATTTATTTTTATTAGTTGGAGGCTAATTACTTTACAATATTGTAGTGGTTTTTGTCATACATTGACATGAATCAGCCATGGATTTACATGTATTGCCCATCCCGATCCCCCCTCCCACCTCCCTCTCTACCCGATCCCTCTGGGTCTTCCCAGTGCACCAGGCCCGAGCACTTGTCTCATGCATCCAACCTGGGCTGGTGATCTGTTTCACCCTAGATAATATACATGTTTCGATGCTGTTCTCTCAAAACATCCCACCCTCGCCTTCTCCCACAGAGTCCACAAGTCTGTTCTATACATCTGTGTCTCTTTTTCTGTTTTGCATATAGGGTTATCGTTACCATCTTTCTAAATTCCATATGTATGTGTTAGTATACTGTAATGGTCTTTATCTTTCTGGCTTACTTCACTCTGTGCAACCTAGATGCCCATCAACAGATGAATGGATAAGGAAGCTGTGGTACATATACACCATGCAATATTACTCAGCCATTAAAAAGAATTCATTTGAATCAGTTCTAATTAGATGGATGAAACTGGAGCCCATTATAAAGGATATATGCTTTCATTTGTCTTTAGTAAATATATGGGGTGGAATTGCTGAGTCTTATGGTAGATATATGCTTATTTTTAAAAGAAATTACCCAACCTTTTTCCAAAGTGATTGTGCCATTTTACATTCCTGCTATCAACACAGAAGATTTTCAGTTACTCCACATTCTTTCAACACTTGGAGCTGTTAATTGTTTTCATTTTAGTAATTTCACTGTTTGTGTAATGATATTTCAATATGAGTTTTCATATACATTTTTCTAGTGATATTGAACATCTTTTCATGTAATCATCGATCATTTGTTTATCTTCCTCTGAAAGTTCTTGACCATTTTTTTAAGCTTCACATTATTAATGACTTGTAAGATTTCTTGGTATGTCCCAGAAAAATATGTCAAGTATATCTTTTGAGAATGGTTTTCTCTAGTCTTTGGTTTGCCCATTCATTTTTTTAATTATGTGTTTTGATGAGGCCTCATTTTTAACTTTAATGAAGACTATCACATTTCCTTTCCTTTCCTTTCTTTTATATTTATTCCTATTTGTGATGTGACAAAAAAATCCATGAATATACCTATGTCATGAATATATTACTCAGTGTCACTGTAGGAAAACAGAATTACTGATTTTTTAAAAAATTAACACATTTGCCTTGAAGGAATAAACTTTGAATGAAAGTTGGAGTGAAGGTGTCAGTTGCTCAGTCATGTCTGACTCTTTGTGATCTCATGGACTGTAGCCCACCAGGCTCCTCTGTCCATAGAATTCTCCAGGCATGAATACTAGAGTGGGTAGCATTTCTCTTTTCAGGGGATCTTCCCAACCCAGGGATCAAACCTGGGTCTCCTGCATTGGAGACAGATTCTTTTTAGTCTGAGCCACAAGGGAAGCCCAAACTTTGAATATATCATACCAATGGTGAATGGTTAAATCATATTCTTATTTACCAATACAGAAATATTTTTCTTACTCATCCATTAATTTTACACATTATTGTAATGTCAAATGATTACTATCTAAATATTGTTTAGTTCAGTTCAGTCGCTCAGTTGAGTCCAACTCTTTGCAATCCCATGAACCGCAGCACACCAGGCCTCCCTGTCCATCACCAACTCAGGGAGCCCACCCAAACCCATGTCCATTTGATGCCATCCAACCATCTCATCCTCTGTCCTCCCCATCTCCTCCTGCCTTCAATCTTTCCCAGCATCAGGGTCTTTTCAAATGAGTCAGCTCTTCACATGAGGTGGCCAAAATATTGGAGTTTCAGGTTCAACATCAGTCCTTCCAGTGAACACCCAGGACTGATCTCCTTTAGGGTGGACTGGTTGAATCTCCTTGCAGTCCAAGGGACTCTCAAGAGTCTTCTCCAACACCACAGTTCAAGAGCATCAATTCTTTGGCACTCAGCTTTGCTTATAGTCCAACTCTCACATCCATACATGACTACTGGAAAAACCATAGCCTTGACTAGATGGACCTTTGTCGGCAAAGTAATGTCTGCTATTTAATATGCTGCCTAGGTTGTTCATAACTTTCCTTCCAAGGAGTAAGCATCTTTTAATTTCATGGCTGCAGTTACCATCTGCAGTGATTTTGAAGCCCAGAAAAATAGTCAGCCACTGTCCACTCTTTACCCACCTATTTGCCATGAAGTGATGGGACTGGATGCCATGATCTTAGTTTTCTGAATGTTGAGCTTTAAGCCAACTTTTTCACCCTCTTCTTTTACTTTCATCAAGAGACTCTTTAGTTCTTCTTCACTTTCTGCCATAATGGTGGTGTCATCTGCATATCTGAGGTTATTGATATTTCTCCTGGCAATCTTAATTCCAGTTTGTGCTTCCTCCAGCCCAGCATTTCTCATGATGTACTCTGCATATAAGTTAAATAAGCAGGGTGACAATATACAGCCTTGATGTACTCCTTTTCCTATTTAGACCCAGTCTGTTGGTCCATGTCCAGTTCTAACTGTTGCTTCCTGACCTGCATACAATTTTTTTCAAGAGGCAGTTCAGGTGGTCTGGTATTTCCATCTCTTTCAGAATTTTCCACAGTTTATTGTGATCCACACAATAAAGGATTTGGCATAGTCAATAAAGCAGAAATAGGTGTTTATCTGGAACTCTCTTGCTTTTTCAATGATCCAGTGAATGTTGGCAATATGATCTCTGGTTCCACTGCCTTTTCTAAAACCAGCTTGAAAATCTGGAAGTTCATATTTCACATATTGCTGAAGCCTGGCTTGAAGAATTTTGAGCATTACTTTACTAGCGTGCACTCGTCTCACACACTAGTAAAGTAATTATTTGGTAGTTCCTTATAAAGTCTTACTCTATCCAAACCTGAAGAGTACTTAACTCTAGAGCTTGATAATCTAAAATTTTGATTAAGAGGTTTTCTTGAAAGGTGTAGTAAATATCTCTTAAGGTTTAGCCAATCATATAAGTAGTATTGCTGTTGCTGTTGCTGTCAAGTCATTCAACTTTTGTCTCGACTCTTTGTGACCCCGTGGACTCTTTGTGGCCCATAAGTCTCCTCTGTCCATGGGATTTCCCAGGCAAGACTACTGGAGTGCATTGCCACTTCCTTCTCCAGGGGATCTTCCCAAACCAGGTAATGAGCCCTCGTCTCCTGCTTAGTAGGCGTCTCCTGCTTGGCAGGTGGATTCCTTACCACTAAACCACCTGAGAACCCCAAAACTAGCATTATATGTTGATTTAGTGCATTAAAAAAATTATTCTATCTACTCCAATTCTACTTCAATAATTTTTCCCAAAATTGAAATACAAAGACACCTACAGCCATCATCTAGTGTCAGATTTATTGTGAGACATCCATTGAAAGGTACAAATTAAACTTCCAGTGTTTAATTTATATGTGTTTTTTTAGGTGTTGAGGACGTGCTTACCCTATAGTAATTTTTTTTTGCATCTGGTATAAATCACTATTTATACTATTATATTAAATAACAGTCAACCAAATTTCGATGAAAAACTGGATTTCATTTTGTTTATATACTCTGGGTCTGCAGAGAACTTATATCACAAAATTAATCAAGTGATAGTAGATCAATATTTTTTTTCAGTTTCTTTCTATAATGCCAGATTTGTTTGTCTGTAAATTAGAATTTTTCTTTTCTACATCATCCTAAAGCCAGTTACCAAAATTTTTTGTGTCAAATTTAAGGCTTAAGCTTTGGATACATATTATTAATAGTTACTTGTACTTTGTCATTATCAAAAATTAATGAAGATGCATTCCTTCTATTTGTTGAGCCACCCTGCCATGTCATGCTATGTCAACATGTTATCAGTGTCATACAGTAACACACTTTTTAACTTGAGATTTCTCAACTGCTTTAATGAATGCTCATCCAGAGAGTCTCCCTGCAGGAATAAAAACAGGAAGGAGTGGGGACTCAGCAGAGCTCTGCAGGGGCGTGGAATCAAAGCTATTGCAGCGCGTCATCTCGTAGAGCGTTGCGGGTCAGGAAGATCCCCCAGGAGAAGGGACAGGCTCCCCACTCCAGTATTCTTGGGCTTCCCTGGTGGCTCAGATGGTAAGGCATCCGCCTGCAATGCAGGAGACCTGGGTTCAGTCTCTGGGTTAGGATGATCCCCTGGAGGAGGGCATAGCAACCCACTCTAGTATTCTTGCCTGGAGAATCCCCTTGGACAGAGGAGCCTGGTGGGCTACATTCCATGGTGTCGCAGAGAGTTGGACACAACTGAGTGACTAAGCATGCATGCATGGATATTCAGCTTCCCTCAACTATTTCCCTTGATGGGCGATCTGGACCCTGACATTCATATTATTCTATCAAAGTAGCAAAGTGTGCTGCTTGCAGAACTGTATACAGGAGCTAGGCTACCTCTCATTCTTGGGCTTATAAACTGAAAACATGGTTTGGGGTTCTTCAGCAAAGTTCTGGGCACAAGGAAAAGAAACCTTTAAGTGACTAATACCAGTTGGCATTGAATATGTGTGGCTGACTGGGAGTCCTGGGTAGCTTTTCAAAAATTTTCCAAATTGGAAAGACTGATTTTCCTCACACGGAGATAAGAAAAATGTAAGTTATATGACACTTTCATTTCCCTTTATTCATCAGCTTATTCATTTGTTTGTTTGCCTTTTCCCAAGAAATTAGTATAGTGACTCTCCATCCCATCGTGTTTACACAGGGATATAATCTTTTATGTAATTCTCAGTTATTCTCTGATCAAGTTTCCATCATGTCTGCTTCCCTAGTTAAATGATCTTTGGATGATATGTGATGCTTGGAGGTGGAAATGGGCAAAGACAGGAAATGGAATCAGATTGGGCCAAAAGGCTCCAAAGTCTGTGACCTTAAGCAGAACAGGTAATGAAGTTGTACCTCAATCTTCTTTACAGGGAAATTTACTAGTGAAGGGAGCTACTGATTTAAAAACTCATCACCTCACCCTTCACCAAAGTCAGTATGGGGCAGGGAAAAATAAAGCAATACAAGGGAGTAGGCACAGTACAGATAGGAGGGTTCTGTGAAAGGCAAAGAGCTTTTTTAATTATCACATTTTCTGTTTCATTTCCTTCAATCTTCTATTTTGACAATCCAACTTATTTTTAGTTTTTTTCTTAGAATTACATTTATTGCATAAATGCCACTAATTTACTTGCTCAGGATGAGGCTTAAGAGCCCAAACCAATACATTTATTTATCTAAATCAATGTAACCATCCATAGACCACTGCAAGATTAGGTTTTCATATACCCACCTCAGATATGACTGAGAGTTATTACTCCTTTAAGAGAAAACAGTGACAGTAAATGACTTCTTCCTATAGGAAAAAATTCTTGGCTTGCCATATTTTCTAATCATACAGTAATCCTGCCAGGATTTCAGAGCCTGTATTACTCATACTATACAGTAGTAAAATCTTGAGTTTGGAGAATATGGTTTGTCTGGCTTATATTCCAAAGCAGCAGAAATCCAGAAAGGATACTTTGGGACCTCTTACTTGACTGATGTGTGGCCACAGACCTTAAGCTGGTTCACCCAATTCAGAAACTGCCAGACTTTTAAGATAGCTTGCACTGACAACATTTCTGTTCCCTCAATGCAGGTATTCTATTTCAGATTAGAGTGGTAGGGGACAGTTCTAATTTTCCTTATAAACATTGTATGCTGCTGCTGCTGCTAAGTCACTTCAGTCGTGACCGACTTTGTGCGACCACATAGACAGCAGCCCACCAGGCTCCACTGTCCCTGGGATTCTCCAGGCAAGAACACTGGAGTGGGTTGCCATTTCCTTCTCCAATGCATGAAAGTAAAAAGTGAAAGTGAAGCGCTCAGTCGTATCTGACTCTTATTCCTTCTTTAATCCAATTCCACAGGTTGAACGTTTGTCCCTCCTGTGAATTTCTCAGTTGTTTGTGCAAGTGGATACTAACTGTGAACCTTACATTAAAGCAAAACACACACACACACACACACACACACACACACACACACAACAACAGCAACAAAAAACTAATTGCAGAGGCTGGTAAATAGTTCGATTATCACTAATAACCATCTTGAGTTTCCCTGGTGGCTCAGTAAAGAATCCACCTGCCAAGCAAGAGATGCAGGTTCGATCCCTGTATTGGGAAGATCCCCTGGAGAAGGAAATGGCAACCCACTCCAGTGTTCTTGCCTGGGAAAACCTATGGACAGAGTCTGGTGGGCTACAGTCCATGGGTGGGTGTTAGTCACTCAGTCGTGTCCAACTCTTTGCAACCTCATGGACTGTAGCATGCCAGGTTCCTCTGTCCACTGAATTCTCCAGAGAGGAATACTGGAATATGTAGCCATTCCCTTCTACAGGGGATCTTTCCAACCCAGAGATCGAACCAGAGTCTCCCACATTGCAGGCAGATTCTTTACCTTCTGAGCTATCTGAGGGAAACTCATTTATGGGGTCGCAAGAGAGCTGGACATGACTTTAGTGACTAAAGAACAGCAACAAAATAATGATCTTAGTAAAGGCTCCCAAGGGTCTGTTTATATGTAGTGACAAACTGGCTCAATCCTTAACTATGTATCTTTTAGTTTCTGTATTTTTAATTTTAATTAAAATCGTTAGGCTCTTCTGTAGTTTTGCCCACCCTGAGCTTCGGTTGGAACATTGCTTTCATTACCACCAGTAAACTAGTGCAATCATGTGTATCAACTTGTTTGTTATTCTTCTTTCAAGGAATTATTAGTCCTGTGCTGCCTGAAAAAAATCATTGTTTTCTATATACATGTGTGTTTATTTTGTTTTGGTTTTTTGTTTGTATTTTTAGTTGTTTAGGGTAGAAGGAAGAAGTCCAGTTCCTGTTACTGCATTTTGGTTGTTGACTATAAATTTGATATTGATAGATATTTTAAGCCTAGTAATGTTGAGAGGACTCTTCTTATAAAATAATATGAGTCATATTCTCTTAGTGAATACATTTCCTGAAATTAAGATAGGGATCCTCACAAAGTTTTTTCAAAAGTTCCAGAATGTACTGTACAGCTATTACTTGGGTTAAAAGTTAATATTGTATCTTTTTTATCATTATATATTTATAGTATTTAATTTATATCATTTGCAAATTATTCTACCCAGACATTGTGAAGAGTTGACTTACTCACAGGATTTGAAGTTTTAAATATCCTTTTGACTTTTCTCAGACTGATTCCCTAGAATTGTAAATGCACTACTCTACTATTCTCAGTAGCTAAATGTCTTCTATAACTAATATAAATTAGGTTATAGAGATATTCCTTAACTCTTACAAAGGAAAGCCTTAAGAGACAAGTGCCTGAAAATGAGCATAAGTAATATCCATGCCTAATATATCATGGATCCCTGTGAGTCCATTCATCCTTTGTACCATCTTTTTGGTTAAGAAAAAATAAGTCATGGAAAAAGCAACACTGAAGAGTAAGCTAAAAGCCTGGTTTAAAAGGAAGACAAATCTCTCCTGCTATTGTAGAAGTACCTTTAATGTGATTTTGTTTAATTCTGACTCTTAAGCTTAAACAGAATTTCCAGTGAAACTAAGTGATTACATTTTAATTATGTCCTACTTTCAAATAGAGTAGATTGGCAGAACTTCACCATGCATTTAGTAAGTAGCTGTATCTCCTGAAATACATTTGGTCTAGCCATGGTTATTGCACACATATTCAATGAATATTTCAAATTAAAGCAGCTGGCTCTGTGGGTAGGTTAATGAAGATCAATTTACCTTCTTTTGCTACTCTTCTGCAGTTCTTAAATATGAAAGCAAAATGTCAGAATTTCTCATTATAAACAGAAAAAATCTGGATATTTAGAACTAATCCATTTTAAAGGTATGATTCATTCTTTCCTCCTCTCAGACTGATTATCAAATATGTGACTTACAAAAGCATCTTATATTGTGATTGTTTATATTAAATTGAAGGGCAAAGGGATTAAAACATATGCATGTCTACTTGCTAGCCACTCTGCCAAGAAACATTTCATATTAGAGAAGGTTTATGCAAAATAATATGATTTTTTGCTGTTATTTTTGAGTGACCTGTGTTATTTCTCTTCTCATGGTGGATAGTCAAAATCTGATTCCCTTGCAATAAAGATAACTAACCATGTTGGTAAATGAATAAATGAAGAGTTAGAAGTGAGATGAAGTCTTGAGTAAAATCTATTTTAGGTAAAATTGATATAAACTGTTGACTGAGTTCAATCAAGTGAACTTGGGAATATAGCTAATCAATAAATACACAAAGACACTTTAATACAATAGTAAAGATGGGGAAAATATTTGGCATGAAAAAATTAAAAGAACTTGTCAGAATAAGGTTTAACTTGATTCTCAAGAAAAGTATGTCTGGTAATTTTAAATATAATCAGAAATTATCAACAAAGCAAAAATTTCTTTTAGTTTTAAATTTATTTTCAAACTAGTAATTGACCTTAAATATATAAACTGAGTAACTTTTTCATATTCATAGGTCAACAATATTTTTACCTATTCTAAAATAGCATTTTAATATATATTCTGTGGTATAGCATTTTAATATATATTCTGTGGTATATCAGTTCTAAGAGACACCAGTAGGTATTTATGATTGTTGAGAAAAGGGTGAAGATTTCATATTGAAAAGACTTGGAAATTGCTAGATTAAAAGCATTTCTTTTTTTAAAAAATTAATTTTTTTTTATTGAAGGATAATTGCTTTACAGAATTTTGCTGTTTTCTGTCAAACCTCAACATGAGTCAGCCATAGGTATACATATATCCTCTCTCTTTTGAAGCTCCCTCCCGCCTCCCTCCCCATCCCACCCTTGTAGGTTACAGGGCCCCTGTTTGAGTTTCCTGAGCCATACAGCAAATTCCCATTGGCTGTCTATTTTACACATGGTAATGTAAGTTTCTATGTTACTCCTGCCATCTCACCCTCTCCTACCCTCTCCCCATGTCCATAAGTCTATTCTCTATGTCTGTTTCTCCACTGTTGCCCTGTAAGTAAATTCTTCAGTACCATATTTGTAGATTCTGCATATATGTTTTAGAATATGGTATTTGTCTTTCTCTTTCTGGCTCACTTCACTCTGTATAATAAGTTCTAGGTTCATCCACCTCATTAGAACTGACTCAAATGTGTTCCTTTTTATGCTGAGTAATATTCATATGTAATATGGCTGAGTAATTTGTGTATATATACCACAACTTCTTTATCCATTCATCTGTCAATGGACATCTAGTTTGCTTACATGTTCCAGCTATTGTAAATAGTGCTGCAGTGAACAATGGGATATATGTGTCTCTTTCAATTTTGGTTTCCTCAGGGTATATGCCTAGGAGTGGGATTGCTGGGTTATATGTTGGTTTTATTCCTAGTTTCTTAAGGAATCTCCATACCATCTTTCACAGTGACTGTATCAATTTACATTCCCACCAACAGTGCAAGAGTATTCCCTTTTCTCCACTCCCTTTCCAGCATTTATTGTTTGCAGACTTTTTGATTAGGGCCATTCTGACCTGTGTGAGGTGATATCTCATTGTAGTTTTGATTTTCATTTCTCTAATAATGAGCGAAGTTGAGCATCTTTTCATGTGTTTGTTAGCCATCTGTATGTCTTCTTTAGAGAAATGTCTATTTAAGTCTTTTTCTCACTTTTTGGCTGGGTTGTTTGTTTTTCTGGTATTGAGTTTTATGAGCTGCTTGTATATTTTGGAAATTCATCCTTTGTCAGTTGTTTCATTTGCTATTATTTTCTCCCATTCTGAGGGTTGTCTTTTCTCCTTGCTTATAGTTTCCTTTGCTGTGCAAAAGCTTTTATGTTTCATCAGGTCACCCTTGTTACTTTTGTTTTTACTTCCATTACTCTAGGAGGTGCATCATAAAGAATCTTACTTTGATTTATGTCATCGAGTGTTCTGCCTATGTTTTCCTCTAAGAATTTCATAGTTTTTGGTCTTCCCTTTAGGTCTTTAATCCATTTTGAGTTTATCTTTGTGTATGGTGTTAGGAAGTGTTCTAATTTCATTCTTTTACATGTAGCTGTCCAGTTTTCCCAGCACCATTTATTGAAGAGGCTGTCTTTGCCCCATTGTATATTCTTGCCTCCTTTGTCAAAAATAAGCTATGTGTAGGCACATGGGTTTATTCCTGGGCTTTCCATCTTGTTCTATTAGTCTATATTTCTGTTTTTGTGGCAGTACCATACTGTCTTGATGACTGTAGCTTTGTAGTATAATCTGAAGTCAGGAAGGTTAATTCCTCCAGCTCCATTCTTATTTCTCAAGACTGCTTTGGCTCTTTGGGGCCTTTTGTGTTTCCATATGAATTGTGAAACTTTTTGTTCTAGTTCTGTGAAAAAAATGCCATTGGTAATTTGATAGGGATTGCATTAAATCTGTAGATTGCATTTGGTAGTATATTTATTTACACAATATCGATTCTTCCTACCCAGGGACATGGAATTTCTCTCCATCTGTTTAAGTCATCTTTGGTTTCTTTCATCAGTGTCTTATAATTTTCTATGTATATTTCTTTTGTCTCCTTAGGTAAGTTCATTCCTAGATATTTAATTCTTTTGGTTGCAATGGTGAATGGGATTGATTCCTTAATTGCTCTTTCTGATTTTTCATTGTTAGTATATATTAATGCAAGAAAAGCATATCTTTGTAAGCATATTTAAGTTTCTGTTATAATTAAGGTGTATGTCTAAGTGGGGATATTGAGTGTGCATCTTTCCCAACTCAGTTTGTCCCAGAATGCATTTGGGGAAGAATACCTTGTAGCTTTGCTTCCATGTAGTACACATTTAAAAAATGTTGTTTGAAACCTTTTGAGGAAAAAAAACCTTTTCTGCTTGGTCTAAATATTCTGAAATGAGGAATTAAAGTGACATGTGTATGACCTCATAACCACTCTTGCATTATCAAGAGGCCCTGGATAAAATTTTTATTAAATTTTTATTAAATACCTTCAGTTCAGTGTATCCTATATCTGAGAAAACTCTTTGACCCTAAGCAAGTTATTAATTGTGCCTTATCTCTTGAAAATTTCTTGTAAACTTTATTGGCAGAGTATGAAACTAAGGTTTAATCAAAGAATAATGTTTGACATTAATATAGTCGCTGATACAAAGCTGTCAGTCTCCTTTTTCTGCCAGTGTCACCACTATTGGTCCTGTGAGAGTCATTGCCTTGCTGAGAAGGGGAGAGGAAGGTGAAAAACTTCTCATTCTTGACGCTGCAAGAAATTGCTTTTTCTAATGCTTTTGATGACATCTGATCTCTTTCCCACTTTGCAGAAACCTGAAAGTTACTCTGTAATTATAAACAGTCAGAGTTCTGTAGAGTTATCTTTCCTTTTCCTAGAAAAGCAGGGATTAACTTCAAAGTTCTTCTACTTTTAGGAAAGAAAAACTTATTTTCCCTTTTTCTCTTTTTTGTAGTTTTTTCTTTAGTGACCTGAAATCACTTCTGAGCCTCTCACATGCTTTCTCTCAGTCAGCTTTTCCTTACAACCTGTGGTTATTACCCTTATTTATGAAAATTCCTCTAGATGGATAGAGTATACATACTCAAACAAGAAGAGACCGGAGGAGCATATAAGTGGGAGCTGCAATCTCATGTGCCGGACTCAGAGAGAAAATCCAGTACTTATCATGTTTCATGTACTTATCATGTTTCAAAACTGAGACTCAGTTGTCTGGCCAGGAGCAACCATGGGAGTCCAGACGTTTCTCTCCAGACACCATAACTCCCACAGTCTACAACTACTTTATACATTTTATGATTCCTAAGGTGTCATTTACTTTCCTTCTAAATCTCAGTATGCATCTTAACATGACATATTAAAATTTATAACAATACTAATGCTTGCATAGAATATTGGCCAAAATACTTGCTCTATCATTGTATTGTGTGTCTTTAGAATCTACTGAATTCGGGGGGGTGGGGATGGGGGAAGACCTCTTCAAATCAAAGTTTGTCAGTTTTTAAGTCAGATAATTATGAGAATACCAAACTGTCCTTGTAGTTCAACCTGCGGTAAATTGAATTCAAGGATGATAATAATTTTGTGCATAGAAGTCTGCCTCTTGGAAATAAACATCTTCTTGAAGCATCTGCAGTCTGTCATTTGAGAAAGATGGCCTTTTCACTTTGCCTCTAGTCCTTGCGTATCAATCTAATCTCAAGGCATTGCCAGACTTTTTTATTCCGCGTGATACTAGGTTCTAGATCCAAGAAAATACAAGTATAATAATAAAAAAAAACAGTACTCAAGAACTCATTTAGTTCAATTCATTCTACTTAAATCTTTAGAAGATTTAAGAGTACGGGAAGAAAGTAGGAAGAAAAAATTCTGGTAAGATGAATGGTCTTTTATTTCTTGCCTTGGTTTGCAAGGCAATATTTTGACAACAGGTCACTGATAAATAAAATGACAGAAATAAGTTTTGAAACTGTGCATCAGCACAGAGAGAAATAAGAAAGCATCGCAAACTAGATAAATTGTCACTGACTTGATTCAGAGAGCATTGACCTTTAAATACAAATCTTTAACACATATTGTTTATTTTCAGCACACAGGGCTCATAGTTGAAATTATGATTTTTTCTTTCCTTTGGTGGCAAAAATCATTATATTTTCATAGGGAGAGCAAAAATCAGCAAAAGAGGTAGCAGCCTCTCAGTTTCATAAGGCTCAGTCTTTATATGAGGACGATATTATTTTCTCCAGATTTCCAGAGCAATCCTAAACAAAGAAAACCTGAGACCACCACTTGATATACTGTTGAGAAAAACTGGGTCACTGGTAATAAATAATCCTCATATATATTTCTTTTGAAAATAATATTTTTTCAATGAGAAACATGCTCACTTTAAAACATATTCTCACAAACGCAGCTTAGGCAGTTAGTTGTTATGGAACAGTAGCAGTGAGCTCTTCTGTGTGTCCTCTGCAGTGATCCCCCCAGTACTGGAGCTCTATAAATGAAAATTACATTATAGAGCAAGATCTTTTGTCATCATCAGTTACCTTTCGTGTGTGTTCAGTTTCTTTCTCTAAATGTTATCTAAGCTAGATTCTCACAATGTTTACATGGGAATCAATTTAGATGGGAACATAGTTATTTCCTTTCACTACATCTTGAATGCAGGCAGAAGAAAGTCCTCCTCACCCATTAGGAGATGCTCAGACAGCTAAATTTCAAGATGGAGTCTCTTAATTTTTAGATTTGGCCTGTGTTTACATTATATTTTTGTTGTTGTTATTGACAATTATTATATTATTATTGATATTTATATTATCAATAGGTAAATATACTCAACTTATTGATATTTTATCACCAAAAATATTGATAAAAATTTTATAATTAATAATGATAATCAAATACAATATTAATGTTATTGAATACCAATAAGTTAATGCTTGTAGTATCCCAAGCACCATACTGGTTGTATTTGATGTCTAACCCTCAAAATGACCATTATGAAATATATATTATTTCCCTTTCTTGTATTTGGAAACTGAGAATTAGGCTGGTTTACTTGCCCAAGGTCACTTAGCTTGTAAGTTGCTACACAGAATTTAAATGCAGTTTTGTTTGATTCTTAGCCATCATGCTATGTTATCCTGTTTTTCTTCCTTTTAAAATTTTTATATATTTTTTTAATTTTTTATCTTTTACTTTTCTTTTATAACTTCAGTTCAGTTTAGTTACTCAGTAATGTCTGACTCTCTGCGACCCCATGGACTGCAGCATGCCAGGCTTCCCTGTCCATCACCAACTCCCGGAGCTTGCTCAAACTCAGTCCATCAAGTCAGTGAGTTTTATAACTTAGGAGGGATGAATATATTTGATAATTTCTAATAAATTTTGTTCACAGTAAGAAGAAGGTTGAATCTGGGCCTAAGAGATAATTAAAATAGGGAATAGAGATTCTGCCCAAAGTAGAAATCACACAGAAAGATAAAATTTTACAGAAAAGAAAAGCTAGAGACATGTGTCAGAAAGTTCTGGAGTGTTTTTAAAAGCACAATTTTGTAGAATACTGTTTAAAACACTTTATATTCTTTTCATACTAACTTTATTCACTCATTTTGTGCTCATAATGTGGAAAACATTATGATAGATATTTAAAGGGAAACAAAAAAGCTTGAGATATTCCTGTCCTCAAGTAATACATTTCTGTGGGAGGGTGAAATAAGACAAGACAGAAGTCATAAAGCCGTCAAAATTCTTAGAAAACTGTAAGTGCCTTAACCAGAAGCAGAGGGGCTGGGTCATCATAAAAACAACAGGTTATTACATTTGATCATATATTTCTCCTACTTCTTCCATGGAAGTGAGGATTGAAGAAATAATTTTCAAGAATAAAATCTTTTCACTTACCACCTGTAGGCAGTGTGCAATGTAGGGATGATGTAAGTAATACAGTATAGATAACCATACAAATAGAAAGCATTGAATGAAATCAACATTTATACAATTCATTAATATCATTAACTTTAGATACCCTAGACTTCATATTTTTATATATATCTATAGGAAATCTATTTTCTCCATTAAAAAAAGGCAAAATAAACATTTTCCTTTACCTATAACTCTTGTGATTAAATATAGCATGGCCAAGGTCGGAAGGAAATAGTGATGGAATTATTAAGAACAAAGATATGGACTGGAAAGATATTCTCTGTATGAGGCCAAATAAAACCCAGAGGTAAAGTCCAGTTTATATAAAGGAATTTACTATTTGTTTCCCATTTTTTTTACCCATAAGATGGTTGCCCAGCACCACAGTCACTTTTTTTTTCTTCTGCTCAAATGAGGTCTGTTTCCAAGCAGAACCCTTGTGTTCACTACTTGATTCTCATTCTCTTCAGTAATAACCACCATCATCCTCAAGTACAAGGCTAGAGATCAAATGAATTGAAATGGAAAAAAAAAATACCATGTCTTAAATAGCTATATGCTTGCTCTCAGCCTTGTTAAAAGGATTTCTTTTCAAAAGAGAAAAAAAATATTTTTTAGAATGCTCAGATATGAGTTATACTTCACAGCTGATGGTAATTTCCATAATCTCACAAGCAGAAATTAAAATGTATTAAATATTCTTAAACCTCATCTCCCTGCATTGCACCTTTCAGGATAATTCTGCAATGGCAGTGATGATGTTTATCTAAAAAAGCCTTCAGTAAATAAACAGAGACTGCTGTTAATAATTGTTATGTTTTGAAAGAAACAATTAGGCAATGTGTGTGTGTGCAAAGAGATAATTGTTCAAAAGTCTCAGTTCAGTTCAGTAGCTCAGTCGTGTCTGACTCTGTGACCCCATGAACTGCAGCACATCAGGCCTCCCTGTCCATCAGCAACACCCAGAGTCCACCCAAACCCATGTCCATTGAGTCAGTGATGCCATCCAACCATCTCATCCTCTGTTGTCCCCTTCTCCTCCTGCCCTCAATCTTTCCCAGCATCAGGGTCTTTTCAGATGACTCAGCTCTTCATATTAGGTGGCCAAAGTATTGGAGTTTCAGCTTCAACATCAGTCCTTCCAATGAACACCCAGGATTGATCTCCTTTAGGGTGGACTGGTTGGGTCTCCTTGCAGTCCAAGGGACTCTCAAGAGTCTTCTCCAACACCACAATTCAAAAGTATCAATTCTTCAGCACTCAGCTTTCTTTATAGTCCAACTCTCACATCCATACATGACCACTAGAAAAACCAAGCCTTGACTAGACGGACCTTTGTTGGCAAAGTACTGTCTCTGCTTTTTAATATGCTGTCTAGGTTGGTTATAACTTTCCTTCCAAGGAGTAAGCATCTTTTAATTTCATGGCTGAAATCACCATTTGCAGTGAATTTGGAGCCAAAAAAGTACAGTCAGCCACTGTTTCCACTGTTTCCCCATCTATTTGCCATGAAGTGATGGGACCGGATGTCACAATCTTAGTTTTCTGAATGTTGAGCTTTAAGCCAAATTTTTCACTCTCCTCTTTCACTTTCATCAAGAGCCTCTTTAGTTCTTCACTTTCTGCCGTAAGGGTGGTGTCATCTGCATCTCCCGGCAATCTTGATTCCAGTTTGTGCTTTCTACCACCCTGCGTTTCTCATGATGTACTCTGCATATAAGTTAAATAAGCAGGGTGATAATATACAGCCTTGATGTACTCCTTTTCCTTTTTGGAACCAGTCTGTTGTTCCATGTCCAGTTCTACCTGTTGTTTCCTGACCTGCATACAGATTTCTCAAGAGGCAGGTCAGGTGGTCTGGTATTCCCATCTTTTTCAGAATTTTCCACAGTTTATTGTGATCCACACAGTCAAAGACTTTGGCACAGTCAATAAAGAAGAAATAGATGTTTTTGTGGACCTCTCTTGCTTTTTCGATGATCCAGTGGATGTTGGCAGTTTGATCTCTGGTTCCTCTGCCTTTTCTAAAACCAGCTTGAACATCTGGAAGTTCATGGGTCGTGTATTGCTGAAGCCTTGCTTGGGGAATTTTGAGCATTACTTTACTAGCATGTGAGATGAGTGCAATTGAGCAGTAGTTTGAGCATTCTTTGGCATTGCCTTTCTTTGGGATTGAAATGAAAACCGACCTTTTCCAGTCCTGTGGCCACTGCTGAGTTTTCCAAATTTGCTGACATATTGCGTGCAGCACTTCACAGCAGCATCTTTCAGGATTTGAAGTGGCTCAACTGGAATTCCATCACCTTCACTAGCTTTGTTCATAGTGATGCTTCCTAAGGCCCACCTGACTTCACACTCCAGGATGTCTTTCTCTAGGTGAGTGTGAGTGATGCACCATCATGATTATCTGGGTCTATGTCAATATTAATATTAATATTCAAAAGTCTATGTCAATATTAATGACAATATATTTAAAATCACATATTGTGATTATAATTACTGCAGTGTAAACAAGAATATTTGCCAATGGCCTTTCAGCGAAATAATTGGCTATAAATAGTGTAGACCTAGATATATAAAGCTTGGGTATGAATCCTAAATTTACTAGCTTTGTGACTCAGGACCAACTACTCAACTTGTTTGTATCACAGTACTTTCATTTGTAAAGTGGAGAAAATAATAGCACCTATGCCTGTGGAGTGACTATTAGGTATAAGTTTAATGTGTAAAGCTAGTGCCTATATCATAGCAGTTATTACATAAGTTCTACCTTTTATTAATATTCATATTGCCATCAACATTATTATTAACTGTATTATTAACAGTAAAGCTGAAATCCTAATCTTTTAACTTTGTCATAAGTTCTAGTCTTAGTGACAATTTTCTTTCACCCTTTGTCTGTTAAATATTTAATATATAGAGAGAATATTTTACTGATACAAGAAGGATTTCCTCTGAAGCCTGGAAAGCCATACAAATGCTTTGAAAAATCAGATTAAAGTGTCATGAGAGATGATATATGTGGTGTTTTTTCAGAGGGAAAACTTTTTTCAAATCTTATACACGTTGAAAATTAGAGTCAGTTCAGTTCAGTTGCTCAGTCGTGTCTGACTCTTCGTGATTCCGTGGACTGCAGCACGCCAGGCTTCCCTGTCCATCACCAACTCCCAGAGCCTGCCTAGACTCATGTCCATTGTGTCGGTGATGCCAACAAATATAGAGTATGTTATCACAAAGCATAGTACACAGGTATATTTTATTTCATTACCTACAGGTAGATCCTCATTTTTCAAATATATAAAGCAAAATATAATACATCCAAGACATCTAGGGAGTTAAAATGAATTTGAAAGTATGCAACAAATCAAAATAACCATGTTATTAAGAGCTAATTATGAGTCAGAACTTGGTTAAAGTAGAAAAGGGAAGTGAATCATGTGAATTAAGAGATCACTGCTTTTGTGTACTATATTCCTCACTCCCCCTCCATTTTCATTCCCAGTAAGTATTTATTTCACAGACAAGAATAGAGATAATACTTGGTCTTGAGACTTGCCTCTTTACACTATAATAGGATTATCTTGATTGTCAAGATCAGAAGTTTGCCAGAGAGTATTAGTAGGTTAGGGGGATTTAATTTCATTTTGCTAGAACCCCCAAGAGGGAATCTTTCTAAAAGTCAGAAAGACAAGCGATAGTAGAGGAAATATATTTTTGGTAACTTGTTTCTAAGTGATTGTCAGAATCTCTCAGAGAAATTTTGAAAGTACAGTTTCCTTATTTACACTTTTGAGTGAATTTACTTAAAATATTAAAAGAATATTTTGTGAGGGCCTTCTCTATGCCAGGCAATATTTTGGAGCCTGAAAATGTAAGCAGTCAATGAGATAGTACCCATGTTCCCATGGAGCTTAAATTCCAGTAGTTGTGGGGGATATCCGGGGTGGGGAGGCAGCGGTAGCCGGCTGGGTAAATACACAAAATTAATAAACTCAGAGAAGATAAAACAGGATAATAGGAGGGTTGATTACTAGGAATCTAATTTTGATTGTTCGAGCAAACTCTGAATAGATGACACTTAAACTAATAACAAGAATAAACTTTAGGGAGACTGGAGAAAGAGAATGTTTTGTGAGAAGAACTGAGTGTGCACATATCTCAAGTTTTGGAGAAACCAAAGTGTGAGAATCAAGATGATATGAGACATGGTCAGATAAGGAGGAAAAGTGACACTAAAGTCACCACCAGGAATGTTTTGGGTACGGTGTACTCATAGCCTGTCATGTCTCTCTCTTGGTCTAGGGAAACATCGCTTTATTACCACCTTCATCTGGGCCTCCAGGATTGTATCTTTCTTGTCCTTCCTAGAAATACTGGGGGAATCTTTTTATATTTTTGGTATGTGCATTTTATTTATCTTATTTAAATTCATTTTTAATATTATAAATATTTTATTATGTTGCATTTGCTGCTGCTGCTGAGTCGCTTCAGTCCTGTCCGACTCTGTGTGACCCCATAGGTGGCAGCCTACCAGGCTCCTCCGTCCATGGAATTTCCCAGGCAAGAGTACTGGAGTGGGGTGCCATTGCCTTCTCTGATTTTATTATGAAATATATATATATGTGTGTGTGTGTGTGTGTGTGTGTGTGTGGTGTTCAAAGTTTTCTGTTGTAAAAGTTACTTCTATGAGCATCTTTTTGAGTATCTCTTTGTGAACATTGGTGAAAATGTGTATCAGGAAGTATACATGGGAGCAGAATTGCTGGATTGTAGGCAATGCCTTATCCATTCTTCTTGATGGTACCTAATTGCTTTCAGTTGGATGTGAGGATTGTAGTAATAGATTATTTTTGATATCTTTCAGACCACACCTCATAGAAGACTGTCTACAGTAATAATTTTGGGATAACTTGGGGCTGCCTCCTCAATAGTTATTAGTTCTGGCTCTGTATCTCTAGAAAGTATTTTAATACCTGCACAGAGAATCCTATCCCAAGTTGCTGGCAAAGCTGAAAATATCTTTTTGGTATCTTGCATTCTCTCTGTCCTAGTTCAATTGTTTCTTCCTTATTTTTCTATTTTGGCTAGTGTAGCCTACTGATTGGATGTTACTTTATGGGGGATAAAATAGAGACTGCTATGATATAATCAGCATGACCTTCATTCACTCTCTGACATGTCGCCCTTAAACTGAATGTATTTGCCTGAACACAGTTCCCTCATGATTTGTTTTTCCCTCATGGACATTTCTTGTCCTCAAAGAAATGAATCCTTCTCATATCTATTTCTTTACTCTTCAGCTACGTTTCTGTATCATATTAAGCTTTAACTTCCTGCTATACTATCATGAAGTCTGAAATTTGATTGAGAGGATACTGAACAATGTTTCATTTCAGTGGGAATATTCAGTAGAATAACAAGGAGAAGTGACATATATGCCTATGTTTGTTTGATGGTTTGTTTATTTGTATTCATTAATTTGCTCCTGGCAGCTTCTTTTAAAAGCTACTTCTTGCTGCCCATTAAGGCTCAGCTGAGAATTGAACTGTCTATAAAGGAATCTGTTTCTTGCTTTGAAAACCCAGTCAATCAGATTCATGATGTTGACTGAAGTTGAACTTTGCAAAAGATAACTTTGTAACTTCTCCTCCATTCCATTGGATATTTCACATATTGAAGTTAATCTTACACAAGCTAGTTTTTTAGGTTAATCACTTACTGGTACACAATGAATCAAATTCAGATTTGATATTAAAAAAAGAACACTATAATACATGCTGCTCAGTAACCTAAGCTGTTGTACATTAGGATAAGAGGAAAGTGAAAGTGAAAGTTGCTCAGTCATATCTGACTCTTTGTGACCCCATGGACTATCCATGGAATTCTCCAGGCTGGAATACTGGAGTGGATAGCTTTTCCCTTCTCCAGGGGATCTTCCCAACCCAGAGATCAAACCCAGGTCTCCTGCATTGCAGGCAGATTCTTTACCAGCTCAGCCACAAGGGAAGTCCAAGAATACTGGAGTGGGTAGCCCAGCCCTTCTCCAGGGGATCTTCCCAACCCAGGAATCGAACTGGGGTCTCCTGCATTGCAGGTGGATTATTTACCAACTTAGCCATCAGGGAAGCCCAGGATGAAAGGAAAACAGTATGTAATATGAAGTGGAAGAAATGATTTTTAATTCTTATATTGTACTCTTTCCTTGGATCACACAGTATTTATTTATAGAATCCTTTTTTCTCTTTTCTATGTTTTGCAATGAACAAAGAATTTAGGTAATAATATGTACAGATGTTATTGGATCCAAGCAGTCATACTAGTGAGAGAGCTTTCCTTTGGAATAGATTAAGAGCTACAATAAGAAATAGAGCAAGTAGAGATCAATAAGTATTAAAATATACAATGCGGTTTTAGTCACCTTTCATTGAATTATTATTTCCACAAAGGAGATTTTAAATTTGTCTCTTCCAGTTTTATTGAGATATAATTGACATATGTACTGTATAAGGTATACAACTTAATGATTTGACTTACATACATCATGAAAATCACTGTAAGTTTAGTGAACACCCATCATCTCATTAAAATTCCAAAATAAAAGCAAAAGAAAAAAAAGATCTTACATTACATGCCCAGTACTTATTCCTCTTACAACTTAAAGTTTGTACCTTTGGGTCAGTTTCATCCAATTCCCCTCTGCCAACACCCTGATTCCTATTCTTTGAGTTTTGTTTGTTTGTTTTTGTTCTTGAAATAAAATTAACCTAGAACACTATGTCAATTCCCGGTGCGCAACATAGTAATTCCATATTCTATATATTAACAAAATTATCACCAAAGTAAGTGCAGTTACTGTCACCATGAAAGCCATTTCAGTGTTATTGACTATATTCCACATTCTGTAATCTTCACTCTGTGTTCATTTAATTTGTAACTGGAGGTTCATACCTCTCTATCTCCCTTACCTGTTTTATTCACCTATCTCCCTCACCTATTTTGTGTATCGCCTCAACACTCTCCCCTTCAGCCGCCACCTCTTTGTTCTGATATCTGAGTCGATTTGTATTTTGTTGTATTTATTCAATTGCTTTTTTTCCCTTAGATTTCATATATAAATGAAGTCATACAGTATTTGTCTTTTTTTCCATATTAAAGTCAATTTATTTTCAATTGTCTCAACAGATTGTTTAACTATCACATGAACCTTTAGCACGCACAAGAACACAGAAGCCAGTACCATTTGTGAGTAACAGAGCTTCTCTGGTCCTTCTAAATGGACTATAGATTTATGAGCTATCTGTGAAAAAAACAAATGGCTTAAGACTACTTAAAATCAGTATAGCTATGATCTGAATGTTCAAAAATGGGTCTGAAGCATTTGCTCTTTTCAACAAAAGTGTCTGACATCACAGCACAGATGGATGGCCTTTGCAGTAAAAAGACTTTGGGGCAGCTTTGAGTTCAGGTGAAGCAAACAATCAGAGGGAAAGGAAACAGAAAGTAAATGTAAAAGAAAAAGTAGTGGCATAAACTTCTGTCAAGCACTTAGCTTTTCCTGATTTCTTAGACACATAAATGTCACTGAAATTACAGTGACCATGAGTTTTCTTGTTAACGATACAGAAGTGTCTGAGGGCTTCCCCTACCCAATCCCATTACACATTCACACATAAACATGATCATCATAATAATTAATGAAGGTTACAAATGAAACAGAGCTATAATGAAAACTGATTACAATAGGATAGAAAGTTAGAAATATACAGAGAAATTTTCTCTCCATGTAATACCATGAATATATTTCTGGGAATCGACATTCTGTATGGAAATGCTATGCAATAGCTGATTTCTGTATATTTGATATGAAAAAAAATGTAGTGCATGAAGAGTTAACCACAAAACCCTATAATTTCCAAAAAAAATTCTTTAAACATGAGTAGTGTTTGTCTCTGTTTCTCTAAGCTAGGTCCATCCATTTTCTCACAATTAAGACTTCATTTTTTTTTATGACTGAGTAATATTATATATACCACATCATTTTTTACCCATTCATCTGTCAATGGACAAGTAGGTTGCTTTCATATCTTCACAAAATGTGGTTGACTGGAAAAGGGAATGGCAAGCCACTGTAGTGTTTTTGTTTGAGAACCTCATGAACAGTATGAAAAGGCCAAAAGATATGACACTGAAAGATGAGCTCCAAAGGTCAATAGGTACCCAATATGCCACTGAAGAGTGGAGAAATAGCTCCAGAAGGAATGAAGAGGCTAAGTCAAAGCAGAAACAATACCCAGTTGTGGATGTGTCTGGTGGTGAAAGTAAAGTCCAGTTCTGTAAAGAGCAATATTGCATAGGAATCTGGAATGTTAGGTCCATGAATCAAGGTAAATTGGAAGTGGTCAAACAGGAGATGGCAAGAACATCAACATTTTAAGAATCAGTGAACTAAAATGGACTAAAATGGGTAATTTAATTCAGAAGACTATTATGTCTACTACTGAGGGCAAGAATCCCTTAGAAGAAATGGAGTCGCCCTCAAAGTCAACAAGAGAGTCCAAAATGCAGTACTTGGGTGCACTCTCAAAAATGACAGAATGATCTCTACTCATTTCTAAACCATTCAATATCACAGTAATCCAAGTCTATGCCCCAACCACTAATGCTAAAGAAGCTGAAGTTGAACGGTTCTATGAAGACATATAAGACCTTATAGAACTAACACCCCCAAAAGATGTCCTTTTCATTATAGGGGACTGGAATGCAAAAGTAAGAAGTCAAGAGATACCTGGAAGAATAGACAAGCTTGATCTTGGAGTACAAAATGAAGCAGGGAAGAGGCTTACAGAGTTTTGCCAAGAGAACACACTGGTCATAGCAAACACCTCCTTCCAGCACACAAGAGATGACTCTACACATAGACATCAGCAGATGGTGAATACTGAAATCAGACTGATTATATTCTTTGCAGTCGAAGATGGAAAAGCTCTATACAGTCAGCAAAAACAAGACCAGGAGCTGGCTGTGGCTCAGATCATGAACTCCCTATTGGAAAATTCAGATTTAAATTGAGGAAAGTAGGGAAAACCACTAGACCATTTCAGGTATGACCTAAACCAAATCCCTTATGATTTTACAGTGGAAGTGACAAACAGATTCAAGGGATTAGATCTGATAGACTGAGGGCCTGAAGAACTATGGACAGAGGTTTGTAATATTGTACAGAAGGTGGTGATCAAAATCATCCCCCAAAAAAAGAAATGCAAAAAGCAAAAATGGTTATCTTAGGAGACCTTAAAAATAGTGGAGAAAAGAAGAGAAGTAAAGGGCAAAGGAGTAAAGGAAAGATCTATCCATCTGAATGCAGAATTCCAAAGAATAACAAGGAGAGATAAGAAAGCCTTCCTAGTGAACAATGCAAAGAAATAGAGGACAACAATAGAATGGGAAAGACTAGAGATCTCTTCAAGAAAATTAGAGATACCAAGGGAACATTTCATGCAAAGATGGGCACAGTAAAGAAATGGTATGGACCTAACAGAGGCAGAAAATATTAAGAAGAGGTGGCAAAGATACACAGAAGAACTATACAAAAAAGATCTTAATGACCCAGACAACCACGATGTTGTGATCACTCATATAGAGCCAGATATCTTGGAGTGAGAAGTCAAATGTGCCTTAGGAAGCAGTTATAAACAAAGCTAGTGGAGGTGATGGAATTCCAGCTGAGCTATTTCAAATCCTGAAAGATGATGCTGTTAAAGAACTGTACTCAATATGGCAAAATATGGAAAACTCATCAGTGGCTGCAGGGGTGGAAAAGGTCAGTTTCCATTCCAGTCCCAAAGAAGGGCAATGCCAAGGAGTGTTCAAACTACCACACAATTGTGCTCATTTCATGTGCTAGCAAAGTAATGCTCAAAATTCTCCAAGCCAGGCTTTAACAGGTACATGAACCACGAACTTCCAGATGTACAACTTGGATTTAGAAAAGGCAGAAGAACTAGAGATCAAATTGCCAACCTCTGCTGGATCATAAAAAAAAGCAAGAGAATTCCAGAAAAACATCGGCTTCTACTTCATTTATATGCTAAACCCTTCAACTGTGTGGATCACAACAAACTTCGGAAAATTCTTAAAGAAATGGGAATACCAGACCACTTTTCCTGTCTCCTGAGAAACCTGTATGAAGGTCAAGAAGCTACAGTTAGTACCATACATGGAACAATGGATTGGTTCCAAATTGGGAGAGGAGTACATCAAAACTGTATATTGTCACTCTGCTTATTTAACTTATATGCGGTGTACATCATGGGAAATGCCAGGCTGGCGGAAGCACAAACTAGAATCAAGATAGCCAGGGGAAACATCAATAACTTGAGATATGCAGATGACACCATCCTTATAGCAGAAAGTGAAGGGGGACTAAAGAGCCTCTTGATGAATGTGAAAGAGAAGAGTGAAAACACTGGCTTAAAACTCAACATTCAAAAAACTAAGGTCATGGCATCTGGTCCCATCATTTCATGGCAAATAGATTGGGAAACAGACAGATTTTTTTCTTCGGCTCCAAAATCCCTGCACATGGTTACTGCAGCCATGAATTTAAAAGATACTTGCTCCTTGGAAGAAAAGCTATGGCAAACCTAGAGAGCATATTAAAAAGCAGCGATGTTACTTTGCCTACAAAGGTCCATCTATTTGAAGCTATGGTTTTTCTAATAGTCACGTATGGATGTGAGAGTTGGACCATAAAGAAGGCTGAACACCAAAGCATTGATGCTTTTGAACTGTGGTGTTGGCAAAGACTCTTGAAAATCCCCTGGACAGCAAAGAGATCAAACCAGTCAATCCTAAAGGAGATCCACCCTGAAAATTCACTGGAAGGATGGATGCTGAAGCTGAAGCTCCAGTACTTTGGCCACCTAATGTGAAGAGCTGACTCTTTAGAAAAAACTCTGATGCTGGGAAGAACTGAAGGCAGGAGGAGAAAGGGACAATTGAGGATGAGATGGCTGGATGGCATCACTGACTCAATGGACATGAGTTTGAGCAAGCCCCAGGAAATGGTGAAGGACAGGGAAGCCTGGTTTGCTGCAATCCATGGTGTCACAAAGAGTTGGAGATGACTGAATGACTTTACAACAACATATCTTGGCTATTGTGACTAATTCTCCAATGAACATAGGGGTACCTATATATTTTTTCCAATTAGTGTTTTTGTTTTCTTTGGGTAAATACTCAGAGCAGAATTTCCAGATGCTATGGTAATTCAATGTTTAATTTTTTGAGGAATCTCCATACTTTTTTTCCACAATGGCTACACCAGTTTACATTTGCCCAACAGGCCACATGGATTCCCACTTCTTTACATTCTCACCAACATTTTTTGTTTATTATCTTTTTGGTTATTCCTGTTCTGACAAATGCGAAGTGATATCTCATTGTCGTTATGACTTACTTTTCCCTGATGATTAGTGATGTTGAGCATTTTTTCATGTGCCTGTTGACCATCTGTATGTCTTTAATGGAAAAAAGTTTACTCAGGTCCTCTGCTTCTTCTTTATTTGGGTTGCTTGTTTATTTGATGCTGAGTTGTATAATTTTTTTTAATATATATGACTTACATGTATATTTTGAATATTAGCCCTTTATCTGGTATATCATTTGCATATATTTTCTCCCATTTAGTAGATGATTGTTTCATTTTGTTTGTAGCTTTTTTTTTTCCTGTGAGAAACTTTTTAGTTTTATGTAGTCCTTTTTGTTTATTTTTGCTTTTATTTCCTGTGCTTGGGAATTCTTATCCAAAAAGTAATGCTAAAGACTAATGTCAAAGAGTGTACTGCCTATGTTTTCTTCTAGCAGTTTTATCATTTCAGATATTATGTTTAAGTTTGTAATCCATATTGAGATTATTTGTATATGGCTTGAGAAAGTAGCCTAGTTTGATTCTTTTGCACGTAGCTGTCCAGTTTTCCGAACACCATTTACTAAAGAGGCTGTCTTTTCTCCATTGTACATTCTTGCCTCCTTTGTAATAGATTAATTGACCACAAGTGTTTGGGTTTATTTCTAGGCTCTTTATTCTGTTTCATTGGCCAATATGTCTGTTTTTGTTTCAGTAGCATACTGTTTTGATTTCTGTAGGTTTGTAGTATAGTTAAATCAAGGATTGTGATATTTATAACTTTGTTCTTTCTCAGGATCCTTTGGGCTATTCAGGGTCTTTTGTGTTTCTACATAAATTTTAAAATTATTTTTTGTGGGTTTTACTCAGGCTTCTTTCACAATACTGCTTCTGCTGTGGGTCTTGGAGTGGGTGACATTTTATGTGCATCCTTTCAGAATTTAGTCTTTATTTCCTACAGCCTTGTGGGTCTCCCAAAAGTAAGCCCTGCTTCTCCTTCAAAGTCAAATGTTCAGGAACTCATCTTCTTGGTGAAAGATCCCAGAGTTGGGGAGCCCAGTGTGGAGCTTGGGTCCCTTGCTTCTTATGGAGAACCTCAATAATTATTCTTCCATTTATGCATTGTCCATCTGGGGCTATAGGTCTTGTCTATACCCCATCTATGTCCCTCGTGCTCATCTCATTTTGGCTCCTTTTTTTAATCTTTAGTTGTGGAATATCTTTTCTGCTAGACTTCAGGTCATTCTCATCAATTGTTGCTTTGTAAGTAGTTGTAATTTTGATGTGCCTATAGGAGGAGGTTAAACCCAGGAACTTCCTACACCTCCATCATGGCCACTCTCTAAAGATTTTGAATTTTATATATTACTTTTGAGATTTGGAGATATAACTAATGCAAGGAAGTGGTGTCCAAATATCTCAACCTTGCTCTCTAGCAAATCCTTTCTGTAACTTGATTGAGAAAATCTTGTATTTCACTGAGTTTCTGCAAATCTTTTCAAATTTTCTCTTGAGGACTCACAGACTGAGAACATTCCCTGCTCCTTTTATTTTACCCTGTCTTTATTTCCACATGTTTTTCTTAATTGATTTATTAAATTAAAATATCCTTATTGTTATGAAGTAAAGCAATCAAAAAATACATTAAAAACAGTTAACAGTCTTCTTTGCCCCTCACTTCTTACTCCCTTGGGGTATGCCCCTCCATACTACTCTCCATCCTCAAATGCACAAAGTGCTATGTGACTTTGACAAGAGAATGTTCATTATTTCACTATGATATTTTTCACTGAGAAGTGAAAGTTGCTAGTCATGTCCAATCTTTACAGCCCCATGGACTCTACAGTCCACAGAATTCTCCAGGCCAGAATACTGGAATGGGTAGCCTTTCCCTTATCCAGGGGATCTTCCCAACCCAGGGATCAAATCCAGGTCTCCTGGGTTGCAGGAGGCTTCTTTACCAGCTGAGCCACAAGGGAAGCCCAAGAATACTGGAGTGGGTAGCCTGTCCCTTCTTCAGCAGATCTTCCTGACCTGGAAATCAAAGCAGGATCTCCAGCATTGCAGGCAGATTTTTTACCAACTGAGCTATCAGGGAAGCCCATTCTTCACTGTAAAGAAAGAAAGAAAAGAAAATGAAGTCACTCAGTCTTATCTGACTCTTTGTGACCCCATGGACTGTAGCCTACCAGGCTCCTCTGTCCATGGCATTTTCCAGGCAAGAGCACTGGAGTAGGTTACCTTCTCCAGGGAATCTTCCTGACCCAGGGATCAAACCCTGGTCTCCCACATTGCAGGCAGACGCTTTATTGTCTGAGCCGCCAGGGAAGCCCATTCTTCACTGTAGATGATCATTATTTTTTAATGAAATTGTTTATAAGTAAAGAAAGGAACTTTCTTGATGTTTCTTTGGAAAAAATGAGCAGTTTAGCATTGTGAGGTGATTAGCCATGCCGTTGACTTAGAGGTGTTAAAGTCCTTTGTGAAAAAGACATTGGATTGAAAACATTGAAAAAAGGGGCCCAATGAGTCAAGAGAGGCAGGCATGAGCTTGATGATCTTTAGCCCTTAAGCCATAAAATATCTTTTGAAGCCTGAATCAGTTGTTCCAAGATAATGTTATCCTGGAACAAAAAATATATTCAGCTATTATTTGTCACTGAATACTAAAAAATATATTTAATCTGATAACCCTATTCATTATTATTTTAAATAAGACAGGATGAAAAGGACAGTGTTCTTGGATGATATTCTAAAAGTTCAATTATGGAAGAAAATTTTCAGAGCCTTTTAAGTGTCAATAATTATTTTTGTAAGTTTGCAACATATTGTAAATATGACTATATATTTATAACCTGTATGCATGTCTCTGTATCTGTAATCAAAGATTCTATCCAATCTATCAGTATGGAATGGAAACTTTGCTTGGACTGCTGATATTTCCAAGATTCTTAAGCTATTTACTAAAAATATGATGCTTGCTTTCTGCCCTGTGTATAATCAGTGACAGATTTCTAACTCGTGTTAAAGGTGTTTACTACCTCAATCTACATATTTACAAACACAATTTGACTTATACATATTCAGTTGTTCTTATACTTGGATAGCTGTCTCCATAATGTTGATTTACAGGTGCATGGATAAAGAAATATGTTCTTGAGTGTAAATCAAAGTAACACACAATTTAAGTACTAAATTTTAAATTTGACTGCAAGTTTGTTTCCTGCTGGCTTTATTTCCTTAATAGAAATATAATTTACAAAATGGCAATGTACCTGTGATTTTATAAAGTTCAATAAGTAGAAGTTAAAAGATACACACACAGGGCCAAAAATTTAACTAATTGAGCTAAGAAAAATCTTGGGAGAAAGTATGTATATATAAGACTGCAAATAAATGAAACCGAACTTATAGTGAATCGCAAGCTGAACTTTAGACACACAAAATTCACAGTTCAAAAAACAAGGAGGGGGGACATCTCTGGCGGTCCAGTGGTTAAGACTTTGCTCCCCAGTGCAGGGGGCGCAGGTTCGATCCCTGGTCGGGGAGCTAAGAACCCACATGCCTGGCGGCCAAAAACCAAAACATGAAATGGAAACATTATTGTAACAAATTCAATAAAGACTTTAAAAGTGGTCCACATCACACACACACAAAAAATCTCAAAAAACAAGGAGGAGAAAGCATGGCATTGAGAGACAGTGAAAAACAGAATATTGACAGGACCCATCTATCACAGGTCTATGAAGACCCTTGTTTCCATTATTTCTATATAGAATGGAAATTTATAGAAGGTATAGGACAATATTGTCTTATCATCCCGGCCCTCACCAGCATTTACTACTCTTCTTTATTTTAAAGAAATGTTATGTTTTAAACGGTGTCACATTTACCTTAGACATCTTGGGAAAGTACTATCTGCCTTAACCATTTCTCACGATTTCCCCCATTTCCATTTTTTTCCCCTTCCCAATCTCTGCTCCTTTCCTGAACACCTCTTCCAACCCCAACCACTCACGACTTTTCACAGGAGAGCCATTCAGTAGTCTGTTACTTGCTTTTTTCTAGTTACTACAAGAGGCCCTGTTATGGTTATCAGATAAAGCTATAGATACCACTAAATTTGATTTCCAGATAAACAGATGCTTTTTTTGTTAGTTTAAGTGCATCTTGTGATGTGTTTTGGGATACACGTATACTTAAAGTGGGTATTCCGTACTTTTCTGTAATTCACATTTAACCTGAAGTCCTCTATTTTATTTGCTAAATCTGGCAACTTTCCCTACGGGGCCATTGTCACAACGCAGGTCATGCCACACACAGCTGATTCCAACCTTGACAGACAGTTAGGAGTGACTTTGCCACACGAAGGGTGTTTCAGATGACAGTTGTCACTGTCCTTTGGAAGAAGCAGAAGTGGTAACAGTAATCAGAAATCACCCTAAATCAGTGTCCTGATGGTTCAGACTGAAGAGTTGCTTAGTTTTTCAGCAACTTAGATGAAACTTAGCATAAATCTCATGGTATTTCTGATTATTTTTAGGTAATCAAAAAGATTTTATGGTCTTTATTAACAGAAATGTTTTAATTCAGTAATTACTATGTCTAGTATGGAATAATGGCCAAGTGGCAGTAGCTTTTTAAAAGTTTTGTGGCTTTTCTCCTTCTCTAGCTTGGGACTTCTGAAGACTACCCCCCTTAAGTGGAAAAGATTGAATAGTTTCTCCTCTATATATCTATCTCTCCTTCCCATTCAAAAGGCTGCTTCTGGCTTCCTTGGCTTAAAGATGCATGGAGAAAGAACAATGGGAGAAGTAGCCATAAGGGGTGAAACATTTATGAGTTTTCCAGGGCTCAATGGCCTGACCTTGGTGCCCCTGGGCTTGGAATGTGTTCTAATTGGTGGTGTTTTAGTCACTAAGTCATGTCCAACTCTTGCAAACCCATGGACTGTAGCCCTCCAGGTTCCTCTGTCCATGGGATTCTCCAGCAAGAATACTGGAGTGGGTTGCCATTTCCTCTCTAGGAGGGATCAAACCTGTGACTCCTGGATTGGTAGGCGGATTCTTTCCACTGAGCCACCAGAGAATCCATCTTTTCTCCATGAGGGAATTCAAAGTGTTATGTCATTCTTTACCTCAAATCTTTAGACCCTTAATGTGGATGAGAAAAATAATTGCAAAAATATCTGTTTTGGAACTATCCTTTGCAAATCTGGAATTACCACAAAGTATTGAATATGAGAGGGTCCCCTTCTATTTTCTTGGGGCCTTGAATGAAGCTGAGACTAAAGTCAAAGATTGAAATTGTTTAATTTAGATAGAATATTGAGTGTACTTATGTAAAGTCTTTGATATTCTTAGAATTAGCAGGTAGACATTTTAGATTGAAGTTAAAATTACCAACTCAGACAATGAATGCCCTTGGACACAAACAGTCAACTCAGACAGTGTTGTTGGACACAAAGCAGTTTGCTACTGATTAGTGATTTAATCTAATTACAATGTCTGTCACAGCTCAATTATTAATCAGTGACTTTTGTAAAAATAATGAGGACAGAAATATTTTGGAGATTAGTTCTTATATATACACAGGCCATTTCCTAAAGAAAGGAGGCATAGATGGGTAATAATATGTAGGTCAATACTTGACCATTTGTCCTTTATTGTAGGAAAGGGAAAATTCAGAGTGTAAAAATATCAAATAGTGCCTTGACATTCATGGCGGGATGCTGGCATTAACAAAATTTACAGTGTTTTTGAAGAGAAGTAATGAGAACTTCTCTGCAGCTTCAGTAGCCATGTATAATGCAGCACAATGAAAAATGGTATTTTAATTTTCAGGCATGACCTCCACCAGAGGTGTTAATCCTGTGTTAGACCCTATAATTCTCCTACTGTTTGAGGTGAAAGAAAAATGATATTCCATGTCTTTCACAGTTAGAGCATATATTTTGGAGAATCTGGAGGGTGGAAGATTTCATGTATTAAAGAGCAAGGCCCACCTGGCAAAATCCAGGTGTTTTACAACTGAACAGGATGTTAAACAGTTGATTATTCTATCAAGTCCTAAACTTAAGAGCAAGTGCTGCCTTTAAAATAGATTAAAAGTAAAATTATTAGAATTTGGTTATCTTACCAAAAACATTATTGCAGAGATTAAATTTTCAAAGGTACAGCACTTAAAATAATCAAAGCATTTGACGACAGTCAAAACTTTTTACAAAAGGTGACTTTAAAGGGTTGATAGGAATTTCTGTGTAGATAGGAAGGTCAGGTTTATAAATAAGATGCGTTAGTGCTAAGAGACCCAATGTAGGACTTAGAAGCTGACTGTGCCATATGTCCCTGCGCTGAGGACAGATGAACATAACTCAGACTGTTGCCTGCCAAGTCTCTGATAATACCTAAAAGTGTCCTCTATCCTAAGAATGACTGCTAATTTCAAATTTATGAAGGAAATGAATCAGAGAGACACACAAGCTCTTCTCAAACTTTGTTATCTAAAAGACAGTCATAGATGAATGTCAGATGACAATCAGAAGCTCAAATGTCCACAGGGGCCATTTGGGAAAATTAATAAAGCAAAGAGCTCATGAGTTTATCGAATGACACTGACTCTGAGCCCTGGCATGAGGGAAGCTCTAGAAAATAATGCATCCTGGAAAGCACAACAGAAGGCATTAAGCACCCAGCTCCTGCTGACTGTAGCCCGGTAGGCTGACAGCATAGTATCACTGCATCTTCTAATTTCTCAAAAAAATTCAGGAAGCTGGATTTTTATGTGAAAATTATCAAGGGTTGAATATTACAAAGGAATGAGCCATGGAGATGAAATACACAGTGTGGGGAATACAGTCAATAATTATATAATATTTTTGTATGGTGATAAATGGTAACTGGACTTACTGTGGAGATCATTTTGAAATGTATAGAAATATTGAATTATTATGTTGTATAGTAGGAATTAACATAGTGTTGTAGGTCAATTACACTTCAAAAACAAACACACAATTAAACCAACAGAAAAAGAGATCAGATATGAGGTACCAAAGGTGGGTTTGGGGCAAGGGGAAATTGGATGAAAGTAGTCAAAAGATAGAAACCTCCAGTTACCAGATAAATATAATTATCACTGTTGTTTAGTCACTAAGTCATATCTGACTCTTTTTTGACCCCGTGAACTGTAGCCCACTAGGCTTTTCTGTCCACGGGATTTCTCAGGCAAGAATACTGGGGTGGGTTGCCATTTCCCTCTCCAGGGGATCTTCCTGATCCAGGGATTGAACCTGTGTTTCCTACATTGGCAGGCAGATTCTTTACCGTTGAGCCACCTGGGAAGCCCTTAGTTATAATTACTGTATGTTATATATGAAAGTTGTTAAGAGAGTAATTCCTAAGCATTCTCATCTTGAAGAAAATGTTCGTTTTCTTTTATTTTGTATTAATATGGGATTATGAATATTCACTAAAAATATTGTGGTAACATCACATGATGTCTGTAAGTCAAGTGTATGTTCTACAGCTTCAATTTATGCAGTGCAGTATGACAATTATATCGTAATAAGACTGGAACAACAACGCAAAAAGACACACATTTTGGGAAAGCAAATTTTCTTCCCCTATCATATGAGATGAGAAAGGTACCTCACCTATAAGTATGTAATCATGAGAAATGTGTCACAAAGTCAAACTGATGAACTTTCTAAAAAAGTGTCTGACTGGTAATCTTCAAAAGTATAAGGTAGTGAAAAGAAAGAAGGCCTGAGAAACCATCACAGACCAGAGGAGATTAAGGAGACATGATGATTAAATGACATGATATCCTGTATTAAATCCTAGAAGAGAAACAATGGAAAAACTGGTATAATATGGATAAAATCTGTAATTTCGTTATTAGAATTAGTTTTCTATTAATGCTAATTTTTTTAATTTTGACAAATGAACTGTCGTTGATTATATAATAGGTTAATTTTGGAGAAGCTGGATGAAGGAGATAGAGGAACTCTGTACTATTCTTCAACTTTTCTATTACTCTGAAGTTATTCCGAAAATAAAAGCTTAATATTAAAAGATAATATTCTCACCCACTCTTTTTAATATAAGAATCTGCTTAAAATAATTAAGCTGCAGATCTATACTTGAATTTTATATTATTTATAATTTGACCTTCAGAGCAGACACTGATGATGTTCACTGAAGGAAGCATGTTTTAAATTGCTAATGCTCAGCACTACTGAGTTCACAATAGTTGCTAAATAAACACTGCATAAGTAAATAAATTGATTCCTGTTTGCTTTTTGTTTGAGTTTCAAATTCAGCACTTGGGACTCTTTACCTGTTCTTTTATTCACATAATCCGGATCACCAGGGTTCATTCAAACGGTGTAGTTAACTATCAGAAACCAATAGCACTCTTTCACATGAATTGCCCTTTTAAGTGCATAATAATCCTTTATGAAAATAAGCTAGGCAAAATAATATTAAGGAACATTATATCTGGAAGTGAACACGAAATCTCAGAATAAAATTTAAACAAAATGAACTAAGTTTACGGACATTTTTCTCCACAATCTATATCAACCACAGGTTTATTCCCAAGCATGAAAAAAGTGATTATTTTCAATTATTTATCATTCTCATCTTGGAGTAAATCCCATGCAAGGATAAGTCTGCCTTGGGCCAGCTTGATATTAAAATCCTTCCCTATGATTTGGCATTCTATAGCAACAGCTTTCTTTGTTTTAGTTATTACAGACTTTTAATAAAAGTAAAGCTTTTAATTATAATTTCCCTCTAGACTGGTTTCCTTTTTTGGATAGAAGAGACATGAAATACAGTACATCAGTAGCTGGGCCTACCCTCTCACTGTTTTGTTATTGTGTTGTTATTGAAACATATATGATTTTAACTTTTTGGAAGGGGAATTGATAAGACCTCTTCTAATTCTCCCTTAATTTTTCCCTCAGGTTTACTATTTTTGCTTGCTATTTGTATAGTGAAATTAATGTTGAATTTTTCATCTTCTTTAGCCACTACTTGCAACATGTTTTCTGATATAATTTGAAGTTATGAAAAGAAATTTACAGAGCAATTTTTATTTTTCACGCACAAATAATTTTTAAGCAATTATGAGGAAATTACTGCTTTGAATTTTTTTAGGCTTGTTCTATTTTTCCATATTCAAGATATGATTTTAATTCATGAAAAGAAAATGGCTGGTCACTTTGAAAGCCATTGTGTCAACAAAATAATTAAACTGCAAAAAAAAGCTAAAATTGTTAGGTTAACAACGGAAAGAAATGTTCAACACTAACAGGCTGTTAATAAGAAAACGAACTCAGTAGTGTGGACAGTCTAAAGGAAGCTACATGTTACAAATATGCAATTTCATTTTAACTGGCAACTGGAATTTACAGGTAACTTGTTCGCAGCAGGAAGTTAAGATTCACGACATTGGGATCGAGAAAGGTGGATACTAAGAAGGTTTGTAGTGCCAAGAACTCTTTCCTGTGGTTGCATAGTGGGTTTAAATGTAAAAATGAATATTTTTGTTTTATCTAATATTTTAAGGTTAAACCTTGAAACAAGAAAAGAAAAAGAATGGCTTGAGTGTTGTGTGAAAAGTACACCTGAAGATCAGCTTTAAGGGTGTTCTGGAAGACAAGACGGAAAATTAAATCCCAGGAAGTTTGACCCACAGAGATCTGTGGACCCCTTTTGAGTAGAGTTGGCCTCACCCCACATTTCCCCCATGAACATGCCTTATCTCTCTCTTAACAAGAGGGAGTAGAGTGGCTGTGTGTTCTCATTACTCAAATTCTGAGAGCATGAGACAAAGGGACAGTGAGACGTGCTGTACATACCTTAGCAGAAGAACAGTAGTCTGCTGCATCTAAACTAACAATGCCTTGGATTAGAGAACACGTCACCTTTGAAAACCTGGGAGCTAAACACCACTTAAGATGGAACCCAACAAAGTCTTTGGTCTGTGAACCTACAGAGGAAAAAGGCAACACATTAAGGGTCCATCTGTTAGAGCGAGGAAATTTAGGTAGAACAAACTATGTACATCCAGTGAAATAAAGAAAAGATATTAGAATGATTTCTGTGTTTCCAATCCAAGTAGAATTAAAAGGACTTTTAGGAATCTAAAACATAATTCCTTAAGAAACAAATAAAATAGTTCAAGGTAAAGATGATTTTGAGTTTTGAAATATCAAGTGCAAAACATATCTTGAAGTACTGAGAAAAAAAAAATATGATGACAAATATAGTGGAAAAGATAAGAAATCTGGATGGCAGATCCAGGATACCAGTGTTATGAAAAGAAGGAAGTAAAAACAAAAGTAAAAACAATCATGAAGATGTCAAATCCCAGAAACTTGAAAAATCAATACAATTGTATTTGATAAGAGTTGAATGGGCATAGAAGAACAGTTCATGAACTAGGAGCCTTCAGATCAGCAGTGGGATGAAACTCAGAGGCATGTTGCTATAGGACAGCTTATACAGTGGAAACGTGAAACCTCTTTCATCTGTAATGATTGGTTGTAGCATTAGGGTTTTTCCAATGACAGGACGTTGGCTAAAAGGTTATGAGATTTTTGGAAAACAATTGAGGTGCTGTTTATAGTTTTCAGAATTTACAGGAAACAACACACATTAACTTTTGCTTATGTTGCAGGATAAGCTAAATTAGGTTTCTCAATTGATTTTGTGTGTTCAAGGAATTTTCAAGTCGGGTCTCATTTTATATTTTACTTCAACAGAGATGATGATTAAACACATAATGAAGGAAATTTTCCCTTTGCCAAATAAAATTCTAAGCCTGAGGTTTGAATGTGCACAGACATAAATTGTGATATTCCTAAAGTACAATCATTATCATCGTCTTCTTCCTATAAGCTATAGAAGATTAAAAATCTTTCTATAAATTATTTGGCATTCTCCTATTAAAAAGTGGAACCTAATTTCCCTCCTCCCGAATATAGGAATGTAGCCTGACCTTAGAAACTTGCTGCTAGTTATTAGCATGTGTTGAGAATGGGATTCATGGTACGTGGTAAAGGGCATATACCTTTGCTTGACCTCTCTGTCTCTTTCCTTGCCTTTCAGAGCTTGTACTTTTGAAAGTAAGCAATTCAGCTACCCTGAAGCAACCATTCTAAAGAGACCATACTGAAACTCTACATAAGAGAAAGATACCTAAAGAAGAACTCTTCTAGACTCCAGTTGTTTGAACTTTCTAATTATCAAGATACCAACATCAATAGGTGGGTAAGTAAGTCTTTGGATGACTCCAACCCTTTGCATGAAGTCAGACTTCTCAACTTTTGGAAAAACTCAAATATTATACTGACCTCAACTTCATTTTCTGCCACTCAAAGCCTCAACCACCATTCTAAATGCTTCCTAATCATCAGGAAACATAGACTTTACCTCTGACAATTGTTATGTCTCTATTATAGCCCTAGTCAGTGATACAGTAAGACCAAGTTTGCTCATTAAGATATGCAAATCTAGTTATTTTCTTGGGTGAAACTGGGTGACTAACATTAGTTGACTTAGTAATTCACCCTGTTGAATTTGAGTAGAATCAATGAATCTAATTCAGAAGAATGCTCTGCAGATACTTATGAACTGCATTAGAAGTTTTGGCATTTAGGGATGATGCTTTCTATTGTTTTCTAATTCCCTTCAGAATATAATACAGTGGCACTTCAATGAATTGGAAGATAGGAAGCATGATAATTAGAAAATATTATTTTGAATTTAACATTTACTAATTTTTTTTCATTATTTTTTGTTATCTTGATTTTAATGACAATTTTAATAAAAATGTATTTAATTTCTCCTCAATGTCTGAGGATACTATATAAATATCCTCAGAATTAGTGCTCTTATCTTAGAATTAAATGTGTACTGACTACAAGATAGCCTTAAAAGTTACCTGTAGTATATTATTGTACTTCTTCGGTGGCTCAGTGGTAAAGAATTTGCCTGCCAAGCAGGAGGCATGGGTTCTATCCCTGTGTTGGAAAGTTCCCCTGGAGAAGGAAATGGCAACCCATTCTAGTGTTCTTGTCTGGGAAACCCCATGGACAGAGGAGTCTGGCAGGCTACAGTCCATGGATTCACAAAGGAGTCAGACACAAATTAGCAACCAAACATCTGCAGCAGCAATATAGTATTATCATTGGGTTGCAAAATATTTTTCTTTTAAATAAGGATAAGAATCCTGCAGAAATTACAGAAACAATATTATGTGATTGTGTCAAAAATAGACTCCAGTTGTTTGTTGGTTTGTGACTCCTGAAAGATCCTAGAACCAGAGAAACTAAATTGATTTAAAGCCCTTTTCTAAAAACAGGGCTTTGTTTTTGTATTGATTTATATTTTTCTTAGAAAGCAATCTTCTTATTTTCAGAAGAGACAGACCATTCTTACAAAACTGGGACTGCTCAACCCTCCTGTTTTAATTCAAGGACTGGTGGGTGACCGTCTCCCATTATTGAGCAGATGTGCTGGACTCTGTCAAGACATAGAAGGACTGGGAACAGCTGAGAAAGGTAAGACAAGGGTGCAGAGACAGCATGGTGAAGATGTATGAATCTTCTGTGCTTCAGGAAAACAATGCAAAAGGTTAAGGTTAACCAATATGACTGAGGTTAAACAATCATGGTAATGCTTAGTTTTAAAAGGAAGAGAACCAAGTCTTAAAGGCAGGAATGACACTTTTAATAAACAAAGGTGACAGAAAAAATGTATAGAATCAGACTGAACTGTCAATAAAGATGACTCCCATTCAGTAGAAAAGAGGTGAGTGATAGATAACAGACCAGAATCTGCAGAATTTATTGGAAAATAAAATTGTTCCATGTTTATAGCCTGGTGAGTCAAGATTGCTCAGTCAAACTGAATATATTTCTTTACACCCCGTCTGTGATGATTTGTCATTTTGTCCTAAAAATGTGTTAAAACAACACTAATTAATTGTAGTCTGGCGAGTGAGTTCTCTTTCCTAGAGGCTTTACTGGTCATTGAGTATAGAAATGGTACCTTCAATATATAGGTTAATTGTTCTCATCACTCCTGAAATAAACTAAGAACAAGTGAGGTGGTGGTGGGGGATTACAACGCCAACAAACATAAATATACTGCAGTGGGGAGTTAAATTTGTAAAAGAAAAAGGGAGTGCATTAGACAAACTTTGTTGGTCCATATTTGTGTCTGTGTGTGTGTGTGTGAGCCTAATGATATTTTTAAGCTATCTTCAAGATAAATGAGCTAAGTGAAAAACTGGTGTTTAGGATGTATTTATCAGCTAATATGGCAACAAATGACTCAATTTAAAACCCAAGGTGAAAAGACGTATGTGTCTAAATTAATAGTTTAGTACATCTATATTCTGGACAAGTTCTTTAGTATTTCACTATTTTTTAAGTCTGAATTCAATACATATTTTGAACCCATAAAAAATTTTATCCTATTACCATAAATTGATTGTACAGGACACGTGATTTCAAGCCTTCTATTATGATGTTCCCATGAATTTACTCATTTCTGTTATTCCAGATATTTTTCAGGTAAAACTGCCTTCTGGCAAAATTTTTTAGCTAGATATTTCAGCAATTATATTATTTTAGTATAAGATGTTCTCTGTCAAATTCCCACCTGCTAGCTAGTTTCACAAATCCTACCCTGGAAATGATTATTCATATAAGGCACTAGTCATTAAAAAGGAGTAACTGCAACTGTTTCTAAATTCCATTATATCTTTTGGTGTACACTAATTTCTAAGTTATGAATTTCTCAGTGATATTACTTTTATATAAAAATGATTTTAAAAACCAAGTAAAAAACATAAAGATATATTGTGATGATTTGATGAAGGATAATGACTTGTACCTCATTCTTGGTAGGAAGAATCTGTACCTTAGGAATTAATTAAGTATACACTGGTAATACTTATTATTTTCAAGATTAATTTCTACCAATATAGCACTTTATCTGAAAGATAACAAACATTATCTTCCATATAAAGATATGTTCAAAAAGGCCTCAAACAAATTCATTGTGGATATTCTCTGGTAGCTTGATTTAAGTTTAATAAAGCTAATGAGAAAAATGAAACAATTTTCATAAATAATCAGAAATAACTCTCCAGAGTTCATTGAAATAAGACTATGCAACTTTGGGAGACCATAAAAAATTAGATATTTTATGAATATTGCTTATTTAGAAACTTGTAAAGTATGAGGACTTTCTAAAAACTAATTTTCAAAATGGAGCAACTTGTATTTTTTTCTTACATAATCCTAACTAGAATTGGAGATGAAAATAATGAGAACCAATATAATAATAAACATAATTGAGCTCTTAATATGACAGTACTGTATAGACAGTATAGTAAGTACTTTGCATGTATTTGAACATTCAATTTTGACCCCAGGTCGATTCCTGGGTCAGGAATATCTGCTGAAGAAGGGATAGGCTACCTACTTCAGTATTCTTGGGCTTCCCAGTGGCTCAGCTGATAAAGGAATCCACCTGCAGTGTGGGAGCCTTGGGTTCAATCCCTGGGTTGGGAAGAGCCCCTGGAGAAGGGAAAGGCTACCCACTCCAGTATCCTGGCCTGGAGAATTCCATGGACTGTATAGTCCATGGGCTCGCAATGCGTGTGAAAGTGAAAGTCGCTCAGTCATGTCTGACTCTTTGCGACCCCATGGACTATAGAGTCCATGGAATTCTCCAGGCCAGGATACTGGAGTGGGTAGGCTTTCCCTTCTCCAGGGGATCTTCCCAACCCAGGGATTGAACCCAAGGCTCCCACACTGCAGGTGGATTCCTTTATCAGCTGAGCCACAAGGTAAATATAGAGATATGACAGAGCCTATTTGTATTGGCTTATGAGAGCTAGTAGTTAAATTTCCAGGAATTTTGTTAGCTAGTTGATATCAAGTTGTAATAGTTTGAAAGTGGTCATAGTGGAATAATTTATACCATGGAAATCAGCAAAGTATGATTACCCCTCCCATCCTCTACCCCAAGGGCTGTCCTTATATGTTTGCCAGCACACCACTGGATAGATACTGTTGCTATTTCTATTTTGCAAATGCGAAGATTGAGGCATAGAGAGGTGAAGTTTCTCAAAGACTCAACGCTAAAACAACATGGTCCCCAGGTGGTGCAGTAGTCCAGAATCTGCCTACCAATGCAAGAGACACAAGAGACGTAGGTTCAGTTCCTTGGGTTGGGAAAATCGCCTGGAGTAGGAAATTGCAACCCACTCCAGTAATCTTGCCTGGAAAATTCCATGGACAGAGAAGCCTGGCGGGCTACAGTCCATGGGGTTGCAGAGAGTCAGACACAAGTGAGCATGCACGCCATGCCACCCCTGTATGTCTCAATCTTCTCATATGGTAAGGGTATCAGCTTTAGTAAGGAGAAAGCTGAGAAAATTCAGAGAAAAGATCCCGTCAGTTTAGTCTGTAGCTGACTCATTCCACAGAAGCCTATTTTTCTATTCAGTGTGATGAGCTGCTGTTTCCAACACAAGATGGAAGCCCTTCTGGCACGTAGGCTAAGATTCCACTGAAAAGTTTGTTGATTCATTTCATGGCTGAGCTGTCTACACAGGATTTCATTCTGTCAAGGTTCAGGGCATTATCCCCTCTCTGCTGGATGATGACAACACCTTTCTCTAGGCTTACGTCCTCAAATCCATTCTTTTCCCTGAAGATAGAGGACCTTTCAAAACACAAATGCATTCCTGTCAGATGATTCTAAATACTTTAAGAGATTTTCCATTGTTCTCAGGATGAAGTGCAAATTTTGGGGGCACTGGGATTCTGGCTCCCACTTACCATCCCATTTTATTTCTTACAGTCCTATTTACTAGTATATACACTTAACTACCTATAATTCTTCTGATGTCTGCTTTTGCCTCTGCACCTCTTACTGTATCTCATGTTTCAGTAGCAGTTTTTAAGCTTTCCTAGTTTTCCAGGCAGCACAGGAATTAGGATCATGGGAGCATTTTCTGCATATTAAAAATATAACTTGACAGGTCTCTCTCATTTTGTATATATATCATATAATTCATTTTCATTTAAAGTCCTTTTCTTCTATTGTATAATGATGTGATGATTTGACAAATAGTAGCCAGAACTTTTTCATTCATAAGTATTGATTCCTGTTTAGGTAATTTGCATTTATATATACTTGGTTCTTTCTCCCTATCGGCCCTCTACACCCCAATAAATTGAATTTCAGACAAATGTGGAAACATGCGATTCTAGGGGAATATTATTTCCTCTTTCCTATGGCTGCATTTCATTTTTAATATTGAAGCAAAAAAGTGGATCTTTGAGGCCAAGGTCCATTTTAACATTTCAATGTGACTAACACTATTGTTCAGCAAATATCTATGGAATCAAATAAAAGCCTAAACTCCCATTCAGTCAGCTGGAGATTGTGTTAGCCTCTTCAATGTGCTCAGTTTTTTACATTGCTGCCTAAAATGTCCAGATAGCTGAATGCTCCTATCTTAATAGATAGATGAAAAGATTAAAAGGAATTAATTAAAAAATTCATAGAAAATACCTACATGGCTGAAACATCTAATAAGTGTCAATACAGTGAGGCCATAGCTATTCCAGCTTGATCACATTCACTGGTGAGAAATCTGTGCTGAGAAAAGGACCTGAAAGAACGGACTTGCAAATATGAGTCCTGACTACACCTGGGTTGTGGGGCTCTCAGGGAGAGTAATTTCCTTGGTGCTTTGCAAGAGCAGATGTATTAACTGGTTTGTCATGTGTAAATGACTATAATATGGGAGGAATTGAAGTTACAAATACACAAAAACCAGTATTTTCAGTTAAAGGAAAGATGAAAAAATTAGAAGACTGATTCCTCAGGTTAGTGCCCAATGCAATTTATATTCATCAGGTTTAAGCAGTAAGTTAAACCTTTAATTCCAGTGCAAAGACTTTCTCTTAACTTTGTAATTGTGGAATATAAGGATGTTAAAGAATCTTTGAAACATTTACCACTACTTGCTTCAAGGTAGGAAATGTGAGTTTTGAGGACAGGGAACTGAAACACTGAGCTTAATGGTGGGAAAGGAAAAAAAAAATGAAAGACGAGAGGAAAAAAGTACTTCTTAGGATTGTTGGCAAGATTTATCCAGGCAATACTCAGCCTGGAAGATAATTTTTCCCTCTAAATTCAAGAAAGTCTTTAATATTCCTTCCATTTCACCTGCAGAACAAAAGGCATTTGAAAAAGTTATTCAAAGACTGAAAGGATTTTTCAGAGCACATTTGAATCTAAGGTGGGTTTTGCATATCTTGAGATTTTGCCTTGCCGCAGGTGAACTAGCAAAATAGGAAAAGAACAGCTAAAGCCATAAAATACAGTTGATAAAATGCTATTCAAGATATAAAGTCTTTATATTTTAAAGAGTAGATATGAAGCAGTTTCCAAAAGTCTTTACAATTAGCATATCATTTTTGATATTGCCGTAGGGCAGTGTGGTCCAACATAGAAAGGAGAAATGGGCAAGAAATATTAGAGGGAGTATGGAGCCAGCACAAAAAAAGAAAGATCTTGATTATTCTTGAGCCTTCACCATGACTGATATTTGGCAAATGGTAAATTCTATTTAGGAAGTATTGACATATACATATATTTGGGTTTTCATATAATACACACGCATGTGTGTGTGTTTGTGCATAAGTGTGTATACAGAGAGAGATGATACTTATGCCTACGTATAGAGACCTGCTCGGCTATAGGTTTCCCCTGTTGCCAGAATAGCATGCCAGCACGCTCAATTTTATGACAGTTTGCTTATGCACCAAGTTTGTGGTAAAAGGTGATTTAGTGCTGAACTAAGACCAGAATGGAAGTATAGTTTCAAAAAGAATAATTTTGAGGTATTTAAGATGCAACAGCAATAGAATTGAATTACTGCTTCAGTGTGAATGCTGAAAACGCCTCCATGACTTACATATTCCATGTTTTAGAAGTAGATATGTGTCCCACATATTTATAAATCTGCCATTCTGAAATAATGATGAAATAGGTCCCAGAGAATAGGCAAAGAGCACATCAGTCTAGATTGAATAGATGAATGTCCCTATCAAATTATCAGGTTCTAGGATTGTTCTAAAATGATATTTTCATAAAATTATCAGTGAGACAGAGGATATAGAGTAAAATTGACTGTCTCTATTCCTTAATTTTCTTCTGCAATTTTTGAATCTTGAGTTTACTTCTTAGCACTCTGAGTTTCAGAAATCATAGGATATACATGGAACACTGGAGTGTGGGGGTACGCCATGCTCTCAATCCAGGATCAAACCGAGGTCTCCCACATTGCAGGCTGATTCTTTACCAGCTGAGCCACAAGGGAAGCCCAGGATTTACATGGAACAATGGAATATGGGAGAATGCCATATTTTTCTTTGACTGTGCAATGATCAGTAACAATATTATTTTTGTGGACCAAGAAAAAGCTGTTATTTTTTCAAAGTATTTTAAAACAGAATCTTCAGGTGAATGAGAGAATTGTTATCCCTTTAAAACTGAGACTACCTGTGTGTTTATGTAATTTAAACCTCAAATTAAATGTGAACTATGATAGATATAAATGATAAATTATTGGCTAGGTGAAGAAATTGCCATAGAATTACCTTACTTAAACAAATACTCAACTGTTTAATCTATGTTTATAATACAACTTGCATGAAACAAGGACAAATTGATTTATCAATATAAAAATAGGTTTGTATCCTTTATTTGTGAAGTTCATCTATTTATTTTCTTTATGGGAAAGTACTCAACAGAATGGGAAATTGTTATTTTGTATTAAAATGATGAACATTTTATGGACTAAATTTTTATTAGCAGGGTTTAAAAGGAAAATTGTAGTTTAGGTTTAGTGGCCCAAATATTTTCCTTCTAATTGCTTCCAATCAAGCCAATAAAATAAAGTTAGTAAAAAAGTTATGACATTTTCACAGAAGCAGCAGATTTCTCAATAGCCCTAACTTTAATCTAGAAAACACACAACCAAAATATCATCCAGCAATCTTAAGAAATCAAGTCCTTATTAATCAAGACGGGAAAGATCACAGATATTTTAAGTCTATAGTTTAAAGGAATTTTATAAAGTTTATATTAATAAAAAATAAACCAGGAATAATATGGGGGGAAATGCAATGAAACAATAAAAGTAAGTAATGCTGCTCTATGACAAACTAATTGATGTTTCCCTTGGCTATAGTAATGTATAACTTAACTTTTATCTCTCCAAAGTCTATTCTTTGCTCTCATAACATCTCCTGTATGAAACTTCTTCTCTTTTCTTCAGCCTTCATCTCTCACTGTAAAGCCACAAAATAAAAATGCTAATGATGCACTGCTGTGTATATTTGGAGAAGGAAATGGCAACCCACTCCAGTATTCTTACCTGGAAAATCCCATATACAGAGGAACCTGGTGGGCTACAGTCCATGGGGTTGCAAAGAGTCGAATATGACTGAAATGACTTAGCATGCAAGCAGGCATTGTGTATAGTTCACTGTTTGAATTTTAGAGTTTTGTCCCAACCAGATTTTAAACTCCTTCAGAACAAGGATGAAACTATTTATCATTCTCCTCCTCTGGGCTCATCAGAGTATTGAGCAAGAAATTGGTACTCAATGAATCCTGTTGACTGTCATCTTGAATATTAAAGATTCATCAAAAATAATTGTTTTCTGATGCTAAAATATCACTGTCTTGTAACTCAGGAGGATAATGTAAAGTTAGGAAGTAAAATATTAGAAGCAGATGAACTCTGAGTAGGGGATTTCTAAGGTAAACCTTTACCAGATGTGCATGTATTAAAATAGGAAATGCTAATCAGGAAAATAACTTTCAAAGAGTATAGCAGGTGTTGAGATAAACCCCCGAGGGTTGACAATAAGCAGTGAAAAAATGAAGCACATCTAGTAAGAAAAGCAAAATATATCACTATAGAATATGCCCAAATTCAGATTTACAAATTAAATTTTTCAAAATAGCACTCTCGACAATCACTTTCTTTAAAAAACAAGCAGGTGTAATGTGAGTCAAATTTCCTTGCCTGTATGATTTTATTTAGTTTATGTCTGTCTACACAGATTGGGTAATTTATTTAATTAGCTCAAAATGAAGATTTTATTGTAGCCATTCTAGAGATATTTTAAAAATTATATTCCATTAAATAAGACTATTTACCATCATTCATACTTTTTCCTGTCAGTTACTAAATGGCTTGGTTATTGTCTTTGAACAGTCTTTACTACCATGCATTACTTTCTATTTCTACAGCCTTAACAATGGCTAAGACTTCTTTCTTATTAATTTAAACTGCTATCATTTCTTTGCAGCCTATGTCATGTAATTTTTGCTATCAATGATATTTCCAATTAATCTGCTTACAATAGCATTTTCAATCTGCTAATCCTGCTAGAACATATGTGACTCTTTTTTACCTACTGCATTCCTGTACTTTGACTTAGATTGCAAAGATCTTGATAACATGGTACTATACCTGACTGTTACAACTTCATTTTTCAATGTCCGTAAGGCAGTCCCTATCAGATAACCAATGGCATTTTTCACAGAATTAGAACAAATTTTTTTTAACAATTTGTATTGAAACACAAAAGACCATGAATAGCCAAAGAAGCAATCTTGAGAGAGAAAAGTGGAGCTGATGGAGTCAGACAGACTCCCTGACCTGAAACTATTTACAGTCATCAAAACAGTATGGTACTGGCACAAAAAACCAGAAATATAGATCAATGGAACAGGATAAAAAGTTCAGCGATAAACCTACACACCTATGGACTCACAAGCTAGAATCAAGGTTGCCAGGAGAAATATCAACAACTTCAGATACACAGATAATACCACCCTAATGGCAGAAAAAGAAGAGGACCTAAAGAGCCTCTTGATGGGGGTGGAGTGAAAATACTGGTAAATCTCACCATTCAAAAAATGAAGATCTTGGCATCCAGTCCCATCACTTCATGGCAAACAGATGGGGAAAAAGTGGAAACAATGACAGATTTCACTTTCTAGAGCTCCAAAATCACTGCAGATGGTGACTGGAGCCACAAAATTAAAAAGACACTAGCTCATTGGAAGAAAAGCTATGACAAATCTCGACAGCATGTTGAAAAACAGAGACATCACTTTGCCAGATAAGGTCCATATAGGTAAAGCTATGGTTTTTCCAGTAGTCATGTATGGATGTGAGAGTTGGACCACAAAGAAGGTTGGGTACCAAAGAACTGATGCTTTTGAATTGTGGTGTTGGGGAAGACTCTTGAGAGTCTCTTGGACAGCAAGGAAATCAAACCAGTTAATTCTAAAGGAAATCAACCCTGATTCACTGGAAGAACTAATGCTTAAGCTGAAGCTCCCATAGTTTAGCCACCTGATGAGAAGAGCTGACTCATTGGAAAAAATCTTGATCCTGGGAAAGATTGAAGGTGGGAGGAGAAAGGGGTGACAGAGGATGAGAAGGCTGGATGGTATCACTGACTCAATGGACATGAGTTTGAGCAAACTCTGCGAGATAGTGAAGAACAGGGAAGCCTGCTGTGCTGTAGTTCATGGGGTCACAAAGAGTTGGACACAACTTAGACACTGAACAACAACAATGGTGACCTAATCTATGACAATGGAGGAAAGAATATACAATGGGGAAAAGACAGTCTCTTCAATAAGTGGTGCTGGGAAAACTGGACAACTAAATGTAAAAGAATGAAATTAGAACACTCTCTAACACCATACACAAAAATAAACTCAAATGGATTAAAGACCTAAATGTACCACTGGATACTATAAAACTCTTAGAGGGAAACATAGGCAGAATATTCTTTGACATAAATTGCAGCAAGCTCTTCTTTGACCCACCTCCTAGAGTAATGGAAATAAAAATAAACAAATGGGATCTAATTAAGCTTAAAAGATTTTTCACAGCAAAGAAAACTATTAACAAGTGAAAAGACAACCCTCAGAATGAGAGAAAATAATTGTTAGTGAAGCAACTGACAAAGAATTAATCTCCAAAATATGCAAGCAGCTCATGAAGCTCAATATCAGAAAACTAAACAACCCAATCAAAAAAATGGATGGAGGACCTAAACAAACAATTTTCCAAGAAGACATTCAGATAGCCAACAACACACAAAAAGGTGCTCAGCATCACTCATTATTAGAGAAATGCAAGTCAAAATTGCAGTGAGGTATCACCTCACATCAATCATAATGGCCATCATCAAAAAATCTACAAACAATAAATACTGGAGAGTGTGTGGAGACAGGGGAACCCTCCTATACTGTTGGTGGGAATGTAAAATGGTGCAACCACTATGGAAAACAGGATGGAGATTTTTTATAAAACTAAAAATAGAGTTACCACATGATCCAAAAATCCCACTTCTGGACATATATCCAAAGAAAACCATAATTTGAAAAGATACATACACCTCAGTGTTCATTGTAGTACTATTTACAATAACTAGGGCTATTGGATAGAATGATGGTAACCATGGAAGCAACCTAAATGTCCATCAGCAGAGGAATGGATAAAGAAGATGTGGTGTGTGTGTGTGTATGTACAATGGAATATTAGCCATAAAAATAATGCCATTTATAGAAACACAAATGGACCTAGAGATTGTTACACTAAGTGAAGTAAGTTAGACATAGGAGGACAAATATACAATTTTGCTTATATGTGGAATCTGTACAAAGAGTATAGATGACCTTATCCACAAAACAGAAATAGAGTTACACAGGTAGAAAACAAACATGATTACCAGTGAGTAAGGAGCAGTAGGGATAAATTGGAAGAGTGGAACTGATGTATACACACTACTGTACATAAAATGGATAACAAATAGAGACATGCTACATGGCACAAAGAAATCTACTTGGTGCTCTGTGATGGCCTATATGGGAGGGGAATCTGGAAGGGGGTGAATGTATGTGTGTGTGTGTGGCTGATTACTTTGGTGTACACCTGAGGCTGGCACAACACTGTAAGTCACGTATACTCAAATAAAAAATTTTTTCAGTTCAGTCGCTCAGTCGTGTCCAACTCTTGGTGACCCCATGAACCGCAGTACGCCAGGCCACCCTGTCCATCACCAACATGCGGAGTCCACCGAAACCCATGTCCATTGTTTCGGTGATGCCATCCAACCATCTTATCCTCTGTGGTCCCCTTCTCCCCCTGTCCTCAATCTTTCCCAGCATCAGTGTCTTTTCAAATGAGTCAACTCTCCACATCAGGTGGCCAAAGTTTTGAGCTTCAGCTTCAACAGCAGTCCCTCCAATGAACACCCAAGACTGATCTCCTTTAGGATGGACTGGTTGGATCTCCTTGCAGTCCAAGGGGCTCTCAAGAGTCTTCAACACCACAGTTCAAAAGCATCAATTCTTCGGCACTCAGCTTTCTTTATAGTCCAACACTCACATCCATACATGACTACTGGAAAAACCATAGCCTTGACTAGAGGGACCTTTGTTGGCAAAGTAATGTCTCTGCTTTTTAATATGCTATCTAGGTTGGTCATAACTTTCCTTCCAAGGAATAAGCGTCTTTTAATTTCATGGCTGCAATCACCATCCACAGTGATTTTGAAATCCAGAAAAATAAAGGCTGCCACTGTTTCCACTGTTTCCCTATCTATTTCCCATGAAGTGATGGGACCAGATGCCATGATCTATGTTTTCTGAGTGTTGACTTTTAAGCCAACTTTTTCACTCTCCTCTTTCACTTTCATCAAGAGGCTTTTTAGTTCCTCTTCACTTTCTGCCATAAGGGTGGTGTCATCTGCATATCCGAGGTTATTGATATATTTCCCGTCAATCTTGATTCCAGCTTGTGCTTCCTCCAGCCCAGCATTTCTCATGATGTACTCTGCATATAAGTTAAATAAGCAGGGTGCAATATACAGCCTTGACATACTCCTTTTCCTATTTGGAACCAGTCTGTTGTTCCATGTCCAGTTCTAACTGTTGCTTCCTGACCTGTATACTGGTTTCTCAAGAGGCAGGTCAGGTGGTCTGGTATTCCCATCTTTCAGAATTTTCAAGTTTATTGTGATCCACACAGTCAAAGGCTTTGGTAATAACAGAAAAATCTATAACTGATATAACCACCAACTTGGTTGATAATTACATGAGCTCTCATGTCCATTTACTATATTCAGTATAGTAGAGAAATCTGTCTCTTGGTAGTTTGAATAAGGATTTTGAAAAAAAATAGGACTGAATATATATATTCAGATATCATCTATGTATTTATATATACATGCACAGTTACTTGCACATGCATTTACATCAATATATACATTTTATAGATATCTTCAGTTGAGTATTAATATATCATTAAACTCATACAGTTTTTAGTAAATTTGCATAGTTATGAAACCAATTTTATGTTCCATTTAAAAAAATACCTTTATCATTCTATATACCTCATAACAATTTGCAGTAAATCTCTATTTCCACTCTCAGGCAATCACTGATTTACTTTCTATCTCTATAGATTTGTCTTTTCTGAATATTTTCCGAATATTTTCTAAATGGAATCATACAATATGTGGATTTTGCACCTGAGAATTCATATAAAATAATGTTTTTGAGATTCGTAAACATTATGCTGCTGCTAAGTCACTTCAGTCGTGTTTGGCCCTGTGCGACCCCATAGACGGCAGCCCACCAGGCTCCCCTGTCCCTGGGATTCTCAAGGCAAGAACACTGGAGTGGGTTGCCGTTTCCTTCTCCAATGTGTGAAAGTGAAAAGTGAAAGGGAAGTCACTCAGTCGTGTCCGACTCTTCATGACCCCATGGACTGCAGCCCACCAGGCTCCTCCGTCCATGGGATTTTCCAGGCAAGAGAACTGGAGTGGGGTGCCATTGCCTTCTCCACATAAACATTATAGCATGTGATAATAAGTTTTGCTGAGTATGCAGAGAAACTGATACCTTCAATATGGTTCTAGTGGAAATGTAAACTGGTAAAGGCACTTTGAAAAACACATTTTGACACTTTCTAAAAACCTTAAAAACATGAAATTATATAAATCAGCAATTTCACTTCTGTGTAACTACTCTAGAGAAATATAAACAAACATCAATACAAAGACTTATGTTTTAATATTCATGGCATTTTTTATAATAATCAAAAATAGAAAACAAATACCCATCAATGGTGAGCAGAGAAACAAATGTGGTATATTCATAAAATGAAATACTACTCAGCAATAAAATGAATATGTAGTTTAAAATCTACTTGTAAAATCTGATCCTAAAAGTAACATCCTAAAAGACCATGATCCTAAAATCATGCATTATTTATTTTATTGATATTTATCCTGTAATGACACCCTTTTAGTTCTATCAAGTACACATATTTTATAGCCACATCCAGATATTTTAAAGACTTTATCAATTTAAAAATGGAAAACTATATAAGCTTAAATTTATCACTAATTTTTCAGTAAGAAAGAATGTACTGTAGATTCATTTAGACTTCTGTGGGAAAGTAAATTCAAAACTTGAAACTTCTCTTATTTCAGATCATATAGGCATGATAGCTAATATGAAGTCTACAACCCTGTATTTTCATGTGGTGATACCATGCTGTTATTTTAGAGGAGAGCTTCTTATACCTGGCCACACATCATAATCTCCTGGGGTATAGTATAATTTCCAGGGCCTTACCCCAGAGAATGTGGAGCCAGTTGAACATGGAGGCCAGCAAGCTGTGATGCTAATCACCACAGGTGATTCTAATTTAGGCAGTCTGTGGCATGTGGGAGCCACTGTTCTAAATGAAAAACCGGCAGATACGTGTTTCCAGTGAGCACTGACATCATGTAAAATTCCAACCACAAGACTCAGTCAAATGCTATTTAAAATAGTCTACACAGAGTATGAAGGAAAGCTGATTACCTCCAAAGGGTTTCTAATTATTTTTAAGCATCATATACAGTGTATACTTGTAGAAGAAAAAGAACTGCATAGCAATTCAGGTTTATGAATTTTCTGCACAATAAGAGCTAATTACAGTTTTCCTGTTTTGGAAAGAAATACACTTGCAGACAAAGCTTCATTTTGAAAAAGTGTACTTTAATCAATGCAATCAGTCAAGTCAACAGATATTAATTGAATACCTTCTTTACACAGGAGATTGTGGAACATGATCAGAATAATATATTTTCATAGACTTTTAGAGAATTTGTAGTCCCTTTATAGTTCAAAGGCATATATCCAAATAAATGTAATACTAAATAAATGCAAATTCTGCAGTGTTTGGAGTAATGAACACTTATTTAGTTTTTTGCATATGATAGTAATCACTGTACCTGGGCATTTTTAACTTAAAAATGATACTGTAGACATCAATTTTATTTTAACTTTATAAGTGAGGAAACAAAGATTTCCAGATAGTAAATGGTGGAGTGAGGTGGGGGCAACTAGGTTTCCCTGGCTTCAGTATTCTATATACAGAATATTTCAAAGTCCAAAGGAAATTCAGATTATAGTTAACTAATTTTCCTTAATAGGGGACAGAGAATAATGGGGAGAGAAGATAGGCTCCCTAAGCTGAAATTTGCACTATTTGAAAAAGTAGAAGTCATTCAAGAAAAAGAATTTTGAGAGTAAAGACATCCAGATAAGAAAACATTGGATGAATTTGACGTGTTGGTTTATAGAATGTTTAGAATAGATTTAGGAGAAAAAAGAATCAAGCAAAGATTCGATTGAACCTTAAATGCTGTGCTAAGTAATTTGAAGTTCAATCTGAACTAAAATTGGAAGCCATTTTCATTTTAACTTGGGGAATATAATAATATACTTAAATAAAATTACTGGGCTTCTGTAGGCTCCAATCTGGATACTGGATGGATGATGAACTATCAGTGGACCAGAGATTAAAAGATGGGCACAATAACTATTCTAATGAACTTGATATTATAAGAAGTAAAAAGCAAAAGAGTAAACAAGAAAAATGATCATGAATTATAAGAAAAACAAAGGTTTGATATAGAAAGTAACTTAAAGAAGAACAGTACGTGCATTTCATTTTATTTGTATTGGAATATAGTTGTTTACAATGCTGTGATAATTTTTGGTGTATAGTAAATGATTCAGTCCTATATTTTTTTCAGATTATTTTCTGTTACAAGTTATTAGAAGATATTGAATGATATTGAATACAGTTTCCTGTGCTATATACCAGGACCTTGCTGTTTATCTATTTTATATATAGTAGTGTATATCTCAAACTACTAACATATCCCTCCCCTCTGCCATTCTCCTTTGGTAACGATAAGTTTACCGTAAGTTTTCTATGTCTACATAGAATAATAGCAGAAGGTATAGTACAGACCTTTTTTGAGGATTAAGTGGAATAATATACATTTGACAAATTGCCTATTGCTTTAGTAAAAGATTGTTGGTAGTAAATGTTAACTGAGGTTCAATGCTTTATATTGATAATAGGAAGATAAATAAAACATGGATAAGTTTTATTTCTTTTATGGATAAGATAATTATATATGCTTCCCTTTTGAGATTATCAGGGCACTGAGTAAATACTTTTTCTTCGCAAAGAATGCGTCGTGGTGCGTAGCCCCAAATGGCTTTCTAGTCCCATTCCGGGAAACTCCAAACTGATTGTATCTTATATCTGACAAGTATTTTCAAACCCAAGTCTTAAAGTTTTCTGAAATACTATCCCTGCTGTTAAAATTTGAGGTTCACTTAGTCGTATTTTTCTTGCTTTAAGGAAATGTTTTATTTATAGAAAAGCTGAAGAAGAGAACACATCTATGTATAAGTAAGAAAGTGGTATAGACAAGCAAGAGTCTTTGCCCTAGATTTGCAGCCTCTGTTTTCTAATCTTATCACAGATTTGTGTTTCTTTCCATAAGACAGAACCATCAGAGCCAGAAAGAAGGATACAGAATCATCACCACTAAATAGAAAGAGAGAATTTCTATTTTATTTTTTGACTTTCTAACTCATGATCACAACTAGCACAAAATGAACATCTTAGGGCTCTGGGGAGGAACTAGAAACTGTGCTGCATCAGATGTGGTTATCATTTGGATGAGTTGGAAGCAACAAGTTCCAGAAGCTGGTATTAGAAGAATAGTAACTGATGTCCACAGCTGTTGTAATGCAACAGAGTCCAGATGTAGAGACATCTGGTCAGGGAAAATAAACTGCTTGAGATAAGGTTGAGGGCTTAACCCTTCATGGAGAAGTACCTAGAGAGAGAATTGAGTCTATTTTTCTTGGTGTAGGTTGAAAGTCTTAGGGGAAATTTAGCTGATTGAAAAGTATAGGACTCAGGCTAACTTCACTTCTTTTCCTTTTTAATACTGCTGTCTACCTCTTTTTTCTTAGAGCAATCCCATTTATGAGGATCTACCCTCAAGACCTCATGTCTAGTTAGAGTTTCCAAATTCTCCCTAACTGACTTTCTTGGTTGTTGAAACCTACAAAAGAAAGTAAAAAACATAATTCAAAATTTCTTCCATTCATTTAAGCAGATATTGAGTATCTTCTATATGACTAGCACTGTTCTAGATTTGAGTGTTATTACAGAAGTAAAAATAAACAAAAATTCTTATCCTAATCAAAATTACATGCAAGGAAGGAACTGTACAAAGAATTAACAGGATAAATCTTTAAAATATATAATGTGAGTTAAAGAATAAGCAGGTGGGATCCATGAAGCTTGTAGGCAGTTAGTGGGTTTTTTGCAATTTAGAGAGGGAGATCTGGAACAGCCTCATTGAGAAGAAGACTTTGAATTAAAACTTGAAAGGGAAGAGGGGACAAGGACAATCCAGGCAGAGGAAACAGTGAGTGCAAAAATCTTGCAGAGGGAATTTTCATGGTGTGGCCAGTCTGTGTGATTGGGGCAAAGTGAGGGGAAGACATTTTAGGAAAAAGGTCAGAGGGGTAAGTGACATGAAAGAGCATACTTGTTTGAAAGCTTTGTAGGTTGCTTGTCTTAGTCTGTCTGGACTGCTATAACAAAATATCACAGATTGGGTGGCTTAGAAACAACAGAAGTTTATTTCTCACAGTTCTGTAGGCTGGAAGTCCAAGATCAGTGTGCCGGCATGATGGGATTCTGGTTAAGGGCCTCTTTCAGGTTACAGATTGCTGACTTCTCACTGTATACTTAGTGAAAGGGGGGAGCTAGCTTTCTGGGGTCTTTTTATAAGGCAGCAATCCCATTTATGGAGGATCTACTCTCATAATTTAAGCATCTTTCAAAGGCCCTGCCTCCTAATATCATCATCTTGAGGGTTATGATGATGCATTTTGATGGGATGCAATAATGCCATAAAAAGTTTGGCTTTTCCTTAAGAGTCATTTAAAACTCTCATTCCTGATTCCCATAGAGAAACAGATAAAACAGTAAAAATAGCAAATCTTTCAGAATCACCCCTTAATTGTCACTGTCCTTGTCAATCTCCTGATTCCTAGGAGGTCTCCTCTTGTCCTATTTCTTGCTGAAGGATATGAAATTGAAACAAATCCGTAAACATCAGTTCCTATTCATTTGGGTATTTATGGCTCAGATGTGAAATATATAATATTAAAGTCCCTTGGATGAAGCAATTCCAATGCTGTCAGTGTGTGTCCAATGACAAGATATTTTCTTATATTGTATATTTTGTCCTGTGGGATGGAAGCTGAAGCTTGAATTTCCTCATCGACTCTAACCGAGTTTTGGGTTTCCTCTACTGACAAGCCTTTAGCTGTGTTATATAGTGGACAGATATAGGTTATAATTTCTTCAAGGTAGGGTATTCTGATTAGTATATTTCAGGTGGTTATTACATATTGATCTTCTGTCTGAAATTTTTTAATAGGCATAAGCTCTTTGCCAAGATATAATCTTTACACAAGACCTTCATGCTAATTAAGGGCAGTCCAAGTTTAAATACTGTGTCTCTGTGAACTCCACCTGTGTGTGGCAATCAAATGCGACAAAACAGCTGCTCACAACAGCAGCATTTCCGAAGGTTTATGAGAGCCTTAATTTATGGAATTTTATTTTAAAAATTGCATTGTGTATGGAGACTGTAAAGTCTGTTCCCAATATCCCAGCGGAAACATATAGTCACTGAAGTTTGAAATATCTTAATCTCAAAGAGCCATAAAATGCCTAGCACAGGGACCTTCTGAAACAATACGGAGGCGAGAATTTCTGATATAATGAAAGTCATAATATTGACTTCAATAGAAGTTTGAAAGAAGAACGTAACAATTTTATGTCCCAGTTACTAGAACACCCAATTCAATGGGAAATCTTAGGTAATGCAGCCACAATTAAAATATAAATAAGATTTTCTTGAAGAAAATATACTTTAGAAAGAGTTTAATTTGCAAATATGGATTTTGTGGGAAAACTAAGCTATGTTGTGTATTGAATTCACTAACTAGGCATTTTATATTAACGTAATGTTTTCAAGAGATGATAGGGCATAGTAAAAGAACTGACATTCTTCTAGTATTTATTTTTATTCATAACTACAACAGGAATGGTAAATGAACTAAAGACAAATGAAACTCTGTAGCTGAAGCTAAAATCATATAGGATCTAGCATAATGTGGGTAGAGAACTCCTCAATTTACAAACTCCCTATGATTATATTCTCATCTTTAAAAGCAGGAAAAGATGAATAAATACATAAAACATTGGTGAGAAAATTAATTCATGTATTCAAGGTACCTGGAAAATTGTCTAGTAAATGTGGTATAAGTAGATATTAATTATTATTGTGATTATAGTGTTCATTTTGCAATTAATAAATGGATTTTATACTATTTATAGGTTCCAGAGAAAGAGATTATCAGTAATCCTTCATTGGCAGGCAGTATTTTATTATGTCTGATCCAAAGATTTTCAAACCTAAATGAAAATGAGAAACATTTAAGGGACTATTAAAATACACTGATGCCTAGATTCACCCCAAGCCATCTGAAACAGAATCTTGGGGGCAGATTAGTGTCTGATTTTCCCAGTTGAATGTTAGGCAGTGAGGATTGAGAATCATTGGCCTAAACTATGTTGTTCTTCCTCCTGATTAAGTCCCTTTTTTCCACTTCTGTCATCAGTGGATGTTGTAAATATTGATGATTTATCAACTTTTATAGAATACCCTTATACATATTTAAAACCCATTATATGAGTAGTCTCTCAGTTACCCCTATATTCCTAATTAATATCATACTAAAATCTGAGACCTGCATGAGAACTATGAGATGATTTTCTAAATATTTTCATTTGACAAATGAGGACACTGAGGCTAAAGGACATGAAGTGACTTGACTGTGGCCTCTCTGAACTGGTTACCTTGCTGTAACCTCACGGCACACCTGCCTTCACTATCTGCTGCTGTTTTTGCTGTGCTATATCACCTGAATGTGTTTATCATTTCCTAAATTTTCTATTTTCTAATCCTTTTCAAAATTCAGCATCTGTGCTGAGCTTTAGATGAATAGTATAGTTAGAGAATTACCACGCTGTTTCTCTAATCCATGCAGTACATTTCCTTTCTTATCAGTCCTGCTGATTCAGATGACAGTCTGGAGTGATCATCACATGTCTACCGTGTAGTCTTCATTTTGTGTATAATTTCCACTTCTTTCTTCTTTAAATGATGTTACATTTCATTTTACCTTGCTGTATTTTTTCTACACATTGCTCTATACTTGGGAACTCAAACCAAGTGTTATTTGATATCATAATCAATGATCTCTATATTTCATATGCTAAACAATAAAGATAATATTTTTTTGGTATCTAACTTTATGAAGTCATGTCATATGAAATATATGAGGTTTTAGCTTCTTATTTAAATCAGTGGTCTTTCTATAAACCAGAGATTAAATTTAATAAAAACCTCTACTCACCATGGACTCAGGTACACATGAGATTTAACATTTTTTTTACAATTTAAAATACTTGTTTTTTTTAATGGAAAATTAACTTTATATTGTTTCCCACTGTAATTTCAGTAATACTATATAAGCTACCTCTGATGATCAAAATAGTACCTGAAAATCATATGTTTATTAAATCAAAGATACCAGAAGTACCTATCTAGTTGTATAGCTGTTTCAGTGAAATTAAATACTCATAACTCTTTTATTGAAATATGTTCACAACTTATATAAGTCAAAAGAATCTAACATGTTTACATGATAATACTGGGTTTTTTGGCCAACTATTTATAGGTAAATAAAATATAATTTAAGGAATTAAAATTAATACTTAAAAATATAATTACTTCAGGTTACTACTTCTGTAATTTAGAAGACAAAGTTTTTGACTTTATTATTCAGAAAAATGAATGTCCAGATGCAGAGCAAATTCAGCTATAAATTTATGGTTTAGATTTGAGTACAAAAATTGAGTGTTGTGTCTGATTCTTTGTGACCCCATGGACTGTAGCCTAACAGGCTCCTCCATCCATGGGATTTTCCAGGCAAGAATACTGGAGTGGGTTGCCATTTCCTTCTCCAGGAGATCTTCCCAATCCAGGGGTTGAACCTGGGTCTCCCGTTTTGTAGGCAGACGCTTTACCATCTGAGCCACCAGGAAAGTCCTCAGTACTAATAGGCCTTCTTAATTAAAGGAGTAAAGAAGCCCTACCTTAAGGACAGGTTCCTCTGAGATCCACAAAACAGAGGATAGAGAGGAGAGAATTTCTAGGAAAATCAAAAAATGAGAAGGCCAGGAAAAAGTGATCAGTCCCATCAGAATCACAAGACTGTAAAATACAAAAATGAAATGTGAAGTACAGAGCCTGTCAAAGAAGTCAGGGAGAGAAATCAGGAGATGAATGCAAAAAGAATTTTGAGGAAATCCTAGACAGCTTAGGTAAAAGTCATTCACTCATTCACATAAAGCACTTTATGATCATTAAAAAAAAAAAAAAAAACAGTGTCAGTATAAGAGGTATTATGACTCTGAAATATGAAGAATTGAATGGATTTTATTTCTTTAGTTTTTTGTTAAGTATATTCTATGTTCAGAAGACTACATAAATCATGAGTGTAAAGCTTGATGGAGTTTCACAAATTGAACAAACCTCAGTAACAAGGGCTCTGCTAAAAAAATAAGACACCACCTGTATTCTAGAATGTCTTTTTGCTCCCTTTTAGTTACTTCCCATCCCCAAGCTAACCACTCTCCAGCCTCTCACATCATGATTTAGTTCTAGTTGAACTTTATGTAAATGGAAAAATACCATTCTCTTTTGTGTTTTTCTTCTGATTCTTAATATTATGAGATTTGCTTATATTATCTGAATAATTTGTATTGTCTGAATAGTACTGTTTTGAACATTCTAGATATTTTGTTAGGGGGGATATATATAGGAAGCAAAGTGAAGTGTAAATCACTTAGTTGTTTCTGACTCTTTGCGGCCCCATGAACTGTAGCCTGCCAGGCTCCTCTGTCCATGGAATTCTCCAGACAAGAATTCTGGAGTGGGTTGCCATACCCTTCCGCAGGGGATCTTCCCCACTCAGAGATCAGACCTCCTGCATTGCAGGCAGATTATTTACTATCTGAGTCACCAGGAAGCTGATTTATATGTTTATATATGTATATGTATATTGTCACATATATATATGTGTGTTTATATATATATATATGAAAATTATCAACTCGTAGTGATGAATATGTTTGAATTTAATAGATAATAATAGTTCTAGTTGCTCCTTATCTTCAGCAATAATATTGGTACTGTCAGTATTCATTCATTCATTATGCATTCACTAATCTTTGAGATTTTAGTCATTCTGTTGGTAGCGGTAACCCATATTGGAGCTAATTTTCATTTATCTGATGACTAATGAAATCGGGTTCTGCTTTGTTTTGTTTCTGGTAAATTTATTAATCATTGTTCAATTCTCATTTTTAGGTTGTATTTTCAACTTTTTTCTATTGATTATGAGTTGTATTTTTTTAAATGTTTCTGGAAACAACTCCTTTCTCGCAAAGTTTTATTTTACCCTATGAACCATCTTTTAACCCTCTTGGTGATATATTTTGATGAAGAGAAGTTCTTAATCTTAATATAGTCAACTATATCCATGATAATAGTTTTGGTGTCCTGTCTTAGAAATCTTTGCCTTATTTGCTCTTATGATGGTCACGAATGTTTTTTCCAAAGTCTTTATTTTTATTTTTTTGCCTTTCATATATTTCTTTCTATCCCTTTGGGTTTGAGTGTGCAAATGGCATGTGGTAGGAGTTTTAGGATTCAGTTTCTCTGCATGGATATCTAATTGAACCAATAACTATTTATTGAAGATATCATCAATTCCCAACTTCATTGCAGTGTACACATGTCCTAAATCCTTGAATTGTTTTTGAACTTCATATTCTGTGCCATTGGCCTTTTTGTTTGTCCTTGTAATGATTCCACATTGGTATAATTACTGGAGTTTTACAGTAGATCTAGATATTTGATGCTGTAAGTCCTCCAGTTTTATTTTTTCTTTCTTAAGATTACCTCATCTATTATCTTCTCAACCTTTTGTATTTTCACATAAACTATGAAATTTTCACTAAATTAACTTGCTGGGATTTTTAAATACAATTGTGCTGATTCCAAAGATTGATTTGGAGATAATTAATTATGTCCAAATTAATCTTTGTAATCAGCACAATTGTATTTTAAAAATGGAGATAATTAACATACTTAATGGGCTTCCCAGGTGGCTAGTAGTAAAGAACCCACCAATCAATGCAGGAGACATAAGAGACTCAAGTTTGATCCCTGGGTCAGGATGATTCCCTGGAGTAGGAAATGGCAACCCATTCTAGTATTCTTACCTGGAGGATCCCCATGAATAGAGGAGCCTGGCAGGCTACAGTCCATACGGCTGCAAAGAGTCCGACACAACTGAAGTGACTTAGCACGCATATACAACATATTTAATATTGAGTCTTCCAATTTACAAATGTGACATCTCTCTCCATTTATTTATTTAGCTGTTGGCCCCATCAGGTAGGGGGATTACCCCTACTGCAGAGAGTTGCCTTGCCCAAGGTTATGATATCATTTGCAGAGGGGGTATATATCTAATGAATAATCAGTGTGGGACTATAAAGGCCTGTTCATATCAGCCATCTCTGGGGTAATATCAGCTCCCTATGGAGTCAGTCAAGGCTGTCACTGTATTTACATTATAGCTGGACTTCTTTCTTTGCTTGATCCTGCTTCCCTCCTTGGGCATTATTGCAGGGCATCATGTTGCATGGAGTTTTGGCAGCCATTTTGTGATTGTAAAAAAGAGAGGGCCAAAGGTGGGTGGTGGGGGTGGGAGGAGGAAGGCAAGAGGAGGAGGAGACAGAGAGATTAAGAATGAATATGAATGAGAACTGCAGAGTCCTAACACACCGAGCCAGTGAGTCAATCATCGGTGCCATCTACTCCAGAAACCCTGGTAGTAAGATCCATAATTAACCCCTACTCTTTAAGCCACTTTAGTCATTCTATTACTTGTACTGGAAAACTGTCTAAATGACACTAACTTCTATGTCAGTCTTATTTCCAACTTATACATTTAGGTCTTAAGGGGGAAACTTCCATAATTCTAACTGAAATTGTTCTTCCAGTTGAATTTGCTTTTTTCTTTTTTAGTTCTACCACTTTATTGCTACCAGCCCATCTCCCTCCACCCTTGTGCACACATGCTCAGTCATGTAACCCCATGGACTGCAGCCCACCAGGCTCCTCTGTCCATGGACTTTTCCAGGCAAGAACACTGGAGTGGGTTGCCATTTCCTTCTCCATTGAGTTTGCTTTTGAATAAAACTGGAATACTTTGGTTTATTTTTTTATTGAATTATTGACTATGATTCCATGTCTACAATTTTTTAGCTTTTATTGGTGTATAAATTTAAAGAGTCATTTTAACAGAGAATTTTCTTTTAAATGTTACTGTATTACTTTTTATTTTCAATAAGAGAAAGTTCCTTACTATCCAAATTCAGATCTGAAATTTATTAAGCATATACTCCTCTCTCTTTCACTATGCCAGACTGCAAAACATTTGTCCAAGTTTGAAGAACAATGATAATAGCAATTTGATCTTTGTTTATTTTGCTACTCAACAAGTAATGTGAAAGATATACAGGAAGTCAAGATTTCTATCACAGCAAGGCTATCTATTGCTTCCTTTGCGCCTCTTGGAAGCTAGTCTCAAAACAGTAGCCTTTGAGTGAGGAATCTCTCAGATTAAGAGAGGGTAACATTTAGGCTTAATACATTTTTACATTTACACATTTGTTAGCAGGAATGGAGTGGGGGAAAGCTACCAAAATTCAGTGGTCTACTATCTTACTATATAAAGTTTTTTCTACATCTTATAGACATACTTCTTCATTTTATTTCTTACTGCATCATCACTTAGCACTTCAGGTTTAATGCAGTTAATGTCCTGGAATGTAGCCAGTGATATTTCCTCTGTTAGGGACAAATCCAGTAAGAAAAAGAAAATGTAAATTTTGCTTTGTAAAATGTAAGCTGGTGTCAATTGTAGATAATTTTGAGAGTGTCAGCCCCTCTGGTCTTTCCTATGCTGTTGTCCTTTGTGTATGAACCATCCCTTAAAATTTCATAGGCCACTGAGAGCCTATGAGGCTCAGGTTAAGAAAGCATTCTAGTTTTGCTTTTTGTTTTTTTAGTATGCTTAGTTTTCTTATACTATGAACTTTAAGTGATATAGTCCTTTTTTCCCCCCCTACTTTCATTTTACTAACAGATCCTTTCTTTTTGATCAGAGTATTACAGGGTGATAACATTATAAACAATTTAAGAACGTATTATATTCACTTGTTTTAACTAATATTCAAGAAGATTTCTAAATGTTTAGACATTGCCAAATTCAGACTTAAACTGAAGAAAGTAGGGATAACCACTAGACCATTCAGGTATGACCTAAATCAAATCCCTTATGACTATACAGTGGAAGTAAGAAATAGATTTAAGGGACTAGACCTGATAGACAGAGGGCCTGATGAACTATGCACAGAGGTTCATGACACTGTACAGGTGACAGGGATCAAGACCATCCCCGTGGAAAAGAAATGCAAAAAGGCAAAATGGTTGTCTGAGGAGGCCTTACAAATAGCTGTGAAACAAGAGAAGCGAAAAGCAAAGGAGAAAAGGAAAGATATTCCCATTTGAATGCAGAGTTCCAAAGAATAGCCAGGAGAGATAAGAAAGTCTTCCTCAGTGATCAATGCAAAGAAATAGAGGAAAATAACAGAATGGGAAAGACTAGAGATCTCTTCAAGAAAATTAGAGATACCAAGGGAACATTTCATGCAAAAATGGGCTCAATAAAGGACAGAAATGGTATGGACCTAATAGAAGCAGAAGATATTAAGAAGAGGTGGCAAGAATACATAGAAGAACTGTACAAAAAAGATCTTCATGACCCAGATAATCACAATGGTGTGATCACTCACCTAGAGCCAGACATCCTGGAATGTGAAGTCAAGTGGGCCTTAGAAAGAATCACTACGAACAAAGCTAGTGGATGTGATGGAATTCCAGCTGAGCTATTTCAAATCCTGAAAGATGATGCTGTGAAAGTGCTGCACTCAATGTTTCACAAATATGGAAAACTCAGCAGTGGCCACAGGACTGAAAAAGGTCAGTTTTCATTCCAATCCCTAAGAAAGGCAATCCCAAAGAATGCTCAAACAACCGCATAATTGCACTCATCTCACATGTTAGTAAAGTAATGCTCAACATTCTCCAAGCCATGCTTCAGCAGTACTTGAACCATGAACTTCCAGATATTCAAGCTAGTTTTAGAAAAGGCAGAGGAACCAGAGATCAAATTGCCAACATCCATTGGATCATCAAAAAAGCAAGAGAGTTCCAGAAAAATATCTGTTTCTGCTTTATTGACTATGCCAAAGCCTTTGACTGTGTGGATCACAATAAACTGTAGAAAATTCTGAAAGAGATGGGAATACCAGACCACCTGACGTGCCTCTTGAGAAACCTGTATGCAGGTCAGGAAGCAACAGTTAGAACTGGACATGGAACAACAGACTGGTTCCAAATAGAAAAAGGAGTACATCAAGGCTGTATATTGTCACCCTGCTTATTTAACTTATATGCAGAGTACATCATGAGAAACGCTGGGCTGGAAGAAGCACAAGCTGGAATCAAGATTGCTGGGAGAAATATCATTAACCTCAGATATGCAGATGACACCACCCTTATGGCAGAAAGTGAAGAGGAACTAAAAAGCCTCTTGATGAAAGTGAAAGAGGAGTGTGAAGAAGTTGGCTTAAAGCTTAACATTCAGAAAACTAAGATCATGGCATTTGGTCCCATCACCTCATGGGAAATAGATGGGGAAACAGTGGAAACAGTTTCAGAGTTTATTTTTTGGGACTCCAAAATCGCTGCAGATGGTGACTGCAGCCATGAAATTAAAAGATGCTTACTCCTTGGAAGGAAAGTTATGACCAACCTAGATAGCACATTAAAAAGCAGAGACATTACTTTGCCAACATATGTCTATATGGTCAAGGCTATGGTTTTCCCAGTGGTCAACGTATGGATGTGACAGTTGGACTGTGAAGAAAGCTTAGCTCCGAAGAATTGATGCTTTTGAACTGTGGTGTTGGATAAGACTCTTGAGAGTCCCTTGGACTTCAAGGATCCAACCAGTCCATCCTAAAGGAGATCAGTCCTGGGTGTTTATTAGATGGACTGATGCTGAGGCTGAAACTCCAATACTTTGGCCACCTCATGCGAAGAGTTGACTCGTTGGAAAAGACCTTGATGCTGGGATGGATTGGGGGCAGGAGCCGAAGGGGACAACAGAGGGTGAGATGGCTGGATGGCATCACTGACTTGATGGGCATGAGTTTGACCAAACCCCGGGAGTTTGTGATGGACAGGGAGGCCTGGTGTGCTGCGATTCATGGGGTCACAAAGAGTCGGACACAACTGAGTGACTGAACTGAACTGAATTCAGGCAATGTTCTAGTCTCAGTAAATATTAAAAATCAAATAGCTACTTTTAATAATGCTCACAGTGCCTGGCACTATGTAATATGCTATGGTTATGGTATAACAATGTGGGGTAGGAAACAATTATGGGAATACACTTCCAGAGAAAATAAACAACCAAAATTGATAAATTGAAACAAAGTAGAAAAAAACCGACAAATATCACTAAAGTATAGAATACATCTATATTTTTATAAACATAAATGTGAAATTAGTATTGCAATCTATGGAGTATATTTTAAGGGCATTCAAAGTATCATGATGCTGCTTTTGAGCTGTTTACAGAAGCTATAGCTATTTGAAATACTAATAATCTCAATAGTGTCAAATTTATCTCTAAGATAGACTATAATTATTGAATAAACATACAGTGGAAAGCAGTGAACAAATACCTAATGTAGTTGAATATTGCCACAGTTGTTTGACATCAAGGTGTGACTATATCGTGGCAGGCCATACACAGGCTTGTGGGTATACTTGGGAGGCCTATGTGAGGGGGGAGAGCATTGAGAGGAGTAGAAATCTGATGCAGGATGGTTCACCAAGGAGAGAGAATGCCCTGGCATAAGACCCTTTAAAGGGAACAGTTAAAGTGAGACAGTCTGTTGAGGCAGAACACTTAAAAGTTACACACTTGCCAACCTAAAGAGATCTGAGTAAGACTTGTTTTGTTGGTAGAAAGAGCATAATAACAACATGCATTCTAGTAGCTGAGAGGTATACTAGTTAATGCATGTTTTGGTTTTCTGAGTTTATAGGACCCATCTTAAAGTCTATAAAGACTTTGACTTGGAAATCTAGAACAAAGACAATTTTTTTTAAAAACCCATAAAATCAACCATGTGCATATGCTTGTTCATGTAATAGAAATTCTTGATGTAAGTATTTATCTCTCCTCAGAATTTTTGAGGAAGAACACTTAAACACAGCAGTTGTAAACGCCTCATTTCCATTGTGAAACCCACACCAGCACTCTTCCCTTCTGATCACTGCTGTGATTGTCAGTTGTTCATTTCCTTTGCTGTCCGCTGCGCTGTGCTTAGCTGGTTCAGTCACGTCCAGCTCTTTGTGACTCTGCAGACTGTAGACCACCAAGCTCTTCTCAGTTCCTTTTAAGTAATACTAATTACAGAGCAAAACCTGCAAATAACCATGTTAGAGGCTTTAATTTTTTTCTGGAATTTAATAACTAGAGTTCTAAAATTTAATAATTATTAAACATTTTATTTTCTTTTGTCACTGAAAAATATGTAATGCCTTATTTTGCAGTGCCAATGGGAAATTACAGTTCAGAAAGAGAAATTATAAATATCCCCATTGGCAAAATTTCCTTAGAGTTTACAACTGTATTCATCTGGATAGCTGTGATGGAGATTAAGTTAGAATGGTAGCTTGTCTAAGTCTTGATGATTTGTGTCAAGGGCCTCATGCAGCAGGGAATTTCAAGTGGTTTTGTTACTCCCACAGTTGTATTTTTGGTTGTTTCTCCCAGATTGTAATTTCCTGAGACCTTCAATGAATGTGATAGGTTTTGGGGCCACAAACACATAGGACGTATAAATAAAAAATTTGCCCTTTTATTTTAGGCTATTTCATGCCTTTTTTTTTTTTTTAACCTCAGCTCACATTATTTCATCTCTCTCACCCCTAGCTGAAGATCTTGAACTCCCTTATCTTTCGACTACAAAACTAGTCAATCCAGCAATATCTGTATCTTTAGTCTTTTGTTTGTTCTCCTTTTATGAGTGGATGTTCCTGTCCCTTACAAAGACCAGCCTATATACTTGCGCTCTGAGTCTGAATCTCTTTCACCTTTTGGAACACTTTGTTTCTGCATAATTCACCTTCTCTCTGTTCTCTCATGAGTTTCTCTGTCCCTACTTAAACATGAAAGCACGTTAGTCTCTCATTTTATGTAAAAAAACCCAATTAATCTCTGCCTGCTTCCTCTTCTGCTTATTCCACTGTATTCTTCATGGTTGGTCAAGATTACAAATTAGAATATTATAAACATTACCCTAGAAATTACAAATGTACTATTTCTCACATCCATTCCTTGGTCTCCCTACCACTGGGACAGTAGGAAAGGAAACTATCAGAAAACCACTTGCTATTTTTTTTTTCATTTATTTTTATTAGTTGAAGGCTAATCACTTTACAATACCACAGTGGGTCTGTCATACATTGACATGAATCAGCCATGGAGTTACATGTATTCCCCATCCTGATCCCCCTCCCACCTCCCTCTCTACCCGATCCCTCTGGGTCTTCCCAGTGCACCAGGCCCAAGCACTTGTCTCATGCATCCAACCTGGGTTGGTGATCTGTTTCATTATAGATAATATACATGCTGTTCTCTTGGAACATCCCACCCTCGCCTTCTCCCACAGAGTCCCAAAGTATGTTCTATACATCTGAGTCTCTTTTTCTGTTTTGCATATAGGGTTATCATTACCATCTTTCTAAATTCCATATATATGTGTTAGTATGCTGTAATGTTCTTTATCTTTCTGGCTTACTTCACTCTGTATAATGGGCTCCAGTTTCATCCATCTCATTAGAACTGATTGAAATGAATTCTCTTTAATGGCTGAGTAATATTCCTTGGTGTATATGTACCACAGCTTCCTTATCCATTTGTCTGCTGATGGGCATCTAGGTTGCTTCCATGTCCTGGCTATTATAAACAGTGCTGCGATGAACATTGGGGTGCACATGTCTCTTTCAGATCTGGTTTCCTCGGTGTATATGCCCAGAAGTGGGATTGCTGGGTCATATGGCAGTTCTATTTCCAGCTTTTTAAGAAATCTCCACACTGTTTTCCATAGCGGCTGTACTAGTTTGCATTCCTACCAACAGTGTAAGAGGGTTCCCTTTTCTCCACACCCTCTCCAGCATTTATTGCTTGTAGACTTTTGGATAGCAGCCATCCTGACTGGCGTGTAACGGTACCTCATTGTGGTTTTGATTTGCATTTCTCTGATAATGAGTGATGTTGAGCATCTTTTCATGTGTTTGTTAGCCATCTGTATGTCTTCCTTGGAGAAATGTCTGTTTAGTTCTTTGGCCCATTTTTTGATTGGGTCATTTATTTTTCTGGAATTGAGCTGCAGGAGTTGCTCGTATATTTTTGAGATGAATCCTTTGTCTGTTGCTTCATTTGCTATTATTTTCTCCCAATCTGAGGGCTGTCTTTTCACCTTGCTTATAGTTTCCTTTGTTGTGCAAAAGCTTTTAAGTTTCATTAGGTCCCATTTGTTTATCTTTGCTTTTATTTCCAATATTCTGGGAGGTGGGTCATAGAGGATCCTGCTGTGATTCATGTTGGAGCACAGCTTGCTATTTCTTGAGTCCACAAATCACTATCTAGAGAACAGATGAACATGATGATTACTGGCCATTCACATCATTTCTTTCAAAATCTGTCAGTGATTGGTTACTGATATGTATTATTCAAATCATAAACAGACAGCAAAGCATGTAGCTGTATTGCTTCCTTTTCTCTCAATGAAACCCATGTGACATTTTACAAAAATGGATGATTAAAAGAAGAAATTAGCCAACAAAGATGAAGGTGCAGCAAAAAGGAAAACCTGATAATGCTCGAAATATACTTTGAATAGAAAATAAATAGAATGATAGAAGAAAAAGCTGACTCTAGGAATGTTGACATTACCTCCACTCAACAAACTCTAGATATAAAGTCATATCTTAGTGAAGGTGAACTTACTGACATAAATTGTTTTGAAAAGTATGAAGATGTCCCAGAGGAAGTGAAGCTGAAAAAATTTCACATTAGTAAATCTCACAGAAATAAAATTGAGATGAAATTAAGTTAAAATGTATTACATTTCACAACCTGTAAAGATGGCATAAGTGAATCATAGTTATTATTATATTTAGCACATTTTACTTGCCTTATAAAGAATTTAAACCTACTGACAATTGTTACATTTAATATATCTTATTCTCAAGTCGTAGGAAAATTAAGAAATTATAAAAATACAAAATAACTAGAAAACATAATGCACAGGCTTTTACATTTTTTAGCCCTTTTGATAAAAAACAATTATTTATATTTTTTATATAACACACCAAAAAAAAGAAAAAATTTACAAAATGAAAAAGAGTTATGATTAATATTTTACATATGCAGTAAATATGGGCACATATGTTACCTATGTTGTTATAATTGTCAAAGGCAAATGACCAAAACATATATTTATAACTAAGCAAAGTGAAAGACATAGGCTTATTACAGTGACAATGGCATTGTCTACATAATATAATCAGTTAAGACACTTCAATCACTTTTTAGATAAATTGAGCAATGTCGTTAGTTGATTTCAACTCTTGCTTTACTAATAGGAGTCACTGCTTTCAGCTTTATTAAGCCTCCCTTCATGAATGGTCAACTGGAAGAGGGTCTGTGTTACTTTCAGAAAGCATTATAAATAAGTAAATTATGTGATGATTTAAATACTTTCTACAGACATTTATTTATTTTGGATTAATTTACTACTGACAGTGTAGAAATTCAGAATGAAAATTTCCTCTTGAATATTTTCAGTGGGTTGCTCCACAATTATCCATAATCTGCTACACAAATTGTTATAATGCAAAAATAAAAGTGATATAAATACAACTCTTATTAAATGTAAGGGTTATGACACTTCCTAAATATATCTCAGCACCTCATCTCATCTAACACCTTCATAGATACTTAGGTTCAAGCTAAAAACATAACAACCCCTTCTTTCTTCTTCTTCTTCTTCTTCTTCTCTTTCCAAAGTCATTCCGTACGGAACTCACTGCAGTAGCTATTGTGCCACATATTTCTATGCAGAGAGTGCAATGGCTGAAAAAAATATTTAAAAGCACAGCTGTTATTAGTGTCTTTGGCATGCTTAATTTAGATCTGTTAATTTGACAAATTATAAACAGCTTCTGTTTTTCTGTAAACTAGGCCACTACATTTAGCAACACAACAAATGTACCCAGAATTATGAGCCAACAGTGCAAAACATTTCTATTTTTATCTTCTTTCATAAAAGACAGATATACTAGTTTAAAGAATCATTGAGGACCAAAGGAGAGATCCTCAAGGATTTTCACTGATCCAGTATAAACACAATACATTTTATTTCACTTTGTATTTTTAATCAAATGTGGTAAAGATTTTATTCAGCAATAGGGAGGGATTTTTTAAAATTGTAAAGTGATTAAATACTAGTACTAATAGTAGTACTACTAACTAGTACTACTAACAAGTTGTTTTTTCAGGAATAGGAAAATCCAATGAGTCAACACTATGATTGATTCTATTAATTTTTTGAATTTTGTTAAAGATTCATTTAGCCTTTGAAGGCCACACTTAAACAATTTTCACTCAAGAGTTATGCTAGGAGTTGCAAACTGTAAAAATCTTATTTTCTTGAATAACAATTATGTTCAGAAAGTAAAATTAAAAATGAATAATAGCCAAATATATAATTTGCTTATCTTATATTGTATGTTGGTACTATATAAGTGGAAATAATTTTTGTCGTTAAGGAAACTATCAGTATAGAAAGGAATAGAAGAGGTTAAAAACAGCTAAAGTAATTGTGAAACCCCTATAATTATTAGTATAAGCACATCTATATAAAATGCTATGTGAGAGAAGCTATGGAGTCACTGAATAACGTAGACTAACGGAAGCATGAACTAGAAATTCAAACAAAATTAAACATCAAAGTCATGGGGGAAACACATTAAAACAACAGTGAGATATCCATGTATACCATTAGAATGACTAAAATTTAAAATATTGACCATACCAAGTGTTGGCGATGTTGCAGAGGAGCTGACACCCTCACACACTGTTGGTGGGAATGTAGACCAGTACAGCCACTTTACCAGATACACAACCACCATATCATCTAGCCATTTCACTTCTCATTTTCTACTCAAGGAAAAATGAAACATTTATACTGAATTAAAGAAGCCAGACTAAAATTGGCTTATACTATAGAATTCCATTTACATAAAGTTCTACAAAATAAAATCTATTTTTTGTTGATACATAATAAATTACCATAAGCTTAATAGCTTAAAAAAGCATATTAATACATTTGCTATCTCAGTTTCCATGTATCAGGAGTTCTAATATGACTTAACTTGATCCTCTGCTGAGGGTATCACATGGTTTAAACAAGGTATCAGTGTAGTCAATGGCTCCTCTGGGGTTAGGGATCCTCTTCCAAGTTCACATGGTTGATGGCCAAATTTATTTCCTTATAGCTGTGAGCCTGAAACTCTTCTATTTGGCCACTCTCAGATCTTAGAACTCTCATCCTCTCCACCCTACCCCACCCCAAGTTTCTCATCATCTGGCCCTCTTAAAACACAACAGGAAATGGCTCACTTCTTCAAAGCTAGCAAAAGAATCACTCTAGTCTGCTAAGATGGATAGTCTTACAAAACACAATTAATCAAAGGAGTAATCAAAGGAGGGATTATCTTATCATCTTTTCTATATGCTACTGGCTATAAGCAAGTCACAGGTTCTGCTCCCATGTCAGGAGACAAGATTATAAAGAGGGTCACTCAGTCAGTGTCATTTTAGTATCCTGTCCATCACATCTATACTGAAAAAGAAAGTAAATCAGTTGTTGCCTTATGATGGTTAGTAGATGGGAAAGGTTAAAAGGGAGGCATTCTAAAGTCACATGAGGAAACTTTTGGAGGCAATGAATGTATGTGTTATCTTGATCATGGTGATGATTTCATAAGTCAGGGTGCCAAATACATCAAACTTATGTTAAGCCAAACTTACCAAATTTAAGCATGTTGTTTGTTGTATGTGAGTTATACTTTTTTCCATACATTTTTTCTTTTATATTATAATGATATTTTAAATAGTTAAAAGTAAAATTAAATAAGATATAATTATTTGCAAACAGAAATAAATATGAACTAATTCAAATATCTTTTCAACCTGGTATTTTGATTGTATACACTATTTTATAGAACAAAAATGTACAGAAGCAATGAGCTTAACTTAGTAGGTTAGTTTTTTTTTGTACTACAGATATAATTTCAAAACACATTTTGGTATCATAGGATGCAGCAGTGTGTAGAATTATTGATATTTAATGATTTTTTTAGGGTAAAGTTCAGTGAATCAAGTACATTCACATTGTGGTCCAGCCATCACAATCATCCATCTCCAGAACATTTTCATCTTCCCAAACTAAAACTCTATTGTTGTTGTTTAGTCACTAAGTCATGGCTGACTCTATGACCCCATGAACAGCAGTGTGCCAGGTTCCCTGCCCTTTATTTCTCCTGGAGTTTGCCCAAGCTCATGTCCATTGAGTCAGTAACGCTATCTAGCCATCAAAGAGCCAGCTTATTGGAAAAGACCCTGATGCAGGGAAAGACTGAGGGCAAGAGGAGAAGAGAGTGGCAGAGGATGAGATGAAACTCCATACTCATTGAATAACTACTCTTCATTCTACACTATCACCATCTGCTGGCAACACTATTATACGATATATCTCTCTGAATTTAACTAATTCTAGGTACCTTAGAAAACTAAGATCATGGCATCTGGTCCCATCACTTCATGGGAAATAGATGGAGAAACAGTGGAAACAGTGTCAGACTTTATTTTGGGGGGCTCCAAAATCACTGCAGATGGTGATTGCAGCCGTGAAATTAAAAGATGCTTGCTCCTTGGAAGGAAAGTTATGACCAACCTAGACAGCACGTTAAAAAGCAGAGACATTAATTTGCCAACAAACGTCCGTCTAGTCAAGGCTATGGTTTTTCTAGTGGTCATGTATGGATGTGAGAGTTGGACTGTGAAGAAAGCTGAGAACCGAAAAATTGATGCTTTTGAACTGTGGTGTTGGAGAAGACTCTTGAGAGTCCCTTGGACTGCAAGGAGAACCAACCAGTCCATCCTAAGGAGATCAGTCCTGGGTGTTCATTGGAAGGACTGATGCTGAAGCTGAAACTCCAGTACTTAGGCCAGCTCATGCGAAGAGTTGACTCATTGGAAAAGACCCTGATGCTGGGAGGGATTGGGGGCAGGAGGAGAAGGGGATGACAGAGGATGGGATGGCTGGATGGTATCACCGACTCAATGGACATGAGTTTGAGTAAACTCCGGGAGTTGGTGATGGACAGGGAGGCCTGGCGTGCTGCAATTCATGGGGTCGCAAAGAGTCGGACATGACTGAGTGACTGAACTGAACTGAACTGAGGTACCTCATATAAGTGGAATCATACAGTGTCTGTCCTTTTGTGACCAGCTTGTTTTATTTAGCGTAATGACTTCAGGGTTCATCCTCATATTGTAGAATGTGTCAGAATTTTCTTTCTTGTTAAGGCCGAATAATATTTGCATATATATATATATGTATGTATTTATATATATATATATGCATACTAAGTCACTTCAGTTGTGTTCGACTCTGTGAGAACCTAGGGACTGTAGCCCAATATATAAATATATTGAGTTGGCCAAAAAGTTCGCTCAGGTTTTTCTGTAACATCATGTGGAAAAACTTGAACAAACTTTTTGGCCAACTCAATATATAACTTTAAAAAATCCATTCATTAATTGATTGATACTTGGGTTGCTTCTACATTTTGGCTACTGTGAATAATGCTGCTTTGAACACAGGTGTTTGAGTCTCTGCTTTCTGTTCATTTGAGTATTTTCCAGAGGTGGAATGGCTGCATCATATCATAATCCTCTCTAATTTTTGATGAACCACCATCCCATTTTCCACAGTGGCTATTCCATTTTACATTCCTATCAGGAGCAGCACAAGAGTTCCAGTTTCTCAGCACCCTTGTCAACACTCGTTCATTTGTTCATTCTTTCTCTCTTTGATAATAGCCACCCTAATGGGTGTGAGGTAATATCTCATTTTGGTTTTGATTCATTGCAGGTGGATTCTTTACTGTCTTAGCCACCAGGGATGCCCTGATGATTAGTGATGGTTAGCTTCTTTTCATGTACTTATTTTGGAGAAGGAAATGGCAACCCACTCCAGTATTCTTGCCTGGGAAACCATATGGAGAGAGGAGCCTGGCAGGTTACAGTTCATAGGGTGGTAAAGAGTGAGACATGACTTAGCAACTGAACAGCACCAACATGTCCTTATTTGCCATTTATGTATCTTCTTTGCAGAAATAACTATTGTTAATTTTGATGTCGTCTATCTATCTTTGATTTTGTTGCCTGTGCTTTTGGTATTATATCCAGGAATTCATTGTCAAATCTAATGTCATGAAACTTTCCACCATGGTTTCTTATAAGTGTTTTATTGTGGTTATTGAATTTTTATTGTAGATATCATCATGAATCTGTGCCTATATGTGTCACATTGATTAATCATAAAGAAATGATAGCTTAAAGCAGTGTAGCCTTAAAACTAAAATTTAATTAGCAAATAACATTCTCCACTGAAAAGATACTGAAACTTGGTCCAGTGGCTAATTATGGATTCAGGCGAGGAAAGTCAGTGGTGATCCATGGTCATCTTATTCCAGAAACAAGGGATTTCTAAAGCAGATGGCCCCATAAAAAAGGGACAAAGGATTCAGCTTGAAGTGGCCACCACAAGGACAATGAGTCTATGAAGATGAAGGAAGTGTAAAAAAAATGTTGTAAGGATATAATGTACAGGAAAATATTAGTTAATATACATAGAAGTAAAGATCAAATTTGAAATTCATCATTTTGCAACCCCCAAATAATAATTGCTTAATGAAATGTTTATCAATATTTATTAACATCCTGAGTAGGAAACAAAGCAGTCATGCAAAATTTTGACACTTAATTACAAATGGTTACACAAACAGTGATACTTCCTGATGTGTCACAGTAAGAAGTACAGGTCATCATCTGAATAGTATTCTCTCTACTAATGTTGGAATGATGCTTCCCTGGGGTCTCAGACAGTAAAGATTGCCTGCAATGCAGCAAACCTGGGTTCAATCCCTGAGTCAGGAAGATCCACTGGAGAAGGAAATGGCAACCCAGTTCTTGCCTGGAAAATCCCATGGACAGGGGAACCTGTTGGGCTCCTGTCCATGGGGTCACAAAGAGTTAGACATGACTGAGCAACTAACAGTTTTGGAATGTTGGAATGAGGAAAAATTGGACAAGGTAAAATATAAGGCATTATAAAAGATAAATTGTCAGAAATACAATAGTATAGAGAAAATGAAAAGAACATGATTATTCAAGATTAAAATAAATTAAATATACTAACAACTAAATTCAATGAATGAAGTTTCATCCATCATGGATCTAAGGAAAAGATACTTACAAAAGAGATTTTTGGAGGAATAACTGGAGAAATTTAAATGTGAGCTACATAGATATTATTGAATGAAATTATTATTATTATTATTGAATGAATTTTCTTAGGTGTGAAAATGACAGTATATCAAGTGAGAGAATGTCCTTATTTTTATGTGGTGCACACTGAAGTATTATATTTTGCACAACTTTTGGATGGCTACTCAAAAACAAAGAGGTTAGATATATAGATAAGGCAAATGTTATGAGTACAAAAGTGTTTTGTGCTATTCTTCCAAGTTTTTTGACATTTTTTTATTCTTTTTTTTTCATTGAAGTAAGTTGATGTACAATATTGTGTTCATTTCTGGTATACAGCAGAATGATTCAGTTATACATATATATGCATTCTTTTTTTATATTCTTTTCCATTAAGGTTTATCACAGGATGTTGAATAAATGAATATAGTTGTCTTTGGATATTTTAAAACTGATCCAAAGTTGCAGAAAAAGAAAGGGTTCAGACTAATTCTAGCCCACCAGACCTGTTACTCCATTGGTATGAGAACTTGGGAAAGCTATTAAACCTCTTTATGCCTCTGGACATCTCTAAAATACAGATAATAATAAAACTTACCCCAACAGGGTTGGCAGAGATATAAATGACACGCTACATTAAAACACATGGAATACTGCTTGGCACATAGTGAGTCCTCACTAAATGTCCATTCATATTATTATACTTACTAATAATATTATTTTAAGATTGGGTTTTATTAGTGGAGAATTTATGGGTAATGAGGCTTGAAAGTTACTATTTTGAAATCAGCCTTTCACAGATCACCAGCCCAGGTTGGGTACATGAGACAAGTGCTTGGACCTGGTGCTCTGGGAAGACCCAGAGGGATCGGGTGGAGAAGGAGGTGGGAGCGGGGACCGGGATGGGGAATACATGTAAATCCATGGCTAATTCATTTCAATGTATGACAAAAACTACTGTAATGATGTAAAGTAATTAGCCTCCAACTAATAAAAATAAATGAAAAAAAAAAAAGAAAAAAAAAAGAAATCAGCCTTTCATACTATAAATATGGATGGCTACCAATAGCACAGCTACAGAGGAAAATATAACAGCACAGAATTGATTTTACATATAAGTCTATAAATAAGTGACAGTATCTCATATAAGATTGCCAATGAAAGATTAAATCATTTCCAACCAGCCAGCTAAGTACTCCTCATAATCTTAATGTGAAATTTAATAATACAGGTGGCAAAACCATTGCCATCGCCTATCAGAATCTGTCAAGTATAGAAGACTCTGTCAGCAACCGAAGAAACTACTTACAGAAATAACCCCACCAGAGGCCTTGAAGCCAAAGGGTAATTAAAGTTGGGCTCTGAGCCACCTGTGAGAAGTCTGTTTCTTTTAATTAATGACTGTATTACTACCTCATCCTGCCATGGCAGGGGACCCCAGCGGAATTAGCACCACTATAAACTGCATTAAGATACATTTCCATCATTGCTATGGCTAACACATAGTTAGTTTAACTTTACGAGGCAGTAAATACACACCATAATATTGTTGTGTATCAACATCGACATTTTCACTGTATAGCAAGGAAGCAGTTCACAAAATTAAGTATTTACAGCAGGCTTGGAGGAACTTCATTTCCAAAGATGTTGATCATCAAGGAAGCCTCATGCTGTACACCACCTATTTTTTCAATTGCACAGATTCCATGCAATTTAAATTTATGTTGCTGTAAAATTTGTCTATGCAAAATAAGGTTTTTTTAGTATTGAAGGGTAAAATAGGTAATCTGGGATTTCTCTGTACATTTCATTTTTAGTGGTTCCATTTGATTGAAAACCATTCACTTTAGCACAGAAGTCTTCAGCATTATCTCTATGTGTATAATTTAGGATTATGTACGTCAGAAGATATTTTTTGTTGGTTTTTATTTGTTATTTGGTTTTTTGTTTTTTGGGGTTTTTTTTTTGCTCCTTTCAAGCACATTTTATCCAACCAGTTCATGCAAGTCTGGAATATATCTCTATCACTCTCAATATTATTTTTGAATTTCAAGTTTAACTGACATTTAAGATCTAATATTTTATTTGAAACTAAAACTTAGAATGGTACTCCATAAAAGAAAAATTACAATGTACAGTCAGTTCATGATTGTCTTGAACATGTGAACTTGTTCCTTCAGACTTGATATATTATAAATCAATTAGGCATTACTGAATTTTCACTTGTTTGTATGCCATTTCATTCAGAAAATAAAACTGGATGAATGCAGAAACCTTAAGTCAGATGAGCCAAGCTTCATATGAGTGCACAAAATGCACACACATGCGCCTCAAACATCTTTCAGATACCTCAGTTTGCACCAAAAAGATATGTGTGTGAGTGTGTGTGTGTCTATGTGTTGCTTATTTAAGATGGAAAAGATTAGAGCATGTATGGATGCTTGTTTGAATGACAACAGTAAATATTAAAAAGAAGTTGAAGAAAAGAAGAGACATCCAGTAGGGCATAGAAATTCAGAAGAATGACAAGGTACAGGATTTAGATCATTCACACTGAAATAATTAGCCTATTGGAGGAAGGTGTTCTGTTCATTGTAATAGGAAAGGAGGCTGGGTAGGATTCAAGATGACTTGTCAGCTTGGTGGGAAATGTGGTGGTATAGCTTGTTTTACATTTTGGATTATCTTTGTGGAATAAAGGTTAAATTTGTCTGTAAAAAAAAAAGTGACAAAGGGAGGAATTTGACTTTTGAAGATAGTGGAACAGATCTGAAACATTAAAAATGATGGTTAGTAAGAGTGTATATATATATGTGTGTGTGTGTATTATATATATACACACACATCATTTTGAATGATATATATATATGTAAAATTCTAAATGATGATAATATATATTTATAAAAATTTTCCATGTCCATGTCATTAAATATTATCTTCTAATATTATTTTTAAGGGCTGCATAAAATTCATTTAACTGAAACTTTATTAGTGATGTAAGTTACCCTCCAAATTTTCCTATTATAGACAGTTGAACATCTCTACCTTTATTCTCTCCTGGATTTTCCAGGCAAGAATACTGGAGAGGGTTGCCATTTCCTTCTCCAGGGGATCTTACCGAACCAGGGATCGAGAACTTGGTCTCCCGCACTTCAGGCAGACTCTACCATCTGAGCCACCAGGGAAGTCCTAACCTTTATTCTCATTTGAAATAATCTATTTAGAATAAATTTCTAGAAGTAGAATCGCTGAGTCAAATATAATACTAACATTTGCATTTCTAAGTAAATATTATGTGCGCTTATTTTTGTAAAACATTCTAAAAGTATATTAAGACAGTATTTTAGGGTTTATAATGAAAACCAGTAATTCATTGCCCTCATACTCTCTATCTGAACTCACACTTGCTAAGCTATAAAAAGACCTTCCCTCTTTTTATTTTAATATTTTCCTCTCCATTGCTATATTATACTTCTCTGTAGTGACCTGTATTGACATTGCAGTTTGGACATTACTTTTTGTTTCTTATAGAGAATAAGTATCTGGCTTCCTCACTGGCTTTCTACCAGACCGGATGTACTCACATATACACATATGTTTCAGTTCAGTTCAGTCGCTCAGTCGTGTCCGACTCTTTACGATCCCATGAATCACAGCACGCCAGGCCTCCCTGTCCATTACAAACTCCCGGAGTTTACTCAAACTCATGTCCATCAAGTCGGTGATGTCATCCAGCCTTCTCATCCTCTGTTGTCCCCTTCTCCTCCTGCCCCCAATCCCTCCCAGCATCAGGGTCTTTTCCAATGAGTCAACTCTTTACATGAGGTGGCCAAAGTATTGGAGTTTCAGCATCAGTCCTTCCAATGAACACCCACGGCTGATCTCCTTTAGGATGGACCGGTTGAATCTCCTTGCAGTCCAAGGGACTCTCAAGAGTCTTCTCCAACACCACAGATCAAAAGCATCGATTTTTCAGTGCTCAGCTTTCTTTATAGTCCAACTCTCACATCCATACATGACCAATGGAAAAATCATAGCTTTGACTAGATGGACCTTTGTTGGCAAAGTAACGTCTAAGCTTTTTAATATGCTGTCTAGGTTGGTGGTCATAGGTTTTCTTCCAAGAAGCAAATGACTTTTATTTCATGGCTGCAGTTACCATCTGCAGTGATTCTGGAGCCTAAAAAATAAAGTCTGTCAGTGTTTCCATTGTTCTCCATGTATTTGCCATGAAGTAATAGGCTTCCCGGGTGGCTCAGACGGTAAAGCGTCTGTCTGCAATGCTGGAGACCTGGGTTCGATCCCTGGGTCAGGAAGATCCCCTGTAGAAGGAAATGTCAACCCACTCCAGTATTCTTGCCTGGAAAATCCCATGGACAGAGAAGCCTGGTAGGCTGCAGTCCATGGGGTCGCAAAGAGTCAGACACGACTGAGCGACTTTACTTCACTTACTTCAATGGGACCAGATGCCATGATCTTAGTGTTTTGAATGTTGAGTGTTAATCCAGCTTTTTCACTCTCTTCTTTCACCTTCATCAACAGATTCTTTAGTTCTTCTTCACTTTCTTCCATAAGGGTGGTATCATCTGCATATCTGAGGTTATTGATATTTCTCCCGGCAATCTTGATTCCAGCTTGTGTTTCATCCAGCCTGGCATTTCTCATGATGTACTCTGCATATAAACTGAATAAGCAGGGTGACAATATACAGCCTTGATGTACTCCTTTCCCAATTTGGAACCAGTCTGTTGTTCCATGTCCGGTTCTAATTGTTGCTTCTTGATCTGCGTACAGGTTTCTCAGGAGGCAGGTCAGGTGGCCTGGTATTCCCATCTCTTTCAGAATTTTCCACAGTTTATTGTGATCCACACAGTCAAAGGCTTTAGCATAGTCAATGAAGCAGAAGTGGGTGTTTTACTGAAATTCTCTTGCTTTTTCTATGATCAAACGGATGCTGGCAATTTGATCTCTGGTTCCTCTGCCTTTTCTAAATCCAGCTTGAACATCTGGAAGTTCTCAGCTCATGTACTTTGAAGCCTAACCTGGAGAATTTTGAGCATTACTTTGTTAGCGTGTGAAATGAGTGCATTTGTGCAGTAGTTCGAACATTGTTTGTGATTGCCTTTCTTTGGGATTGAAATGATAACTGATCTTTTCCAGTCCTGTGGCCCCTTCTGAGTTTTCCAAAATTGCTGGCCTAATCATATATATATATATATATATATATATATATATATATATATGCATATGCATATATCTGTTCTCCCTCAAACTCCCCTCCCATCCAGGCTGCCACATACCATTAAGCAAAGTTCCTCGTGCTATACAGTAAGACATTGTCAATAATCCATTTTAAATTTAGCAATGGGTACATGTCTATCGCACACTCCCTGTGTGTCCGTTTCCCCCCTTCTTCCCCACTTGGAAACCTTAAGTGCATTCTTTAAGTCTGTGAGTCTGTTTCTATTTTGTAAATAAATTCCTTTATATCATTTCTTTTTATATTACACATGTAATGATTGTTTTTGATTACTATCTTTATTTTTTTTTCATTTGTTTTTATTAGTTGGAGGCTAATTACTTTACAATATTGTAGTGGTTTTTCTCATACATTGACATGAATTAGCCATGGATTTACACGTATTCCCCATCCGGATCCCCCCTCCCACCTTCCTCTCTACCTGATCCCTTTGGCTCTTACCAGTGCACCAGGTCCGAGCACTTGTCTCATGCATCCAACCTGGGCTGGTGATCTGTTTCACCCTAGATAATATACATGTTTCGATGCTGTTCTCTTGAAACATCCCACCCTCGCCTTCTCCCACAGAGTCCAAGAGTCTGTTCTGTACATCTGTGTCTCTTTTTCTGTTTTGCATATAGGGTTATCATTATCATCTTTCTAAATTCCATATATATGTGTTAGTATACTGTAATGGTCTTTATCTTTCTGGCTTGCTTCACTCTGTATAATGGGCTCCAGTTTCATCCATCTCATTAGAACTGATTCAAATGAATTATTTTTAAGGCTGAGTAATATTCCATGGTATATATGTACCACAGCTTCCTTATCCATTTGTCTGCTGATGAGCATCTAGGTTGCTTCCATGTCCTGGCTATGATAAACAGTGCTGTGATGAACATTGGGGTGCACATGTCTCTTTCAGATCTGGTTTCCTTGGTGTGTATGCCCAGGAGTGGGATTGCTGGGTCATATGGCAGTTCTATTTCCAGCTTTTTAAGAAATCTCCACACTGTTTTCCATAGTGGCTGTACTAATTTGCATTCCCACCAACAGTGTAAGAGGGTTCCCTTTTCTCCACACCCTCTCCAGCATTTATTGCTTGTAGACTTTTGGATAGCAGCCATCCTGACTGGCGTGTAATGGTACCTCATTGTGGTTTTGATTTGCATTTCTCTGATGATGAGTGATGCTGAGCATCTTTTCATGTGTTTGTTAGCCATCTGTGTGACTTCCTTGGAGAAATGTCTGTTTAGTTCTTTGGCCAATTTTTTGATTGGGTCATTTGTTTTTCTGGAGTTGAGCTGGAGGAGTTGCTTGTATATTTTTTAGATTAATCCTTTGTCTGTTGCTTCGTTAGCTATTATTTTCTCCCAATCTGAGGGCTGTCTTTTCACCTTGCTTATAGTTTCGTTTGTTGTGCAAGTGCTTTTAAGTTTCATTAGGTCCCATTTTTTAATTTTTGCTTTTGTTTCTAATATTCTGGGAGGTGGGTCATAGAGAATCCTGCTGTGATTTATGTTGGAGAGTGTTTTGCCTATGTTCTCCTCTAGGAGTTTTATAGTTTTTGGTCTTACATTTAGATCTTTAATCCATCTTGAGTTTTTTTTTGTGTATGATGTTAGAAAGTGTTCCAGTTTCATTCTTTTACAGGTGGTTGACCAGTTTTCCCAGCACCACTTGTTAAAGAGGTTGTCTTTTTTCCATTGTATATCCTTGCCTCCTTTGTTGAAGATAAGGTGACCAAAGGTTCGTGGATTTATCTCTGGGCTTTCTATTCTGTTCCATTGATCTATATTTCTGCCTTTGCGCCAGTACCATACTGTCTTGATGACTGTGGCTTTGTAGTATAGTCTCAAGTCAGGCAGGTTGATTCCTCCAGTTCCATTCTTCTTTCTCAAGATTACTTTGGCTATTCGAGGTTTTTTGTATTTCCATACAAATTGTGAAATTATTTGTTCTAGTTCTGTGAAAAATACCGTTGGTAGCTTGATAGGGATTGCATTGAATCTATAGATTGCTTTGGGTAGTATAGCCATTTTGACAATATTGATTCTTCCAATCCATGAACACGGTATATTTCTCCATCTGTTTGTGTCCTCTTTGATTTCTTTCATCAGTGATTTATAGTTTTCTATGTATAAGTCTTTTGTTTCTTTAGGTAGATATACTCCTAAGTGTTTTATTCTTTTTGTTGCAATGGTGAATGGTATTGTTTCCTTAATTTCTCTTTCTGTTTTCTCATTGATAGTGTATAGGGATGTAAGGGATTTCTGTGTGTTAATTTTATATTCTGCAACTTTACTATATTTATTGATTAGATCTAGTAATTTTCTGGTAGAGTCTTTAGGGTTTTCTATGTAGAGGATCATGTCATTTGCAAACAGAGAGAGTGTCACATCTTCTTTTCCTATCTGGATCCTTTTACTTCTTTTTCTTCCCTGATTGCTGTGGCCAACACTTCCAAAACTATGTTGAATAGTAGTGGTGAGAGGGGGCACCCTTGCCTTGTTCCTGATTTTAGGGGAAATGCTTTCAATTTTTCACCATTGAGGGTAATGCTTGCTGTGGGTTTGTCATATATAGCTTTTATTATGTTGAGGTATGTTCCTTCTATTCGTGCTTTCTGGAGAGTTTTAATCATAAATGGATGTTGATGATTACTATCTTTAAAATTAGAAGTTTCCTTACAGTATCAAGTCATTTGTAGTTGTCTGTCACATTTGAGTACAAGGCGCTAGCAACATGACTGGGGTTTGTTGACTTAAAATATCTCAGCATGCAGTCTCTTGTTCAGTTGATGCAAATCAGGAGGCAGAGTCTGTTTGCTGATATTCAGTTATTGAGTAGATTCTACTGAATTGTGTCATTTTGTTCTGTGTTCTTTTTTTTAAATCATCCCATATTTTTGTTCTTCTGTTTTTATTTTTATTATTTTGGGGAGCTATTTGAAGACTTTTTAGCATTTAATTTCCCTATCAGCTTTTTAATGTATATTTATTTGCATTACTTTCACTGGCTGCTCTAGTAACCAAAATATGCTTTCATATCTTTCCAGAGTTATAAGCTAGATTTAGTTTTGTACTACTTCATATAAAATTTAAGAATATTATGACTTTATATTGTCCTTAAAACCATCTTTTAGGCTGAAGTATTATTACTATAAACCTCACACTATAAGACTATACATTTTTCTTAAATTCATAGATTTTTTTTAAAGAAATCAAGATAGTAATTGTTTCTATTTCTTTATACATTTACCATTTCTGATGCTCTCCATTCCTTCCTAAGAATCTGAGTTTTCATTTGATCTTATTTCATTTTGTCCTAAAAATTTCCTTTTAAATTTCTTATGACACAGCTCTGCTGACAACAAATTCTATTGGGTTTTGTTTGTATTCCTTCTTTTTTTGTTTTTTTTTAAACTCTTTGGCCATGCTGGGTAGCATGGAGTATCTTAGTAGCCCAACCACAGATCAAACCTATGCCCCTTGCAGTGGAAGCTTGGAGTCTTAACCCCTGGACCACCAGAGAAGCCCCTTTGTAGCCACGTTTTTGAGGATGCCTTCACTGAATATAGAATTCAATACTGACAGTTTATTTTTGCTTTAAATTCAGCACTTTTAAGTAATTATTCAATAGCAGTCTGAAGTTCTTTGTATCATTTTTTTTCACTTGATGTAACATTTTCTTTTTTTTAAATTTTATTTTATTATTTTATTATTTTTCCCCTAATAATTTTTATTAGTTGGAGGCTAATTATTTTACAATATTGTAGTGGTTTTTGCCATACATTAACATGAATCACACCTCCCTCCCTATTCCATCCCTCTGAGTTATCCCAGTGCACCAGCCCTGAGCACTTGTCTCATGCATCCAACCTAGACTGGTGATCTGTTTCACACTTGATAATATACACATTTTGATGCTGTTCTCTCAGATCATCCCACCCTCGCCTTCTCCGATAGAGTCCAAAAGTCTGTTCTATACATCTGTGTCTCTTTTTCTGTCTTGCATATAGGGTTATTGTTACCATCTTTCTAAATTCCATATATATGTGTTAGTATACTGTATTGGTGTTTACTTTCTGGCTTACTTCACTCTGTATAATGGGCTCCAGTTTTATCCATCTCATTAGAACTGATTCAAATGAATTCTTTTTAATGGCTGAGTAATATTCCATAGTGTATATGTACCACAGCTTCCTTATCCATTCATCTGCTGATGGGCATCTAGGTTGCTTCCATGTCCTGGCTATTATAAACAGTGCTGCGATGAACATTGGGGTACACATCTCTCTTTGAGATCTGGTTTCCTCAGTGTGTATGCCCAGGAGTGGGAGTGGAGATTCCATCATTTTCTTTTGGACTGCTTTCAAGCTTTTCACTTTATCTTTGTTTTTTGGTATGATGTCTCTCAGTATGGCTTTCTTTCTATTTATCCATTCTTGGTACTTGTATGTTAATGGTACTTTAATTTTTCACAAAGTTTGGGAAACTATCTGCTATTGTTCTTTTAAATATTTTTTCTGCCTTACTTTCTCTTTTTTCACCCCCTATAGCTCTAATGTTTAAGTTAAAATAATTGATATTTTTAATGAGCTACCAAGACTCTATTTATTCTGTGGTTTTCTCTTTTTTCACATTTTAAAATTTCTATTCATTTATCAAAGTATGTGACTCTTTCTTCTATCTCCAATGTTTGTTAAACCCATTCAGAATTTTTATGTATTATATATATTTTTATCCATCCTAGAATTACTATTTAGTCCTTTTTATAGTTTCTAGAATGTGATTCCTCTTAGATTCCCTATCAATTCACTTGTTACGCATGTAACAATTCCTTTATGTTCCTGTGCATGCTTACAATAGCATCATTAAAACCACTCTAATACTTCAAAAATCTCATCTTAATCATTTCTGAAAGTGAAGTCACTCAGTTGTGTCCAACTCTTTGTGACCCCATGGACTGTAGCCCTACCAGGCTCCTCAGTCCATGGAATTTTCCATGCAAGAATACTGGAGTGGGTTGCCATTTCCTTCCACCTCTCTAAGTCTCTTTAAATTGTACTTTTTCCCTTTATGTAATTCATATTTCTTTCTTCTCTTTAATTGTCTCTTGGATTTTTATCTCAGACATTGTGAATTATGCATATAAAGATTCTATATTCTCTTGTGTTTCTCTAAATATTGTGATTTAAAATTTTTGTTTGGTTGGCAGTTAAGTTAGTTGAAGTCAAACTCTAAATTCTCCCTCTCTGTTGGCATCAGCTGAAACTTTTCTTGGCTCTTCTAGCTTTAGTGGGATGCTTTGAGTTCACCTCATTAACATTTAATTCAGGAATTTGATATACTTTTTTTTTTAGAACTCATGAACAGTCTATGAGGTTCTCCCTTTGTGGCTATCTCTTTTTGTGGATGTCCTAATCCCCAGCTTCTCAGTTGTCCTGAAACTCTTTTCTGATTCCTCAACCAATAGCTTCATGGTATTCTCTGAGTTTTGACTGCCCCATAAGATACTGACTGGGGAGTATCTCCAAAAAGCCATGAAATAAGAAAAATCATTCTGTTCCATTTCTTCCAGTTATCAGTTTCCTTATACTTTTTTCTTTGACTTTGTTCATATTCCAGTACTTTCACATACTTGACTTTTAAATTTTAACCCAGAGTTATAATTATTTTCTAAAGGAGGGTTGACATCATATGAACTACTTCACCATTATCAGGAGCGAAACTTTCCCATTTTATGTGTGGCATCATCTCTATTCAATAGTTCAATCTCCAAACCTAAAAACTGTGCTTTAGTTATCTCTGTGGGTCTTGACCACCATCTCATATAATTATGAGAAAATTATGTCATCTCTGTCTCCAAAATACGTGTCAACTTTGACAATATTAGGCCTTCCCTGGTAGTTCAGCTGGTAAAGAATTCACCTGCAATGCAGGAGACCCTGGTTCAATTCCTGGGTCAGGAAGATCCCCTGGAGAAGGGATAGGCACACACTTCAGTGTTCTTGGGCTTCCTGGTGACTCAGCTGGTAAAGAATCCACCTGCAATGTGGGAGACCTGGGTTTGTTCCCTGGGTTGGGAAGATTCCCTGGAGAAGGGATTAGATACCCACTGCAGTATTCTGGCCTGGAGAATTCCGTGGACTGTATAGTCCATGAGGTCACAAAGAGTCAGACATGACTAAGTGTCTTTCACTTTGACACTATTAATTTCCTATTGTCTCTCCAGGCCAAACCACTATCATCTCTTCTTTTGACTGACACAACAGATTCTTAATTGGTTTCATTGATTGCCCAATACAGTTCAGTCATGTCTGTCAGCCAGAATGAAATTTTAAAAAATCAAAAATTATATTGTCTTTATGCTTAAACCCTATATTAATTTGCCATTGACATTTGAATAAAGTCCAGTTTCTACATCATACCTTTCAAGTCTTTATAGAATCAGCACCTACCCATGTCTTTGATCAAAAGTCTTCTCTCCCCAACCTTGATTTTTGTTCCTCACATTAAGCCAATTTACACCCTCCCAGGACCTTTGTTTTTTGTCTCCTTTACTTGGAACACTCTTCCATCAGATACTTACATAGCTGTCTATCATTCCTGTCTTCGATTTTGGAGAAAACCTAAGCATGTTGGGAAAGTAGTTTTCTCCTATTTCCGTTTTATTTTTTCCTTCAAGGCAGAAATAATTTTCTGCCTTTATGTATTCACTTGTTTGTTTTTGTAGATATGCTTATATTTACATATTAATTATTACATTTGCACAACTGTATCACCAACACATTGACACAGCTTTCACACATGATTGGTACTTAAGAGAGATTTGCTTAATTAGTTATCAGTCACAAAACTGGTTTTAAGGCAACTCATAATTCTCATGAATTTTATTTAAACTGTAATTGGCATTTCTCCTTGAGAAAATTATGAGGGAATAAATTCTACAGGGTAAATAAAGAATCCAAAGACACATCAATCCTTTTTCCAAATGGAAAAAAATAATTAGGCATAATATAATTGCCTTGCCTAGCTGGTAGTCTGAAAGCAATTCATCAATATTATAAATTGATTATTTTATTTGTTCTTCATAGAGATTAGAGTGTTCCCAAGATTGGTCTCATAGACATTAAAATGTGTTGAGAGTACTTTATAATGACTGTGATAAAAGTATTTACATTTCTTCCTTGGTGATTTGATAATGGTACTTACCTGAACACATGCACATATATTTTTGCAATATGAAAATAATCAGTTGCATTTATTGTGCTACCTTGTTGTGAATACTTCCTCTTGAGAATATTTCCTTCATACTATTTTCATGTTATGAGTGGTAGAGAAACATATTTTGCCTGGTTTTTAAATTTTTCAAGTTTTTTTTCTTTTGTACTTTAGAGAAAACTCAGTTTAATGGCAGTTTGACAGCTTTTCTCCTGGTGACAAAATGAAATTGATCAGATGTACACCAGAGCTTTTAGACTCTGAAACATTCAGTGAAGCTACAGGGAATTCTGTCTGAATACTACATGATTTATCAAAACTACTGCATGTAATAGCCAGATTGTTTGTACTAAAATTCCCAGCTTCCTGGATGACATATTTCTTCTTATTTTTCCAAAATGGTTTATAATGCCTCCAATGTGAGGTTTTTGTCTCTTGAGTATTTGTTTATATTATTTTCTGTGCAGATGCCAAAAGGACTGAAGGCAGGATCTTCAGACTCAGAAATCAGGTTTTTCAGTTCCACATAGTTCAAGTCTCTAGTAATTTCCTTAGACTATGATAGACATACACAGTTGTTACCCAGAGAGAAAGAGCTAAAGAAAAACTATCCAGTTATATCTGGTGATTTGCATTTGGCAATATTACTAGAGGATTGTATAAACTTACTTTATAATTTACAACTAACCTGTTTCATTCATGTAAGCTTTCCAGTTCTAGTATAATTATGCATTTCATATTTCAACAATAAAAAGAGAAAATGCAAACTGGATTAGAAACACTTTTGTCATTAGCTACTCTTAACATCATTTTTAAACACTAGTTTCTGTGAAATTTTTGTGAACAAAGTATTATTGATGTGAAGTTGACAACAGTGTAGAGACAACGGTGTTGAGAGTTTTACAGGTTGTTTTTATGACTTTATTGTTGTTGTTCAGTTGCTATGCTGTGTCCGACTCTTTGTGACCTCATGGACTATAGCACACCAGGCTCCTCTGTCCTCCATTATCTCCTGGAGTTTGCTCAAATTCACGTGCGCTGAGTTGGTGATGCTATCTAAACATCTCATCCTCTGCCACCCTCTTCTCCCTTTTGCCTTCAGTGTTTCCCAGCATCCCAGGATCTTTTCCAATGTGATGGCTCTTCTCATCATGTGGCCAAAGTATTAGGGCTTCATCTTCGGTAACAGTCAGTCTCTCCAGTGCTTATTCAGGGTTGATTTCCTATGGATCGACTAGCTTGATATTGTTGCTGTCCAAGGGACTCTCAAGAGTCTTCTCCAGCACCATGATTTGAAAGCATCAGTTTTTGGCATTCAGCCTTCTTTATGGTCTAACTCTCACATCCTTACAAGACTACTGGAAAAACCATAGCTTTGACTACACACAACTTTGTCAGTAATGTGATATCTCTGCTTTTTAATATGCTGTCTAGGTTTGTCATAGCTTTTCTTCCAAGGAGCAAGCATCTTTTAATTTCATGACTGCAGTCATACTCTGCAGTGATTTTAGAGACCAATAAAATAAAATCTGTCACTGCTTCCATTTTCCCCCATGTATTTGCCATGATGTGATGGGGCCAGATGCCATAATCTTTTTTTTTTTGAATGTTGAGTTTTAAGCCAGCTTTTTCACTCTCCTCTTTAACCCTCATCAAGAGGCTCTTTAATTCCTCTTCACTTTCTGCCATTAGAGCGGTATCTTCTGCATATATGAGGTTGCTGATGTTTCTCCTGGCAACTGTGATTCCAGCTTGTGCTTCATCCAGCCCAGCATTTTGCATGATGTACTCTGCATATACGTTGAATGATCAGGGTGACAATATACAGCCTTGCTGTACTCCTTTCCCAATTTGAACTAGTCCAGTGTTCCACATCCAATTCTAGCTATTGCATCTTGACCTGCATACAGGTTTCCAGGTAAGGTGGCCTGGTATTCTCATCTCTTTAAGACTTTTGCCTTTCTAATAAACATAGCATTTGAAAGAGAAGGAAGATCTATTAGTTATGAAGATTTCCTCCATTTACACTATCATATTAGTATTTTCCCTTCCCACTATGCTGACAGAATTACCACATTAACACTATAGTCTGCATTATGAGGACGCAATTATGGCATTCTATCAGTAGACCATAAAGAAATCAACCCTTCTATTGGTAAAAATACTTACTTACAAATTGAATTTCTTTACTACCTTATGTATAGAAAAACCTATTACATTAAAACAGTGCAAATTACTTCTAAATCTAATGTTCTTTACTGGTATTTCACTGGGTGATCGTTTCCATCACAAGAATAATGATAATGTCACTTCATTATTTATAACTTTATAGTGCTATTTGTATACAGTTTAAAGATGACACATCAACTGTCACATCATCAAAAGGACATATTGTCCTATTTTTTCCTCACCAATATCTCCTACTCTCCTCTAGAGAAATATTTAGTTACACTAGAATACAATAATCATGGATTCTATTGCATTGTGGTCCTTAGAGAAAGTATTGAAAGTATCTGATTTTTTAAAAAAATGATCCAGAGGGAGATAGTTGGAGCATTCCAATTTGAAAGTAAATTAAAAAGTATCTATTTTATTTTTTACCAGAAAGATAATCCATAGTCATTAAACTGTGGTTTGTACAGTTAGGGTGCAACAATTCTTAAAAATCCAGATATACCACCCAGAGTGAAGACAGGTTAAGAGAGACTTCTTTCCTGTGATAATGGTAGCTTAATTTATTCAGTTGTCTATGTGTACAACTGCACTGAAAATGCTCTCTGTAGATGTTTTAGGTTGAAAGAATTTCAGAGAAAAATAAATTTGAAAACATTTCACAGTTCATTAGGTGCCTGTACTAGAAATTTCTCTCTTACTTTGGTCAGTCATCATGCAGCCCATGTTCTGGTAGATCAAGTTGTGATCTAAACACAGGTAAAACCACAGCATGGTGACTAACTATTGCTCTTGATTTTTTTCTCATGTTGTTGGTATGGTGCTGATTAATTAATAATGCAATGTACCATTTAAGATTGTGGATTTTCAAGTGAAAATTCACATAATTGGAAAATTACTTAGGAGTAAATGTGATTTGGGAAAGCAAGGTTTTATTGTAATGCAATATCTTTACAGTCAAAACTAAGTAATGCAATTTTTAAGAAATATTTTTAATTTTATTAAGATGCAATGAACATTCAAAAGACATGCACATATATAGCATTTTAAAGACATGCACATGTTATAAATTCCTTTACTAATATTGACAGTTGCATGCTCTAGAAGTTTCAAAACAATGTATTTGTTGTGGGCTAAACTGCTTCTAAATTATTCTATCCATTTCCAGGGCCTCTTATTAAAAAGGTTTTTTTTTTTTTCTTGTTCTGAGAACAGTGGATGAGCAGAAATAGGATACTGCTGACTCTAGCCTAGTTTTCTTTGTAATTGCATTTACCACAAATATATGTAGTGTTTGATACTTAACTAAGTATGATATTGGGTATATGGGTATATGGAGGTTCAAAAGACAAGACTCTTAAACTAGGAATTATAATTCAATGAGAGAGATACACATTTAAAAAATTAATTTTAACATTATAATGATGGCCCTTACATAATATATGTGAAGGAAACACTTATTTCAGTAGAGAAAAGGTACAAAAATTTATTCAAGAATAATAGCTGAACTCTGAACTGGAAATTTAGGGAATAATAGATTGGAGGTATGGAAGCTTAGCTGGAAAATACAATTTGGATGAAGATTCCATGCATAAGACATATTCAGGCAATCAATGCAGAAGAGATGTGACTAACGAATACATCTAATAAGCAAGGTGTTATAGGAAACCAAGTTAGAAGGATAAATATAAATTTATGAAAGGCTTTAAATGCCATGCATTCCCTTTACGTTGAAGACAACCTGAAATTTTCAGAGGCAGAGATTAATGATGTGATCACATATCTCTTTTAGAATGCTAATACTGCTATAGTTGGTCAAAGGAATTGTAGAGGGGAGAAACCCTAGATGAGAAGACAACACTATGGTTTATAAGATATATTCTAAAACTCTGTTATAGCAGTAGAAATATGGGGCAGTATATAAATAAGAAGGAGAGTTTGATGATATAGGTGGAAGAATTTGGTGTCTAAGAGAATCTAGCAGTGAAAGAAAGAGGGAAGGAAACAAAATAAGGATTATTTTTGAGCCGATGTACCTGTAAGGAAGGACATATTTACTGAGGTGAGAAATGAAAGTTGGGTGTTATTCCTGAGAGCAGGTCCAGGGAAAAATACATCCTTGCCCGGAGTGACGTGTTGTTTTTTTTTTTTTTTTAAAGATGACCTTCGAAAAATATACACCATACAACATGAACACAGACAACTCCAAATATAGGTTTTCTGAGTCCTGATTTGAGGTTTACATATGAATCTTGCTCATTGGGTTCTTTATATATTCTAGATACAAATTCTATAAGATATAGTTTTCAATTTTCTTTCCTCAGTCTGTGTTTTTATCTTTCACTCTGTAATTTTTCTTTTTAAATTTCATTAACTATGTCTTTTGAGAAGCATAAGTTTTAATTCTGAGGAAGTCTCATTGATCTTTTTGTGTTTTTCTTTTATGAATTGTGTTTTGGTGTTGTCTCTATGAAACCTTTCCCTAACCTAAAATTATAAAGCTTTTCTCCTATGTTTTTTCTATTATAGTTTTAGGTTTTACATTTACAACTACAGTCCATTAACAGTTACAAACAGTGTGAGATATGGATCTATGTATTTTTGCATATGAATATCCAATAATTCCATTGTCATTTATTGAAAAGACAATGCTTTCTCTAGAGAATTCCTTCAGCATCCTTTAAGAAATTTACTTGTCCGTATATGTGCAATTCTTCTTCTGGACCCTCTCTCCTGTTTGACTGATCTATTTCTCAATCTTTACAGATACTGCATTCCTTCAAATAAGTAACCTTGTAGATAGCCTTGAAATCAGCCACTGTGAGCCATTCAACCTTTTTTTTTTAAGATCATTTTTTTTTGGCTCTTCTAGGACTTTTGAATTTCCAGATAAATTTTAGAAGCAGCTTGGCAATTTCTACGAAAAGTTTGCTGAGTTTTTGTTGTTGTTTTTGTTGTTAACTAGGAGGAGGTGCTTATGGGGTACCGCAACAGATTATACATTTTTGACAAGAATGCTTCTTTCTTTGTGACAGTGTGATCAGTAGGATCTCATAAAGTCTGGTTGTCTGATGCCTAGTGATCCATTGAGATAGAGTTGACAGTTCAGTGGTTATCAGCCCTGTTCCTCCAATGTAAAGTTATATTTTCCTCTTTTAAACATTAAGTAGTAAAGAGATAAGACCTCAGCACTAAGAAAAAATGTCAGTTCCCATCAGTGCTTCCTTTATTGGTTTAACCTTTAAGAATGTTATTTTGAGTCAACAAAGAAGGCTAAAATTAACAGGTTAGTCTCATTTTGCTTTTTGTTTATTTTTGACCTTCATCTTTCCCTCGTCAGGGCTACAATTTCCATGTTAAAGTCAAAAATAAAAAGAGATTTAAAGTTATACTTATGAGGGTTGCACGCTGACTTTGTCACTCTCCCAGTAGTGTTATATTGAACAAGTTACTTGGCATATCTAATCTTTAGTGTCTATATCAGGAGAATATATGAAAATATCATCTGATTAGGAGAATATCATTTGATTCCTTTTGTCATTAGAGGATTAATTAAATGACCACTTTAAATTTATAATAGTAGCAGTCTCATTCAAAACAAATATACAAAAATAAGTATGCCTTCTCAAATCCTTACCAAAATCCTGTGAAGGTAGGCCTTAATAAGCCTATTTTGCCAAACAGAGGCTCAGAGAGATTAAACAACTTGTTGAACAATTTATAGCTTCTAAAGGGCTGTGCTGGAGTTCAAGGCAAATTCAGTGCCAGGGAGAATGCTATTTCCATTTTTTAATGTTGTCTGTAATGGCCACCTATGAGGCTGAGCTTCCCTCATGGGGTCTAGAGTTTGGACCTAAAATATGGTCACATAGTCTATTGCCTTAGTTGTTTCTGGGAAATTCGGGCTGGAGGAGGGGAAAGGTCATGGTACCTGGACAGTGGAACCCTGGGTGTTTGTCACTGATTTATATTTTATTTATTATAAAATCACTTGAAGTTTTGAGATTTCTTTCTATTGAAGGAGTAATAATTTTGCCCTTTCTACTTCAGGGACCTGTAATTGTTCAGTAGGTAATACACTATAATGTAGGGCTTCCCTGGTAGCTCTTTGCAAATTTATGAGCATGTCATTTTAATTCATATACCTCCTTTGAAACGTATGTCCTTACAAAATTCAGGTGATATCTGTAATAATGGGAGACTGCAGCTATACTCATGTAATATGTTCCATACGACACTTGCAGTAATAGCATCATCAAATATCATGTGACCTTGACATCATGATTTATCCACTAATGGGAAATTGTAATTAATGTTGTTTCTTTACTACAGGTCATCCTGACTCCTTTACATTTTCATGTGACCTCAGAATATGCAGGATATACTTGTTCACTTGGCCATTTTTGTTTTGACATTTCCTTTTAGGTATCTTTTCTTGGAGAGATTTCTTTATTTGTAATTCTCAAGTTTTGTTTGTGAAGTTTTCATTCACAGTTACTAAACAACATAAGGTAAATAGAAAATGACTAGATATCTAAAGTTTAAATGTAAGTCACCATTGATAATTTGGCCTCTTGAATAGATAGCCACATCTTCTTGACAGGTATGTGTGGCCTGACTGCCCTTCCTGAGTAGTACAGAAGAAAGAATGAGGAGAGGGAAGAAGAAAGAAAGACTGCTGGCGTGCCTAAGCTATTGAATTTGTGACTTATAAGAGGGTTCATGTTATGTTAGAATGTACTTAATATTTTACAGGTGAATAATAAAATGTTACCATAAATCTTACCACCTACCCAGACCTCCTCTTAAAATAGAATTGCAGCTCCCATCTTTTTCCATTTGTAACTTACTATTTTTCTAAAAAAATTTGAATTTGGGATTCAGTTCTTTCTTACTCACAGTGTGAAATATAGGCCAGTCAACCTAATCATACACACTAAATTAAACTTTTAATTTTGGATTAAGTTCAAAATAGAGACAGCTAATCTGAAGATGACGTGCCTTTCAAATAGATCAATTATATAGTAGTTTTCGTCACTCAGTTTAGTCACTCACTTTGCAACTCCATGGGCTGTAACCTCTCAGGCTCCTCCCTCCATGGGATTCTCCAGGCAAGAATATAGGGGTGGCTTGCCATTTCCTTCTCCAGGGGATCTTCCTGACCCAGGGATTGAATGCGAGTCTCTCACATTGCAATCATAGGGCAGAATATACATTGGAAAACCAAATAATATGTAAATTTGGCTAAGTACAGATAATAGAAAATGCAAGAAATAGTAAAATGAAAAAGTGCTATTTAATCATCTAATTCAAAAATTTGAGAAAACCACTGTGAAAGTGAAAGGTAGCTTCAGGAGAAAAAAGGAAACATTTTGTAAATGGCTATGTGTTAATCCCAGGACAAATGCTGGGACTTGCTTTGTTTCAAAAGTACTTCTCAACTATATGAATTGAAAAGGTAATTTTTTTTTTTATTATTAGAAATCTGCTAAACATGAATACTGTAGGGAAAAAAAAAAACACAAATAAGAATAGGTAAGAGAAAAAGAATTTTTTTTTTTGAGACACAAATAGTTCTAGACATAGAGATCAACAGCTTGTGAAAGAAAATCTTGGTTCTCAATGAGTGCCACAGATTTGCTTCAAACACTTTCCTTTTATGCATATATGGCTCAACTTCTAACATTTATATAGTCCATACAAATAGAAAGTAAACTGTCTCCTTTCCTCCAAGAACATTTTATAAGAAAGAGTTACAAACACAGAAAATGCTATCTCAGAAATCCATGAACAAACTCTTCTAATATTACACAGTTTGATTGACTGACTCTGTAAATGGTTTGAGCAAATATCCTAAAATTTCTTCTGTATTTCTGCACTTCAGTAATTCTACAATTATGGGAAATTGATAAGAATAATACAATAGCTTATTGAAGTTATGGTTTATCCAAATAAAAATAGTGAAGGAAGCATACTTCATATGTTCATGTTCTGTGAGGTAGCATATTGCCTTCACTATTTTATTACTTGGATAAAAGTGAAGTCACTCAGTTGTGTCCAACTCTGTGACCCTGTGGACTGTGTCCATGGGATTTTCCAGACAAGAGTACTGGAATGGGTTGCCATTTCCTTCTCCAGGGTATCTTCCCCACCCAGGGATTGAACCTGGGTCTCCTGCATTGTAGGCAGATGCTTTACCATCTGAGCCACCAGGGAAGTCTTGCTTGGATAAACCTTACTTTAATAAGTCAGTATATGAACATATTACAGTATTTTTTTTTTCAAGGGAAAAATATTGGGATGTCCAGAAAGTGTATCTGAGTTTTTCTCTAACATCTTATGGAAAAACCAGAATGAACTTTTTGGCCAACCCAACGTTACTCTACCAGCACTCTATTTAGATTAACCACTGCAATAAGTAAAACATCTGACTGCTTATAAGAAAGGTTCAACAGTCACTATCATGAAATTCAAAGTCCCACACAGTCTAACCTTAGACTTCTTTCCCAAATTATGTTCTACATTCACATATTCCATCTATTATCCCTTGTTCCCTTCTTCCCATATACATTTCTAGTCCTCTAGAATACACTCTGGGCTTCCCTGGTGGCTCAGAGGTTAAAGCATCTGCCTGCAATGCATGAGACCTGGGTTCAATCCCTGGGTCGGGAAGGTCCTCTGGAGAAGGAAATAGCAACTCACTCCAGTATTCTTGCCTGGAGAATCCCATGGACGGAGGAGCCTGGTACCCTATAGTCCACGGGGTCGCAAAGAGTCGGACACAACTGAGTGACTTCACTTGACTTGAGAATACACTATAGTTTTCTCACTGTACCTTTCACAGAAATGTACTTCTCCCCGCAGTCTCCTGTAGACATCCTTATCCTTCAGAACCTCACTCAAATTTAACTGCCTTTGTGCTATTACCTCAGTGCAATTTGGGCTCCATAATCACTGCAGATGGTGATTGCAGCCATGAAATTAAAAGACGCTTGCTCCTTGGAAGGAAAGTTATGACCAACCTAGATAGCATATTAAAAAGCAGAGACATTACTTTGCCAACAAAGGTCCATCTAGTCAAAGCTATGGTTTTTCCAGTAATCATGTATGGATGTGAGAGTTGGACTGTGAAGAAAGCTGAGAACCGAAAAATTGATGCTTTTGAACTGTGGTGTTGGATAAAACTCTTGAGAGTCCCTTGGACTGCAAGGAGATCCAACCAGTCCAACCTAAAGTAGATCAGCCCTGGGTGTTCATTGGAAGGACTGATGCTAAAGCTGAAACTCCAATACTTTGGCCACCTCATGCGAAGAGTTGACTCATTGGAAAAGACCCTGATGCTGGGAGGGATTGGGGGCACGAGGAGAAGGGGGCGACAGAGGATGAGATGGCTGTATGGCATCACCAACTTGATGGACATGAGTTTGAGTAATCTCCGGGAGTTGGTGATGGACAGGGAGGCCTGGCGTGCTGCAATTCATGGGGTCATGAAGAGTCGGACACAACTGAGTGACTGAACTGAACTGAATCCTTTCTTCCATATTTTTGTCTCAGAGTCCTTTGCACTTGTACCAGAGTGCTTTAATGTGCTCTTTCTATATCATGGTTATTAAGTTGTTTCCATTAGTATAATAGAATGGGCACCATTTGAGGGTAGAGAATGTCATTTGTGTGAAGCTCTCTCCAGTATTTAGCTCAATGGCTTGACCACAGGAGATAGTCAATAACTGAATTTATTGTGACATGTAATTATTCAGATGTTGAATATTTAGTCTTCAGGAGATCCTCTTCCTCCATATGACAGTTCTGTTTTTGCACCTTTCTCTATTTGGAAATATCTTCGTTTGAAAATATGTTGAAAGCAATGAGAAGAATCCCACTGTCGAGCAGGAAAACATGTTGTTGCTCAGTCACTAAGCTGTGTCTGACTCTCTGCTGCCCCATGGACTATAGCACAGCAGGCTCATCTCTCCTTCACTGTCTCCTGGAGTTTGCTCAAGTTCATGTCCATTGAGTCAGTGAGAATATAGAAGACTGCAAAGAAAAGTTTATTTGGAGTCTTAGGAATTGCAATTCAGGAGACAGATTCAGGTAAAACCAAAAGAATATTTCAGGCAAGAGAAGGAGTAAGGGACTGAAAAAGGCAAAAATCATAAGCTTGTTAAAGCTGTCTGACAAGAATTATGATTGACTCTGACACAAGAAAGGAAACATTTGTCTTTAAGGGATGATTTGTCAGGAATTATTTAGGTTAAAGGTCCAATAACTATCTGGAGTTTCTGAAACATTGGGCAGACAGATGTTCTGGATGCCTGCATTAAGACAAAAAATGGTCAAAGGTCAGATTCCATCCAGCCTGATGTGGAGTCACACTGCCTCAACAGCCTCCTGGCTCCATTTTAGAGGACTTTCTTAGCAATATAAACTCTATTTTTATTTTCTTTCACACCATGAAAATAATTTTAGTTACATGCACAAATAAAATGTTTAATGAGAGATTAGATTTGACAGGTTATAGAATGAAAAATCGGATTATCTATAAATTACATATAATCCTGGGTTATAATTTAGTCTTGCTGAAAGAGAGACTTGCCTTTGTTTACAGCTCCTAGAAGGTAACCTGTTTTTAGCTCATGGGAAGTAACCCAAATGATAGGAGTATCTTTGTTATTCCTGTTGTTCATCATGGGACCACACTTGCCCAAAAGATGACTCAGAGTCGGGCCATACACAATCAATAATCTTAGGGAGCTGGCTATTCCAAAATCACCCATCATGTGATTAGAGGTGTGGGGATTTGTGCCATGTGAAGTTAGCCTAGGTCTTCTGGAGGAGTTGAAGGTGTGGTTCTAGAGATTGAGTCCACCCTCATGAATCAGTCACTCAATACAGGTTCCAGACATTAGCATGGACATCTAGAACTTCTTGAGTTGGTAATAATTCATACGTATTATCACATACACATGTGGTTTCTTGACAGAAGCTTCGTGCTTGGAATCCTCCCAGATTCTAGCCTATGAATCTCTTCCAATGTCTGATTCTAATTTATATCTTTTTCCTGAGATCAGTGTTTCCTTAACTCTCAATCTGGCAAACTACAGGTAATTTCTCTAACAACAGAGCATCTCTAAATTTTAAAGATACAAGATTTTAGTTTGTTCCCCCTATTCTGCTCATTTCTTAGGACCTTGTTCTATGATTTATCTGTTGATACACTCACATGTCCATCTCACTAATGTTCATTTCCTTATCAAATGCCTAACTCAAAGTAGGGCAATGAATGTTTACTAAAATGAATTATCGAATATCTGAAATGGCACAATTTTAAATCAGCTTACTCAAGATGGCTGCACTTAGGCTCTGTCATTAGCATAGAATGTTGAGATCTTGTGAATTTCACTCCCAAAATGCTCTCTCTTAAATAAATAAAATTATTTTTTGTAATACTACTATAGGGATAATTATCATCTTTTAATTAAGAGGACACTGATTTGGGATTTAGAATAATAGGGAATATACTGAGCTCTGCTTAGCTGTGCAACTCTGAGGAAATCACTCTTCTTTAAATTCTTGTTTCTTTATCTGGAGAAAGAGGAATTAAGCTTTAGTTTCTTGTTATATAATCTTTTTAAAGTTTGAGAGATATTAATATTCCATTTTATTTCTCCTAACTACTAACAGAGTAATTATAATATATGCATTAATGAATATGTATCTTCAATGTACATATGTATGTACAAAGATTTAAGGCAATTGCGTTTATACAAAAATAATTTATTTCTTGTGTGTGTTCAGTTGCTCAATCATGTCCTTCTCTTTGGGGCCCCATGGACTGTAGCCAGCCAGGCTCCTCTGTCTTTGGGATTTCCCAGGCAAGAATACTGGAGTGAGTTGCCATTTCCTCCTCCAGGGATCTTCCCGACCCAGGGATTGAACCCTTGTCTTCTGTGTCTCCTGCCTGGTAGGCAGGTTCTTTACCACTGAGCTAAGAAGCCCCAGTTTATTTCTTGGTGGTGTTTGAACACTGTAGTGAGGGTAGGTAATGGGTAGAATATCTATCACATCTGATCAAGGGTGACTGAACATAACATTTTCTGATGACCTCTTTAAAAAGTGTATGAAACTTGAGGGAAAATTTCTCCATCCAAAAAAAAAAAAATGTGACTAAGGCTTTTATTAAAGACAAATTAAATTCAGCTGTAGATGAATTTATAATTCTTAGTAATGTAAACTGTGAATATATTTGAGAGCACAACACCTAGTTTCTATTCCCATGGATTATAATACCTATTCATTTATTCACTTACTCATTCATACATTTATTTATTTGTATATTCAACAAAAATATATCAAGCATCCGTTGTACCTCAGGTGTCATGCTAGGTAGTGAGGTTACAGAGATAAATAAGATGGTCTCTAGCTTCAGGAAGTAACCAAGTTGCAGCTCACTTTGTTGACTTTTATTATGTTTAGATATATAAAGGATAGCCTGTACAAATGCAAATAAATCCCACTTTAGAATCTGCAGCCTCTGTGAGCAGTTTTTGGGAGGAAAGACAGAGGAAATGTACAGAATAACAAAGTTGACTTCCCACTGCAAGACCCAGAAATAGTTTCTTTAAGGTTGCTGAAATCTTTAGTCATCAATAAATATTACATATGTGGACAGTATCTGTAGGAGACCAAGTTAAAATGCAAGAATATTGCTTATGCATGTATAATTCATGAGAGTAGTTTTCCAAATAACCTTTAGTAAAATCTAATGAATTAAGCTGATTTACCAGTTGACCTCTTAGGCCCCGAATGTGTGCTATAGGATGCATAAGCTCCGGCACAAGGAGCAAATAAAAGCAGAGAGACTAGCTGAAGTAGATGTAAGGCGTGTGGGAGGGGAATGACCCCCAAAACACTTACTTCTCTTTGCCTAAGGCCTTCCCTTGCAACTGATATCAATCTGTATAGTTAGGGAAGTGAATGGCACATAGCAGAAACAAGTGTTGGATTTTAATAGCATTAGATTGTTCCACCTTCTCTCTTAGAGATACTTAGATTCCAGTTTCAAAGTTAGATATGTATGACACTTTTTTTTTTTTAAACAAACAGTATTTGGTCAGTAGTGATGCTCACGTTGTGTGAGTCACGCTAAGTCTCTTCAGTGATGTCCGACTCTTTGTAACCCTGTGGCCTGAGATTGCCAGGCTCCTCTGTCCATGGGATTCTCCAGGCAAGAATACTGGAGTGAGCTGCCATGCTTTTTCACAAATTGAAAGCCTGTATATGACTAAATGTTTTTTAGAATTTTATATCTATTATAGCACTCCAAGCCCAAAACACATATAGCTAAAGAGTTTGAAAAATATTTGAGTTACATGAAAAGATTTGGCTAACTGGTATTTGAATGGCCATGAAGTCAAATATTAGCAAATTATAAAACATATATGGAAAAATTTTTTTAAAGAAGGAAAGAAAAGTATAGGGTGTAAAGGGTAACCAGATACATAAGACTTTTAAAAAGCTTTGTGAAAGTTTTAAAGTTGTTATCAAATGCTCCACAAATATAATTACATTTGTATAATTATAGATACATATATATAATTAATACATATACACACATATATAATTATTATAATTATATTTGAGAATATATTAATAATATTTACTAAACTATAATTGTTTTTATAAGAAGATGACATAAGAAAATAAACCCTCTTTTATCTCATTTAATATGTAGTATTGGAGCATAAATACACTGACTTGCTTTGGATTAGGAAATGCCAAAGGGAAAAAAAAGTCAGTTTCTTCCCTAGCACAGAAAGGATTTTTGTTTGTCTCAACAAGAATCAGCCATCTGTAACTGCTTGGGCATTAAAGACAGGTTTACCCAAATCCAGAAATATTCACTCGTTGATGAGAGGAAATGATCCTGTTTTGGTTGCCTTTATTGAACCAAATATTTAGAAGCAGCTCCATGATCACAGAACATAATTCCTTTTATTTACCACACATAAATATATATGGTATACTGGAGAAGGGAATGGCTACCCACTCCAGTATTCTTACCTGGAGAATTCTATGGACAGAGGAGCCTGGCAGGCTATAGTCAGACATGGCTGAACAGCTAACACTCACTTTCATATAAAATAATATGCAAGTCATCAGTCCCTTTTGTTTATAACACAATAAAATTTAAAGTTTGTTGCTTTTGAAATTTTTTTAAAAGTATTTATTTTATTATTTATTTTGGCTGTACTGGGTCTTCATTGCTGCTCGGGCTTTTTCCTAGTTGTGGAAACTAGTTAGAGCTACGCTCTAGTTAATGGTCATGGGCTTCTCTTTGCAGTGGCTTCTTTTGTTGCAGAACATGGCTCCAGGGTTCTTGAGCTTCCGCAGTTGCAGAACATGGGTGCAGTAGTTGCAGCTCCTGGGCTCTAGAGCACAGGCTTAACAGTTGTGGGATGAGGGTGTAGTTGCCCTGCAGCACATGGGATCTTCCCAGACCAGAGATCCAACCCATGTCTTCTGCATTGGCAGGCAGATTCTTTAACACTGAGCCACCAGGGAAAGCCTAAAGTTTGTTGCTTGCTAAAACCATGGGTTTTAGAAATTTGACAAAATGGAAAGTACTTGATAATTATTTTCATCATCTAGATTCAAGATACACATGATGTATTTTAATAATTTTATTTCTCTAGTTGAACTAATTAAATAAGAAGTAAAAACTTTATATAGTCATTGAATTGGATTCCATTAGGCTACAAAACAAAAACTTGCCAAAAAAAAAACTGAGAGAACCTGACCTCTCAGATATTTTTGTTGACATGTGTAACATGGTAAATTTTATTCTAAAACTGTGTCTTCTGTCTTTGATTTTAATATTGATATTATTATGTGAAATCTAGAGAAACAGGATGTTAAGAGATTTCATTACCTGCTATTACTGAGTGAGCTAAGACAAGTCATTTAAACTCTCTGAATTTGAGTTTCTTTATCTATGAAAATGTCTACCTGACAGGTTTATTATGAGTAGCATAAGAAATAAATAAATGGAAAATAACTTAAAGATATAACAAAACAGAAACAAACTTACATATACAGAGAATAAACTAATGGTTGCCAGAGAGTAGTGGAGATGGACAAAATGGGTAAAGAAGGTTCAGAGGTACAAACTACAAGTTACATATTAATAATAAATAAGTCACAGGGATGTGACAGGGAATATTGTCAGTAATGTATAATAACCTTGGTGTATAATCTGTAAATTATTGAACCAGTGTGTTGTACTCTTGAAAATAATATAATATTGTATTATACTGAAACTTCAATAAAAACAAACAAACAAACACCCACTTGAAGAGTTTCTGTAGAAATTAGGCTGATAAGCTCCAGGCAGGCCATGTTCCTGTTCTAATTTGATGGAAGAATGTTACGTACATACCTGTCTATGCCTGTTGAACAAATGTTAACTATTTATTCTGTCAGTCAAGATTTGACAAGAATTCTGTCTTAGAAAATTCAAATTTAATCTCTCTGCTGAGCTCCTGTTCAGTGACATATCTCCATAATTTACAGTGCTTTTAATGTTGCTTGCTTCCTGCCTGCCTTTTTACTGGAAATGAAATAAATAGAAATGCAATAAATATCTAAAAGGATACGATAAGGAAAAAAAAGGATAAAAGTAACATACTATCAGGCAAATGCAGTCTGAGTCAGCAACGTCTTTTAAGTTGAAGTAACTATGTAAGTGGCTATGAGATTTCCTCTGAAATCGAGGGAGAGGCTGTGGTTAAAGTGCATAGTAAAGATCCCAGGCATCGAGGCTGCCAGCTCTTACCCTTCCACTCACAAATAGCCTGAGACTCTCCAATGTGTGTTTAATACCCACAGGGGAGTGGAGTCTAAGCAGCTTAGGCAGGTCCCATTGAGTTTTCCTTAGCAGTTCTAACAATTCAAAGACATTTCCAAAAGTACCTTTTGCATGGAACAGGACACTGCCAAGGGCACAGTGGAAAGACGTAAGACAAGATATACACACATACATACATTTTTTTTCTTCTTTTTATTGGTGGAAAATTTCAGAGTAGGCTGAGAGAAGTTATTAGAATAAAAAATAAAATATTCATTAATTTGCAAGGAAAAAAGACTATGGGAAATCAGAATGTAGGAAAAGTACAACAGTTGGATAAACTGCACAATCTGCCTGTAGAATACAGAATAAGAAATCCATGTACAGAGTAAAAGTGCACAGTCTCTGACCACTGTGTCAGATGCCTATGTGTTTGAATGTTTACATCAATTTATATCCATGTCCCTACATTCATGTTCTCACCCGGGAGTCCCAATCCGCTGCCTAGTGATGGTCCTTATAACCAGGAGCTGGAAGGAGCCCTTTCCTGCCCTAAGTGAACTGGATCTGCTGGAACAGGAAAAGCAAAGCTCTCCTTATTCCCAGATCTGAACCCACCTGCAAGACAGAGCAGACAAACGTCCCAAGAAGCCCAGGTCAGTGTGTTTACATCCACTCACTTCACTTCTCTTTTTCTAGCTCAGGATTTCTAGGTTGTCCTCCCTAAACTAGACCATCAAAGATGAAGGGGAAGGGAAGTACCACAACTGTCTGATTGCTGGCAGAACCCAGTCTGAGATCCATCATTTGATGATTTTGAGAAGCAACTTTATATATGTTTTCCAGTTTTCCAGGGTAGAAAGTTGTGGTTTTTCTCCCCCCACACTCCACCCTATCCTTTAGGGATGCGCACTTGCATTCTCTGGCCTTGGGGCTCACTCTTGGAGTAATCCTCTCAATCTACTAGCCAGTTACTTAACCAGACACACCATCCCTAAACAAACAAACAAAACAAAAATCCACTTGTGAGACTGAATTAAAAATGTCTCTAGGTGCCTTGTCTTTGTGATTTGTGGATATTCTGAAGTGAAAGGCACAGAAGGAGCCCTTCTTGTCCAGATCTAAGGTCAGTGGTGTTTCAGCAAAGCATTCATCTTAGTTTCATTTTGTTTTTTGGCTTGTCTTATAATGCTGATTTATTTTCAAGAAGCCTTGTCATGAAAATGAAGAATGCATTTGGTCCCTTGAAAAAAGTTGCTTTATTCTAAACATTCTCTTACAAGGCAAGCCTGCAGATTTAATGCCCTTGCTTTTTGTTATTTGAGGTCAACAAGAAATTGCTATAAGAAAGTGGGACTAAGCAATGTCAAACTGTTATCAAATCCTAATTCCATGTTTGAGTTTGGAGATCTTAGACAACCAATGGTAATAGAAAGGAAACTATCCTGTCCATTTATAATAGTGAGTATTCTAAATACAGAATTTTAATATCATCGCTCATCTTTTCCCCTTGTATCTACTGGTACTGAAGAAAGATTTATAAAGAAGGAAATATTTGTGGAAACCTACCATAATTTTTATAATTATAATTAGAGCTTTTACCACTAATTAGTTCATAACAGAAGTTCTTTCCATAAAATTTATAGTGTTTCACATAAATATAAGGGAAAAGGTAAATCGAATGCTCTTTCTTGAGTTTTTGTTCCTAAATTCTATTACTTCATGGTGAATTTCACTGTATTTTAGCTTTTACAATTTTATTTTTTTTCTTGTGAAAGGGACATTTAACATGAGATCTACTCTCACCAAATTTTTAAATGCACAATACAAAATTGTTAAATATAGGTACAATGTGGATACAGCAGATTTCTAGAGTCTGTTCATGGTGCATAAGTGAAACTTTATACCCTTAAAACAACTCCCCATTTCCTCTTCCCCCTTGCCCCTATAGAGTAATATTATACTCTGTTTCCATGAGTTTGACTATTTAAGATACCTCACCTAAGTAGAACAATGATGTATTTGTTCTGTGATTGGCTTACTTCATTTAGTGTACTGTCTTCCAGGTTCATCCATGTCATTGCAAATGGCAGGATCTCCTTTTTTAAAGGCTGAGTAATATTCCATTCTCATATTCATATAATATGAATATTATATATATATATTCACATAATGAATATATATAATATTCATATAAAATTCCATATACACACACACACACACACACACATATATATATATTTTTTTCTTAATCCTTTCATCCATCAAAGGACATTTAGATAACTTCCAAGTCTTGGCTTTTGTGAATAATTCTGTAATGAATATGGGTGTGCAGATATCTCTTTGAGATCCTGATTTTTACTCCTTTGTCTATATACCCAGAAGTAAGATTTCAGGATGATATGGTAGTCTGTTTCTCATTTTTGAGTAACTTCTATACTGTTTTCTATAGCAGCTTGATTATTTTATATTTCCACCAAAAATGTACAAGGGTTTCCTTTTCTCTACATCCTTTTCAGTATTCACTATGCTTAGATTTTTCAATAACAGACATACTGTCAGGTATGAGATGATATATCATTGTAGCTTTGATGTCCATTTCCTTGATGAGTAGTGATGTTTAGCATTTTTCATATACATTTTGGCTATTTGTGTGTCTTTGGAGAAATATCTGCTTAACTCTTTTGCCCATTATTAAATTAGTTTTTAAATTTCTTTTTATTATTGAGTTTTTGGAGTTCCTTATATGTTCTGCATGGTGGTGGTGATTTAGTCACTAAGTCATATCTGACTCTTGCACCCCATGGACTGTAGCTGCCAGGTTCCTCTGTCCATGGGATTTCCCAGGCAAGAATACTGGATCAGGTTGCCTTTTCCTTCTCTGGGGATCTTCCTGGCCGAGGGATCAAACTGACATCTCCTGCATTGTGGGCAGTCTCCTGCATTACAGGCAGATTCTTTACCTCTGAGCTACCTGGGAAACCCGTGTTTTGCATAGGAAACCCTGATTAGATATATGGTGCACAAATATTTTCTCCCATTCTTTTAATTATGTTGATTATTTCCTTTGTTGTGCAGAAGGTTTTTGGTTCGATGTAGTCCTACCTGTCCATATTTGCTTTTATTGCCAGTGCTTTTGTTGTCATAGCCGAAACATCATTGCCAAGATCAATGTCATGAAGTTTTCCTCTCATGTTTTCCTTTGTGAGTCTTACAGTTTCAAGTCTTGGGTTTAATCTTTAACCCATTTTGAATTAATTTTTTATGTATGGTGTACAATATGGATTGAATTTCATTCTTTTTCATGTGAATATCCAGTTTTTCCAGCACCTTTTGTTGTAGAGACTGTCCTTTCCCTATTGTATATTTTTGGCACCTTGTGGAAAATCAGTTAGCGACATATGTGTGGTTTTGTTTCTGGGTTCTCTATTCTGTTCCATTGGTCTACATGTCTATATTTATGCAAATGATATGCTGTTTTAATTACTGTAGCTTTGTAATAAAACTTGAGATCAGGAATAACAAAGTTGGAGGCACCATACTTCCTGATTTCAAAATAAGCTTTATAATTTATGTAGGCAAATATACAAATTTTCTGGGATTTACTAACACTGAGAAGGTCTACAGAGTTTTGAACTAAATATTGGAAAGAGTAGAATAGAATAGCAGTTGTTTTCAACAAAGTCATTCTAAGCTCAACCTTTTTTCTTATCACCAATTTCTCAAGATTTCCCAAATGTATAATAAAACAAATGGTGGGCTTTATAAATTTACTCTTTAAAGTATATGCTCTTTTCATAGTAAGCTGTGTTTATTCTAAGACTGAGGTGCTCCCTGGGGTGGGGAGGGGCGGTTAAGATCCCACGTACTCTGTGGATTGGCCAAAATTTTTTTAAAAATCATAAGCATGTTTAAAGCATCCTTTTAAAAAAAGACTGAGGTGTTCCTTTGGGGCAATGCATAAATGAGAAGGCTCCATCCCATATATTGGGTTATGTTAATAGGTTATAGCCACATTAATCTTTTGAGTTCTGGATTTAGTCATTTGGAAGTAAATGCTCTCTAGAGAGATCCTCATCAAGACATAACTAAGCAATTGTTAGAACTGAAGGCTGTTTTCTGAAACAATGAAGCACCTTTCATTATGAACAATCTAAAAATTGCAGACTATTTCATATTTACCTGTTGATACATTTTAATGAGTGTAATTTGAGCAACAGGAGGCCTTTAAACTTATACATTTACCTGAAATCTTAACCACAATATGCAATGTCAATATGAATATACTGTTTTAAATAAATATTTCTACAACTTAAACCTGTCATTTTCCTAGGTTTATACTTGCTGTTATATAAGTTGCTCCTATTTTGCTAAAATAAGTCAGTTCCTCTGCCTGCTAATTGCCAGATTATAACTTGAGTGTTTGGGCCTTTTTGTTTGTTTGTTTGTTTTTTTTAAGGCACCAGTTTATGTCATTGTAAAACTAAGTATACATATGTACTATAGTAAAGAGAATTTCTTTCTATAAATGTGTGCTGTATCTAGGAGATCCTTCCATTTATCCCAAAGTATTCACTTATCTGAGTCAATTACCTTTCTTCCTTTATAGATCTACCCTATCATCTTCTGCTTTCAAATTCAGATTATATCTTTTTCAGTTTTCATAATTAGAGACATAAAAATACCTTTAGTTTTCTGTTGCAATTCCACTTTTTCATTTTATCTTTCTGGCAATGACTAACATTCTTTTAAATGTTTATCTGCAGTTCTTTCACTTTCTACTGATAAGAATATATATGTATGAAAACACAGTTATGGAAAAATCACAAAATTTCCCCCAAGTTTGAAATTTAATTGTTAAACAGTTTATAAGTTAATTAAACATGTTTAAATGTATTGATATGAAGATTCCATTTCCGTGTTCCTGACATTGGTTTGCTCTCACCTTTGGCCACATCATTCTACTAAAATTTGTCAATGTATCTTTCCTTGTTTCTAAATTTGGTCCAAGCTTTTCACTGAAATCCTCAGATTTCTTTATCAAAACTACATATTAATGCTCTGAATTTTTTTCATAATTTTTGTGGAAAACTTTTTACACTTATTGTAGGGAATCAAAAGTGACCACTAACTATCATGTTTCTATGTGACTGTTTATATGAGTAACAGTGTTGTCTCATGAGGATGCTCCAGGTTCCAACAAATACATTTAAAGATGCACTATTTATGGCTAACTCCTTCTTTTACCCTCATCTTTATCCCACTGAGATTATGGATCATCTTTTTTTGCAGAACCACCCATAGATTTCTAGTTTCTACCTACATGTGGCATATAGAATTTGTCATAGTCATTTTGCCCGACTCTGAATTCCATTTTGCAGTTGTAAACTGATCAGCAATATGCATCTTAGAATTCTGTTGTTTTTGATTAAACAGATAAACACATCTAGTGTGACAGAAATTAGATTATGAGAAACATATTTTTTTTCTTTTCAAGGTTCATCATAAGAAATGTAGTAGTTCATAAAATAGAAAAAGCAAGAAAAAGTTCAGCGCTTTGAGCTTAATGTAGTGATTGAAATGGAAAGCCATGTAAAACCTCCAAGGATGTGTTCTTCCAAGAAAGGCAGAGAATTGTGGAGACACTTTACATGATGGGATGTATAAGTAGGGCCCTGGAGGTCCAGATGTGAAAGCAAACTACTGGAGTTAAGCACTTAGCTGAAAATTGCTTTCTGCCATCTGAGCTGGAAGCAATCAGAAGCCAGGCATGAAGGATTAAGTGAAATACTTTAGGTGTATACTTGGCTTCTAAAAGTTGGAATTTTATTTTTCTTCTTTTAATGCCCAGGCTAACACCTGACTCTCTTCACAATATGCAGAATTAAAGTGTTCCCATGATAACTTACTTTTAAAAATCAGGGAAAAGGAATATATTAACACTAAAAAGCAACTCTCCAGAACTCTTTGGGCTGCTGTAGAATATATAGTGTAATGTTGGAAAGTTTTTATTTGAAGGATCATACCCCTAAAAGATTTCTGGGAATACTTGGTCCCAAACTGTCATGTGATAGATAAGAAAAAATGAGACGTGGAAAAGGGAATTAACATGCCTGCTATAAGAGGCTCTTTCATTAATCTTCTGTCATTGCCTTTAATTCTGTGGCCATACCTATTCAGATAGTATTATCAGGGGAGAAAAACAATCACTGGATCAGATGTCCTGGTTATCATTAAGGTTGTGATTTATAGTTTGAAAACAAGTCATTTTACTCTTAAGTAACTGTGACCAGATGATATTGATTTAAATAATTTCACCTTATCAACGATCTGTTGTTGTTCAGTTACTCAGTTGTGTCTGACCCTTTGCAACCCCGTGGACTGCAGCATGGCAGGCTTCCCTGTCCTTCACCAACTCCTAGAGTTTACTCAAACTCATGTCATTGAGTTGGTGATGCCCTCCAACCATTTCAGCCTCTGTTGTTCCCTTCTCCTCCCGCCTTCAATCTTTCCCAGCATCAGGGTCTTTTCTAATGCGCTGGTTCTTCGCATCAGGTGGCCAAGGTATTGGAGCTTCAGCTTCAGCATCAGTCCTTCCAATGAATATTCAGGATTGATTTCCTTTAGGATGGGCTGGTTGGATCTCCTTGCATTCCAAGGGCCTCTCAAGAATCTTCTCCAACACCGCAGTTCAAAAGCATCAATCCTTTGGCACTCATCCTTCTTTATGGTCCAGCTCTCATATCCATACATGACTACTAGAAAAACCATAGCTTTAACTAGATAGACCTTTGTTGGCAAAGTAATGTCTCTGCTTTTAAACATGCTGTCTAGGGTGGTCATAGCTTTTCTTCCAAGGAGCAAGTATGTCTTAATTTCATGGCTGCAGTCACCATCTGCAGTGATTTTGGAGCCCAAGAAAATAGTCTGTCACTATTTCCATTGTTTCCCCATCTATTTGCCATGAAGTGATGGGACTGGATGCCGTGATCTTCATTTTTTGAATGTTGAGTTTTAAGCTGGTCATCTGTTGGTCCTTTATTGGACCAGAACCTGGTGGTCCGGAGTCGATGATGAAAAAGTGAAAGAAGGAAAGAGGCTAATATTCCCTGGGTTACGCAGCCAGCTTTCGCACTCCAGGGAATCAGCCAGAAATAGACAGAGAGAGAGAGAGAGAGAAAGAAAGACAAGGGGACCCAAGCTCTGATGGAACAAAGGTGTTTTAATCAACATGGTGTGGACATACATATTGTCTTACAAGGTAGTTATTCTCAGCAAAGATAAAGATTAAAATTCCAGACTTACAAAATACATGGCGATCCCTATCAAAGAGAAAGAGTTGTAAACAATCACTTTTACCACATGGTTCATAAGAAGGAAGAGGGTACTTATCACCGTAATGAGAAACTAATGAAGGAAATGCCTGGATTCCTCAGCCCTGGGAAAAGCGTGCCTCTCCTCTTAATTCCTGAATATTCAGGAATTAATAAGGACCAGAGGATTCCTGACAGATCCTAAACAGCACACAGGAAGCCTCCTGTTAAATGCTTCCTGACAGTTATCATTCTTTTTTATCACTTTTAATCATTTTTTCACTCTCCTCTTTCACTTTCAACAAGAGGCCCTTTAGTTGCTCTTCACATTCTGCCATAAGGGTGGTGTCATCTGCATATCTGAGCTTGTTGATATTTCTCCTGGCAATCTTGATGCTAGCTTCTGCTTCATCTAGTCTGGCATTTCTCATGATGTCCTCTGCATATAAGTTAAATAAGCAGGGTGACAATATACAGCCTTGACATACTCCTTTCCCAGTTTTGAACCTATCAACAATAGATTCTTTCTTTCTCCTGAAGCTTTCAATTCTTCAGATCCCATTTTCTCTTGTCAATATATAGTAAAAAATCTACAATATAATTGGACAGTTGAAAGTCTCTTATTAATGCTTTGTTGAATGTATTAGACTTTCCAAAGGCATCTGTCACTAATTTACAATAGGAATGGGTATCATTTAGTGGACATTAATGGAAAGCACTTTGCTAACATTTTCTAATTTGTTTTGATAATCAAATAAAGCAGGCATGATATTTTCCAGTTTCCTGGTGAGGACGCTGAGGCTTGGAGATATGATGTATAATAACTTATTTATGGCCACACAGTATTGGTAGGCCTCTATCTTTTGGAAACCCTTTACTCCTTTCTTTTAAGGGGTACTATCCTAGTGTTTCATGTGATCTGGATGAAACTGTCACTGAAATGATCCAAGTCTCCCACTGTGGAGCCATGCACAAGACCCTACCTGGACCACTGGAGCCTTTTGAGGGGAACATGCATGCGTACATACTAGGAGAGGAAAGTCTTTTTCCTTCCAATGTTGCTCATGCTAAGAAATATGTGAGCTCTGGGGTTACTGGGATCTCTCTTATATATGACTTGAGGAGAGAAATAGCCAACTGATAAAGTAGAGTCAAGAACAGGAGAAAAAGAAAATCCTGATAATAGCATTTTAATCCTTGGCATACAGCCCATTTCCAACCTGAGAAGCAGAGTCAAACGTGAATAAAAGCCAAAGTCCTAACAATATCTTATTATAGCTCAGCCAAAGTATTATTTTATAGTCACATGAGAGTAAATGCCCAAGAATGGCAGTGGTTTACTTCACCTCATACAGTGCGGTTGACTATAAACTTGGCTCTGGCCCTCCTCACTTACCCTATCATACTGATTCTACTGTGCCTCCACTATTCCAGGCCTACTCTTGACACTGGGACAGTGCAAAGTCCTGCCTATTCACTCTGCATGAGATAGTCTTTTGCAGGAAATCTCATGGCTCACTCTCTTGCCATCATCATGTTCAAATATCGTCTTCTCTGTTGGCTTTTCCCAACAACCATCCTTAATTCTCTCTAGCCTCTACTGTTAACCCCTTTTCTGTTTTATTTTCCTCACAACACTTATCATCATGTCTTAACATACCTACTGATCCCTTCCTACCACCATCTAGTGTAATGCAAGCTTTAAGACGGCACAGATTTTTTTTCTCTGATAAACCCTCAGCATCTGGCACATTGTCTGAAACATAGTGAGTGCTCAGTAAAAAATTGTGGAATGAATAAATGGTAGTCAGTAAATTCTGTTTTGACTGAGAGTAGGGTAGGTTGGTTAAGATGGCTTGAAAAGGGTTCCTGTCATTTGCAGCTTAAAGATTCCTGACTACAAACAGGCATTAGTGGTGGATCCAGGATTCAAACAGATGTTTGATTATGAGATTATATTTTTCTCTACCACTGCTAATAATTTTTGAAGATGTATTTGTTAAATGAACTGAACAAATTGGGGTTACTAGGAAGCCTTAAAAAGCAAGAGAGCATTTAAATATAATTACATATTTATTATTGCTGATAACATGAGTGCTGTTATACCATAGAGATTACATAAAATCTGTACTTATTTATTGACTAAAATGCTGCTGAAAAATGAAATAATTGCTTAAAAATACATTAATGTCTTCCTAAAGCAAGTTCTCCTTGAGAGTTCTAAGCTTATGATAAATATACAATATTTGTAGGCATGAGAATATTGGCTCAAATAAGAGCAAACTGTGAGTTGTTCCTCTTGAAATTATTTAGAGAACTTGTGTGTTGAGAACCGAAAAGGAAAATAATGTGAATGTTAAGTAATATTTTTTTTCCCATTGGAGTTTTGAGGAAGAAGTGATGAAAATAAAGGGTGCAGGATTGGAAGTATCTCCTAGGGGTCTAAAGAAGCTATTTGGGAATGGGGCTCCCAGAAGGCATTCTAGGATGAAATTATCACCAGGGATCATCTAAAGTCTCCATATTTTGAGTGCTGACAAGGAAGACTGTCTTGGTCTGCTTGGGTTGCGATAAAACAACAGATTTTTATTTCTCAAAAAAATAAAAAAAAAAAAATCTGGAGCCTGGAAGTCTAAGATCATGGTTCCAGCATAGTCAGGTAAGGACTCTCAGGGTGCAGACTTTTCATTTTATCTTTACATGGTAGAAGGAGGAAGGATCTCTTTAGAACCCCTTTTGTAAGGTACTAATTCCATTCTTGAGGGTTCCACCTCTGAAAATCCCACTTACTGTGTTTCAATATAGAAACCTTAGGGAGACATAAACATTCGGCCATAGCAAAGATGGAAAGATGTGATACCCTATGCTTCTAACATCTAAGCTACTTTAATATCTGAAGATGTGGTAGAAGCTATAAGGGAGAAGCTGTAAGAAGGCCCCAGAAAATACAGAGAAGCGGGAGTCAATAATTCAAGTAAAATGAAGTTGATATTAACTTCAGCTTGTTAATTTTCTTTTTAAAAAATTTTGGTGGGTATTAAAATATTATAAAAATGCATATGAAAAATTTCACTTCATTTCCCATTTGTTCTGAAAAGTCTTAATTATTAAACCTCAGTCTTATTTAACTCTCAGTAGGTTTAAATAAGCAAATCAAGGTGGCTCAAGGGGACAGAAAAGAGGGTTATTACTATAAGGCTACCTCATTATGCCTTGGAATCCCAGAATCCAGAGGAGGAACATTCCCAGGGCCCAGGATGGAATGGTGACAGGATCCGGGAAATGATTAGGAACAAGGGGTAGCCAAAATGTTTCTACTTCTTTTCCATATTTTCTCTTTCAACACACTGGCTTTCTCCTCTGCTTTTTATCTTCATAGTACAATATAGCTGTCTTACAGTTCCCCAAACTACATGTTAAAGTTCTAGCCACAAGCAAAGAATAACCATCTGTTTGAATCATTTTCCCACATTTAATGGAAATTAATCACCTGTAGCTGAGAAAATGGCATTGCAAAGTACATGAGTGGCTGTCAGAAATTCAGAGCGAAGAATGCTTGGGTAGTCATCATGACAAAAGATTTCAGTTCTTCTTCAATAGGGCGTTTCAGCCACCTGACCCTTCCTGATTGGTCAGGTCTACTTACTGTAGCAATGCTTCTTGGAACAGAAGACACTTATAGTGACATCTTTTCAACTGAGGCAATAGAAATTTTGATTCATAGAGTGAGTTGAGAAAAGAACAATCAAAATTGAAGTTTTCATTGAGTGATTTATCTTGAAACTATAAGATAAAGATTTTTTTAAAAAACAATGGCACATGTGTTAAATATAGATAATATTACTTTCACTTGATGAGGTAATATTTTTATGTGTAACATGTTAGGCACTCAGTTAAAGAATGTGCATGTGTTTTAACTAAAGTATTTTAAGTACTTATTAGTAATATTGGCTATTTATGTGTAGTATATGAAATTGAAAATGAGTAGAAGTGCTTAATCCACATTCCAGAATGTGAATTTTGAGAGCTGTCTGTCTCTAGCTATGGAAAAACAACTTACTAGAAGCTAAGGGTCTTTTTAAGTTGCACTAATATACATTACCTATACGTGTCATATATTGAGACACAATTCCCTTACTCACCTCCTGGTTCTGACTGTGTATTACTATACAGAGCTTAGTACTCTATTCCTTCTGATTTTGCATGTTAAAGACCTCTGTCTTTTCTTTTTTAATTAATTAGTTTTGTTAAGGTAAATCTTAACTTTAGAACTACTACATAATTAATGAAAATGTATGTGTGAGAGGCTTCCTGTTTTCTAAAGAAAAATTATGAGTCAATTAAATATTGCATATGCTTCATTAGATCTTGAAATGATCTTATTTAAATATTGAACATCTTTTAAGAATATTGAGATGATAATTTTTCCATGATTAAAAAATGCTCTCTCCGTTCTTAAAACTTTAATTTCAATCATCATGCTGTTAGCTCGTCTCTCTTCAGGGAACAGCAGAAAGTTTATGAACAACTTGTCAGATAAAGCTGTGAATACATCAGGTCATTGTGTGGAACAGTGCTGCTTTAGTGCGTGTTCATCATTTTCAGTATTTTCTCTCAGGAGAAAATGTTCTGTGAGCAAGAGCTTGAGTACACTGGCAAAGTGTGCTCAATTCTATCACCGGCAGTGTGCATAAGGGGACTCAGATCTGAGTTTATTTGTAAATCAAATGGATAATTTCATTTTGACCCCAGGGCAGTATGGCTTGATAACACTGATGATGAGCAATGTGTTCTCTGCCTGAGGTTACTTTGAGGTAAGCATGAGATGCAAATAAATATATATTTTTCATTTTTGCATCTCCTTTGCTTAAGCTGTTTAGAGGAAGCAAGTGTAACTTAGGGCTTCCCTGGTGGCTAGTTTGGTAAAGAGCCTGCCTGCAGTGTGGGAGACTTGGGTTCCATCCCTGCGTAGGGAAGATCCCCTGGAGGAGGAAATGGCAACCCACTCCAGTATTCTTGCCTGGAGAATCCCATGGACAGAGGAGCCTGGTGGGCTACAGTCCATGGGGTCACAGCGAGTCGGACACAACTGAATGACTTAACACTTTCACTTTCACAAGGTTAGTTTATTTTAATTTCTTTTTCTAAAAAGACAGTTCCTTCTGTCGGTTTATTCCTCAATACCCTCCCTAGGTTTTCCCTGAGGGCTCCCATATTGGTGCAACTCCATGTCCTGATGCAGCTGGGCAGACCAGTGATGGTGGAATCTATCCCACAATGGAGCCTTTGAGTACCGATGCCAAAAATTTCCATTCCAACCTTCTTTCTACCCCTTGCAAATCCTTTAATAATCAAAGAATCTTTTCTTATGCAGTTAGATGCAGTGTTTTAAATCACACTATCATAAGAGAGTCAACTTTTGAGCCAAGGGATGCATGATTGGTAACAACTTTTTCCTTGGGACTCAGGAACACTGTTTAATTGATCAAGGTGCCCTGGCTCTGTTTGAAGGCTAATGAAACTCAGACACTCTGAAACCATATTATATATACATATATGTGTGTGTGTGTGTGTATATATATATATATATATATATATATATATTTTCCCCCCCTCCATTATAGGCAAATAAATGGCTTCTTTGCTTGAAGTCTCTCCAGAAAAATCAGCAACTTCTCATGGGCCACTTGACTGCTTTTAAACTATTGAAATCACCAAACATAGACTACAAGGCCTTGTTTGGGGAGCAGACACACAGGTCACCAATTGAAGTAATTACCACAAGACAGAGCCATTGGCTTATAGTTGACTGCGAGAAGGGCTTTAAGTAGAGAAACCAAAGAGCACTGCTAGTTCTGGCAATTAGATATGCTCAGCTCCAATCTCTTTGAATCTCAGTATCTTTATTTTAAAACAGAGATAATAACATTCACTCTCTTACCTTATAGATCTGATTGCAGTCATTCTATAACATGTGAAGGCAGTCTAAAAAATAAAGTTTATTTCAGGAGGGAAATAGTTAAAGCAGCTGGACAGAAATGAATTCACTCACTTTACTATAGGGATGCCCAGGAGAAAAGGAAAGAAGACAGGTAACCTGGTCTAATTTTCTTATCTACAAGACCTCTGGGTAAATAGACTAATGATCTTTGCTAGACAGAAGAGGCCTCATCTTTGGAAATGCCCGTGGCAGAAGTCTCTGGATAAGATTACCCATAGTAAATAGAACACAAAGACCACGAGGCACAGCTCCCTGGAGAATGCCATGTAGACTAACAACTCTCTGGGGAGAATAAAACAGATGTTACAGAAGTTAAATGCTCTCTACTGTGTGAGGAGCCTTACAAACCTCACTGAGAGATTTCATCTGTTCTGGGTCAGAGGTGCCAGCTCCTGCAGAAAGGATCAAGGAGAAGCTTGCAATATCCCAGATGATGCTCTACTTCTGAGCCATTTGAACACATGTGTCCATAAAATCAGGCTTCCCAGCTGGCACTAGTGGTAAAGAACCCACCTGCTAATGCAGGGAGTGTCCCTGGTAGCTCAGAAGGTAAAGAACCCGTCTGCAATGCAGATGTAAGAGCTGTGAGTTCAATCCCTCGGTCAGGAAGAATCTCCTGGAAGAGGGTATGGCGACCCAACCCAGTATTCTTGCCTAGAGAATCCCCATGGACAGAGGAGCCTGGAATGCTGTGATCCATAGGGTCACAAAGAGTTGGACACAGCTGAAGTGACTTAGTATGCACATCCTTAAAATCATTTAGTAAAGCTTAATGAGTAAAATCTCTGATTTTTGTGTGAATTCACACAGTACTATTCTGAGTTTGCTAGATATATGATATTTCTGTGGTGGAAATAATAACATAAATATATGTTATAAATATATATATAGGATTTTTTCTTTTGTAAATACAATAATTTAAAATTTTATGCAGGTGAAGTATTTAAAATAAGTTGAATTTTGACCTAGAGCTCCAAACTTAGGGTTATTAGTGGGGTTTCTCTTAGGAGAACAGTTTATGGCATCTTCAATCTGTCTTATATCTAATACATTTTACAGAAATTTCTTGGAATTCCTGTGCGTAATATTTGTCTTCTTCTCTAACTCTGTTTTGATTCATATTATTTCTACTTTTATAATCTATTGTAATTTTAGTGGACGTTTTTGTGAGTGGGAATCTCAAAGTGAAATATATCTAGTTAAACATGTAATCTCAGCTCACTGTTTTGAATTAAATATTTAAATTCCATTATATTTACCAGAAAAATAAAGCTCAAAAAAACCCAGATATAAGTAGTGGAGTAAGGAATCAAACCCCTACATTGGCTTCAAAATCCATGTTCTTTCCATTATATTACATGATTTATTTATAGCTTTAAAAAATCGAGGGAATTGTGTGTATGTGCGTGTCAGTCACTCAGTCATGTCCAACTCTTTGCGACCCCATGGAATGTACTCCGCCAGGCTCCTCCATCCATAGGATTTTTCCAGGCAAGAAAAGTGGAGTGGGTTGCCATTTCCTTCTTAATCTTAAAAGAGTAATAATAGTTAATAAGTTAAAAGGGAGGAGGGCCATGTGAGAATATTTTAGCATATAATACAAATAAAATAATAAACATGATTATTTGATATTTTCAGAGAAAATATATCAATATCTATACTGATAGATATAGATATTGACTAAAAACAGTGATTTTTGACTGAATTTTTAATAACATCACACCCTGAAAAACAGTGATTTTTGACTGAATTTTTAATAACATCACACCCCGAAAAACAGTGATTTTTGACTGAATTTTTAATAACATCACACCCCGTATTTTGGCATTTGAAAATCTGATGTCACAAAGAACAAATGAACCACAATGAGATTTAGTTTGTGTTTCAGACTCTGCATTCAAGATTTTGCCATTGTAGAACTGTAGGTTAAACTTTTAATACATTGATAAATTGAGTAATTAGGAAAATACTATACCCTAAAAAGATCTTTGACAATTTGTCAGTTACTTGGGGTGTTTTTAGCATGGGAGAAGTAATGTTATCAGAGACATATAGCAGAATGCTCAAATTTAGTTAATATTTGGAGCAATATCTCTCTGTATACTATCCTTCGGCAAGCACCAATTACTCTTGGCCTGTCCTGAATAACCTGAGGGGTCTGCAGTGTCCGCAGGTAGTGTGTTCCCAGCTTAATTCCTAGGAGAACAGAATGTAGTTGAATATTTTAAAGCTTGTGGCTTGACTGAGGACAGTAGCTGAAAAGTGCTGTTTAAAATGCCTGCTCCACATAGTCTTCTCCTTCTCCTATGCCTCGATTTTCTGCCTTTTTTTCTTTACCTTCCCTTCCCCTCATAGATACTTTTATGTAAATCTGACCATTTATCTGCTAACGAGATGCAGAGTACATTTTCCCCCACCTCCAGAGTTATTTCTTCTGGGTCTTTATAAATGACCTAAATTCAAAGACTTGAACTGTAATACCATGTAAACCAGACTCTGTCTTCTATCTCCCCTCATTTCTTAGCATAATAACTTACATGAAGAAAGCACAAAATAATTTTCATATATATTTTGGTTAACTCTAGTAGGATTTTTATGAATCAAATCAATACTTTCTATTTATTTAGTCATTAAGTCAAAAGTCTATGATTTTTGTATAGAACATATATATGCATTAAAATTCAACCATTTCTAGGCCTTTACAAATAAATTACTTTAAAAAAGGAAAAGTTTCCTTCCTAATGCAGCCAGAAGCCAGAAGACAGGAAAACCATAGACTGCCATAAGAAAGGAAGCAATAACTATATTCCTACACTGGGGTTCATTCATTCTAAAATCTGCCATTGAGATGGCACATCATTGTATAATCATAGATTTCTTTTGTATTTTTATTTCCTTCACATGAAATAAGTTATCCCATCTGGTAAACTTTTATTCATCCTCTAAAAACAAGAGCAAACACTGTCTAATACTTTGAAGGTTGGAAGAATGAGGAGTATCCTTTTCAATTCCCCCACAGCATTTTCAAGCCAATTAAACTAGTTGAATAATAACTATTATTATACATTATTCACTTACAATTCAGTCTTCCCTGGAGAGTAGTAGATAGTCCATAAATGAAGTAATAGTGAATAACAGCAAAGTATTACAAAGTATAGATTGCCATTATTTGGTAAATCTCTTACACTTGGGAACAACAACACATCTTTGTTAAAATCTGTACTTGATCTACATACATCCTGATATGCCCTGGGTCGAAATAGCCTGAAAACTAAGAATCCTGGGTTTTCATGGATTTTCTTTAAAAAGGCTTTGAGATATAATTTATACACTATAAAGTTCACCCTTTCAAAATGACAATTCAGTGGTTTTTAGTGTATTCCAAAAGTTGGACAATCTTTACCACTATGTAATTCCAGAATATTTAATCATCAAAAAAGAAACCCTGTACTCATTAACAACTACCCTGAACTTCCCTTGTTACTAAGACTCTCAGTTCAGTTCAGTTCAGTTGCTCAGTCGTGTCCAACTCTTTGTGACCCCATGAGTCGCAGCATGCCAGGCCTCCCTGTCCATCACCAACTCCTGGAGTTTACTCAAACTCATGTCCATCGAGTCGGTGATGCCATCCAGCCATCTCATTCTCTGTCGTCCCCTTCTCCTCCTGCCCCCAATTCCTCCCAGCATCAGGGTCTTTTCCAATGAGTCAACTCTTTGCATGAGCTGGCCAAAGTATTGGAGTTTCAGCTTCAGCATCAGTCCTTCCAATGAACACCCAGGACTGATCTCCTTTAGGATGGACTGGTTGGATCTCCTTGCAGTCCAAGGGACTCTCAAGAGTCTTCTCCAACACCACAGTTCAAAAGCATCAATTTTTTGGTGCTCAGCTTTCTTCACAGTCCAACTCTCACACCCATACATGACCACTGGAAAAACCATAGCCTTGACTAGATGGACCTTTGTTGGCAAAGTAATATCTCTGCTTTTTAATATGCTATCTATGTTGGTCATAACTTTCCTTCCACTAATTTCTATCTCTGTGGATTTTTTTGTTCTGTTGTTGTTGCCGTCCCCTTCTCTACCAGACCATGTTTTATCAGAACCGTCCACTATGACCCATCCATCCTGGGTGGCCCTGCACTGAATGGCTCATATCTTCATTAAATTATGCAAGACCCTTCACCATGGCAAGCTGTGACCCATGAAAGAGATTATAAACACACATACATTTATTTATTTATATGTCATTGTTCAGTCACTAAGTCATGTCCGACTCTTTGCAACCCGCTGGACTATAGCCCGTCAGGCTCCTCTGTCCTCTGCCATCTCCAGGAGTTTGCTCATACTCATGTCCATTGAGTTGGTGATGCTATCTAACCATCCCAGACTCTGTCACCCCATTATCCTTTTGCTTTCAGTCTTTCCCAGCATCAGAGGCTTTTCCAGTGAGTCAGCTCTTCACATCAGGTAGACAAAGTATTGGAGCTTCAGCTTTAGCAACAGTCCTTCCAATGAATGTTCAGGGTTGATTTCCTTCAGGATGACTGGTTTTATTCTCTTACAGTCCAAAGGACTCTGAAGAGTCTTCTCCAGAACTTCTTATGTTTCAACTCTCACATCCATACATGACTACTGGAAAAAACACAACTTTGACTAAACAGACCTCTGTCAGCAAAGTGATGTCTGTCTCTGCTTTTTAATATGCTGTCTAGGTTTGTCATAGGTTTCCAAGGAGCAAGCATCTTTCAATTTCATGGCTGCAGTTAATGTCTGCAGTGATTTTGGAGACAAGAAAATAAAATCTATCATTTGTTCCCACTTTTTCCTCTTCTATTTGCCATGAAATGATGGGCCCAGATGCCATGATCTTCTTTCTTTTAATGTTGAGTTTCAAGACAGCTTTTACACTTTCCTCTTTCACCCTCATCAAGAGGCTCTTCAGTTCCTCTTCACTTTCTGCCCTTAGAGTGGTTCATCTGCATATCTATGTTTGCTGATATTTCTCCTGGCAATCTTGATTCCAGTTTGTGATTCATCCAGCCCAGCATCTCACATGATATACTCTGCATAGAAGTTAAATAAGTAGAGTGGCAATATACAGCCTTGAAATACTCCTTTCCCAATTTTGAACAAGTCAGTTCTTCCAGGTAAGGTCCTAACTGTTGCTTCTTGACCTTGCATACAAGTTTCTCAGAAGACAGGTAAGTGCTCTGGTATTCTAATCTCTTTAAAAATTTTCCAGTTTGTTTTGATCCATACAAAGGCTTCAGCGTAGTCAATGAAGCAGATATTTCTCTTGAATTCCCTTGCTTTCTTTAAGAGCCAGTGAATGTTTTTGCCTCTTCAAAACCCAGTTTATGTATCTATAAATTCTCACTTCACATACCATTGAAGGATTTTGAGTACATCCTTGCTAGCATGTGATATGAGTGCAACTGTACAGTAGATTTGAACATTCTTTGGTATTGGCCTCTTTTGGGATTGGAACTGAGTCATGCCATACATTGTCTTTGTATGTGGCTTCTTTCAAGTAGCACAGTGATTTCAAGGTTCATTTGTGCTATGGCATGTGTCGGTAATTAATTCCTTTTATGGCTAAATGATATTCCATTTGTATGCATGTGTGTGTGTGTGTGTGTGTACCATATTTGGTTTATCCATTCATAAGTTTTTGGGAATTTGAGTTGTTTCCATTTTTTGGAAACTATAGAAAGTGAAAGTGAAATCGCTCAATCGTGTTCGACTTGTAGTGAATGACCCCATGGATGGCAGCCTACCAGGCTCCTCCATCCATGGGATTTTCCAGGCAAGAGTACTGGAGTGGGTTGCCATTGCCTTCTCCAGGGGACCTTCCTGACCCAGGGGTCGAACCCAGGTCTCCTGAATTGTAGACAGACGCTTTACTGTCTGAGCCACCTGGACTACTACAAGCATTCATACGCAGGTTTTTGTGTAGACATGTGTTTTTCTCTTAGAATAGATTGATGGAATGTTTACCTTTGGAATAAAGTTATAATAATATGATACCTGATTTTTTGACATGTTTAAGAAAATACATAATCTTAATAAAATATAATTATTTGCAAAAAAAAATGCTAAAACCACAAGTTGATCTTAACTGAACTACATTAATGTGGAAGTTTGAAAACATAGTCAGAATTTCTACATACTAAGGATATCAATGAAAATATATCTTCTTTACATATATATTTATATAAAATACCAAATTATCCTAAAATATATATAAAGACAAAAAGAGAAAGTATAACTAATTTTTCAACATGACAGGCTTCCATGTTGCAATAAAGTGGTCATATATCCATTCAGATACTTATTGATTTCATATTATATATAAGACTTATATAGGTGGAGAGTAATTAAAGAGAAACAAGACAATAGTCCTTGACCTCAAGGAGTTTAAGCAGAGATAAATCATCAGTGCAAGCAGTAGCTGTAGATTGTCGTTTAACTATAGAAACTCAGAGGAAGGAGAGAATACTTCAACTTTCAGTGACTGAAGGCAGAATCAAATTTCAGTTGTGTATTCAGTGAGAAGTATCAGTTTTAAGGTTGGAGAAGCAAGTGGCAACCCACTCCAGTATTCTTGCATGGAAAATCCCATGGACAGAGGAGCCGGCAGGCTACAGTCCATGGGGTTGGAAAGAGTCGGACATGAATGAGTGACTGATCACCAGATGCAAAGTAGTTGGGTATGTCTGATAGATATGCAGGGTAGAAATCAGACTGGGAGTCACAATATAGTGGTCATTTTTGCAGAAGTAAATCAGTCACAGTGGATATGATCTTCAGGGAAGAGCACAGAGTAGCAAAGGCACATAAAACCAAAGATAAAGCTTTCTGAATACCTACACAGAGGCCATAGAAAGAGAAGGAGCAGGAAGTAATACAGAAGAATTAGTCTAAGAAAGAATGTGCTCAGTCGCTCAGTCCTGCCCAACTCTTTGCAACCCCATGGACTTCAGCCCGCCAGGCTCCTCTGTCTGTGGGATTTTTCAGGCAAGAATACGGGGGTGGGTTGCCATTTCCTTCTCCACTAAGGAAAAATAAAACATGGCAAAGGACCATGTTATAGAAGAATTGTGATAGAGTTTTGAGTTTAAGGCAAGAAAAGGCAACATAAAGCCACATGCCCACACAATTTGTTTTGGTTTTTTCCTCATATGATGAGCTTCCCCTGAGCCAGCATTGTATAAGGCGTAGGGGAAAGAGCAGGGAGGGTAAAATAGTGCTTCCACATTCAAACAGATGGCAGTTTGGTCAAAGAGATATATAAAAACTAATGCCAGGCAATACAAGTTGCCATATAATTTAATACTAAATTATGTATAGTTACTCCAAATGCTATGGAAGTATGAAGGAGATTAATGAAGGTTGGTGTACTCGGGTAATGTCTATTAGTTAAAATTGTTTTCTTCAGTGTCTCGTAGAAAACTGACAAAATGGAGAGCTTGAATAATAAAAACATTCATCATAAGGAAAAGTCTATTTAGATAAGCAGGGGTTGTTAAACAGTGTGGCTTTTTATACAAATCTTAAAAGTTATATTTCTCTTCTGGTGGCAAAATGGCTGGAAAATGCATTCATAATGTCCTGGACCCTAATCCCTCTATGAAAAAAAAGGAAAGTCATGAGTGACTTGTTTCTTGAATAAAGACAGAGGAATGAATCTTTCCAGAAGATTATCAGAGAAGTTCTGATTTGGCCATGCACATGACATCCTAGGATCAAAGGAGCTTGTGACAGTGAATACCTGGTAAAGAGGATGTCATGCTTTGCTTTCACAAATTATAACCTTCCCCTGAGCAGGAGGACCATTTTCCCAGACATTAGGCAAGATCTGCAGGGTTATCTAAATGTAAAATGAGGCGTCTATCAGTAATGAAGGAAGGGTGATCTTTGGAAAAGATGTGAATATTATTTCTATTTTAAAAGCAGCCATTTTTTGGATCACATTCTATAAAAAAGTAATTGAGTTTTCATAAGAATCTTTTAGTAATATTCACAACAAAAATATCTATAATTTTAATCAATATTTACAAAACAGTATTCATGTTTTATAGTAATTATAAACTTTATAAAAGGGAAACTGACCTATTTTAAGAGAAGATGAACAACTGCTTAGGAAAAAAACCCAAAAGGTCCAGCAAAATAGAACAGCCATTACAAATTTGATTTTTGTCAACTAAACAAAGTTAAAAGTAGATTTTATTTTTGAAAAAGACTAAAAGTATCAATGGTGTAGTTTTCCCAATAGAAAAAAATTAGGTGGATAGGTTGCTAGTCCAAACTGGCAATATTTCAACTGAGTAAAAATATGGCACACAATGAAAATCTTCAGCAATTCACAGTAAAAGTGAATCAGTCAAAAAGAATAAAATTTTAAAAACTTTTGACTCTTATGGCTTTTATAATAGAAGAGTAAGCATAATATTTTTGTAGACTTTTTAAAAAACTGTTTCCCGTTGAGCCATCCTGGTATTTACTGAAAGACTAGCACTGCATTTATTATTAATTTGTCTCCATGGCTCAGGGGGTAAGCCTGCAGAGACTGAAACCAAGTCTAGAGAGAGAACAATAAATAATAAATAACAACAATAATAATTTGCATTTCTTCAACATCCTCCAGCTGTGGAAGTCACAGTGGTTCACAAACATTAATTAAGCTTCACAAGATTCCGGTAAGGGGAGCAAATAATGTTGTCCAGATGGGAGAAATAAAGAACTGGAAAGTTAAGAAATGAGGTGAAGGTCACACATAAGTTAATAACGGATTGAGAGGTATTCCCCATGGTTTCTCACATTCAAAATCCACTTTGCAAGCTCCCAAAGTTTTGATTGTATCTTTTTTCCCCTCAAATATTGAAGGAAAATAATTCTCTACACTTATTTGGCTGTTGCAATCACTGAGCTACAAATTTGGGGACTTATTCTTAAAATTGTATTTGTTTATAATGTGCTATGCACTTGTGTCTATGGCTACTGAAATATGTAATACCATTATTCTCTACTCTGTAGGTGGTTAACTCTAAACTTAGAAGGAAACTAGTTTTAGGAAAGGTTTGGTCATGTTTGCTGTGTTACTGTCACCAATAAACTCAGCAGTTGTAAAGATGCTGACACTGACAGAAACACAACTAAGTTAACCTTAAATAATCTAAGGGAATATTGAATAATCTGAATATTCACTTATCTGCTGACTCTGCCAGTATATCAACCAATAACATAGATTTTCTGCTTTTTGTACATTTCATATTCAGGCATTAGTCTTCTGAATTGGTTACATGTCAATCCATTTATTTATTTCGGAATGCCACTTATTTGGAATGGAAGAAGTTCTTATTTGTCAGATTTAAAAAAAAATTCTTTTATCTTAAATATTGGGATTCACCTTTAAATAAGAAATTAGATGTTTATGTACACTTGTGTATGCTTAAATGCAAGAAACTATGATTCAGGAAGTAAGAAATGTGGATATCTTTCATTATGTGATCTATGCTTGCAGATACATTAAATGTTAAATAACAACAAATTAAACAAGAAAATCTAAAAACTTCAGATAGTATCTTTTATGTTTTAGTGTTTTATAGATAATCTAGCCAGTGAGCTAACTTAAGCGGAACTGATTACTAAGTTTATACTTAGTAATTGGCCCATGATTACTATATGGGCCAGTTCTCTTCTATAACCACGATCTCCATAAGCACATCCATTGATGTGAGACATTTATTGCTGAGAGAGGCTAAGCACATGAGGGGCTTTCATCAGGCATTTCTCACAATTGTGTTGAGTCAGCTTGTACATCTCCCTGTTTCTGAAATGTCTCTATATTCTTCAAAGTAGAAAGGCTCACAGATAAAGAAAATATACACTTTTTAAAGATTTATTCCTCCAAGGACAAAGGTTTCAGAATTAAGTGGGCTTTGGCAAAACTGATAATGTTTGTTATCAAGAGCAGAGGTCAAGGGAATGCAAAATCAAGGACAGTGAAATGGATGAGTATAGCAGACAAAGAAGGAAAAATAAAAGAAGTCAGCAAAAGAAGTTAGACAGAGTTCCATACAGCTCCCATAAGCCATTTCTGTTGTTTTCAGCTCTTGTAATAACTCTGGAATCTTAAAGTAAATTTCAGAGGAAAAATACCTCTTGAGACTTAAATAATTTTCCTTCAAATATATGCTAAAGAAATAAAAATAATAATTTGAATTTGAAAAAGAAGATACATAGGTAAATTACAGATTTTTTTTGTTTGTTTTTTTTGGCTCAAAAAGTTTGGGGCCAGCAGGCCTGAAATTGTGTTTTACTCATTCTTGTCAGTGGAGGCAAATACCGGATGGAATTCTCTAGATACTTTCCTGAGACTAAACAAGGAAACAGAACAATATTCTATTATGCCTACATGTACACACAAAAATATCCTCACAGCTTTAGCAATTAATGCATATCTAATTAAGAAGACTGAAATACAAAAATAAACACCTGTCAAATGAGATTGTGAGATATTTATAAAAACATTTTGTGTTATTCTAAAAGATGTCATAATATTTTCTAAATGGGTTTTGCACTAATGTGTCTAATAGTTCCCAGAAAATTTGACTGTCTAATTTCTGTAGATACCACTGCATGCGAGTTATCAAGGAATATTTCATATACCTGGGATGTTTCCCACTAGTGACGACATATAGTATCACTGATATAACTTAGGCTCCAGTCTGAAAGTTATCATCATTTTCACTCCAGGGAAAACCCTTGCATTCCTGTTTCAAAGGTGAAAATCTGTGACTTAGTTAGAATGTTTTTAGTCATGCATTGTCACACATGTAACTTAAAGTGATAAACTAATCAAATGTTGAAATTCAGGAAATGCTGCACAATGAAGCACACTATTCTTAATGTACTTACAACATTTGATGATGGAGAATATATAGATATAAATTATAAATCACAAATATAAATTAATATAATAAAGATGTAAAATTTTGAAAAGTAGAAGAGAGATATAGCCTGAAGAAGTCAGCAGCTCTACAATTCAGTTTTTGGAAAGTATTTCTCTAATTTGAATGTTCAGAAAAGGTTAAGTGCAACACTATATTTTATCTAAAATTTTCATAGTACTTGTCAGATATCTTTGCACACCTGTTAATTGAACCCATTCAGTGGATTTCACTTCTTTTTCTGTGTTTATGCCTCAAATTCTAAGTGTTAGGGATGTTTTCCTGGCCATCTTAAAGCATGTTTTCTCCCCTGGTCACAGTGGTCTCACATCGATGACCACAGCAGCTGTACACTGATGTGATCTCTACTCAGCTAATTTTTCTAGTTCACCATGTCCAATTAAGAACACAGAAAGCATGTCAAGTTTTATGCTGGGGTGGTCTCCTCAATATCCATCCCTTTATATATATATGGAATCCAGTTGCCTTAATGTTTATGCATCATCTTGACAAATCATTGACTGCTTTACTGGATATATACAAATCAACATGTTATCTTAAAATTTTTTATTTTAAAAATAAAAGAATCTCATGATGTTGTTCAGTTACTAAGTTATATCTCACTCTCTGCAAACCCATAGACTAGAGCACGCCAGGCTCCCTGTCCTTCACTATCCCCCAGAGCTTGCTCAAACTCATGTCCATTGAGTCGATGATGCCATCCAAACATCTCATCCTCTGTTACACCCTTCTCCTCTTGCCTTCAATCTTTCCTAACATCATGGTCTTTTCCAGAGAGTCTGCTCACTAGAAAAAAAACAAAGGATTTGAGCTTCAGCTTCATCATCAGTCATGCCAATGAATATTCAAGGTTGATTTCCTATAGGCTTGACTGGATTGATCTCCTTGCTGTCCAGTGAACTCTCAAGAGTCTTCTCCAGCACCAGAGTTTGAAAGCATCAGTTCTTGGTGCTCAGCCTTCTTATGGTCCAACCTTCATATCATACATATATATGGACCTTTGTAGGTAAAGTGATGTCTGCTTTTTAATACCCTGTCTAGGTTTGTCATAGCTTTCCTTCCAAGGAGCAATAGTCTTTTGATTTCATGGCTGTAAGTCACCATCTGCAGTGATTTTGGAGCCCAAGAAAATAGTCTGTCACTGTTTCCATTTTTTACCCCTCTATGGGCTTCCCTGGTGGCTCAGAGGTTAAAGCATCTGCCTCCAATGCAGGAGACCCAGGTTCGATCCCTGGGTTGGGAAGATCCCCTGAAGAAGGAAATGGTAACCCACTCCAGTACTCTTGCCTGGAGAATCCCATGGATGGAGGAGCCTGGTAGGCTACAGTCCATGGGGTCTCACAGAGTCAGACACGACTGACTTCACTTCACTTCACTTCACTTTACATGAAGTGATAGGACTGGATGCCATTATCTTAAGTTTTAAGTCAGCTTTTTCACTCTCCTCTTTCACCTTCAAGAGGTTCTTTAGTTCCTCTTTACTTTCTGCCATTAGGGTGGTATCATATGCATATCTGAGGTTATGGATATTTCTTCCAGCAATTTTGATTCCAGCTTGTGATTCACCCAGCCCAGCATTTCACATGCATAGAAGATAAATAAGCAGGATGACTATATACATCCTTGATGTACTCCTTTCCCAATCTGGAACCAGTCTGTCATTCCATGTCCAGTTTTAAGTGTTGCTTCTTGACCTGCATACAGGTTTCTCAGGAGGCAGGTAAGGTGGCCTGATTTTCCCATCTCTTTAAGAATTTTCCACTGTCTGTTGTGATCCACACAGTCAAAGGTTTTAGCGTAGTCAGTGAAGCAGAAGTAGATGTTTTTCTGGAATTCCCTTTCGTTTTCTATGATCCAAGGTATGTTGACAATTTGATCTCTGATCTGCCTTTTCTAAATCCAGCTGGTACATCTGAAAGTTCTTGGTTCATGTACTGTTGAAACCTAGTAAAAGGATTTTGAGCATTACCTAGCTAGCATTTGAATGGTAGTTTGAACATTCTTTGAGATTAGAAATAAATCCTTTCTTTGGGATTAGAATGAAAACTGACTTTTTCCAGTCCTATGGCCACTGCTGAGTTTTCCAAATTTGCTGACATACTGAGTGCAGCACTTTAACAGCTTCATCTTTTAAGATCTGAAATAGCTCAGCTTGAGTTCTGTCACCTCCACTAGCTTTATTTTGTAGTGATACTTCCTAAGGCCCACTTGATTCACGGTCCAGGATGTTTTGCTTAGTGACCATACTATCATGGTTATTGGAGTCATTAAGACTTTTTTGTTCAGTTTTATGTATTCTTGCCACCTCTTCTTAAACTCTTTTGCTTCTGTTAGATCCTTATCATCTCTGGCCTTTATTGTTCCCATCTTTGCATGAAATATTTCCATAGTATCTCTAATTTTCTTGGAGATCACTGGTCTTTCCCATTCTATTGCTTTCCTCTCTTTCTGTGCATTGTTCACTTAAGAAGGCTTTATTATCTCTCCTTGCTATTTTTTTGAACTCTGCATTCAGTTGGGTTTATCTTTCCCTTTCTCCTTTGCCATTTGCTTTTCTTTTCTCAGCTATTTGTGTCTTCCTCAGAAAACATTTTCCTAGTTGCAGTTCTTTTTCTTGGAGATGGATTTGGTCACTGCCTCCTGTACAATGTTATGAACCTCTGTCCATAGTTCTTCAGGCACTCTGTCAGATCTAATCCCTTGAATCTATTTGTCACTTCCACTGTATAATCATAAGGGTTTTGATTAGGTCATACCTGAATGGCCTAGTGGTTTTCCCTACTTTCTTCATTTTAAGCCTGAATTTTGCAATAAGGAGCTCATTATCTGAGCCACAGTCAGCTCCAGGTCTTGTTTTTACTCAGTGTATAGAGCTTCTTCATCTTCTGTGCAAAGAGTATAATCAGTCTGATTTCGGTATTGACCATCTGGTGATGTCTATGTGTAGAGTCATCTCTTGTTTTTGTTGGAACCTCATGTAGGTTCTTGTTACTGCTACTGCTAAGTCACTTCAGTCATGTCCGACTCTGTGCGACTCCATCCCTGGGATTCTCCAGGCAAGAACACTGGAGTGGGTTGCCATTGCCTTCTCCAATGCATAAAAGTGAAAAGTGAAAGTGAAGTCGCTTAGCCATGTCCGACTCTTCGCGACCCCATGGACTGCAGCGTACCAGGCTCCTCCGTCCATGGGATTTTCCAGGCAAGAGTACTGGAGTGGGGTGCCATTGCCTTCTCCTGTAGGTTCTTGTCAGGTACCTATTTTACGTATGTTGTTTAGTCGCTAAGTCTGTCTGACTTTTTGCAACTCTATGTACTGCTGCACTCCAGATTTCCCTGTCCTTCACTATCTCCCAGAGTTTGCTCAGATTCATGTCCATTGAGTTTGTGATTTTATGTCTAGTAGTACGTATATGTCAATACCAGTCTCCGAATTTACCCCTCCCCTTATCTCCTGGCAATCATAAGTTTGTTTTCTATATCTGTGACTATTTCTGCTTTGTCAATAAGTTTGTTTGTATACACCCCACTTTTATTTTTAGATCCCACAAATAAGTGTTATCATATGGTATTTGTCTTTCTGCATCTAACTTACTTCACTCAGGATGACAGTCTGTAGGTCCATCCATGTTGTGGCAAATGGCATTATTTTGTTCTTTTTTATGGCTGAGCAATGTTCCACTATGTGGTATATATGTACCATATCCTCTGTTTTTGCTTTTTTATTTTTTTAAGATTGATCTTTGGTTGCTCCAGGCCTAAGTTGCTATGTTCAGGCTTTCTCTAGCTGTGGCAAGTGGAGGCTACTCTTCGCTGTGTTACACAGGCTTGTCCTTGTGGTGGTATGGGTTCTAGGTGCATAGGCTTCACAGGCTCAGCTGCTCCCCAACATGTGGGATCTTCCTGGACCAGGGATCAAACTGTGTCCCCTTCACTGAAAAGTGGATTCTCAGTCACTGGACCACCGGGGAATTGTCTATACCACATCTTCTTTATCTGCTTCTATGCTAATAGACATCTATATTGCTTCCATGTCCTAGCTATTATAAATAGTGCTGCAATGGACATTGGGATGCATGTATTTTTTTGAATTGTGCTTTACTGTGGGTGTATGCCCAGAAGTGGGATTGCTGGGTAATTTGGCAGCCTTTTAAAAGTCTTTAATTTGTTTTCCCCTCTGCCTGAAATGTTCTTTCTCTAGAACCTTCTTAACATTGAGTATCAGCTCAAATATCACTTCCTCAGAGAGATCCTCCCTGATCTATTCTAACTGGAGCAGATTCCCTGGAATGAGGTACTCTTTATTTTCTTTATAAAACTTATTAAAATCTGTACTCTTCTCACTAATTTAATAGCTTATTAATTGTTTTTTTCAAGTCATTTCCAGATGGGACTTTGTCTTGTTCATTGCTGAGTACCCAGAACCTGAAAATCTCCTTTTTAAAGAAATCACTAAATACTAGAATATAACTAGTGAATATACTGCATTCCATTTCATTAAATAATGACTCTTCCTTTGAAAATGAGAGAGAAATTCTGAAAGAATCAATCAAAGAGGTAAGGCAAGAAGGGGCATGACTATATGGACCTTTGTTAGCAGAGAAATATTTCTGTTTTTTAACACGCTGTCTAGGTTTGTCATAGATTTTCTTCCAAGGAACAAGCGTCTTTTAACTTCATGACTGCAGTCACCATCTGCAGTGATTTTGGAGCCCAAGAAAATAAAGTCTGTCACTGTTTCCCCATCTACATACTATGACGTGATAGGATAGGATGCCATGATCTTTGTTTTTTGAATGTTGAATTTTAAGCCGGCTTTTTCACTCTCCTCTTTTACCTTCATCAAGAGGCTCTTTAGTTTCTCTTAACTTTCTGCTATAAGGGTGTTGTCAGCCGCATATCTGAGATCATTGATATTTCTCCCACCAAACTTGATTCAAACTTGAACATCATCCAGCCTGGCATTTTGCTTGATGTACTCAGAACTGTGGCCACTGCTGAGTTTTCCAAATTTGCAGGCATATAGAGTGCAACACTTTCACAGCCTCATCTTTTAGGATTTGAAATAGCTCAACTGGAGTTCTATCACCTCCACTAGCTTTGTTCATAGTGATGCTTCCTGAGACCCACTTGAATTCGTATGGCAAGATGTCTGGCTCTAGGTGAGTAATCATTCCATTGTGGTTATCTGGGTTATTAAGATCTTTTTTTGTATAGTTCTTCCGTGTATTCTTGCCACCTCTTCTTAATATCTTCTGCTTCTGTTAGGTCCACACTGTTTCTCTCCTTTATTGTGCCCATCTTTGCATGAAATGTTCCCTTGGTATCTCTAATTTTCTTGAAGAGATCTCTAGTCTTTCTCATTCTATTGTTTTCCTCTACTTCTTTTCATTGTTCACTTAGCAAGGCTTTCTTATCTCTCCTTGCTATTCTTTGGAACTATGCATTCAAATGGGTATATCTTTCCTTTCTGCCTTGCCTTTCACTTCTCTTCTTTTCTCAGCTATTTGTAAGGCCTCCTTAGTCAATCATTTTGCCTTTTTGCATTTCTTCTTCTTGGGGATGATTTTGATCACTGCCTACTGTACAGTGTTATGTACCTCTCTCCATAGCTCATCAGACACTTTGTCTATCAGATCTGATCCCTTGAATCTATTTGCCTCTTCCACTGTATAACAGTAAGAGATTTTATTAGGTCATGCATGAGTGGTCTAGTCGTTTTCCCTACTTTCTTCAACTCAAGTCTGAATTTTGCAATTAGGAGTTCATGATCTGAGCCACAGCCAGCTCCTGGTCTTGTTTTTGCTGACTGTATAAAGCTTGTCCATCTTTGGCTGCAAAGGATATAAGCAATCTGATTTCAGTACTGACCATGTAGTAATGTATAGAGTCGTCTCTTGTGTTGTTGGTAGAGGGTGTTTGCTAAAATGTTGACAGTTTGCTAAAATGTTGACGTTTACTCTTGCCATCTCTTGTTAGACCACTTCCAATTGACCTTGACTCGTGGACCTAACATTCCAGGTTCCTATGCAATATTGTTCTTTACAGCATCAGACTTTACTTTCACCACTAAACACATCTACAGCTGGGTGTTGTTTCTGCTTTGGCTCAGCCTCTTCATTCCTTCTGTGGCTATTTGTCTGCTCTTCTCTAGTAGTATACTGGACACCTACTGACCTTGGGAGTTCATCTTTCAGTATCCTATCATTTTGCCTTTTCATACTGTTCATGGGGGTCTCAAGGCAAGAATGCTGAAATGGTTTGCCATTCCCTTCTCCAGGGGACCACATTTTGTAAAAACTCTCCACAATGACCCTTCTGTCTTGGGTGGCCCTATAGGGCATAGCGCACAGTTTATAGACAAGGTTATTATCCATGTGGTTTTGTTTTCTGTGATTGTAGTTTTAATTCTGTCTGCCCTCTGATGGATGAGGATAAGAGGCTTGTGGATGCCTCTTGTTGGGAGGGACTGGCTGTGGGAAAAACCGGGTCTTGCTCTGGTGGGCAAGGTAATGCTCAGTAAATCTTTAATCCAATTTTCTGCTGATGGGTGGGGCTGTGTTCCTTCCCTGTAGTTTGGCCCTCCTTCAACAGGACTTATGCCAGCTCTCTGAGGCTCCCAGGAATTTTGTAGTCAGTGCCCTGACCCCATGGCAGGTCATTGTTGACCCACGCCTCCGCTGGAGACTCCTGGACACTCACAGGCAAGTCTGGCTCAGTCTTTTGTGGGGTCTCTGCTCCTTTCTCCTGGGTCCTGGTGCACACAAGGTTTTGTTGTGCCCTCCAAGAGTCTGTTTCCCCAGTCCTGTGGAAGTTCTGAAATCAACCTTCTGGCTTTCAAGTCAAATTATATGGAATTCTCAGTCCTTTTGCCACATTTCCAGGTTGGAAAATCTGTTGTGGGCACTAGAACTTTTGTAACAGTGTGAGAACTTGTTTGGTATAATTGTTCTCCAGTTTGTGGGTCGTCTGCTTGGCGGCTCTATAGTGGGGCTGATGGCAAGCTCCTCCAAGAGGACCTATGCCAAACTCCGTGCCTCCCAGGTCTGCTGTAGTGAGAGTCCCTGTCCCTGCCTCTGGCCACTGCTGACCTGTGCCTCCACAGGAGACATTGAAACACTCAAAGGCAAGGCTGGCTCAGTCTCTTGTTAAGGTCACTGCCTCTTTCCCTCTCTCCTGGTGCACACACGGTTTTGTCTGCACCCTCTGGGCATCTCTGGCTGATCTGAGATTTGGTTTTAAATGTGATTTGCCCCTCCTACTGTCTTGTTGGGGCTTCTCCATTTCCCTTGGATGTGGGGTGTCTTTCTTTGGTGGGATCCAACATTGTCTCATCGAGGGTTGTTCAGCAGCTAGTTGCAGTTTTGATGTTCTTACAGGAGAAGATGAGCGCATGTCCTTCTACTTTGTCATCTGGGTCTCCCCAATTGCAGGCATTTTCTTTCCTTTCAGAGGCACCAGGGACTCATTGTTTATGTGTGGAATCTCAATGTAGGCAAGTGGGTACGCTCACGCCTTTGTCTTGGAAATGTGCACTGAAAGCATACTTGTCAGTAATCTCTCAAGTATTCATATACCTGACTTATGTTCACTTGATTTATGTTCAAGGGTGTTCAGGGAAGAATTATTTGTGCTGAGCCAGAGTCCCAGAACCCAAGTTGGTGACCTGTCATTAGTTACTGTGGTGGGCGGCTCCTGAGTCTGGAAATCTGAGGGAATACCGTATATTAGGTCCACAAATTTATTCATCTTATAACTAGAAATCTATATACTTTAACCAACATCTCCCCATTTATTCCATACCTCAGCCACTGGTAAACACCATTCTACCCTCTATCTCTATGAGCTTGGTTTGGTTTTTTTAGATTCCACATATAAGTGAGAATATTTGTCTTTCTGACAACTTACTTCACTTAGCAAGGTGCCTGCAAGGTCTTTCCATGTTGTCAGAATGGGCAGGATTTTCTTCTTTTTATGGCTGAATAATCTTCCATTGTTTATATGAGTATAATCGCTTATGAATGTAACAAATTCTGGTCCTCTGCCTTACTCAGTGTCTCCAGTTTTTCAGTAGACCTGTTGACCTGTCTTAGACATAATTGTACCTATTTTCTGCTCCTTTCATTATCCTCTAGAGAGGAACATAGTTTGATTCTGTGGTAAAACCTCATTTATTATTTTAATCAGCTCAATGATTATGTATATCTGGCTTAAATGTCCTATTCTTCTCAGCTAAAATAATACTCAACTGAACACAGTCCTTCCCTTTAGAATGTGAGACACACCCCATCCTGTTTCTCTGACAATGATTAATAACAACTATGTAGCATTTCCTTTGAAATATCCAGCCTGGAGGAAATCATTATGAAATATTTAACTTCAGTACATAATTTTCTTTTTCCAACTCCTATTCATGAAGTTTCAGTTTCAAATATTTTCCCTAAGTTACAATGTATAACTCCTCTCTGGCTTATTTATCTACTTTCCCATTCTTCTCTTAAATATCCTCTGCTTTTATTATTTTCCTCCATTTCTAGCCACTCAAGAACTACTTTTCCTGGTATAACCTCATTTTTAGTTAACATGCATAAGAGAGGTTCTCCTCAGAGACAGGAGAAATTTTAACAACTGGGAAATTTTCTTTTTTCCTAGAGAAAAATAGTTAAAAGGCCCTGTGTCCATTTGACATGTAGGTTTATTTGAGTTAGGAGCAGTTCATGACATTTTAATATGTTGTGCTCATGTCTTAAAGTCTGATGTCAGAATAAGTGCTAGGTCAGTGACAGAGACCTTTGCATCAGGATGCTGATGTCCTTTCAGTGATATCTGAACATTTCCAGACCATGCTTTTATAAAACCATGTTTAGAGATACTGGGATCACATTATGATAATTATGTCAGCATTGCACTTTTCAGTTGAATGTGAAATGCATGCTTATACTCCCACATAGATATTCTTTACAGAAAAACAATACTGTTTAATGAATTTTAGTCCCAGTTCTCAGAAACACCAAATTATAATCAACTAAAATAATATAGAAATATAACATTTTGAAAATAAAAATAGTTTTTAAACAACTGAGGAAATCTTTAGACACAGTTACTGAATGAATGCTATGACAAAGTTGGCATTTATCTTGGGGCACAGGTCTTCCAAATACTTTAAAAAAAATGTTAGTTATTGCTTTCTCTGGATCAGTATTAAACAGTATATTTAAGCATAATGAGAAAACAATAAAATACTTTAAATATTTTCTGAATAAAGGTTGAAAAATAAGCAGATGACATAAATAGTACTTACCAAGGAGAACTTTCCATCAACAACATCACTATCTGAGTTGTCTACTCAATACCTATGAAATAATATTAAGTTGAATGCCCAATGAGAAAATGAGAAATAATGATCTCTTAATGCTTAAATCACATAAACCAGATAGAACTTTGTCTTCTAAGTTATGAGTCTTACTATCTTACTATCATTGATTGTTTCTCACATACCAGTATGAGCACTTAAGAATTTGTGTCATTAAGGTGATTTAACTTAGGGAATTTTTCAGCAAGAGAATACTCAGGCTATAACAAACTATGCTTTGCACTGTTTTTATACAAATATACAGAAATGTAAATTATGAAGTGATTTCTTTCTCTCTCTCTCTCTCTCATGATCCTTTTAACTCATCTATGAAGTCATGAGATCCTTTCAAAGGATTCTCCTTTTTATGCTCTTTAAATGCAAAACGAATATATTATTGCTCCCTTCTCTTCTCTTCTATAATAATCTCTCTACCAATTTCATCCACAAAAGAGCCTTCAATTACTGCCAATGTATCTATCTTCTTGAACCCTCTTCTGAATAATAGGCTTCATTTCTGATCACCTCTAGACTTTTTCACCTCTGTGGCTGGTTTGTATCTTAAAATTACGAAGTCAGCTTGACCTCATTATTTCCCTGCCTGCACAACTTAAACTGGCTCCTATTCCTCCCAGTTAATCTATTTTAGTGAATGTCACCAACATTCATCCAGTTATTCAGTTGTCAACCTGGAAGTTATTCTGACTTCTCCTCCTTCAGATTCAATTAGTGACAAATTCCATATCTTTTATCTCTCAAATATCTCTAAATCATCTCTCCTTTTTCCTGTGTTCATCACTGTTGTTCTGGTGCAGTTTTATTTGGGGGTGGGGGTACAGTTTTTTTATTCTCTATCACCTGCATTACTGCAGTTGAAAGGAAACTAAAACTGAGCCAGTTCATTCATATATATATATATATATATATCTCAAATATTCATGGAATGCCTGTGCTCTTTCAGATTAGAACAAAGTCTGAGAATAAAATAAGGACACATCCCTGTACCTATTGTCAATTCTAGAGTATTCTATCTGAAAAATAGAATTTACTGCCCATGCAATATAATCTAGCCATATTGCCATTTATTATCATTACTCATCACAGTGATCATACAAGATTGGCATGATTATTCATTCCTTTCTAGGAGGAGATTAAGTAATGTTCTCTGTTTCAGATATAATATTAAAACCTTGTCTGTCTCCAATGCTTTTTACTTTTCCACTACACCACTCAATTCAAATTGCAATGCTTTCTATGGGTTTGTACATTTAAATAAACCATCCAGGCAACCTGGAATATTTTCATCACGTTGGTCACCTGATGAACTATGATTTGCCTCCAAAGCTCAGCTGATGGGTTATGTGCTCCAATTAGCCTTCCATGATTGCACCATGAAAATGACACACATTTTTCTGAGTGTGCCCTAGCAACTTGGATGTATACCTAGAAAAAAACATCTTGCAATGCCTCACAGTTAAGGCAACTGAACTAGCTTTCCTCATTGCCTACATACCTTTTTCCTATTTGTGGAGGGAGGGTATATTTTCTTAATTTTTTAATTGAAGTATACTTTACTTACAATATTTTGGTTATACAGCAAAGTGATTCTGATTTTCAGATTCTTTTCTACTACATATTATCATAAGATATTGAATATAGTTATATGTGTGTGCCTAGTTGCTCAATCATGTCTGACTCTCTGTGACCCCATAGACTGTAGCTCTCCAGACTTCACTGTCCATGGGATTCTCCAGGCAAGAATACTGGAGTGGGTAGCCATTCCCTTCTGCAGGGAATCTTCCTGTTTTATATAGTAAATCTTTGTTGTTTATCTGTTTTACATGTAGTAGTATGTATCTGTTAATTCCAAATTCCTAATGTATCCCCTCATTAAATCCTACTCATGCCTGTCCCTTTCACCCTTATATGGCTGTAATTTTATACCTTCAGCTTATTATCATTTGATATGTGGCATATTTATTTTTGACTTATTCTCTGCCTTTTTAAATGGAATGTAAGCCCCATGAACTGGGGCATTGCCTCTTTGTCATCCCTCTTACCTCCACAGTGTATAACAGAGCCTGGCATGTAGAAGGCCTTCAGTAATATTTGCTCATTGAATGCTGAATAAACATGCATGATGTTCAGACAGTGAACACACATTATATCACACAGAATGTACGGGGGTGTCACTGCCTTCATCAGCTGGCGTTACAGCACCTCCTTGCATGTATCCTTGTTTCATGGATACTGCAGGATCTGCTCTCACTGATTCATGAACTGTGTGACAAGACTTCTCCAAGAGATACATACCCAGCTGGGAGGTTCAGGAAAACTTTCCTATAAAACCAAACATGCGCATCATATCATGGTCTATGAAAAACAGGCTTTTAAAAAAATTACTGAAAAAAAATTGATATAATGGGAACTTCAGAGGAGGTGAAACATTAATAGAAGTCTTTGAGGAAACATCTGAAGGACAGTAAGTCACACATCTCCCTTGTATTAACCAGATATCATACTAGAAGTAGCATTATCTTGAGAGGAATTAGATATGGGGGAAGACTCTTGGGTCTTAATGTCACCCTCTGGTCCTTGCTGATTATCCAATGACACATTGGCCTCAGATCATGGGTCCAAAGCCCTTGAACGTACAAGCATTCTGAGATCCAAAGCAGTGTTTTTTAAATTTTAATTTGAGTTGTGTCAGTTTCGAGTGTATCAGTTCAGTTCAATTCAGTCGCTCAGTCGTGTCCAACTCTTTGCAATCCCATAGACTGCAGCATGCCAGACCTCCCTGCCCATCACCAACTTCCAGAGTCTACTCAAACCCATATCCATGGAGTTGGTGATGCCATCCAACCATCTCATCCTTGGTCATCCCCTTCTCTTCCTGCCTTCAATCTTTCCTAGTATCAGGGTCTTTTGAAATGAGTCAGTTCTTCACATCAGGGGGCCAAAGTATTGGAGTTTCAGCATCTGTCCTTCCAATTCAGGACTAATTTCCTTTAGGATGGACTGGTTGGGTCTCCTTGCAATTTAAGGGACTCTCAAGAGTCTTCTCCAACACCACAGTTCAAAAGTATCAATTCTTCTGTGCTCAGCTTTCTTTATAGTTCAGCTCTCACATCCATACATGACTACTGGAAAAATCAAAGCTTTGACTAGATGGACCTTTTTTGACTAAGTAATATCTCTGCTTTTTAATATGCTGTCTAGGTTGGTCATAACTCTTCTTCCAAGGAGCAAGTGTCTTTTAATTTCATGGCTGCAGTCACCATCTGCAGTGATTTTGGAGCCCCAAAAAATAAAGTGTCACTTTTTCGACTGTTTCCCCATCTATTTGCCATGAAGTGATGGGGCCAGATGCCATATCTTAGTTTTCTGAATGTTGAGTTCAAGTGCATAGCAAAGTGATTGTTTTTTATACACACATGTATTCATTTCTTTTTCAGATCCTTTGTTCATTTAAGTGATCACAGAAGATTGAGTAGAATTCCCTGTGCTATACAGTAGGTCACTGTTGATCATCCCTCATATATATAGTAGTGTGTCTATGGCCATCCCAAGCAATGCAGTGCTTTTTACATAGGTCATATGTACATGACCTAGGGTGATGGTAGTGGTAAAGACCTTGCCTGCAAGTGCAGGAGACATAAGAGACGACGGTTCAATCCCTGTGTCTGGAAGATCCCCTGGAGGAAGGCATCCCCTGAAGATGGCACAGTAAACCACTCCAGTATTCTTGCCTGAAGAATCCCATGGTCAGAGGAGCCTGGCAGGCTACAGTCCATAGAGTTGCAGGGAGTCAGACATGATAAGACCTGGAGCTTTGATAGCCTTTAAATAAAAATAAAACAACAACAACAAAGGACCTTTCCAATTCTAAATGCCATAGCATTTATAGTTCACAATTCCCAAATACAGCTATTGTACTTTTTAGTTACATTTTTAGCATATGTCTTATTTACTTCACTATATTATAAACTCCAGGTGGGGAAACGTGTAGCTTAAATCTCCTTGCCAGATGCTCTAAATGCCAATAAATGCAGTGACACTCTCCCTCACGTACCACTCCTAGCTGTTTTCTAGTTGTACTTCTGGCATAAATAAGTGGGCAGGAGAGTGTATGAATACAACCTAGGGCTTACAACATATCTTAGTTCTGGAAAAGTCTGTATATTACTGTTTTAAAGGAAATATTTATAGCAAAACCATAATTAGTTTAGTTACCATTCTTAACAATTACATATAATCCTCATTTAATCCCACATGGTTCAATCTTTTCTTAGTTGGTTGTAAACAAATTTTGCTGATCAATTATTTGTTTAAAATGATTTTTAGTTATATCGCTATTTAGAGTGGACATAATTGGAAGACACTTCATCAGTGTCACATAATAGTTAGCCTCTCCCACTGATCTTTCCAGAAAAACAAGGCCTATTCTGAGCTCAAAGTTCAAAGTGAAGTCACTCAGTCGTGTCTGACTCTTTGCGACCCCATGGACTGCAGCCCACCAGGGATTTTCTGGGCAAGAATACTGGGGTGGGTTGCCTTTTCCTTCTCCAGGGGATCTTCCTGACCCAGGGATTGAACTCAGGTCTCCTGCACTGCAGACAGATTCTTCACCGTCTGAGCTAGCTAGCCCCAAATAAATACCCTGTGGCACAAAATTTCCTTTGGAACTGCGTCTCACCTTATTCTAATCCAAGTGTAGACCTCTAATAATTATAAAGACTGATCATCAGTACATTTATTCACATCTTAGACAGTATTCTTCATTGCTTACTGCAACACAAATTGGTTAATAATAATAATTTCCATAGTGCTCTTTCAACTGGCTTTGTCGGAACAGCTAAAGAGATGTTACCACTTGGTGATACATTCACCTCCTGTCGAAAGCACTGTGTAGACAGTGTAGAGATCCATTTTCCTCAGCTCTAAAATGTTGAGTGAGATAAAGGAAGCCTGATGGAGCTTTCTTGTAATAAAACAAATGCAACATATGCATCCTCCATAATAGATTCAAAGGATCTAATGGGTTGAAAGCAAATATGAATAGCCCACATCCATATCTTCATCTCAAGTGTATCTCCTGCTACAATGCAGTGCTGTGATGGAGAGACTTCAGTTCAGGACGGAAAAATGGTAGAGAAGGCAGTGAACGTACGGGCCCATTTTCTGTGATAACGTCCCCTGGTGTCGAGTGGCACTCGTGTGAGGGGGCTTTCCTCTGAAACACAGCACCTTCTCTTTGCAGCCAGAGGACAGCACTGATCACGCTGGGTTGAAAAGCATTCACACTGGCTGCTTTCTTCATGCACTTGAAAGTGCTATTCATTTTACTCCACAAGAGATTAATTCCCTTGACTTGATTTTTAAAGAAAATGTGAGTGGCTAAAAATGCATATGCACACACACACACACACACACACACACACACACACAAAGTCGAGTAAGAGTAACCTATCTTTTCTGATTTCAAAATATCTTTTACTTGGCTTCTTTTTTAAAAAAAACCTTGGAAATCTGTTTTATTTGTCAAGGGTGGATGCAGTTTTTAAATGTTTTGAAACAGCTGTTTCCGTCTTCTTTGTTTAAAAAAAGAAAAGACTTAATCATGGAGGCCTGATAGAACAGAGGCAAACCAAGTGAGAGTTCATCATCACTCCCCGTTTTCCTACATCCACACCTGTGTTTTCTGGGGGAGCTGTTACAGACTTGACATAAAAGTCTAAGTTGCAAATAGCTCATATAGAGCTCCCTATATGAGAGCATATATAATAGCTCTCTAATATCTTGTTCACCACTCCTCGGTTCCCTACGATGGATCCAGATATTTACACTTTATGCAACCACTTTTATGGACATTTAGGCAAAGTTAGGTGATATGGATATATGGCATGCATTTTATAGTCTTGCTGACCATGTTTTATATGATGATGAATCATTTTTTAGAAGATATTCTGTACCATAATGACTATTTTTTTTCTACAATAAATATCACATATTAACTGTATGGAAAATAGTATTATAAATTAAAAGCAATAACAACAATAACAAATGTTCTATAAACAATAGTGACATATTAAGAGTGAGATCAAGAGGCTGGTCCACCAGAAGCATAACAGTAAGGGATGGATTAAATGTAGAGAATTTAAAAACAATAATAAAATTAATAAAAGCAATATTGTAACACTATTAGCATTCGCAAACAATGCTAAGCAATATCATTGATAAAATTCTTGTTCTTCCAGAGTTTTGTTGGTGACAGTGGTCTAAGTTCTAAGCAGTTGCCAACACCCAGAATAGACTACTCCTACTGCCCTACTCCACTCTTGAGAAAGCCTGGCTAAACCACTGAAAAAGGATTGAGTTATTAAGGTTACTCTCACTTTTCAACTTTTGAACTTTGAACAGAGGTCTGCATTTTTCAGATTTTAAAGTGCATATAAGGATATGTTGTTTCGATATCCAGTTTCTGATTTAGTTGGACTGGGTGGGCACAAGGGGGTTGTATCTCAAACAAGCTTATTGCTGCTGCTGCTGCTAGTCCATGGACCACAGTTTGAGTAGTCAGGGTGTAGAAAACATTCACTAGGAACATTAGTGGAGCAACCATTTAAAATTTTCAGAAAATGATGAAAACAACAACAAAAAGATACCAATATTCTCACAGTTCATTAACTTTTTGAATGAAAATGTATATTATTACTGGTTCTTTCAAAACTAGCATGCTGTGCATTCAATTACATCGACATATGGGATTTTCCTTTATGTAAGAGATAAAGACAGTGACAGAGGAATAGAGAGATAGAGACTGAAGATTTAATCTCTTATCAAATTCCAAGTATACAACACTATTTTATTAATTACAGTCTCCGTGTTGTACATTAAATTCCCTGAAGGTATTCTTGCTATTACTGAGGGGTGTATATCCTTTTTGTGTTATATGTATTATATGCCATAGGGCTTTCCTGATAGCTCAGTGGGTATAGAATCCACCTGCAATGCAGGAGATGCTGGTTCAATTCCTGAGTTGGGAAGATCCCCTGGAGAAAGGATAAACTATCCACTCCAGTATTCTGGCCTGGAGAATTCCATGGACTGTATAGCTTATGGGCTTGCAAAGAGTCAGACATGACTGAGCAACTTTAACTCTTTTCTTTTCTTATGCTGTGTTTTTACAATAAAGTGAGCTAGAAGGAGGAGTTAAGAAAATCATAAGAAAGAATACATTTACAGTCTGTACTGTATTTATCAATACCATGTTTATGCCATCTGTTTTTAAGAAGAATAGTCTATCAGTACCTATATTTATATTGCCTTATATGATACAAAATGTAGTTGTGTGTACTAACACTAGACATCAAAAGGTATAACAATCCATGCATTGATAATGAAGAAATAGTAATGTGATTGCTTTATGGTGAGTGCTATACTTAGTCACTCAGTTGTGTCCAACTCTTTGTGACTCCATGGACCATAGCCCACCAGGTTCCTCTGTCCATGGGGATTCTCCAGGCAATAATACTGGAGTGGGTTGCCATGCCCTCCTCCAGGGGATCTTCCCAACCCAGGGCTTGAACCCAGGTCTCCCACATTGCAGGTGGGTTCTTCACCACCTGAGCCACCAGGGAAGCCCAACACTAGACATCAAAAGGTATAACAATTCATGCATTGACAATGAAGAAATAGCAATATGATTGCTTTATGGTAGCCTAGTGTAATCAGTAGGATTGTTTCATGGTAGCCTATTCTGTACACTAATGAATCAGTCATAAAGTTTTATGGGATTAGCACATTCATATTCATAATATAGTATTGGAAACCTTTTTTTTAAACACTTAGCCTGTGATGACAGGCTGAAACAATTTCTCCAGTGATGAGACAGCGAGGCATATTGTACAATCATGTAATTCGTTGAAAGCAAGATTATACTACACTAAGGAAACTAACACATTATTAATTTTAATATCATTCATCTTATGACTATGTAAGGATAGGCTATCCACCTTTCACAGGACATTTTACACATATATTTTGTATCTACTGAAAAAAAATCCACAAATAGTGATATGATTGGATGCATATTTGAGTAGGACTACTCTGGCTGCTCTTTAAGGTGAATTGTTGGGGAGTGGGGAGGTCCAAGAAGAAGTTATTACAATGTTCCTGGCAAAAGAAACCTCTTAGGAGGATTCTAATACCATTGCCATTCTGAGAATGTTTCCTTTGTTACTAATATTTCCAACAGAAAAGATATTTGCAAGCTCTACTTTTTTTTTTTTTGGTCACAGTAAGAGATACAATTGAATGACATCTTTATGTGTCTCACCTCTACCAATGAGAAAAGAAGAAAATCAAACTCAGGAATGTTTCTCCAATGAATTTATACAGCAAAAATAAAACTGGAAGCCTGGTTTACAATCACTACCTCTTATAATATGGAAACCATGTGTCTTCTTTGTACCTTAGTCTGCTCTGCCACAAAGAGAAAAATAACAATTGGGCTTTTATAATTTTGCATGAATATGTGGTATTATCAAAATGAAATAGGTGCAAATTTACTTTGGGAAATTAATAAGAAGAACTTACATGCAGAATGTTGATATAATTACTAATAATATATTATCACTAAATCAACCTAAGTTCATTTTTCCACTAAGTGTATTTTTCAACCATTATTGAGAATCTGCTATTTTCTGGCAGGGACACCAAGAAGCTCTGTAAGAAATTAAAACAAATAATAGTAGTAGCTTGAACTGAAGTATTAGCATGAAGATAAAGAGCAATATTGAATTCAAGAGGTGGTAGAACTTACAGGATTTGAGGCGTGGAAAGTAAAGGAGAGGAAACAGAGTATACAGGAATTGTTATGCTTGCAAATAACAGGAAATACAACTAAAAGTTTCAAAAAGAAATGTTTCTTTTCTTCACATAATATGCCCAGAGGAAAGGATTGTATAAGCTCAGCCTTGTCATGAGGGATTCGTTGTGTCTAGCTGTCTGCTTCATGGACCTTGATGTATTTCCTTTTTACTCTTGCGTGTGACCTCACAGTCAACTGCCTACTATATTCCAGGCCTCACATCTACCTTCCAGGTGGATAAAAGGGATAAGGGGAAAGGTGGCACTTTGGAAATCTGTATCTGATTGGGCAGAACTGTGTCACCTGATCAACCATATCTAATAGGAAGATAGCAAATCAAGCTTTTTATTTTTATTTTTTTGTCTGAGCTGAATCTTATTGTCTTTGTTGTGCATTTGGGATGCAGGGTCTTCACTTGCAACATGTGGGATTTAGTTCCCTGAGGAGGGATTGAACCTGGGCCCCCTGTATTTGGAGAGTGTAGTCTTAACTACTAGGGAAGTCCCAGAAATCAGGTGTTTTTAAAGCTTGTATATACCCTTTAGAGGAGAGACAGATAAGAGAGAAGAGAAATGGGTAGGTGATGGGATTTATCAACCTATGGCATCTGTTCCAGAGACACACAGGAAAGTGGATAATCACTAAATGGAGCTCTTGAACAAGTGAGAAGAGACATGGGAAAGATAACCAGAAAAATTTGTCTTATAATGTGGAACATATACTCCATCAATGTATAGGGTGGTAGGTATGTGGGTGGATACAGCCTAAAGCAAAGAAACTATACTATTAGTATAGTACATTCAGATAATACAATTTTTCTTCACTTTGTTATATATGTATAGATAATTCTAATGTACAGCATTTGGTTTTCATAAAATCAACTGTGTGCAACTTGTTGCATAAAGCACATAAAATGAAGGTAGATATGTGAGAAATGCTTGCATTATGAAAGGAAAATAAAGTCAAAGAATATAAGCTGAATGCGCTGTGCATCATGTCTTCTGGTGATGTACAACCTGGTGGCTCTGGGCGCAGCACACAAAAGGCTCTGCAGAGCAAAAAGACTCTTATTTTTAATTTCAAGATTTTCTGTGTTTCGTATTGGTTCAGTTCATATCATTATGGTATTATTTGTGTCATTTGTTTGCTGCATAGTAATTAGAACTAGAAACAAAAGACTATATGTCTGTTCAAACACCTAAAAGAAGGCATAGTCATGTTAATAACGCAATGTTTGTGGAGGGCCATGGGTTATTCTAAAGATTCAGAGTTCATGCCAATTTCTGGAGTATAAAAATGTAGAGATGCTGCTAGTGCCAATGTTTAGGCGATGCGTATTTCTGAAGTTCACATCTCTGAAAATGTCTTTCAGTCACTTTCTTACATAATAAATATTGCTTCATTTTAGGAAATCAGATAGTTTTTTAGGCCACAAAAAAACTTAAAAAAATTTAAAAACTTAAGACATAGTCTCTATACAATGAATTTTTTTTAAATGTATATAAAATTTGACCTTACATAAATACCTTACATAGGTATCTTTAAAGAGGAAATAAAAATACACAATTAAGGGCTGAAAGCATAAGAGGCAATAATTTGAAAAAAAAAGTATAAGAAAAGTAAAGTCAATAGAATCATATTATTTCATTTTTATTTTATATTATTGTTTTTAGTGTTACTGGTCTGCCATATACTGTTAGGAGTAAGTAGATATCCAATCTGTTTATATGTACATCTAGCTTTATAAACTTTATTTGATCATAGTTCTGAGGCTAGTATAAAGTTCATGAGCAATCATCATTGTTATTTTTTATCATTTAGCAATTTTTTAGATCTCTTTTGGGTTTGGATTCCTGGAAAATGCTCTGAGATGGAGATTTCTGTGCAGAAAGTTACCGAGGAATCATCTCAGGTGCAGTACCTACTGAGGGACGAAGGCCATGAAATTGGACAGAGAAGGAACTTTGGCACGTATTTGCATCTACAACCTCAGTTGATCCTGTGACGGTTCTGTATGGTGGCAGCCTTTCAGTGTTATCCTGCACTGAGATGAAGTAATAGGGCCCTAGATTCTAGGCTCACATGGTTATCAATCTGGAATGCCCCAGAGTAGGGAGCAGGACCTTGGATAAAGTGATTCTCTTTGGCTGAAGGCAAGTGCTGGAGAGAAAATCAGTTGTACTGCCGGTACTCCCAGGGTTTCCCTGGTGGCTCACAGGCTAAAGCACCTGCCTGCAATGCGGGAGACCTGGATTCGATCCCTGGGTCAGGAAGATCCCCTGGAGAAGGAAATGGCAACTCACTCTGGTACTCTTGCCTGGAAAATCCCATGGATGGAGAAGCCTGGTAGGCTACTGTCCATACAGTCCATAGTCTACTTTCACTTTCACCTTCACCAGTACTCCCAGTAGCCAGCAGATGAGGACCTAGTCTAGGGTTAGGCTCTGGGATTGGGGGACACACCACAACACTCGGGGCAGGACCACTTTTGTGTCAGAAACACTTAGGTACTTGGTTAGTCAGTGTACGAAGCCAACATAGATTCCTGCCCTTATGGAGCCCGCACTAATACACTTTTCAATTTCATTGGTATAAACTTCCCTTATTTAGTCTTAGGTGATTTTTTTTTTCTTTTCTTTCTTTTTTTTTGTATATTGACACCATGGCTTGCTTGCTCCATTAATGCATTAGTTATATTTGTAGGATATTGCTTTTTTGTTTTCCCACTTTTACATTCTGGATTATTTTGTTGCCAGTTTTTTTTTTTTTTATAGAGTACGTTTGAGGTGAAATTTGTTTCACTTCAAAAAGTATATTCCATAGAGAGTTACTTTTTTTTTTTTTTTACTTTCTGCATTTCAGCCTATACAGTTATGCTTAATATGACTTCCTAGTCCTGTTTTAAGAAATTTTATCTAAGCTTTTACTCAAATAAGGGTAGACTGAAATTTTCATCTGTTCTTTGCAGAAAAGTAAATTACATAAACATACTTTTTAATGTATCACTATATCATTGTATTTTCTTTATGCTGCACACTTTTTTGGAGGCTTATAATTTTTTGTTTTGGTTTGGTTTTTTGGTTTTTGGGGGGAGCTAGTTTGTTTAGTCAGCTTGAATGGAGAGAGATCTATTAAAATTGTATGGCTTTTAATTTACAATGTCTAACAGTCATTTATATATTTATATATATATACACACACTATGCTCAGTTATTTTCTAGCTAAACTTTAGGGTTGCTAGAGATACAGTTTTATATCTCTCTATGAAGACAAAGTAATGCTTTTTCTGTATCTATCCTGATTTGAACACATTTCCTTAAGCAAGGTGGCAATGTAAGGTGTAATGTTATGAGTAGTTATGTGTTGAATGGAGGTATGTTTAGGGAAAGGAATGATCCAACAGGGCTCTCATCCTTGCTCAATGAGACTAGAGAATACAGCAATTTCTTTTCTGAGAGTGAAAGAAAGGAATGCCTGTTTCCTAGACATGGATCAAGACACTGGGTGAGTTAAAGTCAACTTTTTTTTGGTTTTTAAGCATTACTTGCCTTGTTATGATTCAGGACAGTGTATAGTACATAATCCAGATATGATTCTCTTTGCATCATATCAACAGTGTAATTAATGGAAACTCTACACAGATTTTGCCATAGTGCCTTTAATTTTTACTTAACAGTTTTTCTTTTTAATGCCTCCACATTTGGCTTTTTATATATCTTCATGAAATTTTTAGTGGTAAGTTTGGATTCTGTGTGGAACAGATGCTCTAATTTTGATACAAATGTTTGTCTAATGGATGAAATACATTGTTAACTAAACAAATTAAGTAAGTGAAGGAACATTTCCCATGATCCCCTTTGTGTAAACCAAGACATATATTCCAGCTCACTCTCTTAAAATTTTAGAAGAAAAAAATATAAGAATATTATGTATTTATGTTGATATTAATACATAATATTTTTAGAATTTTTTTATCTAAAATATTATGGGAAAGGGCTACAATTATATATCAGTGGTTAACATTCTTAGATAAGGAAATGGTAACCCACTCTGGTATTCTTGCCTGGAGAATCCCATGGACAGAGGAACCTGGTGGGCTATGGTCTATAGGGTTTTAAAGTTGGACATGACTGAACTGACTTCGCATGTGGTTAACATTAAGCGGAGTTTGAGAAATGTTCCTTCATTTATTTAACTTGCTTGGCCAACAGAGTGTTTCTCTCATTGGACAGACATTTGTATCAAAATTAGAGCGTCTGTTCTAACAATGGAATGTGGGGGCAGTCACTGCTTAAATAACTGTGTTTAGTTGATGACATTTATATTTTGTAAATAAATGAATAATAATGTCACCAAATAAAACACTCTGAAAAATTATTATGGAAGCATTCCCACATGCACTTACTTGATATTTTGACCTATGAGATCACTTATCATTAATTACATGCTGGAATCATAGAAACATTTGCAAGCCAGATAGTAGTTGACAGCAAAATCTGAGTATAGATTTGTAATTATATTGATGGTTTGAAAGATTTAGAGTAATTGAAAAACAAATACAGTTGATTACCAATTTTATATCCAACCCCATTTTGAAGTTCTGTTCCTTTTTCAAAATAATTTGTATTTAAAAAATCAGCTTCTTCTGCATTTTTCCTGCAACAACTCTTCTTTCAACTCTAATGACCTTATATCCAGACATTCCTCATAACTTCTCAGCCTTCTTCCTGACTGGAGTATCTGCACTTTATACCCTGCCAACAGATTCACCTTTCTAAAAACATTTTGATAATATCCTATCCTACTCAAAATGCTACAGTAACTCCTTTCTCTTAATGTAAATATAATTCCTTGTCCTGATAGGATTTCCTTCTCTCCTCTTTTGTTGATCCATGCTATATAGTTACTCAATCTCTTCCCGATATAAGTAATCCAGATTTTTTCCTATGTAATTAATGAAATCAGTCCACTTGTTTTTCCCCAGGCTGTTTTCTATCACCTCTGAGTACTTGCTCCATTTTCCTCAATAGATGTTAAGCATCACCATCTGATTCAATTCCGTGTAAAGAATATCTTCCCATTTCTTTCGTTTCAATTTCCCATTTGAGTCAGCTGATGTTTCACCTCTTGGATCAAATTTCCCCCGCTATTTATTTATATGTGAGCTGTTCCCTGTCTTCCCCAAAATACTTTACTGCCAATAGATTTAATTTAGTGTCACTTACTGTATACTGCTTAATTATGTAACTTTATTTTCTCCTCAAGCAGAGTAATTTCCTAGAAGATAGGGATTGTAGGTAATACTTTTTAAATCCTCCAGTGTTGGGAATTTTGTCCTTATAAATAGTACTTTCTTCAATGAATACATATTATATGAAATTGTGCATTAATGTGCTTTTCAGTTTTATTTTATAAATATATAATTTTAAGAAAAAGCAATAATGAGGTGGATGAAACTGGAGTCTATAATACAGAGTGAAGTTAAGTCAGAAAGAAAAACACCAATACAGTATATTAATGCATATATATGGAATTTACAAAGATGGTAATAACGATGACCCTATATGTGAGACAGCAAAAGAGACACAGATGTAAAGAACAGACTTTTGGACTCGGTGGGAGAAGGCAAGGTTGGAATGATTTGAGAGAATAGCATTGAAACTTGTGTATTACCATATGTGAAACAGATCGCCACCCAGGTTCGATGCATGAGGCAGGTCGCTCAGGGCTGGTGCACTGGGATGATCCAGAGGGATGGGATGGGGAGGGAGGTGGGAGGGGGGTTCAGGATGGGGAACACATGTACACCCATGGCTGATTCATGTGAATGGATGGCAAAACCACTGCAATACTGTAAAGTAATTAGCCTCCAATTAAAATAAATAAATTTAAATGAAGAAAAGAAAAAGTAATAGAATATTTAAACAAGAAAAGAACTTTAATAACATTTCACAAAAAAGAATAACAGATTCTGGAACAATTTCCCAACTATTGTTTTTGGATTTGTTAACATAGTATTAGCTGCTAAAACAGACTCCCAAATTTCAGAGTCTAATACAATACAATTTTTTTTTTCTTTTTCCCTATTACATTCCAACACAGTGTTGCCCAGAATTGGAATGCAGAAGGACTTTTACCTGCAGATTTGTAGTGACCCAGAGTGGTAGATACTGCCATTTTCAATGCAGTGTTTCTAAAGTTTCTATGAGAATTAACTGGTGGCTAGTGGAAGAGGAAAGATATTGGAAGAACAAAAGTTAGAGACAATTTTCATGTGTCAAGCCTCGAAGTGGTGTGCAGAAATTCTCTTTTTCTATTGCCTCAGGCTCAATCACATGGTTACATCTAACTGCAATGGGATCTGAGAAATGTAGTCTCCTTCTGGGGATTCACCCCCAGAAAGAAGTCTGCACTTAAGTAACAGGGAACCTGGATTTTTGACAGATAACTCTTTTGTCTGTTATAGCATCCATCCAGAATTTATATTAAAGTAATGTATATTTAAATATCTGGCAATAATTATTCCATGGTTAGGAATTCTTTTTTAACAATGCCAGAGATGTGACTACATTAACTTTATATCAAGACAAGGACATTTTTCTGTTCTCATTATTGCAAAAATTAAAAAAAAAAAAGAGAGCATTTTTTTTTCAGCAGTTTCTCAAGTTACTACTTTATTATAAACCTTTAAATTACAGGAAACACTCTAAGATTTTTAATATGCCAAGAAGGATGCAATTAAAAGAGTCTTTAACCTGTTCCATGGATTTAAAATGGGATGGAACAGTTCTGTGAACTTTGCTAAAACAGATTTATTATCAAGCATATTTAGCTGTTAGAGAGTATAAAATGCATAAGCCCCCCACTTGGGTTTAGCCCAGCTCTCTAGGAATTAGACTGAAAGTGCTGTAGACAGTCAACTCCTTTCTGTACTCAGTGGGGTCTCATTCCTTAGCCCCTCAGGAAATTACTTCTCTTAATCCCTGCTAAACTTAACAGTACATGGTTTCTTTATTTTATTTTATTTTTTATTTTTTATTTTTTTACATGGTTTCTTTAGAAAAGGAATTTGGAAGTGAAAATGGAGCTAACACCTGAGACATAATTAATCTGCTTTTACAAAAGTGATTTCATATACTTGGCAAATAACATGAGATAAATTTTATTTTGCTAGGCTTTTGACTAATTAAAGCTCACCAAGCACAGAGCCTCATTCAACAACAAAGGGAACCTGCTATTTAACGTGTGACACTGTCATTGACACACAATTAGATATAAGTGATGAACTATAGAGCCTTTATACATACGTGACAATAAACACAAGTATACCTTACATGAATCTTTCAAATAACTGGGATACTCAAATCTTAGGGTATGTCTTCTTGTGAAGAAGTCTGAATTAGACTAAAGAAGATTTGGTAAGGCAGATTTGTCTGGAGTTTGTCTATAGTTAGAAGAAAAAAAATAATTATATAAGATGCCTTGGGATATTGCTATATACAAATTCTTTGTATAAAATTAAATGCTGACTCATAACATGCTAAAAATTCTAATAGATTTATTAAGTTCAAAGCTGAATAATACAAGTTTACTTTTCACCTTTACATATAAAAACATACAAGTCTGTTGGCATTCTTAATATCATACGGTCAGGTATGTTGTTCAAATTGACTTTATAAATTACAGATTGTGTGTTTTTAAGCCATTTACACCTGAAGCTTTCTGTGCCTCGGTTTCCTAATCTAGGAAGTAGAAATCACATTTGTACTACCTCATAGACTTACTATGTGGATGAAGTTAATTCAGATACATAGAATGTTTAGGCTTGTTTCATAATACATGGTCTATTAATGTTAACTGACACTGGTTCTACAGCAAATTTTCCATAATATAGAACACACTTTATTCCAATTCCCTAGACGGGGAATTACCAGCCCTTCTTTTTGGCAGGATTTATGTCCCTCTTTTTCCTTTAATTTATAGGTGCTGACCCCCCAAGTGTGATGTAAATAATTGGACACATACCCAATTTCATCCTTACCTCTGTAACTACCCCCAGGTTTCTTTCCCTGAAATATGTAGGCAGAAATAAAAGATTCTCATATAAATCTGAAATAATATTTTAGAAGGGAAGTTTAAAACAGTACTAAATGGAGTAAATTTTTGCCTTGTATACCAATTGAATACAGAGCCAGGCAGGCTGGGAGAGAAGATTGAAGTAGTTATTCAGGGAGAAGAGATAGGAAAAGCAAGAGGAGACAGTCTCTGCATTTTGTGTGTGTGTGTGTGCGCGCATGTGTGTGTCTGTGTGGTTTATCTGTTTGTTTGTTTTTGACTCTGTGGCATGCAGATTCTCAGTTCCCTGAGCAGAGATCCAGCCCTTGCCCCCTGCATTGGAAGCAAAGAGCCTCTGGATCACCAGGGAAGCTTGACAGTCCCTGAATTTTTAAGAGCTTTAATGATGTGATTCCTAATTTATGTGTGTAATTTATTTGCACTTTTTTCCTCATTTATTTTTCCCCACAGAGTATAATTTGTAGAATTGGTTCCTGTAATTTTCAAAATAAGAGATCTAACTGTGCTGTATCAGCCAATAAGGGTGAGGAAATGGGTTAAGTAAAGGTATAAATGGTCTCCTCTGAGGATAATGTATTTTATAAATCTCAAAAAAGGGAGTTAGTCTCGTTGCTTATCCCTAACATAATTGTCCATGAACTTTTATTTTCCCCTTCAACAAACATCTCCAAATGGATAATGGTCCTCGGAATGATTGCAGCTAACATCTCTATATGACGAATATATTTATGATATTTCTTTTTGATGTAACTCAGAGAGCCATGTCATGGTACTGGACAGACCAAATCTTAGAATGACTGCCTTGCTTTCTGGGAACATCAGACTCTGATCAGTCCTCTGATACCTAAGCAATAATGTACTGTGTCTCAGGGCTCTGACAGAAGGGTTGTCAAATCACAGGGGGACTGGTGATGCACAGCCTGGCCACCTATCAGAAACAAATGTTTTGAAATGGTATCTACTGTCTCTGGAAAAAAAAAAAATCGGCTGCTTCCCACTGCTTGCAGGATCTTCTCCAACTAGGGGTTGAAGCCAGGCCACCACAGTGAAAGCCCAGAATCCTAACCACTAGGTTTTCAAAGAAGTCCAGCTCTCTCTGAAATTTGAACTGGAAAGTCACCAACTTAAATTTTGCAGGCAAAGAGGTTCAAAGCTGAGGATGCCTGGGGAAAGAGTTGTAAGCCTTAGAGTCACTATATGTTGATGGCTATAGCCACTGGCTTTTCTGCCCAGTCCCTCTCCCCTGTAACTGCCTACCCCTCCTCCGCGATGAGTTTCTAGCAACCATGTTTCACTGGAAAGCCCTGCTTTGTGACCATATTTGCAATTGAATACTTCCTCCCAAAACGGAATTAGAACTAAGAGAAAGGCAAACTCTTTTTCCATACTACTGAACTCTGAATGTTGGTTTAGGAATTCTGTGTGGACATGTTTCATCACGCAAACTAGGGAACGGAGAACACTGGTCTATACAGAAGGAAAAAGAATAAAGCAAGCTTGTCATGAGAAGCAGAGATGAGTGTTCAAGGTAAAATATTCCTGGTTCCCTTCCTGAAAAGAAAGACGCTGCCCTCAACGTTATAGCTGTGGATATTTTAATATCCCTTCTCTCCTTAAAATTAAGCTGTCTTTGGTTGGCTCTTTTTATATGAAATCAAGACTCTCAATTAAAAAAAAAATCACTGCTTGAAGGGAACAGAGACTCTAAGTACAAAAAACTAAGAGATAAAGAACAGAAAGAAAAGCTACCCATATATAGAAGAGAATGGAGAGTGTGCACGCAAGTAGAAATACTATGATAAATCTCATGGAGCCGAGGACAAAGAGAGAATCATTTGTTCTTAGAGCTGCCTAATTTTCCTAGCACAGTTTCAGTCTACAAGTTTTCTTAAAGTGCTTGCCACCCTTTTCTTGAGTTAATTTTAGGAGGGAACTGTTTTAACCAATACAAAGTGAATCTTGAAAAAGTTATCAACCACAGGGTGTTTAAAGAGGAGGAAAGCATGTTCAAGTGCACAAATACCCTTACATTTGCTTAAGTTGGTCAATCAGATTGGTTATACAAACCACAACAGCATGTATACCTGATTAGCAATCTCGAAGTACATATTTTGGTTAGACATTCTCTGGGCAAAGCATGTTACAGAAGGTGGAGATGTTCTCATGAAAAGAAACTTTCAGATTTAAGATAAACATTAAATGTATTATTTCAAATTTTGTTCACTAGAGATTAATTTAATGTATTTCTTCCCAATTTCAGTCTAGTAGATGCATGAGTAGTATTGCCAATTTTGTTCTAATGTTAGATAGAACACAGAATGAAATTTTTCAGAGGAATCTGAAATCCCTTAGTTTATGTTGATGAATATGGGAAAAAATAGGAATTTTGAAATAGGTATATCTGTTTATCCCATGTAATTTTAGCATTGTGAACTATCAGCTATCTGAAAAAAGAATAATGTTTTGTGTCTGAAGGCAAAGATAATTGCATCCAGTTTTGTTAAAGCACAGAGCTGATTAGATTTTAATTGTCATAGTACCTCTCTCTCCTTTATTTTTCTCCCTCCATTATCAATTTCAAGTTTGCCAAGGAGGAAATAATTTATTGGTGGAGGTGCTTGAAATGACAGGTAAACATTTAGCTGGACTTGTCTGAGTTAAGATTTTATACAGAAATTTTAAGACTTGTTTTACTGACGCATAACATACACACATACAGTTGTCAGTTTTTGCAGACTGTGTGCACATGTAACCACAACCTGGATCAAACATAAAACACTACTCCCCAAACTCTGCTACCGTCTCCTTTCAGACAGATTGACCCCACTCCCAACAGATAAGAACTGTTCTGCCTAAACATCATAGGTTAGTTTCGACTGATGTGTAGTTACATAAATGCAGCCATGCAGTATATCCTTGTTGGTGTCTGGGTTCTTTCCCTCAACATTATGTTTGTTAGAGTCATCTTCTTTCCTGTATGTAGCTGGTTTATTGTCATTGCAACTACTTACAATGCAACTGTTGTCCATCATGTGAATATCCCACACTTGATCCATCTACTGATGCTGGACATCTCTTTTACTCAGGTTTTATTTTTTAATTGGCATATAATTGCTTTACAATTTTGTGTTAGTTGCTACTGTACAGAGAAGTATATCAGCCAGATATATATATATATATATATATATATATTACCTTCCTTGTGCACGTCCCTCCCAAATTCCTCCCATTTCACCCCCTAGGTCATCCTAGAGCACCAAGCTGAATTCCCTGTGCTTCCCATGAGCTATCTGTTTTACACATGGTAGTGTATATATTGGAGAAAGTAATGGGCACCCACTCCAGTATTCTTGCCTAGAGAATTCCATGGACAGAAGAGCCTAGTGGGCTACAGTCCATGGGATTACAAAAGAGTTGGACAGGACTTTGCAACTAAACAACAGTATATGTGTGTGTGTGTGTGTGTGTGTGTGTATATACATATATATATATGTATACATTATATATATTATACATATATTATATATAATATATATTACATTATATATACATATATATACATATGTATATATATAATGTCACTGATGTATATATACTCAGGTTTTAAATCTGTGTGTCTGTGCATGAATTTTCATTTAAGCCAGAATCTTGTGTTTCAGTTCTAACTAGGTATTTTCAAATTTTCTGAGTAGTTAAACACACAACTGCACACCACCTTGTAGGATACCAGTCAGATCTGGAACAGATAGATATATCAACACACACAGTTCAGGCCTGACTCACCAGCCCCCTTGACATGGCTATCTCTTTAAACCACTTCTTACACAAAACAAAACAAGTTCTCTTCTGAAATTAGAGGTTTGATCTGAAAATGGCTGGTTTTGCACTTAAGGAGTGCTAGTGACCTTATTATTTTTTTTTTTTTAGAGATTTGGTCTTTTTCTTTCAACAGATGGTTCTCACTTTGTGGGATTAAACATTTGATCCATCTCAAGTTTGTGTACCTGGCTGTGCTTCCCTAGCACGGAGGTCATCTCATTACCCAGCTCAATGGGCTGCCCTCCTACTCTGCTGCCCCCTGGTGGCCACTGAGTAAAGGACACTAAATTGTTGCCACCCCGGCACTGGAACTTGTGAGAAGAAAAGCTGGTTAAGGTGTCTTTTCTTTCTTTCCCTCCTACACTCTTTCTTCAGGCAACACCATCAGCAAATGAAGTTCTCCTATGATGACAAGCATGACAAGTTCAGAGGAATTTTATCGTTTACAAAGGAAATTTGTAATTTGAAGAGGAAAGACTGGGTACAAAGTAATTAGGAAAGTAGGGTCTAAAAATGCTTGAGTTGGAAACCACACTCAATTTTGAGTAAGTAATTTTATCTCTGTGCCTCAGATTGATTCAGACTGCATTTCCAGTTTACAGAGAAGACAACTGAAGATTAATCCAACCGGAGAAATTTCTCTTGCAGGCATCATTGCCCTTGATGAGATAGTTCAGTTCAGTCGCTCAGTAGTGTCCGACTCTTTGCAACCCCATGGACTGCAGCGCAGCAGGCTTCCCTGTCCATCACCAACTCCCGGACCGTGCTCAAACTCATGTCCATTGAGTTTGTCATGCCATCCAACCATCTCATCCTCTGTCATCCCCTTCTCTTATTGCCTTCAGTCTTTCCCAGCATCAAGGTCTTTTTCCAGTAAGTCAGTTCTTCACATCAGGTGGCCAAAGTACTGGAGTTTCAGCTTCAACATCAGTCCTTCCTATGAATATTCAGGATTTCCTTTAGGATGGATTGGTTGGATCTCCTTGGGAGTCCAAGGGACTCTCAAGAGTCTTTTCCAACACCATAGTTCAAAGGCATCAATTCTTTGGTGCTCAGCTTTCTTTATATATCAGCCCTTAATTTCCTATTTTCCTTCTTATGGACTCCTCCTTTCTTCATCAGTTCCTTTCCTGAAAAATATCTTCTCTTAGTAACCTAATGGAAAAACAGTACACCTATCAACCAAACTTAATCTTCCTGAGAAGGAGGGGCTTGTGTGCTGGATCCCTTTGACCTTCCCTGATACATTGTGATTCTTTCAACTGTGATTCATTCAGTCTGAAAGGATTACTTTTAGAAATTACCTGAGGCAGTTGTGATGAGTAGTACCAGGGAAGCAGGTATGGCATCCAGATCTCAGTGACTGGTTCTTGGGTCAAGGGCAGCTGTGACATCTTATTTGACTTCATTATTGTTAGTACCATTAGGATGTACTTCTTTAGTTGGTTGTTGTTCTGTTAAAATGTTCAGTCCCCAAACATGCATTGCTTTTGGGATACTTGTATAATGCAAATCCATCTAGCAAAAGGAATATGTTCCTTCTTTTTAAAAAATGTTTATTTACTTGGTTGCACTGGGTCTTAGTTGCGGCATGCAGAATCTAGTTCCTTGATCAGGGATTGAACCCAGAGCCCCTGCATTGGAAGGAGGGAGTCTTAGCCACTGGACCACATGGGAAGTCCTGGGAATATGTTCTCTAACTTGGTGATCTACACTTCCCATTGGGCTAAGTAATCTTGATTCATTGGAAAAGATATTTTCTATTTGGCTTAAAGTATAGGTACCTATGAAAATAATAAAAGCACTAAATTACATCTCCTTTTGTTTCCCCAGGAAGAGCTATAGGCTCTTATTTTTTAGTTTTCCAGTCTTCTTTGCTTATCTACTCTTCTCATTGCATTTTAAATTATATTAATATTATTGTTATTACCTCCTCTAGTATTTCAAATGTTTATGCCTTAAATATCCATAGAAGTTTTAAGTTGTGTGTATATTGATATTATGTAATTTTTATCTACCATAGACAATGTAGGCACTCAATTCCTACTGGCTGGTTGATCTTTAAAATGTATATTTAATTGGCTTTTATTACCAATTTAGTGAAGTTCTGCATCAAAATACACATAGTTCTATTTGCATGACTTTTAAAAATGCTAAAGGATCAATAATCAAGCTCCTTTAAAATTGTTCCTGGAAAGTAGGTTTTGTTTCATCACAGAAAAAATTCAGAGAGGAGGCAAGGAGACCAAATAAGAGGATTTACTGAGTGACAGTACTCTCTCAGGAGATGTAGCAATCATCTCAGATGAGCAGATGCCCCAGTTCCATTTGACAAGCTGGCTTCCATTTGACAGGTTGTATGGGGTGTGAAAATGATTGGGCAGAATATTCATAGATGAAGGAGGGGGTGAGGGGGTAATTTCCTGGTTTTCATTCCAGTTCCACCTCCCTGAGGGAAGGGGAGATTTTTATCCTTATCTGGTCATGCTAGGATTTGTCATCATGTCAGGTGCCTGATGGTACTGCTCTGGTTACAATGTTATTTGTATTGTAATGAGTATAATGAGCAAAAAGGTTACACTCAGAAGCTGGAGGTTCTCTGCCTTTCTTTATTTGCCTTTAGGACCCTTGTAAAATGTGTGGTTTCCTGTCACATGACCTTTGCCTCCCTTCTCTGCTCAAGACTGACTGTCTGTTCTAACAAAATGATAGAAAATGGTAAATACATAATTTCAACACATCTTTTTATTCTAATATTAATCTCAATTGTTGGTTGTTAGGTGGAACTATATACAGGTAAATGGTCTCTGCATGAATGTTATAGTCTCTCCTTTGGATCTGGAGATAAAAATATTTGCATAGAGCATCGTAAACAACTAACATTTCTTTCTTAAACATCCAATTGGAGCTAGCCATTGTGGTGGTTGTAGAGGTATAGAAAGATTAAATAGCTAGTTTCCTGATTTCAACAAAATGGGGTCTAGCTAGAGGATAAATAATTAGTTTAATTAACTTAGTGAATTTGCATATGTCAGTCTGGTCAATAGAGCACTGGTATTTGTTAGAAGAGTAAAAAAGTCTTAGAATTGTAGGTAGAGCTTTAACTAAGAATTGGGAGAGGACAGAGTGATTTGGCTGGTGAACTGGTGAGAGAATGCATTCCAGGCAGAAGAAAGAGTATATAGAAATGCAAGGAGTCATGAGAGAGCATGGTGCCCTGAAGGAAGCACAGGAAACTCACTAGCACTAGTCATTACTGCTCAAGAAGTGATTCCATGATGCCTGTTATTCAGTTTCTTGGTGTCATAAACTCAGGGAGTCAATTCTGATGACACTTTAACTTGGTCTCAGTCTTGCTTATATTATTTGCTGTAATATTTGGAAAATATACTTTTTGGGGATCTGAGTACATTATTTGCATAATTGTTTAAAAATCCTGGCATCTCATTTGCTTAGCCAACTTTAATGCATATTCATCATCTATCAGAACTGTGATGAAAAAGGGATTATTGGTAGTATGCAGCATTCAGATTTGAGAAAAAAGAAAACTAAGTTTAGTTCTAGCACTGAGGGTTAAGGAGTTCATGAATGTAATTGTCAGGACCAAATTCAATTTTCTAGTGATAACCAAATGACTCTACCCCACAGCATTCTTCACAGTTTGGCAGCAAGGCCATAGTATCATGAGTATGCGAGTACCTAATACACTTATCCCAGGTATGGTGGGCTATATTTTGTGCAGCGGATTAAATACTAAGCCCCATCAGATGATAGAATGCTGTGCCAAAGCTTTTAAGTTTAATTAGGTCCCAGTTGTTCATTTTTGTGTTTATTTAAGATGTGGGTCATAGAGGATCTTGGTGTGATTTATGTCAGAATGTTCTGCCTATGTTTTCCTCTGAGTTTTATAGTTTCTGGTCTTACATTTATCCGTTAATCCATTTTAAGTTTATCTTTGTGCATGGTATTAGGAAGTGTTCTAATTTCATTCTTTTACACATAGCTATCCAGTTTTCCCAGCACCATTTATTGAAGAGACTGTCTTTACCCCATTGTATATTTTGCCTCCTTTGTCAAAGATAAGGTGCCAATAGGCACATGGGTTTATCTCTGAGGCTTTCTATATCAACTGTTACAACAAAATCTTGAGATAAGATGGTTATTGGATTTTTAACATTTTAAATTCTGTATTATGCTTGCTGAAATTAAAATATTTACATTTAACTTCTTCACAAACAATTCCTTCTCATTATTTTCCATAATTTTCCCACTTAATTGTTGAACAGCTTGATGTTTTAGAAAAATGTTTCATGTGTTGTGATCATTTGTTCATATATGACATAACATACTTTGGCAAACATACTTTTACCTCATTAGACATTCTTGTGAGTGATCTTAGCGACCAAAAGTACAAAACTCCATCAACGATACGTCTTTAGTATCCCTTTTCCCAAAGGTACTGAAATTCGTAATCTATCACCTACTTTCATTTGCTGCCCTCAGTAACTTAATTTCCCACTCCAACTTAGAATGGCTTAATTTCTTTCTTTATTGATTCTCTGTTCCTGAAGATAATGAATTTAACTTCACTGCAAGATAGGTTTTGTATATTTCAGTTGTTACTCATTAACTATTTACAATTTTAACCTTTTTTTTATTTTGAACTCAAAATAAGCTCTTGTTCTCACATGTCTTGTGTTTTTTTTAATTTCAAATGTAAAAATTTTTAAATTTTATAGAGCTCATTGTTTTAAATTTTCTTCTTCACTTTCCTAGATGAAGCAAAGTCTATAGCAAATACACATAAGCAGAGTAACATACATGCAGATTATGCTATAGTTTTGTCCAGCATCTTAACTATTAATGAAAGAAACAATTTTCCCCTTTAAGCTGAAACACCTTTTATTCTTTCCAGTGTATATATTCAATTTATCAACATTTGAATTTACTTGTCTTCATGGTTGCTATTTCTAAAGTTATAAGATTTGTGGTGCTAACTAGTTTGCAGTGTTGATTTCTAGATTACTGTATGTCAAATTTAATCATAATGATGTCAGCCAATAGAATGGCTTAACTCTATTTTTCTCCTTCACTGATTTTTCCTTTATTTTGCCTTAAGTCATAATTCCCTGTAGGGGATTTGACAGATGAATTCTAGAAGTAAGCATTTGCCTAAGCCAGTATTTGTCTGTTTCATTATGTGCCTCAAAAGTTTTAAATTAATATTTAGATGACTTTTATTACTATTTTTAGGGGTTATATATATTTTTAACTTGTTCTAATTGTATTTTGGAAAACATAAATTATTTGCTAAATGTGCTAGTAAATTTAAAATCCTCATCTGATACATTGTGTTAAAGAAAATGATTTTGGGAGTTATTGAAAAGAAATTGGGCTTTCCAGGTGGTGCAAGTGGTAAGGAGTCTACTTGCTAATGTGAGAGACACAAGAAATAGGGGTTTGATCCCTGGGTTGGGAAGATGCCCCTGGAAAAGGAAGTGGCAACCCACTCCAGTATTTAAATTACAGGGACAGAGGAGCCGGGCAGGTTGCAGTTCATGGGGCCAAAAAAAGTAGGACAAGACTGAACACGTATACACACACTCACATCCATACATGACTACTAGAAAAAACAGCCTTGACTATATGGAACTTTGTCAGTAGAGGGATGTCTGCTTTTCAATATGCTGTCTAGGCTTGTCATAGCTTTCCTTCCAAGGAGCATCGTCTTTGAACTTCATGGCAGCAGTCGGGGTCAACACTGATTTGTGCCCAACAAATTAAATCTGTCACTGTTTTCCACTTTTTCCCCTTTTACTTACCATGAAGTGATGGGACTAGATGCCATGATCATAGTTTTGTGTTTGTGTGTTTAATGTTGAATTTCAGCCAGCTTTTTCACTTTCCTTTTTCACCCTCATCAAGAGGCTCTTTGGTTGTTCTTCACTTTCTGCCATATCTGTGCCATATGCCACTTTCTGCATATCTGTGGTTGTTGATGTTTCTCTCAGCCATCTTGATTCCAGCTTGCACTTCATCCAGCCCAGTATTCCGCATGACGTGCTCTGCATAGAAATTAAATAAGCAGGGTGATACGGTACAGCCTTGTCATGTTCCTTTTCCAATTTGAACCAGTCTCTTGTTCCCTGTCTGGTTTTAACTTGCTTCTTGTTCTGCATACAGTTTCTCAGGAGATAGGTAAGGTGGTTTGGTATTCCTATCTCTTTAAGAACTTTCTGTGATCCACATATAGTCTTTAGCATAGTCAATGAAACAAAGTAGATGTTTTTCTGGGATTCCCTTGCTTTCTCTATCATCCAACAAATGCTGGCAATTTGATCTCTGGTTCCTCAACCTTTTCTAAACCCAGCTTGTACATCTGGAAATTCTCCATTCACATACTGCTGAAGCCTAGCTTGAAGGATTTTGAGCATAACTTTACTAGCATGTGCCATGAGTGTAATTGTATGCTAGTATAAACATTCTTTGGCATTCCCTTTCTTTGGGACTGGAATAAAAACTGGCCTTTTCCAGTCCTGTGGCCACTACTGGGCTTTCCAAATTTGCTAGCATATTGAGTGCAGCACTTATCAGAATCATCTTTTAGGATTTTAAACCACTCATCTGGAATTCCATCACCTCCACTATCTTTGTTTGTAGGACTGTTTCCTAAGGCCCACTTGACTTCACACTTCAGGATGGCTGGCTCTATGTGACTGACCTAGAGTGTGACTTAGGTGAGTGACCCATCATTGTTATCCAAGTCATTAAGACATTTTTAATATTTTGTGTATTCTTACCACCTCTTCTTAATCTCTTCTGCTTCTATTAGGTCCTTACCATTTCTGTCCTTAATCATGCCCATCCTTGCTTGAAATGTTCCCTTAGTATCTCTAATTTTCTTGAGGAGATCTCTAGTCTCTCTCATTCTATTGTTTTTCTCTACCTCCTTGTATTGTTCATTTAAGAAGGTATTCTTGTATCTCATTGCTATTCTCTAGAACTCTACATTCAGTTGGGTATATCTTTCCCTTTCTCCCTAGCTTTTCACTTCTCTTTTCTTCTCAGGTTTTGTAAAGCCTCTTCAGACAACCACTTTGCCTTATGCATTTCTTTTTCTTCGCTATGGTTTTGGTCACTGCCTCTTGTGCAGTGTTGTGAACCTCTACTCATAGTTCTTCAGGCACTCTGTCTACAAGATCTAATCCCTTGAGTCTATTTGTCACTTCCACTGTATAATCAGAAGGGATTTGATTTAGGTCATACCTGAATGGCCTAGTGGTTTTCCCTACTTTCTTCAATTTAAGTCTGATTTTTGCAATAAGGAATTGATGATCTGAGCCACAGTCAACTCCAAGTCTTGTTTTGCTGACTGTATAGAGTTTCTCCATCTTTGATTGCAAAGAATATAATCAGTCTGATTTTGGTGTTGATCATCTGGGGATGTTTATGTGTAGACTCACCTCTTGTGTTGTTGAAAGAGGGTGTTTGATATAATCAGTGTATTCTCTTCGCAAAACTCTGCTAGTCTTTGCCCTGCTTCATTTTGTACTCCAAAGCTAATGTTGCCTGTCACTCCAGGTATCTCTTGACTTTCTACTTTTGCATTCCAGTACCCTATGATGGAAAAAACATCTTTTTGGGGCATTAGTTCTAAAGGGTCTTGTAGGCCTTCATAGAACCAGTCAACTTGTTTCTTGGGCATTAGTGATTGGGGCATAGACTTGGATTACTGTGATGTTGAATGGTTTGCCTTGGAAACGAACTAGGTTATTCTGTCATTTTTTAGATTGCACCCAAGTACTTCATTTCAGACTCTTCAGTTGACCATGAAGGCTACTCCATTTCTTCTAAGGGATTCTTTTCCAAAGTAGTAGATATAATGGTCATCTGAATTACATTTGCCCATTCCTGTCCATTTTAGTTCACTGATTCCTAAGATGTTGATGTTCACCCTTGCCATCTCCTGCTTGACCACATCCAATTTATCTTGATTCATGGATCTAATATTCCAGGTTCCTATGCACTAGGAAAGTAAAATATTACACAGGAAATGATATTTTTGATACTGATAGCCAAAGCAGGAGGAATATGTGACTGTGTGTATGTGTTGTATATAATGAAGAGGCTGAGTGGAGACTGATAATTCTCAGTGCCCTGACATGTAAAGTACAATCAGATGCTTTGGTATATTCAGATGCTCAGTCAACTGTATGCTCTTACTCAGAGGCGTATAGAGGTTTTTGACTTAGTAGTGGCAACAGGTGAGTCCACCAGTCTAGCAGTCTGTGTCTGGTGGTGAAGGTTCTGGTGGTGGAGGCTTTTTAACCACACTGGTCCTGGTCAATAATCTGGTGTATACGAAGCAGTGCAAGCTCTCTGGACTCCTGGCCATTCTCAGCCTTTTGTTGCTTCTGTGAACTACCAAATGCTTTCCAATAAATCCCTTTCCACTTGGATAACCATGTTGGTTTTAACTGTTTTCCAATCAAACTATGACTGGTAATCCCATTATTTTGTTCCTAAGATGTGTAGATAACCTAAAATGATCCCCTTCTTCCTACTTATGGGCAGGCTGGCAACCTTTTTCTGTCCCTGTCTTTCTCTTTTAATTGTTGTTCCAGATGCTCTAAATATATAGTATATCTGTCTTTATTTGGTTGGTTTTTCATTCTCTCTCTTAGTTGCAGAAACAATGTTTCAGCCAGCTACACTGATATTAATAATAAAGACCAGATTTCTTAGATTTTATTACAACTAAGAGTGGTCATGTCTCTAAAATGTGGCCAGTAAGATGTGAGTGGAAGTGTTGAATACAGATTCTAGTCCCTTCTCATAATGAGGAATAACTGCTTCCCTTGTTTCAGCTCATCCCCATTTCCCACTCACTGAAATACATGTACAATAAAGACTCATTTTGGAAATGTGTGTGAGCTCAACATACTAGGTATAGTGAAGTAATAAGTCCAGTGTTCTTAGGCCTAGTTGACTTAGCAGAACAGAGTTCCCATTGCTACTCCACTTTTGAAGTGATAGAATAATGTCCTTGAGTTAGAAGGACATATGATTAATATGATAAGTAATGCAGAATGTCACCAACAGTTTACTTAACCACCATTCTGTAAAGACTTTTAACCCTCCTCTACAAGTTAATGCCATCTTCTTAGAATTAAAATGTACTTTCTCATTTTTTTCAGCCCTTAAACTTTTTATTTTGTATTAAGATATAGCTGATTAACAATGTTCTGGTAATTTCAGGTGAACAGTGAAGGGACTCAACCATACATATATATGTGTATCCATTTTCCCCCATACCCTTCTCCCATCCAGGCTGGCACATAACAGGTAGAGTTCTATGTGCTATACAATAGGTCCTTGTTGGTTATCCATTTTGAATATAATAGTGTGTACATGACCTCCCAAACTCCCTAACTATCCCTTCCCCCCCACAACCATAAGTTCATTTTCTAAGTCTGTGAATCTTTTTGTTCTGTGAGTTCATTTAAATTTCACATATAAGGAATGCCATATGATATTTCTCCTCCTCTGTCTGACTTCACTCAGTATGCCACTCTCTAGGTCCATTCATTTTGCTGCAAATGGCATTATTTCATTCTTTTTAATGGCTGAGTAGTATTCCATTGTATATATGTACCACCCTTGTGATAACTTTTAAATAATAGGGCTCTAAATGGAAGAGGTCTACAATATGTAAGGTATCAAACATAAGAACTTGAGGAGTTATGTGTCAGCCTGATATTTATTCTCACTTAGACCAATTACATATCTTGAAATCCCATGTAATTCATTTCCTAGGATGACTGTAATAAAAGAAATCTAAATTTCTGTGCAAGGAGAACCTATTGGACCCATTGATTCTAATTGGTTCCTTACCTGATAAGAATCACTGAGATTGTCTTCTTAGGACCATTAGCACATCTTTCCATAGATGATATGTGTTTTATCCTGTGTTTTTAGCTAGATTGTTAATTAGAACCAACCCCAGACTAAAAAGATTTTAGCACTTAATTATACAGATCAATCATTGTTATGATAATCTGGTACTGGTGAGTTTTCAATATTATGTGCACAATTTAAGTGGTTCTGATTACATGCATATATATAGAGGAGATGGTATACACAATTGCTGTGTTCTATTGGAAAAGAAAAGTCATCTTTTTTTTTTTTTTTGAAAAGTCATCTTTTAATAAGAGCAGTCTTGTTCAATTCAGGTAAGACAATTTCCTGAATACTTAAGGAAATATACTAATGAACACTGAAAATGAAAAGCTGACAGTTAAAAAAAAATCTATAGTTACTTTGGTGACAGTCTCTGATGAAGTTTGAATGTGGCAGAGAGGTTTAATTTTTCAGAATAATGGTTTGCATGGATAATTCATAATAAGTTTAACAATTCAAGGCTCAAAGCTGTTAAATAATTGCAACTGGATTGCCAATTGGCTCTACTCAAATCTAAAAGGGACCTTTAATGTACTTAATATTTTGCTGAAACATAATTCAGTCTCAATGACTTTGAAAGGGACATTAATAGTTTTCTGAAAATATAACCTTGAAAATTAAATCCATTATACATTTCCAAGATTATGGATGAAACTACTCTGTCAAATAAGTCATTACATTAGCATAATGAGGTATGAGGGGGAGATATAAGTGAGAAACAGCAAGTAAAAGGTGCTTTGTACCACAATTTGCTTACATTTAACCAAAATGACCTTTAAAAGTAGAGCTGAAGGGTCAGGTTTATCATCACTTTCCTAGCCTTCAAGTAATATATTTCTATTTAGCAGGACAATTTGCTAAAAATTGCTGTAGTAGGAATTATGTTTGGTCCAGCTCTCTGCCTGCCTGCAATACATAGGGCTTGAGTAGAAGCAAGCTCTAAGAACAGCTGTTACCCAACCATCACATCCCTGAAGCAAAACACCTGATGTGCTCTCTGCTATCACTTCCCTTCTAAAAAGCAAGCAAATCAAAAGGCAGACAAGTCATTAAGAACTTTTCTTGGAACATATATATGCTGAAGAAGAAAACAGCATAATGTTAAAGTGCTAAAGAAGCATCATGGTGTCTTTGCATCTGTCACAGTGAAGGTGGCAAATGTCAACTTGCCTGGTCATTCATCTTTGGATGTGAGGTTTAAATGTTTGCCTAAAGAAGAGTATGCATGCAAAAATCACATGAAAAAATATTTGATTGAAGGTAATCAAGTGAAGTTTTCAGGTGCATTTCTTCAGTTCCTGTATTCAAATCTGAATGTTTTCCCCTAACCATCTAGATATCCTTGACTTGAGAAATTCTCTTCAGCTCAAAGAATGCTGAGGGAAATAATGCCCAGCAGAATGTTTGACCCACAATAGGCATTACTAAGTATTTGTTGAGTGAATATTGAATATCTGAGTACTGATTAGCTTGAAAAGTAGGGCGTTTATATTTGCATATGGCATTGGTCAAGCAAATGATTGACAGATTCTTCTTGGGCAATGAGTCAAAATTCTTTTAAGATTTCCTCATTCTATAGAAATGGTGTTAGTTGTGTCATTTCCCCTATTTGATAGCTTTGGTGGGCTGTGGTTGTCAAAACATCAGTTTCTTTGCTATGTCAGTGACTTTTAAAAGGAGACCAAAATGAAACTGATTCAGCACACCATAGTGGTGTTGATGATAGGGATAAAAGAGACCAAGTGAAGCTGTTCTCCTTGACCTTTACTGGGAGATTTTTCAGTTGAGAGGTAATCACTATAGGAAGCAATATTATCTAAGTCCACCAAAAGCTCATATACTCCAGGTGGCAGGACACCACACTGTTCACAGACACACTGCAACAATATGGGTTAGGAAGTTCACATTCTCATTTAATTTGTTCAGGAATTCAATATTGGTCCTGAGGAGGTGAATTAAAAGAGCTAGATGCAAACTTAAAAAATCCAATACAGACTGAGTGAGGATACATGCACCTCAGGATCTAATTGAGTATGTGATTCAAAGGAGCTGTCACTAGATGCCATTTGTTTCACTAGATAGTACATGGCTCACCAGTCTGAATGGCTTCAGGTGAATGAGATGTAATAAAATGAGAGTGATAATTCCATAAACTATAAAAATGCAGTTATTTACATACTACGATAAAATGAAATAATGCAAAGAGTAAGATTTTAAAATTATATGACACTTAATATGCCTTTATACTCCAAGTAGTTGCATTTTGTCATTGCACTCCATTGTGGGTTTGATCAAACAATATTTTAATAGTCATTGAACTACATAATTGGTTTTAATTTTTTAAAAGTAGAGTACTTCTAAAGTGGCCCATATCATATACTCCTCTTGTTCTCATGCACATTTCTCTGAACATTCTTTGATGGAAGAGGGAAGACAGAATAAGAAAGAAACTGATATGACCCGTGGTCCTTTTTACCTGTTTAATGCTTTGAAATCTGGTGAATTCATTGGGCTATTTCATTCATCTGTGTAAACATTTGGTATGTGTGTTGTAATGGAAAAAAAAATTAAGAACTTCCTAATGCTTTACATACCCATTGTGTCTAAGCTATTATGTTCAGTCAAATAGTGGACAGTGCCAAGTTCACTTTGGAGGAAGTGAAGTGTTAGTCATTCAGTTGTGTCTGATTCTTTGCAATCCCATGGACTGTAGCCAGTCTAGTCAAGAATTCTCCAGGCAAGAATACTGGAGTGGGTAGCCATTCCCGTCTCCAGGGGATCTGCCAGGCATAATAGCATTCATTGCACTTAGTGACGATTTTGTTAACTACTATTAAACAAAACACAGATGTTATGAATTAACCTGTTGCTTTCTAAAAATTTATTTGCTCCATTTTAGAGTGCTCTAGTGTTTTCAATCACTCAATCACTTTTTAAACCAGCATAATGATGATAGGAAGTAAATACTATTACATTGGTTTTTGGCTGAAAAACCCGAGACTTAGATTTATCCAAGTTCATAAACAACTAATACACTTGGTATCGAAATACACTTCTATGTGCATTATGGAGGCCAAGCTCATTTCCGTAATCACAATGTCAAAAATGTCAAAATTTTCCCTCTGATTACTTCCTTAAAACTATAAAATCAAAAGTATAAATCTTGAGCATTTTCCATTCATTAAGAGTAAGTAAAAACAGGCAGAAAATCGGGAGTTACCCATGGTACATTTCTGTCCCTTCTTTTCTCACATATATGTAAGATCTCCTATGACTTCCTGCTTTATCTGCAAGTCCCAAAATGTGTTACCTATAATGGAGGCTCATCTTTTTTTTTAGATCTAGTAGATTGTGCTAGCATTTAGATTGACTATAATTGACAACTGTTAAAAACCTAAAAATGTTATTTTTTCTTAACGTGTATATACATTTAACTGAATATTATTCAATATTGCATTATAGAGCAGTACAAAATGAAAATCTGCTTTGCTAATTTACTTAACTTTCACCTGCAACCAGGTGATCAATTATTTTTGCATAACAATTTACAATTATGCTAAGAGAAGAAATAAAGTAGGTTCACATGCTTCAAAATATCTATAAGCAGAGCTAAAATTATCTCTTCTAACTCCTTCAAAGATATTAAGCTGATCCAGTATTATACCCACAAAGGTTCTAAGAGGATATTACTTGTTAGACATCTAGAAAAAAATTCACATCTAGAAAAAAAAGAGATCAATAGAAACTTTTAAAAGAATGATATGGTATTTTCTTTTTATTACACTAAAGATATCGATTTAGTAAGGGTTTACTTCTTAGTGGCAGAGAAAAGTAGTGAAAAAAAGGTAATTTTAAAAGTCCTCAAAATACATCTGAGCAAATCTTGAACAAACTATAGCTCACCAACTTAGAAACATTTTATGTTTAGAAATCTGGAAACCATTCTAATGAAATGTGAAAAGTTGTATGCTTACATCTTTAAGAACTTTTTAAAAAATTTTATTTGCATAACTTTTCAAATTAATTCAATTTTAAACTTTATGGATATGTCTAAATATGAATAGTCCTGTTTTGCTTTAGTGATAGGCAATAAATCTAATCACCTAAATCTCTAAGGTTAAATTTATTTACGTTCCCTTAGAAGCATTTTTCATTAGATTTAATTTACATTTTATTTTGCTTTTATTGCAAATTGAAAAAATCGAAACAAATATTTTCAGAAAAGAAAAATTATGACATACACATTGCTTTAAAGTTCTGCTTTTGATTTTGGTCTGGTTCAACTTTAAAATAAAACCAGCACTCACACACACACACACAAATATGAAAATTTCTTGCTTCTTAAATGGAGATCCTCATTAACAAGGAATGAAGGAGTTATATTGGGAAGCCATCTGAGGTTCCCTTGTCTTTTAAACAGGAATCTTAAAAACAAACACCATATACATTTCAAACTTTGAAAACATCTTGTTTACATTTTTAAATTCAAATGTCATTATATCATTAAATAAATTATCTTTTATTTGCTTAGAACAGCTTCACAGGTGGCACAGTGGTAGAAGAATCTGCCTGCCAGCGCAGGAGATGCAAGAGTTATGGCTTTGCTCCCTGAGTCGGGAATAGCCCCTGGAGGAGGAAATGGCAACTCACTCCAGTATTCTTGTTGGGAAAATTCCATGGACAGAGGAGCCTGGCGGGCTACAGTCCATGGGGTTACAAAGAGTTGGACACAACTGGAGCACACACACATACCATACTGCAAGAGTGTTAGTTATCGAGCAAATGTAGGAAGAACTAGCACAGATGAGCTACTACTAGAAGACTGACTACAACATAATGAGCAACCGTCGCCTTTCCATTATATAACTATGTAACAAAAAGACTGGTCGACTGAATTACACTTATGAATTACATAATTTCAGCTACGAAAACAAGGGAGCAAAGAAGGAGTTGCTCATCCAAACCTATAACATGGATTTATTTTCATTCTATGATCCTTGAAAATTGGTGGTAGAAAATGTGTTACTCTGTGTCATAAAGCCCCACGAAACTATTTCAAATGGTATATATATTTTAATTGACTAGTATAAAGGTAGGAGAGAATTATTAGATAAGACTTTGTTAACTGAAAGATGATATAAAAATAATATAAATAGAAGTAATTATCACCAATAGAATATAGCTGAAATATGATCAAATCTTCCAAGAGAGACTTTTCTTGGTTTTCACTGTATTTTCTTAATTTCATTAGCAGATATATTTTGCAAAAACTTCAGTTCATTCGCTCAGTCGTGTCTGACTCTTTGTGACCCCATGGACTGCAGCACGCCAGGCTTCCCTGTCCATCACCAACTCCCAGAGCTTGCTCAAACTCATGTCCATTGAGTCAGTGATGCCATCCAACCATCTAATCTGTTGTCCCCTTCTCCTCCTGCCTTCAATCTTTCCCAGCATCAGGGTCTTTTCAAATGAATCAGTTCTTCGCCTCAGGTGGCTAAAGTATTGGAGTTTCAGCTTTAGCATCAGTCCTTCCAAAGAATATTCAGGACTGATTTCCTTTAGGATGGACTGGTTGGATCTCCTTCCTTTCCAAGGGACTCTCAAGAGTCTTCTCCAACACCGCAGTTCAAAAGCATCAATTCTTCTACTCTCAGCTTTCTTTATAGTCCAACTCTCACACCCATACATGACTACTGGAAAAACCATAGTTTTGACTAGACAGACATTTGCAAAAACTTGGGCTTCCCTGGTGGCTCAGAGGTTAAAGCGTCTGCCTGCAGTGTGGGAGACCTGGGTTTGATCCCTGGTTTGGAAAGATCCCCTGGAGAAGGAAATGGCAACCCACTCCAGTATTCTTGCCTGGAGAATCCCATGGATGGAGGAGCCTGGCAGGTCCACGGGGTCGTAAAGAATCGGACACGACTGAGCAACTTCACTCACTCACTCAAGTTATATTTAATTTTCTGTGTGTTTGGGTATGTGATAAGACGAAACAAACACATTCTAGCCTTTCTCTCCCACCAAATGCAATTAAAAAACCTGGATTGGATGCATGTAGTAGCTATTTGAGAACACTGAAAGGTAAATAGTAGCAGTTACGCTGGGAAAATCAGAGTTCAAAGTAACATCAAATGAGCAGCAAGTTCACCATTTTTTTTTCCCCTTGAGTAGTCTCCAGCCTGAACACACTACAGTAGGAAACCCAGAAGTGGCACTCAGGTACAGACGAAGAGCTCTTGGAAAAGCACTCTTATTTTGGTTCAGGATGTGAGAAAAGGAGCTCTTAACACTGAAAAAGGTGAGAAACCCACCTTATCCTTAATTTAATTATTTTCTCCACTTTCTCATGCTCTAATTCCCAAGCAATTTGCTGAGCATGTTAGGAGAATGGTCAGTGGAAAATCACAGGAGCCAAAACTCAGAGGAAGGGGAACTTTCCTATTTGATTGGGGCTCAGAAACTGTGAGGACAAACCCACATGGCTTTTTTCCTCATCCTGTCTTCCAATGGCTTGATTCAGACCTGGTGCAGCCCTAGACCTGTGTGACAGAGTGGGTAAACTCCAGCTCTATTTCTGAAGGAAAGTAAAAGAGATCCCCAGGGAAACCTAAAACAACAAGGAGGGCATTAAGAGGGAGGGGGTTGGCGATGAATGCCATAACATTGTCTACAAACTCCTGGATGGAACTTGAACAGATCTGATACTAATCAATAAACCTAAGCTATTAACAATTCTAAATCTGAGGGTATATATTGGCTTCAAATATATACAAAGCAAAAAGCTACCAAATCAAGAGGAGAATTCTTCAATTACAGATGGAAAAATCAACACTCCTTTCTCAGTTATGTTAGAACTAATGGACAAAAATAAGGTTATGGAAGAAGCAACATCATGAACCACCCTAAATTGACATTTAAAAAATAATAGCACTGGGAAGACCCAGAGGGATCGGGTGGAGAGGGAGGTGGGAGGGGGGGACCGGGATGGGGAATACATGTAAATCCATGGCTAATTCATTTCAATGTATGACAAAAACTACTGCAATGATGTAAAGTAATTAGCCTCCAACTAATAAAAATAAATGGGAAAAAAAAATTAAAAAAAAAAGAAATTATATGAAACTGTAATCAGATGGTAAAAGGTAATAAAGGAGAAGCCCTTGGTTTCTGCCCAAAAAAATAAAAAAATAATAATAATACGCAACAACCACAAAATATACATTCTTTTCAAGTACATAAAATAGCAAGTTAGACCATATCCAGCATCATAAAAAAATAATAACTTTAAAAGAATAGAAATCAACATGCATGTCTGTGACCATAATTAAACTAGAAAGCAACAACAGAAAAATGATAAGAAAATAGTCAATACTTTGGGAATTCATCAACACAATTCTGCATAACCTCTGGGATTAAAGAGAAAATCTCAAGCAAAAATAAGGAAATATTTTGAATTAAACAAAAACTGAAAATGCAACATATCAAAATTTGTGGGATGTAACTAAAGCAATGCATAAAGAGAAATTTATAATAGTAATTGTTTAGAAAAGATTTCAAGTCAATAATGTGAGCTTCTACTTAGAATAAAGGTGAAAAAGAACAAAATGAATCCAGATTAGCAGGAGAGAGGAAATAACAAAGATAAGAGATCACTGAAATTGAAAATAGATTTGCACTAATGAAAAAACAATGAACCAAACTCTGCTTCTTTGTAAAGATAATACAAGTAATAAACCTCTAGCAAATATTAACAAAGAAAAAAGAGACAAATCACTAATGTCAGCAATGAAAGGAGTGTTACACTAGATTGTGAAAATATTTAAAGGATAACAAGGGAATGTGTACAACTTTAGGCACATATATTGGACAACTCAGATCAAATGGATCTTTTCTTATCAAGAGAAATTCTATAGCTATTATAGAAATGTAATTTGCAAAATATTCCTAAAAAGAAATCATCAACTCAGATGATTTCCCTGGCAAAATCAACCAACTATTTAAGAAGACACAATTTCTACACATCATTAATCATTAGAGGGATACAATTAAGGCCATGATGAGATATACTATGTATCTTTTAGTGCAGATAAAGTAAAAAAAATACTAAGCATACCAAATATCAGAATGGATACTGAGCAAATCAGTTTATCACCCATAACTGAAGAGAATGCAAAATGATACAGCTACAGAAAGCAATATGGCAGTTGCTTAAATGTACATTTACTAAATAACTCAGCAGGATCACTATTATTTAATCTAGAGAAATAAAAACTTATGATCACTTAAAAAAGTACATAAATGTCTATAGCAGCTCTACCCATAATTATCAAACTGAACAACTAAAAACAACAAAAACTCAACTATTGATACAGACAAAACTTGAGTAAATAAAAGGCATGCTGATTGGAAGAAATCAGTTTCAAGTGTTTACGTGATATATGAATACAATTTGATTTGATTTACATGCCACTAGTGAATACATCAAGTATTTCATAGATGGATTCTCTGTTTATCTCATAGATTCTCTATCAGTGAGGTAATTGTGTGTATGTCGGGGGCTGGGAGGGTGGTGGTGGTATGTGTGTGACCATCAATGGATAATGAAAACTAGCTTTTGGAGTTATGAAGCCATTTTGTGTCCTAATTTTGGAGTTACACCAAAAAAAGAGTGAACTTTACTATATGAATACCAACATATAAAATTAAAAGAAAACCAGTGCCTGCAAGGTACAGTATACTGAAAACACATTCTTGAATAAATTTGAGACTACTCTAGATATATCAGGACTGAAGATACAAAAGAAGTTTATTTTATGTTTCACATAGGCAAATACATATGAGATAATGGTTGAAATTATTGCAGATAAATCTCAAATTAATATTTGAAGAAAATGCCAATATTTAATCAATCCTAGAGAAAGAGGATTCTATACTACGGTCTTTCTTCCTAATATCCTGACTTATAAACAAACTGAAGCTAAGATATAGATGCATTATCAGTAGGTTTCTACCTCTGTATAGCCCGGGACTGCTCCTTACCAAAGCCATGGAGCATATTCATATGAATTTTTCTCAAAGGTATGTGTGAATCAGCAGCATTTAAAGAGCTTGTTGGGACATGTAGGAATGGCAAATGTGAAGTTTATTCCTATGATAGAGTTCATTTAATTTTGTATTATATTACTCAATTGTATTAATTTGAAACTTATCATTTGTCTAAGTCTTGATACTTATCTTAATTTTAATTATTTTGAGAACAGGAATTATGTAAACATTTCTAACAACACAATTATATGCCATGTAGGCATTAAAAAACTTACTGAAAGTAAGTAAAGGTGAAATACTTTTCTGAAATATTGGAGGGGAATTCAGTATGTTACTTATGCTGGGATCAGTATAATGTGGGAATTTCCAGCACAGGGACCTGTGTAGTTGTTTCCTATTTCATTGCAATAACACTTAAGGATACAAGACAAATAAAATAGCAGTTGAGTAGCTTGTTCTTATGAGTATCATAGTAAAGAATTATGAAGTGAATAAATGTTCCAATCTGGTTCTTTGATGTGAAGCCAACTTGTGTTATTCCAAGAACTCTAAGAAGTCAGAATATATAGTTAATGTGCCAAGGGGCTAAAATCAAAATGGCAGTCTCTGTTTATAATTACCAGAAGACATCTTAGTATCAATATTGTGAAGAGGAAATAATATAATTATTAACATAATGTTAATATAATGATTTCATTTAAATAGAAAGAATAACATAAATGTCTAATGTCTTTTTCCATAAAACTATTTATTTTTTCTTCAAACTCTTCTCATCTTGGCAGACCTCTGTTTCCAGACTTCTATTCCAAAAGTGTCAAGGGTCCTGACAAAAAGTATGTGTTGAAATGCAGGGTTCAGTTTCAAAGAAGATAAACCAAAATATATGGGTACTGGTTTTGCTTTATATTCCAACACACATTTTTCTGTTCTTTTCTGTCCTCATTTGAGGTCAGAAATTCTAATTTTAATGCCATCTTTCACTCTTGCTTCCCATTTGGTTGAGTCAATTGGATATACCATTAGGAGATCATAGGGAGAAAGGGAAGAACATTTGGTTCTTCAGTTCAGTTCAGATGCTCAGTCTTGTCCGATTCTTTGCGACCCCATGAACCACAGCATGCCAGGCCCCCCTGTCCATCACCAACTCCCAGAGTCTACCCAAACGCCTGTCCATTGTGTCGGTGATGCCATCCAACCATCTCACCCTCTGTCGTCCCCTCCTCCTCCTACCCCCAATCTTTCCCAGCATCAGGGTCTTTTCAAATGAGTCAGCTCTTCGCATAAGGTGGCCAAAGTATTGGAGTTTCAGCTTCAACATCAGTCCTCTCAATGAACACCCAGGGCTGATCTCCTTTATGATGGACTGGTTGGATCTCCTTGCAGTCCAAGGGACTCTCAAGAGTCTTCTCCAACAACACAGTTCAAAAGCATCAATTCTTTGGCTTTCTTTACAGTCCAACTCTCACATCCATACATGACCACTGGAAAAACCATAGCCTTGACTAGATGGACCTTTGTTGGCAAAGTAATGTCTCTGTTTTTTAATATGCTGTCTAGGTTGGCCATAACTTTCCTTCCAAGGAGTAAGCATCTTTTAATTTCATGGCTGCAATCACCATCTGCAGTGATTTTGGAGCCCAGAAAAATAAAGTCAGCTACTGTTCCCACTGTTTCCCCATCTATTTGCCATGAAGTGATGGGACTAGATGCCATGATCTTAGTTTTCTGAATGTTGAACTTTAAGCGAACTTTTTCACTCTCCTCTTTCACTTCATCAAGAGGCTCTTCATTTCTTCACTTTCTGCCATAAGGGTGGTGTCATCTGCATATCTGAGGTTATTGATACTTCTCCCAGCAATCTTGATTCCAGCCTGTGCTTCATCCAGCCTAGCATTTCTCATGATGTACTCTGCATATAAGTTAAATAAGCAGGGTGACAATATACAGCTTTGACATACTCCTTTTCCTATTTGGAGGCAGTCTGTTGTTCCATGTCCAGTTCTAACTGTTGGTCCTTACTTATGCCCATTTCCCACCCATTGACTGACCATGGTTTGGTAGAAGTGTGTTCCTTTACTTGCAGTCAGAGTTCCTATGGCAACAACTTTTTCGTAGTTCTAGTTATATTACTCTGTGTCCTGATTCATACAAAGCTAGACATGATCATGGTTTCCCATTCTTTCTTGTCACTGTTCTTCATATTATCTATTGATTATTCTGTTCTTGGTCATACCATGGTAAACAGTTCTTTCTTTATATCCACTCAATTACATTAACATTTCAAGTGTTTTATGCCTGAAGTTAGAATGGAATAGAGAGTCACCTCTACTTGTTTAATGATTTCTTCCTTCAAACTTTAAAACTACATTATCTTAAGTGAAATGTGTTTTATTTCGAAGTATGATACATATATAGGTGTGTGGCATATGCTATTATTTGGTGTTTTGAATCTATGTAATGGGTAAATTATTGCAACAGAACTCGAAATGAAGATACTTCTAAGTAGCAACAAATGGCTTTACTTGAATTGCTGGCATTTTCTTTTATACTGGGATAAAACTGACCTTTCCTCAAACCTTTCTCCAATGGATGACATTATGAAGAAAGGCATCTTCAACCTCAAAAGGGCACTGTTTGGTCTGGTCTTCTTTCAAAGAGTATAGAGTCCAAGATGAAAGCAAACCTGGCAATTTTACCTCAGTCAGTTCGGGGAAGATGTCATTTAATCTGCTGGATAATAATGGGAATAAGTCCCGGAGTCATTTCCTAGAATTAATGAGAAAATGGCACGCAGGCACAACAAGTTCCTCTCTATTTTATATTGCTTAATTGGCATACATGTTTATCTGGGGGACTTTAAAAAGAAACTTGGCAATAGATATATGACCACATCAAAAGACTGGAGTTTGGATTGCTTACTCTTCTATGAGAATTAAAGCTGGCAAAAGTACATGGTTTATTTTAATGCAATTAGTTGGAGCTCAACAAAGAAAATAAACCTTCCTTTATATCTTTCCAGTGTTGTGTGTTCTCCTGCTAATGAGCCTCAAAGACTAACCACTACCCTCAGGGTAATAACATAAATATTTAATTTATGTTATTAATTAAATTGCCTAATTTAAATAATATTTAAATTCTGCATGAAGCATACAATAATATTCTTCAGAGTATGACCTTAATGTGATTTTTGAACATATTTTCTTATCTAAGTGGCATCTATTTACTAAGGAAAATATGTAACATTATTGATGCTTAGCTGGTCAGTAAAAATCTGGTGAAACTTTGCAGAGAAATACATAATATAGCAATATAATATAAATTTATATTCTTATATATGTACAAATATTCAAGGTGGGTGGTTTATTCTCTTGGCATAAGTATAATTATTTAACTATAAGCATATTCAAGGATATTTTTAAAAAGAAGGCAAGAAAATTTTAAATAATTATCAACAAATTTTCTTTAATGGTCAAAGTTTCTCTGCTATATATCCAACCAAGCTAATTAAACTCATAAATACGAGACTAGAATAGTAATACTACTGGTTGAATCCTGTGCTGAGTTTGATTAAAAGGTTCTGTCAGAGACTAACCTTCACATATTAAGCTGGGGACAGCCTTTCAAAGAAATGATAGCGATAAGGCTTTGAGAGAGAGAGACAACACTAGAATAAAAGTTCAACATGCCCCAAAGGATTTTTCAGTGCATGATGACTGGAGGCCTAAAAGCTAATAAAAGATAAACTTTCTACAAAAGTACTGTCAAAAAGAAAAAAAAAAAAAAGTGACTAAGAAATAGCCCCAAGAAAGAAAACTTGGGCAAGCTCTTTTTACAGCAATACAGAAAGAAAGATTAGAATGAAGATACATTTAACTATCATTCAATTTTCTGCTTTTTTAAATGCATTTCCTAGAACTGACCTTTACAAAGTTTATTTCTAGTTTCTGGCAAAAACAGAAGAATGAAAGATCACCGAGAGAGCTATCTTAATCCTTCAGCCTTTTGTTAAGGGGGAAATAATGAGGCGAGTTTTCTATACCCTATTTGGAAAACAAATATTCATGACACCATGGGGAACAGTAGGAGGGTTGGTTTCTCTCTCTCTCTGTACACCCAGGACTGGTCAGGCCTGAGACTAGGAAGGAAGGGGCTGTTGGTCTGTCTCATCCGTGTACGCCTGATAGAAAAACCGACATCTAGCTCAGCATGCAGGAGACCTAATGGATTGGAAAACATTTCTCTGATTGTGAGTCTGGGAAATAGCGAGTTCCACTGGTAGCTCAGACAGTAAACAATCTGCCTGCAATGCAGGAGACCTGGGTTCGATCACTGGGTTGGGAAAACCCCCTGGAGAAGGGCATGGCAACCCACTCCAGAATTCTTGCCTGGGGAATTCTACACATAGAAGAGCCTGGCAGGCTAGGTCTATAGTCCATGGGGTCACAAGAGTCAGAACTGAGTGCCTTTCTTTCACTTTCACTGGAGAAGGATGTGTACTGTGCTGTTAGAATGGAGGAACAGACGAGAGATCGTGGAAAGTTGTGCTTGAGGAAGACTGGTCTGCTGTTCTCAGATGACTGAGAATCAACACTAGAAATGGGAGGGAGTCAGGCCAGGTTCATGGGTGTGTGACCTGTGCAGTCATACAAAGCCCCATGCTCAGAAGATCCCATGCTTGTTTTAATGTTCTACTTGCTCTGTCTTTGTTCACAGCCCTGAACAAAAGGCTGTGAGTTTTGATATTGCACTTGGCTCTACAATTTGTGAGGCAGTTCCTGTGAGGGAGGGGTTGTAAACTTGGGGTAGTTTATCATATCTTAAGCATCTCTAACAGTTTAAGAAGCCAGTCCTTCTTCCTCTCAAGATACATGCTGCTCTGAACCCCAGGACATTGAGAGAATGTTACCCTAATCACCTACTTATGTCTCTTCCTCCATACTTCACTCAAAGCATATACTTAGTTCTGCATTGGTCAGGGATACATCAGAAGTTATAAGCTTTAGGCATTTCCAACCGAACTGTAAGACCTCTGCCATTTGCCTTTTCTTTATCACATTGCAGTGAGCATGTGATGAGAATGCGATAAATCACATCTGCAATGGAAAGGCACATTCCTTTTAAAGCTAAACAAGAGAAGATGCAGTCAATAAGAAATTCTTGATCCCCAAAGGCTGTTCAGTAGTGTAGTAAGTGCTATCTCTACCTGTTTATTCTCCTTTTTACTATAGCCCTTTTCCCATGAAGTTTTTTTATAGATCCATAAAGATCCCAATAGGCAATGAGACCGTATAGTACATTAGATAGATGAACTCTAAGCTAGGTGACTTGAGTACAATTCCTCAAGTCAGGACTTTTTGTGTAACTTTAAGGAAGTACTCAAACCGGGTGTCTATGCTTCTTTTCTGCAGCTATCAAAGAGAATGAATGTATTAATCCATTGACTGCATTAAAAAATGTGGTTATGTTTTACCCGCTCTTATTATTCTCCTTATTATGGCAATTTCAGATAGGAGCTTTGCATGCTCTTGATGCCCAAGAACAAGACAAAATATGCCTACCCATAAAAAACTCAACCTCTGATTAGAATTAGAATGGGAAACATCACAATTCTTAGCAGCTTATTACAATAGTAAAGACAACCATATATCTTGAACTTATTAGTAGATTCAGGCTCAGAAATTGAAGAGTTATAGTTTGACTGTAAAGTTAATTCATAGGCCTCTGCAACAGAAAAAAAAAATATCTCTTTCACTTCTCTGTGGCCTATAATTGATTGTAATTACCAGTTTGCATAGGACTGTATTGGTAGGAGGGTCAAAGATTACAAAGAACTTTCCCATTGCTCAGTGGCTAATGGGACACAGCTGCAAGGGAAATAAAACAGTATAATTAAACTTTAGTCCCTTTTGTTCCTATCTTTAAGCAACATAGTTACAATTTTCATGTCACTAAAGAAGACATCTTCCTATGCTATAGGTAGAAAGAGTCTTTATGATGTACTCTTATTGATCTTGGATGCTGACTATCTTTTTATTGATTAAAATCTGACTTTAGCTAACTGTTACTTGATTGGGAGATGTTCTTTAAGTACATTGAAATTAAAGGGATTACAAAAAAGACAAAAAAGGAAATTTCAGCATATTCTCCCTTTTCTTCACTGTTCATGCAAATTGCATCTAGTTTTCACATTTTTATGATTTACAAAATGAAGGGCAAAAGGCCTATTATTCAGTGGTATTCAGTTTCCAAGTGTTATCTAAATATTTTCACTTTACAGTTCTAGAAGTTACAGGTAGGCTGATATCTCTGAAGAACAAGATAACACTTTGGTGAAATTTAAGTGGCTTTTGTGACATTTTAATCTGATAATTTAGCCTATTCTCTCTTTCTTTGATTCAACCCTAGTCTCCATTCCTTAGGAATACACGGGTTTTATCATGTCTCTTGCTTTCTTAAAGTTCCAATAAGATCACCTCTTATTTCCCATTCACTTGATTTTTCAATACTTTGCAAATTTTTCTCTACATTTTCTAAATCAAAATGTGTGTGATCCTCTTCTCAGCTAGATTTCCATTGTACATAATCACATTACAAATATGCATCTCATAGAATTAACAAGGTGCTTGGTCAAATGACATGAGGGTTTCATAAGTGAAATAAGCAGAGTCCTCTCTTAGCATAGACAGCCACTGTAGAAGAAAGATGCCATCAGAATACTATTAATACCTACAGGGCGAAAGTTCCCGGACTCCAGGCCTGCACTCCTTCCCCTTTTCTTTTCAATGATCATGCTCTTGACCCTCACTCAACTACTTCTTTCATGGTCATCCCTAAAGTGTTGTTATATCCAGTGGTGGCAAGCCCTTCAAAATTTCAATTTTCCAGCTTCCAACACTTCTACCCCTTCTCAACTTTTCCTCTCATGCTCTCTTGTACTCTCAGGCCAGCAACCCTTCTTCACTAGACCCTGCCATCGTTCCTGTCACTATCATCATCTCTCTCTGTCTTTAATTCTTCCTTACTCTGCTATGCCAACTTAAATTCCACGGTCCGTCATTGTAATCACACCCTTCTCTCTTGTTTCCTTGCACTGCTCTCATTTTCTTGTACGTGCTTGGCAAAACAAAAATGGTATTGAAATCAAATGTTCCTCCTATTCCATACCGAAATACTAAATGAAGTACATAGCAGCTCATTTTGGGGGGAAGAACACATAGTCATATAGCCTGATCTCACTCTAAATCTGTGACTGTTCATCTCAAATGTGCTATTAATATGACTCAGTATTAGACTGCATTTCCCTGGTTGGTTCATTTTCCTTCTCCCCTGATTGCATATACCTTGGTCACTCTTCAAATGTCATATTCTGCCCCCCATATAAATATAGAGTAAGTGAAAGTGTTAGTTGTTCCATCATGTCTGACTGTTTCTGACCCCATGGACTGTAGTTCACCAGGCTCCTCTGTCCACAGGATTCTCCAGGCAGGGATATTGGAGTTGGTTGCCATACCCTCTTCCATATAAATAATGATTGCCCTTAAATTCAGAAAATAGAGAAGAGAATTTCCACTCGCTGTAGGGACTACTGAAATGACCTCTCCACTTAAATCTTAGGTTGTACATTTTGCTTTCTTTCATTAGTATGAATTAATTTATTAACATGGGTTAAGCATTTGTGGCCCTAGCCATGGCCAAATACTTCACTAATTTACAAGATCCCATTTCTTCTCCCCTTTTAAGATGTAGTTCCTTTAATTCAACTCTCCCTTTTCCATATCATCAATTTTTACCTCTGTGATGAATCATCCTAATTTAATATGCAAACATATTTCTCCCATCATTAAAACAAATAAACATAGAGAAATAAAACAATACACCTCTCCTCATTCCAAACGTCCTCCTATTTCACTTCTTTATTTACAGCATAGTTCCTAAAATTTTTGCCTGGTCTTGAAGTTTCAGTCCTGCAATTGTGTTTTCCACCTACTAAAAAGGAAGGCTACTGCGATCCATGTTGCTAAATCCTGCGGTTGTTAATCATTCCTTATCTTGTTGGTGCTTCAGTAGCTTTTGCCTTAAATCAGTGCTTTTTTCTTCTTCATCTACACTCATTCTTTTGGTGATCTCATCCAGTTGAAGACTTTAAATGTAATTTATGTAGGCACATCTCCCAAATTCACATTTCTAGCCTGGATTTTTACACTGAATTACAGATTTGCATATTAACGTCTTATCCTACTTTCATCTGAAGGTCTGTTAGATGTCTCATGTGTAACATATTCAGAAATCTCCCTTCATGTCTGTTCTATTTATTATCTTCTAACCTTAATAGGAACTTTGTCCTTCCAGTTGTAAGCCCCAAATCCCCCCCCTTTTTTTCATGCTTCTCTTTACTCACAAGTCATATCCTATATGACTAAAAACGTACTGATTTTAGACTCAACATCTATGCAGAAGTGGATCAGCTCTCAACAGCTCCATTATCCATGCCATTGTTCTCTCACCTGGATCACTGCAGTAGACTCCTAACTTCCCTGCTATCTGCCCTTGCCCTTACAAGATCAATGGCCAGGGCAGTGGCCAGAATGACCTTGTTGGAACCTGAAACAGATGACATCATTCTTCTGATCAAAACTCTCTAAGGCTTTCTATCTTATTTAGAGTGAAAGCAAATTCTTTACAATGTCCTCCAAGGTTCACATTATCTGTCTGTCATGAGACCCCCATCTCCTAATAGTCTCCCCAATACTCATTCCATCTCAAATCATGAACACAGAAGGCTGGTGCTTGCCTCAGAGCCTTTCCAGGTGGTACTAATTCTTCCTGGCATGTTCTCCTCCTAAATAAACATATGGGCCACTCTCTTACCCTCTCAGATTTTTACTCACATGCCATTTCCTCCAACATATTTCCCTTAGCACTATAATTACAATTGCCACCTTTTACTTTCTTTTCTCCTTCCTGGAATTATTTTCCTTGATGGTAATTAATATCATTTAACATGCTAGAATAAATGTAGATTATTTGAAAATTATATGCACATATAAGAAAATGTATATTTTAGAATATATTATCTCAGAACTATGTCTGACTTGAATCTAGAATTCATACATATAGGAAGATGGCTGGACATGGAAGGTGGTTGAATATAAACTGGAAAAGAGCATTATATCTGGATCAAGGGAAGCTAAAAGGATTTCAGTTCATTTAGTCACTGAGGCTGAATTATGTTTTGGAAGACATAAAGAAGGAAACTTTCACTAATATGTTATTTTAGGAATAAGAACACTTATCTCTGCTAATATATCAATAGCTAAAAAATGATGTAATATGTCATCATTCTGGAAATGATTTACAGAAAATATATAGAAATGGCGATATTTAAACTATTTTTATTAGTGTGAAAGAGAGAGTTTTAGAAAGAGGCTTTTTTACATCCTTTACATCATACCCTAGTTGAAGAAAATGACAGAATAATTTAATTCTGATGGGGGCAGAGACAGGGAAAAGGGTATTTACTTCATGGTATAGAACAACCCCACAGAATCAATTACTGTTCATCTTTGCACTTTTTCCTTACACGTGAGTTACTCCACATCTTGGGTTGATCAGGCTCTACTGCTTAGAGGAAAGGAAGACTATCGAATTCTATAAGTATACTGCTGTGTTTAGCACCACCCATCCTTGATGTGGTTCTGCAGATGTCAGCACAATCAGTTTTCATAACTTGCCTGTGTATTTCTGCATGTTCATACAGAATGGAAACTTGTTGTTTCTAACCAACTTTTCTGTGTTATTCTGCCAAATTCTAGCCATGATTTATGCAAAGGCTCAACATCTCTGAGTAATTATATATATATGATTACTTGCATTGATTTTTGTTATAAGAGTAACATGAAGTCAAAGTCCCAGGAAGGATGCTAACTGTAGGAAATCCAGTCCCTTTACCACCTATTCTATTCCCTCCATTTCACTTTAGTGAAACAGGTATATGTATGTGTGTATATAATGGGTCAACATCTTTGAATAGTTTATGTATATATAAATAAATATATTTATATATTTATTTAAAAAATACATTTATTTAAAAAATAGTTTATATATATAAACTGTTCAGAGATGTTGACCCATTATATACACACACACACACATACATATACCTGTTTCACTAAAGTGAAATTGAGGGAATAGAATAGTTGGTAAAGGGACTGGATTTCCTACAGTTAGCATCCTTCCTGGGACTTTGACTTCATGTTACTCTTATAACAAAAATCAATGCAAGTAATCACAGAATATTGAAATTAAAGGAATTTTACAGGTCATCTCCAGTATTTGAGTTCCAGAGAGGTGGAACAATGTTCAAGGTCAATGATGCTTTATGTTCTCAAAACGCATAACTCAAAAACAATGGTTTATTTCCACTTAGACCTTATTTTTTGTTTCTATCCCTAATAGATCTGACCTTGAGAGCCATAAAGCTTTTTTGCTGGAAAGACTTGATATAATTGTGTAGTATCAGAATATATAGTGTGTATAAAAAAGGTAGAGTATTCAGATTTAAAGGACTGATTTATTGTATTAGTCTGCCATTGGAATCGCAGAAGACACAGCAGATACAAGTTCAATACCTGGGTCATGAAGATCCCCTGGAGAAGAAAATGGCAACCCACTCCAGTATTCTTGCCTGGGAAATCCCATGGATAGAAGATCCTGGTGGGTCACAGAGTTGGACACAACTTAGAGATTGAGCATGCACACACACGCTATTGGAATAGCAAACCACCCCAAGTATTACTGGCTTGCCACAGCAGCCTTTTGTTGTATGTGCCTCTGTGGGTGAGTTGGGGCAAATCTGCTTCAGCAGGGGGCTCAGCTGGGCTTTTGGGGAGATACTCATCTGTTCCATATAGCTCTTCATTTGTTTTAGACCAGAAAGTATGAGGTAAAACTGAGGAGTATGAGGCCCATTGGACAAAAAGTCTCTTCTGTACCCCCCATTTATTATTTGTAGGAAAAAGGTTTCAGCCTCCTAGACCTTCCCTGAATTCAAAAGGTCAGACTCAAACAGTTACTATGTAGAGGAGTGTTAGTGTTAATTGCTCAGTCGTGTCCCACTCTTTGTGACCCGTGGACTGTAGCCCACTAGGCTCCTCTGTCCTCCAGGCAAGGATACTGGAGTGGGTTGCCATGCCCTTCTCTAGGGAATCTTCTGAATCCAGGGATCAAACCCGGGTCTCCTGCATTACAGGCAGATTCTTTACTATCTGAACCACCAGGGAACACTCAGTTAGAGGAGTAGGGGATGCGGAAACAAAGAAAGGCTGTCAAGGAACAGTGGTTCAGGGGTGGGACAAGGTCCTGGTTCCTGCTAATGGGATATGCGTAGCAATCTGATATATATCTCTGAGTTCTTCTATAGGAACTAAGGTCCCCACACAGGTGGAGTACAGTAATTTCAGACTGAGTACAAGCAAGTGGACCCCAGACTAGTTGGAACTAGAAGGCTGATGACTGAGATTCCTCTTACCTTACCTCCAGCCAGTCAGAGGAAGGTCACATATCATGCAGACCTCTCCTCATATCATCAGGAAGTTCAGACTATGCCGTCCACTCTCATCCCCCTTGCCCAGTCCTTGCAATAAAACTTTCTCTGCTCCAGACTGTGATGTTTCAGTTTGTTTGACCTCACTGTATGTTAGGCACAGGAACCTGGGTCAGACAACAGAGGTCCATAGTCATCCTGTGGCCATTCTTATTTCAATTATATTTTTTTCTCTTTCCCCTATTATATAATTTAAGTTAATTTTATAACTAAAATAAATAGATCTATAATGTAATTTTAGAAAATGCATGCCTATCATGTTGCCTAATAGAAGACTAGAGTGTAAATTTTTTGGAAGTCTACAAAATAGCATGTTGAAAGGATATTTTAATTTTCTACTAACTGTGTCTTTTGTTCAATATTTAACAAGGAATGATGCCTAGTCTCTAAACCCTCATATCTTCCAATTTGATTACTTCATCTCTTTTTTTCCTGAAGAAAATTACCCCTGGCTTTGCCTACCCTCATTCCTCATCTAGTTTTCTCAGAAAGCCTTTTACTAAATAGGATAGTGCATAGAATTAATGAGGCCATAATTGTATTAAACCTTCACATTGAAGAACAAAAAAAAAATCTATTCCACAGCTGCAGTTTGCATACCAAGACCCCAGCTTTTTGTGCTAATCACCCACACTTTTGCTTGTAAATCATGAATGGCTTAATTTTAACACAAACCCATCAAAACAAGTGCAGAAGCACATATTCCATTTAAAATAGATTAAAACTGTTGGCTATAGAACCAACTGACAGTGTATTTGTCATTCCTATGATCATCCCTTGCAACTTGTAATGGAAATTTACCTCACTCTAAATGCAGGAGTAATTTTCTACATGAACCATGGAGCATGATGAAAAGGGTTTTGTGGCCGATACTGTCAGTGTTCTGTACACATACCCTTGAATCCCTAGAACGTTCTTTTATTCACAACGCACAATAAGGTTTCTGTTTTAAAAGACAACATTCGTCTTTTCTGGTCAGGCTTCTAGAAATCGCTTTACCTTTGCCCACAGAGAGCTAAATTTCTGGAAATTTAAATATTCTTTTTTATTAAAAGGGGCAGCTTTTAACCAATGCCTGAGGGGCACAGGGGTGTGCCCTTAATCCATACCTTCCTCCTCTGAGCAACAGTTTGGAGATAAGGTCTGCACTGTTTCCAAAAGTCATGTCTCGAACTGAGCCAGAGTTAAGTTGAGCAGGACTTTGCTTGATACTGCAATCTTGTCAGCCTCTTCCCTTCCTGGTCCTACTTCCCTATTCCTCTATGAGAAATACACCCTCAGAATCCATTCTAAGGCATTCTCAACAATTCTTTTTGTCACATATCAGGTTCTGTAACTTCTTCAATTAGTGATCCCTTTATTCCTCTATAGCAAGGCTATCTTTCTCAACTGTTCTTGCTGCAGCTTGACCTACTTATTTAGCTTAATAGCCAGAGGAGGTGCATGGTAGATCTTGAGGAATAAAACTATCAGTTTGCAAGGCATTAACCATAGTTGAATCCTTTGTATGGCTCTCAGACATACACTATACTTGCTATCCTTTAGCAGACCAAGAAGGTTCTTGGGTTCAGTGTTTACTTCATCTTCTCTGATATCCCTAGCCCAAATCTCAGAGTTGTACTCTTTCCCTATCTGGCCTGTGACTCCAGCATTGGAGATTTTGCTAAGATTCCGAATTTGGCCATTTGTGTAGTTCTGTTTCTCTGACCACCAAGCTTATGCTTGACATTATTGATCCAATTACAGTAGTTGACTAGAATGTCTCTTCAGGGACTTCACTGGTGGTTCAGTGGTTGAGAATCTGCCTTGCAATGCAGGGGATGTAGGTTCTATCCCTGGTCGGGTAACTAGGAATCCACAGGCCTTAGTTGCCCGGGAACAACTAAGCCCAAGTGCTGCAACTACTGAGCCCACATACCACAACTAGAGTCTGTGCAGTGCAACAAAAGTTCGCATGATGCAACAAAGATCCTGCATGCCACAGCTGCAATGCAGCCAAAGAGAGAAAGAAAAAGAATGAATGACTTCAAAACTTAGAAAAAGTAATGGCTCATATTAAGAGTGAAGCAATGCTAGGTGGGACTTCTCAGGTGGCGCTAGTGGTAAAGAACCCACCAGTCAATGCAGGAGACAAGACATACGGGATGCTGGTTCAGTCCCTGGGTTGGGAAGATCCCTTGGAGGGCTCATGGCAACTCACTTCAATATTCTTGCCTGGAGAATCCCATGGACAGAGGAACCTGGCAGGCTGTGGTCCAAAGGGTTGCAAAGAGTTGGACATGGCTGAAGCGACTTAGCATGCACACAATGTTAGGTGAGAGAAATTAAATGAGAAATACATATAGATTACAAAATAAATGAGACACAAATATGAAATGTACAGTGTGGGGAATAGTTAATAATAATGTAATACCTTTGTATGGTGACAGATGGTAACCAGACTTATCATGATCATTTTGTAATTATATAAATACCGAATCAGTATATTTTGCACCAGGAATTAACATAGTATTGTAGGTCAATTACACTTTACAAAGAAACAAACTCATAGAAAAATAGACCATATTTGTGGTTACTAGAAGTGAGGGGAGATGGGGGAATTGGATGAAGGTAGTCAAAAAGTGCAAGCTTCCAGTTGTGATAAATAAGTATTAGGGATGTAATGTACAACATAATGAATATAATTAATACTGTTATATATGTGAAGTTGGCAGGAAATCATAAGAGTTGTTATCACAATGAATTTTGTTTTCCTTTTTAAAAATTTTGTGTCTATATGAGATGATGTACACTAAATTTATTGTGGTAATCATTTCATGATGTACAGAAGTCAAATTATTGTGCTGTGCATCTTAAATGCATATAATCCTGTATGTCAGTTATATCTCAATATAAGTGGAAGAAAAAATAATAATAATTAAGCAGTATTGCCAGAAATGCCCTAGCAGAGTGTCTTGGAAGGAATATAAAAGTGACCTAAGAGAGGTGGCTATCCTAACTGGGTCAGTTAAGAAAAACCCAGTAATCCCAACCTCTTCCCCTAGTTCTTTTTTCTTCTAATCTCAGAAGACACTACCTTCACTAAGGCTATAAGGATAACTTTGATGGGGGCGGGGGGGGAACACTGGCATTGTAAAGAAGCTCAATGTGAGCTGTCTTCTGCACAGAAAACTTAATGATAGAGGTTGCATTTATGAAAATGGTCTCTCATCATAAGGAGTATAATAAGATTCGAGAATAGCAGAGACTAACCATTAAACTTGTAGGAAAAGGGGGCACTGAATGGCTATAATACAAACAAAAGACAGTAACCTCTATGAAGTCGTAAGAAACAGCCCATACAGTGAGAGACAATGTGAACATGGATTGGAAAGGAGCTTATACTGCAATGTGTGTACAGTAGTGATTCCTCCGACCTTTCCCCAAAGGATTCTATGGCCATTTACCTACACTGCTGTTTTAGATGGACTGTCCCTGCCAGAACACACCAACAGGCCCTTGGGCACTTGGTATGCAAACTGATCTACAAATGTATATTCTCTACTACTATTTAGGAAAGAAAATCAGAAGTAGTTTGAATTCATATGGAATGGAGAACGACACATACTTACAGACTTTTATTTGACCTCATTCTTTTCCAAGTGCAGATTCTCCTCTTTCTGCCTTTTTTTCCCTTAATAATATTTCACTTTAATATGAATATTCATCTCAGAATTTGCTTCTGAGGAGCCCAGCTTGAGACATGTGCCATCCCATTTGGGTTTTTTTAAATAAACTGACCTGAACCAACTTTGAAAGAAGTTGGGGCAATGATAAATAAGTGAAAAATGGAAAAGAATAAACATTTCCCCATATGTCCTAGAATATTTCTGCTCACACATAATGTATTTGTTGTGGTCTTTTTAAATGGAACATCGATACCTTGGCTCTTCTTTTCCCATATAAAATGTTTCTAAATTCAGTCCCAGAGAACCAAGGAAATATCTCTTAAGACCTTACAATTGGAGGAAGCTTTTGTTTCCTGCATGGATGCAAACAAAGAAACAAACAGAAAAATTTAAATTGTCTGTGAGTTTCTTTCGGAAGAACAAAACTCCCTAATTTAAAAGCGAGGTCATCATTGCTTAATGAGTGAACCAATACTGCACCCATGGGTGCTGCAGAACCCTTCCAGCTTCGCTTGCCAGTGCAGATATTAGCTGAGGATTGTTCTTTTCTAAGGTCAAAGACAAAAGGCAAAAACACAAAGGGGGAAATGGCAACAGCTTGCCTGTGCTCCACACTCATTGCTACCTGAGCAGGACCTCTCCTCCACAGTCCATTAGAAGTCCGCAGAGTGCCTCCAGCAGAATGTTGACTCCAAGCTACTGGCCAAGAACCCAGTAAGCCTAAATGAGGCCACTTTTTCCTCCACATCATTTCCTTCCTTTGCATTCCCTTCATACAGCCTCAGAGACACACTATTTCCTTTCATTTGACCTAGCAAAAGATATTCTAAAAGATAAAGGGCTATGTAAATGGGCTTGCTGAGGAAAATTGTTTGTTGTCTTATTTAGAGGCCTTTATAAAAATATAATTATACGAAGTATTTAGTTCCACTCTCTCTTCCCTACCTCCCTCAAAATACTAATATTCTGCATATTATAACTGCTGTTAACTGAAATAATTTAGCTGGGTGACTAGTGAGTTTTAAAATAGGGTAGAAGTTTTGCTGTTTTCTAGAAGTTCCAGGAACAAAATGGGGTTGCAGTCACTTTTATAAACTAAAGTGAGTTGTGAAGATTGGGCATTATCACATTGTGCCTGAATGTACTCTCAGTGTTTTGCAATGACTTTGCTAGAATCTAAAGAATATTTTTTCAAAGAGAAGGCATGCTTCTTTCTTTGCCTTTTGCTTTATTAGCTTCTTATGAACCTGTAGCCCTGGCGTACTCAGACCTTCATGTCCTTGTTCATAGAATTTGTGGATACATTTCTACCAAATCAGACCTCAAGCTTGTACAAAAGGGATCACTCACTAATTCTGTGACTTGATGATTTCTTTGGGGTTCAAAAGTAAAATGTGAAGATTTACCCAGACAGCAATGGCAATAGTAAATCCACATTAAAGCCCTTTCATCCTTTCTCTTATAAAGAATCATTTTCTCACAGAAAAGAAAATCCCAGTGTATTTCTAGCCTAATGCACAAATGAATTTGGGTCATACTTCATATTTACTTGTGTTCAGAAATATGAAATACTGGTAATTGGGCATGCGGTTTTCTTTGACAGTAGTAATTCTAGCTTCCTGGTAACTATTTGTAACTATTTTATTCTACTATAAAACTTAGAAAGGAGAGATTTCATGATTTTATCTATTAGGTTTGAGGATAACGGTTAGCAGGGGAAAAGTAAAAAACAAAGAAACCTTTATTGGTTGCTGATGCAACTTTGGCTACTGCCTTTGTCTAAGTGTTCATTGTGTTGTAACACAAGAAAGCAACCTCTAATATTTAATGAAGAGATATTAAAATATTTTGGTTTTATATCATGCAATGTTTACATTCCTAGTTCAGTTTTTGCTTATGGAAAGGAATATCCTTTGCATGCATTACCTTATTCTCATAACCTTGTGTGGAAAGTAGTTACTTCCATATATCAGAAGTGTTCGTGGAAGGCATGCTAATCAGTCATGAAGCACAAACAAGGAAGATGCAGAGCATGTGACTGACTCAGCATCCCTCTCTCCAGAGCAATGCCCTGCTTCTCTACGGAGTGGAGCATCTGCCTCCACCACAAAATGAGTAAAAATACCCAAGCAAAAACTCATCTTTGTTTTCCTTGCAGATTGCACAATTTATCTGCAATAGCACACACATTCATCGTCACCAAAGCTCAGTAGAATAATTATGAATATTTACTGAATAGACCATGCAAAGCCATATGCTGTGGTAGAAAGAATGTGGAAGAGATTCTGAAAACTGGCACCAATAATAAGACTGCAAAATCAGCCACTTTCAGCTGAACAGTGTTTGGATATCGTATATGCAATGAGAGTGGCCTACAGCTGTAAATACAGTCCTGGATTTCCATGAGGCAGATTTAGTTTGATAGGGGATAGGAACTCCAAAATTTCTGTTATGAGCCATTAGAATTTTTTAAAAAGAAGTTATTATAGGAAAGTGTTAATATAAGCTATGGCACTTTTTATATCACTCTATCTCTAATCTGCAGTGCTGAAGAATTTTTAAAAATCAGGAGTCTGTGGATGCAGTGGAGAAAAGTGAAATGAATCTCACTAAATTGCATTACTCTTAAGAAGTGCTGGCAAGCCACTGCAGGGTAGCACAGTAAAAAAAAATAATAATCAATTATATTTGCTTTGAATTTTTCAGTTTACAAAATGCTTTTCTACATATATTCTCATTTGATTTTTAATAGTTGTTGTTAGATGCAATTATCCCCTTTCTACAGATAATAGATTCACAGTGTTTACATAATTTGTTCAAGGTTAAAAGGATGTAAGTAGCAAATTGGGCAAGACATATCTCCCAACTTTTGTGCAGATTTGGAAAATGCACAGTAGATGAGATATAAAAAGAAATGAAGACTGTTCAAGTCACTGACCTGTATTCAGTGTAAACCAAGGAGGCTAACATGGAGGACGTGCAGATGGCTAATGGGCACATGAGAAGATTCTTGGCATTACTCGTTATTAGAGAAGTGCAGATCGAAGCAGCAGCAATGTGCTGTCTTGCTGTCTTGCCACTAGCAGAGTGGCTATCATCAAGGGGTCTACAGGTAACAGGTGTTCGAGAGCATGGAGGAGGGGCTCCTATACTGTTGGTGGGAATATGGATTGGTGCAGTCACTCTGGATGACAGTACGAGGGTTTCTTAAAGGGCTTACCATATGGTACAGCATTTCTACTTCTCAGAACATATTCAGAAAAAAATGACACTAGTTCAAAAGGATACATGCATTAAAGTGTTCATGAAGCACTATTTGCAAGGTCAGGATGTAGAGGCAGAATCTGAAAAGAATAAATAAATGTATGTGTGTATGTGCATATTAAAAAGCAGAGACATCACTTTGCCAACAAAGGTCCATTCAGTCAAAGCTATGGTTTTTCCAGCAGTCATGTATGGATATGAGAGTTGGATAATACAGAAGGGCTGAATGTTGAAGAACTGATGCTTTTGCATTATGCTGGAGAAGAGTCTTGAGAGTCCCTTGGACAGCATGGAGCTCAAACTAGTCAGTCCTAAAGGAAATCAACCCTGAATATTCATTGGAAGGACTTATGATGAAGCTCCAATACTTTGGAATCAGTGGATTAAAATGGACGGGAATGGGTGAATTAAATTCAGATGACCATTATATCTACAAATGTGGGAAAGAATCCATTAGAAGAAATGGAGTAGCCCTCACAGTCAACAAGAGAGTCTGAAATGCAGTACTTAGGTACAATCTGAAAACAACAAAATGATCTCAGTTTGTTTCCAAAGCAAACCATTCAACATCACAGTAATCCAAATCTATGCCCCAACCACTGATGCCAAAGAAACTGAAGTTAACCAATTCTATGAAGACCTATAAGAACTTCTAGAGCTAACAACAACAACAAAAAAAAAAACCCACAAAAATTCCTTTTTATCATAGGGGATTGGTATGCAAAATTAGGAAGTCTAGAGATACCTGGAGGAACAGGCAGCTTTGGACTTAGAGCACAGAATGAAGCAGGGCAGAGGCTAACAGTTTTGCCAAGAGAACACACTGGTCATAGCAAACACCCTCGTCTAACAACACAAGAGATGACTCTACACATGGACATCACCAGATGGTCAACACTGAAATCAGATTAATTATATTCTTTGTAGCTGAAGATGGAGTAGCTCTATACAGTCAGTGAAAACAAGACATGGAGCTGACTGTGGCTCAGATCATCAGATCCTTATTGCAAAATTCAGACTTAAATTGAAGAAAGTATGGAAAACCATGAGGCCATTCAGGTATGACCTAAATCAAATCCCTTATGATTATATTGGAGGTGATGAATAGATTCAAGGGATTAGATTTCATAGACAGAGTGCCTGAAAAACTGTTGATGGAATTATATGCTGTATGGGAGGCAGTGACCCAAACCATCCCAAACAAAAGGAAATGCAAGAGGTCAAAGTGGTTGTGTGAGGAGGCTTTATAAATAGTTGAGGAGAGAAGAGAAGCAAAAAGCAAGAGAAAAAGGGAAACATATACCCAATTGAATGCAGAGATGAACAAAGAGAGATAAGAATGATGCACAGAAATAGAGAAAAACAATAGAATGGGAAAGACTTCGAAATCTCTTCAAGAAAATTGGAGCTATCAAGGGAACATTTCATGAAAGGATGACCATGATAAAGGACAGAAACAGTAAGTACCTAACAGAAGCAGAAGAAATTAAGAAGAGGTGGCAAGAATATACAAAAGAACTATACCAAAAATGTCTTAATGACTCAGATAACCAAGATGATGTGGTCACTCACCTAGAGCCAGACATCCTGGAGTGTGAAGTCATGAGCGTTAGGAAGCATCACTATGAACAAAGCTAGTAGAGGTGATGGAATTACAGTTGAGCTATCTCACATCCTAAAAGATGAAGCTGTTAAAGTGCTGCACTCAATATGCCAGCAAATTTGGAAAACTAAACAGTGGTCACAGGACTGGAAAAGGTTAGTTTTCATTCCAATTCCAAAGAAGAGCAGGGCTAGAAAATGTTCTAACTACTGGACAGTTTCTTTCACTTCACATGCTAGTTCCTTCAAGTTAGGTTTCAGCAGTACATGAACCAAGAACTTCCAGATGTACAAGTTAAGTTTAGAAAAGACAGAGGAACCAGAGATCAAATTGGAAACATTCACTGTATCTTAGAGAAAGCAAGGGAATTCTAGGAAAACATTTATCTCTGCTTAGTTGACCATACGAAAGCCTTGAATCACAAACAAACTGTTGTGGATTGCAACAAACTGTGGGATATTCTTAAAGAGATGGGAATAACAGACCACTTTACCTGTCTCCTGAGAAACCTATATATGGGTAAAGAAGCAACAGTTAGAACCAAACTTTGAACAACTGACTGGTTCAAAATTAAGAAAGGAGTATAACAAGGATCTATATTGTCACCCTACTTATTTAACTCACATGCAAAGTACATCATGCAAAATGCAGGGCTGGATGAATCACAGGCTGGAATCAAGATTGCAGGCAGAAATATCAACAACCTCAGATATGCAGATGATACCATTCTAATGGCAGAAAGTAAAGAAGATCTGGAGCCTCTTGATGAGGGTAAAAGAAGAGAGTGAAAAAACTGGCTTAAAACCTAATATTCAAAAAACTAAGATCATGACATTTGGTCCATGGCAAATAGAAGGGGAAAAAGTGGAAGTAGTTACAGATTTTATTTTGTTGGGTTCCAAAATCACTGAGGACACTGACTGCAGCCACAAAATTAAAAGATACTTGTTCCTTGGAAGAAAAGCTATGACAAACCTAGACAGCATATTAAAAAAGCAGAGACAGCACTTTGCTGACAAAGGTCCGTATAGTCCAAGTTATGGTTTTTCCAGTAGTCATGTACAGTTCTGACTGTTAGACTATAAAGAAGGCTGAGAGCTGAAGAATTGACGCTTTCAAATTGTGGTATTGGAGAAGACTCTTGAGAGTCCCTTGGACAACAACATCAAGCCAGTCAAACCTAAAGGAAATCAACACTGAATATTCATTAGAAGGATTGATGCTGAATCTGAAGCTGTAGAACTTTTGCCACTTGATATGAAGAGCCAACTCAAGGGAAGAGATCCTGATGCTGGGAAAGATTGAAGGCCAAAGGAGAAGAGTGCATCAGAGGATGAGCAAGTTAGATAGCATCACTGACTAAATGGACATGAATTTGAGCAAACTCCAGGAAATAGAGAAGGACAAGGGAGCTTGGGTTGCTGCAATCCAAGGGATCACAAGGTCGGACAGGACATAGTAGCTGAACAACAACTACAGCTGAGTCACTTTGCTGTACATCTGAAAATGCTGCTATGGCTGCTTAGTTGCCTCAGTCATGTCCGACTCTGTGCAACCCTGTGGACTACAGACTGCCAGGCTCCTCTGTCCGTGGGATTCTTTAGGCAAGTGTACTAGAGTGGGTTGCCATGCCCTCCTCAGGGGATCTTCCCAACCCAGGGGTCTAACCCTGGTTTCCTGCCTTACAGGCAGATTCTCTGCTGCTGAACCACCAGGGAAACTCACACCTGAAACTAACACACTGTAAATCAACTATGCTTCAATAAAAATAAATAAATAAATAATAAGATGTTGTGTATATATTACTCAACCCTTAAGGGGTGTGAAGTTTCGCCACTTGTAGCAATGTGGATGGACCTGGAAAATATTGTGCTTGATGAAGTAGGTCAGACAGAGTGAGGTTGATACTGGGTGATGTCACTTACCTGTGGCATGTAGAAAAAAAATATGCATGAACCTATGTGCAAAACAGAGACAAACTGATGGATGTAGAGGGCAAACTACTGGTTACCAAAGGGGAGAAGGAAGGTATAGGGGCAAATTAGGGGTAATAACTGATGGGGTATAATCTGTGAAAATACTGAATCACCATTCTGTATACCTGAAACTAATATTGTAACTCAACCATACTTCAATGAAAAGGAACAGATTATCATTAAAAAATCCTTTGAAGAACCAAGTTAAAAGGCAATGGTTGAGGGTGCTACATAACATGCCAGAGAGAGAGAACACGAATTTCCAAGATACAGTATTGGGATTAGTGGCCCAGAGAATCTCTTATAATGGAAGGGAACATCCATAGCCCAAAGTAGTAAGTTTGTTAGTAGGCTCATTTTCCATGTTAATTTGTTTTCTAAAAAATTACAATTTTAATTGCCATTGATATTTCTTAGTTTTAAAACAATTTTAATTTCTTTCAAAGTTTCAAAGGAAATTATTTTAAACTAAAACAGAGTTCAGGAAATCTCTTCGTTTCTGAGACACTTATGCTTTTTAAAAACCACTACCTCTCCAACTTCATGGCCTTTTTCACCATCTAACTTATCTATCCAGTCAGTGATGCCGACTGGATGAACGTTAGTTTGAGCAAGCTCTGGAAACTGATGATGGACAGGGATCCTGGCATGCTGTAGTTCATGGGATGGCAAAGAGTCAGACATGACTGAGCAACTGAATTGAACTGAACTTATCTATGATTATCTATTATCTGTTTCTTCAACCATGATGTAAGTGCCACAAAGGTAAGAAGTTTGTATTTTTATTTTTTAAATTACTGCTCCAGCCTCTATACCATACATAGAGGTATGCCTGATATGAAGTAGGACTCATTAAATGTTGAATTTATTAATGAGTGATTAGTTGAATTGGGGTTTTCCCCATCTCTTTTGCTAGCTCTTTCTTCAGCTCCTTTACTATGGATATTCTGTTACACCTAATTGTGTGAACTTTCAGGATTTTATTTCTATTTTGTTTTTTTGGCCAATGTTAATTCATGATTAATTCTACTGCATTTTATTTGCAGTATCCTTTCCTTTCCCAATGCCTTAGTGAAAATGAAAGTCACTCAGTCGTGTCCAACTCTTTGCAACCCCATGGACAAGATAGTCCATGAAGTTCTCCAGGCCAGGATACTGAAGTCGGTAACCATTCCCTTCTCCAGGAGATCTTCCCAACCCAGGGATCAAACCCAGATCTCCCACACGGCAGGAGGATTCTTTACCAGCTGAACCACCAGGGAAGCCCTGTCAATGCCTACTCTTAATCAATTACATGCCCTGTGAGAGCAAATGTCATATTTCTTTTCTTAACTTTATCTTCCTGGTTATTTAATGCAGTCTGCAACTTATCTCCACATCACTATTTCCATGACACCATTTTTATAACAGACTTTTTATTTTTTTCAGGAATAACTATTGGCCCCTGACTCTTATCAGATGGATTATGATTGGGAAGAAGGAACATGCCATGTTCTAGTTCCCTGCCAACACACAACCATTAAAACATTAATTTACTTTACTGATTTATCAACATAAGGATATGTCATTTTTATCAGTATCAGAGAGGTTCCACTAGCTAGCCAGGGACAGATTCAACATATTCCCCTACAACCTCAAGACTCAATTTTGGTGACATTATTCATCCAATATAGAGCCTTATCAGCACTGGAAATTTCAGTTATCCTGTGATGACATGACACTTAAATCATTTAAGGGCTCTTATACTCCCTAAACGAAGGTAAGTTCTAGCAATGTCAAATTCATGGAATTTTCCCAGATTCACTGAATAATATATCTGGCTTCAGTCTTCCTGCTTTCTGGAAACAGTATTTTCCTTCTGACCATTCCTCAACTCTGCTATTAACACCTTTAAATCTTAATGGTTCTCATACTGGGTCTGATCCCAATAAATCCATTTCTACAATGTCTATTCCATTGAAACTAGGTAGGTCATATATCCAAGTATAGATCCTGGGGAAAATGGGGCAGCATGGACTGTTTGTTAAATGCAGACTCTTGAGTGACACTGTTCCACCACTTAATAGCTGTGTGACCTTGGAAACACCTCACAGCCCTGAACCTCATTTCTTCTATCTATAAAATGAGAAAGATAATGACATCTATTTTATAACACAGTTGTATTATTTTTAATTGAGAACTAATCCTTGAGGTTGGTATTAATGAATTCTCTAACATCTTGTGTATTATGCATCCTTGCCATCATCATATGATAGTTTTTCTACAGGACATAAATAATTTCAGTATACCATCATCGTGGATCACTTTCTGACCATGATGAAGCAATTAAAAATAAAACCATTCCATAAGAATGTTTAAACTCAGGCCAAACTAAGGATATGCTTGAAACCACAAAAGTAGCCAATCAGATTTTATTGGCTCACATAAGAGAATTCTCTCATTAGATGCCTTTTTTTTTTAAAGCCTCTCTCTTTTTTTTCCACCTCCTAGATTAAAAATAATAACAATAAAGAGAAAGAAAGAGGGCTTCCCTGGTGGCTCACTGGTGAAGAATCTTCCTGCCAATGCAGGAGACATGGGTTCGATCCCTGGTCTAGGAAGATCCCACACGCCACAGAACAACTAAGCCTATGTGCAACAACTATTGAGCCTGTGCTCCACAGCAAGAGAAGCCACCGCAATGAAAAGCCTGCTCACCACATCTAGAGAGTAGCCCCTGCTCACTGCAACTAGAGGAAAGCCCCCATAGCCCAGCACAGCCAAATACAAATAAAGGAAAGAAAGAAAAAGCCCAACCATAAAACTTCACCCTCTTTCTAGCACTCCCCAATCCACAAGAAAACCATATTTCACCAAAATACCTACCACAAACTTCTCCTAAAACACCTAACATAAGTCTAACCCCCATTACAAGTCCCTTCTCAAAACCAAACCCAAATGAAACCCTCTTCTTTACATGCCTCAGGTTCCATGTATATGCAGTCATCCTCATTGCAAGATGTCATAAATCCAATTTAGTTTGACTATAGGTTTGGTTCTGATAGTCTTCGTCTGGTGGGCAGCAACAGAGTTTGAAAAAGAAACACTTTTTGTGTCATGTCATTGTCCTATAAACCTGGAGAAGGAGATGGAAACCCACTCCAGTATTCTTGCTTAGGAAATAGCACAGACAGAGGAGCCTGGTGGGCTACAGTCCATGGGGTCCCAAAGACGACTGAACAACTGAATAAGCCCAGAGGCATGATCCTATATTCAAAATAAACTCTGATCCCACCGAACACTAATTTTAACCCAATCTCTCTATATTGAAGATTCTCAAGTAGAGAATTATATGAGGGTAAAAATCTAGCACATATTTTTTAAAACAATGTTGTTCTAAGACAAATTAAAAACAACAAAATGAATACACTGGAACCAGGCTCTTCCTTGGTGCAAAATCACACAGGGAAAATTACTTAAGAGGGGCACAGTTTTCTCAGTTGCACTCATCCACTCTCATAAGTACAACTTTCATCAATTTAATTTCTGCCTCAAATGTGAAGGACCACCTACATCCTTGTATCTCCAATTGTCTTTGAAGGGCCTTGATTGTCTAACTGCTTAGGGAGACCCAACCAATAGGGTTAATTATCTACTAATCCAGCCAGTCAGAAAGAAGTGAATGGTGCCAAAATCCCACTAATTATAACTCCCTCACAAAACCTTCCTCAAAAACTCAGTGTTGTAAAGTTCTTCGTCAGCTTGTCCCTCAGACATATTCTTAGCTCAAGATTCTCTCCTATAGCTTTCTGACTCCCTTAAACCCAAACCATAGGAGCCATGTTTGTCTTGCCAAACCCATTTCTGATACCACCTGAAGCATGTCATGCAATTATGGATTAGTAAGTAACAGAAAACTTACTTATACCCTTGATTTTTAGCACCTCATCTGATTAGCATGGTATGGAAAATCTTATCAAAAGTGTGGTGGCTACACAAGTCAAGAACATATGCACAGGATCTTAAAAATGCTTCTTGGCCCCTAGAATTTAAGATAAGGTCACACAGTCAAAAGCTAGTGCTTATGTGTTACCGCTATTTTATACACATAAGTTACATCAACAGTCCTGAATTGTCTTATACTAATCACCTTCCATTTTAGGGGAAGTATACAAACATTAGACTCACATTATCATCAGAAAGGCAAAACAAAGAAAATTCAATAGCCAGGTGACCTTGAAAATAAATTTCTGTTATCTTAAAAATGTATTTGCCTAAGGGTCCTTATTGCATAGCACAAATTTGACACTATTCTGCCTCTTGTTTATAACCTTAATTTTATCAATTAAACAACTGCTGGTCATATAGCAATAGCCTACTTAAGAATTCATTGACTAAAGTAACCACGTTCTTTTCCTTATGAATTTAAAATATATCTGAACAATTCATTAATCTAAGAATTTTGAGAGAACCTAAATAATTTTAAAAACTCAAGTAAAAATAATTCATTTAACTTCTTTTCTTTAAATAACAGGAAGTACATTCTGTTTTATGTATATTGGCATATTAGCTATCCTCTTCTCCTTTAAAAAAAAGACAAAGCAAAACACTTACAGTTTAAAAAAAGAAAAATCCAAATTAAAAAGCATATTCTTACATTTTTAACTAACTTTCTTAATGGACACTAATTTGCCTAACTATGTGGCAGGAAAGTAAGGGAAATCCTTAGAGACCAAAAATGGACAAGAAAGTACAACCACAAAGAACTAAACGAAGTTTGAAGTCCACTCTAGCCTTTTGTACGTATGATCCTGGATCAGAGGTGTTCACACTGCAGTGGATGCTTCCAGATTACACAAGGACTTTCCTGTCGATGCGACACAGAAGCTTTACATTAAATTTCACATTAGCTTTCATCTGTATTTATCCCTAAAATTCATCTGTCTGAGAATATGCCTGTGATCAAAGTCTGCAGCAGCATTCCTATTTCTGGTTTTCCCTCCTACCCTTCCTAATATTATTTTCTCACCCCCTACACCCCCAAAAAAGTTAAATATCAAAATTTTAACCACCTAAATTATATTGAATTACAGTGTTTATGTATAAAAATATCTAATATAAGTATTAGTCACTCAGTTGTGTCCGACTCTTTGCGACCTCATGGATTCTAGCCTGCCAGGCTCCCCTATCCATGGAATTCTCCAGACAAGAATACTGGAGTGGGTCACCATTCCCTTCTCCAGGGGATCTCCCTGACCCAGAGATCAAACCTGGGTCTTTTGCATTGCAAGCAGATTCTATACTGTCTGACCTATCAGGGAAGCCCCAGTAAAAAAAAAATCTGAAGTGTTTAAAAAATGAACATAAAAATAAGAGATGGAAAAATGAAAGTAAAAAGGAAAGTTTCAAAAAACAAATATTTTAAAAGACTAATTCAAAATAATCTTTTCTTTATAGTCTCTGTAATCAAAGAATTGCCTCAGCTGCTTATTTTGCATGCTTTCAGATAGAAGTCATATTTTGACATATCAAAGTTATATCTTTGATTCCAAAAATGTATATCAGAGATAAGTTTAGATTAAATAGTTATTGCAGCTCATAAGAGGACCATTTGCATTAAATTTTGGCAATAATTATTGGACACTGAAAAATTCTTATGCATTATTTTTACTTGGATGCTTAACAGCCATCACCAGGCAACTAATAATATGCCTAATTATTTATGCATTTCATGTACTTATTTGTTTTATGTTAATCTACTTGGAATATGTTGAGAATTCTGTTGTAAACAATGTCCTTAACAATTATTAATGCCTGTTTTGTAAGCCCTAAATTGATTGGTAGACCATCTACTCTCTCTTCATTTTCTGTTAATTTCCATTGAAGCTTATTTTATGCTAGCAATAAGTCACATTCATTCTGTGAGTACATGAATTAATTTTTAAGAGACCTCTCCATCTCATTAAGTAATACATTTCCAGTAAAATTTTATTTTTCATGTTTTAATCAATTGTGTACTATTAATAATTATATAGTAATTTAATACAAAGAAACCTTGTTAACATTTAGAGCTTTATAGGAATTGAAAAATCAATTTCAATTTATAAATATAATTTACTTGAGAAATACGATAGAGAGAGCCAGAAAAAAAAGGCTCATGCATAAAATATAGCATTATAGAATAAATTCCTTGTGTAGGAAATGCCATGCAAAGATGTGTTGATGAAGGAAGGCACTTGGCTGACTGAAAATAATCCAACATACTTAGGCTAGATTGCTTGGTTCATGAGCTAAATTGGATTCTTTCCTTCTCAGAAGGAGTCATTATATTAAAAACCAGTTTCTGGGACCTGTGGCTTTTTACCACTGCAGTGGTCTACAATTTCCTGTTGGTCTCAAGACTTATGGTTAATAAGTACCAGGTATTCCAAATAGTTCTTGTAAAATGCTGATTCAAATTCAGACTTGTAGGTGTGCAAGATATTCATGTGACTCTTCACTCATAATACATCTCCCATATTTCCCATAGCTTTCAGGAGAAAAATGTAGGAGAATGTCCATTCACTGGAATACAATCCATAAAGCCTGTCCAGCAGTGCACCCTGCTGTCCCATGGGACAATGGGAGCATAGGGGCTCATGCCTTCTCTGTTGCTGACCTTAGTCTTGTTGGCTTCCCACAAATAAAATCCATTGCTAACCTAAACCACAGACCGTAGAATCTTTGTGCAACATGTGGGGCTACACATAGGACCATGTTAGCATAGGGAACAATGTAAGGTTTCTAAATGTTAAAATATAACATCACAATGTACTTTTAAGTCGATAATAGGTATTAACTCACTTAGGTTCTATTGAAAACATTTAAAAGAGTGAAGTAACAGTTTTATTCTGAAATTTCAATATTAAAACACAAGAGGCTGTTTATTTCACAATCATTTAAAATTTAGCTTGAAAAATTTTAGATCATAGATCTATAACTTATCAAATATTTTTTCAGGGCTATGCAAAAAGTAAGCCTTGATGACCAATAACCCAGATATTTAATTTTAACTGCAAGGCAGGAGGTATGGATATGAGAGGTTTATAAACAGAAATCTGCAGAAAGCCAGAAATGGTTAAGGACCACACTTTCAGTGAAATAATGAATCAGAACAAATAGATGCCAAAAAAGAAGACTCTAAGGTAACTTACCTGACTTAGTTTTAATGGTGTGTGTAAAGAGTTATGTTCTTTTGAATTTATAACCACAAGCCACCTCTCATATAGCTTTGGAAATGAAATCATGCTACAATGAAACCCCCAAACCTCCAAGCTAAGTACGTTAATGAAAGTGGTTCCAGGTTGATGGTACTTTAGACATCCAGCAGAAGTATACACAAATACTCTTTAGACAAGCATATTTTAAAACCAGTCTAAAAGAATTTTCTCTTATAAATCTCTAGGGATGTGGGGCTCCAATATGAAAACAGCACGAGATTTATATTCTTATAATTGGAGTTTCAGAAAAATAGAAGAAGCATAAGAAATGGTAATATTTGAAGTGGTAACTCTAAGAATGTTCCTGAATTGACACCAAGCATCTATTGTTAGATTCAGGAAGCTCAAGGTGCAAACTTTTAGGGTATGTAATGTACAGTGTAGGGAATATAATCAATAATAATGCAATATCTTTGGGTGACAAACAATAACTAGACATCATGGTGATCATTTTGTAAGGTATAGCAATATTGAGTCACTATGTTGTGTACCATGAACTAACATAATATTGTAAGTCAATTATACTTCAAAAACAAACTCATAGAAAAAGAGTGATATCAGATATGTGGTTATCAGGGGCAGGGAACTGGATGAAGATGGTCAAAAGGTACAAACTTCTAGTTGTAAGATAAATAAGTACTAGGAATGTAATGTACAGTATGATTAATACAATAAGGACTGCTGTATGCTATATGTGAACATTAAAGAGAGTAAATCCTAAGAAGTTTTATCACAGGGAAAAAAATATTTTTTATATTTCTTTTGTATCTATATGAGGTGGGAGATGCTCACTAAATGTATTAATTATTGTGTTAATAATTTCATGATGTATGTAAGTGAAATTATTATGCTGCACACAAACTTACAGTGCTGTCAATTACATCTCAATAAATCTAGAAGGAAAAAAAGCCATATCTAAGGAATATACTGCATGGGAAAGTGGGAAGAGAAAAAGATCCTAAAAGAAAGGCCTTAGATATGGAAAGGAATGGTGAGAAAAAAAAAATATATTCCAGTGACAAGTTTAAACACAACAAGGTTGAGTAAAACAATTATCATTTCTGGTAAAATAACAATGTAACACCGACAAAAGGGTCTATCATAGGTTAGATTCACTCCCAAAAAGATGCTGGCCAGTATTTGAGTGCAAATTGTTTGGGAGGCAATTTCAGGGGATGTTAGTAGTTGAACAAGGAACTAAGAAAGAGAAGACTATAAAGCTAATATGCAGTATGTTAATGAGCAAGTAAATCCTGTGGTAACTATGGCTCAGTCCCTCTGGAGACCTTGGGAGACTCCACAAAACATGACTCAGAGTGTACGCACCTGAAGTATAATTTACTGGGGTATCACACATGTAAAGAGAACATCTGAGGTGGAGAAAGTATAACCTAGAAGTGATCACACAGTGTTGGGACTACTGCCTTTTACCACCAGCCCAACAGAAAAAACTCCATGATTCACAGGGCATTCACAGAACACTAAGAACAGTCTTAACTCAGTACCAGGGAATATACAGGAACATATAGTCCTGGAATGAATACTGCCTTGATCCCACCCAACAAATCATGAAAGCAAGACCTAAAAGGATCAAGCTTTTTCTAAGAAATTTAACAACATCTCAGGAACAAAGTCTAAGAACATTCACAGGAATACCATATCAAGTAAGACCAATTTCACATTGTCTGCTATGAAAATTTAACTATTACTTCATGATGAACTATGTGACAAATTCAGTGGCTAAAAATGGTTTCTGCACCTCAATGTTCTAGACCTGGATTGGCTAGGAATATATTTCAGGGTCTTTCACAAGTTAAGAAGTTATCTACCAAGCTCTGCTTATATCGAGGCTCAACTAAGCAACAACTGATTTCCAGCTCACATAGTTATTGGCAGGATTCAGCAAAGTACCTTGCAGGCAAATGTTGAGCTGGTCCCCTTAGTTCCTCACTATCTGTTGGTCAGGAGATTACCTCAATTTCTTGCCACATGGGTCTCTACAACATTGCAGGTTGCTGCTTCAAAGATATGAGCTAAGAAGGCAACAGAGTTCAGCTAGCAAGCGTGAGGCTGCAGCCTTCATACCTTAAGTGGCATTCTATCACTTTTGCATCCTCAGTGTGTCCAGAAGCTAGTTACATGGACAGCACACACTCAGCAGGAGATTACAGGAGGATGTGAGTAATGGAGGCAGGGCTCTTTGGGAGTCATCCTAAGAGCTGCCTACCACACAAGCTACACTTACCGGACAGAAGGAGCAGGGAAACGTGACCCAAAAAGGAAAAAAAATCAATTCATCAAAGCCAACCCAGAACAGACACAGTAGCTGAGAATGACATTAAAACAGTTATTGTAACCGTATCATATAGGTTCAGATGTTTAGATAGTGTGAAGGAAGATATTAAAAAGGCAAAATCTAAACTTCAAGAGAAGAAAAATACAAAGTCTAAGATGAAAAATAGTTTGAGTATATTAATGCAGACTAGGCAATACAAAAGAAATTTAGTTATGTTTAAGACACAGATAAGCAGTATCCAGAATGAATTATAGACATAAAAACATTGAGAAAATGAACATAGTACCAATGAGCTGTGAGGAAAAAAAAAATGGATAGACTGTTTTGAAATTTGCCATAACATATAGCCACAAAAATTTGCTGAGACTCTCAGCAAACTTCAACCAAGCACAAGAAATAATTTATAAAACTACAATAAGGCAAATCACAAATTGTTAAAAAAAAAAAAAGTAAAGATACTGTATGTACAGAGTAACAGAGATAAGTGTAATGGCAGATTTCTTGTCAAAAGTAAGAAATACAAGGCAAAGAAATGAGCAAAAAATTTAAATTGCTAAAAGAAAGACAAAACCGATCAACCCTGAACTTTATAACATAAATTTATCATGAACTATGCTCATAAATATTTTTACAGATACATAAAAGCTGGACTATCTAACAAAGATCTATATTATATATAGATATATAGTAATACAATGTATGGGATAAAAAGCAAAATTGCTGGGAGGAGAGAAAGGAAAGTATACTTTTTGAGATTCTTATATTACATACAAAGTGATATATGATCACTTTAAGGTAGACTGTTTTTGAGTTTAAGATGTATGCTATAAACCAGATGTTGGCATATCCAGTCAATTACCTGATTTTATAAATAAATTCTTGTCAACTTATGGTTATACTCATTCTTTACTCACTATCTACAACTTTGTTCATGCTATAGCAGCAGAGCTAAGTAGTTATGACAGAGTCTGTAGGATGGGAAAATGAGCTCTCATGTACTATTTGGTCCTTTACAGAAAAAGTTTGCAATCACAGCTATAAACACCCCATCAACCACTATGACAACAACAAAAACAACAGCAGCAACAAAACAGCAAAGTTAAAACTGATAAATCAACAGAGGAGATAAATAGCTAAGTGCATTTTAAATAATGTACTTATTTAATCTAAAGAGAAAAAATATTAAAAGGAAAGAGCAGATTGTTCAAATAGAAAACAAGGCAGTAAACTGAATATTAAATAAATAAAGCTATTAAATGTAAATGTGGACTCACACTTCCAACCAAGATGGAGCTACAGATATCATACTTATTTTCCTGCCTGAAACAAAAAATTATCAAAATTTATGAAACAATGGATTGTTAGACACTGGATATTAAACAAAGGGCAAGAAACAAAGAAGTGTGTCCTGTGACTGCTTCAACTTATTGTTTATGATTTTGTTGCTCTATTTTGCTGCACTGCACAGCATGCAGGATCTTAAGTTCCTCAACCAGGGATGGAACCCTCACCCCCTGCAGTGGAAGCATGTAGTTTTAACCCCTGGACTGCCAGGGAACCCCTACAGCTTATTTTTAGAGAGACTTTCCATTTGTGGTTGGGAAACAGAACCTGGCAGATTCTAGAGCTGAATCTGAAGGGACCAAAGTGAAATGAGCTAGCAGGACAGAGTATTAGCTCCTACAATTAACTGAGTTTCGTAAGACTGCAGCATTGAAGATCAACTTACAAAAGTCAATTGTATTTCTACATTATAGTGATGAGCAATCAATCAGAAATTAAACATATGATGAACATAGATGCAAAAATCCTTAACAAAATTATAGCAAACAGAATCCAACAGCATATTAAAATGATCATACATCATGACCAAGTGGGCTTTATCCCAGGGATGCAAGGATTCTTCAATATCTGCAAATCAATCAATGTAATACACCATATTAACAAATTGAAAGATAAAAACCATATGATTATCTCAACAGATGCAGAGAAAGCTTTTGACAAAATTCAACATCCATTTATGATACAAACCCTCCAGAAAGCAGGGATAGAAGGAACATACCTCAACATAATAAAAGCTATATATGACAAACCCACAGCAAACTTTATCCTCAATGGTGAAAAATTGAAAGTATTTCCCCTAAAGTCAGGAAGAAGACAAGGGTGCCCACTCTCACCACTACTATTTAACATAGTTTTGGAAGTTTTGGCCACAGCAATCAGAGAAGAAAAAGAAATAAAAGGAATCCAGATTGGAAAAGAAGAAGTAAAACTCTCACTGTTTGCAGATGACATGATACTCTACATAGAAAATCCTAAAGACCCCACCAGAGAATTATAAGAGCTAATCAATGAATATAGTAAAGTTGCAAGAAATAAAATTAACACACAGAAATCCCTGACATCCCTATACACTATCAATGAGAAAACAGGAAGAGAAACTAAGGAAACAATTCCATTCACCATTGCAATGAAAAGAATAAAATACTTAGGAATATATTTACCTAAAGAAACAAAAGAACTATATATAGAAAACTATAAAATACTGATGAAAGAAATCAAAGAGGACACAAATAAATGGAGAAATAGACCATGTTCTTGGATTGGAAGAATCAATATAGTGAAAATGAATATACTACCCAGAGCAATCTATATTCAATGCAATCCCTATCAAGCTATCAACGGTATTTTTCACAGAACTAGTGTTATTGCCTGGAGAATCCCAGGGATAGCAGAGCCTGGTGGGCTGCCATCTAAGGGGTCACACAGAGTTGGACATAACTGAAGTGACTTAACAGCAGCAGAACAAATAATTTCACAATTTGTATGGGAAACAAGAAACCTGAAATAGCCAAAGCAATCTTGAGAAAGAAGAATGGAACTGGAGGAATCAACCTGCCTGACTTAAGACTATACTACTAAGCTACAGTCATCAAGACAGTATGGTACTGGCACAAAGACAGAAATATAGATCAATGGAACAAAATTGAAAGCCCAGAGGTAAATCCATGCACTTATGGACACCTTATCCTTGACAAAGGAGGCAAGAACATAATATGGAGAAAAGACAATGTCTTTAACAAGTGGTGCTGGGAAAACTGGTCAACCACCTGTAAAAGAATGAAACTAGAACACTTTCTAACACCATTCACAAAAATAAACTCAAAATGGATTAAAGATCTAAATGTAAGACCAGAAACTATAAAACTCCTAGAGGAGAACACAGGCAAAACACTCTCTGATATAAATCACAGCAGGATCCTCTATGACCCACCTCCCAGAGTAATGGAAATAAAAGCAAAAATAAACAAATGGGACCTAATTAAACTTAAAAACTTTAGCACAATGAAGGAAACTATAAGCAAGGTGAAAAGACAGCCCTCAGAATGGGAGAAAATAGTAGCAAACGAAGCAACTGACAAAGAATTAATCTCAAAAATATACAAGCAACTCCAGCAGCTCAATTACAGAAAAATAAACTACCCAATCAAAAAATGGGCCAAAGAACTAAACAGATATTTCTCCAAAGAAGACATACAGATGACTAACAAACACACGAAAAGATGCTCAACATCACTCATTATCAGAGAAATGCAAAACAAAGTCACAATGAGGTACCATTTCATGCCAGTCAGAATGGCTGCTATCCAAAAGTCTACAAACAATAAATGTTGGAGAGGGTGTGGAGAAAAGGGAACCCTCTTACACTGTTGGTGGGAATGCAAACTAGTACAGCCACTATGGAGAACAGTGTGAAGATTCCTTAAAAAACTGGAAATAGAACTGCCATATGACCCAGCAATCCCATTGCTGGGCATACACACCAAGGAAACCAGAATTGAAAGAGACATGTGTACCCCAATGTTCATCACAGCACTGTTTATAATAGCCGGGACATGGAAGCAACCTAGATGTCCATCAGCAGATGAATGGATAAGAAAGTGGTGGCACATATACACAATGGAATATTATTCAACCATTAAAAGCAATACATTTGAATCCGTTCTAATGAGGTGGATGAAACTGGAGCCTATTATGCAGAGTGAAGTAAGCCAGAAAGAAAAACACCAATACAGTATATTAATGCATATATATGGAATTTAGAAAAATGGTAATGATAATCCTACATGAGAGACAGCAAAAGAGACACAGATGTATAGAACAGTCTTTTGGACTCTGTCAGAGAAGGCGAGGGTGGGATGATTTGAGAGAATAGCATTGAAACATATATATTATCATATGTGAAACAGATCACCAGTCCAGGTTCGATGGATGAGACAGGGTGCTCAGGGCTGGTGTACTGGGATGACCCAGAGGGATGGGATGGGGAGGGAGGTGGGATGGGGGTTCAGGATGGGGAACACCTGTACACCCATGGCGGATTCATGTTAATGTGTGACAAAACCACTACAATATTGTAATTAGCCTGCAATTAAATAAATTTAAAAAATAAAAACAAAAAAAGGAAATTAAATGTAAAAATACTTATAAACGCAAGAAAATATGAAATACATGGGAATAGATTTGACAAAAGTTGTGCAAGCCTTGCTCACTGAAAAGTACAGGCATCACAGAAAGAAATTAAATAAGACCAAAAAAGGGAAAGTTTGAATGCAAGAAAGAGAAGAGGGCAGCAGAGATGAGTTGGTTGGATGGCATCACAGATTCAATGGATGAACTCCAGGAGATGGGAGGCCTGGCATCCTGTAGTCCATGGGGCTGCAAAGAGTCCTGCATGACTTAGCAACTGAGTAAGAACAACAAATAAAGGGAGAGATGTGTTCTCAAAGGTCGAATACCTTTTTCTCAAAGGTCGAATATTATAATATGCTAATTCTCCCACAATTGGACTTTCTAATCCCACAATTAGGATTCAGTGCAATTCTAATCAAATTAGGGTGGACATTTTTGAAAAATAAATTGACAAACTGATTTTGAATTTTACTTTGAAATGCAACAGCCATAAGTAGCTAATACAACTTTGAAAGAAATTTAAAAAACTTTAGAGCACTTTCAAAAAAGCTACCTACTTCACCAGTTGTAACTATATAGTAATAAAAATTTTGTGGGTCACATATTAAATGAAACATCAATGGAATAAAATAGACCTATAAATAAATGTCAATTGATTTTTGACAAAGATGTGAAATTGATTCAATGGGAAAGACAATCCAATCAAATGATGTTGAAACTTTTAGAAGATCTGTGCAAATACAGCACTTCCACAATTACCTCATTCACACAAATACAGAAACTGACTCATAATGAATCATAGATCTCCTATGTAAGATTAAAAACTATAAAACTTCTAATGGAAAATACAAGAACAAATCTTAGAAACCCCAAGTTTAGAAAAGATATCTTAAACATATACTAAAAGGCAGAATTTATAAAAGAATAATTCAAGACTGTTAAAAAAAATTGTTCTTGCTCTTTAAAAGAGACCACTAAGAAAATAAGAAGACAAGCAGACAAGCCGTAACATCAAAATATTTGCAAAACAGGGATATGGCATAGGATTTGTATCAAGAATACATGAAGATGTCTTATGACTGAGTAATTAGAAAACAAACTCAAGAAAAAAATAGGCCCAGGATTTAAACAGGTATTTCACCAAGCAAATTATATGAAAGTTGCTATGGTTTGAATTATGTGCCCCACAAATTTTGAAGCCCTAACTCTCAGTGTGGGTGTATTGGAATAAAGAAATAACTAAGGCGAAGTTAGAACATAAAATGAAACTCTGATCTATTAGAATTAGTGCTCATTTTTATTATTTGTTTTTTTTTTAATTTTAATTTTTTTTATTAGTTGGAGGCTAATTACTTTACAATATTGTAGTGGTTCTTATCATACATTGACATGAATCAGCCATGGATTTACATGTATTCCCCATCCTGACCCCCCCTCCCACCTCCCTCTCTACCCGATCCCTCTGGATCTTACCAGTGCACCAGGTCCAAGCACTTGTCTCATGCATCCAACCTGGGCTGGTGATCTGTTTCACCCTAGATAATATACATGGTTCTATGCTGTTCTCTTGAAACATCCCACCCTCGCCTTCTCCCACAGAGTCCAAAACTCTGTTCTATACATCTGTGTCTCTTTTTCTGTTTTGCATATAGGGTTATCATTACTATCTTTCTAAATTCCATATATATGTGTTAGTATACTGTAATGGTCTTTATCTTTCTGGCTTACTTCACTCTGTATAACAGGCTCCAGTTTCATCCATCTCATTAGAACTGATTCAAATTAATTCTTTTTAATGGCTGAGTAATAGTCCATGGTGTATATGTACCACAGCTTCCTTATCCATTCGTCTGCTGATGGACATCTAGGTTGCTTCCATGTCCTGGCTATTATAAACAGTGCTGCGATGAACATTGGGGTGCACGTGTCTCTTTCAGATCTGGTTTCCTTGGTGTGTATGCCCAGAAGTGGGATTGCTGGGTCATATGGCAGTTCTATTTCCAGTTTTTTTAAGAAATCTCCACACTGTTTTCCATAGCGGCTGTACTAATTTGCATTCCCACCAACAGTGTAAGAGGGTTCCCTTTTCTCCACACCCTCTCCAGCATTTATTGCTTGTAGACTTTTGGATAGCAGCCATCCTGACTGGCGTATAATGATACCTCATTGTGGTTTTGATTTGCATTTCTCTGATAATGAGTGATGTTGAGCATCTTTTCATGTGTTTTTTTGCCATCTGTATGTCTTCCTTGGAGAAATGTCTGTTTAGTTCTTTGGCCCATTTTTTGATTGGGTCATTTATTTTTCTGGAGTTGAGCTGGAGGAGTTGCTTGTATATTTTTGAGATTAATCCTTTGTTGCTTCATTTGCTATTATTTTCTCACATTCTGAAGGCTGTCTTTTCACCTTGCTTATAGTTTCCTTTGTTGTGCAAAAGCTTTTAAGTTTCATTAGGTCCCATTTGTTTATTTTTGCTTTTATTTCCCATATTCTGGGAGGTGGGTCATAGAGGATCCTGCTGTGATTTATGTCAGAGAGTGTTTTGCCTATGGTCTCCTCTAGGAGTTTTATAGTTTCTGGTCTTACATTTAGATCTTTAATCCATTTTGAGTTTATTTTTGTGTATGGTGTTAGAAAGTGTTCTAGTTTCATTCTTTTATAGGTGGTTGACCAGTTTTCCCAGCACCACTTGTTAAAGAGGTTGTCTTTTTTCCATTGCATATCCTTGCCTCCTTTGTCAAAGATAAGGTGACCATAGGTTCGTGGATTTATCTCTGGGCTTTCCATTCTGTTCCATTGATCTATATTTCTGTCTTTGTGCCAATACCATACTGTCTTGATGACTGTGGCTTTGTAGTATAGTCTGAAGTCAGGCAGGTTGATTCCTCCAGTTCCATTCTTCTTTCTCAAGGTTACTTTGGCTATTCGAGGTTTTTTGTATTTCCATACAAACTGTGAAATTATTTGTTCTAGTTCTGTGAAAAATACCGTTGGTAGCTTGATAGGGATTGCATTGAATCTATAGGTTGCTTTGGGTAGTATAGCCATTTTGGCAATATTGATTCTTCCAATCCATGAACACGGTATATTTCTCCATCTGTTTGTGTCCTCTTTGATTTCTTTCATCAGTGATTTATAGTTTTCTATGTATAAGTCTTTTGTTTATTTAGGTAGATATACTCCTAAGTATTTTATTATTTTTGTTGCAATGGTGAATGGTATTGTTTCCTTTATTTCTCTTTCTGTTTTCTCATTGTTAGTGTATAGGAATGCAAGAGATTTCTGTGTGTTAATTTTATATCCTGTAACTTTACTATATTTGTTGATTAGCTCTAGTAATTTTCTGGTAGAATCTTTAGGGTTTTCTATGTAGAGGATCATGTCATCTGCAAACAGCGAGAGTTTCACTTCTTCTTTTCCTATCTGGATTCCTTTTACTTCTTTTTCTGCCCTGAGTGCTCATTTTTAATAAGAAGAAATCAGACAGCTCGCTCTGTCTTTCCGTGCCATGGGAAGACATAGCATAGAGGTGATTTCCTGCAAGCCCAAGAAGACAGCTCTCACTGGATACCAATCAGTTGGCAGCTGGATCTTGGGTTTTCCAGCCTCCAAAACTATGAAAAATAAATTTCTGTTGGTTAATCCCCAGAGTCTATGATATCATGCTATGGCAGCCTAAGCAGACTAAGAGAGGGAAGAATAAGCACATCAGGATAGGTTTAACATAATTTGTCATTAGGGAAACAAATTTAACAGTGCGAAAGGTAAGTATGCACACCAAAATGGCTAAAATAAAAGCACTGACCCAACCAGGTGTAAAAAAGATCATGCCTTATTGGTGAGAATGTAAAATATCACCTTGGAAAACAGCTTGGAAATTGCTAAAATGTTAAATGTATACTTACTATATAATCCTGCCATTCCTCTCTACAATTTACCTCAAAGAAATACAAACATGTGTCCCCATAAAGACTTATACATGAATATTTATAGACATTTAGTTGTAATAATGGGGAGAAGAAAATGGCAACCCATTCCAGTACTCTTGCCTGGAAAATCTCATGGATGGAGGAGCCTGGTAGGCCACTGTGCATGGGGTCGTGACACGCGGGACATGACTGAGTGACTTCACTTTCACTTTTCACTGTCATGCATTGGAGAAGGAAATGGCAACCCACTCCAGTGTTCTTGCCTGGAGAATCCCAGGGACGGGGGAGCCTGGTGGGCTGCGGTCTATGGGGTCGCACAGAGTCAGACATGACTGAAGCCACTTAGCAGCAGCAGCAGCAGTTATAACAATGAAAACCTGGAAACAACACAAATGCTCAAAAGTCAGAGAATTGGTAAATGAATTATAAATTTATATAATGGAATATTACTCAGTAGTGAAAAGAAATATCTGCAATAGCATGAATGAATCTCAAAATAATTATACCGAGTGAAAGAGGGCAGATAAAAAAATAACACACATGACAAAAGAAAGAACACACATGCATAATTCAACTTATGCACAATTTTGGAAAATGCAGACCAGTGCAGAAAAGGGTTGGAAAGCTAGAGGGCGGTAATAAGCCCTTATAAAATGATAAAAGGAAATTTGGTGGGGGGGGGTGATGTGGGGCTAATTTCAGTAATGTATATGTTTGTCAATTTAAATAATTTAAGTATGTCTAATTTATTACATAGCACATACATAAAGCTGTAAAATCAAATGAAAGAGAGCAAAGAAGAAAGTTTAAAAATGATGACAAAATCTAAATCTTGATACCTCCCAAATACCCTTAAATAACACTTAAGAATAATATCGTTCTAGGAAGCATTCAGTGCATATCATTTAAAATAAATAAATTTTATCTGGCTAAATATTATGTACACAATTCTGATCTGTTTAATATTTACTGTCTTTCTTAACTTCTCAACCAACCCTACATAAGAGTTACTAATATTATCCACCAGCAGTGTATTAATAAGAATACAGGAGAAAATAGGTTAGCTAATTTGCCAAAGGTTTTTAAGTGACAAATTTTAATCTATGTCAGACATACTCCACAATTCTAACACTTCATAATAGTCTAATAATAACAGATTGAAAACTATGGTACCTGAGCCAACAGCATCAGCTTTATCTAGGGATTTGTTTTAAATCAAATTATCTGACCTCCACTCTAACCTATTGAATTAGAAAATCTAGAATTGGGCCAACACTAGATTTTTTATGTAAAATTTTCTTTATATTAAAAGTTATTTTATATTTAAGCATATTTAAGTATATTGTAGAAGTTATATTCTATATAATACAAGAGTCTAAAAAAGAATAGATACACATGTATATATATATATAACTGAATCATTTTGCTGTATCATGAAACTAACACAACATTGTAAATCAACTACATCTCAATAAAAAATTTAAAAGATGTTTTATATTTAAATATATTATAAAATTATGCTTTACATAAATATTATTTATATAAAAATTTTGTATAAATATATACTTTTAATTACTGAGGTTTTATTGACAAATAAAAGCATAAGATATTTAAAGTATACATATGATGATTTGATATACACTGTAAATGTGTGTGTATATATATACATATATATATACACACACATATATATATACATATATATACATATGTGTATATATATATATATATACACATATATATACTGTAAAAGGATTCCTCCATCAAGTTAATTAATACATCCACCACTTCACATATTTTGCTTTTTAAAAATTTTTAGTCAGAACATTTAAATTTTACTCTCAGCAAATTTAAATTATACAATACAGGGGTATCAGCTATAGTTACCATTAAATACATTAAATCATTAACAGACAGTCTTTTCTCTTGGCATCAGAAATAAAAGTCTTAGGTGATAATTTCCTAACATCAGTACTTTAAGCAGTAAGCACCACTACAGCAAAGATCTAAGTCAACTTACCCAGTTTGCCTTCTATGTACACGACTTGCTTTTATTGTTTTATTTGTAGTGGAAATACAGCTCTGCCATAATAAATTTGGCAGTGTGTTGGGAGAATAGGTTGTGAATTTTAAAACTCAGTAATACACTGCCAGCCTCATTCCATCAACTGGACCTCTTCTGCTATTCCAAAAGTGGAATTGATCATCTTAAGTTCTTACTGGTGGAAATGAGGTTCTTGAGTAAATAATGCCCGCATTACCTGGGAACTTCTTAGAGATGCAGAGTATGGAGCCCTTCCTCAGACTTACTGAATCAGAGTCTGCATTCTAACTGGCTCTCCAGTTGATTCTTATGCACATTTAAGTTTGAGAACCTTTGGCTTCAGTGCTCTTGATCTTTTCATTGCTTCCAGAAATCCAAGTTCCCAGGTTTCAACCAGGGGCAAATCTTAAATAAGAAACCTTTCTAAAGATAGCCATCTCAAGCCTACTGTGTTAATTCTTCTTGCTCGTAGCCCAAACAAAAGAACTGGAAAAAAATCAATGACTTATAAGAACATTTGTGTATTAATGTGTTTCTACTGTAATTCAGTGTTATTACTTGATAAACCTTAATCTACCACATTCAAAATTTTAGTCATTTTACCAATAGAGAAGTGAGGACATAAAAAAATTTAAAATGGAAGATAATAAAAAAGTACTTATACTTATTTTGTACTTATAATGGAATTTTTAGTATTAGTTCTAGAATTTGAAATTTCCAAGCAAAATCAGAACTCTTCAAGGACTTCTGAGTCACAAAAATCTTTTCTTCCTATCTTTAAAAAAATTTATTTTATTGAAATATAGTTGATCTATAATATTGTGTTAATTTCTACTGTACAGCAAAGTGATTCGGATATAGATAGATAATAAATAGATGTTCTTTTTCATATTCTTTTCCATTAGTTTATCACAGCATATTGACTATACTTCCCTGTGTTATTAGGATATTGTTTATCCGTTCTACACATAATACTTTGCATCAGCTAATCCCAAGCTCCCAAACCGTCCCTCCCCTATTTCCATTCCCCTTGGCAATCACAAGTCTGTTCTCTATGTGTAACTCACACAAATTTTGATAGTATTCAGCATTCATATCTTGTCCTTCCCAAAACTTTTCTTTCATCTGTATTATTTAATAGAGAATGCATGATTTTGAGTAGGGTTTCCCTGGTGGCTCAGCAGTAAATAATCCACCTGCAAAGCAGGAGACATGGGATCAATCCTTGTGTCCAGAAGGTCCCGTGGAAATGGCAACCCACTCCAGTGTTTTTCCTGGGAGATCCCATGGACAGAAGAGCCTGGTGGGCTACAGTGCATGGAGTCACGTGAGTTGGACATGGCAGCGACTAAACCACTACCACCATATATTTGAGTATGAGGCAATTTGTGTCTACCTGTGAAAGTGTACCATATGCTTCTTGAAATATTTCTTGCATATGTTTTATAATTTTCCCTAGCAGTTATTAAATTCTAGACATTTTATTATATTTCCTCTCCTCAGTCTTGGCAACCACATGAAGTAAAAAGTGTTTCCATTTTGCTTCTGCAAAGTATGAGTTCATATTAAAGCCTGAGGATGCTTAAATGTCTTCCCATGGAATTCTGTCCAGACTTCCTGGTCCAGATGGTCATATCTTCACTTTTAATGAGAAAAATGTTGATGTTTAAGTGTTAGTTAATTCAGGGAATTATTTTCTGGAGAGAAATACAATTCCTCTTAAAATGGAAGGTAAAAATAGGAAGCATGGCATATGTCATTCAACAATAATCATTGAAATTTAGAAAATGGAACAAGGGAAAGACAAACCTCTTAAATGAAAACAATTATTTAGAAGTAATTGAACTATGCATGCCAGTGCTTTTGGAACTCAATCAAATACTATTTTTTATAAACAACTGCTATAAGAATTTGAATAACTAGAATTAGGTGGATGTGTGGCAGCCTCTTGGAAGTGTCTAACATTTAAGCATCCTAAGATAATTTATTTTTTGAAAAAATTTCACATTGTGGAAGCATGGAGGTATTTATAGCCTTTTAAATCAGGGACTGCTCACTCATTGACAGTAAGTCAACTTCAAAGATTTTTTCTTTGTCATTAATTACTTTGGGGATGGCTGAAGGCCATTAAAACAGTCAATTTTAAATCCCTAGTAGGCTTTCTAATTACCTCTGCTCTCTCAATTGTTGCAGGTTTAAAACATATTGTAGTTCCTTCACTTTTACAGTACGGTCATAAAACAATGTGTCCACGTCTAAAATGCAGTAATGGGGGGTAGATATTTTATGTTTCAGTTAAGCTAGGGATTTCACATTAAAAGTACCTGAACCTATCATATAACTCCCAAATAGCTTTATATACAGTTTCAGCAAATGTCATGTCACAGGACTATCTCGTTTTTTTTTTTAAGTTAAAATAATGCAAGTGGCAGGTTGAATGTTAAATGAGAGGAGCTTCTAGTGGCCATAAGCAGTTTGAAATTCCACTGTAATTTACAGTCATATAACTGAGCCATTTGAATTGGATCTTTTGAACTAACGCTACAGCTATCTTATTATATGGTCTCAAATAATGTGACAGGCTATCATTTGTTCCAATAAATTGTTGGAAATTATGACTGATAAGCAGATTAGAATAAAGTCAGAAGAGGAAATATCTAATAAACAAGGACTTATGAATATAATTGTGTAATTTTCAGTTTCCAGTAACTCAAGGATTAGAACAGACATAGGAGCATGGTGAGTAAGAAGTTCATCATAAAAGTTGTCATTTTGTTATTGCATCTGGAGGTACAAGCCAATTTTTTCAATGACAGTATCACTGTGTAATATGAAATGTTGTATAATAAAAATAATAAATTGCTCTGTTGTCTTTGTATCACCAGGTCACTCAGCAAGAAATAAAATCAGAGATGCCTAAGTAAAGAGTAGAAAGCATATTGTTCCAAAGGTCAGAATAATTTCCTTCATTCTCTTTTAAATTGCCCATATAAAAATAAAGTTGATTTGCATTATGGTCATAAACTTCCCTTAGAAAGAGATTAAAGTTATGTTGAGGCTTCTTGTTTGAACATATGCAATGCCTTGCTTAATATATAAATATTTCATTTCTTGATTAAATTCACATTTTTTCATCATTACCTGTGGTGCTTTCTCCTTCTGAAGATGACTTTGAAAAGGCTAGTAAACTCAAAAACAAGTACCACTTTTTCACTAACAGCACCTCAAAACATGCTTAGAGCTCTTAATCATTTACAGAAAAACTTTTGAAGCCTAAATAGCATGTATTTCAAATTTAATAATAGGATATATTAAACAGGAATATGTCATATACATATCACATGAGGCCTAGAAAAGATTAGAAATTCATTTTCAGTGATTATTGGTAAAACAAATGAGCATGTGTGCGTGGTAAGTCACTTCAGTCGGGTCCAACTCTGTGACCCTATGGACTGTAGCCCACCAGGATCCCTCTGTCCATGGGATTCTCCAGGCAAGAATACTGCTGTGGGTTGCCATGCCCTCCTCCAGGGGATCTTCCAGGCCCAGGGACTGAAACTGCATCTCTTTTGTCTCCTGCTTTGGTAGGTGGGTTCTTAAGGACTAGCACCACCTGGGAAGCCTGCAAGTGAATATAATAAATAATTTTTGTGGCACTTATTTTAATAGTTCTCAAATAATATAAATTGTTTAACATCTACTCTCTGATTAGATTACAAGTTTGATGAGTGCAGAATTGTGTGCCCTTTTTCACCACAGTATCCTCATCACTTGACATTGTGTGACAATGTCTGTTATTAATGTCATCAATGAATATTTATTAAATTACTTAATAAAGAAATAGTTGCTCTTTATGAGAGAGTTGTTTATGAGTAAGCTGACCACTCAGTTTCACCTTTTGGTTCTCAGATCACTCACTACACTTTTTGAACACAGCATTATAAAATGGTTGTTAATTTACAATGTACAGAAATTACACAGGATCTGATAATTGCTGAAAACTGACAAGGTATACTCACATAGACTTCACTAAATGGTAAAAGATGTGATACAGCATGAGAAAGAAAGTGCAGGCAAACATAGAAAGATTGAAAATTTCCAAGCCCAGCTCCCTGGGTCCTTTGCACAGAATGAATTTCGTCTTGAGAATCTGAACTACCAAGATACGTGCAAATTATTTTGCTCTCAGGAAAGTCAAAGTATTGGTTTACCAAGGGGTGTTTGTACTGCACTGGTCTATGTAGCAAGTTAAATCATGTGCAAACTACCCTTCAGTAAAATGTTATATACAGTGTAAATAAGGTGGTACAGGGTAGCTCAGGGGACTTCAGATTTCAAACAATCATTATAAATCATCAGCCCCTACACTTCATCCTTATTTTGGTCATCTGGCAGTGCCATGGTCAGGCATCCTTAGAGATAAAGCATAGGCTCAGTGAGGACCAGCTGCCTTGCCCCAGGGGGACATCACACCCTGAAGGATGGCTTCTCATGCTGGCAGTGTCATCTTCAAGCTGACACTTCACAGGCACCTTCAGAAGTCTGTTTCATTACTCACATAGCCTGGCAGCTTCTGGATTGTGTAGTATTTAACAGGACCATTGGGTCCCAAGGTCACAGATGTACTCTCTACTCTATTTGCTATAAAACAAATGTGCTCTCCTTGGTCCACATGGTTTGCTATGGTGCTCCGGTGCTTCGTTTTGGTGAATAAAGTGCTCTGTAAGTTCTCAAATCGTGTGCTGGTTTAACATCCTTTAAACATACCTGACTTGACTTTTTCTTCTTCTTGAAGTCTGTAGTCACATATTTAGGTAATCTGGGGGTTTTGTCTTACTTATATGAATTTTATTCATTTAACACCAAGAGAAAATGTTTAATTCTCTTACAGAATTTCACCACGGTGCCCCTTATTGAGGCTTAGTTTTCCTGTGGCATGTGCAGTCTTCCCCTGGCAGGGACCGAATCTGTGTCTTCTGCATTGGCCAGCGGATTCTTAACCACTGGCCCACCAGAGAAGTCCACTTTGCTACATTTTTAAATTGACATTGTTTTGAGGAGAGTCCTTTGACCAACCATTAGTTCAGTAATTTGCTGAAAGGACTCACAGGACTGGAAATAGTTATTCTCAAAGTTATGCTTTATTATATTAAAATGTTTATGTGAAGTTTTACTGTAAATTTTATTACACTGAAAAGAGCAGATTCACACTGGAAAAAAAAAAATGATGAATCTGGAGGAAATCAGATGCAGGTTTCTAAGTCTGCATAGGTGTTTCTGTCCTGGGTAGCCAGCTTGAGCCTCAGAATCCAGGCTTCATACAGAGGGCCGCTTGCATAGGCATATAGCAGTTGTGCAAGCAGCCAGCCATGATTACTGAAATTCCAGACCCACAGAAAAACAGGTGTCCACCATATATCATATTGTTTCCACAGACAAACTGGTACACTATGGTTGGGTGCCACAGGCATTGAAAACAACTGTACCAATCAGAGGCACAGGGAATTTTCCAAAGGCTAAGTTCTCAGAGCCAGCCAAAAGTCAACCACACGAGCAAGCCTTCCTGAAGATAGCAGAGGGGTCTAATGCATTAACTCTAGTGATTAACCTTTATCACCACGTGACCTATAGTTTATTAGTTTAAATGTCTACCTTTCCTACTAGACTGTAAACTCCATAAGGACAGGGGCTTTGTCTCTTTTGATCAATGCCATATCTCTATGCTTAGGACAGTGACTGGTACAGAGGAGTTATTGCAAAGTATTCATTAAATGCAAAAAGGGATGAACACTCATTGGCTTTGGCCTGGTAGGGTATATAATATAAAAGATGAAAAAGGGATAATAGTAGTATAGAAGGCTATGTTGGGAATGGAGTTTTTATAGGTATTACAAAAGAGATGTGAGTACTTGTGGCTCATTTTGCTCCAAAAAAATAATATTAATAAAGAGAAAATTCAGTGCCAGAAAGTAAGCTAAACAAAGTAGGTGACAATAATGAAATGTTAGAAAATGTACGGGGATTATAAGAAGAAAAGGGAACAGCTGCTCACCATATTTTCTGAAATATGAAAATGGGCTTTAATTGCAAGTAAAATTCATACATGACAATTCATACATGACAAAAGATGGTGAGGCATATCAGGGAGCTAAAGTACTTATAATGAGAGGCTTGAAACCTTTATAGAAATCATCACACAAAAATGTCACTTTTTATCCTGGGTTCTTTAGCTCTGATTTTACCACATTATGGAGTAGACTGATGCTTTTCAAGGTCTCATCAGATCAGAGGACTATTGCTGAAATATTCTCATTCCATCTTCCAATAGTAGTTGTATATGATATATATCATTCAGAAATGCATGAGGCATATAAAAGCATAAAATGTATAGTTTCTCATAGCTTGAGATAAAATAATTTTGAAATTTTGCATAGATATTTCTTTGCTTTTCAAACTCTGATGTTAACTTATGCTTACTGAAACAACCTCATGATGTCTGCTGATCTTGAGTTTAAGGATATGAGGTGTAAATAATGGAAGAAACTAAGTGATGTAAAATAAGGATGGGGTAAAGAAAAATGATAAACACCTCACAAAATGTCACATAATTAAAATAAGAAATGATAAATTGCAAATGTTGGAAGAAAATAACTTTCATAATTATTGTAGTTGAAAACTAGGATACATGCTATTATATAGACAATTTACATGTGCTTCATAGACATTATTGATATTGCTATATATCTTTTGTTTTGTAAAAGCAGTCACAGTGAATTTTACTAAGAACTGTTTGATAATAACCTACACTTAAAGAAGATAGCAGTAAAAAGCAGCTTTTAAAGTACCTTAAGAATGCTGAAATTTTACTATCTACTTGTGTGAATTCTTCTAAAAGGTATTATAAACAAAAACTGTAAACCTTTGACAAAAACGTGCATTAGAGGTGATAAAAAGCAAAAATCCTTGAGCTGTTTTGAAGACATCCCTAATCTCTAAACACAATGAAGTAGAACAAATGAACTTTTGGTTCTTCCTTGGAAAGAATGAATGATCAGAGTTAAGCAACATTTCACAGGAACGCCTTAGTGAGAGATTAGAGAATGTGAGTCTCCCACAGCTCTCAGGGGCTTCCCTTGTGGCTCAGCAGGTAAAGAATCCACCTGCAATGCGGGAGACCACGGTTCAATCCCTGGGTTGGGAAGATCCCCTGGAGAAGGGAAAGGCTACCTACTCCAGTACTCTGGCCTGGAGAATTCGGGGGACTGTATAGTCCATGGGGTCTCAAAGGGTCAGACATGACTTAGTGACTTTCACTATAGCCCTCAGACATTCATGCCTCAGCATTTTATACCTCCTGTTTCACTTTAGTCACAAACAGTTTAAACTCTTTTCCTTAAAAAATAGTCCAGAGTCTAGGAACACACAAAGAGAATAAATATAGATTCCTCAAATGAACAGAATAAAGAACTTCCCTTTATCCTGTCCAAAGCTGCATATTTTATAAAGACAGTGGCAATTAGGATAGGGAAGGGGAACACATATAAATCCATGGCTGACTCATGTCAATGTATGGCAAAAACCACTACAATATTGTAAAGTAATTAGTCTCCAACTAATAAAAATAAATGGGAAAAAAAAAAAGATCGGTGATGTGTACTTTTTGGGTGTGGCAGTCTCTAAAATGTCCATCTGATAGAAAGGTGCTGATTTATAAATCACAACAAGCTGTGATACACATACTATGCTGTTAAACTCATTAAACCAGTCCTGGTCAGCTGGGCAGAAAACAGTCAAGCAAAATAACAGACTCATTACACAAAATCACTGTGTGTATTTGAATGCTCCTGAAACAGAGAATGCTGTTCTAGGAAGGAAATTGTATAGTGATGATGTGGAAAACCCACATTCCCTTCATTGTGATCATTTAAAAAAACACTATTGGGCTTCTCATGAGAATAAAGGTTTGCCTCCTGGCCCAATTCTTACGAGGATAATTAAATTTGGCATACCTAAAATCACTTTCTAATTCCGGCTTGGAGAAGTCATTTTTCTTTCATGTACTGCTGTTATAGGTTCTCAAGTTGTTCAGCCCAGAGATAACTGCATTTCAGTGGAAGGGAAAGTATTACTATGCCCATATGCTACAAGGTAAAATACTTTCATATGAGAATTTTTCATAAATTTGCATAATTATTATAGATATCTTGATCTATTTTCTAGAATGATGTAGCTGAAACTATGTATCACTACATCTTGAGGAAATAAAAATCAGCTAAAGTAGCCACATAGTAAATATTTTATATATTTTCATAAATATTTGATATAACTAAGTTACATGAGGACCATATCAAATATGTATAATTTCTCTAAAAATGTAATATATTAATCAATTGTATTACATTTTTTGTTAGGTGTGTTTAATATCACACTCTCACCCTCAAACATCAGTGGTATAGCTTCCAGTTCACAGTGACATCCACATGTTCTTCCCTAATTCAAATCAAGACTGATTTTAAGAGCGAAACAAGCTTCTTCTTCCAGCAGGTCTCTCTCTCATTTCTATTTAAAGCAGAAACTATCATTCTCAGCAAAGTTAAAGCAAATGAGCAGTGAGAAGAGTCTGGAAAGGCTGTTTCTTTGTGCTTGTATAAAGCAGTTCCTGTTATTAGCGTCTTATCTGCCATTCAGCCTCCTTTTGCTATATGCCAGCATCTAGTTATGATACTTCCCTGTTTGAAATCCAGGGCATTATTGACAATATAGGTAGGTCTGAACATTCTAGCATCACACAATTAATTGACCAGGTGCATCTCATTAGAATGATTGGCAGGTACATGATAGAGTTTTGGTGAGAATAATGGTAACAGAAATGGCCAGCCACCTAAACAGAACCAGTTCTCCTGTCCTCCCCCTTTTCTCTTATCACCCAAGGGATGCTCTGAGCAGGCCACTGACATGTCTGACTCCTGCTGGATGGATATGCTGAATATCTTGTTTAGACTCCAAAAATGGTATAAAGTTTGGTTTATATAAATGTAATTAAATGGAAGGTTTGTGATTATATTAAATACTTGCTATTCTCCCCAAGAGTATTTGCAAGCCTGATAAATTCACCACGGCATGAAATTACACTATGTTCTTAATTCCACAAATGTATGTGTTGTCTGGATTCAATTCCATTTTGCTTTGAAATTCAGTTTCATCTAAATCATAGGTTAAAGAGGGCATTCAAAAGCAGTTTTATTATATTTCTAAGTTTCCAACAAGGTTAATGAAGTTCAACACTTCAGTTCAATCTGAAAAGGAAGGAAAAAAGAATGATTATTATAGTTTCATTTTTAAACTGTGGCATAGAGCCAGGAAAAATTATTATAATATCCACATCCTGTGAATAAACACATACTAATTTTATGAAATTTCTTCATTTTAAAACATTTTAATATGCTTTTATTTAGTGCCTACTGTCTAGGGACAAAGCAGTCTTGAATGTAAAATGCCTTGCATAATACGATGCCCATTCTAAAAACATTATTCAGGATAGCAGATAATTTTATTCTGCTACATTTATTCATATAAATTTCTAATGGAGTTTCTGGAGATATCTACTTTCCTACATTTATGGTAAAAACAGATTTGCACTTAATGTAACCATGATTTTTTAAAAATCAGGAAATTCATGTACATAGTGTTTCACAATATGAATTGGAAATAAGAGTGACCTATACTCAAGTTTCACCACCTCTTTATGGATAACTATAAGCAGTAGAACTCAGAAGGGTATTCATTAAAGCTATCCATCACATTCAGAACCCTTATGCTGGATTTACACAGTGCTAATTTTAAGAACAAGGAAATCACAGAGAGGATAAACACTTCACATGCTCTAGTTATCAGCAGAGGGAGGGACTTAATTATCATGATTTTGTCTGTAAAACACAAACAGATGCTTCCCTATCATGAGTTCTGTTCCTGCTCATCTAGATGTCAACAAGATACTAGAATTTTCATTTTGAGTCTCTAACAACTATTATAAATGAACCAGAATTTAGAATCACAATGGTAAAGTTCTCTCACAAGTTCTACCCAATGTGGTACCAAAATCAACGTACATCTATCAATGTAAATCTTATTTTAGTCTCACTGATATAAGACAACAGAAAGAGACAGGAATCCAAAATTTCAACCATACTGTTTCTTGAGTTTCAGAAACTATACTGAGTTTTTGAGTAATTTTGAATGCACAGCAAGTTTTCTCAACTTAGATGATTTATCAGATAAACCATTCATGGTCAGTTTTGTACAAAGGACCTTGGAGAAATATTATTTTTACTGAAGCATATTACCATTCATTTACCCCCCAAACCTCTAATGTAGTCTGAAATACTTACAAATGATATGATATGAAGTTGGTGATCTGCCTCTAAACAATAGTTTGGGAGTAGTAGATGGCATTCATGGGATATGACTAGCCAGATATGTTTGTTGGGCACAAGAAAGTGTCATATACCATTCTGTCCACTTTTATATATGTCTGAAATCCCCTTGAATAAACATTTGTTAAAAACAATCTTCTACCTTAGGGGTAGCAAACTGTTGGTCACATGCTGGATCCAGTCAACCAACATTTGACCCACAAAGTGCTTGAAAACTGTGAAAATCCATAGAATAATCAGAATTTCCAGATTTTTCTTGAAAACTCAGTTGTGGCAACCTTGAGACAGTATTCCCTTGTAATAGACACTTAAATAGTGCAAGTAGCCTCCTATTTCTGGAAGAAAGGACATGCATTTGCTGCAGCTTGGAGTACCCTAATATGTTGGGTTTGACTGACCTCACATGTACTTTGCCTCCCTGGCCCTTAAAACTATTTGAAATTGTTAAATTAACCATTTAAAGTTAGAGAAGGATGTTCACTTTCTTGTTGAAAGATGCTTTATGAGAATGATTTATTTTTTTATATTATTATTATGAAGAATAGGCTTAACGTTGAAACCTTCTGATTTCCAAGGAAATCTAGAAACTCAAGCTTATATAAAATTTCACAGTTTACAAATACTGTCTGGGACAGATATTAGTCACAAAACTGAAATAAAAAAATACTGAATATCTTCCAATGTTCTTAGAGGCATACCCAAATCAATTTGATTGTCTGTTAAATGGTTAACAATTAAATACAATGGAAAACACCAAGACATTTTAGATCCTGAAATATAGAAAAGAAAAAGCCTTCTTCCTTATCATCAAAGATTTACATGGTGGGCATGTAAGCTTTTATATCAGTTGTTTACTCTTTGAGGATTTGTGGTAATTGAAATGTTTTATTCCTAAACTCAAATGTTAATCTTGCTATGCTCCAGTCAAAATTTAATCAGCTACTCTGATTACAGTGATATAATGACATACATATACACATAGCATGCACATACCTCGCTGCATATTAAAATATATTTTCCTTTTTGAGAAACTGTAAATTAGGAATATAAAAGTGAAAGCGGAAGAAAGAAATATACCAGTGTTGCAGTGAAGAGAAGGAAAAGAAGAAAAATGAGTTATGGATGCCATTATATATCATTTATGTTTAAAAGAACTTTTTGTAACATGAATATTCAATCTACAAAGCCTTGTTATAAATCAGCCATCATCAGTGGGAGATTTATCTTGCTTGCCTGTGTTATATCATAACTCACTGCTTTATGGGAAGAAAACCATAGAGTAAATTGCTAAATTCATTAAAAACTTATATATTACTGTCTAGGAAAAGACCAATTGATTGAAAACTGCTAAACCAGCTAATAATCAATTCTTTCACATAGAAATACATTAGTGAGCCTTTATTGAAATAGGTATTTCAGATGCAGTTACAAGAGACAGAATTATGCCATGTCAGGTTAACAATCTGTTATAGTTCAAAGCATAACTTTTGGGGAGTTCCATATAAATCTAATGTTTTCTAAAACTTGGTGAAAATTTTCATCCCATTTAGGCTGAGCGACTTTTCCCACTGAGGAGTTCTGCATAGACAGAATTTTAGCACCAACCCTGAGCCCCATGCTCACATTTGGATTAGGACTAATCATCATGTACTTTACGTTTTATCCTCTGGCCACTGGGTTCAGGGAAACTCATTAATATCTTGAATAGGGGCAGAGTGAAAGAGCTACAGGTTAAGTTTCCATGTGTCCATTCAGGGAAATGAATGAAATGTCAACCATGAAAACTTTCCCTTCCGGTTTACATAGTTCAGATAGCCTTTACAGGGAGCTATGTAACTCTTTTTAATGCCATGCATATCTCTGAACAGATTTTTTTAATAGCCATTCACTTCATAACAGTTAGTCTCTTTTCCTAGACTACTAAAGAAAATATTAATAATTTTACTTAGATTGTAGTACAAATAATTGTTTTATGTGTGTGCTCTGAGTCTCTCAGTCATGTCCGACTCTTTGTGACCCCATGAACTGTATAGCCCAACAGGCTCCACTTTCAATGGAATTTTCCAGCCAAGAATATTGGAGTGGGTTGCCATGCCTTCCTCCAGGGGATCTTCCCAACCCAGGGATCAAATCCAGGTCTCCCACATTGCAGGTGGATTCTTTACCAACTGAACCACCAGTGTATTAGGTTTAGTTGAAATTAAATCACTAATATTTATGTGCCATGACTACCTTTGGCTCTGCTGAAACCTAAGTGAAAAGTGAAAGTGTTAGTTGCTTAGTTGTGTCCAGCTCTTTGTGATGCCATGGACTGTAGCTCACCAGGCTACTCTGTCCATGAGATTTCCAGGCAAGAATACTGGAGTGGGTTGCCATGTCCTCCTCCAGGGGAATCTTCCTGACCCAGGGATCAAACCTGGGTCTCCTGCATTGCAGGCAGATTCTTTACCATCTGAGCAACCAGGGAACCACACATTTGGGAAAAGGTAACTTTCAGGGTTAAGTTAGTAAAATCTAGTTCTGATGTACCAAAGACTCTAAGTGTTCTCTTGCTCTTTTCTATAACAAGGTAAGGTTACCTTAGTAGATGTGTACAAATCTCTCAAGTACATCTTATGAGAGCTATTGGGAAGCAATTATGATGATTTCAATATGATGTACTAGTTTCAAAACTGAATTTTTTTTCCCCTGAACTTACACTTTAATTTTTCATCCATTCCAACCCTCACACATTGAAGATTTTTTATTATCCAGAATCATTAAGGAATGAGCTGCTACTTGAATCTTTTTAACAATGTTTATGAGTTTTCTCATAGAGTTTACCTGCCCAAGCCAAGGACAGGTACGTGAAATATCTTCAGTGGGTATAGGGATCAGAAGATGTGTTCATGGTTTTTAATTTAACATGAGACAGAGCATGTTTAATTCTCCTGACTTTCTACCCCATCCTCAAAAATGAGCAGCAGACAATTTCAGTGGGCTAAAGATAAGAATCATACTACAATGTGTAAAGATAATCCTCATATATTTTCTGTAACACTGTTTTACAATTTTGCCCCAAATAACGGTTATATAATTTCTGACCCCATTTCTCATGGAAAATATTGTTTTGAAGGGATTCTTGTTTTTCTAAATGCAGAGCTGAAAATACCATTGACAGTAACCTTGCTGGGCACCCCACAGGCACTGAACTGGGAAGACGTTAATTCTGCCACTTACATTTAAAATGGATCATGGTGTTCGATGCATCCTGAGTCTCTGGGACAGCATATGTTAGGTTGTGGACATTTGTATCACCTCATATCTCCCCTGCTTTAAAAGATTCCATCTCTTCCCACCAATTATTAATCAGAATATTTTTGAAAACCACCAAGTTTTTCCCGTCTTTGATTCCTAAATTTCCTTTTATTGCCCATGCATTGCCCCTTCACAACTTTCTAATCCCTAAACCTAAAAACCCACAGATTCATTTTTTATAGCAAATTCTCTCTACGCTCACTCTCTATATAACGACATTTCTTCGAATCAATACAATCATTCACATTAATATAAAATGTGGGGCCCAATACAGGCATATAAACTCATGTTCCTAGAATCAAATTCTTATCCTCCACAGACCTGAATAAACAAAGTCCAGAGAAACATTTTTAATTAAAATTTACCAAAAATATAAATGTATTTATTTGTGGAGGTTTGCTAGACTAGTTATTAGGAAAATGCTTAGAAATGCAACTTGTTTATGGATTATATAAACTTTACATGGCCATTTTTGACACTGCTTTCCACTTTTCAGATGTTTCTGCTTAGGCATCTGAAATGGGGGTGTGGTCAGCATTGTCAAGACAGAATTATGGTTATCTCATGCTCTCCAGTGGGCTTATTTCTAGACTGCAAACTACTTAAGGGGCCAAGTCCATGGCTTCATAACTAGCATAATGCTGGACATCCATCAAGCACTAATTAAATGGGAGTTGAATTGATGGATAGAAAAATAATGAATGAATTGAAATAAAAGAACTGTTATTGTTTCAAGACTGGAGACTGAGTCTGGTGTTTCCAAAGATTGCAATGTCTATCAAGACATGGAAAAATAATGGCTGTCCAAGTATTGCCATTTCAAGAATTTACTTTAAAAATAAGTATGTTTTATGTTATACATCAAGGATATGTTTCTAATAAGCTCTTTCATTCCCATACACTCTGATTTACTCTTGAGATAAACAGAAAGGGCTTGAGTTGAAGCTAGTGAAGAATGTCCAGCCATGTGTCAGACATAGTCATCTGCTGTCCTAGGCATCTCACTGCAAGCCTTGGGACCCCTGCCTAGAAGATGAGCTCTTAGACTAAAACATTCCTTTTATCCCTACTAATAAATAATGGTATAGAGACTTAGAGAGGCAGCTGAGTGCAAGAAAGGGAAGGAAAGAAGGAAGAGAAGGAAATCTCCAACTATAGGTGCTAGAAATACTCCTGAACTTCACATTATATACCATTAGCTAAAACCCTCTTCCATCGTGTAAGAGTAATTAAAGCAGTTAGGGATGCTATTCTAAAGAATACAAAATGACTAATCACATTTTACTTTTTTATTTTCCAAGTGAATTTCAAGACAGTAATGGTACACAACTCATTTAACTCTGGAATTCTCTTGTTCCTGCACTTTTACTCCTTGCTGTGATTGCACTGGATCTCCCTGGTGGCTCAGTGGTAAATAACCCACCTGCCAACGCGGGAGACTTGAGTTCAATCCCTGAGTGGGGAATATCCCCTAGGGAAGGAAATGGTCACCCTCTCCAGTATTCCTTCCTGGGAAATCCCATGAACAGAGTCTCGCAGCAGGAGAGTTTGACATGACTTACTGACTAAACAACAGTGGTTGGATTGTGTTTGCTGCAAAAAGTTATGCTGAAGACCTAACTTCAAATACTTCAGAATATGATCTAATTGCTAAATAGGGTCTTCACAGAAGTAATCAAGGAAAAATGAGACCATTAATGCAAGCCTAATTCAGTATGAGCAGTGTTTTTATGAAAGGGGAAATTTTAGACCCCCTGGTGGTACAGTGTTAAGAATCTGCCTGCCACTGGGGAGACACGGGTTCCACCCCTGATTGGGAAAGATTCCACATGCCATAGAGCATCTAAGCCTGTGTGCCAAAACTGCTGACCCTGCGCTCTAGAGCCCACATGCTGCAACCGCATGAAGCCTGCACACCTAGAGCCCATGCGCCACAAGAGAAGCCGCCTCAATGGGAAGCCCGTGCACCACAACAAAGTAACCCTAGCTCGTGGAACTAGAGAAAACCTGCTCACAGCAACGAGGACCCAGCACAACCAGATAAGTATTTTTAAAGGGGAAGTGTATTTGGACCCAGACATTTACAGAGGGAAGACAGCATGAAGAACCACAGGGAGACGATGGTCACGTGACTGAAGTGATGCATTCACAAGCCAAGGAATGCGATGATTGCCCACAAATACCAGAAGCTACAAGAGGCAAGGAAGGATTCTCATGGTCCTGCTGACACCTTGATTTCAGACTTCTAGCCTCCAGACTGTGAGCAATACAGTTCTGTTGTTTTAAGTTATCTGTTATTTTTGGTACTGTGTTAACAGCAGACTAGGGAACTTATACATTCCAATCTCAGCCTAAACACTACATACTCTGGTAAATATTCCCTGATAGCATTCCCCTAGATAACGTCCTCTAGGGCACCATACTTATATATGGCATATGATAGACGTTCAGTAAATATGAATCGAATGAATAAATATATTGTTAAAAAATGGATAATTGGTTAGTTCTAAAAGAAACTTGTGGAAAAACATTAAGGCTTATCCCTACCAATCATTTCTAAGAAGTTAAGGAGTATGTAGCACTTGAAGTAAAATGTACATTTCCATTAAATTGAATTATCATTTTAATAGTTACTTCTTATCAGCTATATTTTAATTAAAATAGAAGTAATTATATTGCTATCATTCAGCATGAAGCCTAATCTTAAGAGGAAGAATTTGGTGTGTGTGTGTGTTTCACTCTAAAATATTTCAAGGAAATAAATCACAAAATGTGGCAAAGATGTTGCCTGAAAACTTAAAATGAAGATAATATTCATATTTTATGGTAGCACATCAAGTAAAATTTCTGGAAATTTTATTTGAATATTAACATTTAAAGTCAGTTTTCTAAATTATATTCAAATATACTAAAAATTTGCCAAGGCCTTCCAGTAAAGATAAGAAATAGTCTCAAACTGTGAAACCATGTCAGAACGAGGATTTACTCAAGACTGTCCCAATTTTTCTTATGAGGAACCGAGGAACAAGGAGCTTGAGAGATTTACTTAAGCGACAAGTCAATGAGAAACTCAGAGTCAGGGCAAGAGTTCTTTGAATTCCAAAGCATTCATGTTTTCCATTTCAAGTTATTTCCTATTCGAAGAGTGCAATGCCCTGTACACATTCTAATAATACTCGGTAATCTCATGTCCTGAACACTCTAAGTACATGACACAAACCAGTTACTCCATTCGAAAGACATTAGGAAACAGATTTCTTTTTTAATCAGGGTAGAGTTGCTTTACAATATCATCTTTGTTTCTGCTGCACAACAAAATGAATCAACTAGATGTATACGTGTATCTCCTTCCTCTTGGACCTCTCACCCTCCCTGCCATCCCACCCCTTTAGGTCACCGCAGAGAACCCTATGCTGTACATCAGGTTTCCATTAACTGTATATTTTACACACGGGAGGGTATACATGTCAAACCTCATCTCCCAATTCATCCTAATCCCCCTTCTCTCTGCCCGCATGTTCACACATCTGTGTCTGTTCCCTCTGTCTGCATCTCTATTCCTGCCCTGCAAATTGGTTTTGAAAAAGGCATTTCTTCAAAGGAAGACATACAGGTGGCCAAGAGGTACATGAAAAGATGCTCAACATTACTAATTATTAGAGAAATGCAGAGCAAAGTGACAAAGAGGCATCACCTCACACTGGTTGGAATGGGTATCATCAAAAAATTTATAAACAATAAATTCTAGAGAGGATACAGAGAAAGGGAACCCTCTTGTAGGAATGTAAATTGGTACAGCCACTATGAACAGTGGAGGAAACTTAAAAAAAACTAAAAATAAAACTACCATATGACCCAATAATACCACTCCTGGGTGTATACCCTGAGAAAACCATAATTCAAAAAGGCACATGTTCCCCAATATTCACTGCAGCACTATTTACATATTTATTTTTGAGGGACCAGAAAGCTATCCTTAAATCCTAATGCGTCTTGACAACGTCCGCTTGTCTCTCTCTGACTCTCACTGTGTCTAAGGGATCATCACTCTTCACCTGGCTTTCTGTACTCAACTTCTGACCTGTCTGCTCTCACTTTTGCTCCCATCCCAGCAAGCTGGCATTCTTTCTAAAATCTAAGTTTGATCATGTGAATGTTTTACTTAAACCTTTAAAATCATTATTTTTGGAATAACGATCAAAATCCTTAACCTGTCTTTGAAAGACTGAACGATTCCTCAGCCCTCCCCGTATACATGCTAAACTTACCCTCCACAAATTCCATTGAGCCAGACTCTGAATTTCTCAAAGTGGCAGGCTCCACTTGCTGCCTCAGAGTGTAGAAGAGTTCCCTTCTACTTGAAAGGCTTTTTGTCACCTAATTTCTTCCTGTGCCTTCTTTACTTAATTAACTTCTATTTATTTTTATATGGCCTTTTATTTAATGACATTTTTTCAGCAAAGCTTTTCTTGGTCTTTGAAAACGTTGGTTAGGAGTCTCATTTTCTTTTACAGTACTTATCACTCCATTTATAATTATATTCGTATTGATATGATCAGTTGGAGTCTGTTACTGCCACAAGACTGGACCTGAGGGTAAGCACAGGGGTCCTTTTGTTCACTGATTAAACCTCCAGCACCTTGCAAGCTCTAGCCTTGATGAGTATAGATTGAATCAGTAAATGAAAGGAAAGTCAGCATGAATCAATTTGTGGTTTTCATATTAGCATTATTCTCAACCATTGTTCCTAAAAACCATTGCATGAGAATCACCAGATAATCTGAATTGAAATACAGATCCTTAGGCCCGTGGATCATTTACCGATTCAGACATTCTAGGCACAGGGCCTTATAGCAAAGTGATTCTGGTGTGCTGCTTAGTTTATAGAATCACTCAGCTAAGCAATATTTCCAACAGTAACCTATGTTGAACTGTATATAAACTCTGAATTCAGTCTCTTTACAGAAGAGTATGTACGTAATTACCCAAGCAACTTCTATAAATAATTGAAGAATTACTAGACTTGATTTACATGATGTAAACATGAATAATATAGGTCCCATTGCTTAGAGATCGCAAACTACCAAATTAGATAGATTTAGAATCACAGAGATTACACAACGTAAATATACTTTTCAGTATGTTGAAATGCAACCTTAAACCCAGATTAGAAAGTATGAAAGAAAAACTGAAGTGTTAGAATCCCAATTTGAATTGAGTCTTAAGATGAGTAGGAATAGAGGAGGGAGATTTCTAGAAGATAAAATAGTTAGAAGTTATAGAATCATGAAAGAGCATGGCAGAATGCATGAGGGGTTAGTTTGTAAAGGGCATTGTAAGCCAAACCATAAAACTTAGATGAAAAATTTAATCAATATAGTAACATTTACAAAGACAAAGATATTGCCTTTGAACAAACCGATCTCTAAGCTGATTTCACAAGCTTAGGTTTTGGTTTTTTTTCCTGCCAACTATGAGATAAATAACCATTAAAATTAAAAAATATATTTGCCAACAAGAACATTTTTATTACTATGTATATGAAACTGAAAGCTTCAGTCTTCTAAATTCTCTGTGTGAAATGTCATGTTGGAATTTAAGTTGATATTTTAAAACATTGCTACAAAAGTACATCTTGTATTCTTCAGAATTATAATATATTTAATTTTATATGGACTACTATCTAACTATAGATAATGATGAAAGAAAAATTAAAAGTAATAAAAAGCAAAGGTTACCCCTTGTACCATTTGCATAATGACTTAACTAGCAAAATTTTAACAAAGAGAACTTAAGTTAAATTACTGGAACCAGAGGAGCTACTTACAAGCAGTTTATCAGAACAAACTCATCTATGTGACAAAATGCACACTTGGTATCATTGACATGGAAGTGTATCACAATTGTTAACTCAAAAAGGTTTTGTAAACAACAAAATGGGCATCCTTTAATTCAATAGTTCTAAGCCCTAGGTCCACCACCTTAAACTACCTAAAAAGCTTTTTATTTGATAGTAGACACTCAGCATATGTTTATTGTGTTGATTAACATTTCTCTGATTAGTCTAACAGATTAACAAATAATAAAATCTATACTATATTAAAATCTGCTAACATTGGGGGAGAGAGAAAGACATCAGAAAAAATTTATAGCAACATTTTCTGAAACCTGTTTACTCTAAAAGTACACTCCTTGTTGTACATTCTCAACAGACTAAAAGAAATATTTTAGGTACCACCATGATAATGTCTGAATTTCTAGTTCTTATCTTTAAGGGACAAATATTTGGATTATTTTAAGGATTGTAAAGAAAATTATTTTATAAACCATATTTGCTCTTGCCAAATTACATTAATTGTTGGATTAATATCCAATATATTTCTTTTTCTGTATAGTTACATGTACAGATGTCACCATTCAGTATTGCAGTAGAAAAATAAAGAAGAATAAGTATTGTCTAAACGAATTTGTTTCTGTAAGACCTCTGAAGTTTTAGCTTGCTACACATTAGTGGTTCTGCCTTGATTTGATGTGTGAGCAGATTTGCTGTGTGCTGGATTAATATCCTCCCCTGAAGAAGTCTAGAGAAGCTGTCCAACTCAACTGACCTACATTTTAAAAGTGATTATAACATATTTAATACTTTGAGATTTATCTCTTTCCAAAATTGGGAACAATTGCAAGCAATCTGTCTCTGACAGTGCTTGGGCATATTAACTAGAGCATTTAAAAACCATAGTTGTGATGAGAGACACATATTTACTGGTGTAGAAAGCTAGCAAGGAATGAGTTAGAATGTTTATAAATTCTACACAATAACGAGCAGCTAATATATTTATATATACTCCAGTTTTTAATTTTCTTCTTCTGTCTAATGGAAGTAATGTTTTGCCTTAATTCAAATAAGAATTCAGGATTCTATACACATACAATTATATTAAATAATATGGTATCCTCCAGTCCCAATTCACTTGGCATCCACTCATTCAGTAAATATTTTTTGAAGATATGCCATGTGGGTATATTTAATGATTACAATCTTGACTTTGAAGTCAAAACTTGCTGCTGCTGCTAAATTGCTTCAGTCGTGTCCGACTCCGTGTGACCCCATAGACGGCAGCCCACCAGGCTCCACCATCCCTGGGATTCTCCAGGCAAGAATACTGGAGTGGGTTGCCATTGCCTTCTTCCAATGCATGAAAGTGAAAAGGGAAAGTGAAGTCGCTTAGCTGTGTCCAACTCTTAGTGACCCCATGGACTGCAGCCCACCAGGCTCCTCTGTCCATGGGATTGTCCAGGCAAGAGTACTGGAGTGGGGTGCCATTGCCTTCTCTGCAAACCTTCTACCTCTTCCTAGTTATATGACCTTTTGAAATCAATTTTCTCTCTTATTCTCAGTTTTCTCATTGGAAAAGTAGAAGAATAGTAATACATATCAGAGTAGACTGTTGGGAGAATGCAATGGGACAACATACATTAAAGCATAAGAAGATGCTCAGGACAGAGTTAACCCAGCAAGGCTGATCCTTAGAAGGGCTTGTTTGCAGAGCTGGCCCTTGACTGGTTTCAGGAAGTTTGGCATTGAAACATCCTGTAAAATGGTCAAATCTCTGTCCTGCTCTATATAAACTGCGTGTACAGGCAACGTGGTTTATGTGAACATCTGCTTTCCTTCTGGGAGTCTTGAATTTTGGTAGCTGTGGCTAGGTAGAGTGTCTGTGTGACCAGCCCCTAATAAAACCTTGGACTCTGAGTCTCAAGCAGACTTTCCTGTGCAGAAGTGTATGTTTCACTGGTGGAGGAAGGAGTATGCTCTGTCACCCCTTTGAGGAGCACATAAGAAATCTGTGGTGGGATTCACCCGGACTCTGCCAAATATGTCTTTTCACCCTTGCATATCCTTGTCTTCCTTGGAATCCTGACTGTATAATTACAGTCACTAAAATCCTCCTGCAGTGCAGGAGATGCATATTCAATCTCTGGGTCAGGAAGATCCCTTGTGAAGGAATGGCAGCCCCTGGTGTTCTTGCCTGGGAAATCCCACAGAAAGAGGAGCCTGGCATGCGACAGTCTAAGGGGTCGCAAGGAGTCAGACACGACTTCGTGACTAAACAATAACAACAATCCTGTTGTATATTCATTCTCTGTAATATTTCACAGCCATGAGTATAATAGCCTTCAGGTTCCTTGAGTTCTTCCAGCAAATCACCAAATATGTGAGTGGACTTGGGACTCCCAATGCAAGTAGTAGCAATGGTGGAATTTGTTAAAATGACCTCCATTCACAGAAACATGACTAAAGTGTTGTTTGGGGAAAAGAAACAGGAAGAGATGGGGTTGCTGAAGCCCTGATGTCTGGATGTCTTTGGAATTGCTCGTGTGAAACAGAAGTTGAACTGTGATCTGTTATAAGAAGTAAGAGCTACCAATGAAATTGAAAAGTGATCAATCTAATCCCAGGAAAGCTGGCTCAATGGATCCCTTGGTTTCTTTTTTGCTATGGTAGCTAAGGTGGCAAAAGATGAAACAAGAGAAAGAACAGAAAGGCCCAGAAATACCCAAAATTACACTTTTTAAGGTGGGAAGGAGAAACTTACTTTTTATGAATGGCTACAACACCTTTATATTTACTGAAATTAAGTTAGTACTAATCTGATCAAGAATTATGATGAATCAATGCATGCTATAATTTCACATAGCAGCCAGTAAGAAAAAAAATTAGAATTAAAATGATGTATCAGACATTATTTACTTTATACACACATATATATATACACCTACTTTGTGGGGGAGAACACTGAACATGGTTGCTCTTCTAAGAGTTTGAAAATATAAAAATATTAGTTATATGAGTGAAGACAATTTAAATTAAAAATTCAAGTATAATATAAACAAGGAAAGTGAAGTCGCTCAGTCGTGTCTGACTCTTTGCGACCCCATGGACGGTACCTACCAGGCTCCTCTGTCCATGGAATTTTCCAGGCAAGAGTACTGGAGTGTGTTTGCCATTTCCTACTCCAGGGGATCTTCCCGACCTAGGGAATGATCCCTGGTCTCCTGCACTGTGGGCAGACGCTTTACCATCTGAGCCACCAGGAAGCATAGATAAAAGAAATTATTCATTTCTTCAAAGTTTACATCACATTTAAATAGGATTTAAATGTATAACTCTAATATTCAATATTTCAATATTCTTATGAACTAAGAATATTGAAATTTCTATTTAAAAAAATAAAATTCTAATTGTATGACCTGAAGAGAATTTAGCAACAAGATCTTCATTTGTATATAAGGTCTGTCAGAGGCTATCAGGACATCCATAATTTGTCTAAAATCAATTTGTCCCATTCCACTGCTTTTTCCAAAAAAAAAAAAAAAAGTACCTCTTATTTCACAATAAACAGATCCCTTAAAAGTATATATCTAACTTATTTTTGAAATATTTGAATAGTGTTATGAAATTAATATTTCAGTATTGAAATTCTACTTGCCTTAGGCTTTTCGCCAAATAGTTAATCATCTGCAGACACCTTCACTACTAAAAATCTGCTTTCAAATAACTGAAAAATTTTTATATTGAAAGTAATAAAACATTAATGTACTTCATTTATAAAGTTCATATTTTATGAATTAGAGTAAATTATCTATATTTAGATCTAAGCAAATGCTAGACACTAGCTACAATTTGTTAATAAATAAATAACATTAATATAGAATTCCAACAAATTACCTCCAACAACTTACAGTGTTTTTCACCTTTAAGACTTTTTGAGAATGTTAATTAAATATAAATCACCCTTTGCACTATAGCTACATGAGCATTCACAGCCTCAAGTTCATGAAGCAGGATCATTTGGGGTGTGTGTGAGAGGAACCGTATGTGTGAAACTGTCCTCGGGCCTATACTCATGATGAAACACCATTCAGAAAGTGACAATTTCCTTCCTTACAAATCATGCAATTTCCAGTGCCATCCTTCAGGTGGATGACACTGCTCTGTTGGATTATCACTCATGCAGCTTCCTGCCAAAAAAAGATTGGCTCTTGAGAGTTGTAAAGTTCAAGAGGCTGAACAAAATATAAAGGAGGAATAGAGGGGGAAGAAAAAGTTTTAGAGTGTTTGTGAAGCCCTCTTCAGGCTGCTAGATGCAGTAGAAATGAGAACCATACATTTCTCTGTGCCTCAAGGTGAAAGAGGACTCTCCAGAAGTTGCTAGAAAATATGTGTATGCATGGGGCTTGAGTGCCTCTCAGCCATGCTTTGAGTACTAATTCTTTAGCTTGTCTAGTCTTAATTTTTAACAGTAAACAGAGATTATTGAATTACATTTGTATCAAACAGGTTTACTAATAAATCTGCGGTGTCCCATACCAAGGTCACACACAGGTGCAGAGGCCCGTACCAATGTCATCTCCAGAAATGACTGACCCCAACTCTTGCCAAAAGCCCCCTGATCCTTACCAACCAGGCTCCCAACTCCATGTTAGGTAAAAATGGCCACCCTGGTACTCACCCTATATTGACCTAACCAATCACCTAATGCTACCTTTCCAGCAGGAATTTTCTTTGTCTTAAGGTATAAAAATCGACTATTAACCTACAAAAGCCTCGACTCTCTCTGGTCTGTCAGGAGGTCAGCACACTGTGCTTGCAACACCCACATTATCTCTGCTTTTTGTCCTTAATAACCTCACTGCTTTCTGAAATACCCTGTGTCTGGAAATTCTTTTCCAACCCACGCTCAAACTGCCATGACAGAATCCATGTTTGAAATCTTTAGAATCTGGTAACATTTCAAAATACCACATAGATGAAGGCATGCATAGAGAGAAAGTTGTAGCTTTTTAAATACTTACTTTAGAAAAGAAATAATCTTCAATCAGTAACCTAAAATTCTCTATTAAAATAAGCATAGAATATAAAAATCACCCAAATCTATGCAGTAGTCAAGTGATAGAGAAAAAGATAAGGGTAAAATTAAACACTTACTAGGTTTTCCCAAGGTTTTCTCAAAAACTTTGTATTCAAATGTGTGTGTTTCACTGTGCAGGCTTCCCTGGTGGCTCAGAGGGTAAAGAATCACCTGCAACATGGGAGACCTGGGTTCAATCCCTGGGTTGGGACGATCCCCTGGAGAAGGGAGTGGCTACCCACTCCAGTATTCTGTCCTGGAGAATTAGATGCACTGTATAATCCACGAGGTTGCAAAGAGCAACCTATGGTTGTACCATAATGGGAACTCCCTCTCTTACACACTGGATAAATAGAAAGGCATTGCTGAGAAAAAGGAAGTTAAGCCACAGTTACACTGCTTGAATTCTATGACCAGGGTTATGATTGGCTCAAAATCCAAAGTTCTTATCAGCTACCAAGAAGTTATTCTCTAAATTTAAAGACATTCCTCATTTCATTAGTTAAAAGTATATTCACCACTAACCCAGGCTTGTTGAATATTATAAGCAACTCAAAGCCAGTCTTAATATTATGTGGATTTTTGCAACCCAGATCTCATCAAATATTGCTTGCTGCTGCTGCTGCTGCTGCTAAGTCGTTTCAGTCGTGTCCGACTCTGTGCGACCCCATAGATGGCAGCCTCAGGCTCCTCTGTCCACGGGATTCTCCAGGCAAGGATACTGGAGTGGGTTGCCATGTCCTCTTCCAATGCATGCATGCACGCTAAGTCGCTTCAGTCATGTCTGACTCTGTGCGACCCTATGGACAGCATCCCACCAGGCTCCTCTGTCCACGGGATTCTCTAGGCAAGAATTCTGGAGTGGGTTGCCATACTTAAAGAATAAATGGATGGGTATAGACATTAACAAATTAAAAGGAAGGAGCATTCCTTTGAATGATTTTATTTCCTCTTCATTTATATTCTAATGCTTTTAACAGAAGTTTGAAATTATCTTTTCTTATTTCATCTCATTAGTTCAAGTGATCTCAATGTCATTCTAAATACTTATAGACACACCTATATATATATATACATATATATGTTTATAATAAGCATGCCTCTTAATTATTTCTCTATGCATACATTTACAAAATTTTGATTGTACTAGATATTCATATGAAAATGAAAAAAAAATCTTTCAAAAATTACCAAATTCAAGCATAGGCTTGGATTGTTCAAAAATATTAAAATTTGGTACCTTCCAAATATCACAAAATTTACTACTATAGATCAGGGTTAATTAAATAGCCAATCATTTAAAATATACATATAAGATATCCATTATGATGCTATTGTGAGAATTTTGACTGCAGTTTAAATAGATCTAAGGCTTCCTTAGTTCTGGTTCCTAAAATAAATCTAAAATAAGTCTAATCCACAATTATTAAATGCAATTTAATCAAATTTTAAAAATCAAAAAGCTCTAAGACCAACTTTTTAAAAATTTTGTGGTAAATGGGACCTCAACTGATGCATAGGTATTAGTTTGAACATTTGAATATTTATATATTAAAACTATGGGCCACATAACAGCTTTTATTTTGCTCACTGATTTGCAAGTAAATACCCATTTAAATGAACCTAGAAGCCTGACCATAGTTTTGGATTTCTGAGATTATTATGACTGACTTTTTAAAAATCAGATCTGATATTTTTGGATTATATAGACAAAGCTTGAAATTTATGTATCTAAATCAGCAGGATGATTGTAAGAGACTCCAATAGGCTGACTGGAGATATCTTGTTTTTATTTCTCTAAAGGTCCAGGTGGAGAATCTGCATAAGATCAACTTACTAGCAGACTGAGGAGTGTGTACCAAGTGGGAAAGTTCTCTTTGCTTAGAAACCTGATTGCATCTTCACCGAAGGTCATCGTATCTAAACTCAACTTCATCCAAGCCCCTACATCTTTATGTCCACTTAGCCTTCATACTCATACTCTACACATACCTTGGTGTCTACACCCTGCTCTGTTTAAATCATATTTATTAGGCATTTCTAACACATATTACAAGAACATAGAATGGGAGAAAGTAAGAGTCCCTCTCACTAGAATTCTAAGCCCCAAGCAAGTCCGGTTTCAGCAGCATAGACCTGGCCCAGTTTAATCCCTGGCACTAGGAATGAGAGCAGCTGGATATTTTTGTCTTGCCTAGAATGTTCACAGGGGTCCTCACTGAGCATCACAATGGACTACTGATGAGATTTTTTTTTTACTTCCTTGTGCTGTTTTTTCCTTATCACTGTCCTATTTAGAGATCTAGAGAGAACCAACAGTAAAAGATCAATGTCAGTCAACATGTGTTCATAGCTGGCCTACAGACCTAACAAAATGAACAACAAGAACTTTGCAGATGACCTAGTCAAAGATACTAAATACCTAATAACCATGTGCTTCTCTTTCTACTATATGATTTCCCCCCCAATAAAACCTGTATGATTACAGAAAAAATACAGACAGTATATATACTGACTTGTTAGACTTGTATGGGGCTTAATTATACCAAACCAAGACCTTTAGTCCCTTTAGTACTATTCGGTAAATCACAATTTAGTTAATAAATGTACAACTGATGAACAAATCTAACATAATTATAAATGCAAATTTTACCTTAATGAAATTACCATAATACCATCATATCCATATTTTCAAGCAAATGCTAAAATTTAAAGAGATCAAGTGTGGAATTAATTCTGCTTATATATACTTTAAGAAAAAAGCTTTTTAAAAGAAATGCCAACAATATTATTTTATGAACTACAGAACTCTAGTACCATTACTTCAGAGTTATGCTTACTTTTGTAATGGTATTATCATGTTTAATGATCCATGTTGTGATTCAGTCATTAAATCTGATGAAAAATCAAATTTCCTACAAGGCAAAGAATTTGTCTTTATAAAGAATATACCTAAAATGATCTTACAGACTAAAATTTCAAAGCTAGACCAATACCAGTATTTCCATAGTAATTTTGTGAATATTCTCATGAACCATCAAAATGCAGTAAGAGCTAATTTCTCCTTATTGCCAACTGGAATCTCCTATCACTGCTTTGAGAATTGTTGCCATGGAAGACAGAATCAGGAGCCTACTCACCACTTTGCTACGGAAAGAGCATCCTCACTTCTCACTCATTGGTGTCTCCTTCCAGAACCTGTGGGAGCAATCTTGCTATTAGAACAGGCCAGGACTTACCCATCTTCATCCTTATTTGCACTTGCCTCTGTCAGTCTTGGACTTCCCTGGTGGATCAGAGGGTAAAGCGTTTGCCTGCAATGAAGAAGACACAGGTTCAATCCCTGGGTTAGAAAGACCCCCTGGAGAAGGGAAAGGCTAACCACTTCAGTATTGTGGCCTAGAGAATTCCATGGACTACAGTCCATGGGGTTGCAAAGAGTTGGACGCAACTGAGAAACTTTCCCTTTCAAGTAATCATGAAGTACTTACATACAATGACATGAAAAATATAAATCTAGTCTACAATGACATTGAGAAGTGACTTTATGGCATTATACTAAGTTCACATGGCAACATTATAACAGTTTCTATGCCAGTCACTGTTCTAAGCATTTTACACATATTACCATATTTAACATTCAGAATGACACTGCATAGAAGATAGCAATATACTCAGATGAGAAAATGAAAGAACAAAGAATCTAACTTGTTCAACTTATAGTTAATTAAGTGGTGTGTGTGTGTTAGTTGCTTAGTCATGTCCAAACCTTTGCAACCCCCTCAACTGTAGCCCACCAGGCCCCTCCGTCCATGGGATTCTCCAGGCAAGAACACAGGAGTGGGTTGCCAGTTCCTTCTCCAAAAGGAACTATAGAAAGAAAGAAAGTGAAGTCACTAAGTCATGTCCAATTCTTTGTGACCCCATGGACTGTAGCCTATGAGGCTCCTGCATCCATGGAATTTTCCAGGCAAGAGTACTGGAGTGGGTTGCCATTTTCTTCTCCAAATTAAGTGGTAGAGTCAGGATTTAAAACTAAGCATTCCTGGTCTAGAATATGCACTTTTAGTCACTACTACTCTGTTATAATAGGCATAATAAAATTATTGCAACAAAAATCATAATGAAAACTGCAGTAGCCATTTTGCTGCTCTAAAAGTAATTAGAGCTCTATATCTTCCACAAAACATGGTATCATTGCTTTTTCATGCTCCTTTGTAATTGTTTGGTACTTTAAGGTCCTTCCGGTAAATAAGTTCTGTATATCATTTTCAGTACCGATATTCAGTTGCCTGCACGAGACCCTCTGACATAGAGAGGGAAACATCCAAGATAGTAGATACTCCGTCTGTCTGTATTTTTTAGTAATTAATGAGTAACTGTCTTTCTGAATTTGTAAGGAAATATAATTGAACAAAAATCAAAATTGTATTACTTTAAGACATGTAAATTTGGGGATTGCTTGTTTAAAACAGTAACACCAAAAAATGTGGACAAAACAGGCTAAGCAATAAATTTAATAATTCTAAAATTTTCATCAAAGTTGAAAGATGACAAATACTGTTAATCATATATAATTTTTTATTTATTATATAATTCACACATCTCTGTAAGTTGCTAGTGATTTCTTGTTTCTGTTACATTGTTGAAATAAAAATTAAAGTGTACAATGACAAAAGACTAAGAACATATAATAGGTAAATCGTTTATCATCCAAAGACTAGCTCATTTAAAATGCAATAAAATTTTTGGACTGTAATTATTTAACTTAGTCCATCAAAAAGTGTATATTAGCCACCTGATGTATGATCATTACTGCTGATCTATGAATTAAGGCAGATGAAAAAGAATCTTTAGAAAAGTAGCCAGATATCCATAAGATTTATCAAATCATATTTTATAAATAAAGACTGGTGATGATGCATCTAAGATGGGAATATGGGTTCTAGAGCCAAGAAACTTATCACTAATAACTCAATATGTCACTATCTTTTGAAATCTATTATCTATTAGTTTTAAGTAACTTTAAGTACAATATGTGTTGTTTAATTTTAAAATATTAGTTATGTAAATTATAGAACAGATAGTCTTTCCATAATGAAGTGAAAATGTAGATTTCCCCTCCCAGAAGAACTATAACTCACAAATGTCTACATTTTATCATTAGAAATGAATAATTAAAAATATGTCAGCATTCATCTGGCTATTTAAACACTTATTTCAAAGGGAAATATCTATGCATAGTTTTAAAAAATATTGTTGAAAAAATAAATTTCCTTATAACATACAGCTTATATAAATTCATATGTCACACCTTCTGAAGGAATCTGTTCAGCTATTAGTTTTTATGTACAGATATAATTCAAATTATGTCACAGGTAAAATTCTGGACAGCATATTCATTCAAATAATATAGTAACATTCAAGGAAAATGGTTGGTGGTTGGCAAATAAACATGATATTTATCAGACTTTCCAATCTCACAGACAAAACAATTACTGTGTTTGTTGTGCAAATAACACCTCTCCAATTTTCCTACAGCCCTGTTGTCATTTAGAAGCAGGAGCTTTATGTGTTGTTAGCAAAGCCATTTCCTTAAATTCTTTGGTAGCATTTGCTTTTATAGGCAATGAAATATATTTTACTTTTACTTTTTTAAAGACAAACATATGGTAACAAGAGTAAAGTTGATGAAGCTAGAATTAGTGAAATTAGAGAGGCGAGAAGGTCAACTTGAACTAAGTTACAGAAATGTAAGTATTGAGCATCTCTTATTAGTGAAAATGCACATACATTTAGATAATCATACAATGAAAATGAAATTATTTATAAACAATTTTTAAATTAAAGTTTGAGAGATGAAATACCCTCCCAAGCCCTGTCTTAGGAAGGCTTTAATTTTATTCTCTTTGTTAACAGTAAGTGGAAAACATCATTTCCATTTGTGTCCCTTGTCTTCCTCTAATCTTTTTTTTTTTGGTACAAAGTCACAGTAGGGAAGAAGGGGCAGAAAATTATGTTAAAGGTAAAAGGAGGCACATCAGAATTTTTAGTAGTTTACAGGAGCTTACATAGATTTGATCTGGCAGCATCAAAACAAAAGTGGTGATTGATGCACATATTTTTAGTGTCACATGGAAAGTTTATTAAATTGTACACTTTTAATGAATGAATTTTATTTTGTGAATTATTTCTCAATAAAGCTATTCTTTTTTTTTTTTTTTTGGAGAAAAAAAGTGAAGGAGTGTTCCTAGAAAGGAGCCAGGGCTAAGTTTGTATAGAGAAGACAGTGAAACAAAGCGGCCAGTTCTTTAGTTACAGCTTAATCAGTTGCCTTATTTGGGAAAGCCAAGTTGGTTGTTCTTAAGTTTCATTTTCTTACATCTGCTTCATGGACTCTGGCTCCAACTTTTGGTTTGCTTGAAGCTACCAAAGCATTAGAGCCTTCTTGGTCTAATGGTCCCCTTGTTTAATTATTTTAACAATTGGTACTTGAATTTTGAACAAAGGTCACTTAGGAACAAAAACAAGAGGAAAAAATAATTTCACTATCCATCCTCTTCTTCAATCTTGAAGGAATATTATGTTGGAAATTGCTCTTTGTACAATCTGCGTGTTCATCCACTTCATTTAGATCCTCACACAACTATGTTTTAAAAATATTTGGGGAGATTTATATTTCAAATATTAGAAAATAAAATTTACCAATGGAACAGACAAAAGCATGTTCCTCCACAATTGTGCTAACCCATTTGTGGGATAAATGGCGAGTAAAAGTGTTAATCACTCAGTTGTGTCCGTCTCTTTGTGACACCATGGACTGTAGCCTGCCAGGCCCCTCTGTCCATGGAATTCTCCATATAAGAATATTGGAGTGGGCAGCCATTCCCTTCTCCAAGAGATCTTCCCAACCCAGGAACCCAACCCAGGTCTCCTGTATTGCAGGCAGATTCTTTACCATCTGAGCCACCAGAGATAAAGGGAAGGACTCACATGTTCTGCCCTAGAGGAGTCTCATAATTTTGGAGACTTAAAACACCCAAACACATTGAATCAGTGAATACCACGCAGCCAACAGCACATCCTGTGATCCTAGAAGCCTTGTTTTCTTGGGTCATTCTGACACTGTTCCAATCTAATTTTTAAATAATATCCTATATTTATTAAAATAATTGGCTTTAGATTCACCTAAACCTGAATTTAAGAATCAACAACAGCACTTCCTGGATATATAAACTTGGACAAGTTAATTATCATCCATAAATTTTAGCTGTCTCATCTAAAAAAAATGGAGATAATGATAATACTCATATTTAGGGTTTTGAAGGTTAAAATATGATAATTATTAAAGTTTTATACCTCAGAGACTCACACAAAGTAAATATTCAAGTAATTGTTAATTTATGCTATCACAATTAATGATAAGATGACTCTTTCATTTACTGACAAAAATAAGTCCATAATAGATGACCCTGTACTGTATGTGAGAGGAAATAAAGACATGAATACTGGATCACCAGAAACTACATAATGCTTTAGATACCTAAGCTCAAGTCAATAGCTCCTCAAGGAACAATTGTTTGTATTCAGTTTTCTTATCATCTCCAGAGATACACTTTCACTTAGCCAATGGTCACCAGCCCATCAGATACATGGTAAAGGGAAACCCTATATTTCCTATTTTCCCTCCTTCTATAATGGCAATTTACTTTTAATAAGAAATAAATCATTTTGAAATAGTCACAGTCATGTTTATTCTACTAATATTATACTCATGTTAAATTCTTCATAATGTCCTACCTAGCATGTCTGTGGGATCTAAACTATGGGCCGGTTATTTTGTGTAGCAACATTTAATTGGATGTTTATTTGCACTAGATTTTTTATGTATCTGTGAAACAACACATTAGAGATAAAAATGTTAACATTTTAGGGGAAAAAAAAACAGAGATTTTGGCCATTTGGATTACCTGCAAAGTATTTCATCTTTGGATCTTTTTGGGAAAAAAAAATGATGTGTGCAAAAGAATTAGCTTTTTAGTTAACATATATAAAAAATTTAAAGTTAGAAATGTGCTCACAATGGATATCAATGGGTGAAAATGTAGCTGATCCATGATTTGTGGGTTAAATTCAAAAACTTCTTTGCCAAGTAATAGCAATAGTTTACTTTAATTCAAAGTACATGTCTTTTATATATTAACAAATGTCTTTAAATTCATGCAATTTTAGGGCAGGCCTACTAGGAACTTTAGCAATCTAATTTAACCCCTTCATTTTGCCATAAAAGAAGTAAATCCAAGAGATTTATGAGAGATGTCCCTGGTCACACAACCAGTTTGAGGCACAGTCTGAACACTAGGTTAGATCACCTGATTTCCAATTCCGTGATACTCAAAATGAGAGGACAAAGATGGATGCTCTGAATGTTTCAGACAGGCCAGTGATTCCAAGATAGTTTCATAGTTCTCAGTCATCAATCTCACTTATTGCCAAACTTTTCAGGGAAGCTGGTATTATAGAAGCAGCAATTATACTAAAAAATGCCAAGTATAACCACAATTGCTTGATAGAAGGAATGGAAACAGAGCATACTCCCTACATTATGCAGTCATTATCTAAGATTATTCAATATGCTTGTAGTATTACCAGAACATTTCATGGGTTACCAGAAAAGTCTGAGATTTAAGTAAATTAAGTTTTCTGTTAATCATATTCACCATCTTTTCCTTTTGAGATATTTACCTGAAAGAGGCAAAGCTGTCAATATAGGAGAGGCATTACCTAATTAGAATGTGATCACTCAGACAGCTAGACACTATAACAATTTTCTCTGTGTTTACTAGTTCTGAGCTGAAAATGGTCCACTTTTTAAATCTATTATTTTAGAAAGTCCAAATTAAAATATTTGCTTTTTTGATGCAAAATATCTACTATTATTCTTTCTGAAGAGGTATTTTGGGTTCATATATTGCTTTACAAAGAATATATATTAGAAATTCTCATTCTTAATTAAAGTTGATGGTTAAAAAACAATTTTTCATCAGCCAAGTACTGTGCTTTTCTAATCCTCATTGTGGTGCACGATACCACATTAATTTAAATATATTTATTAAAATACCATTAATTTAAAAACAAGTATTTTTCTGTCCTATAGTGTTTGTGGAGGAAGAGTCTGATACCCAAAATACTCATCTCTCAAAATTCTTCATATTGGCTATCCCTTCTTCTTTGAATATATACATGGATGTCCACATACTGAGTGGTTGCCATATCCTTCTGCAGAGATCTTCCTGACCAAGGGATCAAACCCAGGTTTCCTGCATTAGAGGCAGATTCTTTACTAAATAAGCTATCTGGGAAGCTACATACATAGACTTGCTTTTTTCTACAATTGTTAGCCTACTTCTTTCAAAATATCTTTAAAAATTATTCCCTGATATCAAGGCAGGAAAGGCAATATATGGAATAAGTGAAAACTGATTTACAGCGGAGTGGTCAAACTTGGGGCTTCCCAGGAGGCGCAGTAGTAAAGAACTGCTGCCATATAGGAGATGCAGGAAACATGCATTCCATCCCTGGGTCAGGAAGATTCCCTGGAGAAGGAAATGGCAACCCACTCCAGTATTCTTGCCTGGGACATCCCATAGACAGAGGAGCCTGGCAGGCTATAGTCCATGGGGTTTCAAAGAGTTGGAAATGACTGAGCATGCACACATGGTCAAATATGATGTTAAATAATAATAGGGAAATAAGAAAAGAACAGAATGAACAAAAGAGAGATCGTGGCTCAGAAAGAAATCATGGGTTGTTTGTAGCTCAGAAAAACTCAGTCAAGAGCTTAAGATATCCCACTAGCACAATTCAAGTCAGGTGATTGTGAAGTCTTTTCTATGTTTTATTAATAGGAAACCTTGTTTAAAATTTTTATTTCTGATATTTATCAATCTCTACTATAAGAAAATACATTATTGTTAACCTAACTCACATGAATTATAATAGTCTCTTCTTTTTGAGAATAACAATCACATTGTTAATGTCATAATAGATAGTTGAAAAATCATCCTATGTTTAACTTGCTGAGAGTAAAGAAAACTTTATTAATCCTTATTTATCTCAAACTTAGTAAATGCAAGCATCTTTGTGGATGATGATTTTTATTTATTATAACTAAGAAAATTTTACTATAACTCATGAGAGACAATGATGTTTTTATTCCAAAGTATCAAACTGCTAAGTCTTCCAATAAACCAAATATTTGTATAAAAGCTTATTTGATGACTGCAAATAATTGGAGACCTTTTTCTGGGTTCATTCATTCACTGCTTTATATAAAAAATTTTTATTGAGGGCCTACTATACAAAGAACACTGGAAAAATACAAAGGTTGAAAATATAAGACTTGTTTCTTCGTATACTAGGTTAACAAATTAAGAAAATAATTAAAATATATACACAATGAAGGAGCCAGCAGTGATTATAGCAGGAAATAGTGGAAGCTTAGAATTTCTAAAAGTGAAAGTAAAGCTTCTAGTAATGTTACAAAAACTGCATCAGGTTAAATGTATAGACAGAAATGATTAAAGTTTATATAGAAAATGACAGGGGACATATGTTATAGAAAAAAAAATGAGTTCAGTTATATTTCTATGAAACATTAAAGGATTTTCATTGACTATCATCTGTCTAAATGTGATTTTTTGGTGGTGTTCAGCTAGTTCAATCTTGATGAATTTTTCAATATCAATACTCAGATTTTTCATTAATGCTTGAAATATTTCTTTAAAACTTTGAATATTTCCTTTCCTCAGTTTTCTATATTTGTTCATCCTAAAAAATTTTTTTAAATAATATTAAAGTTTCTCATTCTGTTCTTCATCTTTCAACCTGTAATGCTTGTCATCTCTTTCTCTCAGATGTTCTCTGAGGCATATCTTCATTTCTCAATTCTAGAAACTCATTTTCTCTTCAGGAGTTTTTACTAGTCTATTATTCCCTACATTGGTGTTTTTTTCAGAATTTGCTCTTCAAGTTTTCTAAGAAGAAAAGATTACTGTGCTTTGTTTCTACTGCTTTGAATAGAAACTCTTGTTGGTGTTATTTTAAATAAGTCGTAATTTCACTCCAGAATGCTACTATCCCTAGTCAATCATTTCAAATGCCATAGGAGTCATCTGGTTGGTCAAGTCACTATGAATTATAGTCTTGTTTTCCGATCTGTCACCAAACATCTACTATATTAGTCTCTTTCATATATTGATGAGCTATTTCTTTGTTCTGATTTATTATAAAAAGCTGATTATATTGTTATTCATCATATCCTGATCATGTTGAAGCTCACTTTTTTTTTTTTTTGTCTCTTAGCCACTTTTTAAGAGGCTCACATTTTAATGGACATTATGTCCGTGTGTTTTTGTTAAGTTTATATAGAAAATCAAATTGGAAAAGAAAAATAAAATCCAGACCTCCTAACATAGACCTCTAATTCTCACAAAATATTTTTAAAATGTATAATAGATACTGAGCTTACAAGCAGAGTTAAAAAGAAAATGACAATCTATAAAACTTGCTTCAGGACAATCATGTTTGGTGACTCATACTGTTGTGCCTTCTAACCTCTGCTCTTAAAAACAAGCCCTTAGAAGGTCATTGCAACCTTAAATGATGTTGATTTTCCTCAGATTACACTGTAACTTGACAGGAGTCTCAAAAAGGCCACATTGTAAATGATATATATTGGTTACTAATGTCCTTTTCTGCTGGCACTCAGACAGCTCTTGTCAAAGCTCTTAGACCAGATAATGCTTTCCTCCTCCTTTAAAGGATAATCTGAAAATGTTACCCAGACTGTTATCAATGTCCCAGAATTGCTTTCTGTAGACAGGTCATGTTTTGAAAAGAGGGAAAGAAAACACTACAGATAGGCTTCTTTTATGCTGTTTGTTAATACAATGTATATACACATGTATAAAAGTTAAGAAATTTTAATCTCATAACACTCTAATGGCAGAAAGTGAAGAGCCTCTTGATGAAAGTGAAAGAACAGAGTGAAAAAGCTGGCTTAAAATTTAATATTCAAAAAATGAAGATCATGGCATCTGATCCCACCACTTCATGGCAAATAGATGGGGAAACAATGGAAACAGTGACAGACTTTATTTTCTTGTGCTCCAAAATCACTGCAGATGGTGACTGCAGCCATGAAATTAAAGACACTTGTTCTTTCGAAGAAAAGCTATGACAAACCTGGAGAACATATTAAAAAGTAGAGACATTACTTTGCCAACAAAGATCTGTCTAGTCAAAGCTATGGTTTTTCCAGTAGTCATGTGTGGATGTGAGAGTTGGACCATAAAGAAGGCTGAGCAACAAAGACTGGATGCTTTTGAATTTGGGGGCTAGAGAAGACTCTTGAGAGCCTCCTGGATGCAAGGAGATCAACTCAGTCAGTCCTAAAGAAAATGAACCCTGAATATTCATTGAAAGGGCTTCCCTGATCTCAGATGGCAAAGACTCCACCTGCAATGTGGGAAACCTGGTTTTGATCCCTGGGTTGGGAAGATCCCTTGAAGGATAGCATGGAAACCCACGTTAGTGTTCTTGCCTAGAGAATCCCCATGGACAGAGGATCATGGTGGGTTACAGTCCATGGGATTGCAGAGTCAGACATGATTGAGCGACTAAGCACAGCACACACATTCATTGCAAGGACCGATGCTGAGACTGAAGTACCAATATATTTGCCACCTGATGTGAGGAGACAACTCATTGGAAAAGACCCTGATGCTGGGAAAGACTAAAGGCACACAGAGACAGGAGTTGCAAAGAATGAGAAAGCATCACTGACTCAATGGATGTGAATCTGAACAAATTCTGGAAGATAGTGAAGGACAGGGGAGCCTTGCATACTTCAGTCCATGGGTTCCCAAAGAGTCAGACATGACTTAGCAACTGAAAAACAAAAATGGCATCACTGTTTTGGTTGAGAAGTGTTTCTCTGTTTGCTTATTCTCACTTACATATTTTAAAAATTCAGTTTTCATTCAAATTCCAAAGACGGGCAATGCCAAAGATGTCCAAACTATATTTACATGAGTAAATGAAATTTTATTCATTTCACAAGCTAGCAAGGTAATGCTCGAAATCCTTCAAACTAGGCTTCAACAGTATGTGAACCAAGAAATTACAGATGTACATGGCGGATTTAGAAAAGGCAGAGGACCCAGAGACCAAACTGCCAACATCCATTGGATATAGAAAAAATAAGAGGATTCCAGAGAAACATCTACTTCTGCTTCATTGACCACACTAAAGCCTTTGACTGTGTGGATCACAACAGACTATGGAAAATTCTTCAAGAGATGGGAATACCAGACCACCTTACCTGCCTCCTACAAAACGTGCATGCAGGTCAAGAAACAACAGTTAGTACAGGACATGGAACAACAGACTGGCTCAAAGTTGGGTAAGGAGTCCATCAAGGCAGTATATTGTCACCCTGCTTTTTTAACTTATATGCTGAGTACATCATCCAAATGCTGGGCTGGATGAAGCACAAGCTGGAATCAAGATTGCCAGGAGAAATATCAACAACCTCAGATATGCATATGACACCACCCTTATGGTAGAAAGTGAAGAGGAACTAAAGAGACTCTTGATGAAAGTGAAAGAGGAGAGTGACAAGGCGGGCTTAAAATATTCAAAAAATGAAGATCATTGCATCCGGTTCCATCACTTCATGGCAAATAGATGGGTAAACAATGGAAACTGTGACAGACTATTTTTTGGACTCCAAAATCCCTGTGGGTGGTGACTGCAGCCATGAAATTAAAAGACGCTTGTTCCTTGGAAGAAAAGCTATGACCAACCTGGATAGCGTATTAACAAGCAGAGACATTACTTTTCCGACAAAAGTTCATCTATTCAGAACTGTGGTTTTTCCATTAGTCATGTACGGATGTGAGAGTTGGACCACAAGAAAGGCAGAGCACCAGAGAATTGGTTTTAGAACTGTGGTGCTGGAGAAGATTCTTGAGAGTCCCTTGGACAACAAGGAGGTCAAACCAGTCAATCCTAAAGGAAATCAACTTTGAATACTCATTGGAAGAACTGATTCTGAAGCTAAAGCCCCAACACTTTGGACACCTGATGAGAAGATTTGACTCATTAGAAAAGACTTAATGCTGGCAATGATTGAAGGCAGGAAGGGAAGGGGATGACAGAGGATGAGATGGTTGGATGGCATCACCGACTCAATGAACATGAGTTTGAGAAAACTCTGGGAGATGGTGAAGGACAGAGAAAACTGGTGCACTGCACTTCATGGGTGGCAAAGAGTCAGACATGACTGAGCAACTGAATGGCAACAAAACCCCTTGGACTATACAGTCCATGGAATTCTCCAGGCTAGGAGACTGGAGTGGGTAGGTGTTTCCTTCTCCAGGGGATCAAACCAGGGATCCAACCCAGGTGTCCAGCGTTATGGGTGGATTCTTTACCAGCTGAACCACAAGGGAAACCCTAAATTAAGGTGGTATACCAGATAATGTGGTTCTGGTTATCTTTCTGAAATAATTTTCAGATAAAGTCCATAAAAGAGGATAGAGGGAGAAAAGTTATTATTTCTCTCTAATCCATAGATTGTATTAAAAAACTGATGTGTATATTAATGTGTTGACTTAATAATCTGTATTCTTAGTGTATATTGAACTAATCATTCACAGATTGCAATATTTATACCTTTAGACTTTAACAAGCAAAGTAGTTGAAAAGAACAATAATTAATTTTTAAATAAATGATATTTAAAATTTTCTGACTAAAAAAAAATCCTTTAAGTTACAGACCACATCTTTGAGAAATTTTTTTATTTCTGACGTAAGAGTTTATGTTATTTAACATTGTACATTTTTATAATGTCTTTAGTCTTATGAGGGGCTTCCCAGGTGGTGCTAGTGGTCAAGAACCCACTGGACAATTCAGGAGCCTTAATGGACATGGTTTTTAGCTCCAGGTCAGGGAGATCCCTTGGAGAAGGAAATGGCAACCCACTCCAGTATTCTTGCCTGGAGAATCCCATGAACAGAGGAACCTGGCAGGCTTATGTCCATAGGGTCACAAAGAGTCAAACATGACTGATGTGACTTCACATTTAGCCTTATGAGTATAAAATCTTTGATGATAGTGATATCCATTCATTTGTGTACCCAGAACACAGTTAGGTAGAATTGGTGCTAAATAAACTCTATTTGCTGAATTAAATGAGTGAAATAAGTTTCCAGTTCACTCCATTATTCAATGATTAAATTAAAGGTATTTAACACTACTATGACATTTTTTAAAAGGCAAAAACCCACATGTAGGTATCATTTTAAGGAATTATGAAAATAGTAATAAAATTAATTGTCACTGACAGATACAGGTTGAGCTTTTCAGAAGAAATAATTCATAGAAATCTCACAGACATTTTAAAAGTACATGCTATAAAACTGCATGTCAGGATTATAAAAAAATGTAATAATAACATTTTATAGACAAATGAGTCTATAAGAAACTTTAGATACTTTCTAGCCCTGTTTCAAGCATCTGGAAGATCTATCTTTAATTCAAACTGGAACATAAATTGAAAATTGCTAAGAGGTCAAATTACACTTTGGTGAAGACCAAAGGAGTGATGAATAACAATAATGATTGCACTTTACATTTATATAGCATTATGTCATTTAATCTCCTTTTATATCCATAGCTCGAGAGCAGAATGCAAAGATTTCATAATATTAAAATTATGATCCAGCTTTATCTTCTATACATCTACATTATGCAGCTTACATACTTTCCATACTGAGTGTATTTTTTTCCAGAAATGCCAGGAATTCCCAATACCCAGATCAGTGCATGACTCAAAAACCAGATGTACAGTTGTAGATAGGATCATCTCTGTAACTAAATATCACTTCTCAATATAAGCAGTGACCTTCAGATTGAAGTACTTAGACACATTTGTGCTGATTTTTATAATGATAGAAAACCAAAGCAAAGGACATTCAAAATTTCGCATCAAATGTTACTTTCTAATGTAGCCTTAAAGTATATATGTTAATATAAAGATAATATTTTGAGGTCTGTCTCTGAAACTAAAATTACAACAGCAACTATGTCAATGCCTCTTTGCTTCTTCCACTGTCAATATTCAAGCAATGTCTTTAAAATTACTGCTCTGGATGCTGTAGTAAAAAATTCCAGAAAAGAAAAGGATGAGAGTTGCAAAAAATGAAAGATATATAGTACTTTCAAATTTTAAAAATTGGGTTATGGAGTAGCTTTGGGTCTTCATGGTGGTGGTGATTACACAAATGTATACAAATATTTAAATGCCTAGAACTGTGTACCAGGAGAAAAACATCAATTTTATTGCATGATGGTTACAAAATATAGAGTAAAAAGAAATTTAAAAAAACCAAAGACATTGTTATCACAAAAGTCAGGATGGTAATTATTTCTGGGAAAGTATGGAAATATGAAAGCATGGAGCCGAGAGGAGTTCCTAAGATCCTAATAAAACTCTGCTTCTTAACCTGGGGACTTGGTATATTGAAAATTTCTGATTTATAGTCATCCTTTGATATCCATGGAGGACTGGTTCTGGGAACCCTCCCATGCTCCAATACCAAAATCTGAGGGTGCTTAAGTCCCTGACAAATAATGGCAGGTGTGGGACAGCGGACCCTCTATTTCCTTAGGAAAGGAGTACAGATTGTATACAGCAACAATTTGGGATGATATTTGGAGACGACTAGTAAGATTGATGATGCATATACCTTATGCCTCAAGCATTTCATATATTCTTTTAAATAAAGTTTCATACATTTCCCAAGGAACTAAATATTGCAGTGTTTTTTTTTTTTGGAGAAGGTAATATGTAAACATGGCCTGTTTACAGAAGAAAATTGATTCATTAAAGGGTGGTTTACTTATATGATAAAATAGTAATATAAATATAAATTTCACTGAATATAGATAAGCATGCCATATGTATCAGCATGAATACATCTCAAAAACCTAATACAAGCAATAAAAGTAGGTTGTGAGATGGAGTGTACCCATTATTATTATTACTCAGAAATCAATCTAGTATATAAGACATGCACAAAGTAATAAATATCAGTTACATGATTGTGCTTATCTCTTGTAAAAGGAAAAAATATAAAATTAAAAAAGGAAAGAGGAAATTGTAATTTGTCTGTAATGTTTTGTTTAAAAGAAGAAAATAGCTAAATCAAACATGGCAACATTTATAAAAGCTCGCTGGTGTGTGAAAAGGTATTGATTAATATTACTAGTATTATTGTCTATGTCTTTGAAAAATTTCATTACTTAATGGTGTGTTGATTATGGTTGTCAACTGATTTCTCTTCAGCATTCACTGCCTCAGTCATTTATATTACTTTCCTGGCCTTTATGTGCATTTGGATTTGTAATCTCTGTGCTTCATTATGAGACTAAAACCATTTCTTAGGTCTCTGACAACTTTTATAAGTGCCTGGTGCTTGGCCTTTGACTCCTTTTGCTTCTGTGTGTTGCACACTGCGTTTACCACAACCATGATCACAACACTGCTTCTCTTCTATCACCCCTACGACCTGCTGTTCTAGGTCATCCAGACTCTGGACAGACCAACTCTTTTCTTTGGGGCTGCTTCACCGATAGGCTGCTTCTCTGCGAGTCCCTGAGAAGGAGACTGGGAGTGCCATCACTAGGGCAGGTTGAGGAGGTAAATAGTCTCATCTCTTGTTGCTCTAAATGTTTTCCTAGAGATTAGAAAGTTCCACCTCTAGACAGAGGAAGTTACAGTTGTTTAATTGAGGCTGTTTCTGCTGAACTTGGAAGCCCTACACGCCCCTATCCATCAAACTATTATTTTTCCCCAGCTGTCCCTGGGAAATGTTATCATGATAGGCAAGGCTTGATTTTTCTAAAATTATTTCCGGAAACAAAAGAGCATATTTCTGCTCTGTGGAAAGGAGGTTGGATCTTTACCAAACAAACTGAGAGCTTTCTCTTGACATATCCATGTCTGCAGCATCTCTTTTTCACATTTGTGCAAAACAAAATTATATAAAGTCTCCACCTCTGAAGGGCTTGAGGTAAAGTAATGGTTGTTTAAACAAAGTGAATCTTAGTTCTTGGCTTATGAATCTGAAATAATCAGTTTTCAAAAGTACCCTTCATGTTGTACAAAGTAGGTAGATCTAATGAGTTCATCAATATGAAGTTCACTTAAGTTCACTGTTATTAAAGCAACTAAGTAATAGGTACTAAGATTTAGTTAATAGGGTATCAATGTGTGTTGGTAAAATGGAAATCTATTCAGTTATGCCAGAAACACTTATGAAAATGTGTTTGAAAGATATTTTAGAATTTGGATGAAGTTAATTAGCATCTAAGCACCACTTAAGGAAATACTTCCTAACAAGAGGCTACTTCTGTATGACAGCTAGAAGAGATTTATGATATGAAAAGATTGTGCCTGACTTTTACCTCATCAAGTCTAAAAAAAAAAAAAAAAAGCTTCTCTTTCTTTCCAAAAAGGGAGATAGTGTATCACTTAGAAACACTTTCTTTTAAAAACTCCTCTGAAAAAGACTCTTTTGTTTTAAAGTATTTTTAAATAGAACATGCAAAGACTAAAGTTTATCTAATAAAAGATTAACTGTGTGTTCTGCAAAATATAAAATTCTGGGGGAAAAAACGGTTTTGCTTCTTGCTTGTCATATGCTTATGCCTTTATGTGTTCATTGTATGGTTCTTCTACATTGTATAGATGTGTGTGTGTAGAGATTTGTGTTATCACATTACTGTTACTGACTAAAGGAAGTATGATTTGTGCTAGGTACATAAAGAACTTTTAATAAGACTTAAGGAAAAATTCTTTCTCAATGATGATGATTAAAAATAATACTTTACATGTGCCTGGGGGATTTGTGGTATAGAAAGCCTTTTCCATATGAATTAGCTCAAAGATTATTATTTCCTGATGAAGCAATGTCTAGTAACGCAAACTGATTTGAAGGCAGAGAGACTTGTCTTCCAATCTCTTCCTCTATTATGCTAGTTCTAGGGTCTCAAAGGACTCATAAGACTTTCTGCTTTTTTTGTTTGTTTGTGTTTTGTTTTTTAATCATTTCTTGAGGACAAGGAAACTTGGAAGATGGCTATAATTGAAGGTAATGGTCCTAAGTTTCTTGCATAATGGCTAGAGTAGTACCTAGCATATACTAATAATGTTGACAGTACATTGCTATATAATTGATAGACAAAAGTTTACCTTTTTAAAGTGTAATATCAGTGATGCTGATCTGTGTATTCAGCATCATAATCTAATCTTAGAATTATCTCCATTACTCCACAAAGAACCTTGTACCCCTTAGCACTAACTCTCATTTCCCCCACCCACTCATGTCATTGGGATTGCTTAATCTACTTTCTATTTATATAGATCTGCTTAATCTGTACAGTTCATATAAACGGAATCATGAAATGATTTGCACAGTATGTTTTTGAGTTTCACCCAAATACATCAGTAATTTGTTCCATTTTACTGCCAAATACTACTTAATTGAATGAATATACTACAATTTATAATCAGTTTATTAGCTGAAGGACATTTGAGTTGCTTCTACTTTTGGCTATTATGAATAATGTTGACATGAGCATTCATATAAAAACATTCATGTATTTGTACATAATGCTTTATTTTCTTTGATGTTCTTTCTTTCTTTAATAGTGGAACTAATGAGTAAACTGACAACTCTGTATTAACATTTTATGGAACTGTCAGAATATTTTCCAAAGTATTTACACCACCAAACATTCTGAGTGCCAGTGTATGAGAATTCCAATTTCTACATACTAAGTCACTTCAGTCATGTCTGACTCTTTGCAATCCTATGGACTGTAACATGCCAGGCTTCTCTGTCCATGGGATTCTCCAGGCAAGAATACTGGATTGGGTTGCTATTTCCTTCTCCAGGGGATCTTCCCAATCCAGGAATCGAACTCATGTCTCTTATGTCTCCTGCATTGGCAGACGAGTTCTTTACCACTTTTACCACCTAAGAAGCACATCCTTACCAATTCCTTATATTCTACCTTTTATATTATAGTCATTCTAATTTATTTTATTATGTTAATTGTTTTTTCTTATTATGTTCATCCTGGTTTTTTTTATTATTAAATTTATTCTAGTGTGTTTGAAGTGATTTTGAGTTTTATTTACCTAATTATGGTAGGCATCCTTTCACACGCTTTTCCAATTTGAATTTCTTTTTTGGAGAATTGTCTATGGAAACTCTTTGACCACGGTTTCATTGGATTGTTTGTCTTTCTATTATTGAGTTCGAATAATTCTTTATATATTATTGATACAAGTCTTTTGTATCATATATGATATGGACCCAATGGCAGTAGGTCCAAGCATGCAACAACAACAACAACAACAAAGTACATTGACTGAAGTCATTTTTAGGAGCACAATTTGAAGTGACAAATCCAAAACCCATGCTTGCAACAATTTAAATAAACCTATTTTTCAGAGAAGTAAAGGGGACATGAATACACAAAGATTCACACTGACAAAGCTAAATGAAATAAGAAAACTGACTTTGCAATAAACAAGAGAACCTCTGAGTTTTAAAAACAGCTAGTTGGGAACAGTCTTCAACATGTTACCTATACAAGAAATGTGCAAATACTTGGTCCAAAAAAACCAATACATGCAAAGCTAAATAAAATTTAATTAGCAGAGCAATTTTATAAAGAAACTTAGAATTACATAATAAATTTCATACATTTTATTAAAATCTTTCACAAGCACACTAAAGTTATGCAACAGATAAAAATTTTGATAGAAGAGTAAGAGCTGAAAACAATGCAACAAACAAAGGGGTAATTCCAAAAATATATAAATAGCTCATATAACTCAATATAAAAAAAAACACACACACAACCCAATAAAATTTGGCAGAAGACCTAAATAGACGTTTCTCCAAAGAAGACATATAGATGACCAATACACACATAAAAAGATGCTTAACATCCATAATCGTTAGAGAAATGTAAATCAAAACCATAATGAGGTTTTATCACACTCTACTCAGAATGGCTATCACCAAAAAGTCTACAGATAAATTCTGGAGTGGGAGTGAAGAAAAGGGAGCCCTTGTACACTGTTGGCAGGGATGTAAACCGGTGCAGCCACTATGAAGAACAGTATGGAGTTTCCTTAAAATAACCAAAAATAAAGCTACCATATGATCCAGCAACCCCAGAGAAGGAAATGGCAACCCACTCCAGTATTCTTGCCAGGGAAATCCCATGGACAGAAGAATCTGGAGGGCTACAGTCCATGGGGTTGCAAAAGAGTCTGACACAACTGAGCATGCTTTCACCACACAATGATGCAGCAATCCCACTCCTTGGCATATGTCCAAGAAAGATGAAAACTCTAATTCAAAAAGATAAATGCACTTCAATGTTTATCAATTTAGTTCAGTGGCTCAATTGTTTTTTACTTTTTGTGACCCCATGGACTGCAGTACGCCAGGCTTCCCTGTCCATCAGCAACTCCCAGAGTTTACTCAAACTCATGTACATAGAGTGATGCCACCCAACCATTTCATCCTCTGTTATCCCCTTCTTCTCCTGCCTTCAATCTTTCCCAGCATCAGAATCTTTTCTAATGAGTCAGTTCTTTGCATCAAGTGGCCAAAGTTATGGCTTTTCAGCTTCAGCATCAGGTATTCCAATGAATATTGAGGACTGACTTCCTTTAGTATGGACTGGTTGGAACTTCTTGCAGTGCAAGGGACTCTCAAGAGTCTTCTCCAACATCACAGTTCAAAAGCATCAGTTCTTCGGTGCTCAGCTATCTTTATAGTTCAACTCTCACACCCATACATGACTATCGGAAAAACCATAGCCTTGACTAGGACCTTTGTTGTCAAAGTAATGGCTCTGCTTCTTAATATGCTGTCTAGTTTGGTCATAACGTTTCTTCCAAGGAGTAAGCATCTTTTAAGTTCATGACTGCAATCACCATTTCCCATGATTTCGGAGCCCCCCCCAGAAAAGTCTGTCACTGTTTCCCCATCTATTTGCCATGAAGTGATAGGACCAGATCCCATGATCTTAGTTTTCTGAATGTTGAATTTTAAGCCAACTTTTTCACTCTCCTCTTTCACTTTCATCAAGACGCTCTTTAGTTCTTCTTCACTTTTTGTCATAAGGGTAGTGTCATCTGCATATCTGAGGTTATTGATATTTCTCCAAGCAATCTTGATTCCAGCTTGTGCTTCATCCAGCCCAGCATTTCTCATGGTGTACTCTGCATAAAAGTTAAATAAGCAGGATGACAATATAAAGCCTTGATGTTCTCCTTTCCCTATTTGGAACCAGACTGTTGTTCCACGTCCAGCTCTAATTGTTGCTTCCTGACCTGTATACAGATTTCTCAAGAGGCAAGTCAGGTGGTCTGGTATGCCCATCTCTTTCAGAATTTTCCAGAGTTTGTTGTGCTCCACACAGTCAAAGTCTTTGGCATAGTCAATAAAGCAGAAGCTTTTCTAGAACTCTCTTGCTTTTTCAATGATCCAACAGATGTTGGCAATTTGATATCTGGTTCCTCTGAGTTTTCTAAATCCAGCTTGAACATCTGGAAGTTCACAATTCATGTACTGTTGAGCCTGGCTTGGAGAATTTTGAGCATTACCTTGCTAATGTGTGAGATGAGTGCAACTGTGTGGTATTTTGAGCATTCTTTGGCATTGCCTTTCTTTGGGATTAGAATAAAAACTGAAGTTTTCCAGTCCTGTGATCACTGCTGAGTTTTCCAAATTTGCTGGCTAGTGAGTGCAGCATTTTCACAGCATTATCTTTTAGGATTTGAAAGAGCTCAACTGGAATTCCATCACCTCCTCTAGTTTTCTTTGTAGTGATGCTTCCTAAGGCCCACCTGACCTCACATTCCAGGATGTCTGGCTCTAGGTGAGTGATCATACCATCATGATTATCTGGGTCATGAAGATCTTCTTTGTATAGATCTTCTGTGTATTCTTGCCACCTCTTCTTAATATCTTCTGCTTCTGTGAGGTCCATACCATTTCTGTCCTTTATTTTGCCCATTTTTGCATTAAATGTTTCCTTGGTATCTCTAATTTTCTTGAAAATATCTCTAGTCTTTTCTATTCTTTTGTTTTCCACTATTTCTTTGATTGATTGCTGAGGAAGGCTTTCTTATCTCTCCTTGCTATTCTTTGGAACTCTGCATTCAGATGGGTATATCCTTCATTTTCCCCTTTGCCTTTCACTTCTTTTCTTTTCCTAGCTCTTTGTAAGGCCTCCTCAGACAACCATTTTGCCTTTTTGCATTTCTTTTTCTTGGGGATGGTCTTGATCAATGCCTCCTGTCCTTAGTGCTTCAAGCACTCTGTCTATCAGATCTAGTCCCTTAAATATATTTCTCACTTCCACTGTATAATCATAAGGGATTTGATTTAGGTCATACCTGAATGGTCTAGTGGTTTTCCCTACTTTCTTCAATTTAAGTCTGAATTTGGCCATAAGGAGTTCATGATCTGAGCCACAGTCAGCTGCCAGTCTTTATTTTGCTGACTGTATAGAGCTTCTCCATCTCCGGCTGCAAAGAATAATATCAGTCTGATTTCAGTATTGACCATCTAGTGAAGTCCATGTGTAGAGCCCTGTCTTGTGTTGTTGGAAGAGGGTTTTTGCTATGACCAGTGTGTTCTCTTGGCAAAACTCTATTATCCTTTGCCCTGCTTCATTCCGTACTCCAAGGCCAAATTCACCTGCTACTCCAGGTGTTTCTTGACTTCCTACTTTTGCATTCCAGTCCCCTATAATGAAAAGGACATCTTTTTGGGGCATTAGATCTAGATGGCCTTGAAGGTCTTCATTGAGCCGTTCAATTTCAGCTTCTTCAGCACTACTGGTTGGGGCATAGACTTGGATTACTGTGATATTTAATGTGATATTGATATTACATTGAATGCAATATTGAATGTTAATAAGAAGTACTATTTACAATAGCCAAAACATGGGAACAATCCAAGTGCCCCTCAATAATAAAACCTCAGAAGACATGGTGTATATATGCATTGGAATATTACTCAATCATAAAAAAGAATGAAATATTGCCATATATAGCAACACAAATGGACTTAGAGAATATTGTACTGAGTGAAATAAGTCAGATAAAGACAAATATTATATGACATCACTTATATGTGAAATTTAAAAATAATACAAATGAATTAGTTTACAAAAAGAGAAAAAAAGCTCACATAGAAAACAAACGTATGGTTTTCAAAAGAGAAAGGGAGTGAAAGCAAGGATAAATTAGGAATATGAGATTAACAGATACAGGTGGTCCACCGGAGAAGGGAATGGCAAACCACGTCAGTATTCTTGCCTTGAGAACCCCATGAACAGTATGAAAAAGCAAAATGATAGGATACTGAAAGAGGAACTCCCCAGGTCAGTAGGTGCCCATGTTACTGGAGATCAGTGGAGAAATAACTCCAGAAAGAATGAAGGGATGGAGCCAAAGAAAAAACAATACCCAGTTGTGGATGGGACTGGTGATAGAAGCAAGATCCAATGCTGAAAAGAGCAATATTGCATAGGAACCTGGAATGCTAGGTCCATGAATCAAGGCAAATTGGAAGTGGTCAAACAGGAAATGGCAAAGGCGAATGTCGACATTCTAGGAATCAGCGAACTAAAATGGACTGGAATGGGTGAATTTAACTCAGATGACCATTGTATCTACTACTGTTGGCAGGGATCCCTTAGAAGAAATGGAGTAGCCATCATGGTCAACAAAAGAGTCTAAAATGCAGTATTTGGATGCAGTCTCAAAAATGACAGAATGATCTCCGTTCGTTTCCAAGGCAAACCATTCAATATCATGTTAATCCAAGCCTATGCCGTAACCAGTAATGCTGAAGAAGCTAAAGTTGAATGGTTCTATGAAGACCTACAAGACCTCTTAGAACTAACACCCAAATAATATGTCCTTTTCATTATAGGGGACTGGAATGCAAGTGTAGGAAGTCAAGAAACAACTGGAGTAGCTTGTGAATTTGGCCTTGGAGTACGGAATGAAGCAGGGCAAAGGGTAATAGAGTTTTGCCAAGAGAACGCACTGGTCATAGCAAACACCCTCTTCCAACAACCCAAGAGAGGGCTCTACACATGGACATCACCAGATGGTCAACACCGAAATCAGATTGATTATATTCTTTGCAGCCGGAGATGGAGAAGCTCTATACAGTCAGCAAAAACAAGACCAGGAGCTGACTGTGGCTCAGATCATGAACTCCTTATGGCCAAATTCAGACTTAAATTGAAGAAAGTAGGGAAAACCACTAGACCATTCAGGTATGACCTAAATCTAATCCCTTATGATTATACAGTGGAAGTGAGAAATATATTTAAGGGACTAGATCTGATAGAGTCCCTGATGAACTATGAATATAGGTTCTTGACACTGTATAGGAGACAGGGATCAAGACCATTCCCATGGAAAAGAAATGCAAAAAGGCAAAATGGTTGTCTGAGGAGGCCTTACAAATAGCTGTGAAAAGAAGAGAATTGAAAAGCAAGGGAGAAAAGGAAAGATATTCCCATTTGAATGCAGAGTTCCAAAGAATAGCAAGGAGAGATAAGAAAGCCTTCCTCAGTGATCAATGCAAAGAAATAGAGGAAAACAACAGAATAGAAAAGACTAGAGATCTCTTCAAGAAAATCAGAGATATCAAGGGAACATTTCATGCAAAGATAGGCTCAATAAAGGACAGAAATGGTAGGGACCTAACAGAAGCAGAAGATATTAAGAAGAGGTGGCAAGAAAGCACAGAAAAACTATACAAAAAAGATCTTCATGACACAGATAATGATGATGGTGTGATCACTCACCTAGAGCCAGACATCCTGGAATGTGAAGTCAAGTAGGCCTTAGGAAGCATCACTACAAACAAAGCTAGTGGATGTGATGGAATTCCAGTTGAGCTATTTCAAATCCTGAAAGATGATGCTGTGAAAGTGTGGACTCAATATGTCAGCAAATTTGGAAAACTCAGCAGTGGTCACAGGACTTTAAAAGGTCAGTTTTCATTCCAATCTCAAAGAAAGGCAATGCCAAAGAATGTTCAAACTACCGCATGATTGCACTCATCTCGCACGCTAGTAAAGTAATGCTAAAAATTCTCCAAGACAGGCTTCAGTAATATGTGAACTGTGAACTTCCAGATGTTCAAGCTGGTTTTAGAAAAGGCAGAGGAACCAGAGATCAAATTGCCAACATCGCTGGATCATTGAAAAAGCAAGAAAGTTGAAAAAAATATATATTTTTGCTTTATTGATTATGCAAAAGCCTTTGACTGTGTGGATCACAATAAACTGTGGAAAATTCTGAAAGAGATGGGCATACCAGCCCACCCGACCTGCCTCTTGAGAAACCTATATGCAGGTCAGGAAGCAACAGTTAGAACTGGACATGGAACAACAGACTGGTTCCAAATAGGAAAAGGAGTACATCAAGGCTGTATATTGTCACCCTGCTTATTTAACTTATATGCAGAGTACATCATGAGAAATGCTGGGCTGGAAGAAGCACAGGTTGGAATCAAGATTGCCAGGAGAAATATCAATAACCTCAGATATGCAATGATACCACCCTTATGGCAGAAAGTGAAGAGGAACTAAAGAGCCTCTTGATGAAAGTGAAAGAGGAGAGTGAAAAGGTTGGCTTAAAGCTCAACATTCAGAAAACTAAGATCATGGCATCTGGTCCCATCACCTCATGGGAAATTGATGGGGAAACAGTGGAAACAGTGTCAGACTTTATTTTTTGGGCTCCAAAATCACTGCAGATGGTTTTCACAGCCATGAAATTAAAAGATGCTTACTCTTTGGAAGGAAAGTTATGACCAACCTAGATAGTATATTAAAAAGCATTAAATAAAAGAGAGACTTTACATTTACTTTTAGAAAAAGAGACATTACTTTGCCAACAAAGGTCCATCTGGTCAAGGCTATGGTTTTTCCAGTGGTCATGTATGGATGTGAGAGTTGGACTGTGAAGAAACCTGAGCGCTGAAAAATTGGTGCTTTTATACTGTGGTGTTTGAGAAGACTCTTGAGAGTCCCTTGGACTACAAGGAGATCCAACCAGTCCATCTTAAAGGACATCAGTTCTGGGTGTTCATTGGAAGGACTGATACTGAAGCTGAAACTCCAGTACTTTGGCCACCTCATGCGAAGAGTTGACTCATTGGAAAAGACCCTGATGCTGGGAGGGACTGGGGGCGGAAGGAGAAGGGGACAACAGAGAATGAGATGGCTGGATGTCATCACCAACTTGATGGACATGAGTTTCAGTAAACTCCTGGAGTTGGTGATGGACAGGGAGGCCTGGTGTGCTGCAATTCATGGGGTCGCAAAGAGTCGGACATGACTGAGCGACTGAACTGAACTACTATATATATATATATAAAACCCTAATAGATAAGCAATAAGGACTTACCATATAGCACAGTGAATTATATTCAATAACTTGTTATAACCTTCAATGGAAAATAATCTAAAAAATATATTTATAATATAAAATATATTATAATAAAAATATAATCTAAAAACCCCACATGCCCTTCAACAGTAGAAGAGATAAGTAAATTATTTCATAAATACATATACTATAGAGCAATAAAAATAAATAATATTCCAAAAGAGACACTAAAATATATGAACATGATAAATAGAAAGTTGAATTAAATAAAACTGATTTTTAAAATGCACAATAAATAATTCGATTTATTGAATTTCACAAACAGGCCAGATTAATCTACCTAAATTAAAGACCCATGGAATATATATCCATCCCACCTGTTCATGAAATACAGTGATACACATAGACTGAACTAGTAGTAGCACTGTTACCACCAGCACTTTTTGAGAAGATTAAAATAGATGTTTAGACTTGTTGACTTTTATCCTCATTCCACTATAGAACTGGAACTAAAACCAATCTTATAACTAGTAAGACTCACTTAAAAATGATGCAAAAATCACAGAAAATTCAGAGAATACATATTTTTATTATTTTCTTTAATGTAAACATGACAAAAGCCAAAAGGGGACTTAGAGTAATTTGCTGTTTGATTCATTTGTAGCAACAAGGAGTCAAACACTTGAAGCTGATACTGACATGTTGCTTGGAATAAGTGATGTTGAATAGCCAAAATAATCTTGAGAAAAAAGAACAAAGCTGGTGACACCATGCTCCCTGATCTCAAACTATAACACAAAGCTTCAATAATCAAAACAGTATGGTATGTTCAGGAAACAGACACAGATTAATGGAACAGAAATGAGTGATCAGAAATAAACCCATGCATACATGGACAATTCATTTTCAACAAAGGAGCAAATATTATACAATGGAGGAAGAATAGTTTCTTTAATAAATAGTGTTGGGAAAACTTGGTAGCCAAACACACACAAAAGAATTAAACTAGACCATATTTTTTACCATACACAAAAATTAACTTATTAAAGACTTGAATATAAGACCTGAAATCAGAAACATGAGGAAATTTTGCAGGATGAAAGAGGTGTTCATTATTTTGACTGTGGTGATGCTTTTACAGGTGTAGACATGTGTCAAAATTTACCAAACTGTGTACTTTAAATATGTGCAATTTATTATGTCAATTATGCCTCAATAAAGCTGTGTTTTTTTTCAATAAAGCTCTTTTAAAAATTGGAAAAAAAAAAAGACCTGAAATCATAAATTCACTGGAAGAAAACACAGGCAGTAATCTCACTGATGTCAGTCTTTTAGTAATGTTTTTATCAATTTGACTCCAAAGGCAAGGCAAACAAAAGCTAAAATGAAGAAATGGGATTACACAAAGCTTAAAATCTTCTGCATAGAGAAGGAAATCATCATCAAGATAGAGATTTTTAAGGATCAATATGTGTGAAAGAAATGGGGAGGAACAGTACTGAGTAAAAGATCTGAAAATCCTTAGCCTACTTGGTAAATATACCTGGAGTGGATATAGCCCATTAGAATTGTCCTGCATCTCAATAGTATGGTCTGCACTTTACACCTCACTTTGATCAGTAACAAGATCAGTCTGTCTTGGAAAAGTTGACTTCAGGCAGTGCAGTTCTCCACAGCTAAGACAAATACTGAAGAGCTTCTGACTGCCAATTGCATTTTCTCCAAGTGGGCAGCAAGACTTATGTCTATATATCATGCACCCAAATCCACATAGATCTCCTGTAGTTAAGCCAACATATGTGCCACAGCAGCTGTGACTGAAAATACTGCTTGTTTGAGGTTTCAATAGTCTACAGACAACCGTTTTCAGGAACTATTTAGTTTCTACAGGGACCAGACTGGTAAATTAAACAGAACTATAATGAGAAGCACCAACCTGGCATGTTTTTAATAATTTCACTAATCTTTGTCATCACCACCAGCACCCCCTTAACTTCTCCCCAGCATGCGCACAGGATGCAGTATTATTTAATTTACTAATATTTTTATTAGCAAATGGTGGGATAGTCTCAGAGACTTGCACTCAGTCTTGCTCTGTATGAAAGGTCTTACCTCACAGATCAAGGATCCTAAGAGGAGGCTGCATCAAGTGTTAAGCACCTAAATCCAAATTATGAATACAGACCAGGAAAATGATCACCTGTTTGGTCCATAGACCCAGTAGACCACCATATGGTCAACTTTGGCCAGGACTCCATTTACCACTTGGCCCGATATTATGTTTACATTCTAACAGAAGCACCCTGGTCTCTCAGTAACAAATCCACTCAGAATTTTTTACAAAAGTCCTCAAAAAGTCTAGGTGTTCCCCTTTTCTCAGTATACTGTAGCCCAATTAAATGGTCATAGAACTCTTTGGGGGAAGAATTGGGGTAATCATTACCATATATAATCAGGGTTTTCCAGAGCAGCTCTTCTGTTAAATAGATTGCAGGTCTAAACTTAAGCTCACATTTAGAAATGGACAAGAGATCCATGAACTTTTTTTGAGACATTTGCCTTCAGATCTCTTGTTTTGCATTCTGAATTTATTCTTTTTGCAGAAAGTAAGTAACATTCTGCTTTTGTCTATCAGTGTATCTTTCTCTCGTGAGATTACTATGTTCTAGGATCCTTCTGCATAACTCTCTGCAGTTCAGATCCCCTTTACTGAAACTGTGACCTCTCTAGTTACAATAATTGTCACACCTAGCTTCTGGCAGCTAGATTCTGCCACTTGTCCTCTATTGTGTTAGTGCGTTATCAGCCCAATAGTTAATGAACTAACTTATGTAACAGCCTCTTCTACTGTTACCTAGGACCTGCAGAGGAATGCCAAAACCAAATTTTTAGTGATGCTGGGGCTCCCTCACAATCCATTCCTTATATTTTGGTAAATGGTGTATACTTTGGGATCTACCATAGAACAGACTCATCTGGAGACTTCCTGATTTCAAGCAGCTCACTTGAAATTATACTGCTCTCAGCAGTATAATTTCTACTCCCAACATTTGGCACAACAATTATGACATTTCAACTTCTATCAATATGAACCATCACCTTTTCTTACTTCTAGGAACCATTCTAGTAGTGAGTTTGCATTAAAACTACTATTGAAATTGCATTAACTTCATTTTATTGGCATAATAACTTTTCTGATAGTTCTGTTTTTCTTCAAATAGAAGAAAATAGTTCAATTGTTCTTCAAATAAGCTAATAACAAGCCTGGTAGATTTAAAGATGTTTTTTCTTTTAGATTTGCCTAGTTTTTACCCCCCAAAAATCTGTTATTATTCAAATTTACCTTAAATTTCACTGACCTATCTTGTAAATGTCTTTCAGGATTCTCTGTCACTGTATTTTTAGTATCCAAGAATAATTGCCTGCCAATTACATTTGCTTAATCAAAGTTTGAAATTGCCTGTCTTTCTTCTGAATAAAGTTGCTCAAATGGCCCATCCCTTGCTACCATTTATTTTCTCAGATGTATGAAGAGATTGTGTATATATACTTCTTGAAAAATAAGTGAAAATTTAAAAATCTTGAAAGGAATAATGGTGATCAGTTTTCAACAGTCTTTCTTCATGTTTATATCTTATTTTCTGGATTATTTAAAATATAACAAATAATGTCTTATGTCTTTAATAAGACAAAGAAAAAAGTGCTGAATAGCTTCTACTTTTATAGTAGATTAAGAACTACCTTCAGTTCAGTTGCTCAGCATATCTGACTGTTTGTGACCCCATGGACTGCAACACGCCAGGCCTCCCTGTCCATCACCAACTCCCGGAGTTTACTCAAACCCATGTCCATCCAGTCGGTGATGTCATCCAACCATCTCATTCTCTTGTCCCCTTCTCCTCCTGCCTTCAATCTTTACCAGCATCAGGGTCTTTTCAAATGAGTTAGTTCTTTGCAACAAGTGGCCAAAGTATTGGAGTTTCAGCTTCAGCATCAGTCCTTCCAATGAATATTCAGGACTGACTCCCTTTAGTATTGACTGGTTGGATCTCCTTGCAGTCCAAGGGGCTCTCAAGAGTCTTCTCCAACAACACAGTTCAAAAGCATTACTTCCTTGGTGCTCAGCTTTTCTCTGTGATGTCCAACTCTCACATCCATACATGACTAATGGAAAAACCTTAGCTTTGACTAAATGGACCTTTGTCGGAAAAGTAACATCTCTGCTTTTTAATATGCTTCTTAGGTTGGTCATAGCTTTTCTTTCAAGAATAAGTTTCTTTTAATTTCATGGCTGCAGTCACCATCTGCAGTGATTATAGAGTCCACAAAAATAAAGTCTGTCACTGTTTCCATTGTTTCCCCATCTATTTGCCCTGAAGTGATGGGACCGGATACCATGATCTTAGTTTTTTAAATGTTGAGTTTTAAGCCAGCTTTTTCACTCTCATCAAGAGGCTCATTTGTTCCTCTTCACTTTCTGCCATCAGGGTGGTGTCATCTGCATATCTGAGGTTATTGATGTTTCTTCTAGCAATTTTTATTCCAACTTGTGCTTCATCCAGCCTAGCATTTTACATGATATACTCTGCATATAAGTTCAATAAGCAGAATGAAAATATAAAGTCTTGATGTTCTCCTTTCCAATCTGGAACTGCCTCATTGTTCCATGTCCGGTTCTAACTGTTGCTTCTTGACCTGCACACAGATTTCTAAGGGGCCAGGTAAGGTGGTCTGGTATTCCTATCTCTTTCAGAATTTTACAGAGTTTGTTGTGATCCACACAGTCAAAGGCTTTGACGTAGTCAATAAAGCAGTAGTAGATGTTATTCTGGAACTCTCATGCTTTTTCTTTGATCCAACAGACTTTGGCAATTTGATCTCTGGTTCCTCTGCCTTTTCTAAAACCAGCTTGAACATCTGAAAGTTCTTGGTTCCTGTACTGTTGGAGCCTCGCTTGGAGAATTTTGAGCATTACTTTGTTAGCCTGTGAAATGAGTGCAATTGTACAGTAGTTTGAACATCCTTTGGCATTGCCTTTCTTTGGGATGGAATGAAACCTGACCTTGAACTACGTTGGCAAGTGCTAAATATATAGAAACTTAAGAAGCATGGTTAGCTTTTCATTTTTTTAAATGGATTTTTTTTCCAGAATGTACTGAATAGCTACTTGCTGTTATTTGTCCTCACTACTTCATTACATTATATTATGTTGTTCTAATTTGTACTCAATAACTATTGGTTGAAGTGAAGTTTATTGAACTGTATCTTTTAAAAAGTAAATCAAATTGTCTTCTTTTTTTTCTACCCTTCATTTCTTCCATTCTTTACATTCATTTTTAAATTTATATTTCTCAGAAGTCTTCAATAATTTACCTACAAGTCAGATTTTTAAAATTCTTTTTACAAGTTGAAGAAAAAAAATATGTTTCAAGTCTCATTTTATAGAAGGCAATTACATATAATGGTTGCTTTTCTCTATTTGGTATCCTGAGAATATAGTTCAATAGAGTTTTGAAAATTCTCATTACTCTTTCTGGCAATCATTCTGGTGATTCTTTGTCTTTGCTGACTTAATTTTCTGAGTCTTTTCATTGAGTTTATGGCTTTGGCTGCTGTGATGAGATGCAAAATGAATAGGCAAGACTTAAAAACAGATTTTATAAAGGTTAAAGAAGTCCAGCATTCATTTCAACTTCCAGTAATGTAATATACCCTATCAGGCATGCTAATTCAGAAATCCTTACCCTAGTGCCAGACAGTTAAAATGAATATGTTAGCATGAATATTCATGACTGCGTTGAGAATTGAAAATTGTGTGATGTTCAACTTTTTCTAGTTGCTTTCCAAAAATTCTATTTTCATGGCCCTCCTTGGTTGTCATTACTTGAAAGAAAAAAGTTAATAGCCCATCGTCAGTTTTTTTTTAAAGGTTTAAACAAAGTTTAGCAGAATGTAGGTAATTTGATGATATTTCCACTTACAAAAGATGGTTTTCTCCATTTTAACCTTTGAGGATGAAGTCAAAGCATAGCTTTGTATAGAGAGACAGTAAGTGTCTGACAGTTTTGTAAATGAAATGAATTAATCTGTTTTGCTTTATTCTCAGTATTTGCTTTAGGTTAGAGCATGTAAGAAAGACTTGGGGTAAAGTAAAAATAAATCATTGCTCTTTGGAAGTTTGAAGGAGGTAGGAGAGATCTCATTCTTTTTCCTCCTAAATACTTTTCTAGGCCAGTGGTTGTCAACTATGTAGATCAAAGTAGTACCTTTGAATAATAGGAGGGCCAATACAAAGGGAATTTTAATTGCATCATTTACTCACTTCCACATGACTCACCCCCATTGTTTGAAGAAACTTGTTTGTTTTCTATGCAGCATAGAATCCATATACCTCATAGGCAACAAGTAAACAAACAAACAAAAATAACCCATTTTTCATATTTCTTTGTTAAATAGACATTTAGTAGTAATTAGGCCAACATTGATAGGGCATTCCTAAGGCTACTTATGACAGATTTATGTATTCCAAATTTTTCAAAAAATGACAAAAAATATTAGTCTATCTGGATAGCTTATTGTTTCCTCTATTAGGTCAAAATACACTGTGAAATAAATTATTAATATAATAGAATGGACAAAGACAAACTCAAGCATAGATTGATGGACTAATATTTTAAAAGTAAATTTTAGATATTCAGTACTGGAATAACACAGAGAAAATCCTACTATATTCAGTTAGTACATTAAAATAGAAGTAACAATTGATAATATGTTCTGCTGTAAGCTATTTGTTGTGCAACTTGGAATTTCCAAAACAAAAGTTAAAAGGGCATAATTAAATTTAGATATTAATCGTGGACTTGTAAAACTAATCAAGTCTCCTATTTTAGAACTATATTTTTACATCATTTCTTTCTAGAAGTTCCTTAATCCTTTCTTCTCAATTCAATATAAGCCACTTTGTATAAATTGGTTCAAGTTCACTTTCATGGTCATTAATTAACTAAATATAAAGCCTTTAATGTATGAGTCAGAGGCATTTTCTTTTCTACTGATTGTCTAGGAAAAAGGTTTAGTATCTATTGTTTTGAGATTGATTGGGTGATTAGATGACTTTTGGAAATTAACAAGAAACTATTTCTTAACAGCAACTTTTTTTCTGAGACTAAGTACCACAAAATATTACATTAAAACTTGTGAGACTAGCAAAATAAGAAAGGTAATTTATGAGGACACACTTTTGATGACATCTAAAACTGTGACTTACACAAACACCTTCTTTACCTATTGGCTGAGCACTAATACATTTTCCGAAGGGGTCTAGCTACAGCTTTTCTTCATTGCTATAAGTGTTTACATAGAATCAGGAATCAAGAAATTCTTCCAATAGTTTAGTCAATTATCTAAGAGATGATTAAATTAGCATATTTTTTTGATTTTTTTCAAATTTAAACATTTCAGTATCTTTAGCAAAGAGAGCGCCAAACATTATGTGAAGTTTGGAGATTAGAATTATATTTTCTATGTAATGCATCCATTTGGTAAATCATCAATAGCAGAAAAAACAGAATTATAAACTAATGTAATGAAAAAATCCTTTTGACATTATTAGGTCATCTCCAGTTATGTACGTTATGAAAGTGAAAGTTACTCAGTTGTGTCTCTTTGCAGTCCCATAGACTGCAGCCTGACAGGCTCCTCTGTCCATGGAATTCTGGCAAAAAAACTGAAGTGGGTAGCCATTCCTTTCTCCAGGAGATCTTCTGGACTTAGGGATCAAATCAAGCTCTCCTGCCTTACAGGCATATTCATTACCCTCTAAGCCGCCAGGGAAGCCCATGTTTGGTTATATATGGTGCCAATGTTTTTGTTCTGACAGTGGGCAACTTCAAGAGGTAAAGCGATATTTATCACACAGGTGGTAGGAAGAGGATGAATTTTGTGCTTTTTCGGGTATGTTGTTTCTTAAATAAAGGTTCCAACACACTTTGACTCCTTCTGGTCTTTCTACTTTTATTCCCTTTGTAGCCATTCTTTTAATCCACATGGTCTCTCCGTAGATTTATTTTCTATTTCTCACCAGTGGTTATATCATTTCCTTTCTACAAGTCTTTAAGCATGTGCTTTCAATTATTTTTGCTTTGCTTGGTGATTCAACTGTTGATCACAATTCTCCAGGAAAAGCTTACAGTCACTGTGAATGTTAATGAGAGTTAGATGATTTTGATTCTCTATTTTGATCACTGATTTGTTTTTTAATTCCTATGTACTCATTAACCCACAACTGCAAGTCAATAACTCAGTTGTGGCGAGGTTTTAAATGAATAGCTGGACCTTGATTTCTTATCTGTTTAGAGATTCTCCTACTGCTTCTCTGGTATCTTTGATTGCTGTGGGCAGCAGCAGCAGAAGGCAAATGAGTACTGAGGTCTTGAGGAATCCTCAGTCACTTTGCCTAAGTGGAAATCCATTGCTAACAGTGAATTTTGTTCTCCTCAAAGTTTTGTGGCTATCACAGTGTAGAGGTATACGGGTGTTCTGGAGCAGGAGAAGGAAGATGCAGGAAAGAGGATGAAAATTAAGTGTGTAGAGAAGTATAGGGTAGTAATGAATAGCAGAGAATTAAAACACAGGATTTATTTTCTCCGCCTGATAACAACAGGCAATGAAGAAAGCCAAGTAAATGCTAATTAAATATATTAATTTTTTCTTAATTTCTTTTTTTGTAACACATTGGCTATAAAATACAACTGAATTAGACATATCTCTACCATAGAAATATGAATATTTGCTATTTTCTAAATTCATGTAAATTATGTTTACCTTAAACATTTTACATACAAATTGAATATGTCCACAATGCAACTGGGCTGTCCATGGTATGCTTTAAGATGCTTCTTTACACATTATCACTCTCCCTGTCCGCAGGTCTCTATACAGCACTAGCTAATGAATAATTAAAAACATCATGTCTAATAAATAAATGGATTTGTTTTGATAATAGTGAAATATAAATATAACTTATTATTTTTATTTTTTATTTTGCTTATTCTGTATTATGTAGTTTCAACACAAATCTATATTAAAGCAGATTTTTAAAAACCCTGCTAATATGCTTGATACTATCAAAAAATGAGTCTTTGTTTTAACTTTACCTTAAATTAGGCTGAGTTAGCATGTTTGCATCAGGTATTTTGGGCACACAATGTACAAAATATGTATCAAAATCTAAGAATTTAGTCAATTTAATCCTGAAGACAATATACTAGCAATAATAAAATAACACATATAGTTTTGAATGCTATAGTTTCTTAGTTTCTGCCAAATGATTTAATGTTGTCTCAAAGGTTAGTGGAGTGCACTCTCCAATTAAGTGACACTTGGCAACAAGAATGCAAGTTGCTTCAGTATATAAGAGATTAAAGTTTTCTGATATCTTTGGCATCAAAAGGGATTTTAAAATGTTTTATTGATGCTCAAAAATAGCACAGTAGGCAAATTAAGTTTTGATCAAATGTTCATTGTAACTAAATATTAGATATAACAGTGTATTGAAATGTTATTTTAGAATAAATGTTATCTTTATTTTGATTTAGAAATAATCTGCAACAGGTCAAGAAAATATCAATCCAATCAATGAAGTAGGCAAAACAGAAAGAATAAATGGATATTAAAGTAATATAGATGTGTTTTTTAAACTAAATATGAAATTTTAAGCATGTGTACTCCAATAGAGAAAGATGTGAAGAATCTTCCTAATACTATTAGCTTCTCCTAAAACTTGGCTCAACAAAATAAAACATACAACCCAGTTATCGTTCTATTCAAATTAAATACAGAAAGTTTTCAGCACAAAAGACTAGTACAAAATGAAACAACCAACATTCTGATCCAAAGCAAATCATCTACAAATGAAGAAAGAATTTCTTTTATTTTTCCCTCACAAAATCCTATCTTTCAAATTATTTTTAAAAATATATCTTTTAACTAGAGATTATCATATTTAGTGAAGTAGTCAGAAAGAAGACGACAAATACAACATGATATCACTTATATGTGAAATCTAAAATATGGCACAAATGAACCTATGTACAAAACAGAAACAGACTCAGAGAGATTTGTGATTGCCAAGGAGTTGGGGGTTGGGGGACAAATGGACTGGGTGTTTGGGATTAGCAGATGCAAGCTACTGCATATAAAATATCAACATATAAACAACAAGATCCTACTGTTTAGCACATGGAACTATATTCAATATTTATATCCTTTCCCATTATGTTTTATCCTTCATAAACCAAAATGTAAAAGGATATAAAAATGTATACATATGTATAACTGAATCACTTTGCTCTAGAGCAGAAAGTAACACAACATTGTAAATCAGTACTTCAGTAACTTAAAATATAACTAAATAAGTTAAAATATAGTTTTATTGGAACACAGAAAAATATAATGTGTCATGTGTAAAAAGCCTATATGAAAACTCACATCAGCTACTGTGTTAAGGACTTAAGAAATTAAAAATTATAATCATGTCCTGTAAATTTTTAATCTACTAGCACCTAGAACTACACATCCTGGAATGAGAAGTCAACTGGGCCTTTGGAAGCATCACTACCAACAAAGCTAGTAGAGGTGATGGAATTCCAGTTGAGCTATTTCAAATCCTGAAAGATAATGCTGTGAAAATGCTGCACTCAATATGCAGCAAATATGGAAAACTCAGCAGTGGCCACAGGACTGGAAAGATCAGTTTTCATTCCAACCCCTAAGAAAGGCAATGCCAAAGAATGCTCAAACTACCACACAATTGCACTCATCTCACACACTAGTAAAGTAATGCTAAAAATTCTCCAAGACAGGCTTCAGCAGTACGTGAACTGTGAACTTCCAGATGTTCAAGGTGGTTTTAGAAAAGGCAGAGGAACCAGAGATCAAATTGCCAACATCCGCTGGATCACTGAAAAAGCAAGAAAGTTGAAAAAAAAAATCTATTTTTGCTTTATTGATTATGCAGAAGCCTTCGACTGTGTGGATCACAATAAACTGTGGAAAATCTGAAAGAGATGGAAATACCAGACCACCTGACCTGCCTCTTGAGAAACCTATATGCAGGTCAGGAAGCAACAGTTAGAATTGGACATGGAGCAACAGACTGGTTCCAAATAGGAAAAGGAATACGTCAAGGCTATATATTGTCACTCTGCTTATTTAACTTCTATGCAGAGTACATCATGAGAAATGCTGGACTGAAAGAAGCACAAGCTGGAATCAAGTTGCCCGGGAGATATGCAGACACCACCCTTATGGCAGAAAGTGAAGAGGAACTAAAGAGCCTCTTGATGAAAATGAAAGAGGAGAGTGAAAAAGTTGGCTTAACACTCAACATTCAGAAAACTAAGATCATAGGATCCGGTCCCATCACTTCATGTCAAATAGATGGGGAAAGAGTGGAAACAGTGGCTGACTTTATTTTTCTGGGTTCCAAAATCACTGCAGATGGTATGGTAATTGCAGCCATGAAATTAAAAAGACACTTACTCCTTGGAAAGAAAGTTATGACCAACCTAGACAGCATGTTAAAAAGCAGAGACATTATTTTGTCAGCAAAGGTCCATCTAGTCAAGGCTATGGTTTTTCCAGTAGTCATATATGGATGTGAGAGTTGGACTATAAAGAAAGCTGAGCACAGAAAAATTCATGCTTTTGAACTGTGGTTTTGGTGAAGACTCTTGAGAATCCGTTGGACTGCAAGGAGATCCAACCTGTCCATCCTAAAGGAGATCAGTTCTGAATATTCATTGGAGGGACTGATGTTGAAGCTGAAATGCCAATACTTTGGCCACCTGATGTGAACAGCTGACTCATATGAAAAAACCTTGATGCTGGGAAAGATTGAAGGCAGGAGGATAAGGGGATGACAGAGGATGAGATGATTGGATGGCATCACCGACTCAATGGACATGAGTTTGGGTAAACTCCAGGAGTTGGTGATGGACAGGGAGGCCTGGCGTGCTGCGGTTCATGGGGTCGCAAAGAGTCTGACATGACTGAGCCACTGAACTGAAGTATCTTTATATTTAGATTTTTATTCCATCTTCACAGTAATTTTATAGTTCTTAACTTTAGAGGTCATTCTAAGTTGAAGTTAGTGCTAACCACATCCATAGCCTAATAGAGATTCTTGTGTGTAAAAATCAATGATATAGCTTAAGATGTGTCCAGCAACCTCTGAGAATCATTTCACATACAATTTTATTTAAAATTACATCACAGTGACTTCACCCCAAGTTTTTCTCAAATCCTTTTATCATTAAAATGAATTTAATACAGTAAAAAAAATCCAGTAATTTTATTCTTATGAATCTTAATTACACTTGTGTTATTGTTAGTGTAAAGAAAAGCATGCCTCATTTATTATAATGAATAGACTATATAAGGGTAATATATTTTGATTCATACAATTAAAATGCTAAAAATAAATACTGCAGAGACAAAGTTTTTATGAAGAGACAAATTCAGCCTTTTAAAAGTTGGTGGAGTAGAAAAACTTTAAATTGTTTAAATTTAGGTTTTTGAGTAATTACATAATGCTAAATTTGAATAACTAATCATGAGTTATTCTATATCTTCCCTTAATATTGTACGATAGGTGCTGACATTTTTAGATATTGTATTTTAACAATTAGCCATTCAAGTTAGAGAATATTCTTTAAAAACATAAAAATTAAGAAAATTTTATAAATATATCTTTCTATTTCTAACTTATTTTGATGCTGGTCTTTTTGTTTAGTTGGGTGTGTGATTAAGTCACTCTTCATTTCTGTTAATTTTTTTTAACTTATTTCATATCTATTAGCATTTTCCAGGTAAGAATACTGGAGTGGGTTGCCATTTCCTTCTCTAGGGGATCTTCCTGACCCAGGGATCAAACCCAGGTCTCCCGCATTACAGGCAGACTCTTTACCATTTGAGCCACCAGGGAATTCCATTTTAAGATTGCATAATCTTAAATAAAATTACTTTGTCAGATATATATATCTGCTATATATACATATAATTTAAATTTAATAATAATTGCCTAAAATTCAAATGTAATGGATTATGCTAATCCATACCCCTAATGAGTTTATGACATGATATTCCAAATCTGAATACTGCCTAGTCACATAATATATCCCTGGGCTTCTGAGAAACATAAAAATGTTCTGGAGGCCTCACTACCACCATAATTCCACTCCATGTAAAGTTTTCCTGGATAACCAGACATATAACTACAGAGGAAACTAAGGAAGAGTTTATAATCTTAGTTTATGGATTATAGTTTACAATCTATTATAAATTTATAAGTTTATAATAATCAATCTGGTCTATCATTAATGTACCTATAAGCAATACATTATTTGTTTATAAGAACACAGTATACAAACACAATAATGAAGTGTCAATGGTAGGCATTGGGTTGGCTGAAATGACAGACACCTTTATGGCAATTCACATAGCTTATACTCACTTAAATAAATAAAAATAAAATCAGTACTGTCAGATTGTCAGCAACATTATGTCATATGAGGCAAGCTACAAAACTGTACAGCTCACTAGGAGAAGAACATGGGCCCATGGATGGGCCTGATGAGACAATGAAAAAGTAAATTCTTGCTAGAAAGCAGAACTAAGGACTACCTGATGGACTAATAATGGCATATACTCTAGTATTGGGATGCAACCTTTCCAGTTCTTATTCAGTAGGATTTTGTCAGGGCTGCGAATTAACTACTGCTGAGTTTATCACATTCTCCTCTTTTCTGAATGGGCATTTTTACTGTATATATAACATTTTTTACTTAACCATTGTACATGGGGAGTTGCTGAGAAAATAGATCACCTGTCAGTTTATGTGTTAACTGAAAAGTTAAACTCGACATATACAGAAGACTGGGCACTACATGGGATCCTAGATTTGAGGTGGATGTAGAATTTCAGATACACCTCTTAGGCAAATCATCATGTGGTAGTTTCTTGGAATATTTTTTAGGAAGAAACTGGTATGTATGCCTTGATCCTTACCTTTGGACTGTAAATACTGGATTTGAAACTTGATTTTTCATGAAAATAAAGGACATATTAGGAAACAGTGGAATAGAATGCCTCAGGTAGATTGTATCTCTGGAGAACTAATGGAGCAGCCTACTCTCAATAAATCTATTTCTGAACTATTACATATTTTGAAATATTACATATTTTGAAAACAAAATAAAATTCTACAAGGTTTAAGCCAATGTTATTTTTCTTCCCACAACTCATACTCAAACCTAATCCTGATTGGTGACACTGATCATGTATTAGGCCTGAAGAAGTTAGTGAAATTAAAATCAAACAGGAAAAAATAAAATGTGAATTGCACGGCACAGGAGTGCTGTGATATAAGTTAAGTGCATTCATTTATTTTTTTTAAATTAATTTTTATTGAAGTATAGTTGCTTTACAACATTATGTTAGTTTCCACTGTAGCCCAGAATGAATCAACTATACATATACATATGTTTCTTGTTTTGTTTAGTCACTGAGTTGTGTCTCTTTGTGATCACATGGACTGTAGCCTGCCAGGCTCCTCTGCCCATAGGATTTTCCAGGCAAAAATACTGGAGTGGACTGCCATTTCCTTCTCCAGGGAATCTTCCTGATCCAGAAATCCAACCTGTCTCCTGCATTGCAGGTAGATTTTTTTTTAACCACTGAGCCACCTGGGAAGCCCCGCATATAGATATATCCCACCCTTCTGGACTTCCTTTTCATTGAGGTCATCACAGTGGATTAAATAGTCCCCTGTGCTATACAGAATATTCTCATTAGTTATCTACTTTATGTATGGTATAAAGAGCACATATGTGTCATCCCAGTCTCTCAATTCCAGTGAATGCATTTCTAAAGTGCCCATTGTCCTCTATCACAAGACCTAAAGTTAGAGGATGTGTCAAAACAAGAAGATATGGAAATAACCCCTCATGTACTCCATTACCAATTTTTGAATCAGCATTAGCATCTAGGATGAAAAGAAACTATGCAATTATATGTTTTCTGCCCACACCTTCATGTAGAAGGGTGAAGAGGTAGGAAAACAAGATGAGATGCAGAGTGAACTATAACTCAATTCTATAGTTGTAAAGCAACTACAAAACATAAATAGATAAGCACAGAAAAGTAAATTCTGATCCACAAAATAAGAACACATAATGAGTTATTTCATTCTAATTCAATTACTCAACTAAATGCCTAGGTCACTTAAAACCAGCAACGAAAACAGAAACTCAAATGGAGTTTAAGTTATTGAGCCAGATGAGGACACAACATATAAAAAAACCTGGGGGAAGTGATTTCAGTATATAGAGAAATCAAATAGAAAAAAAAGTATACTGGATGTAATGGCTTATACATAGTAATGTATCTCTTTCTAGGAAGACTGAATGACAGAAGCAATCATTTAAACCTTTAATACCAGAAAAACAAGGTTAATTCTAAAGAACAAACTTTGAAGTTAACAGTGAGCAGAATTTTACACTGCCTATCTGAATAAGTATTTCTACATTTCAATGTATTGTCCACTCATTTATTTCATTCAGTTATTTTATACACATTTTTTAGCATATTCTGGAATAGTGATAGGATCTGGTGAGCAATATAAGGAGGAAAAACAGACATAGACCTTTCCTGAGTGAAACTTTCTCTCTAAACAAACATATCAATATAAAGAGCAACTGTGATAAGTGTCATTAAGAAGAAATGCTATTCTAAGTGCACAAAAGAAAATTTAGCCTTTTGTGGGGGTAAGATAAAGCTTCCCTATGGTTGAGTGTCAAGTTGAAGGATGAGTAGAACTTAGTTATACAACTAGAGAAATAAAATAAAATTTCAGATAGAAACAAAAGCATACAGAGGAGACGCTATGGGGGTCATGAGTAAAAGTAGATATAAAAGTCTATATAAAAGTATATAAAAGAACAGTATAGCAGAAGCTGATTCTGGAAGTCAGCTACTGGTAAGCACATTTAAACAGCAGCTTCAAACTCTTAAGAAAATATTGAAGACATGAATTCTAATTTTCAGTACATGGTAGGCTAGTTCACATAGAAGCATCTTCGTGTGAGGGAAAAAAACATATTTAATTCAAAATTCTAGATAAAATTTGAAAATATGATTTTCAAAAATTAATTAATGATCTGAAAATCAAATTAGCCAGACAAAAAAGAGAGAGGGAAAATCCTGAGATGTAAGCAAGATGCTCAAAAGTAGGTGCTTCGCTCGATTAAATCAAACTGTGAAACTGAAGTGTGATTTTTATGCACTGGAAGAGGAGAGTGGGGCTCAGCATCATATTTATGCTTATCCACATTGCCACCACCTTCAGAATAGGAATAAATCAAAAGTAAACCACCAGCACTCTCACCTTCTGCAGGGGACTATAGGAGACTTATACTGAGATTGAATGAATGGTGAAAAATCAATTTTTAAAAAGCTTAAGAGATATAGAGGAACCTGGTGGGCTACAGACCATGGTGTCGCAGAGTCGAACACGACTGAGTGGCTAAGCAAAGCACAGGACAGCACAAGAGATATAACACCTTCAAACTTCTATGTGTCCTAAAACATATCCTCCATACATTAAAACAAAAATGGTCATATAAAAATTAATAGGTAAATCATAGATTGAGTTTCTAACACATCTTTAGTCATTAATGAAATTTTAAAAAGACAAAATAGATTAGCAAAGATTAAAAAAATCTGAAATGACTAAAGTCATACAGAATTTGTTCTCTGAGTGCAATGCAATTAAGCTACGAGTCAACTGTAAAATAAATAAGTAGAACATTCTGAAGGACTTTAGAGAACTGAAGTTGGGGAGCATGAGCAAGATGATGAAATAGAAAGCCCTCTCCTCCTTCTCACAGACACAATAACTCAACAATACAGGAGCCAACTCCTTTTGTGAGAAACCCAGAGACCAGTTGGAAGGTTTCTGTACTCTGGGCAAGCATGAAACCAGTCACACTGAAGCTGGTAGAAAAATTTATGGTATACTTTCTCTGTAACTCCTCTTCCAAGTGCAGTACCATATAATCACATAATCAGAAGGAAACTGAACACCCAGCTTCTCCCAAGGGAAGAAGAGAACTAGGCAGTCCATCCAACATCTGACTTTTTCAAGGGACTGGTTAATATCATGCCTGAATCTATACACGAATAGCAAAGGGCCTCTTAGCTGGGTGCTGTTAAGAACAAAGGAGACAGTCTGGACTAATACACACTTAGTGGCTATAGACCCTCCCTCCAGTTCATCACAGAAACAGCAGGCAACCCTCCCACACAACCCCCGCAAATCCCAGCTTCTCCCTAAGAAGGTAATGATTTGGAACACCATCCAACATTTCAGTTTTTCAGGAGGCTGCCAAAGGGACAAGATTCCAAACCATGTGTTAGAGCAGAGGGGACCTGACATTCTTGACCTGGGGGCAACTGAGAACAAAGGTGATGGTTCAGAGGAGTATTCAGTCACCATCAGAGCCCCTGTGATACGGTCAGGAAAACTCACAGCCTCTGGCATATCTTGGGCAGGGCGAGAGAACGCTGAAACATGGATATCCAACATCCAGAATTTTCAGAGGGCTTCCCAAGAGGCTAGCCTCTGTTTCGTCTGTCTCAGAGTGCTGGTGGGAAATGAACAATCTAGATATCTAGGGCCTGCTGAGAACCAAAAAAAATAAAAAATAAAAAACCAGTTCGGTGGTATGACGCTACTGCAGAGAACCTACTGTACAACAGACATGAGAAGCAGCAAGTGAGGATGTAAGCCTGAATAAGAAACCAGAAGATCCTTCTAAGTATTAATTTACACAGTCTAGCAAATACACATCCACAGAAAAACTGGGAGAAGCTGCCAGAACTTCTAGCAGAGCTGAATGGAAATGGTCTTCCTTTGTAGGAAGCCAGTCGAGAACAACTGGAAAAGGTGTCTGGTTTTTGATGTGTGTTTTTTTCCCCCCCCAAACTCACGAACATCCACACAAAGTGTCAAGGAAAATGAAGAAACAGGAAAATGTAGTCCAAGCAAAGGAACACAAGAAATCTCAAAAAACTGATCCTAAAGATATGGAGATGTAGGGGCCTCCCTGGTGGCCCAGTGGTGAACAGTCCGCTTGCCAGCGCAGGGGACATGGGTTTGATCCTTGGTCCAGGAGGATCCCGCATGCTGCAGTGGGCTGGGCCTGTGTGCCACAACTCCTGAGTCCACCAGCCTAGTCCAGTCTGTGTTCTGTAACAAGAGAAGCCACTGCAATGAGCAGCCTGTGCAACAAAACTAGAGAGTCGCCCCTGCTTGCCATAGCTAGAGAAAACCCTTGCACAGTGACAAAAGCCCAGCAGAGCCACAAAGTTAAAATAAATAAATTGGACACAGTTAACATTTTGGGGAGAATTTCCTTGTGATCCAGTGGTTAGGACTCTAGTGCTTTCATTGCTGAGGGCCCAGATTCAATCCCTGGTTGAGAAACTAAGATCCTTGTAAGCCATACAATGTAGCCTAAAAAAAAAAAGAGAGAGAGAGAGAGAAAGAGAGAATCTATGTTGAAGAAGGAAATGGCAACACACTCCAATATTCTTGCCTGGGAAGTCCAATGGACAGAGAAGCCTGGCAGGCTGCAGTCCATTGAGTCGCAAAGAGTCAGACAGACTTAGTGAGTAAATCACATAAATTATCTAACAGAGAATTTAAAAAACTGCCATAAAATACTCAGTGAAATCAGAAAAATAATGTATAAACAAAGCGATTATTTCAATAAGAGAAAATCGTCTTTAAAGGCCAAAGAGAAATTATGGTGCTTAAGAATACAATAAAGGGACTGAAAAATTCACCAGGTTTAAAGAGCAGACAAGATTAAGCAAGAGATGGTGAACAAAAATGCAGGTCATCTGAAACTGTCTTTCCTGTTCTCTTCAACGCATCTTTCCTCATTTCTGTACTCACCTGACTGCTATAATCTCTCATCTGGGTTCTGGGGCTCCCAATAAAGGTATTGTGTGTGGGAATTTGTTAAACTGGTGTTTCTTTGTCGGGGATGAGAGCTGAAACCTACTTTTTGGCTACTGGTGGAAATCATTCCTCACTACTTTTCTTATCTTTGTCTATATAAGGAAGATGGCAGAATAAAAAATTAATGCACTTAAAAAAAAGGTCAGTAAAAGTTATCCAATTCTTCTAAAACAGGTAAATTAGAGACTGGTTAATGTCATTTCCTTCTCCAGGGATTGAACCTGGGTCTCCTGCATTGTAGGCAGATTCTTTACCATCAGAGCTACCAGGGAAGCCTATCAAATTAAAATATTGAGATAAATAATTTGCAAATTTTGTAAAGTCTCCTTTGTGAGCATGATACACAATGTATTATATACAGTGCACAGTATATAATATGCACAATTTATACAGTTTTAAATCTCTACTAGAAGAGAAAAAGGTTGGATGTGTACATATCTAGTAGCAACGGATACGTACTATACACATACATATTTGTATGTATTTCAAATGACAAAACCTTGAAAATTTTAAGCCCTTGAAAATTTTATTCCAGGAATAAATTTTAAAATTTAAAATTTTGCTTGTTCATAACTTACAACACTATCTAAATGATGATGTTAATATTTTATTAAGAATAATATTTTTGATATTATATTAATGAGGTCTTATATAACTGGTTGAAGTTGGAGGATAAAGAAAACCATGAATGGATAAGGCAGGAGAAAATGTTCTACAGAAATTTAATTCCAAGGCAAAGGTCTTAGTCTGCAATAATTTGATGCTTCCCTTATTCAGGCTGCTCTGCATTTGCACACTGTTAAAACTAATGATTAACATTCAGAATGAAAGGCAGATGATCTATAAAAAATGACAGGCTGAAACCTCAGAAATCAAGCCAGAGTTAAGAAAATGCTATAGCTCATTTTACTTGTTCCCTTGTTAAGACTTGGACTGCTTCTTTCAGACAAGCATCAGAAAGGATGCACATTGATTTTATTTATGCTCTCACAGAAAATTTTCATCACTTTCAAAGTATTTATCTCTAGAAATTTTAATCTCACAATTATCAACTATCATTTTTATTGAGCAGAGTTGTTCTAAGAGGACATTTGGACCATTTACTGAGTTGTTACCAATTTGAGTGCCAGGCATCAAAGATACAAAGAAACATATGACCCAATATCTATCTTAAACGAAAATGATCATTTATTTATAGTATTAACATTTGGGAAAAAACTTACATAAACAATTTAAGAATAAATAGAGACATGTATACACGAGAAAACTCTGGGAGCAAGACAGACCTATGCCAAGAATGGTAGAAGTGAGAGAGTCTAAAACTTTACCAAAATGTGGCTTTTATGATATCTCTTGAAAGTGATAAAGCTGAACAAAAAACTTCTTTAAGGGAGAATAAAGCGCCTGTACAAAGTACGCTTCCCTGGTGGCTCAGTCAATAAAGAATCCACCTGCAATGAGGGAGACCGGAGTTCGATTCCTAGCTTGGGAAGATCCTCTGGAGAAGGGCATGCAACCCACTCCAATATTCTTGCCTGGGGAATCTCCATGGACAGAGGAGTCTGGCGGGCTGCAATTCACAGGGTCACAAAGAGCTGGGCATGGCTCAGCAACTAACACACACAGCACACACAAAATAAGAATGTAGGAGAGATGATGGCTTTAGGATTTGCAAGTTATTGATACATGGAAATAATTTTGAAGTTGCATAAGCCAGAATTAGCAATACATTATTTACTAAGAGGTCTTTTGTTGCATATTTGTATCAATAATGATCCTAAAATATTGCTCTATTTCTTTTCCCAATGATAGCTGGAGTCATAACTCAACGAGAAATTTTAAATGGCCATTTGAAGCCTTGCAGAAGGAAGAAATTAAATTCAAAACAAGAACATATTTGGTTTTATTGTCTGACTTAATCTTGATTTCCAGGTGTCATCATGACTTCACAAATGAAGTAACAAATAAGCTTGATTAATGGACTAATCATATAACTTGATTTCTTTTTTCTGTGATTTCTATTTAATTGCTTTTCTAAGTGGTCTCAGGTGCACTAAATATACCCCCCCTTCCATTTATAAAGAGCTGAATATAGAAGAAAAAGCAAAGTTTTACATTAAGATTCTGATACAATGTGTGGGTTTGTGGTTCAGAACATTGTTAAACAAGTTTACTGAGACTATCTATCTTGAGGGGATATTTTGCCTGATCAAGAATATTAAGTTCAGCTATAGATATATCAATGAAGATAAAGTTCAATCACTGCTTGAATATATAACTTCCTCATCAATAAAATAATTCATTAGTAAATAACAGCTCTTGTCTGTCTCCGTGATTTCTGACACACATTCTAACAGCATTTAGAATAACAAAAGAATGGATATGTTTTACATAACTATGTTATTAAAACATGAGAAGGGAGTGATTTAAATAAAACACTTTAAATATGGAAACTGTATTCACAACCATGAGTGAGGCAATTTAAAGAACCCCAGAGGTTATCAAGTCAAATCTCCTTATTTCACAGATGAGAAAAGTAAAGTTCAAGACTTCAAGTGATTTCAACTGAGTTAATCACACTGGACTTCCAGTCCAGTGCTGCTTCAATTGTGTTCATCTGTTTCCACATTTGTTTATAAAATATATTCCATTTGTAAAATACTGCATATAAAAATTCACTCTCTTAATTTGATATATAATGTAAAAACAAAGATGTATTACAATGATATTTCTGGGAGTCCATGACAATAAAGTGACTAAAGGATAACCATTTTAATCCATCAGTCATCATTATTTTTGGATGAGATCAGAGGCAGTTCTTCTTTACAGTACCTCAAAAGTCTTAAGTTTATTTTAGCATAAATTATTATATAGCTCATTTTCAATTAGAGAGTTACTAGTATGATTTCTATTTCTAGATAAAGGAAGCAAGACAGAGAAGTTAAATAACTTGCTGAACACTACATAAATTGGAAATGGTATAGCTAGGATTAGAACCAAGGTAATGCTCTAAATCATCACATTTTGACAAGTCTCTGAAAAAGCCTTCCTAGCTTTGCAACACAGACCTCTAGCTATACATGGAAGATGGCTTCCTGAGCCAACCCTATTTCCTCCTTTTCTCTAATATCTCTTGGCTCCAGACTATATTGTAATTACATCAAGTGATTTTTTTTTTATAAACCTAGGATAGCTATAATTAAAAAGACACACAGTAAAAGTTAATGTTGGTGAGGATACAGAGAGTTGGCACTTGTACTCATTGCCGATGAGAATGTAAAGTGGCATAGTGATTCAGAAAACAGTTCGGCAGTTTCACAAAATGTTAAACAGAGAACTACCACATAACCAAGCAATTCCTCTCCTAGGAATATCTTCCCGAGATAACTGAAAATATATGTCAATATTAAAAAGAATTAACAGCTATTTATAGTAGCATTCTTAACAATAGCCAAAAAATAGAAATGGCACAAATATCCATTAGCTAATAAGTAGATAAGCAAAATGTGGTATAATTGTGCTGTTATGGTTAATTTTATATCCATTTGGCTAGCCTCTGATGCCCAATTTGGTCAAACACTATCTAGATATGGCTGTGAAAGAATTTTGTAGATACAATTAATCTTACAATTAAAATTTACAACAATCAGGTTAAAAGCAATACTAAGTATTGCTAAGTATCCAATACTTGATATGCAAACATTAATTTTAAAGAAGGAAGAATGGCTATATTAGAATCTGATACAGTAGATATCAGAGCAAAGAAAATTACTAGAGAGATATATTTCATAGTGATAAAAATAGTAAGACAGACATAAAGATCCTAAATGTGTATACACCAAACAGTAAATCTCAAATAATGAAGCAAAATTGATAGAGCTGAAAGAAGAGATTAACAAATCCAGAACCATTGTTACAGATTTCAGAAGTTTCTTCTCAGCAACTGAATGATCTATTAGACTTAAGGAATCAATGATATAGAAACCTTGGGTAACATAATTGACCAAAGAATTAAATGAACATATATAGAATACCTTACCCAACAATAGTAGAATACATTTTTTCTAAGTGCACAGTGAACATTTGCCAAGATAAGCTATATTATGAGCCATATAAAACAAATAAAAATCAACAAATTGAAAATAATTAAAATTGTAAAGTGTGTTCTATGATCATAAAAGAATCAATCTAGCAATCAATCACCAGAAAGACAACAAAAAAATAAATCTCCAAATACATGACAATACAAGATACTTCTGAATAAACCATAGATCAATGAAGATGACCAATTAAATTAAATATATATATATGAGAGTAAAGAAAAGGACCCAAACTGAAAATAACTCAGATGCAATAGGTAAATGGTTAAACAGATTCTGTTACATACATACCATGAAATACTACTCTAGAATCAAAACTACCTTATATGCAATAACTTTGTAGAAGTTCCAGGGAATTACTCTGAGTTAAAAGAAACTATCCAAAAGATTATATACTGTATTCTTTCATTCATATAACATTTTTGAAATGAAGAAAAGATTGATAATTATCAGAATCAGGTCTATGGGAAGGAAAGGACATGGGAGGAGTGTTGCTGTGATTATAAAAGGGCAGTAAGAGGTGACAGAACTTTTCAGATTCTTAACTGTTAGTAGATACAAAAGCCTACCCATGCAGTGAAATCATACAGAATAAAATGCAGATACACATAATGAAATATAAGGAAAAGTATAGAAATTTGAATATTCATAAAATCAGTGGATTGGATCAATATAAACATCTAAACTGTGGTATTTACTATAGCTTTGCAAATTAAATTGCTTTTGGGGAGAAAATGGATAAAGTATATAAGAGATCTCTTTGTGTTATTTCTTATAACTATATATGAATATATAGTTATTTAAATAAACATTTTAGTTTTAAAAGGGAATGAAATACTGCTGCAATATGGATAGATCTTAAAAGCTTTATGCTAAGTGAAAGAAGTAACTTACAAAAACAGTTCATAGATATGTATTTGCCTTGTGCTAGGGAAGGGGAGATTGGGAAAATGACTGCTAATCATTGCTTTTTTGAGGGATAATTGAAATGTTCTCAAGTTAGACTGTGGTGAATGAACTAAAAACCACTGAATCGTACACTTAAAATGGGTGAATTTTTATGATGTTTGAATTATATCTGAATTAAACTGTTAGAAAAACACCAGAGAAAATTATGGCATTTAATTTGTGTCAAAATTTTTTTTTCTTCTCTCAAATTTGTAGAGGTTTCTCAAATATAGTAGAGATTTCTGCCCCTACATTAACTGATTTTTCACATTTAAGTACGTGTCTTAACAATATTTGACTTTACTGAGGGAGCAGACTGAATTGAATAAACCTTGATGTGAATTACAATGCCAGCTGCTCAGAGTATAAGAAACTGATATGCCTTACATATTAACATACTTAAGTACACACCTCCACAACTGGCCCATGTTTTTACCACCCTCTGTTAGAGGAAATGTTGTGGCTGTATTGTTTATTCCTGCCAACTTTCTTCTCATGTAGATTCTCCTTTATCCTATCTTATGTCTGTTTGACCTTGTCTGTTTTGCTGGGCTGGAAATTTCTAAGAACTTTTCTTCTGTTAGGTTTATCTGGAAGTGTTTTCTTTCTTATCTATTAGACATCCAAGTGGAAATGCTGGGTAAGCAAGTTGATATATGGAGTCCAATCTTGAGATGAGAGTTTTCATTTTATCAGTGGTATTTAGGTGTGTTCTGTATGTTTAAAAAGTATGTAACAATAATAGAAATATTTAAAAACAACTGAGAAGTACTGACTGGTAAGTTAAAGGAAAAATAAATATATGGTATCTTTGAATAAAATTAGAGGCTATTTTTTCCAAGAGAGAGGAATGAAAATTCTGCCAAATGCTGATGACACAAGGCAAAATGAAGATTAGTATACACATGACCTTCATGCGTGGAACGTGGTTGAGAATGTAGTCAGGACAAGTAGAGTTTATTGCTATTGTCCTAATTCCTGCTCAGTCACATGCTGTTTTGCTCACCACTGGTTTTCGTGTACCACCAGTGCAAATGTTAGTACAGTAAAAATGGTGAACATGAAATAATTCCTAGTACTATAAATAGTACTAGTATAATTCCTAGTACTTTGAAAAGAATCTTCAAAATATATAGACAGTCCTGAAAAGTCTATGGATTATAATTTAGAAACCACCACGTCAGTTATATAAGATTCTATATAAACTGTTGGGCAAATACAAAGGAAATATTTTCAAAGAGCAAATAACAGTTGACTTTTACACCATTAGATTGCTGTTTATACCAGTAAAAATAAACTATAATAAATTCCTGTCCCTAAACTAAATTATAAGGACAAGTTCATTTTTGAATTTTTAAAGGAATAATTTATTTCTGAGCCATGTAAATGTAGGGGGCAGTATTTTACTATTCACTGTGTGCTTTTAAATCCATAAGATTTTAATACTTTGACATAATTCTTCCTATTTGATTGAAAATTAATGAGAGTTTTATTACACATAAAATAAAATGTAGTAGTAATACATGTTAAATTCTTTGAAATAGCATTATAATACATGTCTGAAGATTTTGAGTAATTTTGGCAATTTTGTGTAATCTGCGTCTAAGCTCAATATTTTACTTTTCAAAATTTAGTGTTACAAATAAGAAGCATAAAATTAAAAAATTTCCATTTAGTTAATTTTAAATTTGTTTCACATCAAATGAAAGACATTTATTAAGCACTTGCCTAATAATGAAAATCTTAACAGTTCTAACTACCCTAAACTCTAATTATTATGTAGGTAAATTCATGGGTTTATATATACACACACACACACACACACACACACACACACACACACATATATATATATGACAATTCTAATAAACTTAAAAATAAAAGTAAGTTTGAAATTTTGGAAAGAATAATTTGTTTGCTTGCCATGTTTTCAATTGATTATTTCAAGCAAAGGTAGCTTCTTTTTAGAAGCACAATAAAGCAAGCTCCAGCTAGAAAAAGAGTTCTCTTACTGGAACATGAAGAAGATAGAGAGCCAAAGGGTGCTTTCCAGTGGAGATGAAAGTCATAAAGTGTGTGAATTAAAAGGAACAGATTCATTTATCTTTGTCTTTTTACACCTGGACAGAATGCTAAGAGCCATCTGTCAAAACTGCATTCAAAGCAATAAAGGGCATTTTGTTTATCTGTGAATAAATTAAATGGACCTGGATGGGATTTTAATGGAAATATATACAACTGAGATTTCCAAACAATCAAGCTTGGCATGTCCTTCAACAAGCTTTTGATGAGCCTCTTTAGAGGGCAATTCTCAAGGAGAATTCCTGTTTCCTCTTTCTCTTCTTGCAATATGGATATTCAACAATTGTTTTCCTTTTTAATATTTGACATATTTTGGATCAATAGGAAATTAGAAAAAGAGTTCCAAATGATCTCCATCATGAAAGCTTTGCCTTGGGATGAATACATAAATTAGAGGGGAAAACATGACTTTATTTAGAATGTTAATGGTGGATTTTCACTAAAAGTGGTAGAAATAATGTATCTTTCATAAACCGACATATTCTTGATGCATTCAAAACACAATGATACACCAATCTCTCTTTATCTTCCTCTCAAAGAATAAAACATTAAACATTGGGGACAGAAGAGAATCACGTTTTTTTTCAAACTTTAGTCTCTCACATTTTCACTCTGTTATCTTAAAAAAAAAAAGATGAAAATAAATTTGAGGAACACAGAATGACAAACCTCAAGATAAATAGAATAGAAAAATATATGAGAAAGTGAAATGCAATCAATAAATATTATGTCTGTCCTTGGAAACAGAAGTATAGAATCTTACATGATAGAGCTTATGAAAATCATGTTTGAAAGATTGATGTTAAAATATCCAGGTTTTATGGAAGTGTGACAACCCTCCTTGCCAAAACTGAAAATATTCCACTAAAGCAAAATAGTTCTTTAAAATATATCCATTTTTATACTCGCATAGATTTGAACCCTTCAAAAGATCAGGTCCCATGACAGTGTAATCTGTAATAAAGGAACCCACACAAAGTAGAGAAGGTCAATATTCAGAATAGTGCTATATTCTGAGGTGACTTTTTAAAATCTATAAATGATATAGAATTGAGACATCTCTTATTTCCTTAAGATATCTTTAAACACTAAACATATTTATGTAAGGAATTTCCCATATGGCATAGTAAGAACTTACAGGAAGCCAACTCTTCCTAAATTCAATGAGAACATTTGCAAACACTGCAAAAATCAACTTTTTCAGGACTCTGGAAAGTAACCATGAATTAATAATGATAAGTTGAATTCACGCAAGGATATAAGGACTGCTTGTAAAGTAAATTGCATAGGTAAATGCAAGCCATAATACACACATCTTGTTTGTAGCCTTTTTCTTCTCTTACCTGATTTAAAATACAACTGCATAAAAATTATTATAAAATAGTGTTTATATGCTTACTATATATAAAGATATAATTTGACAATAGCACAAAGGTAAGGGGAAAAATTAAGCTATACTGAAGGAAGGATTTTGTATACTATTGAAACAGGGTTGGTATTAATCTTGACAGTTTTAAGGTGTTAATTGTAATACTTAGGACAATATCTATCAAAATAACTTAAAATGTTAAAAGAAATAACCAGGGAATTAAAATTCTACACTAGAAAATACCTATTTCACAAAAAAGACTGTAATAAAAGAATAGAGGAAAAAAAGACATTTTAAACAGAAAAGAGGAGGAAATTAGCAGAAATAAATCCTATCTTTATCATGATTACTTTAGACATAAATAGATAAGCTGGCTTAAAACTCAACAATCAGAAAACTAAGATCATGGAATCTGGTCTTATCACTTTAGTCAAATACACGGGGAAAAGATGGAAACAATGGGAGATTATATTTTCTTGGGCTCAAAAATCACTATGGACCATAACTGCAGTCACCAAATTAAAAGTTGCTTGCTCCTTGGAAAAAAATCTATGACAAACCTAGGCAGTGCATTAAAAAGCAGATACATCACTTTGGTAACAAAGGTCTGATAGTCAAGGCTATGGTTTTTCCAGTTGTCAGGTATGGATGTGAGAGATGGACTGTAATGAAGGTTGTTCAGTTCATTTCAGTTGCTCAGTTGTGTCTGACTCTTTTAGATCCTATGGACTGCAGCATGCCAGGCCTCCCTGTCCATGACCAACTCCCAGAGTTTACTCAAACTCATGTCCATTGAGTCGGTGATGCCATCCAACCATCTCATCCTCTGTCATCCCCTTCTCCTTCCGCCTTCAATGTTTTCCAGCATCAGGGTCTTTTCAAATGAATCAGTTCTTCCCATCAGGTGGACAAAGTATTGGAGTTTCAGCCTCAGCATCAGTCCTTCCAATGACTATTCAGGACAAATTTCCTTTGGGATGGACAGGTTGGATCTCCTTCCAGTCCAAGGGACTCTCAAGAGTCTTCTCCAACACCACAGTTCAAAAGCATCAATTCTTCGGCACTCAGATTTCTCTATAGTCCAACTCTCACAGCCATACATGACTACTGGAAAAACCATAGCTTTGACTCGATGGACCTTTGTTGGTAAAGTAATGTCTCTGCTTTTTAATATGTTGTCTAGGTTGGTTATAACTTTTCCTCCAAGGAACAAACTTCATTTAATTTCATGGCTGCAGTCACCATCTGCAGTGATTTTGGAGCCCAAAAAGATAAAGTCTGTCATTGTTTCCACCGTTTCCCTATCTATTTCCCATGAAGTGATGGGACCAGATGCCATGATCTTAGTTTTCTGAATGTTTAAGCCAACTTTTTCACCCTCCTCTTTCACTTTCATCAAGGCTGAGTGCCAAAGAGTTGGCCCTTTCAAATTGCAGTGCTGAGAAGACTCTTGAGAGTCTCTTGGACAGCAAGGAGATTAAAACCAGTCAATCCTAAAGGAAATCAACCCTGTATACACATTGGAAGGACTGATGCTGAAGCTGAAGTTCCAGTCCTTTGACTACTTGATGTGAACACCTGACTCATCCAAAAAGACCCTGATGCTGGGAAAGATTGATACCAGGAGAAGAGGGCAACAGAAGATGAAATGGTTGATGGCATCACCAATTCAATGGACATGAGTTTGATCAAACTCTAGGAGATAGTTAAGGACAGGGAAGCCTGGCATACTGTAGTCCATGGGATCTCAAAGAGTCAGACATGACTCAGCCAAAGAGCAACAACAACAAATAAATTGACAAGATACTCCAATCAAAGGCAGAGATTAGAAGAATAGATAAGGAAAACAAAACAGAAACATGATTCCACTTTAGCTTTCTATAAGAAATACATTTTATACTCAAAGTCATACACCTTTATTATTTTTTTCAAAGACACACATCTGGGATGGAAACAGATATATCACAGAACCAATAACTAAAAAAGTGCAGGAGTGACTATACTAATATCAGGGGGGAAAAGCTTTAATAAAAAATTCTTATTAGAGGTGATATCTTATAATGCTAAAATAGCAATCCATTATAAAGATAACAGCTAAAAACATGCATAGATTTAGAAATGCAGGTGATCATTATTCACAAAGGTCAAATTTAAGAACAAAGCAAATTAAAAAAAAAAAAATGTGCCTAGTGACAAAGTCTCAAAGAAAGAGTCAAAACTGATACGAGAGAAATAGACAATTTAACAGTCATAGATGGAATCTTTGATAACTTACTTTCAGTAATGGATGAAATGACTAGGCAGAAGATCAATAAGTAAATATAAGATATCAACAATAAAGAAGGCTGACAGCTGAAGAATTGATGCTTTTGAATTGTGGTACTGAACAGTAACAAAGCCAGGCATGCTGCAGTCCATGGGGTCGCAAAGAGCTGGGCATAACTTAGTGACTCAACAACAACAACAAAGACGTCGGTCACACTGTAAATCAACTACAGCAAACAGACATCTCTATAGAAGTCCACCAACAGCAGAATATACCCTCAAGCTCACATGGCACGCTCTATATCATAGATCACTGACATACCCTAAAATAATATTGAGGTCATGCCAAGTCTGTTTTCTTATAGACATTGTATAAAATCAATGTAAAATGGAATCAGAAACTCAATCTTTTAACATACAAATAATAGGTGAAAATAATATGAAATAATCAGCTAGTTCCTATTCTTTAAAGCAAATGCTTTTCTTTTCTTTTCTTTTTTTTTTGCTTTAGTGGCATTATGTGATACAAAATGAATGCATAAATTGTTTACTAGGAAATATTAAGATTCAATTCTAAACATAAGATTCTATAGGAAAAAATGCTCTTAGTCAAATTAGAATAAGAAGATAGATCAGACCAACAAGTGATCACAAAATATGTGATAATTTAGAAATTAATTTTAAAATGGAGAAACAAGTCACCATCTCATTAGAAATATTTTAAACATGTAGTTGTCATACAATAAATGAGCAAGGGCTCTGATAATAGATATTGTTTCAGAGTCAGGTTTAAATAAAATTCATTTCCCTATTGAATGTATTTCCATTCTAAGACCTTTTTTGTTGTTGTTGGGATAGTCTAGTGAGCCCTCATATGTGCCATATTACCATCACAGTGCTGGTCAAGACACTGATAAATGCTCATTTTATTTCAAATTCTGTACTCAGAAGAATAGTCATTCCTGCATAATAAATTTGAAGATATTTCAACTGGAAAAGAAGCACTGTGGCTTACTCTCTGTTTTTACCTTGTTAGCATTAAATTTCTGCTATGGAAATAATTATCTTTTAGTCATGCAGCTCTAAAATTAGAATGAATTAAGAGTTTTAAAGTTAGAAGTGGAAGAGTACTATTAAAATGACTTTAGAGCAATAATCAATTTGTGTGTTGTGAACATCCTAAATTCTATACAGAAAAGGTATAAATTACTCTTTAATTGCTCAGCTAATTGCTAACAATTGTCTAATCTTTGTTATTAAACAAAAATGCTTTATCTTATTCTTCTTGTGTTTCTTTAGGAAAAATTTAACCTAGCTTTAATCTTTAGATAGTCCCTTGATGCCCTGCTAGTGCTTCTAAATGCAGCTTTGATAGTTCTTTCTGCCCCTGATATATTTAGTATTTTTGCAGATCAATAAAAAGAATAGGGACCTAGGACTTTGCCAACCTTATATCCGTAAATGTTACAGACTGTTATCAAATTTTTTTTAATTATAATCTGATAGGATGTGCTAGGGTAGCTACTCTTCCATCTATTGGACCCGGTACAAGATTTTTTTTTTAAGTGCTAATGGTAACAATCTAAGGTTTAGGTGATTTACCTGCACACAGCTAAGGGGATAAAGAGACAAGGTACTGCACAGAAATGGCCTTAAATTTATTATTGTCACTGGCAAAGACGTATTAGAAAGTGAGTGAAGTGGAAATTCAGAAGGTAGCCTAAGAATAGTCACCTCTCAAAAATAGATTTTGAGAGTTAGACACATCAGCTGAGAATACAAAAATTCAGAGTATATGGGAAACTGAGGCAAATATAGTTTTAATCTTTAGTAAAAGAAACTATAGAAAATTTTTCATGAGTTGCACAATTTTATTTCATTTCTCCTTACAAGTGCTGACAATATTATGTGAATAATAAGTATAATTAAAATAACATTTCCTGACACATTGAGGCTAAATGAAAATGAATAAGGCAAACTTAATATAGAATTTATTTATTAACAAATAAATTTATTAACAAAAGGCCTTATCTCATGGCTAGAAATGGTATGTGTGAGTTTACTTGAAGGCAAGGAGATGGATTAAGTTACTTATTTTATCACGTACAAGAAAAGTAATACTATACAAGCATAACTGAAAGGAGTTTAGAGTAGGGGTTTCATATTTCCTAAATTTGAAATGTCAGATATAATTACCATTTATGTTCTCAAGATCTTTATTTCAAGGCTTATTTGAAATAATGAACTACTATGGGTCTTTCCATGCAGCTCGAGGCAAAATTACACATAGTTTGCTTCTATGAGTTTATCAAATGTTAAAACAAACAAACAAAAAACAGGGTTACAGAGTATGGAAAATAAGAAATGAATATTTCTCTTGTGCCAGCTTTCATATGATGGCAAACTGATGAGATGCAGGATGAACACAATCTTTTCATTTTCTGATATATCTTACAGGTATAATCAAAGCTACAGTTTTTCCAGTAGTCATGTATGGGTGTGAGAGTTGGAACATAAAGAAGGCTGAGTGCCAAAGAATTGATGTTTTCAAACTGTGGTGCTGGAGAAGACTTGAGAATCCCTTAGATTGCAAGGAGATCAAACCAGTCAATCCTAAAGGAAATCAACCCTGAATATTCACTGGAAGGACTATTGCTGAAGCTCCAATACTTTGGCCACCTGATGCAGAGGGTCGACTTACTGGAAAAGACCTCTTTGTAAGGTTTATACCAACTCATGAAAATTCTTGAGTGCTTGACACTTAAGATTAAAGATAGAAAAGAAATATAATTTTGCTTGTCATATCTTATGGATGTACCTCTCAGAGGAACCTTAGGCAGAAGGTTATTCAATATTTACTTGAGATGGCATTTGTAGCGCAGACATGGGCACCAAGTCTGATGAGTAGAGGAATCTATGAAGTGGTGGGAAATAAAACATTTAGTCCTTTTCATCATTTAGTTATGAAATGAGAATATATACAGTCATTTTAAGCAATGGTCAATCTTTACGGAGAAAATAGCTCGATCTCTCTCATATTTTATCCTCTATTTCCTCTTGGGGAGATATGTGATCATCTGACATAATGGCAAAATAAATGAATCTTGATTTCCTCAAGGTGTTCTCTGAGCCCCTTGGACAAATTGCAAGGTAGTCGGTTTGATAAATTTGGGTGTGGCTAGTCCAATCCCTAGGCATCCTGTTGTGGCTTGCTGTTGGCCTTCATATTTAGACTTGTGAAAGTGAAAGTTGCTCAGTCCTGTCTGACTCTTTGTGACCCCATGGACTATTCCATGGAATTCTCCAGGCCAGAATATTGGAGTGGGTAGTCTCTCCCTTCTCCAGGGGATCTTCCCAACCCAGGGATTGAGTCCAGGTCTCCCACATTGCAGGTGGATTTTTTTACCAGCTGAGTAATCTTTCTCAAATAAATCATACCTGGGAAACTAAACCTGCTGACTTATTATCCTTGGCATTAGCCTTTATCTAGCTCCTAAATTAGGTATTGTGCACACAATGCCTGTTCAAGGGTCATTTCAGCCCTGCCAAGGCAGACTTCATAGTCAGTCTATTAGCTCCCAACTCAGTATCAGTGCTTACAGGGGAGTATCTGGAGTGCAAATTCATTCTCACTGCCTGACCACACTTTCTCTGCCTTCTCAACAACGCTACCAAGAGATCACATGAGTCTCTCTCCCTACAGACATCCAAACAACCTCAGAGAGGAGCAAACGTTGAGGCAACAATAACTGCAATGCTGAGTGACCGTCTCACAGAAACATGTATGATGTAAAGGGACTCTATGAATCGGCCGCAGGGGCTGTTTTATTTTCATTTTTTCCTCCTTCCCAGCAGGTAGAGTCTCTTGCTGAATATGAATAAATTATCTAAAGAGAATGTGTTTCTTCTCTATATTTGACTTGCTGAGGGAGTGAATTTGTAACTGTTGTTTACTCCTGTAAAGCTTCAAAATGGCCTTGTTTTTTGACGCATGTATGAGAGCTTATATTGGGGCTTCCCAAGTGGCTCAGTGGTAAAGAATTGCCTGCCAATGCAAGAACTGCAGCAGACACAAATTCTGTTCCTTGGTCAGGAAGATTCCCTGGAGGAGGAAATGGCAACCCACTCCGGTATTCTTGCCTAGAAAATCCCCATGGACCAGAGGAGCCTGACAGACTACAATTCATGGGGTCAAAAGAGTCAGACATGACTAAGCAACAGAACACCCATGTTAGACTTGAAAAAAGAAATTGTGAACATTCATTTTTAGCATAGAAATGAGCACTGACAATATTCACTATTTCTATTGGTTAACTCTATTATTGTAATTATAAAAAAAAAGATACTAAATTAGAGCTGCTAGAGAAAGGAAAATTCTCATAACATCTGAGTGAATTTAATGTTAAATAACATTTAACATGGAAAATTCCTCTCTTGGAATGGGCCAGCTTTTTACTCTTGGAAATATCAGATTGGAAAATATAACTCAATTTGTTAGATCTATGCTAACATGAGTAAGAATTGGTCCATAGCTCTCCCCAATGTTCATAGCAACAGTTTATAAGACAAAATTTCTTCCAACTCTGTAAAATCATATTTATTGAAACACCATTCCAATTATGAATATCTGAATGATATACACAGTTTAACTTGTTTAAAAATATTACCTTCTTTAGGAAAAAAACCTAAGTATAATTCCACATGATTATATAATACATTATCACATTAATCTTGTCCTCTTTACAGATGACCATACAGAATATAGAAATCTATCTCAATAGGGGTCTCCATGGGGCCTCAAAGAATCAAGTGCCTGGTTGCTCAATAAATGCTAACTGGCAAAGGTGATAATGATATAGAAACTCATTTCCCAAAGGGCCTTCTGTCTCTATTGGCTTCCACACCCCTCTACTTTAAAATTGAAAGGAAAAAAAGTCACAAGAATTTATGAAATATAAGAAATGTAAGAAATATACAATTTTCCCCAATTTGTGAATTTTAACAAATTTCTCATTATATGTGTTAATTGCACACACACTCATGCACACATAAACATGCCATTCATTGTGGCTAATTGGCTTATAATTATTCCTTTGGAAGTCTCTTTCTTGGAACTATAACAGGCACTTCAGAGCTTACTCGACCCTAAAGAAACACTGAAAAAGTCCTGATCTTCTGCTCATTCCCTTGTCATGTTTATTCCTTCTCTTGCATAATACAACTGTATAGGGCTGGCCTTGCCTGGTCCATATACTATTTCTTTGGCTGGAAGTAATGTATGGATGTGAGAGTTGGACTGTGAAGAAAGCTGAGCGCCGAAAAATAGATGCTTTTGAACTGTGGTGTTGGAGAAGACTCTTTTTTTTTTTTTTAGGGATTGGTATACTTTTTTTTTCTTTCATTTATTTTTATTAGTTGGAGGCTAATTACTTTACAATAGACCATATTGGGGAAGACTCTTGAGAGTCCCTTGGACTATAAGGAGATCCAACCAGTCCATTCTAAAGGAGATCCGTCCTGGCTGTTCATTGGAAGGACTGATGCTGAAGCTGAAACTCCAGTACTTTGGCCACCTCATGCGAAGAGTTGACTCTTTGGAAAAGACCCTGATGCTGGGAGGGATTGGGGGTAGGAAGAGAAGGGGGTGACAGAGGATGAGATGGCTGGATGGTATCACCGATTCAATGGACATGAGTTTGAGTAAACTCTGCGAGTTGGTGATGGACAGGGAGGCCTGGCGTGTCCCGTGATTCATGGGGTCACAAAGAGTCGGACGTGACTGAGTGACTGAACTGAACTGAATGATATAAAGGAAGTCACAGGAACATACTGACAGTGCTAGAGCCTCATGTCTCATCTCCAGCCACATTCATTTTATTTCAGAGTTATTGCCTCTCTAGTTTATGTTTGCAGAATATTTTCCTTGTCTCTGTAGGGGACCCAAAACCTAACAAAGTGTCCCTATGTTATGTGGCAATACAAGGAGGAAGGCAGGGGTGCAATTATGCCATCTTCCTGCTTTATATCCATTTCCAAACTGGCACCCTCACCTTTTAATCTGTGTTTTGGCTTTGGGAGGTAAAAGGGAAAGCAGGTACTGTCCTTGCTTAACTGCTTTCATGACTTAAATCACCACTCTGGCTTTCACATCTACTCATTTCTCCCAGTTTGCTTCACCAGTAAACAACCACACATGTGAACATGTTAAAGGGTTTATTTATTTATTTTTTTTTGGTTGTTAGGATACTGGTATCTTTTGCCCAGATAGATGATTCTTGAGTGTGTAGATCATGGGTTTTGGAAAGATTATCACATGTGGTTCTTAAAAATAGCTACATGCAAAAAGGCTCTAGGTTCATCATCAGTTCAGTTGTTCAGTCATGTCTGAATCTTTGCAACCTCATGGACTGCAGCACGCCAGGCTTTCCTGTCCATCACCAACTCCTGGAGCTTGCTCAAATTCATATTCATTGAGTCAGTGATGCCATCCAACCATCTCATCCTCTGTTGTCCCCTTCTCCTCCTGCCTTCAATCTTTCCCAGCATCCGGGTCTTTTCCAATGAGTCAGTTCTTCACATCAGGTGACCAAGTATTGGAGCTTCAGCTTCAGCATGAGGCCTCCTCATCAATTGACACAAATTGCTATAAGTTCTTAGGCTAGATACTTTACAGAGTTCTGGAAAAGAGAGATCTAAAACTCAAAATGAATTAGATAGTTTATCTCTGATACAAAACAGTGTTTTGGAAGAAACAAATGACCCTAAATTCTGCATGTCAGAACATGATACTTCATGAATTTGCTTTTTAAAAGTATAAGTTCAGTTGTGCTAATATAAAATTTAAAATTATTATTCAATTATATATTTGTGAGGTATATATATATATATGTGTGAGGTATCATAATTGTCTTTTGAGGAGGAGTCCATTTCACTTAAATTGCTAAATTCATGTGTGTAAAATTGTTTCTATTGTTCTTCAATTACCCATTTGCTGTACAAGGTCTATAGTGATATCACTTGTTTCATTGTTAATATTGGTCACTTATACTGTCTTTTTATATATATTTGTCAGTCTTACTAGAGATTCATCTATCTCTTTGATCTTTTCAAGGATGAAGTTTTTGTGTCACTGATTTTATTATTTTTATTTTCAATCTCATTGACTTCTTCTTTTATCTTTACTATTCCTTCTGCTTGCTTGGGGTTCTTTTCTTCTTTTTTACTCTTTTCTTGAGATTGTAGATGATTAGTAGCTTTTTAATTTCAATTGTGCACTTGATGCTAAAATTTCTCTTTCAGTATTCCTTCAACTCTGTCACAAATTTTGATATACTTTATTGTGGTTTCATTCAGTTCAATACATTTTCTCATTTTATCTTGGCACCTTCTCTTTGACCCTTGAATTAGTCACAAGTGGGTTACTTAGTTTCCAAGAGTTTGGGGATTTTAATTATCTTTTTGTCATTTACTTACAGTTCGGTTACACTGTGGTCAAAGAAAGCACTCTGTGTGGGTTTAATTCATTAGAATCTGTTAAAGATTTTTTTAAAATCCCTAATTTAGCCTATATATATTCTGTGAGGACTTAAAATACAAATTCTACTGTTGGGTGGATTTTTCTATGAATGTTAATTAGAACTTTCTGATTGACGCTTGCATGAGGTCTTCTATATCCTTGCTGTTTTTGTGTGTTTTTTTTAAATTAACTTTTGAGAAAGGGGTAGTAAAATCTCCAACTTAAACATGGATTTGTCTATGTTTTCTTTCAGTTCTATCAGTTTTGTTTCATATATTCTGAAATATAATGGTTTGGTGCATATACATTTAGGATTGCCATACTTTCCTAAAATGTTAGGTAGACTAACCTTTTATCATTATATAATGCCCCTTTCTGTCACTGATAATTATTTTTTTGCTAATATTACCTGATATTAATACAGTTAGTCTGGCTTCTTTTTGATAAATATTTATTTGCTACATATTTTTCCATCCTTTTACTTTTAGCCTGCCTAATTTATTATATTTGAAGCAAATTTCTTGTAGACAGTCCATAGTTTTGCTTAATTAAAAAATATATTTTTAGAAGTATTTGAAAATAGAATTCTTAAAATTAATGTGAATTATCCAAAGAATTGCTTCCATTTTTCTACATGCCAGGCATCTGTTAAGCATATCATATACATCAATTTTATTTGCCATGATATTCTTTACTTTTGAAAACCTCTCACTTGTGACCCTCACATACAGGTTATCTGTATTGCCCATTGTTCAGTTTTCCTTCTAACACAAGAATTCTGTTGTCTTGTGTGATCAAACTATGTGGCAATTTCCATAATCTTTGCTACATCAAGGAATGTATATGAATCCCTTACAAATTTCCTTCATGTTTGCCTCCATCAGCATTTCTTAGGAAGCCTAGAAATGTCAATTTTATTCCTCCATCCTTAATTTGATGCACATTTAGATTGCAAATATTGTTCTAAAAGCAGTCATGTGCCAAAGACTGCTGTAAGAGAGACATATGTTTGTTCAGGTAGTTACCCCTAAACAGCATAGTCTGTTCTCTAATCACATTTGCACTATAGTTGACTTTGCTACACATAGAGAAAGCAGATGTATTTCCTCAGGCAACAACTTATTTTTACTGAAATTAACCAGTATGGGATAACAGTTCTGATATGATATGCTTAGATACATTCTCTAAGAAGTTAATTCTTCAGTATCTAGTACTTTTGTGTTGTTTGCATATAATTACATAAGTATTTCAGGATCGTGACACTTATTCCATATTTCTAATAATGCAGTCCTCTAAAAATATTGCTGTGCTATTTTGCTTGTGTGGCAACTGAAGCGAAATAAATAAACAAAAAACATCCTATAGGAAATGACTATTTTTAAAAGTTACAAATTATATCATTCTAAATTTTCCATGCATCTTAATTACACTTTGTGGGCACATGAAAAAGAAGCATGGATAAAATGACCTTTCAAAAGGCAAAATTTCATAATTTCTCAAAAGAAACTGGAATACAGTTACCTTCTGAGGGCTGAAATATCTCCACAACAAAAAAATAAGGTAACTTGTGGACAGGTTTTAAAGGTATAACTTCAGAAAAGGCCCTATTGAACTAAATGTCCACTGTGCTAAATTTAAAATTACTTTCACAGTTCAGTTCAGTTCAGTCGCTCAGTTGGACTTTCATATTCCTAGTTAAACCTTGAGCAGTCATAAGTTGGTCATGAAAAAATATGTCGTAGTGCCAAGTAAAAATTAGAAAACTGAGAAGAGTGTGAATGATTTTAGGAATTGAAAAAAACTGTGCTATTAATCAGAATAAACAACATAAAACTCTAAAATATTTGCCAAAAAATCCAAGGACAGAGAATGCTTAAACGAAAAGACTATATTCTGTAGCTCTCAAAGGAAGACTTGTTAGTCAGTGGAAACAAACTTGATGTTGATGTGTGATAATTTTGGTAAAGCATATCCAATAGGCCACCAGGATTATCATATATGTGCAAAATAATTATCAACATGAAAGAGAAAGATAAATAACCCCAACTTAACTAAACCAAAATAATTCTCAAAAAGCCCCTAGTTAATACGCTTAGAGAAATTCAAGTGCTATGACTCAGAAAATATAAACAGCATAATATGAATAAGAAACATTCACAGAGATATATTGAAAAGGAGCTAGTGTTGGTAATTCCTTTATGTATAAAATATAAAAATAAGTAAACAAACAAAAACAATAAATAGATAACCTGGAGAAATTTCTCAACATTTTTGTTTCTTCAAAGAGCTAATAAAGACCAAAAACTACAAAGGACGTGACTAAGGAAAAAACTCAGATACTAGAATAGTGCTTCTCAAAGTGTAATATGTGGGTTACTTTTACTATAAACAATGAGGATTTTTAATAATCAGAAACAATGTCCCAGGCCCAGAAAACACCTATTGAATTAGATTTTCTGTAAGTGTGGCTAAGACAGATGCATTTTATTACAGCTGATGATCTTAAGGTTACTACATTTACTGCTAAAATCATTTAAGAGATCCAAACTTTTTAAATATTTCAGGTAGTTTAATGATTTCAGGTATTTTTAACCTTTCTGTTCTGAATTTGAGAAACCTTTCAAAAACTAATATATATTTATCTTGCCAATGTAAAGGGAAGTATCTGAATGATCCCATATCTCTAAATTACACTTTAAATCTCTATGAAAATATTTGTTTAATATGAACTGCTAACCTTCCTTCATCACCAAATTCTAAAATTCAGGAAACTGATTTAATTAATTAGGAGTTAACTCAGTGTATGACATAGTGTGCTGATTAAATGTCCTTTGGATTAAGTACACTGTCTTAACATAGCATTAACCAGTCATTTGTGGTTATTGAGCAATTGAAATGTAGCTAGTCGGAATTTCTAAGTAAAAAAACGGCAGAATATCTCACTAATATATTTTACAATCATTCATATGCTGAAATAATTTGTTGAAAGGTGGTAAACCAATGTAAACGACAAAGCCATTTCTAGATGCTAATTATTCTAACTATTTTTAGTGGATTTTCCCATTTTCTCTAGACTTTCTTTTAAAGGCATATTAGAGGCTATTTCAAAAGTTGTAGATATATGTTTTTGTTTCCTAATCAAAAAAGGATTCTCATTAAGCCCCTTGAGTTTTATGCAGCAGATTGCCAAGAATCACCTGTGAAATGATTAGGAAACGAGAAGCATCCAAAAGTTTACCTTGCATTTTCTTGTCTCAAAAGTACAAACAACAAATGGGAAAATCTATTAAGGTTTCAATTAATTCATATTTCTATCCTAGAAAACTGGGAAAAGACTTTCCGCCCAGTAGGTTTTTGCCTGTTAGTTTTAAACACATTTTCACATGTAACTATCAGTATTTTTAAAGGTTATTTCAAGTAAAATTAGGAAGACATGATTTGCTCAGGAAAAGAACATACTAGGAAAAATGTGTGATGATGATTTGTTTTAGATGTTGATATTTATTTTTTCAATGAAATACAGTTTCATAAATTTTAGGTGGAAAATACAGAAATATTTTTTCATTATAATGATACAATATCAAGTAATCACTCTGTTTTTGGTCTCTTTAAGTTTACCATATCTATTTAATTCATTTCACTATAATATAAATGTAGTCAGCAAACATTGTAAATACATACTGTCTTACCACATGCATATGTGATTGTAAAATCACATATTTATGAAAAAGCATGATTCTCGAGTGTCCAAGATTCAGATTGGTATTGACAGATTTTCATAATGGTGTTAAGTGTCATAATATATCAGAATAGGAAAAGTGGGTCTAAATTAATAATAATCTAGATCAATAGATTAATTTGATATTAATAGATTAGGAACTGCACTTAAACCCACTTTTTCTATTAATAGATTAATTGGGCTTCCCTGATAGCTCAGATGGTAAAAGAGTCTGCCTGCAATGCAAGAGATCCCAGTTTGATCCCCTGTAGAAAGGAATGGCTACCCATTCCAATAGTCTTGGACTTCCCTGGAGGCTCAGATGGTAAAGAATCTGCCTCTAATGTAGGAGACCTGGGTTCAATCCCTGGGTTGGGAAGATCCCCTGGAGAAGGCTACCCACTCCAGTATTCCTGACTGTTAGTTTTAAAATTAAGAATTCTATGGACTGAAAGGTCTGGCAGGCTGCAGTCCATGGGGTCAAAGACAGTCACTCATGAGGTGACTGTCATTACTATTAAAAGATTAATTATTTCACCAATACTGAATTTTATTCATGATTATGTCCTTAATGGACATGAAAAAATCATCAGGTTACTGAATGGAATTTGCTTTTCCTATATATTCATTGCAACATTTTTTTCAATGTATTACTAGAAAATAATTTTATCATATAGTCAATCCCCTCTGTTTGGGTGTTTATTTTTAATCAACAAATAAGTTGGACAATTAATTTCTTCCTTATCTGTATTCTGCAAGGTCTTTCATCACTACCGTTTTCCATGCTTTAGTATTTTGGAAGAAATGCTATTTTAATTATAAATAAAAGACAAGCAAAAACAATTCAAAGTGTCACTGTTATAACTTTCACAGACCAGAACTTAGAGAAAATGTGATTGAAAAAACAGAGATGATGCCTATATTCCATATATAATCACAGTATTTTTGGAAATCTTGTAAAAAACATGCAGACACAAATTAAAGAATAATAATGCAACAGTGTTAGAAAAGTTAGCTCAAGATATAAATGTGGTGTTATTATTAAAAATTTCCAAGAGTGCAAGAGGGCCTTATATCTATGAGAAATGCTCAGTGTGATTTGTAATTTTTCTTTTGGTTTAATATTTAAGGGAAAACTCCAAAATCTTCTAATTTTCTTGATTTCATTTCTTAAGTTATTTCATGATGTTTGATGTGATTTATTTTACAGCAAAAATCAGTAATTATATGAAGACTAAACAGAAAGTGGATGCCCAATAGTTATTTGACTAAAGACAAGCTGTTTAAAAAGTGAAGAAATTTAAGCAACACCTTAAGAGTCCTTTACTCAGAAAACAATAATAAGAAGCCAATTTGCATTTTAAAACTAATGTCTGACTTGTGATTATGTTTTCAGTAAAAACAAAAACAAAACTTGATTTTGCTTAATAGGCTGTAGAAAGTCTCATGAGTTTTATTGCCAATTTTAAATACAAAAACAAACAGACAATAATGTTATTCCATCATGAGAGAGCTGAAGATTTGAATAAACCCAAATTCATTAAAATATAGAGAATGCCAAGAAATTCCTAGGAAAAAGATACCTACATTTATTTTCATTCCTGACAAAGTGGCAGGAAGAGGAGGGGTTTGCATTAAATATTGGTAACAAAAAAGTCATATTTTAAATAAACTTTAGAATCTAGGGGAGGATGGTGTAAATTACCAGAAGCTTTCAATATAGACTGTGTGTACCCACCACCTGCACTTTCCAAAGGAAATCTCTGAACAGTTTACTGAAAAGGGAAAACTGAGAGACTATCATGTAAGCTGGAAGCAGGGCCAGTGAGGTAAAAAACATCACCCACATATTCCTGGACTTTACTGAGAGCAAGCCAATCATTATTGGCTTCTGGTTCTTGAAGGCTGGGTACACAAGAGGAGATGCAAAAGAAATCACTTTGAAGCTCTCTGAATCTTTGCTGAGTATACAACAGAGGTCCTCCAAATGTTGGAGATAGGGCATTAAGGTAGAGATGTTCAGTGCCGTGATTGAAATTAGAATCTATAGAAACTCCACTAGACCAACAAAAAACTGGCAACCAGGTAGTAGAGAAGAGCAAAATCACCCATGAGTCAGAAAGCTACCTGCTAGACTAGAGAGAAAAGTATCTTGAATGTTAGTGTTGCTGGTAATTAGATATCAAACCAGGCTAAACATTAAATATAGATTCCACTTTAATACTTTGAACCACAGAAGAAACTGGAATCAACTTTGGTTTCAACACAGCATATGTTCTGTTCAATTCAGATTAGTGGGCTTGGTGAAGAAACAATCTTCCCTGCTCTGAGTGTAAATATTATTTACCTTCATTTGCACTATTTACTAGCATGTATTATCTGGCAGGTGAAGAAGCAAGATAAGGTGACTCATGATTAAGAAAGAAAGGTTCAATAAAAGACTAAAAATGGATAAAATGTATGAATTATCAAAAAAATTTTAGGTAACTATGACAAACATGATAAAAGATTAGTTTAAAGAATGGAAAATATGAATATATAGTGAGTGATATCAGTATAGAGAGGAAATTATAAAACATGAGTCAACTGAAAATGCTAAAAATTAAAAGAAATGTGAAACCAAAGATGACAAATTCTATTTAAGATCTTAAAAATTAATTGCATTGCCAATAATTATGAGCACAAATATAGATCAATAGGAATTACCCTACATTAATCAGGAAAAATATAGTAAAAAAAAGTGACCTTGTACCTGTGACCCATATAGAAATGTCAGTCTATAATACTGAAGAGGAAAGATAGATAGAGGGAGGAGGAAAAAAATGGAGCAGAAAAGATACTCGAATAGATAATACCTGAGAATTTTACAAAACTGATAATAGACATCAACCCAAAGATATATAAATATTAATGTCAACATCTGAATTAAAAAAACAAAATCAAAAATGGAAATAAATGTAAGCACATCAGAAGTGAACTACTGAAAATAAAAAACAAATTACTTTAAAAACACATTCCATATAGTGGATAAAGGAGTGAAAAAATAAATAAAAGACACTTGCAATATAGTGGGTAAAGGTTAAGAATGACAGCTGTCTTTTCATCAGACATGAAGGCAGAAGAAAATGGGACATTATCCTTAAAGTGCTGAAAGAATACAATTGTCATCCAAGAATTGCTTTGACGGCAAAATAACTGTCCAATTGAAGTACTCCTTAGAGAGAAATTTATAGATTTAAAAGTTTCTGTCATAAAAAAGTATAAAATTAATCATTTTAGCTTCCACCTTAGAACATTAGTTAGCAAGGAACACATTAAACCTAGTTATATAGAAGAAGTGAGTGAATGAAAATAATTGTGGATATCAATAATATACACAAAAAATAGAGAAAAAGCTGGTGATGAGTAGATTTCTGAAAAAAATTAATAAAATTGACTATCGTCCAGTCAAAGTAGTTAAGAATAAAAGTCACAATAAACAGAATGATAGATATCAGGAAGGAAGGAGAAAAAATTACTACAAATGACATAGACATTAAATAAGATACATTATGGAAACATTTTGGCAATAAACTTTCTGATTTTGATGAAATTTATATATTATTGGAGAAACACAACTTACAAAAACTTAGACAAAAAAGGAGTAGATAATTTAAATAGTCTAGTAAGTAATTTAAAAATTATTCTTAAGAGAATTATTGTCAGCAAAAAAATTATTACAAAGAAAATTACAACCATATGCCCTCACTAGGAAATTCAATAAAAATTCAGGAAACATATAGAATCATTTTTATATAAATTCTTTTATGAGCCTGATACTCAAACTGATACTCAAACTGTGAATATAGACAGAAAAATACATAATAAATCGAGCCCTGCAATATATAAAAAGGATAACATTTTACAACTTAATTGAATTAAAAGACAATTTAACATTCAAGAATCATTCATTATAATTTATACACACTGCTATATATAAAATAGGTAATTAATAAGGATCTACTGTATAGCACAGGGAACTCTACCTAATATTCTGTAATGACCTATATAGGAAAAGAATCTAAAAAAGAATGGATATGTATATATGTATAACTGATTCACTCTGTTGCACACCTGGAACTAACACAACATTATAAAACTATACTCAAATAGAAATATTTGTCATTAAATATAATTCAACATGTTAACTGAATAATAAATAAATCATATGACTATCTAAATAGTTTCAGGAAAAAAATAGATTTGGAAAAAACTCTCATAATCTCAGTAAACTGAATTAAAAAAAGCAATGCCAACAATCTGGTCAAAGACATCTTGAAAAAACTACCCATCACACTTAATCATGAAAATTTTGAGCACTTTAACCCTAAGGTTGAATGAGGCACAGATATTCTTTTCCCAAATGCCAACTAATTCATTTGTAATTTATCCAGATTATTTACATTAAGATATTTAATTCTTGGTAACTACGTAGATTCTTTGCTATATATCTTAGTATATGTAAGAAGATCTATTTATTTTTCATATCAAAAGTATAGTGAGCTTTATTTTCTAACATAAGATTTTTCTGGTTAAGTGGATATTTTATTTTCTCTTCTGTATAAGAAAACTGAATATTTTTCCACATTCTAAAGTGTAGGCAAACAATATTAGTTTATGATTTATTGAAAGAGAAACCTAAAGCCTCATTGAGAACAGATAGAGACCAACAGAAGTATTGATAAAAGGTTTGCATGTATTCTAAAGTGCAAATTCTCAGTGCAGTATCTCATTTCCACTTTTCTAAGTCCCAGACTATAAACACAGTTACATTTATTTTCCCAAATGGGTGTAAAACTGAAGCTTATGTTTAACATGTCAGGTCAACATAAGCCTCAAAGTCTCATGATTGCCTGGCAGAATTCTTATGTATTAGATGTGTAATTAATTATAATTAATAATAATGTGTATATATAGTAGTGTATATGTAATATAATGTGTAATGTATAGTTAATGTATAATTAATTAGAATTCCTAAATATGTTATTTATTTGGATTTTTATATGGCCTGGTAGAATCATTCAGCATTTTAAAATACATTATTCCTGCTTTCAGTAGTACAGTACACTGAAAAGACTGGCTCACATCAGAGGCGGCAAATTCATAACCCATGTGCTCCAGAGCTTCTATGTATTTAAAGTCTGATTAGAGATTATGTTTAAAACCACTACATTTTTCTCCTTGTCGACAATATTTTTTATATGTTGCATATCTTTGCTAGCTGTAAGGGATTTTATGGTACCTTATTTTTAGCATCTTTAGATTATGACTACTGGTTTCTTTAATGTAAGTTACATACAGTATGCATTGTCTTTGACTTCCTTTCATTAATTTATTAACTCATATTTATTGTGTACCTACTCATTTCAGGCTGGAAATTCTGTGTTGAAATGAAAAGTACAATTCCTTCTCCCAAGGAGCTTATACCCTAGAGTAGTAAATAAATTTGTTATCTAGATGTGACCGAGAGTAACCAGAAGACCACATTTTATAGTATGGTGAGGTAAAAAGTAGATCTGGATGAAGACTCCTGAAAATTATCTTTTTTCCATGTTATGTCTGAAATCATATTTGCCTACCAATGAACAATATATCAAGTAAGGAATGGGATGCACATGTTTTAAATTCATGGGAAAGTTCAGCACTTACGAGTGGACTGTTAGGAGTAGAAAGTGCACACATGCACGCGCGCACACACCCACACACCCACACACACACACATTGCTTTGCTTTGTTACTAAGTCGCGTCTGATTCTTTTGTGACCAGTGGAGTGTAGCCAGTTGGCTCCTCTGTCCATGGACTTTCCCAGGCAAAAAATATTGGAAGGGGTTGCCATTCCCTTCTCCAGGATGTAGGTGGTTATTAATGTAATACACCTAGATAAAATGTTGAGGAAAGAATATATGTAGATTTTATATGTAGAAGAATATATAGAGGTTTTCTATAGCCATGCGCTAGCATGCCACCAGTTAGAGATTGAGCAGAAAAAGTGATCTGGCAATAAAGAATAAATCCTCAAAAGGAAGCCAGTAGAGTTTTTCAGGTTAGACCTTATCAAGCAGATTCTGAAAAGTCTATCTATCATCCAATCTTGTGTACAATAATAGAGATATAGAAACTTAATAACATTTATTTATATAAGCAGTAAATAACTATGAGAACTTGAAAGATTTAATATCTATTTGAAACTGGAAAGTAATTTCATTCCTAGAAAATGTGCCATGATTATTTTAGACAAAGATGACTTTCAATTATTAACTTTCAGATTACTACTTTAAGTTTTTCTTAATAAAATGTTCTTGCTTTTGACTTTCTTGTGACCCTAGAACTAGAGGTCAGCAAAGTTCTCTCATTATAACAGTCATGAATATTCAAAATACTCATGCATATTCAAGTGCTACACATCTTTTTGCTTACACTAAAGAATTTCCAAAATGATAGAGATTGATCTTTCTCTTGTCACCATCTTTGAAAGTCACTTGGTTTCACTTATATTTACATTAACCCTATCAGTTATATAATAAACTTGCAAAGCATATTCATCACAGGTCAATCATCACAGGTTTTATGACTGAAAATATACAACAAAAATTCCCTTTTATAATGCCGAGAAATGTGTGTTAGCAGAGAAAAGATATTTAGTGGGTTTTAGTTCTGCATTTTATGCACTTCTCTGGTAGCTCAGCTGGTAAAGAATCTGTCTGCAATGCAGCAGACCCTTGTGATTGAGTTAAAAGATATCTTGCTTTCTCCTTTCAGAATCTATCTCATATGTTCTGCTGTGTTTCCAGCTTCAGAGTGTATAAGTTAAAGTTTTGAAGAAGGAAATCAGTGACCCCTCATGACTCATTATGGCATCACCTCCATCCTACATGTCAGTTCAGTTCAGTCGCTCAGTCGTGTCCAACTATTTGCGACCCCATGGACTGTAGCACACCAGGCCTCCCTGTCCATCACCAACTCCTGGAGTTTACTCAAACTCATGTCCATTGAGTTGGTGATGCCATTCAACCACCTCATCCTCTGTCACCCCCTTCTCCTCCCACCTTCTATCTTTCCCAGCATCAGGGTCTTTTCTAATAAGTCAGTTTTTACCTCAGGTGGGCAAATTATTGGAGTTTCAGCTTCAGCATCAGTCCTTCCAATGAATATTCAGGACTGATTTCATTTAGGATTGACTGGTTTGATCTCATTGCAGTCCAAGGGACTCTCAAGAGTCTTCTCCAACATCACAGTTCAAAAATGTAAGTATACTTGCTTCCTTTACTGATACTACATTTATCAGATCTGGCTTTAGAGTATCATGTTTGCTGAGAAAATGTTATGGACTGAATTATGCATACCACCTCACACAAAATTCTTATGCTGAAATCCTAATCCCCAATGTGACTGTATTTTGAGATAAGAGCTTTCAAAGATAAAATTATAGTTAAATGAAGTTGTAAGGGTGGAGCCCTAATTCAGTAGAGCTAGTGTCCTTATAGGAAGGGACACTAGTGATTTCTTTCTGATATGCAGATAAGAAGAAGCCATGTAAAGACTTAGCAGAAGGTGACTGTCTACAAGCCAGAAACACAATCTATTGGCACCTCACTCTGGAACTCTTAGCTTCCAAAGCTGGGAAAAAATAAATTTCTATTGCTTATGCTACCCTGTCTGTGGTATTTCATTATGGCAGGCCAAGAAAACGAATACATGAGAACATATTGTGACCAGATGACTGGGCTCAATTATGTCCAAGTTTAGAAGGTGCAGATGCTTTGTTTGTTTCAATATTTTTCCACCAAATTCTTTCTCATTCTTAAAATCAAACTATACAAATATACCGAAAAATATTTAATTTCAGTATAGATTATAAAAATACACTGAAAAAAAAGATTGCTATATTGTGATTCTTTGCATTTTTGATGCTAGCATCTTACATGTTTATTCATTTTTCTACTATACTTTGCGATGTCTATGTGGTATCTTCATGAATAAATTAGTGATTTCATTTTTTATAAACTTTGTGTACTTGGTCAAAACTGTTTTATCCAATTTTGTAGTTCACTTTATTTAGCATATTTGCTTCTAAATGATTTTTAGTAATTTTGAAGGGAATACAATTAGTTTTTTTAGAAGAAATAATTTGAATCATTGAAAATATGTAAAACTGTTATTTTTGGCTCTGAAAGTAAATCCAAAAGAGATTTTCTGTATATGTCTAGACAATAAGAATATTTTAGAAAAATGATAAAATTCATGTATTGGTAAAAATTCAATAATTGATAAATTGAGAAACACCTAAGAGTTAGAGAAAGGAAAGTATAAAGTACTTTAACTGGAGGTCAATGCATCAGGACAGGACACAGATAAAGAGTTATTTACCTGATTACAAGAAATTAGCAAAGTATTATTGTCACAGTCAGGGGCCAGCATTATATTAGAAACAAGGATTTGTTACTTTTTAGTTCCACAGAGTTGAATGTTGTCATATGTTGGGGACTCTTCAGGTATAAAAATTCAAATGAGTGATCCCTATTCAGGAATGTATCTTTTAGATAAAGATCGAACATTCACTTTTGACTTCTTACTTTTGCATTCCAGTCCCCTATGATAAAAAGGACATCTTTTTTTGGTGTCAGTTCTAGGTCCTGTAGGCTTTTCATAGAACCATTCAACTTCAGCTTCTTTGGCATTAGTGGTTGCAGCATAGACTTGGATTACTGTGATACTGAAGAGTCCTTTTCACTATAGGGGACTGGAATGCAAAAGTAGGAAGTCAAGAGATACCTGGAGTAACAGGCAAGTTTGGCCTTGTATGCAATGAAACAGGGCAAAGGCTAACAGAGTTTTGCCAAGAGCATACATTGATCATAGCAAACAGCTTCTTCCAACAACACAAGAGCAACTCTACACATGGACATCACCAGATGTTCAATACTGAAACCAAACTGAATATATTCTTTGCAGATGAAGATGGAGAATCTCTATTCAGTCAGCAAAAACAAGACCAGGAGCTGACTGGCTCAGATCATGAACAACTTACAGCAAAATTAAGACAAATTGAAGAAAGTAGGGAAAACCTCTAGGTAATTCAAGTATGACCTAAATCAAATCCCTTATGATTATACAGTGGAGGTGACAAATAGATTGAAGGGATCAGATCTGATAGAGTGTCTGATGAGCTATGGAGAGAGGTACATAACATTTTACAGGAGGTGATGATCAAAACAATTTCCAAGAAAAAGAAAGCAAAATAGCAAAATGATTGTCTGAGGAGACCTTAAAAACAGCTGAGAAAAGAGAAAGGTAAAGGAGAAAAGGAAAGATATATCCATCTGAACGCAGAGTTCTAGAGAATAGCAATGAGAGATAGAGTCTTTTTAAGTGAACAATGTAAAGAAATAGAGGAAAACAATAGAATGGGAAAGACTAGATATCTCTTCAAGAAAATTAGAGATACCAAGGGAACATTTCATGCAAAGATGGGCACAATATGGACAGAAATGGCATAGACATAACAGAAGCAGACTATATTAAGAAGACGTGAAAGAATACACAGAATAACTATACAAAAAAGATCTTAATGTCCCAGATAACCACGATGGTGTGATCATTCACCAAGAGCCAAACATCCTGGAGTGTGAAGTCAAGCGGGTCTTCAGAAGCATCACAATGAACAAAGTTAGTGGAGGTGATGGAATCCCAGCTGAGCTATTTCAAATCCTAAAAGATGATGTTGTGAAAGTGCTGCACTCAATATACCAGCACTTTTGGAAAACTCAGCAGTGGTCATAGAACTGGAAAATGTCATTTTTCATTACAATTCCAAAGAAAGGCAATGTCAAAGAATATTCAAACTATCACACACAATTGCACTAATTTCACATGCTAGCAAAGTAATGCTCAAAAGCCTTCAAGCTAGGCTTCAACAGTATGTGAACTGAACACTTCCAGATGTACAAGCAAGATTTAGAAAAGGCAGAGGAACCAGAGATCAAATTACCAATATCCATTGGATCACAGAAAAAGTATTTCAGCAAAACATCTACTTCTGTTTCATTGACTATACTAAAGCCTTTGCCTGTGTAGATCATAGCAAACTATGGAAAATTCTTCAAGAGATGGGAATACTAGGCCATGATATCTGCCTCTTGTGAAACTGTATGCAGGTCAAGAAGTGACTATTAGAAGCCGACATGGAACAATGGACTGGTTCCAAACTGGTGAAAGGAATATGTCAAAGCTGCATATTGTCACCCAGGTTATTTAATTTATATGTAGAGTACATCATGAGAAATACCAGGCTGGATGAAGCACAGGCTGAAATCAAGATCGTTGGGAGAAAGATCAGTGACCTCACATAGGCAGATGACACCAACCTTATGGCAGAAAGAGAAGAGGAATTAAAGAGCCTCTTAATGAAGGTGAAAGAGGAGAGTGAAAAAACTGGCTTAAAACAACATTCCAAAAAGAAGGTCATGTCATCTGGTCTCATCATTTCATGGCAAATAGATGGGGAAACAATGAAAACAGTGAGATATTTTATTTTCTTGGGCTCCAAAATCACTGTGGACAGTGACTGCAGCCATGAAAAGAAAATTTGCTTGTTGGGAGAAAAGCAATGGCAAATCAAGACATCATATTAAAAAGCAGAGACATTACTTTGCTGACAAAGGTCCATCCAGTCAAAGCTAAGGTTTTTCCAGTGGTCATGTATGAATGTGAGACTTGGGCCATAAAAAAGGCTGAGCACAGAAGAATTGATGCCTTCAAATGTGGTGCTGGAGAAGAGTCTTGAGAGTCCCTTGGACAGCAAGGAGATCAAACTAGTCAATCCTAAAGGAAATCAATCCTGAATATTCACTGGAAGGACTGATGCTGAAGCTGAAACTCCAATACTTTAGCCCCCTGATGTGAGGGACTGACTCATTGGAAAAGACTCTGATACTGGGAAAGATTTTAGGTGGGAGGAGAAGGCGACAACAGAGGATGAGATGGTTGGATGGCATGATGAACTCAATGGACATGAGTGTGAGCAAGCTCTGGTAGATGGTGAAGGACAGAGAAGCCTGATGTGCTGCAGCCATGGGGTGGCAAAGAGTTAGACACGGTTGAGTGACTAAATAACAACAACAAAACATTCACTCATTATTCACTAAATATTCTTTTGATATCTACAAGATTTCTTTTGATACTTTGGTAGACACTGGAGCTATAAATATCAAAACATAAATAAGATTCATCCTTACAGTCAAGTATCTCATACTAGTGGAAAAAAGCAGATACTTATAATACAGTATGATAGAAGCAAGCAAAGTAATTATGGGACCACAGGCTAACAAGTCAGGAAAAAATGTAAGAGAACATTCCTGAAGTGAATGGACACTTTAAGTAAGTTTGGAGATAGATAAATTCAGAAGAATGATTGACTAGTATCCACTATTGAGAGAGATATCCAAAGAACCATAAATGCTACTATATCATTAGTTACTTATGGAAGGAAAGTAATATGAAGGACAGTCAGCTTCATACACAAAGACTAGATCAGGGAGGTTGTATGCCAATATGAGAATAGCCATGGAGAACCACTTGATGATTTTTAAGATACTTCTTTGCCAACTTTTGTGTTTTGTACAGTTCACTTAGATAGCACTCTGGAAGGACTTAGGAATCTGTGGTAGTGATGCAGTTGCAAATTGAGAAAGGTAGACATTTAGATGACAATAGTGAATCAGGAAAAAACAACTGACTGATAAATATTTAGATGGTCAAATGAACAAGATATTGACACTAAATTTTCGTTCAAGTGTGTAACAGAAAAAAGTGATAACTTACAGATATCCATTGCTGGCAACTAAGACAAAAGCAGTGCCTTACCCACAGATGGAGAATTCATAGAAGAACAGATCTGAATGATGGGATAAGATGAATTCAAATTTAGATGTTTAGTTTTTCTTTATTTCCTTCTTTCTTTCTTTCTTTCTTCTTCCCTCCCTCCCTCTTCCTCTCTTCTTTCCTTCCTTCTTTCTTCACTCTTCCCTTCTCGTTTTCCCTCCCTTCTCTCCTTCCTTTTTTCCTTTCACCTTGAGTTAGAGAGGTAAATATATTCAATCCATCTTGGATAAATTATCTGGACTCAAACAAACAAAAAATCTCTACATCAAGAATCAAGAAGAAATAGAAACAGTGATGGATTCCACTTTATGGACAGAACATGGTGAAGAGTGACTTAAAGGGACATGGTTCTAAACAGAGAAAGGTAAGAGGTAGAAACTAAGGCAGAAGGCCAGTCATATGAACACAACCAAGATAAAGTTACAGAAAAAGATGATAGAGGTGTAGAGTTACTACTCTTTGAAGAAACAGAAATTCCTAGATTTATTTGAATGGATATAGCAGTTTTCCATCCTTATAAGCTAAGAGAAAAACAGTGGAAGCATCATAATTACTTTAGGGCAATGAAATTTGATAGAGTGGGCAGTTTATTCTATATTTATCATTTCTGAAACATTCTCTGTCCTTCTGTGTTCTTCTCTGTGCTCTATGAGGATAATTTATTTTATTGTACTAGTTGGGATTCTTATTCTCTTGATCTCTAGTTAGGTTCAGATAATGTAAAGTATTGGCAGGAGATTGTGGGTTGAAAAAAATTTGGAGGGAATTATTTTTCTTGGTTGTCTCCCACCAGTCTATGATTAAATTAGTGGTCAATTTCCACCTGTAGCCACAACTTCTTTTTGGCCATGCTCTCCCAAATTTAAGCTTTCCTCAGGTTCAATTTACCAACTTTTCTTCTTCATTTAGACCTATGAATAATAACTCACATTGTTCCTAGTTGCTGGGTATATTATCCTTCTTTGTTAATTGCCTTAATTTTACCCATAGATTTATACATAATCTCCTTATTAAATTCTATTTATTTTTCTCTTTGAGTAAGTCATTCTTCTGGGACCAGGACTGGTACAATAATTAGTACCATGAGTACTAATTACTCTAAAAAGCACTCTAAAAATAAGATTCTGGATTTTGTACATCAATCTATTTAATTCATTTATGGACATCTTTGTTGGAGAAAAAATATGAAACAGTAATAATCCAAGGCAGTGGTACTATGAATGCTTTAGTTATAAACAACAGTGGGTTAAAGAGAGATGGACAGTTAAACATTGAAACAAAAAGTGGGTTTAGCACTTAGACATATGGAGTCAATGGCAATTACAGTAAACCTCCTACATGATTGAGTTCTGTTCCAAGAATATGTTCATAAGTCCAATTTGTTTGTAAGTCCAACAAAGTTAGCCCTAGGTACACAACTAGCACACTTGGCTATAAAGTACTGTACTCTAATAGGTTTATAATACTTTTTACACAAATAATACATAAAAAGTAAGCACAAAAATAAAGAAAACATTTTTAATCTTACAGAGTACATGCATGCTAAGTCACTTCAGTCCTGTCCTACTCTTTAATTCTGTGGACTGTAGCCTACAAGGTTCCTCTGTCCATGGAATGCCCCAGGCAAGAATACTGGAGTGGGTTGCCATGCCCTCCTCCAGGTATCTTCCCAACCCAGGGATCAAACCCTTGTCTCTTATGTCTCTTGCATTGGCAGGCAGGTTCTTACCACTAGCTTCACCTGGGAAGTCCAAAACTCAACCATCTCCCAGCTGTACTATAGTTGGCATACAGGGATGGCATCAAGTCGGCAGGAAAGAAGGGTTACTGACTGGAGGAAGGTGAGAAGGTGGGAGATAGTAGAACTGAAGGATCATCAGCAATAGTAGATGATGGGTAAGCTTCAATTTCACCAATACTTGACATTGATGGCACAGGTTCTAGTTCCTTGCTGCATTCAATTCTAGCTATCTTTTTGGAGAAAAAAAAAGATCCAGTGTTGTCTGGGTAGTAGCTCTTATTTTCATTTCATAGATGACATTGTACTAGATTGCATTTTGAATGGCTGCTGCAACCTTTGTGGACCGTTCTATGTTCAGTTCCTGGGCTTGAAATAATAATACCATACTACTGTACTCTATACTGTACTGTACAGTAAAATACAACTTAGCATATAACTACTTGTAGAAGATATATCTATGTGACAATGTACGCTGGACATGTGAACTGTGAACTAACTAACATGATTGGACATGCAAACACATGTTTGCAACTGGAAGGTTTGTATGTAGGGCACTTATTGTGTAAAGGTTACTGAGTATTCTAAAAGCTTTTGCTGCCCTAGAGAGTATAAAATACAGAAAAATATAGATCTAATGTCTTAAATTCATAAACTCAATAAACCTGACTAAAAATTAGAAAGGTGAGAAAGCCTCCTTGACATTTTTTAAAGTAATCCCTTATCTGAAGTATGTAAAGGGCAGACACAGATGAAGTTAAGCCATGAACATGAATGCAATGCTTGTAGATTAGAAGCACCAAATAAATACACAGCTCTGGCAGGTATCTTATGTTCAAAAAAGGGCAGTGGTAATGAAGCATGCATTAGAACAATTCTCACTATACAGAACCTTCAATTAAACACACATAAATTTGGTAGTTGAACTCTAACATGTCAGGAAAATTTTTGAAAGTAGAAACTTGTTTGTATTCCCATACTTATAAGTACTTGAAAGAAAATCTTCGCAGCAACAAAAAATATTTTTCAAAAGAATCAATAAAATACTTTTTTTTATTGAGAAGGTGTTATGTGCCTGGAACTGTACCATCGGTTACAAGAATAAAATGTGATGTGACTCTTTTTTAAAATTTGTTATTGTGGTATAATTGATTTACAGTATTGTGTTAGTTTCAGGTGTACAACAAGGTGAACCTGCTATCCAAATACATATATCCACTCTTTTTTGGATTCTTTTATCATACAGGCCATTATAGAGTATTGAGTAGAGTTCTCTGCACTGTGCAGTAGGTCCTTATTAGTCAGAAACGAAGACTCTTAAGGACTTTACATGTGTCACTGTCTAACAGAGGATGCTTATTTTTCTTGGAATGGTTCATCAACCCTCATTGCCATCAGATAAATTTTAGCTTGTCTGAGATAAATCCCTTTATACTCCAGTTTCAGAATTTATCTGGAAGCAGATAGCTTATACAACAAAGATTTGAAGGATCTGCCAGCTTTTCATAGCAGAAATCCCAAGAGCATGAAAGCAAATGGAATCTTAGTGTGAAAGACTAAAGAACTGGGTATAAGATTATTATCAACATGAGTATATTCTTAAAGAGAGGGGAATACCAGACCACCTTGCCTACCTCCTGAGAAATCTGTATGCAGGTCAGGAAGCAACAGTTAGAACTGGACACAGAACAAAGGACTGGTTCCAAATTAGGAAAGGAGTACGTCAAGGCTGTATATTGTCACCCTGCTTATTTTATTTATATGCAGAGTACATCATGAGAAATGCCGGGCTGGATGAAGCACAAGCTGGAATCAAGATTTCCAGGAGAAATATAAATAACCTCATAGAAGCAGAAGACACCACCCTTATGGCAGAAAGTGAAGAAGAACTAAAGAGCCCCTTGATGAAAGTGAAAGCAGAGAGTGGAAAAGTTGGCTTAAAACTCAACATTCAGAAAATTAAGATCATGGCCCCCAGTCCCATCACTTCATGACAAATAGATGGGGAAACAATGGTAACAATCAGAGACTTTATTTTGGGGGGCTTCAAAATCACTGCAGATGGTGGCTACAGTCATGAAATTAAAAGATGCTTGCTTCTTGGAAGAAAAGCTATGACCAACCTAGACAGCATATTAAGAAGTAGAGGCATTACTATGCTGACAAAGGTCTGTCTAGTCAAAGTTATGGCTTTTTCAGTAGTCATGTATGGATGTGAGAGTTGGACTATAAAGAAAACTGAATGTGGAAGAATTGATGCTTTTGAACTGTGGTATTGGAGAAGCCTCTTGAGAGTCCTTTGAACTGCAAGGACATCCAACCAGTTAATCCTACAGGGAATCAGTCCTGAATAGTCATTGGGAGGACTGATATTGAAGCTGAAACTCCAATACTTTGGCCACCTGATGTGAAGAGCTGACTCATTTGAAAAGACCCTGATGCTGGGAACATTTAACCTTAGGATTATAAGGTCCTTTAAATTAAAAGATATCTAATCTGATTAGTTTAAAAAGTAATTAAGCATTTATTTAAGTATTTTTCCCCCAGGAAATAAGAAAAAGAAATCTCTAATACTTTAAAAGCTGTGGAGTAAAAAAATTTTTTCTGTAAGTGAGAACTCAAAACATTTTAAATAACTAAGATAAATCTTTAGTAAATGAGACTAGTGTATGTTCAAGCACTTAGATAGTTTGCAAACTGGTCTCTGTCATCCATGTTTTGGTTTTCTCTGTGTAGAAGTAGAAATGGAAATCAGTTACTTTGGGTAAAGTGAAAGTGTCAGTCAATTAGTCATGTCAGACTCTGTGAATCTGTGGACTGTGGCCGCCAGGCTCCTCTTATCCATGGGATTTCCCAGGCAAGAATACTGGAGAGGGTTGCCATTTTCTTCTCAGGGGATGTTACCGACCCAGGGATCAAACCCACATCTCCTGCATTGGCAAGAAGATTCTTCACTTTTGAGCCACCAGGAAAGCCCTGTGAATGGGGAGGTCATTCATTTGATTTTGGCAAAGTGGAGTACATGCAATGAAGCACAGATCTTGGTAAAAGGTAATGGGTAGACACAAGGATGGTTATCTTGGTTATTTTTTTTCTTTCCAATTAATTTATTTTTATGGAAGGATAATTGCTTTATAGAATTTTGGGTTTTTTTCTGTCAAACTTCAATATGAATTCGCCGTAGGTATACAAATATCCCCTCCCTTTTGAAACTCCATCTCATCTCCCTCCCCGTCCCAGCTCTTTAAGTTGATACAGAGTCCCTGTTTGAGTTTCCTGAGACATACAGCAAATTCCAGTTTGCTATTTTACATATGGTAATGTAAGTTTCCATGTTACTCTTTCCATACATCTCACCCTCTCTTCCCCTCTCCCCATGCCCATAAGTCTATGTTTGTTTTTCCATTGTTGCCCTGTAAGTAAATTCTTCAGCACCATGTTTCTAGATTCCATTTTACATTAGAATATGATATTTATCTTTCTCTTTCTGACTTCCTTCACTCTGTATAATAGGTTCCAGGTTCATCCACCTCATATTTAGAACTGACTCAAAAGTGTTCCTTTTTGTGGCTGAGTAATATTCCATTGTGTATAAGTACCACAACTTCTTTATCCATTCATTTGTCTATGGACATCTAGGCTGCTTCCATGCTATAGCCATTGTAAATAGTGCTGCAATGAACAATAGGATACAGGTGTCTTTCAATTTTGGCTTCCTCAGGGTATATGCCTAGGAGTGGGATTGCTGGGTCATATGATGCTTTTATTCCTAGATTTTTTGAGGAATCTCCATACTGTCTTCCATAGTATCTGTATCAATTTACACCCACCAACAGTGCAAGAGTGTTCCCTTTTCTCCACACCCACTCCAGCATTTATTGTTTGTAGATTTTTTGATGAAGACCATTCTGAGCAATGTGAGGTGATATTTCACTGTAGTTCTGATTTGCATTTCTCTAATAATGAACAATGTTGAGCATCTTTTCATGTGTCTGTTAGTCATCTGTAGGTCTTCTTCAGAGAAATGTCTGTTTAGGTCTTTTTCCCAATTTTTGATTGGGTTGTTTGTTTTTTTCTGGTATTAAGTTTTATGAGCTGCTTGTATATTTTGGAAGTTAATCCTTTGTCAGTTGTTTTATTTGCTATTATTTTCTCCCATTCTGGGGGTTCTTCTCACCTTGATTATAGTTTCCTTTGCTGTGAAAAGTTTTAAGTTTCATCAGGTTCCACTTGTTTACTTTTGTTTTTATTTCCATTACTCTAGGAGGTGGATCTTAGAGGATCTTGTTTTGATTTATGTCATCAAGTGTTCTGCCTGTGTTTTCCTTTAAGAGTTTTATAGTTCTGGTTTTACATTTAGGTCTTTAATCCATTTTGAGTTTATCTTTATGTATGGTGTTAGGAAGTGTTCTAATTTCATTCTTTTACATGTAGCTGTCCAGTTTTCCCAGGACCATTTTTTGAAGAGGCTGTCTTTGCCCCATTGTATATTCTTTCCCCCTTTGTCAAAAAAAGGTACCATAGGTGCATGGGTTTATTTCTGGGGTTTCTATCTTGTTCTAGTGGTCTATATTTCTGTTTTTGTCTCAGTACCATACTGTCTTGATTACTGTACTTTTGAAGTATAATCTGAAGTCAGGAAGGTTTATTCTTCCAGCTTCATTCTTCTTTCTCTAGACTGCTTTGGTTATTTGGGGGTCTTTTGTGTTTCCACATGAACTGTGAAATTTTTTGTTCTAATTCTGTGAAAAATGCCATTGGTATGTCAACTTTGATTTCTTTCATTAGTGTCTTATAATTTTCTGTGTACAGTTCTTTTGTCTCCTTAGGTAAGTTTATTCCTAGATATTTCTTTTTGTTGCAATGGTGAATGGGATTACTTCCTTAATTTCTCTGATTTTTCATTGCTAGTATATAGAAATGCAAGTGATTTCTGTATATTAATTTTGTATTCTGCAACTTTACTAAATTCATTGATTAGCTTTAGTAATTTTCTGATACTACCTATGAGGTTTTCTATGTACAGTATCATGTCATCTACAAATGGATTCCTTTTATTTCCTTTTCTTCTCTGATTGCTGTATCTAGGACTTCCAGAACTATGTTGAATAATGGTGGTGAAAGTGGACACCCTTGTCTTGTTTCTGATCTTAGGGGTGATGCTTTCAGCATTACACCATTGAGAATAATGTTTGCTGTGGGCTTGTCACATATGGCCTTTACTATGTGGAGGTAAGTTCATTATATACCCATTTTTGAAGAGTGTCAGGGTGATGGTGGCCTCATAGATTGAGTTTGGAACTGCTCCTTCCTCGGCAATTTTTTGAAAAAGTTTTAGAAGGATGGGCCTTAGATCTTCTCTAAATGTTTGATAGCATTCTCCTGTGAAGCCATCTGCTCCTGGACTTTTGTTTTTTAGGAGATTTTTTTTTTTTATCACAGCTTCAAATTCAGTGCTTGTGATTGGGTTGTTCATAATTTCTATTTCTTCCTATTTCAGGCTTGGAAGATTGAACTTTTCTAAGAATCTGTCCATTGTGTTCAGGTTATCTATTATATTGCCATATAGTTGTACTAGTCTCTTATAATCCTTCGTATTTCTGCATTGTCTGTTGTAACCTCTCCTTTTTCATTTCTAATTTTGTTGATTTGATTCTTCTCTCTCTTTTTCTTGATGAATCTGGCTAAAGGTTTGTCAACTTTGTTTACCTTCTCAAAGACCAGCTTTTAGTTTTACTTCAAGATCAGTGGGGAAGGCTTTCTTATATTTTCTTGCTATTCTTTGGAACTCTGCATTCAAATGGGCATATCTAGAAATTTTCTGATTTCCATTTTGATTTTTTCCAATATTGCATAAGAACCTGGAATGATAAGTCCATGAATCAAGGCAAATTGGAAGTGGTCAAACAGGAGATAGCAAGAGTGAACATCGACATTTTAGGAATCAGGAAATTAAAATGGACTGGAATGGATGGATTTAACTAAGATGACCATTATATCTATACTATGAGGAAGAATCCCTTAGAAGAAATGGAGTAGCCATCATAGTCAACAAGAGTCCAAAATGCCATACTTGGATGCAATCCCAAAAATGACAGAATGATCTCTGTTTGTTTCTAAGGCAAACCATTCAGTACCACAGTAATCCAAGTCTATGCCCCAAGCAGTAATGCTGAAGAAGGTGAAGTTTAACGGTTCTATGAAGACCTACAAGATCTTCTAGACTAACACTGAAAAAAGATGCCTCTTTCATTATAGGGGACTGGGATGCAAAAGTAGAAAGTCAAGAAACACCTGGAGTAACAGGCAAATTTGGCCTTGGAGTATATAATGAAAGAGGGCATATAATGAAACAGGGCAAAGGTTAATAGAGTTTTGCCAAGAAATGCACTGGTCATAGCAAACACCCTCTTTCAAAAACCCAAGAGAAGACTCTACACATGGACATCACTAGATGGTCAATACCAAAATCAGATTGAATATATTCTTTGCAGCCAAAGATGGAAAAGCTATATACAGTCAGCAAAAGGAAGTCCAGGAGCTGACTCTGGCTCAGGTCATGAACTCCTTATTGCCAAATTCAGACTTAAATTGAAGAAAGTAGGGAAAACCACTAGACCATTCAGGTATGACCTCAATCAAATCCCTTATGATTATATAGTGGGAGTGAGAAATATATTCAAGGGATTAGATGTGATACAGTGCCTGTTGAACTACGGATGGAGGTTCATGACATAGTACAGGAGACAGGGATCAAGACCATCCCCAAGAAAAAGAAATGCAAAAAAGCAAAATGGCTATCTGATGAGGCCTTACAAATAGCTCTGAAAAGAAGAGAAGTGAAAAGCAAAGGAGAAAAGGAAAGATATGACCATTTGAATGCAGAGTTCCAAAGAATAGCAAGAAGATATAAGAAAGCCTTCCCCACTGATCAGTGCAAAGAAATAGAGGAAAACAATAGAATGGGAAAGACTAGAGATCTCTTCAAGAAAATCAGAGGTACAAAGGGAACATTTCATGCAAAGATGGGCTCAGTAAAGAACAGAAATGGTATGGACCTAACAGAAACAGAAAATATTGAGAAGAGGTGACAAGAATACACAGAACTATACAAAAAAAGATCTTCACAACAAAGATAATCACAATGGTATGATCACTCACCTAGAGCCAGACATCCTGGAATGTGAAATCAAGTGGGCCTTAGGAAAGATCACTATGAACAAAGCTAGTGGAGGTGATGGAATTCCAGTTGAGCTATTTCAAATACTAAAAGATGATGCTGTGAAAGTGCTACACTCAAAATGCCAGGAAATTTCAAAAACTCAGCAGTGGCCACAGGACTGGAAAAGAACAGTTTTCATTCCAATCCCAAAGAAAGGCAATGCCAAAGAATGCTCAAACTACTGCACAATTGCACCCATCTCACACGCTCAAAATTCTCCAAGCCAGACTTCAATAGTACGTGACTGTGAACTTCCAAATGTTCAAGCTGGTTTTAGAGAAGGCAGAGGAACCAGAGATCAAATTGCCAACATCTGTTGGATTATGGAAAAAGCAAGAGAATTCCAGAAAAATATCTATAGCTGCCTTATTGACTATGCCAAAGTCTTTGACTATGTGGATCACAACAAGCTGTGGAAAATTACTAAAGAGATGGAAATACCAGACCACTTGACCTGCCTCTTGAGAAACCTGTATGCAGGTCAGGAAGCAACAGTTAGAACTGGACATGGAACAACAGACAGGTTCCAAAAAGGAAAAGGAGTATGTCAAGGTTGTATGTTGTCACCCTGCTTATTTAACTTATATGCAGAGTACATTATGAGAAACATTGGGGTGGGAGAAGCACAAGCTGGAATCAATACTGCCGGGAGAAATATCAATAACCTCAGATATGCAGATGACACCACCCTTATTGCAGAAAGTGAAGAAGAACTAAAGAGCCTCTTGATGAAAGTGAAAGAGGAGAGTGAAAAAGTTGGCTTAAAACTCAACATTCAGAAAACTAAGATCATGGCATCTGGTCCCATCACTTCATGGGAAATAGTGACAGACTTTATTTTCTGAGCTCCAAAATCACTGCAGATGGTGACTGCAGCCATGAAATTAATTGTAAGAAACGTTATGACCAGCCTAGACAGCATATTAAAAAGCAGAGCCATTATTTTGCCAACAAAAGTCCATCTAGTCAAAGCTATGGTTTTTCCAGTAGTCATGTATAGCTGTGAGAGTTGGAGTGTAAAGAAAGCTGAGTTCCGAAGAACTGATGCTTTCAATTGTGTTGTTGCAGAAGACTCTTGAGAATCCCTTTGACTTCAGGAAGATGGAACCAGTCCTTTCTAAAGGAAATAGTCCTGAATATTCATTGGAAGGACTGATACTGAAACTTCAATAATCTGGCCACCTGATACAAAGAACTGACTTTTTAGAAAAGACTGAAGGCAGGAATAGATGGGGACGACAGAGGACAAGATGGTCGAATGGCATCAACGACTCAGTGGATGTAAGTTTGAGTAAACTCTGGAAGTTGGTGATGGACAAGGAGGTCTGCATGCCACAGTCCCTGGGGTCACAAATAGCCGGACACTACTGAGCGACTGAACTGAACTGAAAAACTATTTTCAGTAACCTCTTGGTTATTTAGGAACACACTGTCTAATCTCCATGTGTTTGTGTTTCTTTTTTTTTTTCTTATAATTGATATCTGGTCTCATAAGATTGTTGTCAGAAAAGATGCTTGATATGATTTCAATTTTTCTTAAATTTACTGAGGTTTGATTTGTGACCCAACATGTGGTCTACCCTGGAGAACATTCTGTGTGCAGTTGAGATGAAGGTGTATTCTTTTGCATTAGGATGGAATGTCCAGATTTCAATGAGATCCATCTCATCTAATGTATCAGTTAAGATTTGTGTTTCCTTATTAATTTTCTGTTTTGATGATCTGTCCATTGGTGTGAGTGGAGTTTTAAAGTTGCCTACTATTATTCTGTTACTGTCAATTTCTCCTTTTATATCTGTTAGTGTTTGTCTGACGTATTGAGATGCTCCTATGTTGGATGCATAGATGTTCACAATTGTTATGCCTTTCTCTTGGATTGATCCCTTGATCATTATGTAGTGTCCTTCCTTATCTCTTGTAATCTTTTTTATTTTAAAGTCTATTTTGTCTGATATGAGCATTGCTACTCCAGCTTTCTTTTGCTTCCCATTTGCATGGAATATATTTTTCCATCCTCTCACTTTCAGTCTAAATGTGTCTTTAGGTCTGAATTGCATTTCTTGTAGACAGCATACATATGGGTCTTGTTTTTATATCCATTCAACCAGTCTATGTCTTTTGGTTGGAACATTTAATCCATTTACATTTAAAGTAATTATTGATATATATGCTCCTATTGCCATTTTCTTAATTGTTTGGGGTTGATTTTGTAGATCTTTTTTCTTCTATTGTATTCTTGACTATATAAGTCCCTTTAACTTTTGTTGTAAGGCTGGTTTGGTGGTACTGAATTCTCTTAACTTTTGCTTGTCTGAAAAGCTTTTTATTTCTCCATCAGTTTTGAATGAGATCCTTGCCACGTATAGTAATCTTGGTTGTAGATTTTTTCCCTTTCAGTACTTTATGTATATCCTGCCATTCCCTCCTGACCTGCAGAGCTTCTGCTGGAAGATCAGCTGTTAAGCATATGGGGTTTCCCTGATATGTTACTTGTTGCTTCTCCCTTGCTGATTTTAATATTTATTCTTTGTTTTTAGTCTTTGTTAGTCTCATTGATATGTGTCTTGGCATGTTTCTCCTCGGGTTTATCCTGTATAGGATTCTTTGTGCCTCTTGAACTTGATTGACTATTTCCTTTTCCATGTTGGGGAAATTTTCAACTATAATGTCCAAAAATTTTCTCATACCCTTTCTTTTTCTCTTCTTCTTCTGGAACTCCTATAATTCTAATGTTGATGTGTTTTATATTGTCCCAGAGGTCTCTGAGACTATCGTCAGTTCTTTTCACTGTTTTTATTTTATTCTGCTCTTTAGAAGTTCTTTCCACCATTTTATCTTCCAGCTCACTGATTCGTTAGCCTGCTTCAGATATTCTGCTATTGATTCCTTCTAGAGTATTTTTAATTTCAGTAATTGTGATGTTTGTCTCTGTGTGTTTACTCTTTAATTCTTCTAGGTCTTTGCTGATTCTTGCATTTTCTCCATTTTACTTTCAAGTTTTTTGATCATCTTTACTATCCTTATTCTACATTCTTTTTCAGGTAGTTTGCCTATTTCCTCTTCATTTATTTGGACTTCTGTGTTTCTAGTTTGTTCCTTCATTTGTGTAGCATTTCTTTGCATTTTCATTATTTTTTTTTTTAACTTACTGTGTTTGAGGTCTCCTTTTCCCAGGCTTCAAGGAAAGCTGAATTCTTTCCTTGAAGAAGGCTGAATTCTTTCTTCCTTTTGGTTTCTGCCTTCCTAAGGTTGGTCCAGTGGTTTGTGTAAGCGTTATATAGGGTGAGATTTGTGCTGAGTTTTTGTTTATTTTTCTTCTGACGGGCAAGGCTGAGTGAGGTGGTAATTTTGCCTGCTGATGATTTGGTTTGTATTTTTACATTGTTTGGTGATTAGATGAAGCGTCCTGCAGAGTGCTACTGATGGTTGGGTGATGTCAGGTCTTGTGTTTAAGGGGTTTGTATGCAAGCGTGAGTTCTCACTACTGATACCCCCTGGGGTGAGTTCTCTGAGTCCAGGGTCTTGGAGTCAGTGCTCCCACTCCAAGGGCTCAGGGCTTGATCTCCAGCCAGAAACAAAGATTATTCAAGTGGTTTGTTATAGCATTAAGTGAGATTAAAACAAATACCCAAAAAATGAGAAACCAAAGATGAACCCCAGGCACATGGCACTTACAATATCAGGCAAATAATAATTAAAATAATGGAATATAGACATATACATATACACCCATGAGCAAAGTAAAAACAGTCCAACAGAAATAAAGTACAGCAGATTGATCCAGCCAACTAAGGAAATAAAAAATTATATTTACCAGTTAAGAACAAAACTAACTAAAGCACAGTCTGGAAAACAAAACTAAAGCAAGCTGCCAAAAGGGGAATAAAGCAGTGAAAAAAAACTACCAAAATGTTGAGAGGAAAGGGAAGAAAGAAAAGAAAGAAAGAATAGATAATGCAAAGTTAAATAGAGGTAAATGAAGAAGATTTATATACACTAAAGGTTAACTGCATGGGGAAAAGAACAGTAGGAAAAGCAAACAAAGTAATAAAGATAGAAAAAATATAATAGGTTTTAAAAAATTAAAAATTAGAATTATAAAAAAGAGAAAAGAAAAAACACAAGAAGAAATAAAAAAAGGAAAATTAAAGGAAAACTCCACAGAACTGCAAAAGTCCAACTTAGAGGCATAGTTTTATAACAACAATAAAAAGTGTGACTGAATATACACATATACATATGCACCCATAAGCAAAATCAAAACAGTCCAACAAAAATAAAGAATAAACTGATCTGGTGAACAAAGGAAACCAAAAATTATGTCTACCAGAAAAAAAAACCAAAAAAATAACTAAAACACAAACTGGAAAACAAAACTGGGGAATAAAGCAATGAAAATAAAACTAACAAATGTGTTGAGAGGACAGGAGAGAAAGAGAAGAAAGAATAGATATGTTAAGTTAAATAGAGGTAGATAAGTAAGATTTATATACATTAAAGATTAACTGCAAAGGGAAGAGAACAATAGGAAAAACAAAGGAATAAATGTACAAAAAATAATAATAGGTTTAAAAAATTAAAATTAAAAAAAAGAGAGAGAAAGAAAAGAAAAAAAAAAAGGAAAACTCCATGGAACTGCAGAAGCCCAACGTAGAGGCAGAGGTTTACAACAACAAAAAATGTGACTGGGAAAAAAAAAAAAAAGCTCAAAAGCTTAACTGAATTTCATAGTGCCAATAAAATCGAGAAATACAACAGAAAGGGGAAAAAAGAAAAAAAATCCAAAAGAATCTACAGAACAAGTCAAAAAATCAGAATAATAAATGCTTTCCTTGAGTCACTGCTGTCAGAGTCCTTTCCCTCACTAGGAGTCACAGTCTACTTTCCCTCACTAGGATGCCCTCAAACACTGTGCTGATCCCTGGACCTGCTGTGGGGATAGCTAAGATTCTAATCTGCTCCTATTCCTATGTGTTCTGGTCTCCAATGTCCACAACTATCAGAACGAGAGAGTTTTCTTTTGTGGGAGCTCTCTTTGGCCTTTTATATATTTCATAGACACAGTCTACCTAGTAAGTAGATCATGTGGATTTAATCTGCAGCTTGTATAGCTGATGGGAAGGTTTTGGGTCTTCTTCCTTAGCCACACTGCCCCGGAGTTTCAATTGTGGTTTTATTTCCACCTCTACATATGGGTCATCCACGGAGGTTTGCTCCTGAGGCTGCCCCGGAGGACTTGGGCTTGCCCCCTTGAGGGCCAGGTGTGGAGGCGGTGCAGCTGCTTGGGTTGCAGGGGTTCTGGCAGCACCAGGTACTCAGGGGGGTTGGCAGCTAGGGCAGCAGGAAATATAGTGCTCTAGAAGGGTATGGCAATAAGTATCGGCCAATATGCTGTATATTCTTGCCTGGAGACCCCACCCTCCCTAACAGAGAAGCCTGGCAGACCACAGTCCACAGGGTCAGGAAGAATCAGACAGGACTGAAGTGACCCTGTGTGCATAGACACAAGACTTTTTTTTTTTTTTTTTTTGGCCCATGACAGCTCTGTCCCAGTGAGAGCTGAGCATGAAAGTGACACAGCTGCTTGGCTTGCAGGGTCCCTGCTGGTGTCTAATGTCCAGGAACACAGACTATCTCCACCACAGGAGTTATGGCCCTATCATAGTCTTTTTCTGAGCCTCTTGTAGCTGGCGATCAGAAGGCCTCTTTGGCCAGTCTTTCTCCATAGCTCTGCCCACTCAGGCACTTAGAGGGCTCCCTTGCCTGGGGTCCTTCTCTGTTGTTACGTAAGTCAGGCACATAGAGGGGCCCCCCTGGCTGGGGTCCTACTCTGTAGATTGGGGTGTCAGGCACTTAAAGGGGCTCCCTGGGTGGGCTCCTACTCTGTAATTCAGTGCATCAGGCATTTGATGGGCCAGCCTCTCTACTGTTCATCTGCCAATCCACCCCCTACACATGACTCAGAAGTATCGCCTTGCTCCCATGGCTGCCTGGCTTTCCTCCACAGGCATTTCCCACCACGATCTCCTCCCTCATATCCCCTTGATCCACCTCTCTACAGTCAGCAGCAGCCCTCACCCTAGGACTGCTCCACAATCCCTAAACTCCAACTCCCTGCCGCTGCACCATCCAGGTGGCCCGCGTTCCTGTCCGGGGTACGTATGGCTGCGGCAAGGGCTGTCTGATTCTCTATTCCATTTGAGCTGCCACAGATCAGGTGTTTCACTCTCAGCCTTAAATGTTTCTCCTCTGACTCAGACAATTGCCCAGATGTGGGGATCAGACCCCTGCTTCAGTTCCCCAACCCATCAAGGTGGGTCCAGTCCTACTATCACTCCTGTTTTCCCCCCTAGTTCCTTCATCCTACCAAGTTTTGTGTGGTTCTATGTATTCTTTTCTGCTGGTCAGCTATTCCTGTCCACTCTGTTCTACATGCACTTCTGTGTCTGAAGCTGTATTCCTGATGTATCCATGGAGGGAGATGTACTCCGCATACACCTACTCCTCCGCCATCTTGTTCCCCAGTCCCTGTCTTGGTTATTGGATTCAGTGCTTTTCCAAGTATGGGAAATGCAAGAACTAGGGTTCACAAAATATTCTCCTAAAAATATCTAACTATCTGCAGTCCTTTTCAATCTATTTTTCCAGAACATAGAGTGCTGATTCCTGATCTCCCTGAGTTTTTGTCAGAGTTTGTTGAAAGTCACTCAATCACTGTAGAATTGGATGCAAGAGACATTCCTTACCTGCCAAATTCAAAAGTGTTCCATACTAATGAAAAGAACTAAGGTTCTTTGCAATTATACTACCTTCTTTTAATTTTAAAATGTTTATTAACAATTAAATACTTAACCAGTTAATCTTTCTCAAGCACATGCATTTCTTTTTCTCTTGTTTACTGAGATATAATTGACATATAATACTGTGTAAGTTTAAGGTATAAGTTTAAGGTGTATGATTTTATTTGAAAATGCCTACCATAATTGTTTATTGAACATATCGCATTCATGACCTTACACAGTTGTATGTATGTATGTGTGTGTGTGGTGAGAACTTTTAAGATTTACCCTCTCAACAAATTTATAATACAATACTAACTATGGTCACTGTGCTGTACATATTTCCAGAACTTACGTGTCTTATAACTGGAAGTTTTTACCCTTTGACCAATACCATGCCATTTCCTTAATCCAGCCTATTTGAGTTTTATGAGTTACTTCTATAGTTTGGAGATAAGCCCTTTATCAGATAGATGGTTTACAAGTATTTTCTCTGATTTTCTAGATTCCTTTCATTTTGGCTGATCCTTTCTTTTGTTGTACAGAAGCGTTTTCCTTGATGTAGTACCACTTATTTTTGCTTTAGTTGTTTATACTACTGATGTCATATCTATTAAGAAGAAAAAGAAAGGAAAAATAAAGCAGCTGGACAGAACCTTAACCTAAGCTTCATGGCTGCCCAGGGACTCCGTTCAGGCTCTCTGGGGCAGGGCTGGCGGCTATGTCCAATGGTGAATGTGGATGAGGGCTTGGCTCGCTGCCCAAGAAGATGGGCTCTGAAGCTGTCAGGGTCTCTGGCTAGGCGCCTTGATCAGGTGGGACTGAAGATTATGCTTCACTATTGGGTGGAACTGCTGGTTTTGTAAAGCAGATTAACCATTTTAGTTCTCTTGGGTTATTTTCTTTAAAGCTACCTTTCTGCCACTTGAAATATGAATGTATTCATTTATTCAACATATATTTATTTAATACCTACCATATTTTAGGAGTTTTCTAAGAGTAGGACATATAGCAATGAATAAAATACAGAAGATTCTTTCTCTCATGGAATTTTCACGTTGGGAGAGGAATAGAGAAAAAATAGAGAAGTGAAAGTAAGAAAATAAATAAATAGCATTCAAATTTATTTAAATAAGCATTTAATACCTATATTAAATGCTTACATCCATAAAATACTCACATTCATAAAAATTTATTTAAATAAGCATTTAAAGAAAGTGAGGAAAGGTATACTAAGGCACTGAGATTTGAGCAGATTTGAACAAAGTGACAGACTTATCTGGGGGAGAAAGCTTCAGGCATAGGAAAGGGCTACTGTAAATGTCTCTGAGTGAGGAGATACCTGATGAGTTATAAGAATTAACAGACCTGTGTGGTAGGAACAGAGTAGATAAAAAGACTGTGTGAAGGAAGAGTTAAGGATTACCATGTAGGACCTTGTCAGCCATTAGAAGAATTTTTCTCTAAATGAATGAAATGAGAGCCACTCTCATTGTGAAGAACAATTACATAATCAGTCTTACATTGTTAAAGGCTTCCTCTGTTGTGGGGGCTAGGAGAGAATCAGGAAGTTAGGTTAGGAGAAGGTGACAGAGCTGATAAGATGGAACTTTGTGGCATGAAACAGCAGTGAGAAATGACAGGTTTTGGGTATATTTTTGAGGATAGAATCCATAGAATTTTCTGATAAATTAGATGCAGAGCATAAGAGAATGAGTCTAAAAAACCTGAAAGAACAAAATGGTCATTTGCTGAGATGTAAAATGTCATTGAAAAAAAGTTTCTTTTTTGAGAAAATCACTGGGAGTTCAGTTTTGGATATATTAATTTTGAGATGCCTGTTCGCATGCAGAGAGAGATGGAAGAAGCAGTTGAATATATGACTCGGGGTCAGAGGAACTGCCAGGGTTTGTGATATAAATGTTTAATTCCTTGGGTCAGAATACAGATGTTATTGCACACAAAGTAGTCATTTATTATTTTTATCTTTGCTAAACATACCATGAAATTTACCCTAAAATTCATATTACTTCTATAGTCACCATTAAAGTAACTTTATTTAGAAGTTAACCTATTGGTATGCTAAATTTACATGCTTTTAGAGTTATTAAAGATATACTTAGGTTAAATTCCACTCCCATAAAGAGGGAGAGATTAATAGGGTGGATGGGAAGAAAGAAGAAAATAGGCAGAAAATAAATAACAATTAAACTTGGAGTTACCAATCCCGTTTACTTAAGATAGTTGAGATTAATTTATTCAGCACTTTGCACAAAAATTCTTAATCAAAAGAAAAATATCTGCTACTAAGTAAAACCAATTCATTCCAACCTCACAATTATATCCATAGCTATAATTCTGGTTTAGTTTACAATTCCATTTTTCCCCCTTAAACATATTGCTTATATAAATGCATGAGATGTCATTATAATTGCTCATCTTTATAGATGAATTTCAAATCATAGCTGGAGATACAAATGAAAAGACTAAAAAACAGAAATAATTGGAAAACTTACATAAGAAAAGAATGAAAATGATATAATAATAATTTCCCTATATGTAAATAATTAGTAAGATCTTGTTTAATGTTTTCATTTATTCATTTTCCCAATAAATTCTTTATCCATTATCCCAATAAATATAGAGAAAATTACAGTTGAGAAAATAAGTGAATAGTGTTGACATTTCTCCTTGAGGTTAATAAATATTTCCAGTGGCACTGCTATCTTAAATCAACTATTTGTAACTATCACACTGAATGGAAAAATCTAAATTTTAATATGAAAAAAATTCTCTAGTCTTCCACTTTGTTCTCTCATAAAACAAAAAGAAACAATTAAATTCTAGGAATTATATTCTACACTCTTCATATATGTGTTACATACTTAGCAGGAGTTCCCAGAGGGTCTCTTACGTTCAGAAAAAATAATTCAAAATGGTATATAAATATAATAAAATACACAAATATACAAATATACCAAAATCCTGAAATATGTTAACATTTTTAATAATATTTACAATACCTCCATGAAAAAAGTTAAAGCTGTTCTAATCTCTAATAATATACTACATATATTCTAAAAAAATATTTCTACTGAGATAGTTAAAGAAAAATAACATGCTTCCCATAAGATAAAGTCAGTTTATTGGAAATTTTAAAATGGTAGGCATTTGAAAAGAATTTCCTTTAGTATGAATTCAAAAATAAATGACAGAATCTACCTGTTCAAGAAGAAACTTCCACTTCAACATTATTATTTCAGATTGTAATATTATATTTAATTGGATAATATTAATAATTAACTTCTGTCTGTTCTATTAGATAATAAGCTAGTTAATGAATGGTGATTGCATGAAAGAACTTCCTTGCCTAAGATTGTATTTTCAGCCATAGAGTCAATTGAATGTGTAAATTCTGTCATGAAATTTACAGTGTGAATGTCATTATATATATTGATTAAGACATTTTATCAGTTTTCTCCCAAAACAGCTTATTTCTACTAAGGGTGATTTTTAACACGATTTCCCAAATTTGGGTGGAATATGCTTTAAATTTTAAATGAAAGCCAAAGGGAAAATATGATTAATTATATCCAAATTACCTTTATTTAAGTCTTTTTGAGATGAATTTTTCATTCTTGAAGAGGTTAAAAAGAAGGATACACTAGTACTTTAGTTTACTTATCACCTTAGGTGGTAAGTAATATACATGAAACTAACTCCAGTGAGAAGAAAACAAGCAGAAAGGAGAAAGAGGCTATCCAGAAGGGAGAGTGGCTGATGTTAGGTGGGGTGGGCAGATAGGAAAGAACAAAGACAAGTCTTTCCATTGAATTCTCATTTAAGCCCTGTAATAGATATACTTCAGCAAAGACATCATGTGGATTGGATTATTACTGACCATTTTTAGTAATGAAAGAGCATTCAGTCTTCTAAATGTACAAAAATTGTTAGTTACCAGCCAAAAAGATCTTCAAGATTAACTGAAAATATACATTATTTTAAGAAGTATTTTTATGAATATAGATAATTATTTAAATTTATGCTAAAATTCCCTTTTTGTGACTTTATTTTTGGCCTGTATCAGTTGCACTGAGTGATTAATTATACACATATTTTTGATGTTTTAAAGTGTGATTTAATTCCTTGAAACTATTCCTTGGTTATATTAGGGTCATGTTTAATTAAAACCTAAGGAAAAAATATGACATTATATTATTTCTCAATATTAAGTGCATGTGATCAAAGTTAATCACATATAATAAAGTCCTACATGTTCAAGAAAATGTATTCATTTATATTCCAATAAAATACACTTTGAAGTCCACAAATAAAATTATTTTCTTTGGTTCTACCTCCCTTCACTTATTATGTCCTTATCTGTGACATAATAGCTTTTCTTTGAGCATACTAATTACACCTAAAGCATTCGGCATGACCACTGGTAAGTCAGCAGAAAAGTTCAAGGGTATTTTACAGTGCTCAGCTGCTCTTTTTTCTTTTCCTCATAGGCATTGATGCATTGTGCCATTTGCCTGCCCACTCACCTGAATTCAAATAGCCTGGTATAGCATAAGCTCTGCAGATGCAAATCACCTAGAATATGCAAATTATAAGTTTGTTTAAAAATGTGGGTGTTTGGTTAAGGATGATAAATCATCTTTCCAACCAAAGCTATTTTGCTTAATTACAAACTTGAAATGCACATAGAAAACAATCCTACTCCCAAATCACTCAGAACCAACATACACTTCTTTGGCATCCTCTTAATTAAATCTGGCTTCTGAACATTAATTATGAACTCTACATAGATAGAGTGATTGAGAAAATTTAAAATATATGCATAATGCTGACCATATAATGAGAAAGTTGTTTTCACAGAAAAGAAATCCCAGCTCCTAAGTAACTATTGCAATAAAATCATACAAAATTGCTATTATACAGTGTAAGGACTTAAATTGAAGATTGAGCTGGCAAGATTATATAATTGCATATAAGAGATAACTAGCTTCAAGCTGAATTTATTATTATAAAAACTAATTTTTAAGCATTATCTAAATGTAATATATTACCAACTCAAGAAAATGCTTTTATTAATTTCTATATGCTTGTGTAGGCTTCCCTGATAGCTCAGTTGGTAAAGAATCTTCCTACACCACAGGGGACCCCAGTTCAATTCCTGGGTAGGAAAGATCAGCTAGAGAAGGGATAGGCTACCCACTCCAGTATTTTGGGGCTTCCCTTGTGGCTCAATTGGTAAAGAATCCCCCCTGACTGTGGGAGATCTGGGTTTGATCCCTGGGTTGGGAAGATCCCTTGGAGAAGGGAAAGGCTACCTACTCCAGCATTCTGGCCTGGGGAATTCCATGGACTGTATAGTCCATGGCGTCACAAAGAGTCAGACATAACTGAGTGACTTTCACTTGCATGTGTCATGTACTTTGAGCATATAAATACATCATGTTAAGAAAGCTAACAAATATTATTAATAATAATACAATATTAGTATCATTGTCAAATATAATAACATTATAGTATTATATATAATAATATTAACATCATTTCAAGTCACTGTCAAATCTAAGTCTAAACAGTCTCTATCAAGCATATCAAGTCAGCATTTCAATTCATTTGAAGAAATAAAATATAATGTGACATGTTTGCAAGCAGGACCTCTATACTACCCTCTATACCCTCTAAACTAGCTCTATAGTGCTTTTACACAAGAAGAGATCCTTTCTCAAAATACTTTATTTCCATATGTCAGAATATACTAACATTGTAAAAAGAAGATTTTATAGATTTCTGTTAGAGAATGTTCACAATATATGGGCAACTTGACTGCCTCTGATGCAGGTAGTGCCTCAAAATTGATTCAACCACCTCAGACATTTTTGGTTTGTCTCCTTAAGAAATAGGCTCTAAAACATTCCATTCAAGGTGTATATGTAGACAGACTGTCTTCATGTATTAATTACAGGTTATGGAAATTATAATATAGATTTGTATTGATGGACAAAAATTGAAAACATCAAGAGAAATGTAAGTGTGCAATCTACAGGTAATCTGTAAGAAATGTAAACATCTCCATCATGATATATTTTATTTGATATTGAGAAACATCTGACTATCAGAGTTTAAAATATATTACACCTGCAAAAGAAATAAATATCAAAAGAATAGACTCCAAGTATATACTTATATTAAAAATAATCATCAATAATGGCCTCAGGGGATTATGCATGTTTGTGCACATATTAATATATTATTTATTTATTCAAAAATTTTCTTGAGCATTTTCTGTGCAGTACGTACTGTAATACCAGTTGAAGGTATTAACACAATGATAATGATAGCCAAAGTCTAGTGAGGAGACAGCAAGTAAACAATTCTGATACAATGTGATGAGTTGTGTGAAGTAAATAAGTAAATATCAACTTGAATTGGATATTATTTTCCCCTATTTATTTCTCCAAAGGAAAAAGTTTAAGTTGTAAATAGCACTGAGAATTTTGGATACATTAAATGATGTTGAAAAATAATATGCTATGAGAATTTTTTGAAGGGAATATTCTTAATTTATACCTTATCAAAAATAAAATTACGGATAGAATTGGGATTTCTGTATTTAAAAATATGAAACTATATACATGAGAAGAAAATAGTGTGAATGATTTTCTACTCTTACTGTGAAGTAAATTTCTCTGTATATACATAGCTAACAATATACCTGAATAAAAAATTATGAAAGAAATTCCATAAATGGAATTCTGAATTTGCCTATAAAAGTAATAGAAAATATGTGAAAATATTTCACACTTACTGAAGCCAAATAAATGCAAATTAAATTTAGAGGCCCTTTTTAATGCAAAAGACAAAATTTTCTTTTTCTTTTCAATGGCAACCTTCTAAGGCATGAGTCTTTCAGAAGTGAGTTCTATTTTATTTATTTTTTTTTTTTTCCTTTTATTTTATTTAATTTTTTAAAAATTTCTTCTCATTTTATTTTTTTCATTTATTTTTATTAGTTGGAGGCTAATTACTTTACAATATTGTAGTGGCTTTTGTCATACATTGAGAGTTCTATTTTATATGAGCAGGGGAACAGTAAACTAGTTCCACATTTTTAGAAAGAAATTTGGCAAAATTTAATCAAAGACAAGGAAGAGTTGGGAGAGAAGAAAGAAAATCAGAGACAACTCTTCTCTCATTTGTGCTTTGAAAACATGTGTAATAGACCCATCATTAAGGCTCAGCACTCCAAAGTGGTCCTTTTGATAAACTGTAGCCATTTTCATTCATTTTCACCACTTTCAAAAGTGAGTTTTCATTCATACAAAAGTTTCACTAAAATGTTTGGACATGGCTTATTAGACTCCAAAGTATTCAGCCCCACACACTCATATATGGGCACATTAGCTTTTACAGCATCATTTGTCACATTTATAAAACTTTCTGCTATGTGTACTTAAAAAAAATCGTATTTGCATGCAAGAGATAATTGACATAAATATGCAAACTAAAATGTATTTTAAAGGTGCATCTTCTAAAATCTTTCTTTTTGTATCTTATTTTTCAGTTGTCACAGTTTTGATGAATTTCTCAGGAAACTTGTAGGATCAGAGAGCCAGTTAAACTACTAATGCTTTTATTTATCAAATTAAAAACAGGCCACAGGACTACCAAAATAAATATACCTAGTAATTCATCTTTTGGAATGTATTCTAAAGAGCAATCTAAATTTACAGGAAGCTACCTGTTTGTCTTTTTCTTTTTCACTGTGACAAAATGACAAAATGGGTGACTTTAATAAAGTGACAATAACACAAGGCAAAGAGCTTAAGTGCAGGACACTTTAGATGGGAAAGGTGCACATGATGCAAAATATAAACTACAAAATTCATTTTGCTTACATTATCCTTTTTCTTTATGCCTGTATGTGATCTAAAAAAACCTATATAAGTAGGTCCAAATAAATTCTTTAAGTTCTTTCTATGAGTATGTAAAACAAAAATTTTGTGATAAGATAGCATTTTGTTATAACAATCATGAGATAGACTTTTATAGCATAAAAATATGTATTTTACATATCAATGCACTTAAAATTTTAAAAAAAATTTGCCTTGCTGAAATTCTATAATATAGAATAAGTTTACATTTTAAAAGTCAAGTAATTTATACATACAGTAATGAAACAACCATCTTTGTTAACCTTTCCCATTTTATTCTTCCTTTGTTAGGTGAAAACTTTTAATTGTTACTGTTCTAAAATCTTCTGATAGTTTCTAGCATAACTTTAAATACTGGGTTGATCAAAAAGTTCATTTGTGTTTTTCCATAGTGCACATTTTGGCCAACTCAATAAATACCTAAATATATTTTATTGTTTATTAGCTTCAGACATTATGTAGTATATAAATCTGGTTGATAAGTACTAAAACATTTAAAGCATTTGCACTTGTTTGTTTGGGCTTTCCAGGTGGTGCTACCGGTAAAGAACCCATCTGCCAATGTAGGTGATGTAATAGAGCCAGGTTCAATCCCTGGATTGGGAAGATCCCCCGAAGGAGAGCATGGCAACCCACTCCAGTATTCTTGACTGAAGAATCCCATGGACAGAGGAGCCTGGCGGGCTACAGTCCATGGGGCCACAGAGCTGGACATGACTGTAGCAACTTAGCACACAAGCACATGTTTGTTCTTCTATTTCTGTATCTTCCTCCAAATATAGTTCTAGAATGCTTTTAATCCCTTATTTATATTTATACATTTTAACAGTACTTTAATGTTTACATGCTTTAGGCTATCATCAATCACTTTCTGGCATTCTCACTCAATGCTATTTTGTATATGTGTACTTCGTTGCTCGGTTGTGTCCAACTCTGCAACCCTTTGGAGCCTGCCAGGCTCCTCTGTCCATGAGATTTTTCAGGCAAGAACACGAGAGTGGGTTGCCATTTCCTTCTCCAGAGGATCTTTTTACTCGTGTAATCATGGTCAAATCCTTTGATATTTGTGTGCTCCAGGTTTTTCATCTAAAATTTAAAAACTTGGGTCATGAATTTGAATTTTGAATTAATTATTGGATGTGACGCGTTTAGCAAAATGTCTTTCTATGGTAAGTGCTTAGACATTAATATACCCTGTTTATAAGATGAAGATACAACCTCCTCTAACCTGTCTTTCCCCTTTTTTCTTCACCTTCTACTAACTATGTTTATACTGTCAAAGATTATAACATTCACATTCTATCTTACAACTATCCCAAGGGATAGAGGAAAATATTCGTGACACTGGTCTTAGCAATCATTTCACAGATATGACACCAAAAGCAAAGGGCACAAAAGTAAACATAGACAAGTGGGACTATATCAAACCAAAAAGTTTATGAACAACAAAGGTAATAATCAAGAGAATGAAGAGACAATTTATAGAATAGGAGAAAATATTTGCAAACTGTATATCTGATACATGGTTGAGCTCCAAAAGTATATAAGGATTTCCACAACTCAATAGCATATAAACAAATAACCTGATTTAAAAATGGGCAGAGGAACTTAGTAGAAGACCTACAAATGATCAATGGATACATGAAAAAACGTTCAACACCACTAATCATCAGGGTAATGCAAATAAAAATCATGATGAAATCACCTCAGAGGATGTCAGTATAGTTCCAATAAGAAAAAAAAAAAAGTGACAAAATTGTAGAAAATTTGAAGCCTGTGCACTGTTTGTAGAAAGGCAAAAGAGTGAAAGCATGTAAGATAGTATCAAGTTTCCTCAAGCATGTAAAAACAGAAATGCCATATCATCCAGGATTCTGATTTCTGGGTATTTATTCAAAATAACTGAAATCAGGATCTTGAGGATACATTAGCCTTTCCACATTCACTGCACTGCAACATTATTAAAAATAGTAATGAAGCAGGAAAAAACTAAATGTTCACTGCAGGGTGAATGGATATAGAAAATGTGGTATTATACACACAATGTGCAGCTTCCCTGGTGACTCAGAAGGTTGTCTGCAATGCAAGAGACCCAGGTTCAATCCCTGGGTCAGGAAGATGGATGTCATTGGTGGCTCAGACCAGTGGAATACTTTTGAGCCTTTAAAAAGAAAGAGATTCTGCAATATGTGAAAACATAGATAAAAACCTGAGGACATAATGCTAAGTGAAATAAGCCAGTCAAAGAAAGACAAATAGTACATGACCCCACTTCTAAAATATACTAAAATTGAAATTTATAAGAATCAAAACAGCTGTTTCTGAGATTAAGAAGTTACTAGGGGCAGGAGTGGTTTATAGGCACAGAAAGGAGGAAAGAATGGGGAACTCCTGATTAATGGTCTAAAACTTAAGCAATATTAATACAAGATGACTAAGTTCTAGAGAACTATTGTAAAATACTGTGCCTACAGTTTACAACATTGTGTGTGTGTTTGCCAACATCCGTTGGATCAACAAAAAGCAAGAGTTTCAGAAAAACATCTATTTCTGCTTTATTGACTATGTCAAAGCCTTTGACTGTGTGTTCACAACAAAACATGGAAAATTCTTCAACAGATGGGAATACCAGACCGCCTGACCTGCCTCCTGAGAAATCTGTATGCAGGTCAAGAATCAACAGTTAAGACTGGACGTGGAACAACAGACTGGTTCCAAATCGGGAAACGAGTATGTCAAGGCTGCATATTATCACCCTGCTTATTTAACTTATATACAGAGTACATAATGAGAAATGCCAGACTGGATGAAGCACAACCTGGAATCAAGATTGCCAGGAGAAATATCAATAACCTCAGATATGCAGATGGCACCACCTTTATGGCAGAAAGTGAAGAACTAAAGAGCCTCTTGATGAAAGTGAAAGAGGAGAGTGAAAACGTTTGCTTAAAACTCAACATTCAGAAAACTAAGATCATGTCATCTGGTCCCATCGCTTCATGACAAATAGATGGGGAAACAGTGACAAATTTTATTTTGGGGGGCTCCAAAATCACTGCAGATGGTGACTGCAGCCATGAAATTAAAAGGTGCTTGAGGGTGGTCCTAAGACACAGAGGAATAGGAGAAGGAGACCACTTTCTCTCCAAGAAATTCATCAAAAGATGATTTGAATGCTGAGCAACTGCCACAAAACAGCTTCTGAACACTGGCAGAGGACACCAGGCACCCAGAAAAACAGCCAGTTCTCTTCAAAAGGAAGTAAGACAAAATATAAAAGAAAAAAAGGGAGACAAAAGAGTTAGGGATGGAGACCTATCCCATGGAGGGAGTTGTGAAGGAGGAGCAATTTCCAAACACCAAGAAACCTTACCTGCGGGTCTGTGGCGAGTTTTGGAATCTCAGAGGGCAACATAACCAGGAGGAAAAAACAAAACAAAACAAAACACAGAATACGCACCTAACTGCAACTCCCAGCGGAGAAGTAGCCCAGATGCTTGCGTCTGCCACCAGGGGGCGGAGGTTGAACAGGGAAGTGTGGGTTGCGTGCTTAGGGTAAGGACCAGGCCTGAATGCACTGAGGACAATCTGAGGGAGCTAATGTGAGATAGCAATCCAAACTGTAGGATAGACAGAGAGAGGAGAAAAAAAGAGAGGGAGAGAGAGCTTTCCCGTGAAAAGCTCTAACCTAAGGCACAGCCTGGCCTGCTCACAGAACAAAGGACTGAGCGAATACCAGAGGAGAACTAGCTGGCTGTGGACCAGCCCATCTCCCCACCAGAGGCAGAGAGGCAAGCGGGTGACAGCCAGAGCTGGAAGGCAAGGGGAAATCTCAGCCCCAGAGACGGCATCCTCCACCAAACTGAGCAGGCTCCCAGTTGCTAACCACATCTTCCTAGGATCCTGGATGGTTGACATCTGCCGGGAGGGTGGCAACCAGAGACCAGCTCCCCAGAGGAGACACAGGGCACACCTGAGTCGGTGCTCTCGCTGCGCACCCAGGAAACTGAGCGACTGGGACTGGGGAGGTGATTAAAACACAGTCCACCTGGGACAGTGTGCTTGCCAAGCACCTGGTTGCCTGAGCTGCTCGGACCTGGGAAGGGCACAAAACGCAGGCCCAACCGAGTCTGTACCTTTGTGAAGTACCCGAGAACGTGAACCTGAGAAACTTAGGCCTGGGAAGTCCACAAAACCCAGGGCCCGCGTTGGACAGTTCCCCTGCAGAGCAACCTGGAGCCTGAGCAGCGTAGAACAGGGAAGCACAATGTGCCGTGAGCGGGGGCAAACCCAGTGTTGTCTATACACTGTGAGCACTTCCCACACATGCCAGTGACATTTGTTTGCAGAGTTACTCCCTCCCACAGCACAACTGAACAAGTGAGCCTCAATAAGTGACCACCTTTACCCCCTTGTGTCAGGGTGGAAATTAGACCCTGAAAAGACTTGCAAACAGAGGAAGCCAAAATAAACAAAGAAAGAGGACCTGCTCTGGAAGTGACAGGTGCAACAGATTAAAACCCTGTAGTCAGCATTAACTAAGCATTGGAAGGGGCCTATAGAAGTATAGGCTGGAACAAGGAACTTTCTAACTGAACTGACCCCACACAGCCCTCAACAGCTCCAGAGAAATTCCTAGATATATTTTATTATCATTTTTTAATTTAATTTTTTTAATTTTAAGTTCTTTATTACTCCTTTAATTTCCATTTTTATAACCTGCTTTTACCTTGCAAAAAAAAAGACCCTATTTTTAAAGCAAATTTCCTATATAAATTTCTTATAATTTTTGTGACTGATTTTGTTTTGTATTTTTAATGCTGCATTTTTGAGAGTCTCACCTCTATTCTAGATTTTTAATCTTTGCTTTTTGGTATTTGTTATCAATTTTATATCTTTAAGGATCTAATATTCAGTACCCATTTCTACTTAGGGGTGTGATTACTGGCTTGATTGCTCTCTCCCCTTTTGACTCTCCCTTTTCTCCCCCAGGTCACCTCTATCTCCTCCCTCCCCCTTCTCTTCTCTACTTAACTCTGTGAATCTCTCTGGGTGTTCTGGGCTGTGGAGAACACTTAGGGAACTGATTAGTGGCTAAGTAATTTACTGGAGTAAAACTCTCCCCTTTTGATTCCCCCCTCTTCTCCCCCTGGTCACCTCTATGTCCCTCCTTCCTCTTCTCCTCTCTGTATAACTCTGTGAACTTCTCTGAGTGTTCTGGACTTTGGAGAGCATATAGGGAATTGATTATGGGGCTAGACTGCTCTCTCCCCTTTTGATTCCCCCCCTCTTCTCCTCCTGGCCACCTCTATCTCCCTCCTATTTCTGTTCTTCTCCATGTAACTCTGTGGGCCTCTCTGTATGTCCCTCACTTTGGTGAATGTTTTCATCATTAACCTAGATGCTTTATCATCGGTGTAGTAAGGATGGAGAAGTCTTGAGGCTACCATAAGAATAAGACTGAAAATCAGAGGCAGGAGACTTAAATCCTAAACTTAAGAACTCCAGACAACTCCTGATGCCAAGGAACATTAATAGACAAGAGCTCATCCAAAAGCCTCCATACCTACACTGAAAGCAAGCTCCACCCAAAAGCCAACAAGTTCCAGAGCAAGACATACCATGCTAATTCCCAGCAATGCAGAAACATAGCCCTGAGCATTAAAATATAGGCTGCCCAAAATCACACCAAACCCTTAGACACCTCAAAACTCACTACTGAACACGTCACTGCACTCCAGGGAGAAGAGGTCCAGCTCCACCCAGCAGAACACCGATGCAAGCTTCCCTAACCAGGAAACGTTGACAAACCACTGGTACAACTCCACCCACAGGGAGCAACCTCCACAATAAAGAGGAACCACAAACTGCCAGAATACAGAAAGGCCACCCCAAACAAAGCAATCTAAATAAAATGAAAAGGCAGAGAAATATTCAACAGGTAAAGGAACATGATAAATGCCCACCAAACCAAACAAAAGAGGAGGAGACAGGGAGTATACCTGAAAAAGAATTCAGAATAATGATAGTAAAAATGATCCAAAATCTTGAAAACAAAATGGAGTTACAGATAAACAGCCTGGAGACAAGGATTGAAAAGATGCAAGAAATGTTTAACAAGGACCTAGAAGAAATTTTAAAAAAAATGAGTCAATAACAAATAATGCAATAACTGAGATAAAAAACACCCTGGAGGGAACCAACAGTAGAATAACTGAGGCAGAAGATAGGACAAGTGAGGTGGAAGATAGAATGGTGGAAATAAATGAAGCAGAGAGGGAAAAAGAAAAAAGAATTAAAAGAAATAAGGACAAACTCAGAGAACTCTGGGACAATGTTCAATGCCCCACATTTGAATCATAGGAGTCCCAGAAAAAAAAAAAGACAAAAAGAAAGAGCATGAGAAAATACTTGAGAAAATAATAGTTGAAAACTTCCCTAAAATGGGGATGAAATAGTCACCAAAGTCCAAGAAACACAGAGAACCCCAAACAGGATAAACCCAAGGTGAAACACCCCAAGACACATATTAATCAAATTAACCAGAGATCAAACACAAAGAGCAAATATTAAAAGCAGCAAGAGAAAAGCAACAAATAACACACAAGGGGATTCCCATAAGGATAACAGCTGATCTTTCAATTAAAAAAAAAAAAAGCTATTTCAGACATTATCACTTTCCTTTATTTAGTCAACTTTTGTCCTTATCCTTCTCAATTCAGTTAAGTTCAGTCGCTCAGTCATGTCCAACTCTTTGAACCCCATGAATCACAGCACACCAGGCCTCCCTGTCCATCACAAACTCCTGGAGTTTACTCAGACTCATGTCCATTGAGTCAGTGATGACATACAGCCATCTCATCCTCTGTCATCCCCTTCTCCTTCTGCCCCCAATTCCTCCCAGCATCAGGGTCTTTTCCAATGAGGCAACTCTTCACAGGAGGTGGCCAAAGTATTGGAGTTTCAGCTTCAGCATCAGGCCTTCCAATGAACATCCAGGACTGATCTCCTTCAGGATGGACTGGTTGGATCTCCTTGTAGTCCAAGGGACTCTCAAGAGTCTTCTCCAACACCCCAGTTCAAAAGCATCAATTTTTCGGCGCTCAGCTTTATTCACAGTCCAACTTTCACATCCACACATGACCAGTGGAAAAACCATAGCCTTGACCAGATGGATCTTTGTTGGCAAAGTAATGTCTCTGATTTTTAATATGCTATCTAGGTTGGTCATAACATTCCTTCCAAGGAGTAAGAGTCTTTTAATTTCATGGCTGCAAAAACCATCTGCAGTGATTTTGGAGCCAAAAAAATAAAGTCTGACACTCTTTCCACTGTCTCCCCATCTATTTCCCATGAGGTGAAGGGACCAGATGCCATGATCTTAGTTTTCTGAACGTTAAGCTTTATGCTAACTTTTTCACTCTCCTCTTTTACTTTCATCAAGAGGCTTTTTAGTTCCTCTTCACTCTCTGCCATAAGGGTGGTGTCATCTGCATATCTGAGGTTATTGATATTTGTCCCGGCAATATTGATTCCAGCTTGTGCTTCTTCCAGCCTAGAGTTTCTCATGATGTACTCTGCATATAAGTTAAATAAGCAAGGTGACAATATACAGCCTTGATGTACTCCTTTTCCTATTTGGAACCAGTCTGTTATTCCATGTTCAGTTCTAACTGTTGCTTCTGACCTGCATACAGGTTTCTCAAGAGGCAGGTCAGGTGGTCTGGTATTCCCATCTCTTTCAGAATTTTCCACAGTGTATTGTGATCCACACAGTCGAAGGCTTTGGCATAGTCAATAAAGCAGAAATAGATGTTCTTCTGGAACTCTCTTGCTTTTTCGATGATCCAGCGGATATCGGAAATTTGATCTCTGGTTCCTCTGCCTTTTCAAAAACCAGCTTGAACATCTGGAAGTTCTCGGTTCATATATTGCTGAAGCCTGGCTTGGAGAATTTTGAGCATTACTTTACTAGTGTGTGAGATGAGTGCAATTGTGCAATAGTTTGAGCATTCTTTGGCATTGCCTTTCTTTGGGATTGGAATGAAAACTGACCTTTTCCAGTCTTGTGGCCACTGCTGAGTTTTCCAAATTTTTTGGCATATTGAGTGCATAGAATTTCACAGCATCATCTTTCAGGATTTGAAATAGCTCAACTGGAATTCCATCACATCCTCTAGCTTTGTTCGTAGTGATGCTTTCTAAGGCCCACTTGACTTCACATTCCAGAATGTCTGGCTCTAGGTGAGTGACCACACCATTGTGATTATCTGGGTCATGGAGATCTTTTTTGTACAGCTCTTCTGTATATTTCAGCCACCTCTTCTTAATATCTTATGCTTCTGTTAGGTCCATACAATTTCTGTCCTTTATTGAGCCCATTTTTTCATTAAATGTTCCCTTGATATCTCTAATTTTCTTGAAGAGATCTCTAGTCTTTCCCATTCTGTTGTTTTCCTCTATTTCTTTGCATTGATCGCTGAGGAAGGCTTTCTTATCTCTCCTGGCTATTCTTTGGAACTCTGCATTCAAATGGGAATATCTTTCCTTTCTCCTTTGCTTTTTGCTTCTCTTCTTTTCACAGCCGTTTGTAAGACCTCCTCAGACAACCATTTTGTCTTTTTGCATTTCTTTTCCATGGGGATGGTCTTGATCCCTGTCTCCTGTACAATGTCATGAACCTCCATCCATAGTTCATCAGGCACTCCATCAGATCTAGTCCCTTAAATCTATTTCTCACTTCCACTGTATATTCACAAGGGATTTGATTTAGGTTGTACCTGAATGGTCTAGTGGTTATCCCTATTCTCTTCAGTTTAAGTCTGAATTTGGCAATACGGAGTTCATAATCTGAGCCACAGTCAGCTCCAGGTCTTGTTTTTGCTGACTGTATAGAGCTTCTCCATCTTTGGCTGCAAAGAATATAATCACTCTGATTTTGGTGTTGGCCATCTGGTGATGTCCATGTGTAGAGTCTTCTCTCGTGTTGCTGGAAGAGGGTGTTTGCTATGACCAATGTGTTCTCTTGGCAAAACCCTATTATCCTTTGCCCTTCTTCATTTTGTAGTCCAAGTCCAAACTTGACTGTTACTCCAGGTGTCTCTTACTTCCTACTTCTGCATTCCAGTCCCCTTTGATAAAAAGGACATCTTTTTTTGGTGTTAGTTCTAGAAAGTCTTGTAGGTCTTCATAGAACCATTCAACTTCAGCTTCTTTGGCATTACTGGTTGGGGCATAGACTTTAGATTACTGTGATATTGAATGGTTTGCCTTGGAAACGAATTGAGATCATTCTGTCATTTTTGAGATTGCATCCAAGTACTGCACTTCAGACTCTTTTGTTGACCATGATGGCTACTCCATTTCTTCTAAGGGATTCCTACCCACAGTAGTAGATATAATGGTCATCTGAGTTAAATTCACTCATTCCAGTTCATTTTAGTTAGCTGATTCCTAGACTGTCGACATTCACACTTGCCATCTCCTGTTTGAGCACTTCCTATCTGCCTTGATACGTGGACCTAACATTCCAGGTTCCTATGCAATATTGCTCTTTACAGCATTGGACCTTAGTTCTATCACCAGTCACATCCACAGCTGGGTACTGCTTTTGCTTTGGCTCCATCCCTTCATTCTTTCTGGAGTTATTTCTCCACTGATCTCCAGTAGCATATTGTGCACCTACCAACCTGTCGAGTTCCTCTTTCAGTATCCTATCATTTTGCCTTCTCATACTGTTCATGGGGCTCTCAAGGCAAGAATACTGAAGTGGTTTGCCATTCCCTTCTCCAGTGGACCACATTCTGCCAGACCTCTCCACCATGACCTGACTGTCTTGGGTGACCCCACACGGCATGGCTTAGTTTCATTGAGTTAGACAAGACTGTGGTCCTGTGATCAAGTTGGCTAGTTTTCTGTGACTATGGTTTTAGTGTGTCTGTCCTCTGATGCCCTTTCACAACACCTACCATCTTACTTGGGTTTCTCTTACCTTGGACGTGGGGTATCTCAAGCTACCAATATATCTTTCAGAGAATTATAATGAATAATTTCACAATTTGTATAGAAATACAAAAACCTCAAATAGGCAAAGCAATCTTGAGAAATAAGAATGGAACTGGAGGAATCAACCTGCATGACTTCAGACTATACTACAAAGCCACAGTCATCAAGACAGCATGGTACTGGCACAAAGACAGAAATATAGATCAATGGAACAAAATAGAAAGCCCAGAGATAAATCCATGCACCTATGGACACCTTATCTTTGACAAAGGAGACAAGAATATACATGGGAGAAAAGACAACCTCTTTAACAAGTATTGCCGAGAAAACTGGTCAACCACTTGTAAAAGAATGAAACTAACACTTTCTAACACCATACACAAAAATAAACTCAAAATGGATTAAAGATCTAAATGTATGACCAGAAATTATAAAAGTCCTCAAGGAAAACATAGGCAAAACACTCTCTGACATAAATCACAGCAAGATCCTCTATGATCCACCTCACAGAGTAAAGGAAGTAAATGCAAACATAAACAAATGGGACCTAATTATACCTTAAAATTTTACACAATGAAGAAAACTATAAGGTGAAAAGACACCTTCAGAATGGGAAAAAAATAATAGCAAATTGAAGTAACTGACAAAGACTTAATCTCAAAAATATACAAGCAGATCAATTCCAGAAAAATAAGCAACCCAATCAAAAATGGGCCAAAGAACTAAACAGATATTTCTCTAAAGAAGATTTACAGATGGGTAACAAACACAAGAAAAGATGCTCAACATCACTCATTGTCAGAGAAATGCAAATCAAAACCACAATGAAGTACCATCTCACTCCGGTCAGAATGGCTGCTCTCCAAAAGTCTACAAGCAATAACTGCTGGAGAGGGTGTGGAGAAAAGGGAACCCTCTTACACTGTTGGTGGGAATGCAAACTAGTACAGCCCCTATGGAGAACAGTGTGGAGATTCCTTAAAAAAGTGGACTAGAACTGCCCTATGACCCAGCAATCCCACTCCTGGGCATACACACCAAGGAAACCAGAATTGAAAGAGACACACACACCCCAATGTTCATCACAGCAGTGTTTACAATAGCTAGGACATGGAAGCAACCTAGATGTCCATTGGCAGACGAATGGATAAGAAACCTGTGGTACATATACACAATGGAATATTACTCAGCTATTAAAAAGACTGCATTAGAATCAGTTCTAATGAGGCAGATGAAACTGGAGCCTATTATACAGAGTGAAGCAAGTCAGAAAGAAAAACACCAATATAATATATTAACACATATATATGGAATTTTGAAAGATGGTAATGATGACCCTATATGCAAGAGACCAAAAGAGATACAGATGTAAAGAACAGATTCTTGGGCTCTGTGGGAGAAGGCAAGGGTGGGATGATTTGAGAGAATAGCATTGAAACATGTATATTACCATATGTGAAATAGATCTCCAGTCCAGATTTGAGGGATGAGACAGGGCACTCAGGGCTGGTGCGCTGGTGCACTGGGATGACCCTGAGGGATGGGATAGGGAGTGAGGTGGGGGAGAGATCAGGATGGGGAACACATGTATACCCATGACTGATTCATGTCAATGTATGGCAAAAACCACTACAATATTGTAAATAATTAGCCTCCAGTTAAATAAATTAATTTTTTTAAAAAATATTCTTGCTCCTTGGAGGAAAAGTTATGACCAACCTAGACAGCATATTAAAAAGCAGAGACATTACTATGCCGACAAAGGTTCGTCTAGTCAAAGCTATGGTGTTTTCAGTAGTCATATATGGATATGAGAATTGAACTATAAAGAAAGCTGAGCACCGAAGAATTGATACTTTTGAACTGTGGTGTTGGAGAATACTCTTGAGAGTCCCTTGGACTGCAAGGAGATCCAACCAGTCCATCCTAAATGAGATCAGCCCTGGGTGTTCATTGGAAGGACTGATGCTGAAGCTGAAACTCCAAAACTTTGGCCACCTGATGCAAAGAACTTACTCATTGGAAAAGACCCTGATGCTGGGAAAGATCGAAGGCAGGAGATGAAGGGGACAACAGAGGATGAGATGACTGGATGGCATCACTGATGCAATGGACATGAGTTTGAGTAAACTCTGGGAGTTGGTGATGAACAGGGAGGCCTGGCATGCTGCAGTCCACAGATCACGAAGAGTTGGACTTGACTGAGCAACTGAATTGAATAGTGTGTGTTTAGTTGCTCAGTCGTGTCCGACTCTTTGAGACCCCACTGACTGTAGCCCACCAAGCTCCTCTGCCCATGGGAATTTTCCAAGCAAGACTACTGGAGTGGAAAGCCATTTCCTTCTCCAGAACAATATTGTATTATGGTTTAAAACTAAGTTAAAGGGGTAAATATCAGATTAACGTTTTATACATTAAAATAAAAAATAGTAGTTTTTAAAAACGAAATTAGGATTCATGGTAGAACCAAATCATAATGACCTATTTTTCCAGATCTATTTCATTCATTCTTTTAAATGTTTAACCTAAATATTAATTTAGACATACATATAGAATTGCTTCTTAAAGATGAATAATATAATTCTCAATTTCTGAAAAATTACTCTTCTTTGAATTTCAAATTTACCGTAAGTTTCCTGACAACTATGACTCAAAAAAAGAAAACTCTCAATTATGCAATGAAGCTTATCAGATAGGAAGTAAATCAGAGGGTAAAAAGTAAAAAAAAAAAAACTAAACTTTCCTTGAATTTATAATCTAAATAAGTCTTCATGTTGATCTTATATAGCAGACTCTAATTTCTATAAAAAATACTTAGTAATGCAATAACTGTAAAAAAATACCTTGTGAAATCTATTTTTAACACTTGCTTTACAAAATTTATATGTATGGTGACTATATATTCTAATCCCTGGATATTTCTAATTCTTATTCCTCTAGACACAGATGACACTGCACTTACTTGCTCACTGTGGTTGTTCAGCCACGTGAACAATTTAGTTAATGGTTCTTCAGTGTAAGTGCCATGTGTTACTTAATTGCCCATGTGGATTCTCCATAGACTCTTTTCCTTCTGCCATGGTACATCGATGATATTCAAGATGGCAGCCATTCTTTAGTCTGTGTACCAGAGTGAGAAGAATTCAGAGCAGGACATCTGAGACTCAAAATGAACATAATGCATGAACAAGAAATAAAACCTATCTAGTTTAGAGTTGTCAAGATTAGGGGGTTACTACTCAGCATAAGCTTGCTTCACATCGTAAGTTTCAAAATGGAATTCATTCAAAATGTGTTTTTGTTGTACTAAATTGTTTACACCAAGTCATGTTTTGTATGGTACCTTTTAATCCAAAGATATTTCTGAATAACCCAAATGACAAACATAAATTTTCCTCCAAGTAACACCTCATCTTTGGCAGGAGCTAGACAGTAGACAGTTCTAATTTGCTCTTATTACTCCTTGCTGTCTTACTACTAGAAGCATAGGGTTACTATAAAATAAGGAACAATTCAAATGTTCTAAAATTCAGAATGAGTCTGTAGCTGCATTATGAAAATGAAAGTTTTTCAAATCTCCTAAAAGAATGTATAGCTTCTCTTGTACACAGAAATTACTTCAAGAAAAAGTAGAAATTTTCTCAAAAAGCAACTTGGAGTCTCCCTTTCTTAAGTAATATGAATTATCAACTGACTTGTATATTGACATTTTTTGATTTTAAATATTCACTACACAGTTTTAAGAGGGGACATTTAGATATATAAATTTTTAGTGAAAATTGTTATGAAGTTTTCATTTTCAGCACACTAAAGTCAGGAACATTGCCTTCACAAAAAAGCACATCTATGAGCTTTTTAATTCCTTTTTATATTTCCTTCTGTTTTCATGCTGTCCTCTAGTTTTGCACAATCCAACTTACTGTGACATTCTAGATGGGTCAGTTCCCTCAGAAGTTCTTTGACACTTCACTTCTCAATTTTTTTTCTTTTCTTACAATATAAGTTGTCGATATAAACTCCTTATGTTGAAAACTCAAATTCATTGTAATTATAAATTAATAGCTGAATGTTAGTGGACTTGTCATTCATGATTGTATGTCTCCTGGAATATGGGAACAAATCATAAGTACAATAATTCATAGGAACTGCATGGCATAGAAAGCATTTTTGAAATGTGGTGTTTTCATTACTTCAGATCACATTACTTACATCAAAGTTCACTTCATCTTTAGTTAAATTGGACACTACCTTCAAAAAAACAGTATACAGGAAATTGGCTCGATGTCTTTACCATCAGAGCATTTATTTGTTACATCAATCTATATTATTGTTATTAGGAGTATTAGTAATATTGTGTTACATTAATATAAGGTCAGAATCCCCTCAAACCCTAAGTACTTTGATTTATGAAGTTGACATAAAGAAAAATCTTAAAATTACAAAAGTCACCTTTTCCAAATATAAAACTCATTAAAACTAACAATAGTTTCTAAAAGATCAGTTAGTAGACATATAATTAAAATGTGATTTTAAGCTAAACACATACAGACGCATGCACTATATACAGACACAATCTTTAAACAATTGGCTTTGTCATTATAGAGCTAACGCAACATTATCATTAAATTGGAAACAATCAGATCATCAGTTTGTGAGTCTAGCTTCTTTATGTAGTAAAAAACGTACATATCACATTTGAATCAAAAGTTTTGCTAATACACATGCTACTCATTTATATCTGTACTACTCCACCTCCTGTATTTGTGCTCAGATTAAAAATAGAAAAGCTAAAGAAATGAAGAGACAGGAGACAAAAGAATTAGAAATAGGAATATGAAAGACACAGAATTCAAAAAGAATAATTATTGATGTTTGAGTAGGTAGGGAATTAAGAGAATAAAATGTGAAATTGTAATAGAGAAATGGGAATCAAAGATTACTGGAGAAGTGGACATGTTGGAATGAGGAAAATTCAGATAGGTGGGGAATAGGAACCCTTACTTGTGGAGTTTACCCCAGACTATCCTGTTTGCCATTTTTCCTCAAACACTCTTTATAAATCTATTTTGAGATTTAAAAGATAATTGTCATTAGTTAAAGTCTCTAATTCAACATACTGAATTGCTTTGTGCCCACCAAGGCAATTACAGGTAGACCCAAAGAGAACCCAAGTATTTTAACACCACTGTTTCAAGTAAGAGGCCTTTCCATGTGGCTCAGTGGTAAAGAATCTGCCTGCAATGCAGGAGACTCAGGTTTGACCCCTGGGTCAGAAAGATCCTCTGGAGAAGGAAAGGGCATCCCACTCCAGTATTCTTGCCTGGAGAATTCCATGGACAGAGGAAACTTGTGGGCCATGGTCCATGGAGTTGCAAAGTCAGACATGACAAGCAACCGAGCATGTATGCATGCCTCAAGTAAACATGAACAAAATTAAAAATGTAATGTAATTGATAGAATTTATTTAGTGATTAAACATCTATTTAAGGCATTTTCAATCAGAAATGTATTTCAAATTGCCAAACACTGCTATTCCTAAATTGAACTACCATTTTAGCATAAAAATTGCATACCTAACATACCTAAATTTGAATTAACCAATCAGCCCAACTGTTCTTTTATAACCCACTCAGCTTTCTAGAAAATTTATTATCACCTTACACATTCTACTGCTGCAAATGTATTTTGAGTTAGCATTTCCAGTTTAATACTGTTTTCTTCAAATTTATGAGTGAATTGGGTTTGCTAAAGTACATAGCTAATTAGATTCAATAACCTAATTTTTAGAAATATAAAATATTATTTTATATTGAGTATGTGAATTAGTATAAATAATGCATACTTCCACTCTTAATTTAGTAATGTCTCTTAAATTTTGGTTGAAATGCAGGAACTCCTAATCCACTCACTGTTTTCAGACATAAATTATTACACTAAGTTTTCAAATAATCAGAGCTAACCCACTTTAATCACTAATGTTTATTTTTACTTTATGTGTTTTAATGAAGTTTTTTTTAGAATCCTTTCCACATGACACTGTCTCCTTAGGAAACAAATAGTAAATGTTTCTTATATGTTTCCAGAGAAATACAGCTCATAATTATTTACATGATAGATCTTTAGAGATTAAAAAAAATAATCTAGTCTGGTTTGGCTCTTTCATTTTGTAACAGAATAAACTGAGGTTCAGTAAGAGAATCATTTTGCAAGGGACTGCATGTCTAGGGCTTTAACCCAAGCTGCAAGAAGATCAAACCAGTCGTTCCTAAAGGAAATCAACCCTGAGTATTCTTTGGAAATACTGAAGCTGAAGTGCCAATACTTTGGCCACCTGATGCAAAGAACTGACTCATTGGAAAAGATCCTGATGCTGGGAATGATTGATGGCCAAAAGAGAAGGGGGCAGCAGAGGATGAGATGGCTAGATAGCATCAATGACTCAACAGAAATGAATTTGAGAAAACTCCGGGACATAGTGGAGGACAGAGGAGCCTCCAGTGCTACAGTCCACGGGGTCACAAAGAGTCAGACTCGACTTAGCGACTGTAAAACAACAAGGTTTCTTCTACCCACTTCATTTGCTAGATTCCTTTCTTCACTCTGCAGTTATGGAGGTGAATGGAAACTTATGTAAATCAGTCCATACTGTAGTGCTGAATTCTTTAGTACATTTCAGGCTTCATGTTTGTATTTTACCTTGGCATCACTTCCTATGATTGATTGCATTTAAAACTTTGTAGCCTAGAAGCCTCTGGATGCTAACAGTAGGTTAGAAATGACAAACTAGATAAGCAAGCATTTTATAATTGAGTATAAGCTAAATATAAGAAAATAGGACTTGATCAGTTCTAACGAGGTGGATTAGTCTAGAGCCTATTATACAGAGTGAAGTCAGAAACAAAAACAAATACTGCATATTAATGCATATATATGGGATCTAGAAAGATGGTACTGATGAACCTATTTGCAGGGCAGCAATAGAGATGCAGACATAGAGGACAGACTTATGGACATGGGTTGGGGGAGGAAGAAGAGGGTAAGGTGAATTGAGAGAGTAGCATGGAAACACATACACTACCATGAGTAAAACAGATAGCCAATGTGAATTTGCTGTATGACACAGGGAACTCAAACCAGGTCTCTATAACAACCTAGGGCAGTGGGAAGTGCTGTAAGGTGGGATGGAGGTTCAAGAGGGAGGAGACATATGGATACCTATGGCTGATTCATGCTGATGAAACCAACATGATATTTAAAGCAATTATCTTTCAATTAAAAAAAAAAGAAAATTGGACTCGAGTGAGTGACTAAGAATATCCTATATGATAAAATGTATGTTTTCTTCTCTGCTTACTTTGGGGATATATATTAGCAGACTAAATATTATGTTTAATTTTTCAATTCTAACATGGTCATTTTGGTGACTTGTGGTGAAGTTTTGTGATGACGTTTTAAGTCAAATATTAGAATAGATTTTCTGTAATCCCTAATGCCTTTCCTAGATTCAAATTTATTCTGAAAATTATTAGTTATGGGAAAGATACATATATATATAATATATATATATAAATTTATTCAAAATGTATAAACCTAGAAGTTGTATTAAAGTAAAAGAAAAAAGAGTTTGAATACACACACACAAGCATACACACACATGGGCATAATAATGTTTGTGTGTATAAAATGTTCAAGAGGCAGAGCCTTTGGGACATACCATGACCATCGAATGTCTTAAGTGTTAAAGATAATCTAAAAGAAAACTGAAACACAAGGCATTTATTTTTAAGTTTCTTTCTCTTCTGAATGTTTTCAGACTAGTTTTCTTTGTGTTTCAGAATGTTTCTAGTCTGGTTGAATTGAGTTGTACAAAAGGCTAAGGGTATATTTCAGCTTACCAACAGATTAATGAGCCCTGGTGTCTATCTTGTTGATCTTTATATAATCTATACCATTGAAACCTGTACCACTTCCCAGACATTGGAACTAATTAGTTCCTAAAGGTTCAGGATAGAAGGAAAGCATTTTTACCTTCTGTGAATCACAGAAGGTTAACACTTCCAAGAGTCTCAGTTTATCTTGTTTTCTTTCAGGCTTGCTTTCCAGAGGACCCTGAGAGGACGGGCCAGTGAGGTTATGTCTTTGGAAAACAAATGTCATTGGGTTGCTTTGCTTCAGGGTTATTTGAAAGTTGAATACCTTCCTGAGGAATTGTTTCTACAGTGATTGCCAATTTTCTGCTTGAAAGGTTTATGATCAAATCATCTCTGGTAGAAAATTTTAGTTGGAATTCTTTCTACTGCTGATGTTTGAGGACATACGCTAGCACATGTGAAAATTCTTTTTCTATTGTAGTTAACATTTACAATTTTTAGCACCACTAAAATGATTTATCCAAAGTATATGGCTTAGAAACTGATAGATTTAATTACAAGGAGAAATAAATTCAGATAAGATTATAAGACAGAAGGTGGGAAGATTGTGGGTAAAACACTTTTTAAAAAATAACAGAAACAATAATCTTCAAAATAACTTTTAAGATGTAAAGATTTTGTTAAAGAATCAGTGATGTCTCCTGGAACTTAACAAACACACAAGCAAATGTCTAATGTAAGTTGACATAAAAATCAAGTTTAAACACTTCAATAAAAAAATAGCTTAGATAAAAATATCCTTATTTTCTTTTGTTTATTCTTTTCAAATATTATCTAAATGAATGTTAACTTTCTTAAATAATTATCATTGTCTTTAGACAGATGTAACATTAATAGCACTATTCATCATTGGCCTCCAGTTTTCTTAGGGAGTAAATTTTCAGTGAAACACAGAGCAATAATCCTCATGACAACAATGTAATAATAACAATACTATCTCCTGCATGGAATTAACAGATCTAATGTGACATGTATTGTTCAAGAAAAAATCTACAAATTAGAAGTGCTTCCTGTAGCAAAATATTGTATAATAACAAATACAAAGAAAAATTTACATCTTTTTCAGAAAGTACAATCACTATGCTCTCCTTTACATCTGATCTCCAAATTATTCTAGGATGTAGTAAATTAGAAATAAAATACTAAATTTTAAAATATCAGAGTCATTTAAAATTTTGGCTCAATAAGATCCATGTCAGAAATAAACGCTCCTACTTTGACCATCTAAGAGAGAAATATATGGGGAGTACACATAAAAAATATAAATGTAAATCCATTTCAGAGAATTAATTTCAGTCTAATCTACCTAAAATCAAAAGTTGCAAAGAAGCTGTGGTATATATACATGGTGTAATATTACTTAGCCATAAAAAGGAAAGCATTTGAGTCAGTTCTAATGAGGATGAACATAGAGCCTATTATACAAAGTAAGTCAGAAAGAGAAAGATAAATATCATATACTAACACATATATATGGAATCTAGAAAGATGGTACTAATGAATTTATATGCAGGGCAGCAATGGAGAAACAGACATAGAGAATGATTTATGAATGTGGGGAAAGGGAAGAAGAGGGGGAGATGTATGGAGACAGTAACATGGAAACTTTCATTACCATATGCAAAATAGATAGCCAATGGGAATTTTCTGTATGACTCAGGAAACTCAAACAGGGGCTCTGTATCAAGCTAGAGTGGTGATATGTGGAGGGAGATGGAAGGGAGATTCAAGAGGGAGGGGACATGTGTATACCTATGGCTGATTCATGTTGATGTCTGACAGAAAACAGCAAAATTCTGTACAGCAATTATCCTTCAGTTTAAAAAAAATGCCAAAAGAAATTGTGAAGTAATGGAATCATTATTTAAATATTACAATTTATAGATCATTCCTAAAATTAAGAAACATAACATAGGTGATTACAATAATGAGAGTGAATTTCATAGCAACCTGAAAAACTTTTAAATACCTCTCAATTATTTATACTAAACATTACAATTTCATATTTTGTATTTTTTGTGTACACTAGGTAGTTTATAATGCTTTGTGTGTGCCCAAACATTAGTTTTGTTGACATTAGAGAAGCCTCAGATTTAATGTTAAAATTTTAGACAGTCATGGATTCTCTAGACCTAGTCTCAATCTCTGACTCTTTCCATTGTAATTCTAACCTGGTATTTCATAAATGTGCCCACCACCTGCTAATGAAATACTGAGATTTGAGTTCGTTAACTTTTCTATAGCCAAAACATTCAGTAGAAACTTAAAGTGTTGTGATAATCACCTCTAACTTTCCCAAACCAATTAAATGAACTTCACAAAACACAATATACTAGGTTATATATAGCTTCGAGATAGAGTAAGGAATATATATGTGGGAACATAAACATTTTGAGAGAAAAAGAGGTCATTAAATGAGTGACTACAGCACACAAAAAACAGAACAGACTCATTTGGAAAAGTTAAAAAAAAAGTTCCTCTTTGTTACCTTGTATCAACAAAAAGCACATTTTAAAGCAAACATTCACATGGAATAAAAAGAGTGAATTTTAAATAATAAGATTCACAGACACTAATGTACAACGTACATACTGAAAAACCAGACTATGCTACCTGAGAAAGACATCTTGATGAGGCACAAATTCTGGTTTCGTTCATTCATTCAAAATCATTAGTAAAGGAATTGTGGTCCATCAAGAATTGGTTTTCACAAACAATAAATTGCTCTTAACTCAAGTAGTTTCAATATAATTGGGTATGGAAAAGAGTAGGAAGAAAGAGAGAGAATACAATACAGTGTAGTAATTGCTATGGTGGAGCTACAACAGATGATCTTGGAACATATATAGAGTTGGCCAGAGCTGAACTTTGGAGGCAGGACAACCATAGAGGAAGTTTCTTGGAGGAGGTGATAATTCAGTTCTAGGAGATAATAGCAGTCATCCAAGTAGGGAAAAGATGCACATGCAACCACTGGAGAGAAGACTGGTATAATGAACATTTGGGGACTTGGACTAGTTCCCAAAGTTGTGCTGTAATGAAGAAATTGTTGGTGAGATGGGGTGATGAGGAAATCAGTCACTAATTAGGCAACAGTCTGAAAAATGAGTCTCATTACCTTTTATTCCCTGGTGGCTCAGAGTGTAAAGAATTGACCTGCAATGCTGGAAACCTTGGTTGGGAAGAGCCCCTGGAGGAGGGCATAGAAACCCACTCCAGGATTCCTGCCTGGACAATCTCCATGGACAGAGGAGCCTGAAAGACTAACATTAATGGGGTTGCAAAGAGTCAGACACAACTGAGTGACTAAGCACAGTACAGCACTTTTTATTATAGGTAATAAGAAATAGCTAAAGGATTTTAGACAGGATGTGACACATATGTTTTTGGTTTTTTTTCACTTGAAGGGTGTAAAGACTAGAAGTATGGGGTTGATTAAGAGATTGTTTTTATAGTTTCTGTGAGAATTGAGAATGATAGTCCCTAAAATTTTGGAGGAGGTAAAAAGAACTGGGCAAATTAAACAAGTCTAAACAGATTGAATCAACAAGACTTGGTTAACTGATTACATAAGTAAAAAGGAAAATTAATGGTTTCTAATTTTGTGATGTTGAAAGCTGAGTAATAGGTTGGAACATTCAATGATAAGGGAATATAGAACTAAAACAGATTTAAAGTAGAGAAGGAGGTGATTAGTAGATAAAATATTTGGTTTTATATACACTGCACTTATGATACTTTGGATTATCTGGTTGGAGATATCTAGTTGGGAGAGGGACATACAGTTTTGGAATTTAGGTTGAAGATTACTGTCTTGAGATTCATCACCATGTTGAAGGGTATTGAAACTTTGGCGTACTTTTAATGAGTATATTACCCAAAGCAATTTATAGATTCAATGCAATCCCTATCAAACTACCAACAGTATTCTTCACAGAACTAGAACAAATAATTTCACAATTTGTATGGAAATACAAAAAAACCTCGAATAGCCAAAGCAATCCTGAGAAAGAAGAGTGGAAATGGAGGAATCAACCTGCCTGACTTCAGACTATACTACAAAGCCACAGTCATTAAGACAGTATGGTACTGGCACAAACAGAAATATAGATCAATGGAACAAAATAGAAAGCCCAGAGATAAAGCCACACACCTATGGACACCTTATCTTCGACAAAGGAGGCAAGAATATACAATGGAAAAAAGACAATCTCTTTAACAAGTGGTGCTGGGAAAACTGGTCAACCACTTGTAAAAGAATGAAACTAGAACACTTTCTAACACCATACACAAAAATAAACTTAAAATGGACTAAAGATCTAAATGTAAGACCAGAAACTATAAAACTCCTAGAGGAGAACATAGGCAAAACACTCTCCAACATAAATCACAGCAAGATCCTCTATGACCCACCTCCCAGAATATTGGAAATAAAAGCAAAAATAAACAAATGGGACCTAATGAAACTTAAAAGCTTTTGCACAACAAAGGAAACTATGAGCAAGGTGAAAAGACAGCCCTCAGATTGGGAGAAAATAATAGCAAACGAAGCAACAGACAAAGGATTAATCTCAAAAATATACAAGCAACTCCTGAAGCTCAATTCCAGAAAAATAAATGACCCAATCAGAAAATGGGCCAAAGATCTAAACAGACATTTCTCCAAAGAAGACATATAGATGGCTAACAAACACATGAAAAGATGCTCAATATCACTCATTATCAGAGAAATGCAAATCAAAACCACAATGAGGTACCATTACACACCAGTCAGGATGGCTGCTATCCAAAAGTCTACAAGCAATAAATGCTGGAGAGGGTGTGGAGAAAAGGGAACCCTCTTACACTGTTGGTGGGAATTCAAACTAATACAGCCCCTGTGGAGAACAGTGGGGAGATTTCTTAAAAAACTCAAAACAGAACTGCCATATGACCCAGCAATCCCACTCCTGGGCATACACACCAAGGAAACCAGAACTGAAAGAAACACATGTACCCCAATGTTCATTGCAGCACTGTTTATAATAGCCAGGACATGGAAGCAACCTAGATGCCCATCAGCAGATGAATGGATAAGAAAGCTGTGGTACATATACACCATGGAATATTACTCAGCCATTAAAAAGAATTCATTTGAATCAGTTCTAATGAGATGGATGAAACTGGAGCCCATTATACAGAATGAAGTAAGTCATAAAGATAAAGACCAATACAGTATACTAACGCATATATATGGAATTTAGAAAGATGGTAATGATAACCCTATATGCAAGACAGAAAAAGAGACACAGATGTATAGAATAGACTTTTGAACTCTATGGGAGAAGGCGAGGGTGGGATGATCTGAGAGAACAGCATCAAAACATGTATATTATCAAGTGTGAAACAGATCGCCAGTCCAGGTTGGATGCATGAGACAAGTGCTCGGGGCTGGTGCACTGGGATGACCCAGAGGGATGGGATGGGAAGGGAGGCGGGAGGGGGGATTGGGATGGGGAACACATGTAAATCCATGGCTGATTCATGTCAATGTATGGCAAAAACCACTACAATATTGTAAAGTAATTAGCCTGCAATTAATAAAAATAAATTAAAAAAAAAAGAAACTTTGGCATACTTTTGATGAGACGAAATGAGAAAAGGACTGAAAGTGGGACTCTATAGAACATCATGATGATTAGCGTATTCAGAGAAAGAGGGGAAGGAGATAGAGGATTACTGAAAAACGAGATAAAGAAAAATCAAAGTATCATTATGTAAATCAAAGAAGTAAAAATTTCAAGGCAAGCATCCTCAACATACTACCAAACAAAATTAAAGTAAGATAATTTAGAAACTAAAATTTTCCATTGTATTTTGAAAAATGATCATGCAAGAATGCTTCTAATAGTCTTACAAACTAGAGAATCACATTGCACTGAGTTACAGAGTAAATGAGAAGTAAGCAAACAGAGTCAATTCAGAGGCTAATTAATGAATTCCTGCTGTGCATAATACCCTATACAAGATGTATGAGATACAATTATGAAGACAATAGTCATGGTCTCTATTCCATAAATTTTTCAATACACAAGATAAGCCTCAATTACATGTACTCTGATAAATCTTATGGCTGTAATTAAAACATTTCTCCTTTTTAAATAAAAATTACCTTAGATGAGAGAATTTTAGAAATTAGAGAAGGAAATGGCAACCCACTCCAGTGTTCTTGCCTGGAGAATCCCAGGGACAGTGGAGCCTGGTGGGCTGCCATCTATGGGGTCACACAGATTCGGACACGACTGAAGCGACTTAGCAACCCACAATATATATGTATATAATGTAGAGTCTTCAAGTTTATAATTTAAAGTTATACCCTACCGGTAGGGAAGTAAAAACATCACTGGAAATTAATACCCTGTTAGTGAATACTATAGGACAAGGTGATAAAACTCAGTCTTTATTTGAAGGTGTGCGGCAGAAGGCTTGAGAAGTAGAGATCAGGTAGGGAGAAGAAAAATCTTTAACTAGTGTTAACATTATTTTACAATACTAACAGTAAACAGTACTCAAATTAGCTCTTTATTGCAAGTGGCATTGTCAACAGGTAAACTCTTTAATGCTAAGGGCTCTAATTCTAATTTTACATAAGTTACACTTGATCCAATTCCTAGCATATAAAGCACTTAGAAGTTCAATGTACTCTCTGTTCATGTCATTAATTACATATGAAGTCAAGCATCAGAACAAAATCCAAATTATTCATCAACTTTCAGAAATAACTTGAATTAAGTATTTATAAATAATATTTTAGTGGTATAAGGATACTTTCCACTATTACCAATGACAAGTAAAAGATAGCTAGTCCAAAAAAAGGATCTCAGAATTGAATGTGACCTCAGAGATCATCTGGTCCAGAAAAGCTGAAAACTAATTAATGCCAGGTTGGCTCATCAGAGTCAGCCTCTAGGCCTGCTGCACTTTAGCCTGGAGAATGGGGTTTGCTTTGATACAATTCAATCCCATGATGACTAGTTAGGTTGTGTCTATTCTCATGGCCTTAGGAACATTCTTGTGAGAGTTGACAAGAATTGAGAGCAAATTCTTTACTAGTCTTAGAACATGTAATACGAGTCCTACTTAATGAGAATCTGTGATGTAAATTTCATTTATGTGCAGAAATTTTTTTAAAAAAAAGAAGGAAAAATTAAGAATTTCTGACTCCAAATCCAGATTTAAGGGATAACTATATATAGTTTCAAAGAGTCAGACATTACTGAGCAACTGAGCATAAGCATTGAAAAATTACAGAGTCTAGTAGGAGAAAATGACTTTCAGAATGAGTAAAGATATTATTTCACAGCCCAAGGATATAGTCCCTGATCTCATTATACTAATATGATAAGCTAAAAGAATTCATCCATAAATGAGTGAATGGTCAACTCTGTACAATGCTGGTAGTGTTTGCATTTCTGGAAATGAAAGATAAATGAGATGTTACAGAGGGGAAAATGCTTCCTTGAGTTTATCACAGTTTTCACTAGGAAATCAAGGACAAGAGAGAAAAATGTAAGTAAGAAAAAAAAATAGAAAGACAATCACATCAACTATCCATTTTAAAAAAGACATTAAAAATATCCTTGGATATGACAATTCTTGGTAAACTAAGCTTTTTCAGTTTCCTTGAGTTGTGATAATATTATAACAGAAAAAATCTGCTACTTAAATTTTGTCAAAGGCCTAGGGTATTTTATCTCCTGGAAGTTTATTTTTCACTTATTGAAATTAGCATTGGGCTTTTCCTGATGGTTCAGTGGTAAAGAATCCACCTGCCAATGCAGGAAACAAGGGTTCAATCCCTGGTCCAGGGAGATCCCACATGCCACAGAGCAACTAAGCCCACATGCCACCACCGTTGAGGCTGTGCTCTAGAGCCTAAGAACTGCGTGCAACTACTAAGCTCAGGTGTTGTAACTTCTGCAGCCCTCATGCCCTAGAGCCCATGCTCCACAATCAGAAAAGCCATCACAATGAGAAGCCTGCACACCACAACTAGAGAATAGACCCGCTCACTACAACTAGAGGAAAGCCTGTGCAGCAACGAAGGCCCAGCACAGTCAAAAGTACATTTAAAAATAAATAAAACTATTTTTTAAAAGTTAATGTAATTCTGTGGACCTCTATAAAACCAAAAATGTAAACAAAGAAAGCATATGCTGGAAAAATTCTGATCTTCATAAGATCTTGGCAGAGAGAATATAAAACTATGAAAGTATAAGGTTACAAACAAAGAAAATGTCAACATTTTTGTTCGTATTAAATATCTTCTGATAACCCCTGGATTAATCTTCCCGTGATAATGGGAAGTTCTTTCCCCTAAGAACTCAATTACAGAAAGCAGTAGAAAAACATTCCATTTATACCTCTATTGTGGAGATTCTGCTAATGGAAAAAGTGTATAAATATATGACCAAATTTTCTTTAAAAAATATCTGCAGCTGAAGATCTGACCTGCAGAAAAGTGGAGAAGCAAAAAGTACTGAGAACTTCTCTCTGAACATAACATGACAACCTCAATACTATTAACAGGACCTCAAATTTTGAACCTGGAGAGAATATTAGAAATAATTTATTCCATCTTGTTTGCTAGTTATGTCTCTGATGGAAAGAGTTGGCAGGACAAAAAATCAAACACTTCCTTTCAATTTATTTCCCAGGGTGTGTGCTGTATGTGTATGCATTTGTTTCTACCCAAGTACAGACACAAAATGCACACAAAGGGTGATCCAGGCCAAAGAACTCCTTATTATAAACGAAGGTTTTGGCTCCATTTTCTCAGCTAATCTCTAACCCTGCATTATTAGCTTTGACACTCAAAAAAAATGGGGGTCAATAATATATCATTTTAATCAAAACTGCTCTTTATTATAACCTAAGAACTAAAGGTCGGTCTAGTCAAGGCTGTGGTTTTTCCAGTGGTCATGTATGGATGTGCGAGTTGGACTGTGAATAAAGCTGAATGCTGAAGAATTTATGCTTTTATTGTTTAGATAGGGAAAGAATAAGCATTAAAAAATAAAATAGCAAAAAAAAAAAAAAAAGAATTTATGCTTTTGAATTGCGGTGTTGGAGAAGACTCTTGAGAGTCCCTTGGACTCTGGTTGGAGATCCAACCAGTCCATCCTAAAGGAGGTCAGTCCTGGGTGTTCATTGGAAGGACTGATGCTGAGGCTGAAACTCCAAAACTTTGGCCACCTCATGTGCAGAGTTGACTCATTGGAAAAGACCCTGATGCTGGGATGGATTGGAGGCAGGAGGAGAAGAGGACAACAGAGGATGAGATGGCTGGATGGCATCACCGACTCGATGGACATGAGTTTGAGTAAACTCCGGGAGTTTGTAATGGACAGGGAGGCCTGGCGTGCTGCAGTTCATGGGGTTGCAAAGAGTCGGACACAACTGAGGGACTGAACTGAATTGAAGATCTAAAGATAAATAAAGCTATCCTTCAAATTCTACCTTTGACATGTCAAATATAAATATGGAAAGCAAATTCTAGGGGAATTCCCCGGTAATGCAGTAGTTAGGACTATGTGCTTTCACTGCCAAGGGTGTGGGTACAATCCCTGGTCAGGGAACTAAGAGCTGACAAGCCTCATGAAAACCCTGCAATACAGCCAGTCTGGGACACTGACCTCTCATCTTTTCACCAGACCCTCTCTTATACTCTGAGACCACTAGTTCTCAAATTTTAAGATCAGGAGGACCACTTGGAGAGTTGTTTACACACAGAAAGATGAGGGTCCTTGCCCCCACGTCTATGCTCTAATAGGTCTGGTACGGAACTCAAGAAAATTGCAGTTCTAAGTTTCCACCTGGTACTGATGCTGTTGGACCACACTTTCAAAGCCACTATGTTATGAAAAGATGCTCAACAGTGCTAATTATTAAGGAGATGCAAACAAAAACTACAGTGAGGTATCACCTCACACTAGTCAGAATGTCCATCATTAAAAAGTCTACAAATAACAAATGCTAGAGAAAGGTGTGGAGAAAAGGAAATCCTCCTATATTATCAGTGGGAATGTAAGTTGGTACAGAAAACCAGCATGGAGGTTCTTCAAAACACTTAAAATAGAGATATCATATCACCTCAAATCCCTCTCCTGGGCATATATCCAGACAAAACTATAATTCAAAAAGATACATGCGCCCCCATGTTCATAACAGCACTAATCACAACAGTCAAGGCACAGAAACAACCTAAATGGCCATAGATAAATGGAAAAATAAAGAAGATATGTTACGCATATACAATGGAATATTACTCAGCCTTTAAAAAGAAGAAAATAATGTGATTTGCAGCAACATGGATGGAACTAGAGAGTATCATACTAAGTGAAGTCAGGCAGAGAAAGACAAATATCATATGATATCACTTATATGGGGAATCTAAAATATAACACAAATGACACTATGTATGAAACAGAAACAGACTTATAGAGAACAACCTGTGGTTGCCAAGAGATGGTGAGGGAGGATGGACTGGGAGTTTGGGGTTAGTAGATGAAAGCTATTACATATAGAATAGATAAACAAGGTCCTACTGTCTAGCACAGGGAGCTATACTCAACATCCTGAGATAACTATAATGGAGAAGAATATATTAAAAAAAAACTGTGTATATATAATCACTTGCTTTTCAGCAGAAACTAACACAGCATTGTAAATCATCTATATCTCAATTTAAAAAAATGCTATTCTATGTCTTCCATTAATGGGGTTTGAGTTAGGATGGGGAAAAAAAAGCAGAAAAGAGCAATCAAGAAAGAATCAGCTTAACATTTCTTCCTAATACAGAAGAATCGAAAGGAAAAGAGGAGTAAAAGTACAACATTGTAGAAAGTAATCAAATATTCCCTTTCCAACAAAGTACACTTTATGGAAATGATATTATTTATCCTCTTGTGATTAGCCCAAAGTAGTGAGATGGACTTCTCACTCATAATTTTGTTTGCAAGTTACACACACCCAGAGAGTATGAAAAGGTTTGTTACTCACATTATGAAGTTTTCTTGGGAGAGCCTGGCTGACTTCCAAAGTGGCTTGAGAAAAAATCAAGGAAGGATGACTGTCTTGAGGTTTTGCGGTGAGGAGGAAGTGGTCTGGGATAAACATTCTCACACGTGCAAATTCATATTGTATGGTTTGGACTTCCCACTGATGCCAAAAGAGAGCATACTCAGGCTTTCTTATCAGCTTTCCCAGATATAGTACAGCAGGGAAGGAGGGGTGATAGGCTTGAAACCTGTCAAGAGTTTAACATCAAAAATGGAATAAAATTATTACAATTAACTCCCAAAGATTTACTGATAAGTGAACTATATCATGCTTAATTGAATTAAATTTGAATTTGTTTACAAAAGCAATATGGCCTCTAAGACTACTGTGTCCTGAAGTCAGTAAATTATTTCTTTAGGAATCAAACAATGTTCACGTTAACAAGTAAAATTAGTGCCTTGGTCACTATCAAGAATGTCTGGCCTTCCTAAGGAGATAATATTTGAGAAATATATAGAAAAGTCTTTATTTCACTCATGATTAAACATGAGCAACATATATACATATATATATATATGAACATGTGTACATACACATGAAATATAAATGAGTCTAGAGTGAAACATTTAACCCAATGCCTCTTTGAAGTAGACACTAATCTCATATTCTTGTTCATAAACATTTGAAAATTTTGTCTTGGGTTAATTAAATCTGTATCAGACGTTCCATACAACTTAGCAAGTCAGCAAACACAGCACAAAGTAGCCTAGCAAAAGCACAAGATTTTCAGCAGGCAACACCTCAAAGCACATGCTGGCTAGCAGGCAGCAGAGCCAGAGAGCAAGTCAAAGCAAGTGAAGAAAGACCCCTGATGGTGAGGGTCATCACACACACACACACACACACACACACACACACACACACTCTGCTCACAGTGTACGTTGTTGTGGCCGACCTGTAGGTATGGGATGGTTTGCTCCATTCAAAGTCTGATTTACACAATGAGGTATCATCTCACACTGGTCAGAATGGCCATCATCAAATAGTCTACAAACATTAAATACTGGAGAAGGTGTGGAGGAAAGGGGACCCTCTTACACTGCTGTGGGAGTGCAAACTGGTAAAACTACTGTGGAGAATAGCGTGGAGATTCCTTAAAAAACTGGCAATAGAACTGCCATATGACCCAGCAACCCCACTGCTGGGCATACACCCTGAGGAAACCAGAACTGAAAGAGACACATGTACCACAATGTTCATCGCAGCACTGTTTACATTAGCCAGGGCATAGAAGCAACCTAGATGTTCATCGGCAATTGAATGGCTAAGGAAGCTGTGGTACATATACACTGGAATATTACTCAGCTATAAAGGAACCCATTTGAGTGAGTTCTTATGAGGTGGTTGACCTACAGCCTACTATACAGAGTTAAGTAAGTCAGAAAGAAAATGACAATACTGTGTATTAATGCATATATACAGAATTTAGAAAGATGGTACCAAGAATCCTACATGCCGGGCAGCAAAGGAGACAGACATAAAAAACAGACTTTCGGACTCAGTGGGAGAAGAAGGGGGTGGGATGATTTGAGAGAATATCATTGAAATATGTATATACCATATGGAAAATAGGTGACTAGTGCAAGTTTGATGCATGAAGCAGAATACCCAAAACTGGCACTCTGGGACAACCAGAGGGATAGGGTAGGGAGGGAGGTGGGATAGGAGGGGACACATTTATACCTATGGCTGATTAATGTTGATGTATGGCAAAAAAAATCACAATATTGTAAAGTAGCTATCCTCCAATTAAAACAAATAACTTTAAAAAAAAAAAAGAAGGATCTTGTTGAGATATAGGGATTGACAAAGCCACATCCACATCAAAAGAGTATGAAAAGGTTTATTACTCATATACTGGGGGTTTCTGGGCAGAGTAGAGTATGTTCCCAGGTTGCTACAAAAAAATGGCTTGAGAGAGCAAGAGTAAAGAGGAGTAACTGGCTTAGAGTTTAATGGTGGCTAAAGAGTGGGACTGGAATAAGGGTTTCTCACAAGCATGGACTGAGCTTATGTGGTATAAACATCTTTATGATGCCAAATGAGGAAACAATTAAGCTTTCTTTTCACTTTGTCCAGATGTGCATAGAGGGAGGGAAAAGTGAAGCTTGAAAGTTATTAGTAATCAAATATCAAAAGTGGATGATTTCAGCTCTTTTCTTATCTCTTCCATTTTCTTACCAGGTTTTACATTATTTTGTCAGGTGGAGCAGGATAAAGGAAACACCAACCCATTCACATTATTGATTGAAAAAGAAAATAGAAGAATTAGAAAGGAAGAGGAGAGAGGACGTATATTGATTTTGCAACTTCTTTTTGGACATTATTTGTGCTAAATATTTTCTTTTATTTTTTTTCTCATAATTAAACATAATCCAAGAAGAGTGTCTGTAAGTGGTTTTCCCATTGTTACACAGTTGTCAAAGAGTAGAAATGGGTTAGATAGGCTTGGTGCCTGTGTCTAACCACAAATCACTTTTCTCCCCCATACTTCAGTTCAGGTTTGTTTTTATGTTTTTCTCAATATGCTTTCTCAAATGGTTGTAAAAAATCAAAAGTTATGGAAATTAAACAGAAAAACAATACAGATTACATGTTAGAACCAATTTTTGTATGTAGTCTATGTCAATGTATCCATGCATCTATCTATCTAGCTAGCTATCATCCACTTTATTTCGTTTTATTTTTTCCTTTGGTCATGCTGAGCAGCATGTGGGATCTTATTTCCCTGACCAAGGATGGAACCCAGGCCTCCTGCAGTGGAGCATGGAGTCTTAACTACTGGACCACCAAGGAAGTCCTCTATCCACCTGTATTTTTGAAGAATTTTTATTTTTTATTTTTTGTATTTTTGAAGAATTTTTAATGGCTAGCATTTTTGGACTCATTTTCAAAGGTTAGTTGTATTTTACTCATGCCTTAGGAAATGATAAAATGGTATTTCATTAAATAAACTTTCATCACTTGAAAACTCTTATATATAGTCTCATTAGATTTTTTTTCTTGGGGATTGAAAAGCTTATTTTGTTAGACTGAATAAATCTTTCACTATAATCACACTAAAATGGATTTTCTGTCATAGTGGAGGAGAAAGTTGGAGGTAAATATTAGTATTAGTTATTTCACTTTTCTAATTTCTTTGGTAAGGACTTTGCATGTTGTAACTTTTTTTTGGGTTTTGTAATTATTTCTTACATTCTACTATTTAAATTGTCAAACTAAGACAAATTTGCAAAAATTCTATTTGGCCTAGTTTTCAAAGAGTAATTGGTTTGCATTTCTCCAATATAATTTCTACTTTCTCTACGAACATATTTTCAAAAACCAAAATCAAATACCTAAACAAGTACACTTAATTCTTAGTATATGTTTCAGTAAGGATGAACAGACACTACAAGTGAAAAATTTAAGAATTAAATACATCGATCTCTTTCCCTAGTCTTGAGTATTATCCAACTGATAATATTCAAGACTATGGAACCCTAGAGATCATGACCTTAGAAATGTCTCCTTCTCTGGTCTCCAAAGCATTCATATTCATATTCAGATATGGAAGATGACAGAGGCAGGAAAATATCCATGCTAAGTGCTCAAATTATTCATGTAGTCACTGTAGAGACTGGCAGGAGTTGCATTCTCTTATTTTAATTGCTAGTTATGTTTGTTCATTCAACAAATATTCATGAATATTATAATATATTTAGAGTAAACTGAAATATAGAAATAAGAGAGAGTTCTCAGACTCAGGGTCTTCCAGTTCAGGGGGTACAATGGCAAGGATGATGTATCCATGGTCTGGTAACGTTAAGGTGCATTAGAAACATGATGAACAGCTGTGTTGAATGGGAACAATGAAATGTTTCTCAAAAGGAGAAAGAGGCTTTATGAGTTATGAAAGATAAGTAGGGATCCATTATTTAAGGTGTTTAAGTAAAGGGAATAATTGAGTGTATATTTGCAAAAGTTTTGGAGGACAAAAGAATGTTCCACATTTGATGTACATCTGGGTTTGACTTGGAAACAAACAGGGATCATGCTGTTATTTTTTTATATTGCACTGAAGTACTGCATTTTGGACACTTTTGTTGACTACTAGGGTTACTCCATTTCTTCTAAGGGATTCTTACAGTAGTAGACACAATGGTCATCTGTGTTAAAGTCACCCGTTTCAGTTCATTTTAGTTCACTGATTTCTAAAATGTCAATGTTCACTCTTGCCATCTCCTATCTGACCACTTCCAATTTACCTTGATTCATGGACCTAACATTCCAAGTTCCTATGCAATACTGTTCTATATAGCATTGGACCAGTCACACCCACAACTGGGCACTGTTCTCGCTTTAGTTCCATCTCTTCATTCTTTCTTGAGTTATTTCTCTACTGCTCTCCAGTAGCATATTGGGCATCAACCAACCTGGGGATTCATCTTTCAGTGTCATATCTTTTTGGCTTTTTATACTGTTCATGAGGTTCTCAAAGCAAGAATACTGAAGTGGTTTGCTATTCCATTCTCCAGTTGACCACATTTTGTCAGAACTCTCCATCATGACCCATCCATCTTGGGTGGCCCTACATAGCAAGGCTCATAGTTTCATTGAATTAGACAAGGCTGTGGTCCATGTGGTCAGTTTGCTCAGTGTTCTATGATTGTGGATCACGGTAATTCAAGTCTATGCCCCAACCAGTAATGCTGAAGAAGCTGAAACTGAATGGTTCTATGAAGACCTACAAGACCAGTGATCAAGACCATCCTCAAGAAAAAGAAATGCAAAAAGGCAAAATGGCTGTCTGAGGATGCCTTAAAAATAGCCAAGAAGAGAAGAGAAAGGCAAAGGAGAAAAGGAGAGATATACCCATTTGAATGCAGAGTTTCAAAGAATGGCAAGGAGAGATAAGAAAGCCTTCCTTGGCGATCACTGCAAAGAAATAGAGGAAAACAACAGAATGGGAAAGACTCGAGATCCCTTCAAGAAAATTAGAGATACCAAGGGAACATTTCATGCAAAGATGGGCACAATAAAGGACAGAATGGTATGGACCTAACAGAAGCAGAAGATATTAAGAAGAGGTGGTAAGAATACACAGAAGAACTACACAAAAAATACCTTCATGACCCAGATAACCATGAGGATGTGATCGCTCACCTAGAGCCATATATCCTGGAATGTGAAGTTAAGTGGGCCTTAGGAAGCATCACTATGAGCAAAGCTAGCAGAGGTGATGGAATTCCAGTTGAGATATTTCAAATCCTAAAAGATGCTGCTGCTAAAGTGCTGCACTCAATATGCCAGCAAACTTGGAAAAGGCAGCAGTGGCCACAGGACTGGAAAAGGTCAGTCTTCATTCCAATCCCAAAGAAAAGCAATGTGAAAGGATGTTCAAGCTACCACACAATTGCACTCATCTCACACACTAGCAAAAGAAAAGAAAGTGAAGTCGTTCAGTCATGTTTGACTCTTTGCGACCCCGTGGACTGTAGCCTACCATGTTCCTCCATCCATGGGATTTTCCAGGCAAGAATACTGGAGTGGGTTGCCATTTCCCTCTCCAGAAGATCTTCCAGGACCAGGGATTGAACCCAGGTCTCCCACATTGTAGGCAGACGCTTTACCGTCTGAGGCACCAGGGAAGTGCTCAAAATTCTCCAAGCCAGGCTTCAACAGTACATGAACCATGAATTTCCAGATGTTAAAGATGGATTCAGCAAAGGCAGAGGAACTAGAGATCAAATTTTCAACATCCGTTGGATCATAGAAAAAGCAAGAGAGTTCCAGAAAAACATCTATTTCCGCTTTATTGACTATACCAAAGCCTTTGACTGTGTGATCACAACAAACCGAAAAATTCTTCAAGAGATGGGGCTATCAGAACACCTTACATGCTTTCTGAGAAATCTGTATGCAGGTCAAGAACCAACAGTTAGAACCAGACATGGAACAATGGACTGGTTCTAAACTGGGAAAGGAGTATGTCAAGGCTGTATATTGTCACCCTACTTATTTAACTTATATGCAGAGTACGACATGCAAAATGCCAGGCTGGATGAAGCATAATCTGGAATCAAGCTTGCTGGGAGAAATATCAATAACCTCAGATACACAGATGACACCACCCTTATGGCAGAATGAAAGTGAAAGAGGAGAGCTAAAAAGTTAGCTTAAAACTCAACATTCAAAAAATGAAGACCACGACATTCAGTCCCATCATTTCACGGCAAATAGATGGGGAAACAATGGTAACTGTGAGAGACTCTTCTTAGGCTCCAAAATCACTGTAGATGGTGACTGCAGCCATGAAATTCTTGGAAGAAAAGCTATGACCAACCTAGACAACATATTAAAAAGCAGAGACATTACTTTTCTGACAAAGGTCCATCTAGTCAAAATTATGGATTTCCCAGTAGTCATGTATGGAAGTGAGATTTGGACTATAAAGAAAGCTGAGCACAGAATAATTGACGCTTTTGAAATGTGTTGTTGGAGAAGACTCTTGAGAGTTCCCTGGACTGCAAGGAGATCAAACCAGTCAATCCAACAGGAAATCAGTCCTGAATATTCATTGGGAGGACTGATGCTGAAGCTGAGACTCTAATACTTTGGCCACCTGTTGCAAAGAATTGACTCACTGGAAAAGACCCTGATGTTAGGAAAGATTGAAGGCAAGAGGAGAAGGGCACGACAGAAGATGAGATGGTTGGATTGTATCACTGACTCAATGAACATGAGTTTGAGCAAGCTCTGGGAGTTGGTGATGGACAGTGAAGCCTGGCATGCTGCAGTCCATGGGGTCACAAAGAGTTGGACACAACTGAGTGACTGAACTGAACTGGGTTTACTTTCTTAGGGGCCTCAGCTTTACGAATGAAATAGATTGTAAATGAAACTGAAGAGATAGGCATAGTAGAATTACAAAGAGCCATAAATATGATTCTAAGGAATTTGAACTGTATCTTATATTTATAGTGAACCTAATGACTGACAATAGACGAATGTGTCCAATGCTACGTATTTCTCAAATTCAGTTTGAAAGCAGAGTAAAATACACAAGAACCATTAAATCTTTATGGAAACAGAAAGGCCAATCATTATAAAAGGCAAAAGATATCATTCAGATTTAAAAAATGTTGAAGGGCTTGAAATATGGCAGTAGCTGAGAGAATGTAGGCACGGGAGAAGACTTATGAGAAAAAGAGGACAAAGAGTTACCATAATTTGGCAATGAAAAGATTTGGAAGAAGCAGAAATTGAAGTAAAAGAAATCTGTTTTGTCAAGATTTCTGGTTAACTGTGAGAGTATATTTCACTATATTAAAGAATATTTTTTTTTTAAAAAAAGGAAGCATAAGAGTAAAGCTGAGAAATATTGTTTTATAAGTGGTGAGCTAAAGTGGCTTAGGACATCCAAATAGAAATGTTCCATATGCAGTTGGCTATGTAGGGCATCTGACTGTGCTCAAACTCAAGAGAATTAGGAGCCATTTTATTGATGTATCCATGGGAAGTGGTGAACACATGCTCTATGACTGAGTTGGACAAAGTTGTCCTTCCCACTCTTGAGGAATCTCTGTCCCTGGCTCCTATTGCTAAATAGAACTTGGAAACCCAACATTCACTTGTGTTGTAAGTTAGTAAACCGGGAAAGATGAGTCTAAGAGCAGGACTAAGCAGTGAAATTCCTGCAAAACATTTCCTCATTTGGAAGTGACAGAATTAATAGGGTAACTTGTATACACCAGATTAAGATTTAAAAAAAAAAAAAACTGCTTGCTCTAGCCCTATCAGATCACTGATATGAATCATGAACCAACACATGGCACATGAATCAATACATGGAATAAAGCTATATACAGAGAAAAAATTGCATAGATCTACACACATACATACATATATGTGTGTATATATATATATATATACACACCAATGCATGAATGCAGCTTTTTAATGTTGTAAACTGAATAGGTCTGAAGTCTAGTTAATAGTTATGTTCAAAGGTAATTTCTTGATTTTGATGTTATACTACATCTGTATGAAGTGTCACAATTGGGGGGAAGTTGGGTGAAGGACATATGAGATTCTTTGTATTATGTTTGTAACTTTAACTCTACAGTAATTTCAAAGAAAAAAAATAGCCTGAGTCAATTTGGCTGTTTGCAGCCCACTGTTATCTATCACTAACTTGACTGTGGAACAAACAGGTTTTCTTTATTTCAGATATTTTAGTTTTGAGACAATTATTATTTATGCCATTTCAGTCAAATCTGAGTAACAGTGAAGAGGAGAATTAATCTGAAAATAAGGCTGCTTCTATTTCTTTATATAATCTTAGTGTATCTGTTGTATGAACTTGAGACAGACACATAATCTTTCTCTTCTTTAAGTTCCCCATAAGTACTGGAAATAATGGTTGCTAATGGTATTCACTGGATTATAAAAAAAAGCAAGGGAATTTCAGAAACCATTTATATCTGTTTCATTGACTATGCTAAAGCCTTTGACTGTAGATCATGACAAACTGTGGAAAGCTCTTAGAGAGATGGGAATACCAGACCACCATACCTGTCTTCTGAGAAACCTGTATGGAACAACTGATTTCTTCAAGATCAAGTAAGGAGTATGACAGGGCTGTCTGTTGTCACCCTGATGTTTAATCTATACACTGAGCATATACACTGAGACATTTCATGAGAAACTTCAGGGCTGGATGAGTTACAAGCCAAAATCAAGTTAGGCAGGAGAAATACCAACAATCAGATACATGGGTCCTAACACTCTAATGGAAGAAAATGAAGAGGAACTAAAGAACCTCTTGATGAGGGTGAAAGAGGAGAATGAAAGAGCTGGTTTAAAACTAAATATTAGAAAAAAACAAAACACTAAGATCATGGCATCCTACCCCATTACTGCATGGCAAGTAGAAGAGGAAAAGGTGGAAGTAGTGACAGATTTTCTCTTCTTGGGCTCTAACATCACTAAGTATGGTGACTGCAGTCACGAAATCAGATGTTTGCTTCTTGGCAGGAAAGTGATGAAAAACCTAGGCAGTGTGTTTAAAGCAGAGACATTACTCTGCCGACAAAGGTCTGGATAGTCAAGGCTGTGGTATTACCTGTGGCCTCATATGGTTGTGAGAGCTGGACTGCAAAGAAGGCAGTACACCAAAGAATTGATACCTTCAAACTGTGGGGCTGGAGAAGACTCCTGAAAGTCCCCTGGACAGCAAGGAGATCAAACCAGTCAATCTGAAGGGATATCAACCCTGAATATTCACTGGAAGTACTGATGCTGAAGCTCCAGTATTTTGGTCATCTGATGTGAAGAGATGACTCTTTGGAAAAGTTCCTGATGCTGGAAAAGATTGAGGCCAGAAGAGGACATTATAGGATGAGATGGCTGGATGGCATCATTGATGCAATCAACATGAACTTGGGCAAACTTAGGGGATGGTGAGGGACAGGGAGGCCTGGAATGCTGCAGTTATGGGGTTGCAAAGAGTTAGACACAACTGGGCGACTGAACAACAACAAAAACAACAATGGTTGTAAAGATGAAATGAGTTAGCATAATGAAACCCTTGGACCACATTTCTAGAAGGTATTATCTTAATGATCAGTATTTGCTAGTAATTTCCAGCAAAATGCCTTGCACATATTAAAGGAATATTTTCAATTATATTTATGGCAACTATTTTTAAAGCCATATTATTTAATTGCTTATTGCAGTATGCAGTACGAAGCAAAAATGTTTTAGCTACTTTTGCTGACATTAACGCTTTTAATGTTTCTAAATTAATAGACATTCTTATAATAATAGATCTCAAGAGTCCATCACAAATAGCAATTTAATGAAGACAGTGTACAGTAGCTATCCCTTAAGTATTTATTAGATAGTGATTCATCTACATTTTGTGAAGGAGGTCTAATTTTCCAAGGAGAGAGTGACTTTGCAAGAATATATAAATTTTGACCAACTCACAACATTTTAAACTGATTCACTTTTTCCTTAAATATACACATGGTAAAATAGCATCTGATTTATAACATTATTAACCAGTCAATAATGAAAAAGATTAAACCCATAGTTAGCTAAGTTTGAGTTAAAAGAAGAGGAGGAGGAGAAGGGGAGCAAGGAAATGGAAGTGGATATAGAAGTGGAAGAGGAAGGGGAAAAGGAGAAGAAGGGAAAAAAAGGGATGGCATTCCTGACTGATACTCCAGAAAGAATATGGGTACTTATTGGCCCCAGCAATATACCTTGAAAAGAATATTCTTTCTCATTGAAATGGCCTTGGTACTTTTGTCAAAAAGCAATTCATGATAAATATAATAACTTACTCATGGGCTTTCCATATGTCTCACAATTTTGCTTCATTATTTTCAAGACTGTTTTGGCTATTCTGGGTCCCTCACATTTCCATGGAGAATAATGGAAAATTATGGAAATGGAATAATGGAAAAAATCTGTAGACTATTTGGGAAATATTGTTTTATCTCCACAATATAAATATTCCCATCTGTGAACATGGTATTTCTATTTATTTAGGTTTTCTTTAATTACTTTTATTGATTTTTTGCAGTACTTACTGTACAAGTCTTGAATCTTTCTTGTTAAATATATTCCTAAATATTTTATTCTTCCTGATGCTGCTGTAATTATGATTTTTTAATTTCACCTTTAGATTATTTATTGCCAGTGTACAGAGATACAGTTTATTTTGTATATTAATTTGGTACCCTGAAATACTTCCTGAATTTGTTTATAAAGAACTTTACTAGATTTGTTTATAAGCTCTAATGATTTACATGTGCATGTGTATCTGTTGCACGTTCCTCAGGATTCTATGTGAACAAGATTGAGTCACCTGCAAACAAGAGACTGTTTTACTTCTTCCATTCCTATCTGGATATCTTTTATTTCTTCTGATAAACTAACTGCCTTGGCTAGGATCTCTAGAAGTAGTTAGAGAGGTCATCTTTGATTTGCTTTTGCAATAAAGGTTTTTATTTTTTATTTCATCATTCGATATATATTGTCAATTCTGGTTATTTTGTAGATGTTCTCTTTCAGATCGAGAAGTAGCCTTATCCTTAGTGAATTATTCTGAAAATGTGTTGGTTTTGCCAGATGCTTTTTCTGCATCTACTGAGATAACCCCATGAGTTATCCTTTATTCTACTGATGTGCTATATTACATTGATCTTCATATGTTGAAGGTATATTAATCTTCTATCCTACAACATTGCTAGACACACTTGTGAGTCCTAGTAACTTTTTTTTCAGATTTTCTATAAAAAGGTTTAGTCATTTGAGAATAAAGGAGGTTGTACTCAGTCTCTTCCAACCTAGAAATCTTTTTTAAAAATTCATTTGACTTGCTTTATTGCATGGCTGTCAACACGTGGCTTTGTGCTGACAGTGGATACCCTTGCCTTATTCACGCTTTTAGGAAGAAAGCATTCAATCTGTCATCATTAAGCAGGATGTGAGTTCTAGGTATGGATGCTCTTTACCAAGTTGAATGAGTTACTTTTGTCAATAGTTTGCACAGAGGATTTTTCTTTTTTAATCAGGAATGAACACTGAATTGTGTCAGATGATATGTACTGTATCCACGAAGATGATCATATAGCATTTACTTGTTTTTAGTTTGTTAATATGGTGAATTATGTTGATTGAACTTCAAATGTTTATCCTACAGTAAAATCCATTGAGTAATAATGTTGTTGCTGTTTAGTTGGTCAGTTATGTCTGACTCTATGCAACCGTATGGACAATAGCCCACTAGGCTCCTCTGTCCATGGGATTTTTCAGGCAAGAATAGTGGAGTGGGTTGTCATTTCCTTCTCCAGGGGATCTTCCCAAGCCACATATCCTGCTTGGCAGGCAGATTCTTTACCACTGAGCTACCCATTTGTATATGTTGTATTTTATTTGCTAAAACTTTGTTGAAAAATTTTACACTTATACATGAGAGGTGCTGATCTATACAGTTCACTTTTCTTTAACATCTTTATTTGACTTTGGTATCAAGATAATGCTGACTCCATAGAATAAGCTATGAAGAAGTAGTCCTGCCTTTTCAATTATCTGGAAGAACTTATATACGAAGTTGGTATTATTTCTCCCTCAAATATTTATTTGAATTCACCAGTGAAGTCATATGGCCTACAGGTTTTGTTACAGATAACATTTTAACTATAAATTCAATTTGAAGAAAAGATCAATAAAGACCATATTGAAGTTGTCTTGATTATTCTTTAGTGAGTTTCAGTTCATCTCATTCAAGAAATTTGTCCATTTAACCTAAATTGTTGAATTTATTGGCTAAATTTGCTTTATTCCATTATTATATTTTTCATATATGTAGAATGTCAATGGATGCCAGACTTTTGGTTCCTGATATTGAAAATTTGTGTCTTCTTTCTTTTTTCATAATCAATCTAACTATACATTAATCAATTTTACTGACCTTCTCAAAAAAGAGAGTTTTGGTGTCATTGGTTTTTCTCTATTTTTTTACTTCCTATTTTATTGATTTCCTCATGGATATTTATCATTTCTATGCTCTTGCTTACTTCTGTATCTTTCTTCTTTATTTCTGAAATTATGAAAAAAATGATAACACATTTACAGGAGACTTGGAAAATACAGAACAAAGTTACATATAGTTCCACTATATATTACAATTGTTTTTTTAAAGAATTTTAGTTGGTGTTTCAATACCAAACTCTCAGAAATTAATAGAATGAATGTACAGAGAAGTAGAAGAATACAGTAGACCTGAAAAGCATTATGAACCAATTCAACATAATTAAGATTTATACAATTTTCATACAACAGTAGGATACAAATTCTATTTAAGTTCCCATAGACTATAAACTAGGAGACACTGGAACATATCCAGAGACATAAGACCAGGTGCATGAATTTCATGATCTAAAGGTATTGAATTATGTTAGAGATCAAACCAAAAGATACTTGAAAATAGCTCACATATTCTCAAGCTTTTGCATAATATATATATGTAAATAGTATGTATTATATATATATATATATATTATAAAACAAGAATTTTTGCCTAGATAAAAAATTTGTAACATTTTGATTCCACTTGTTTGGCTTAGTATGAATGGAATGCTAGATTTCTAATTTATATTAACTCAAAATTTTGATGTAGTTCCATGTATTTTGGCATCTAGTATTATTGCTACAAGTCTAGAAAATTTCTTTTCTTAGTAATTTAATAAAACATGAAGGAGGCTTGAAACTTCTAATCCAATTTTGAGAATATTAAGAAATATGCTGTGGAAAAAAAATGATTAGCAGTAACTAAAGTACAGACTTTGCTTTTGTCCAGATCTCACAAAATTTATGCTAGCATCCATTATTTGTTTTCAGACCTTATGCTTTTGCTTATGTTGGATTCAATGGGCTCTCCTTTTCTTTGTTTAATTTTGGGTTTTATTTTTGAAGCTGACAAAACTGATTTGAGAACTTTCTTCCTTTGAACATATGATTTCATTCTCCCTCAGTTCACAGTATTTTCTAATTTCCCTTTTTCTATATTACTTGATCTGTGGGTTATTTAGAGGTGTTGTATTTAGTTTCCATAAATGTGCAGATTTCTTCAAATAGTTTTTTATTTTTAATTTAATATTATTATTAGAGAACATACTTTGACTAATGTCTTTTTAAAAGACTTGTTTATTATTTAGTGCATTTGTTAAAATCACTGGCTTTGAGCAATTATATTGTAATTTGCTTTCATGATGTCTTTCTCTTATTTTTTAATGTTGAGCCATTATTTGTTCAAGTAATCTTCCTCTACCTCTGCTGAGCCTCTTCAGACTAACCTGTCCCACCGTTCACTGATGCGATGATCAGTTTGAGTTTTAGTCGGTGTGTTTCATATTGAACAGTTTTGCTGTTAGTATCCAAATTCAATCATCTTATTTTTCCATATACAATACTCCTTTAATTCCATCCACGGTATTTTCAGCTTAAATATTGAAAATTTCATCTGCAGAGGTTTAGTTTAAAAAAATTATAGGCTTTATTTTAGAGCAGTTTTAGGGTCACAGAAGAATTGAGAGGAAAGTATAGAGGCTTCATATACTTCACTCGCATATCCTACACTGACTCATTCACCATCAAATCCTATATCACTGTGGTACATCTGTTACAATTGATGAACAGATTTTGACACACCGTTATCAACCAAAGCCCATAGGTTACATTCCAGTTCCCTCTGTGTTGCCGATTCTGTGGTTTTGGACAAAAGAAGAATGACACATCACCACTGCAGAATTACACAGGACAGTTTCACTGCCCTAAAAATACTCTGTGCTCAGCTCATTAATCCCTTTCTCCCCCTTCCCCAGTCACTGATCTTTTTACTGTTTCTATAGTTTTGCAGAGTTGGAATCAGTGTGCAGCCTTTGCTAGATTTTGTTTCTTTGACTTAGCAATATGCATTTAAGGTCCTTCCATGTCTTTTCATGGCTTAATAACTCATTCCTTTTTAGCACTAAGTGTTTTTCCATTTTCAACTGAATGTTTATTTCCTCACCTACCGAACAACATGTTGGTGACCTCCAAGTTTGGACTATTATGAATGGAGCTGCTATCTGTGTGCAACTTTTTGTTTGACATAAGATTTCAGCTTCTTTAGGTAAATTTCAAGGAGAAAAATTATTGGATCACACTGTAAAATTATGTTTAGTTTTTTTTTTTTTGTTTTGTTTTGTTTTCAATTTTTTTTTTAATTTTTATTAGTTGGAGGCTAATTACTTTACATCATTACAGTAGTTTTTGTTATACATTGATATGAATTAGCCATGGATTTACATGTATTCCCCATCCCAGTCCCCCCTCCCACCTCCCTCTCCACCCGATCCCTCTGGGTCTTCCCAGTGCACCAGGCCCGAGCACTTGTCTCATGTACCCAACCTGAGCTGGTTATCCATTTCACCCTAGATAATATACATGTTTCAATGCTGTTCTCCTGAAACATCCCACCCTCGCCTTCTCCCAGAGTCCACAAGTCTGTTCTATACATCTGAGTCTCTTTTTCTGTTTTGCATATAGGGTTATCGTTACCATCTTTCTAAAGTCCATATATATGTGTTAGTATACTGTATTGGTCTTTATCTTTCTGGCTTACTTCGCTCTGTATAATGGGCTCCAGTTTCATCCATCTCATTAGAACTGATTCAAATGAATTCTTTTTAATGGCTGAGTAATATTCCATGGTGTTTAGTTTTATCAGAAACCGCCAAGCTCTCTTCCAAAATGGCTGTACCATTATACATTCCCAACAATGAATTTCTGTTATTGTATAACCTTGTCAGGATTTGCCGTTGTCAATGTTTTGAATTTTTGCCATTCCTACAGGGATGGAGTGATATTTTATTTTAACTTTAAATTACGTAATGACATATGATGTTGAATATGTTTTCATATGATTGCTTCACAACATACATCATCTTGGTAAGGTGTGTGTTCAAGCGTTTGGCCCATTTTTTAGTTGGGTTGTTCATTTTTTTGTTTTTGATTTTAATAGTTCATATGTTCTGGATAGCAGTCTTTTATCACTTCTTCATGGATCACTGGCCTGTTGTGGTGAAGGGCTTGCATAAATTGATGAAACTCTGAGCCATGCCATGTAGGGCCACCTTATATGGATGGGTCATAGCAGAGAGTTCTGACAAAACATGATCCACTGAAGGAGGGAATGGCAAACCACCCCAGTATACTTGCTGTGAGAACTCCATAAATTGTATAAAAGGACAAAAAGACACGACACTGAAAGATGAGTTCCCTGGGTCTGAAGGTGTCCAACATGCTACTGGGGAAGAGCAGAAAACTACTAGTAGCCCCCAAAAGAATGAAGCAGCTGTGCCAAAGCAGAAATGACATTCAATTGTGGATGTGTCTGGTGATGAAAGTTAAACCCAGTGCTGCAAAGAACAATATTGCATAGGAACCTGGAATGTAAGTTCCATGAATCAAGGTAAACTGGATGTGATCAAGCAGGAGACTGTAAGAATAAACATCAACATATTAGGAATCAGTGAAACAAAATGGACAGGGATGGGCAAATTTAATTCAGATGATCTCTATATCTACTACTGTGGGCAAGAATCTCATAGAAGAAATGGAGTAACCCTCATCAATGAGGGTTAGAAATGCACTACTTGAGGCAACCATAAAAGTGACAGAATGATCTCAGTTCATTTCTAAGGCAAGCCATTCAACATCACAGTAATCCAAGTCCATGTCCCTACCACTGATGCCAAAGAAACTGAAATTGATCAGTTCTATGAACATCTAGAAGACCTCTTAGAACACACAAAAAAGCATGTTCTATTTATCACTGGGGACTGAAATGCAAAAGAAGGAAGCCTATAGATACCTGGAATAACAGGCCAAGCTTGGCCTTGGGAAACAAATTGAAGCAGAGCAAAGGCTAACTGAATTCTGCCAAGACAATGCATTGATCATAGCAATAACACAAGAGATGACTTTACACATGGACATCACCAAATGACCAACACCAAAATCAAATTGATTGCATTCTTTGCAGCCAAATATGGAGATGTATACAGTCAGCAAAAATAGGACCTGGAGCTGACTGTGGCTCAGAGCATCAGCTTCTCATAGCAAAATTCAAGCTTAAACTAAAGAAAGTGGGGAAAGCCACTAGGCCAGTCAGGTATAACTTAAATCTAATTCCCCATGAACATTCAGTGGAGGTAACAAATAGATTCAAGTAGTTAGAACATGTAAGCAGTGTGCCTGAAGAACAATGGACAGAGATCCATAATACAGTAGAGGAGGCAGCTAACAAAATCATTCCAAAGCAAAAGAAAAGCAGTAAGGCAAAGTGGTTATCTGAGGAGGATTTACAAGTAGCTAAAGAAAGAAGAGATGTGAAAAGGATGGGAGAAAGGAAAAGGTACATCCAACTAAACACAGATTACCAAAGAATAGCTCACAGAGACAAGAAGGCCTTCTTCAATAAACAGTGCATAAAACTAGAAGAAAACAACAGAAGGGAAAAGACTAGAGATGTCTTCAGGGAAATTGGAGATATCAAGGGAATTCTGCCTAAAGATGGAGGCAATAAAGGACATAAATGGTAAAGACCTAATAGACGCTGAAGAGATCAAGAAGAGATGAAAAGGATGCATGGAAAAACCATATAAAAAAGATCTAGATGACCAGATGACTATGATGGTGTGGTCAGTCAGCTGGAGCCAGACCTTCAGGAGAACGAAGTCAAATACTGCTGCTAATAAAGCTAGTAGATGCGATGGGACTCCAGTAGAACTATTCAAAACCCTAAAGGATAAAGGCATCTACATGTTGCTTTCAATATATGAACACATCTGAAATACCCAGCAGTGACTGCATGACTGGCAAAGGTCAATCCTCATCCCAATTCCCAAGAAGGGTAGTACTAAAGAAAGTGCTAACCATCAGACAATTGCACTTATTTCCCATGCTAGTAAGGTCATGCTTAAAAATCTTGCATGCTAGGCTTCAGCATTATGTGGCCCAAGAACTTCCAGATGTCCAAGCTGGATTTAGAAAAGGAAGAGGAACCAGAGATCAAATTGCCAGCATTGTTGGATCATAGAGAAAGCTAGGGATTTCCAGAAAAACACCTACCACTGTTTCATCAACTCTGCCAAAGCCTTTGACTGTGTGGATCATGACAAACTGTGAAAATCTCTTAAAGAGGTGGGAATACCAAACCATCTTACCTGTCTCTTGAGAAACCTATATGCTGGTCAAAAGCAAAAAAGTTAGACCCCTGTATGGAACAACTGATCGATACAAGACTAAGAGAGAAGTACAACAGGGTTGTCTGCTGGCACCCTGTTTGTTTAATCCATACACTGAGCACATCATGAGAAATGTCAGGGCTGGATGAGCTACAAACTGAAAGCAAGATCAGTGGGAAAAAACAGCACAACCTCAGATATGAGGATGATACCACTCTAAAGGCAGAAAGCAAAGAGTGACTAAAGAGCTTCTTATGAGGGTGAAGAAGGAGAGTGAAAGAGCCAGCTTAAAACTAAATATTAAAAAAAAAAAAAAACCCACGAAGATTGTGGCATCTGACCCCATTACTTCATGGCAAACAGAGAGGGAAAAGATGGAAGTAGTGACAGATTTCCTCTTCTTGAGCTCGAAAATCAAGGTGGATGGTGATTGCAGCCATGAAATGAGACTTCTTGGCAGGAAAGTGATGACAAACCTAGACAGTGTATTGAAAAGCAGACATTACTCTGCCAACAAAGGTCTGTATGGTCAAGGCTATGGTTAGAAGGTAGGCACCGAGAGAGGGCATCAGAGGGCAGACAGACTGAAATCACAATCACAGACAACTAGCCAATCTTATCACATGGACCACAGCCTTGTCTAACTCACTGAAACTAAGCCATGCCGTGTGGGGCCACCCAAGATGGACAGGTCATGGTGGAGAGGTCTGACAGAATGTGGTCCACTGGAGAAGGGAATGGCAAACCACTTCAGTATTCTTGCCTTGAGAACTCCATGAACAGTATGAAAAGACAAAAAGATAGGACACTGAAAGATGAACTGCCCAGGTCACTAGGTGCCCAATATGCTACTGGAGATCAGTGGAAAAATAACTCTTGAAAGAATGAAGGGATGGAGCCAAAGCAAAATCAACACACATTTGTGGATGGGACTGGTGATAGAAGAAAGGCTTGATGCTATAAACAGCAATATTGCATAGGAACCTGGAATGTTAGGTCCATGAATCAAGGCAAACTGGAAGTGGTCAAACAGGAGATGGCAACAGTCAACATTGAGATTTTAGGAATCAGCAAACTAAGATGGACTGGAATGGGTGAATTTAACTCAGATGACCATTATATCTACTACTGTGGGCAGGAATCCCTTAGAAGAAATGGAGTAGCCATCATAGTCAACAAAAGAGTCTGAAATGCAGTACTTGGATGCAATCTCAAAAATGACAGAATGATCTCTGTTCGGATCCAAGGCAAACCATTCAATATCACAGTAATCCAAGTCTATGCCCCAACCAGTAATGCTAAAGAAGCTGAAGTTGAACAGTTCCATGAAGACCTACAAGACCTTCTAGAACTAACACCCAAAAAAGATGTCCTTGTCATTATAGGGGACTGGAATGCAAAAGTAGGAAGTTAAGAAACACCTGGAGTAATAGGCAAATTTGGCCTTGGAGTACTGAATGAAGCGGGGCAAAGGATAAGAGATTCGCCCAAGAGAATGCACTAGTCATAGAAAACACCCCTTTCCAACAAAACAAGAAAGACTCTACACATGGACATCACCAGATAGTTGACACCAAAATCAAACTGATTATATTCTTTGCAGCCAAAGATGGAGAAGCTCTATATAGTCAATGAAAACAAGACTGGGAGCTGACTGTGACTCAGATCATGAACTCCTTATTGCCAAATTCAGACTGAAATTGAAGAAAGTGGGGAAAACCACTAGACCATTCAGGTATGACCTAAATTAAACCCCCTATGACTATACAGTGTAAGTGAGAAATAGATTTAAGGGTCTAGATCTGATAGACAGAGTGGCTGATGAACTATGGACAGAGGTTCATGACATTGTACAGGAGACTGGAATCAAGACCATCCCCAAGAAATAGAAAAGCAAAAAAAAAAAAAAAAAAGGCTGTCTGACAAGGCCTTAAAAATAGCTGTGAAAAGCAAAGGAGAAAAGGAAAGGTACACCCATTTGAATGCAGAGTTCCAAAGAATAGCCAGGAGAGATAAGAAAGCCTTCCTCAGTGACCAATGCAAAGAAATAGAGGAAAACAACAGAATGGGAAAGACTAGAGTTCTCTTCAAGAAAATTAGAGATATCAAGGGAACATTTCATGCAAAGATGGGCTCAATAAAGGACAGAAATGGTACGGACATAACGGAAGCAGAAGATATTAAGAAGACATGGCAAGAATACAAAGAACTGTACAATAAAGATCTTCATGACCCAGGTAATCATAATGGTGTGATCACTCATCTAGAGCCAGACATCATGGAATATGAAGTCAAATGGCCTTAGGAAGTGTCACTATGAACAAAGCTAGTGGAGGTGATAAAATTCCAGTTGAGCTATTTCAAACCCTAAAAGATGATGCTGTCAAATTCTATGCACTCAATATGCAAGCAAATATGGAAAACTGTTCAGTGGCCACAGGACTAGAAAAGGTCAATTTTCCTTCCAATCCCAAAGAAAGGCAGTGCCAAAGAATGCTCAACCTACCACACAATTGTACTCATTTCACATGCTAGTAAAGTAATGCTCAAAATTATCCAAGCCAGGCTTCAGCAAAATATGAACCATGAACTTCCAGATGTTCAACCTTTTTAGAAAAGGCAGAGGAACCAGAGATCAAATTGCCAACATCCTCTGGATCATCGAAAAAGCAAGAGAGTTACAGAGAAAACATCTATTTCTGCTTTATTGACTATGCCAAAGCCTTTGACTGTGAGATCACAATAAACTGGAAAATTCTGAAAGAGATAGGACTACCAGACAACCTGATCTGCCTCTTGAGAAACCTGAATGCAGGTCAGGAAGCAACAGTTAGAACTTGACATGGAACAACAGACTGGTTCCAAATAGGAAAAGGAGTACATCAAGGCTGTATATTGTCACCCTGCTTATTTAACTTATATGCAGAGTACATCATGAGAAATGCTGGGCTGGAGGAAGCACAGGCTGGAATCAAGATTGTTGGGAGAAATATCAATAACCTCAACCTTGACACCCGTGACACCCTTCACCTCAATGACACCACCCTTATGGCAGAAAGTGAAGAACTAAAGAGCCTCTTGATGAAAGTGAAAGAGGAGAGTGAGAAAGTTGGCTTAAAGCTCAATATTCAGAAAACTAAGATCATGGCATCCAGTCCCATCACTTCATCGCAAATAGATGGGGAAACAGTGGAAACGGTGGCTGACTTTCTTTCTTGGGGCTTCAAAACAACTGCAGATAGTGATTGTAGCCATGAAATTAGAAGACGCTTACTCTTTGGAAGGAAAATATGACCAACCTAGACAGTATATTGAAAAGCAGAGACATTACTTTGTCAACAAAGGTTCATCTAGTCAAAGCTATGGTTTTTCCAGTGGTCATGTATGGATATGAGATTTGGACTCTAAAGAAAGCTGAGTGCCAAAGAATTGATGTTTTTGAACTGTGGTGTTGGAGAAGACTCTTGAAAGTCCCTTGGACTGCAAGGAGTTCCAACCAGTCCATATGAAAGGAAATCAGTCCTGAATATTCATTGGAAGGACTGATGCTGAAGCTGAAACTCCAGTACTTTGGCCACCTGATGCAAAAAGCTGACTCATTTGAAAAGATCCTGATGCTGGGGAAGATTGAGAGCAGGAGGAGAAGGGGACGACAGAGGATGAGATAGTTGGATAGCATCACCGAATCAATGGACATGGGTTTGGGTGAACTCCTGGAGTTGGTGATGGACAGCGAGGCCTGGCATGCTGTGGTTCATGGGGTCACAAAGAATCAGACACGACTGAGTGAATGAACTAAACTGATTGTTTTCCCAGTGGTCATGCATGGTTGTGAGAGCTGGACTGTAAAGAAGATAGAGCACTGAAGACTTGATGCCTTTGAACTATAGTGCTGGAGAAGACTCCTGAAAATCCCTTGGACAGCAAGAATATCAAATCAGTCAATCTCAATGGAAATCAACCCTGACTATTCATTGGAAGGACTGATGCTGAAGCTGAAACTCCTTTATTTTGGTCATCTGCTACAAACAGCTCTTTCATTGGAAAAGTTCCTGATGCTGGGAAAGATTGAGGGCAGAAAGAAGAGAGGGCATTAGAGGATGAGATGGCTTGATTTCATCACCAATGCAATGGACATGAATTTGGGCAAACTTTGTGAGATGGTGAGGGACAGACAGGCCTGGCGTGCTACAGTCTATGGGGTTGCAGAGAGTCAGACATGACTGGCTCTTGAACAACATTTATCACATGCATCTTTTGCAAATATTTTCTCCAGCTCAGTGGCTTATTCTAATTCTTTTGGCAATGTCTTTCACAGAGCCAATGCTTTTACTTTTAATTAAATTTCAATTTTCATTTTTTTTCTTTCATTGATTGTGTCTTTGGTATTGTATCTAAAAACATTATCATCAAATCCAAGTCCTCTAGATTTTTTTCCTATGTTATCTTCTTTTAGGAGTTTTATAGTTTTTGCATTTTACATGTAGGCCTGAGATGGTAACAGGTAGGAAGTCCAGAGGTCCACAAGCAACAAGAAGAAATAAGCTGCAAGTGGCAGAAATATTTTTCCTTACACAAAATTAAAAGAAGCTTCTTCTAATTCTGTCTTAATGACACCTGATTATATCTGAACTTTTCTCAAACCTTGAGCCAACCAATGATTTATCTTAAGGAAATTGTTCTCTTAAGCTGTGTTAATGAAACTATATGTTTGCTTTGGAATCTGCCTTTCTTTAAAATGTTTCCACCTAAGACTGACTTGTTTTCTTTTCTAAAACCTTGGGCTGATAATGGCTCAACAGACCAGTATTCATGTCAATTGTTTCATGGCCAGGGACGACACACCTTGTGCCATTTTGTCTCCAAAAGGCATATTGTGGAAGAGGGGCCTGGTGACACTCCCTCAGCCTTGAGGTGTTTGTCTTACCTGATTAGAAACTTGCTAACAGACATAAATCACCTAAAACACCTTGCTAAAAACTAGCAAGTGGGCAGGCATTCTTTCTGCCCTCTTATGTCTATGACAGAGGCTTTCTCAATCTCTTTTATAGTTTAATAAAATTCTGTTGCACAAAAAGCTCTGAGTGATCAAGCCTGGTCTCTGGGCCCAGATCAAAATCCTCTCCTCAGAAGGTCACAAATCCTGGCATAGCAAACGTCTCACAGCAGCAACCTCTCAGGCCTATGACCCATTATCAGTTAATTTTTGTAAAATAAGTAGGGTCTGTGTTTAGAGTCATTGTTTTGCATTTGGAATCTTCAAGTTCAATACTTTTTATCATTAATGTTTCACTTAAATGCATTTAATTTTTCTTCTAGTTTAACATAAAAAATTATAAAATATATTAATGTACATGCTTGCTAATCCTTACATATGTGTTGATTCTATGTATGTTCTGATTAATGGATTATTCTCCTAGTTATGGGATGTATTCCCCCGCATCTTTTCACATCTGACTTTTTTATTGGATGATATACACTTTGAATTTTACCATATCCAAATATCTCCATTAGAAACAACACAGTTTCAGGATTATGAACTGAAAATTACTTTTAAAGAGTTTCTATTTATACAGACACAGGGAAAAAAAATCCTTGAGAACTCAAAATACAATCCTCTGCCTTTCAAAGATATTAAACACTGTAGTGCTATTTTAGTAGTAGAAAAGATATCTAGTTACTGTTCTGTTGTTTATGCCAGGAGTGTCCCTTGAGAAATCATTTGAAATTAGTATAGACACCAACCTGCTGGATATGTGTTCCTAGAAAATAGCTATATCTGTTTTTAAGATTAAAAAGAATGTTTAATTCAGAATGATGAAAGGTAGAAAAAAATGACATAAAGCAAACCAACCAAAAAGTAAACTTAATAGAAAAGAAAGACACAGTTAAGACTTAAATACTAAAAATGAGTGTAGATGGTAAGTGTTGAATAGTGCAAGATCAAGTTTTTATATATATACAATTATAAAAAGGAAGATAATTAAAAATTGATAATTAGAACCAATTTCCAAATGTGAGCAAGTTTCAATTCTAGAAAGGCAATCTCATAGGTTTTAGAAGTCACTGCACTAAGTTAAGGAAGTTGAGTGGCTAGAGAGTAAGATACTTCTACTATTGAGGCAAGGATATACAACGGAAAAAAAGGATATACAACGGAAAAAAGAAAATCTCTTTAACAAGTGGTGCTGGGAAAACTGGTCAACCACTTGTAAAAGAATGAAACTAGAACACTTTCTAATACCATACACAAAAATAAACTCAAAATGGATTAAAGATCTAAATGTAAGACCAGAAACTATAAAACTCCTAGAGGAGAACATAGGCAAAACACTGTCCAACATAAATCACAGCAGGATCCTCTATGACCCACCTCCAAGAATATTGGAAATAAAAGCAAAAACAAACAAATTGGACCTAATGAAACTTAAAAGCTTTTGCACAACAAAGGAAACTACAAGTAAGGTGAAAAGACAAGCCTTCAGATTGGGAGAAAATAATAGCAAACGAAGCAACAGACAAAGGATTAATCTCAAAAATATACAAGCAACTCCTGAAGCTCAATTCCAGAAAAATAAATGACCCAATCAAAAAATGGGCCAAAGAACTAAACAGACATTTCTCTAAGGAAGACATACAGATGGCCAATAAACACATGAAAAGATGCTCAACATCACTCATTATCAGAGAAATGCAAATCAAAACAACAATGAGGTACCATTACATGCCAGTCAGGATGGCTGCTATCCAAAAGTCTACAAGCAATAAATGCTGGAGAGGGTATGGAGAAAAGGGAACCCTCTTATACTGTTGGTGGGAATGCAAACTAGTATAGCCGCATATGGAGCACAGTGTGGAGATTTCTTAAAAAACTGGAAATAGAACTGCCATATGACCCAGCAATCCCACTTCTGGGCATACACACCAAGGAAACCAGATCTGAAAGAGACACGTGCACCCCAATGTTCATCACAGCACTGTTTATAATAGCCAGGACATGGAAGCAACCTAGATGCCCATCAGCAGACGAATGGATGAGGAAGCTGTGGTACATATACACCATGGAATATTACTCAGCCATTAAAAAGAATTCATTTGAATCAGTTCTAATGAGATGGATGAAACTGGAGCCCATTATACAGAGTGAAGTAAGCCAGAAAGATAAAGAACATTACAGCATACTAACACATATATATGGAATTTAGAAAGATGGTAATGATAACCCTATATGCAAAACAGAAAAAGAAACACAGATGTACAGAACAGACTTTTGGACTCTGTGGGAGAAGGTGAGGGTGGGATGTTCTGAGAGAACAGCATTGAAACCTGTATATTATCAAGGGTGAAACAGATCACCAGCCCAGGTTGGATGCATGAGACAAATGCTCGGGCCTGGTGCACTGGGAAGACCCAGAGGGATTGGGTAGAGAGGGAGGATCAGGATGGGGAATACATGTAAATCCATGGCTCATTCATGTCAATGTATGACAAAACCCACTACATTACTGTAAAGTAATTAGCCTCCAACTAATAAAAATAAATGAAAAAATATATATTAAAAAAAAATAAAGCAAGCAATAGGGTATTTCTGATGTCAGTATCAAATGCCCCTCAGAGACAATTTGAAGTTAATCAGAAAGGAAACATGGGGCTGTGATGCAACTCTGCTAGGAAGAGAAACTAGCCTCACACAAAGTAGGCACCGCCTTCTGACACTGTATCAGCTCTGGGAGAACATCCAGTTTTTAGAAGGAATCTTTCATATCAGTCTCCTCTGGTCTTTTTTAGAGCCACATACAAACTAAATGTGAAATGGAAAATTTGTCTTTAACATCATCCCTATTCTTTTTTGAATAATCTTTCCTGTTTATGCTCTATCACATGCTTCATTTTAAAAAATGATATTGATCCTATTGATAACTATGTACCTCATTCCATAATTCTGTTATTTTAAATAAACAATCTGAAATCTCCAAAAAAGACTCTCAAGCCATTGAAAAGAAAATGTTCTATTCTGGAAAATTCTTCAGACTATCATATTTAGCAAGAAAACTCACATATTGTCAGTTACTATAGAGTGAGTACTATTACTTTCTGAAAATACAGCTTTGAAAAATAGGAAAATAGCAACACATCTTTGTAGCTACCATATTATAAGACATACTCTCATCTTCTGTAATAAACTGCAGTGTAAAAACAGAACATTGAAGCTATTCACTGTGCATCAGTTTAAATATGATTGAAAAACTTGAAGTATCATTAATACAAATGAATATGAAAAACACTGAAAAAAGCACAACCATTGCAGTTTATTTGTTACAAAGTACTCTCAGTGTGACATTAGGACCTAAGGTGAACTAACATAATTGATCACAGCATTTATACATACTTATGTAGCGGTGTTTACATGACTGTTTATGCAGCTCAATAGCATGGCATTAAAATTTTGAACAGGCTTTCTCATGGAATAGATGTAAATTCTACAGCTTCTGGGTGCTACTTTGTTTTTATAGCATTCCTATATTGACTATATCTCATTTTAAAGTGATTAGCTAACTCAAAGATTCTCCTGAATCAATTAATCTTTCTCACTATTTCATATCTTTTCAAGTATTGTTAATTCTCATTAATCTTACCACTTCCCCTTTAATCTGGAGAATTGCGTTATCACTTTTACTAGATAATTTTGCTTCTTGTGCTCCAAAACCCCATACCAATACATCGATTATGCTTCATACACTACATTGTGGTCACTTGTTCATGGATCTGTTTCTCCTACTAGAGTAGGAGCTTTTTGAGACCAGGGACCATTATCCTTTCTAATATATGCATTCTGGAATATCTCCTTTGATCCACACAACTTCTCTATTTTTAGGTAATGTCATTAAATACTTTGAATATAATATATATACTAGATGTGACTAAGTATGTGTTTGTTTTCTGTGCATAGGTGAAAGTATAATAATAGATCTCAAAAATCTCCCCAAACCTCATACGACTCAATAAGAACAACAACAACAACAAAATGGACAGAAGACCTACATAGACATTTCCCCAAAGCAGACATACAAGATCACCAACAAGCATACGACAAGATGCTCTGCATCACTAATTATCAGAGCTATGCAAATCAAAATACAAGGAGGTATCAATTCACACCAGAATGGCGATCATCAAAAAGTCTATAATAATAAATGCTAGAGAGGGTGTAAAGAAAAAGAATCCCTTCTACATTATTGGATGGAATGTATGTTGGTATAGCCATTATGGAGAATAGCATGGAGGTTCCACAAAAAACTAAAAACCGAGTTACAGCATAATACAGAAATCCCATTGTTGGGCATATATCCAGAGAAAACTCTGGAAAGAAACATGCCTCAATGTTCATAGCAGCACTATTACAATAGCCAAAACATGGAAGGAACTTAATTGTCCATCTTTATATGAATTGATAAAGAAGATGTGATATATGTATATGTGTGTATATGTATGTATGTGCATATATACATGTATACACACACATATAATAGAATATTATTCAGCCACAAAAAAGAAAATAATGTCATCTGTAGCAACATTGAAGGATGGAATCAGAAGTGATCATACTGGGTAAGGTAAGTCAGACAGTGAAGGACAAATGTAGCATGATACCATTTATATGTGGAACCAAAAAAAATTAATACAAATGAACTTACTTACAAAATAGAAACAGATTCACATACATAGAAAACAAACTTACGGTTATCAAATGGAAAGAAGTGGTGGAGGAATAAATTAGGAGTTTGGGATTGGCCCATACAAACTATTATGTATGAAACAGGTAAACAACAAGGTCCTACTGTATAACACAGGGCACTATGTATTCAACATCTTGTAATTAAACTATAGTAGAAAAGAAACAAAAAACAAAAAAACAAAAAACTTATCCCCAAAGTACTTAAAGTAAAATACCAATTTAACTGACCCACACAATATCACTATTTAAAGTGAATAAAAATGCAATTATATAGAAATTTTTTTATTAACACAGGACAAAAATTAGCAAGTAATCATGATCCTATAATTATTAAGGAAAATTTACCTTGTATTGCAAAACTGATCACAGTAAGAGAGATATCAAAGTTCAGTTCAAAACTTGAGAAATGCATGCCATATATCTGAGGAAATCTGAGTAGGTAAGTAAGTTTTGTGTCCACTAAAATAATATTTATAGGTGCATTATATAGAACAGCCTCAAGTTATAAACAATCTATATGATCACTATCAGTATGATGGGAAAAAATTGGTATTTAAATAATGAAATGAGTTAAATTACTGTTACATACAATGGCATGAGTCAATTAAAAAATAATGTTGAATAAAAGATGCCATTATTTCCTTGCCCTTTAGGTCACCACAGAACATTTGAGTACAGTACCCTGTGCTATACAGTAGGTTCATATTAGTTATCTATTTTATACATAGCACTGTATATATGTAAATCCTAATCTCCCAATTCATCCCCCATTTCCCTCCTGCCCCTTGGAGTCCATACACTTGTTCTCCATGTCTGTGTTCTTATTTCTGCTTTGTGAATAGGTACATCTGTACCATTTTTCTATATTTCACATATATGCATTGATATAAAGTATTTTTCTTTTTCTGACTTATTTCACTCCATATGACAATGTCTAGGTCCACCTGTGTCCCTGCAAATGACACAATTTCATTCCTTTTTATGGTTGAGCAATTTTCCACTGTATACATGTGCCACATCTTCTTTATCCATCCCTCTGTTGTTGGACAGTTAGCTGCTTCCATTCCCAGGTGCACATATAGTTGATTCATTTTGCTGTATAGCAGAAACTAACATAACTTTGTAAAGCAACTCTACTCCAGTAGATAAATTTTAAGAAAAGATGCTATGGACACAAAATCGTCTGAATACTTTCATTTACATTTGTCAAAGCTAATTATCTAACTTAGATGGGGTTTTGGGGGGACACTAGATAAGTTTCTTTGTGAATATTGTTCCACTGTATTGCAGAGTTGAAAATTTCTGACATAGGAGGTAGAAAACAGCCAAAGACAAGTGTCACTTACTTGAAAACTTTACTTAGTTGTGTCCAAAGTATTCCCATAAATGCAGTCAATCTTAAAGGAAGATAGCATTCTTATATACTGTTTGACTTCTACTATTTTGACAATTTTATTAAAAAATATTATTTGAAGTAAAATATTTTTTCTAAAAGTAACTTCTACTCTATGTGTTTAAAATCTAAATACAAGCATTTGATAATTAATTCAATATATTTTTGATATGTAGATTCTCCAGATCCATGTTATTTCCATAAATGAAATAACAAAATATTTTATATTACCAATAGCAAACATTTATTTTATTGTGTAACATTTTAGGAATTTGTTTATACATTAATTTTATAGTTAATTAAGAATATGAGGTATATATAACATGTGAAGATAGGCAATATCCTATCATATTTTATTATGTCAGGGATACAAAAAAGTTATCAATTTATTTCTCTGAACATATATAATATGACACTAAGTAGTCTCACTGATCTTGCTTTAGTGATGTTTCCAAAACAGGTTTAGGAGAGCTTAAAACTATGCATGCTTTATAACAGCAATGCCTAATGAAAAAGTATTACTTATTAGGTATACTCTTTGTTCATAGAGTTGCTGTGCTGCTTGGTGATTCCACTATGGCTATTTACTGAAGATGTTTTCTGAGTACTTTAATAAGTTTTCTTTGACATAAAAATCATAATAAAAATACAGGTAGCCATAAGAGCATATGGCAAGATATTTTTGTCAGGCAGTTTGAACCATTTCTAAATGCCATTATGTGGTTAAGCAGTAAGACACAACAGGTTATATTACATTGTGAAGTTCTCTAACAGGCATTGAAATTGCCTCTCAACATCACACCCAGGAGTGTCTCTGAGATTTTGCATAACAATTTCCAGGGTTATAAAAAAAAAAAAAAGAATAAATGAAGTCATTAAAAAACACTTTTCTTAAGTAAATTTAAAAGCTTTCAATCACCCAGTGTGCAGACATAAAGTCTAATGCCTTTTCCTGGAAAAATATTTCATATAGATTTTTTTAGCTTCCTTAACTGGTATCTTAAATTTTGTTAAATTTGACATTTAAATTTCATTTCTATCTTGAAAAATAATGGAAGCAATTATCTTCAACTCAATTTCCAAGGTGACAGTTTATCAATCACAGTGATAAGTGCTTGCTTGGGCTTCTTTATAACATATTTGATGCCCTGACTTTTCCCTATTTCTCCACCCCTCAGTGTGTCTCCAGAGCTTTGTGGAATCTTCTGTCTTAGAAGGGAGTAAGAATGCTCTCTCTAGGGAGTGATTGTGGAGGTTTAGGAAACAGAGGAGTATTCTCAGAGTAAGAGAACTCAAGGGTATGTAAAATTGAGGACAATAGCCTCACTGTTTAATTATATATAAGAGCACCAGAATCAAATATTTGAATTTACCCTTTGGTTACAAAGTTACTCATAAGGTTATTGCTTATTTATGAAATGGAAAGAAGTTATGTTCACATTCACAAAGCTTTTTCTAAATCACTTAGAAGTTAGAGCAATTAAAAGCTCTGGCTTTTCGATTTAGACAAATTTTAAGTTCCCTGTTCTAACATTTTCCCTTGGTATTCTTGGGGGATTGATTCCAACAGACCTCACAGACACCAATATCCACAGATGCCCAAGGATGAACCAAAGAGATGATTCTGTGCAGTGGATTGTTCCCAATCTGACATGTTAAATGAAGAGCAACTAAAACTCCAAAACAGAAGATCAGGAATTTAATGATACCCAGAATCAGTTCAGATCAGTTCCATCACTCAGTTGTGTCTGACTCTTTATGACCCCATGGTTTGCAGCATGCCAGGCCTCCCTGTGCATCACCAACTCCCGGAGTTTACTCAAACTCATGTCCAGTTGGAGATGCCATCCAACCATCTCATCCTCTGTCATCCCCTTCTCATCCGCCTTCAGTCTTTCCCAGCACCAGGGTCTTTTCCAGCGAGACAGTTCTTTGCATCAGGTGGCCAAAGTACTGGAGTTTCAGCTTCAGCATCAGTCCTTCCAATGAATATTCAGGAATGATTTCCTTTCATATGGACTGGTTGGATCTCCTTGCAGTCCAAGGGACTCTGAAGAGTCTTCTCCAACATCACAGTTCAAAAGCATCAATTCTTTGGCACTCAGCTTTCCTTTTAGTCCAAATCTCACAACCATACATGACCACTGGAAAAACCACAGCCTTGACAAGACGGACCTTTGTTGGCAAAGTAATGTCTCTGCTTTTTAATATGCTATCTAGGTTGGTCATAACTTTTCTTCCAAGGAACAAGTATCTTTTAATTTCATGGCTGTAGTCACCACCAGCAGTGATTTTAGAGCCCCCAAAATAAAGTCTCTGTTTCCACTGTTTCCCCATATATTTCCCATGAAGTGATGGGACCAGATGCCATGATCTTAGTTTTCTGAATGTTGAGCTTTAAGCCATCTTTTTCACAATCCTCTTTCCCTTAAAGAGGCTTTTTAGTTGTTCTTGGTATTTAGTTTTTGCCATAAGGGTGGTATCATCTGCATATCTGAGGTTATTGATATTTCTCCTGGCAATCTTGATTCCAGCCTGTGCTTCCTCCAGCCCAGCATTTCTCATGATGCACTCTGCATATAAGTTAAATAAGCAGGGTGACAATATACAGCCTTGATGTACTCCTTTTCCTATTTGGAACCAGTCTGTTGGTCCATGTCACATTCTAACTGTTGCTTCCTGACCTGCCCACAGGCTTCTCAAGAGGCAGATCAGGTTGTCTGGTAGTCCCATCTCTTTCAGAATTTTCCAGTTTATTGTGATCCACACAGTCAACGGCTTTGGCATAGTCAATAAAGCAGAAATAGATGTTTTTCTGGAACTCTCATGCTTTTTTGATGATTAATCAGATGTTGACAGTTTGATCTCTGGTTTGTCTGCCTTTCCTAAAACCAGCTTGAACATCTGGAATTTCATGATTCACGTATTGCTAAAGCCTGCAAAAGGAGGTAGGACAAAATATAAAGGATAAAGAGAGACACAAAAGATTTAGGGATGGAGACCTATCCCAGGAGGGAGTCGTAAAAGAGAAGAAGTTTCCAAACAACAGGAAAACCTCTCACCGGCGGGTCTGTGGGGAGTTTTGGAATCTCAGAAGGCAACATAACTGGGAGGAAAAATAAATAAATAAATAAACAAATAAAACCCACAGATTACATGCCTAACAGCAATTCCCAGTGGAAAAGTAGCCCAGACGCTCCCTTCCACCACCACCAAGTGGGGGCTGAACAGGGAGGCGCAGGCTGCATTGCTTAGGGTAAAGACTGGGCCTGAATGCCCCAAGGGCAATCTGAGGGAGCTAAAGTGATATAGCAATCCAGTCTGTGGGATATCCAGAGGAGAGAAAAAAAAAAAAGAGGGAGAGAACTTTCCCGTGAAAAGACCTGACCTAAGGCACTGCTGGGCCTGCTCACAGATCAAAGGACTGAGCGAATACCAGAGGACAGCTAGCCAGTAGTGGACTGGCCCATCCCCTGCTGGAGGCAGAGAGGCAGGTGGGCAAGAGCAACAGCCGGAAAGGGGCAATCTCGGCCTCAGAGACGGCATCCTCCACCAAACTGCAAGCAGGCTCCCAGTTGCTAACCAAGTCTTCCTGGGATCCTGGATGGTCGACGTCTGCCGGGAGGGTCGCAGGCAGAGGTCAGCTCCCCAGAAGAGAGACACAGCACACCTGAGATGGCGCTCCCGCTGCGCACCCAGGAAACCGAGTGGCTGGGACAGACGCACCGCTCCTGGGGAGTGTGCGCTCACCAGTCACCTGTCGCATGAGCTGCTTGGACCTGGGAAGGGCTCAAAGCGTGGGCCCAACTGAGTCTGTGCCTTTGTGGAGTACCCGAGAACCTGAGCGGCTCAGACCTGGGAAGTGCACACAACCCAGGGCCCACTTGAGACAGTTCCCCTGCAGAGCAACCTGGAGCCTGAGCAGTGTGGACTGGGAAAACACACACGCCATGAAAGGGGGCAAACCCAGTGTGGCTGAGACACTGCGAGCACTCCCCACACACGACAGTGATATTTGCAGTGTTCCTCCCTCCCCACAGCACAGCTGAACAAGTGAGCCTTAATAAGTGAGCACCTTTGCACCCTTGTGTCAGGGCGGAAATTAGACACCAAAGAGACTTGCAAACAGTAGAAGCCAAAATAAACAGAGGGAACCGCTGTGGAAGTGACAGGTGCAACAGATTAAAACTCTGTAGCTAGCACTGACTACACTGGAAGGGGCCTATAGATCTTGAGAAGTATAAGCTGGAACAAGGAACTATCTGAAACTGAACTGACCCCATAGTGCCCACAACAGCTGCAGAGAAGTTCTTAGATATATTTTTACTATTATAATTTTTTTAATTTAAATTTTTTTTATTTTTAAGTCCTCTATTATTCTGTTAATTTTCATTTATATAACCTACTATTCCTTGCACAAAAAAAGACTATTTTTAAAGCAAGCTTCATATATATTTTCTTAAATTTTTGTGACTTTGTTTTTTTTAATATTGTATTTTGGGAATCTAACCTCTACTCTAGATTTTTAATCTTTGCTTTTTGGTATTTGTTATAAATTTTCTACCTTTAAGAATCCAATCTTCAGTACCCATGTTTACTTAGGAGTGTGATTAATGGCTTAATTGCCCTCTCCCCCTTTTGATTCTCCTTTTTCTCCCCTAGGTCACCTCTATCTCCTCCCTCCCCCTTCTCTTCTCTACCCAACTCTGTGAATCTCTTTGGGTATTCCAGGCTGTGGAGAACACTTAGGGAACTCATTACTGGCTAGATGTGTCTGTCTCCTTTTGAAGCCCCCTCTTCTCCTCCTGGTCCCCTCTATTTCTCTCCTCCCTCTTCTCTTCTCCATGTAATCAGCGAACCTTTCTGACTGTCCCTCATTGTGGAGAAACTTTTCTCCATTAACCTAGATGTTTTATCATCAGTGCTGTATGGATGGAGAAGTCTTGAGGCTACTATAAGAATAAGACTGAACCAGAGTCAGGAGGCTTCAGTCCAAAACCTGAGAGAACTTCTGACTCCAGGGAACATTAATAGATAAGAAGCACATCCAAAAGCCTCTGTACCTACACTGAAACCAAGATCCACCCAAGAGCCAACAAGTTCCAAAGCAAGACAAACCATGTAAATTCTCCAGCAACACAGGAACATAGCCCTAAGCTTTAATATAAGGGCTGCTCAAAGTCACGCCAAACCCACAGACATCTCAAAACTCACAACTGGACACTTCATGGCACTCCAGAGAGAAGAAATCCAGCTCCACCCACCAGAACACCGATGCAAGCTTCCCTAACCAGGAAATCTTAACAAGCCACTCGTCCAATCGTACCCACAGGGAGGAACCTCCACAATAAAGAGGAACCACAAACTGCCAGAATACAGAAAGGCCATTACAAGCACAGCAATCTAAACAAGATGAAAAGGCAGAGAAATACTCATCAGGTAAAAGAACAGGATAAATGTCCACCAAACCAAAGAAACGAGGAGGAGATAGGGAGTCTACCTGAAAAAGAATTCAGAATAATGATAGTAAAAATGATCCAAAATCTTGAAAACAAAATGGAGTTACAGATAAATAGCCTGGAGACAAGGATTGAGAAGATGCAAGAAAGGTTTAACAAGGACCTAGAAGAAATAAAAAAGAGTCAATAAATAAAAAATAATGCAATACCTGAGATCAGAAACACTCTGGAGGGAGCCAACAGTAGAATAACGGAGGCAGAAGACAGGATAAGTGAGGTGGAAGACAGAGTGGTGGAAATAAATGAAGCAGAGAGGAAAAAAGAAAAAAGAATCAAAAGAAATGAGGACAACCTCAGAGACCTCTGGGACAACGTCAATGCCCCAACATGCAAATCATAGGAGTCCCAGAAGAAGACAAAAAGAAAGACCATGAGAAAATACTTGAGGAAATAAGAGTTGAAAACTTCCCTAAGGGGGAAGGAAATAGTCACCCAAGTCCAAAAAACCCACAGTCCCAAATAGGATAAACCCAAGGCGAAACACCTCAAGGCAAATATTTATCAAATTTACAAAAATCAAACACAAAGAACAAATGTTAAAAGCAGCAAGGGAGAAACAACAAATAATACACAAAGGATTCCCATAAGGATAACAGCTGATCTTTCCATAGAAACTCTTCAGGCCAGAAGGGAATGGCAGGACATACTTAAAGTGATGAAAGAGAAAAACCTGCAACCCAGATTACTGTACCCAGCAAGGATCTCATTCAGATATGAAGGAGAACTCAAAAGCTTTACAGACAAGCAAAAGCTGAGAGAATTCAGCACCACCAAACCAGCTCTTCAACAAATGCTAAAGGATCTTCTCTAGACAGGAAACACAGAAAGGTTGTATAAACACAAACCCAAAACAACCAAGTAAATGGCAACGGGACCATACTTATCAATAATTACCTTAAATGTAAATGGGTTGAATGCCCCAACCAAAAGACAAAGACTGGCTGAATGGATACAAAAACAAGACCCCTATATATGCTGTCTACAAGAGACCCACCTGAAAACAAGGGACACGTACAGACTGAAAGTGAAGGGCTGGAAAACGATATTTCACACAAACGGAGACCAAAAGAAAGCATGAGTAGCAATACTCATATCAGATAAAATAGACTTTGAAATAAAGGCTGTGAAAAGAGACAAAGAAGGACACTGCATAATGATCAAAGGATCAATCCAAGAAGAAGCTATAACAATTATAAATATATATGCACCCAACATAGATGCACCACAATAAGTAAGGCAAATGCTAACAAGTATGAAAGGGGAAATTAACAATAACACAATAATAGTGGGAGACTTTAATACCCCACTCACAACGATGGATAGATCAACTAAACAGAAAATTATCAAGGAAACACAAACTTTAAAAGATACAATGGATCAGTTAGACCTAATGGATATTTATAAGACATTTCACCCCAAAACAGTGAATTTCACCTTTTTCTCAAGTGCACACAGAACCTTCTCCAGGAGAGACCACATCCTGGGCCATAAATCTAGCCTTGGTAAATTAAAAAAAAAAAAAAAAAATTGAAACCATTCCAAGCATCTTGTCTGATCACAATGCAGTAAGATTAGACATAAACTACAGGAAAAAATCTATTAAAAATTTCAACATATGGAGGCTAAACAGTATGCTTCTGACTAACCAACAAATCACAGAAGAAATAAAAATATGCATAGAAATGAATGAAAATAAAAATACAACAATCCAAAACATATGAGACACTGTAAAACAGTGCTAAGTAGAAGGGTCAAAGCAATACAGGCTTACCTGAAGAAACAGAAAAAAGTCAAATAAATAACCAAACTCTACAACTAAAGCAACTAGAAAAGGAACAAATGAAGAACACCAGGGTTAGTAGAAGGAAAGAAATCATAAAAATTAGGGCAGAAATAAATGAAAATGAAACAAAAGGGACCTTAACAAAAATCAACAAAGCTAAAATCTGATTCATTGAGAAGATAAATAAAATAGACAAACCATTAGCCAGACTCATCAAGAAGCAAAAGGAGAAGAATCAAATCAATAAAGTTAGATATGAAATTGGACAAATCACAACAGACAACACAGAAATACAAAGGATCATAAGAGACTATCATCAGCAACTATATGCCAATAAAACGGACAACTTGGAAGAAATGGACAAATCCCTAGAAAAGTATAACCTTCTAAAACTGATCCAAGAAGAAATAGAAAATTTTAACAGACCCATCACAAACACAAAAATTGAAACTGTAATCAGAAACCTTCCAGCAAACAAAAGCCCAGGACCAGACGGCTTCACAGCTGAATTCTACCAAAAATATAAAGAAGAGTTAACACCTACTCTACTCAAACTCTTCCAGAAAATTGCAGAGGAAGGTAAATTTCCAAACACATTCTATGAGGCCACCATCACCCTAATACCAAAACCTGACAAAGATGCCACAAAAAAGAAAACTACAGGCCAATATCACTGATGAACATAGATGCAAAAATCCTTAACAAAACTCTAGCAAACAGAATCCAACAACATATAAAAAAGATCATGTATCATGACCTGGGACTTTATCCCAGGGACGCAAGGATTCTTTAATATCCACAAATCAATAAATGTAATACACCACATTAACAAATTGAAATATAAAAACCATATGATTATCTCAATAGATGCAGAGAAAGCCTTTGACAAAATTCAACATCCATTTATGATAAAAACCCTCCATAAAGCAGGAATAGAAGGAACATACCTCAACATAACAAAAGCTATATATAACAAACGCACAGCAAACATTATCCTCAATGGAGAAAAACTGAAAGCATTTCCCCTAAAGTTAGGAACGAGACAAGGGTGCCCATTCTCACCACTACTATTCAACATAGTTTTGGAAGTTTTGGCCACAGCAGTCAGAGAAGAAAAAGAAATAAAAGGAATCCAGACTGGAAAAGAAGAAGTAATACTCTCACTGTTTGCAAATGACATGATCCTCTACCCAGAAAACCCTACAGACTCCACCAGAAAATTACTAGAGCTAATCAATAAATCTAGTAAAGTTGCAGGATATAAAATTAACACACAGAAATCCCTTTCATTCCTATACACTAGCAATGACAAAACAGAGAGAGTAATTCAGGAAATAATTCCATTCACCATCACAACAAAAAGAATAAAATACTTAGGAATAAATCTACCTAAAGAAATAAAATATCTATATACAGGAAACAATAAAACACTGATGAAAGAAATTAAAATGACACAAATAGATGGAGAAATATACCATGTTCATGGATCAGAAGAATCAATATAGTGAAAATGGCTACACTACCCCAAAGCAATCTATAGATTCAATGCAATCCCTGTCAAGCTACCAATGGTATTTTTCACAGAACTAGAACAAATAATTTCACAATTTGTATGGAAATGCAAAAAACCTCAAATAGCCAAAACAATCTTAAGAAAGAAGAATGGAACTGGAGGAATCAACCTGCCTGACTTCAGGCTCTACTACAAAGCCACAGTCATCAAGACAGTATGCTACTGGCACAAAGACAGAAATATAGGTCAATGGAACAAATTGAAAGCCCAGAGATATAGCCACACACCTATGGACACCTTATCTTTGACAAAAGAGGCAAGAATATACAATGATGAAAGGACAATCTCTTTAACAAGTGGTGCTGGGAAAACTGGTCAACCACTTGTAAAAGACTGAAACTAGAACACTTTTTAATACCATACACAAAAATAAACTCAAAATGGATTAAGGATCTAAACAGAAGACCAGAAACTATAAAACTCCTCAAGGAACACTTAGGTAAAACACTCTCTGACATAAATCACAGCAGGATCCTCTTTGACCCACCTCCCAGAGTAAAGGAAATAAAAGCAAAAATAAATAAATGGGACCTAAATAAACTTAAAAGCTTTTGCACAACAAAGGAAACTATAAGTAAGGTGAAAAGACAGCCTTCAAAATGGGAGAAAATAATAGCAAATGAAGCAATGGACAAAGAATTAATCACAAAAACATATAAGCAACTCCAATAGCTCAATTCCAGAAAAATAAGTGACCCAATCAAAGAATGGGCCAAAGAACTAAACAGACATTTCTCCAAAGAAGACATACAGATGGAGAAGAAACACATGAAAAGATGTTCAACATCACTCATTATCAGAGAAGTGCAAATCAAAACCACCATGAGGTACTATCTCAAACCAGTCAGAATGGCTGCTATTCAAAAGTGTACAAATAATAAATTCTGGAGAGGGTGTGAAGAAAAGGGAACCCTCTTACACTGTTGGTGGGAATACAAACTAGTACAGCCACTATGGAGAACAGTGTGGACATTCTTTAAAAACTGGAAATAGAAATGCCCTATGACCCAGCAATCCCACTGTTGGGCATACACACTGAGGAAACCAGAATTGAAAGAGACACGTGTACCCTAATGTCCATTGCAGCATTTTTTATAATAGCTAGGACATGGAAGCAACCTAGATGTCCCATCAGCAGACGAATGGATAAGAAAGCTGTGGTACATACATGCAATGGAATATTACTCAGCCATTGAAAATAATACATTTGAATCAGTTCTAATGAGTTGGATGAAACTGGAGCCTATTATACAGAATGAAGTAAATCAGAAAGAAAAACACCAATACAGTATAGTAACACATATATGTGGAATTTAGAAAGATTTTAACAATGACCCTATATGCGAGGCAGTAAAAGAGACACAGATATATAGAACAAACAGTCTTTTGGACTCTGTGGCATAGACTCTGTGGGAGAATCAAGGGTGGGTCATTTGAGAGAATAGCATTGAAACATATATTTTATCATATGTGAAACAGATCGCCAGTCCAGGTTCGATGCATGAGACAGGGTGCTCATGGCTGGTGCACTGGGATGGTCCTGAGGGATGAGATGGAGAGGGAGGTAGGAGGGGGGTTCAGGATGGGGAACACATGTACACCCATGGCAGATTCATGTCAATGTATGGCAAAAACCACTACAATACTGTAAAGTAATTAGCCTCCAATCAAAATAAAAAGAAAAAAAATAACTGTTGCTCCCTGAACTGCATACAGATTTCTCAGGAGGCAGGTCAGGTGGTCTGGTATTCCCATCTCTTGAAGAATTTTCCACAGTTTATTGCGGTCCACACAGTCAAAGGCTTTGACATAGTCAATAAAGAAGTAGACGTTTTTCTGGAACTCTCCTGTTTTTCCTATGAGCCAATGGATGTTGGCAATTTGATCTCTGGTTCCTCTGCATTTTCTAAATCAAGCTTGAACATCTGGAAGTTCACTGTTCACGTACTGTTGAAGCTTGGCTTGGAGAATTTGAGCATTACTTTTTACATGTGAGATGAGTGCAGTTGTGCAGTAGTTAGCCTTCTTTGGCATTTCCTTTCTTTGGGATTGGAATGAAACTGACCTTTTCCAGTCTTGTGACCACTGCTTAGTTTTCCAAATTTGCTGGCATATTGAGTGCAGTACTTTCCCAGCATCACCTCTTAGGATTTGAAAGAGCTCAACTGAAATATCATCACCTCCACTAGCTTTCTTTGTAGTGATGCTTCCTAAGGCCCACTTGACTTCACAACCCAACATAACACTTGCTAAACATTTTTCTATCTGGAACCTACAGGAAAAAAAGGAAACAACAGTTGAAATATTTTATTCACTCAAAAGAAAATAATGTGTGTTTTCCTTGTTTCACTTTCTGAACAGGAAGAGAAAACTTAAAATCAGAACTCAAGAAGAAGTTACTAGGATACAGGCTTCCTATAAATATTACCTGTAATCCAGAACATATTTTTCTTTCAGAAGTTTTGGTAGTATTTAAAAAGATAGTATATCTTTGTCCTCCTATACCCATATTATTTATTTTGTAAAGCTGTGGGAATTCAGAAGGTAGGTGTAGGGAATACTGTCCACTTCTCTAGGTAGCTCTTGATATGACACTTTAGTCCCTTAATCTTATTTAGTAAAGGAGTATCAACATTGTCACCCTACTTATTTAACTTATATGCAGAGTACATCATGAAAAATGCTGGGTTGGAGGAAGCACAAGCTGGAATCAAGATTCCCGGGAGAAATATCAATAACCTCAGATATGCAAATTACACCACCCTTATGGCAGAGAGTGAAGAGGAACTAAAAAGCCTCTTGATGAAAGTGAGAGAGGAGAGTGAACAAGTTGGCTTAAAGCTCAACATTCATAAAACTAAGATCATGGCATCTGGTCCCATCACTTCATGGGAAATAGATGGGGAAATGGTGGAAACAGTGGCTGACTTTATTTTTATGGGCTCCAAAATCACTGCAGATGGTGATTGCAGCCATGAAATTAAAAGATGCTTACTCCTTGGAAGGAAAGTTATGACCAACCTAGACAGCATATTACGGGGTGGAGACATTACTTTGTCAACAAAGGTCTGTCTAGTCAAGGCTATGGTTTTTCCAGTGGTCATGAGTGGATGTGAAAGTTGGACTATAAACAAAGCTGAGCACCTAAGAATTGATGCTTTTGAACTGTGGTGTTGGAGAAGACTCTTGAGAGGCTCTTAGACTGCAAGGAGATCCAACCAGTCCATCCTAAAGGAGGTCAGCTCTGGGTGTTCATTGGAAGGAATGATGTTGAAGCTGAAACTGCAATACTTTGGCCACCTGATGTGAAGAGCTGACTCATTTGAAAAGACCCTGATGCTGGGAAAGATTTAGGGCAGGAGGAGAAGGGGACAACAGAGGATGAGATGGTTGCATGGCATTACCGACTCGATGGCCATGGGTTTGGGTGGACTCCTGGAGGTGGTGATGGACAGGGAAGCCTGGTGTGCTGCAGTTCATGGGGTCGCAAAGAGTCGGAGATGACTGAGCTACTGAACTGACTGATCGAGTTCCATTTCCCTGCTGTGACAAAGTCCTGATTCAGTGTCAGCACTGCCTTTGCTCAAAGGATATCACCATCTACCATTTGCTTACTGTTCACTGTTCACAGCTCAGTTTTAGTCATATGGTGGGTGTAGGAGCCTTACAGTAGTCTTTTATTTCCCATAAGCCTAGGTATAAAACCAATGAGCAGAGTTATTGCTCTGAATCTGTGCAGTCCACATCAAGCCACCTGATTTAAAAAAAAAAAAATGAATTTGCCTGGTACCACAGAGGCACAGTATCTATTTACTTAATATTCATACTGTATTCACAACTACTTACATAGCATTTACATTGTATTAAGTATAATAGAGATGATTTAAAGTATTAATATATGGGTGGATTTGTGTGATTAAATGCAAATACTACACCATTTTACATGAGAGACCAGCATCCTCAGATTTTGGGATCTGAAATCCCACGGACAAATGAGCCTAGTGGAATACAGTCCATGTGGTCTTAAAGAGTTGGACATGACTTAGTGATTAAACAACAAAAACAAAATGCCAGAAGCAATTCCTTGTGGATACCTAGGAATGAATGTAAATATTTTCAAGATATAGTTGCTTTTAGTGGGAAGACATTTTAGAAAACCTTATCTGCCATACAGAGTTCCCTGGTGGCTCAATTGGTAAAGAATCCTCATGCAATGCTGGAGACCTGGGTTCCATCCCTGGTTTATAAAGATCCCCTGGAGGAGGGCACAGCAACCCATTTCAATATTCTTGACTGGAGAATCCTCATGGACAGAGGAACCTAGCAGGCTACAGTCCACAGGGTTGCAAAGAGCCAGACATGACTGAGTGACTAAGAACACACAATCTGCCATACAATTGGGACAGAATATATTTTTATGTTTTAAACTCTAAATATTTTATAGAGTTTAAAACTAAAGCTAATTATAATTAAGATAATATATAAAGCTTAAGCTAATTAAAATTTATTAAACTGAAAGAAAAGGAACCTAACATGATTACTCAGCATGATTGATGTGAAGAACCATCAACTATTTTAGACATCACAAATTAAGGTACTTGGGAGAATGAACACATTTATCAGGACCAGGAAACACAAAAAGGAAACTAATATGTAAAAGTTATTATTCTTGACACCATGACCGTAGTACCAGAAGTAGACATAAGGAACTGACCTTTTGGTTGACATTAATTTTGAGCATATAAAACTAGAAGGGGCTTCTATAACTTAAAAAGTTGCAGTATGTATTAATATTCTTATTTGACCCACATCTGAAAGACACCATTTTGAGCATACTAAAAATGACTTATTAGATTTTTAAAGACATGAAGTCATGTGCTCATTTTATGTATTGCCTTTTCAGTTAGTTTGTTGACACCAAAAATTCTGTTATGAATTGGTTGTACTGCCATGCACTGTCTAAGAGTTTTGAGTTTACTTTTAAGATTCGAAGTCCTAAACTCTTAGAAGAAAACAGGCAATGTCACTGTAACTCATCCAATTGCTTAAACCATGCATTGCAAACTATGACCCTTTAAAAAAGAGTTTGAGGACCTCTGGCTTAAACTAATTTTCAGCTTTCTCTCTCATTCATCTTAAATGTTTAGTTAACTGCCAACTTCCATTAAAACTTGCAGCTATATAACACACATCCATCAAATTTGTTTTCCCTCTGTCCCCATTCCCGCCATTCTATAATCCCTCCTCTTGATTGCTTTAAATGTCCCTAAATGTTTTTTAGCTTCTATCCATTCTCTCCTATTCTTGATTCCAGGTGCCGCACTGATATTTCAAATGCAAACAAAATTATGATGGTGTGAAATCCTTCATTGTCTTTTAATTGCTAAGTTTTTAAATTTTCCATTGTTAAGTTATATGGCTCTTGGTATGGTGCTTAAGATTCTTCACAATCAACCCGTCAACAGTCTCTTTAGCTACCCACTTCACCAATATCCATCCAACCTCTGTCATTTTTCACCCTTACAGAACTATTTGGTAGAACAATGTTCTGTGATACATAATTTTCTTGGCTTTGCACAGGATGCTTTTTTGTTGCCTATAACACAGTGAAGATGTATGAAAACAGCTAAGACATAAACTACAATAGAGACAAGGTTGAAAAAAAATAAAGAAAGACCATATTTACCTAGAAGACTTGACTAGAAAAATTATAGCAAAATAATCAAATTATATCAATCCCAAGACAAAGAGAATAGGAGAAAAAAATGGCACCAGACAAAATATCAACACAGTAATATAAAGCCTTGTTACTAGCTATTTTAGGAGTTAGTGAAACCCTATCTCAAGCAAATTCACCTAAAGAGAATTGAGAAAAGGGGAGTTATTGACCATTTGCATCTTGCTTATATCAATAAACAATCAACGTTTTAATGTTTCTTTGAATTTAGGCTTTTTCACATACTTAACAAAGAAAAACTGGAGAATAGGAGAAAATATAGCTTTGGTTTCTCTTCATTATCTCAATTCTATCCTTTTCTCAAGGCTTCTCTAGTGGTCAGCACAGAGTGGATGCTTATTAATTATTCCCAAAATTAACTGCTTTTTTGAAGGAAAAGCCATGTCTATGACTCTGATCTCTCTAGAATTTAGATGCTTCCAAAGAGCAAAAACTGGGTTTATATTGGCTCCCATAAAGAGGGTACTCCCCAAAATATCCACAAGGAGACTGGTTCCAATATTTCTTGACACTTTTCATTGCTCTGTCTCAGCTACATGTAAATCTTTATTAAATCATTTTCCCTTTCAGAATAATTCCACCCACTGATGGCAATTAGATTAGAAAAACACAAAGGTTTATTACTTTCAATGGACCTTTTATTTCTTGTAAAAATAGATAAAAGTTGCCTTAATGTCATCACTTTGCAGTTTGTTTTCAGAGTCAATGAGTATGGCAGGGACAAAAGGCTTTAGATAATATTCCATGTCATTTTCATCTTTTACAGAGCTACAGTTAGAGGGATGGTTTTGCAGTTAATGTATTACTAAGTACTTTTATGATAAGTTCTAAATGTGTTTATGCTGATTTGTACTGTAGTTTACAGTTGTATTACATAGGCAACTCTGCATTTTCTGGAAACTATGTCAATGGCAATGGGCTATAAAAACTTTAATGGAAGGATAAAGATATTAACTTTAAGGGACATTTGTTGCTAATATGCAAAACTGTGTGGTAGGAGAATAAGTGTTTTCATTTTATTAATTGTTTGTTATGCCATTTTGTTGTAGTGGTTGCACACAGTTAAAAAAAATAGTTTCTATTGTGAGTTTATGTGGCAGTTTAGAAATAAAACCCACAATTTCCAAATTTGTACGTGTAGGTGGAATGATAAACGTAGTTAAATAATATGTCAATGTTTTTGTTTTGAACAAAGTCTCAAAAGAGAAAAAACAAAATCTTAATATTTAGATGTTTTAAAGACTAATAAGATAACTTGAGAGATTAGATTTAGATTTTAAATAGATAATTTATCTCTCTAAATTGAGAGACAGGAGTACTGGAACTCTAGAAGGAATAGTTATTTCAAGTGTACAACAAGTCAGGCTATAAAATACAAAGGCCAAGATTAAAAAAAAAAGTATGAGAATATTGAGAATTAGCAAAAATATTAAGAACAAAAACAGTTTTAAGTCATCTAAGCCGCATAGAACATTAATATTTTTTGTTCTAAAGATAACAAGACAGGAAAAAAAGACAATTATGTAGTTATGTTCAGAAACTATTTAATTTTAATGATATTTAACTTTTTTACTATAAATTTATTTTTATTATCTAAATGTCAAAACAAAGTTTCAACTTTGGTAAACAGTGAATATAATTAAATATATATTTAAAATACATGATCTTTTTAACTAAGAACAATAAGCAAATGTGGTTTTTAAAAGTAATTAGTAGGGAGTTCCCTGGCGGTCTAGTGGTTAGGGTTTGACACTCACTGCTGTGGCCCTGGGTTCAATCCCTGGTCAGGAAACTAAGATCCTGCAAGCTGTGTGGTACAACAAACAAACAAACAAAAAAAACAGTAATGAGTGAAGGTATATATCCTGAATAATTTATTATATTTAATGGGAAAACTGTGTAGAGATGAAAATGATGAGATGAATACATTTTATGCTCCATTCAGTTTAGAGCATTCACACTCTTTGACATACAATATTGGAAACACAGTATAAGAAACTATAGGGCCTTAAGTATATTCTGGCGATCTAAATTTTGCATGATTTTATCAGTGAATCACTAAGATAGAAAGTCCTAAAACTATTTTCTTCTTCCAAGCTAGTGAAGTGGTACTTCCCATTGTCCTTAGGAGTTCAGTCAGTTCAGCTCAGTTCAGTTGCTCAGCCGTGTCCGACTCTTCGCGACCCCATGAGTCAAAGCATGCCAGGCCTCCCTGTCCATCACCAACTCCCGGAGTACACACAAACCCATGTCCATCGAGTCAGTGATGCCATCCAACCATCTCATCCTCTGTCGTCTCCTTCTCCTCCAGCCCCTAATCCCTCCCAGCATCAGGATCTTTTCCAACTAGTCACTCTTTGCATGAGGTGGCCAAAGTATTAGAGTTTCAGCTTCAGCATCAGTCCTTCCAATGACTATTCAGACTGATTTCCTTTAGGTGGACTGGTTGGTTCTCCTTGCAGACCAAGGGACTCTCAAGAGTCTTCTCCAACACCTCAATTGAAAAGCATCAATTTTTCAGTGCTCAGCTTTCTTCACAGTCCAACTCTCACATCCATACATGACCACTGGAAAAACCATAGCCTTGACCAGATGGACCTTTGTTGGCAAAGTAATGTCTCTGCTTTTTAATATGCTATCCAGGCTGGTCATAACTTTCCTTCCAAGGAGTAAGCATCTTTTAATTTCATGGCTGCAATCACCATCTGCAGTGATTTTGGAGCCCAAAAAAATAAAGTCTGATGCTGTTTCCACTTTTTCCCCATCTATTTGCCATGAAGTGATGGGACTGGATACCATGATCTTAGCTTTCTGAATGTTGAGCTTTAAGCCAACTTGTTCACTCTCCTCTTTCACTTTCATCAAGAGGCTTTTTAGTTCCTTTTCACTCTCTGCCATAAGGGTGGTGTCATCTGCATATCTGAGGTTATTGATATTTCTCCCAGCAATCTTGAGTCCAGCTTGTGCTTCCCCCAGCTCAGCGAATCTCATGATGTACTCTGCATGTAAGTCAAATAAGCCGGGTGACAATTTACAGACTTGACATACTCCTTTTCCTGTTTGGAACCTGTCTGTTCCATGTCCAGTTCTAATTGTTGCTTCTTGACCTGCATATAGGTTTCTCAAGAGGCAGGTCAGGTGGTCTGGTATTTCCATCTCTTTAAGAATTTTCCAGTTTTTTGTGATCCACACAGTCAAAAGTTTTGGCATAGTCAATAAAGCAGAAATAGATGTTTTTCTGGAACTCTCTTCCTGTTTCAATGATCCATTAGATGTTGGCGATTTGATCTCTGGTTCCTCTGCCTTTTCTAAAACCAGTTTGAACATCTGGAAGTTCACAGTTCACATATTGCTGAAGCCTGACTTGGAGAATTTTGAGCATTACTTTACTAGTGTGTGAGATGAGTGCAATTGCGAGGTAGTTGGAGCATTCTTTGGCATTGCCTTTCTTTGGGATGGGAAGGAAAACTGACCTTTTCCAGTCCTGTGGCCACTGCTGAGTTTTTGAAATTTGCTGACATATTGAGTGAGCACTTTCATAGCATCATCTTTTAGGATTTGAAATAGCTCAACTGAAATTCCATCACCTCCTCTAGCTTTGTTCATAGCGATGCTTCCTAAGGCCCACTTGACTTCACATTCCAGGATGTCTGGCTCTAGATGAATGATCACACCATCATGATTATCTGGGTCGTGAAGATCTTTTTTGTACAGTTCTTCTGTGTATTCTTGTCACCTCTTCTTAATATCTTCTGCTTCTGTTAGGTCCATACTATTTCTGTCCTTTATTGAGCCCATCTTTGCATGAAATGTTCCCTTGGTATCTCTAATTTTCTTGAAGAGAACTCTAGTCTTTCCCATTCTGTTATTTCCCTCTATTTCTTTGCACTGTTCATTGAGGAAGGCTTTCTTAGAATAGGCTTGCTTCTTGGGAATTAGGTGTAGCCTAACTTTCTTGGGGATTGTTGAAAGCAAATATACCTAAGTGGTATATCCGAGGTATACCTAGTGGTATATCCATCTAGCCAAAGCTATAGTTTCTCCAGTAGTCATGTATGGATGTGAGAGCTGGACCATAAAGAAGGCTGAGTGCCAAAGAATTTATGCTTTTGAACTGCAGTGTTGGAGAAGATTCTTGAGAGTCCCTTGGACTGCAAGGAGATCAAACCAGTCAATCCTAAAATAAATCAGTCCTGAATATTCATTGGAAGGACTGATGCTGAAGCTGAAGCTCCACTACTTTGGCCACCTGATGTGAAGAACTGACTCACTGGAAAAGACCCTGATGCTGGAAAATATTGAAGTTAGGAGAAGAAGGGGATAACAGATAATGAGATAGTTGGATGGCATTACTGACTTGATGGACATGAGTTTGAGTAAGCTCCAGTAGTTTGTGATGGACAGGGAAGGCTGGCGTGCTGCAGTCCTTGGGGTCACAAACAGTAGTACATGACTGAGCAACTGAACTGAATTGATACCTAAGTAGGAAGATATGCCATATTGATGACTTGGAAGATTCACTATTATAATATACTATCTCCAAGAAAATTATGTAGAGATTCAATACAATCTCAATCAAAATCCCAAGAATACTTTGTGAACATTTTGAGACAAACCATATCAGTGAACAGAACAGATATGAGTCAAACCATTTCTAGGACTGGGTCTTAACAACGTGTCCCTCAAAGCCCACTTCCTCTTTCCATTGCCTGGAACCTGGACATGGTGATTCAGTTTCAATTATGCAGATGATAACAATACTCTTGCTATATCACTAAATAGAATCAACCTGGGACTCTAATTTACCATGGGCCACAGAACTATCCCACATACACAAATTGCTTAACTTGGAACTGTTATGTAAATAAATCCTCTTTTATCTAAGTTACTTTTGTTTTAGATTACTCTGTTTCATTACTTTGGGTTGTAATTCCATGTTTCATTCAAGTCTGTGTGGCTTGTTCTAGCCAAAAAAAGTAAGCAGAGATGAGCTACTTTTAGGAATGTTGCCCTAAGAATCAGTTTATTGACTATTGTGTCACTTTTTTCTGCATCACAATAATGTCAATGTTTCAAATAGAGTTTTCTCTGTCAGATTAATTTCTGGACCAAACACAACATGAAGTGATGCCTAAGCTAATCTCTTCTGGATACTTAGTGTCTCAGTAAGACATAAACCTTGGTTATTACAAGCCACTATGATTTAGAAGTTGTTTGTTACTAAACCATATTGTACTCTATCTTGGTTAATTTAAGAAGCTCAGCCAGAAACATTTTTGATACAATCTCTCTTAGTCATTTCACGGTTTAATCAGACTATAATAAGGGAGTACTGTGGTAAAATACAAAGTGGAAAATTCAGTTACAGCTTGTGTATGATGTATAAAAGAAGATACAGTACAAAATGCAAATTCTTTTTCTTTTTTTTTGAAGACATAGAAGAGTATATTTTCTAAAGATTTAATGGAGAAAAGGAAATAAGTAGCTCAATTCTAATTGATAAAATCCAAAGGTACTTTAGTAAAGGAGTAGATATAGTGAGGAGAGCTGAAGTTTTTAAAATAAAGCACTGGTAGATTCTCATTTTAAATTAAAACTATAGAGGAAGAGATATTAAAAAGTACAGGGGAAGGGTTATATTTAAATCCAAAAATATGTTTGAAAGAATAGTAAGTAAATATGGAATCTGGGAGAAAGGTTAAAAATTTGGAAGGATGATTCACCATAGTGTTTACAGCACAGATATCAAGGCAGTTTAGAAGAGGGTTTAGAGATGCTTTCGATGATGTCACTGGATGTGTTACATGTATGGCCTCAGACAAAACCAATTTAGTGTGGGCCAAGGGAAATAAGTGTTTAGCAGGAAAAGTTTACCCATTCTAACAATTTAGAATTGAAAAGGAAACCAAATGAGAATAAGAGAGAAGGGTAAACAAGTTAAACAGAAGTGTTTCAAGGATCATTCGAAATGCTTGAAAGTAGATGACCAACCTAGATAGCATATTAAAAAGCAGAGACATTACTTTGCCAACAAAGGTCCCTCTAGTCAAGGCTATGGTTTTTCCAGTGGTCATGTATGGATGTGAGAGTTGGACTGTGAAGAAAGCTGAGCACTGAAAAATTGATGCTTTTGAACTGTGGTGTTGGAAAAGACTCTTGAGAGTCCCTTGGACTGCAAGGAGATCCAACCAGTCCATCCTAAAGGAGATCACTCCTGGGTGTTCATTGGAAGGACTGATGCTGAAGCTGAAACTCCAATACTTTGGCCACCTCATGCGAAGAGTTGATTCATTGGAAAAGACCCTGATGTTGGGAGGGGTTGGGGGCAGGAGGAGAAGGGGACGACAGAGGATGAGATGGCTGGATGGCATCATCGACTCGATAGGCATGGGTTTGAGTAAACTCCGGGAGTTTGTGATGGACAGGGAGGTTTGGCGTGCTGCGATTCATGGGGTCGCAAAGAGTCGGATATGACTGAGCGAATGAACTGAACTGAACTGAACTGAACTGAGAAGGGATCAGGATAGAAGTTGACTAAATAAAGGAAAGTGGCAAAATCTGAAATAGCTTCTCCACAGGTGAAAAAAGATGGGGAGCCAAAGTATGAGTGAAGCAGGGAAAGCAAGAATTTCTGCATAAAAATTGTCAACAGGCAAAACAGTGCAGGAGATGATATAGAATCAGGGAGCAGTCACCAATATAGAAAATAGTGGAAAATAAATTGATTTTATAGACAATATCTCCTGTTACCCTTTAAATCAACTGAGTTGAATACTAATGCCCACACATTCAGTTTTCTTTTCACGAAATATTATAAACACTTTCATATTATTGTAGTTTGGTTGTAAGTCAGCTAATTTTACATACTTTTTTCTGCTTCATTGTTAACAACTTTATTGTGAAATGCAACATACACAGAAAAAACATATCTGCATAAAATTTTATGTACAAATTGACAAATAGTTTTAAAGTGGTTTTCCATGGAACCACCAGAACAGTCAAAGTAGAACAAGGGAGGGGTAGATTATAGCAATGAACATTGCTATATTTAACATGGATAACCAACAATGACATACTGTAAAGCATAGGGAACTCTGCTCAGTGCTATGTTGCAGTCTGGATGGGAGATGAGTTTGGGGGAGAATGAATACATGAACATGTATGGCTGAGTTCTTTTGCCATACACCTGAAACTATCACAACATTGTTAGTTGGGTGTACTCCAGTATAAAATTGAAAGTTTTAAAAAAGAAACAGAACCAAATAGAAATTCTGGTTAAAAAGCACAATAACTTAGATAAATTAAAAAGAATATTACTAGAGGGGCTCAATAGCCGATCTGAGCAGACAGAAAAAGAATCATTAACTTGAAAGTTAACCTGAACTGCCAGTTTAAGTGATTTTCCATTTGAGAAATAAAAAAGACAAGAAAAATAGTCAATTGCATTCCAAAAATCATCATTAAAATAATTCATGTTTTATCAGAAACCATGGAGGTCAGAAAACAGTTCATGTGACATATTCAAAGACCAATAAGAAAAAGACTGATGACCATGTACTCCATATTCAACAAAATTATCCTTTAAAATGTTAAGGAGAAATTAAAATATTTCAAGGAAAACAGAATTCAATGTTGGCAGATGTGCCTTATAAGAGATATTAAACTGTAACTGAAATCCACATGAAGAAATAAAGAACTCTGGTAAATGTAATTACATAAGCAAATATAGAAGACAGTATAAGTGTATTTTTTGGCAGTTCTTTTCTTCTGTATCTGATTTAATAGACAACTGCAAAAAGCAATTATTATAAAACTGTGATGATGGGCTTATAATGTACAAAGTTTTTATTTGATTGACAATAATAGCAGAAAGGAGTGGGGAGAGAACAAATTATATTAGTATAAAGTTTCTGAACACTATTGAAATTAAGTTGGTATTATTCCAAACAAGATTATTTTAAGTTAAGATGCTAATTTCAATCCCAGGGCAGTCACTAAGACAAAAAAACTACAAAATACAGCAAAAGGAAAAAATAATGATATTAAAATATTACATAAGAATTGGTTTATTTAATATAGAAGTGGAAGGAAGGACAGAGAAACAAAAAGACATGGATATAGAAAACAGCATGAAATCAAACTTAAATTCTCCCTTATCAGTGACTGCATTTAATGTAAAAAAATAAACACTGTAATCAAAAAGTAGAAATCGGCAGTCTGAATTAAAAACAAAAATGATCCAGCTATATATACAAGACAGTTTAGAATCAAAGACATGAATTGAAAGTAAAACAGTAAAAGAAACAAAAAGATGTATCATATCAGTATTAACCAAAATATAACTGAAATAGCCATACTCAAAAAAAAAAAGTTTAAAAAAGCTACTATAAGAAGGACATTTTAAAATGATGAAATTATCTTGTCTTCAGTCTTAAAATAGTCATAGAAACTGCTAGTTAATGAGATTTATGGAACTTATCAGAGAGCTAAGGTAACAGCACAACCAACTAAGCTATAGCTATAGAGAGGCATCTCTCTGCAGTAGACAGGAGACCTGAGCATTACTCAACGTGAGTAGACACGGATACACATTTGTTAGAAAAACCCAGCTAGCATTTTGAAATAATTCAGAGGCCAAATATGCACAACTAAGTTTGGTGGAGACCTTGAGAGCCACAGAGACATAGAATTTGCAACCACTTGACATTTCTTCTCTGTAGACCCCACTGGGCCTCAATGAACACTCACAAAAGAAGCTAGTAAGAGTAAAAATAGCTTTCATTGTGGTGCACACCGAAAAGGACACAATAGCTTTTGAAAGAGGGACAAAGAGCAATGAAGCCATGGTAATTCTATATTCTTTTTCTTGGAACTCACTTTTGAGCCTTCCTTATAATCAGTAATGGTCATAAAGTAAGCTGTGGTCAATGAAATGGAAGCATCTTGGAAGCTTTCTAAAAGAATTTTCTTCTCCCAATAAAAGGAGTCAGACACTGGAAGAAATATTTACTCCTCAGCCCTCAGACTTTTTATACTGTGGGGTCATCTAATATTTTTGTTACACAGGCTATTATAATTATATGAATTTGGATTTATTTATAAATGATACAATGGTCTTCCCTTTCCTAAGTTTTATTGAAATTTTACTATGGTAAAAGTCCATGAATAACAACAATTTATTTAATAATTAGAATATACTAAACAAATACTTTGTGTGATGAATTCTACTTTCATGAAGCCTAAGTTAAAAAAAAAAAATAGCAGGCTGACTGGGCTCCAAAATCAATGTTGATGGTGACTGCAGCAACAAAATTAAGACCCTCGCTCCTTGGGAGAAAAACTATGACAAACCTAGACAGTGTATTAAAATGAAGAGACATCACTTTGCCAACAAAAGTCAGTATAGTCAAAGCTATGGTCTTTCCAGCAGTCATGTACAAATGTGAGAGTTGGACCATAAAGAAGTGCTAAAGAACTGATGCCTTTCAAATTGTGGTGCTGGAGAAGACTCTTGAGAATTCCTTGGACTGTAAGGAGAACAGACCATCTATCCTATAAGAAATCAATCCTGAATGTTCATTGGAAGGACTGATGCTCAAGCTCTGATATTTTGGTCACCTGATGCAAAGAACCAATTCATTGGAAAAGACCCTGATGCTAGGAAAGATTGAGGGCAAGAGGAGAAGGGGGTTGACAGAGTATGAAATGGTTGGATGGCACCACCAACTCAATGGTATGAGTTTTAGCAAACTCCAGGAGACAGTGAAAGCAGGGAAGCCTGGTGTACTGCAGCTCATGTTGTTGCAAAGAGTTGGACATGACTTAGCGACTGAACAACAGCAAAGAACTCAGAACCACCTTTGTATTCAGTCTGTACCCACATCTTCATTTTAAGAATGTGCTTAGCTTTATTGCACTACAATTAAATGAAACTTAAATGAAGAAAATATTTATGCATGTGTGCCTTTAAAAATCAGTGTGAGACTAAAGTAATGACCCATAATTTATGTTTCAGGTATATACAGAATTTCCAAAATAACTGCAATGAGTATTCTTTGCTCAATTTTAGACAAGTAACATATGTCAACTACAAAACTGTGTCTATTTTATAAGCCAGAGACACTTTTCCATCTTTGAAATGAATATCAAATAGTGACTAATAATGAAATTCCTTCTTCTGTACAAAGTAAAAAGAACTCTCAGAGGACCATATTGTTTTTGCTGTTGTTGCCAGATTAAATAGCTACTAATAGCCAGTTTATCAGGATCAGTCCCATTAAGCTCAATTTTATCTGTGTAGTTTGACTAAGGGTTTCCCTGTTGGCTCAGTAGTAAAGAACATGCCTGCCAAATGTAGGAGATATGGGTTTGATCGTTGGTTCAAGAAGATCCCCTGGAGAAGGAAATGGCAACCTACTCCAGTATTTTTGCCTGGGAAATCCCACTGGACAGAGAAGCCTGGCTGGTTACAGTCCATGGAGTCACAAAAGAGTCAGACACAACTTAGCAGCTAAATAGCAACAGCAATCTTTGGTTCTTTCTGGTTCCACTTGTCATTATGTCATTAAGTCATGTCCAACTCTTTGTGACCCCATTAACTGCAGCCCACCAGGCCTTCCCTGTCCTTCACTGTCTCCCAGAGTTTGCTCAAATTCACGTCCATTGAGTTGGTGATGCCTTCCATCTCTCATCCTCTGTCACCCCCTTTTCCTTTTGCTTTTGATCTTTCCCCGCATCAAGATCTTTTCCAACAAGTCAACTCTTTGTATCAGGTGGCCAAAGTATTGGAGCTTCAACATCAGTATCAGTCCTTCCAGTGAATATCCAGGGTTGATGTCCTTTAGAATTGACTGGTTTGATCTCCTTGCTGTCCAAAGGACTCTCAAGAGTCTTCCGCTGCTAATGCTGCGGCTAAGTAACTTTAGTCGTGTCTGACTCTGTGCAATCCCATAGATGGCAGCCAACCAGGCTCTCCCGTCCCTGGAATTCTCCAGGCAAGAACACTGGAGTGGGTTGCCATTTCCTTCTCCAATGCATGAAAGTGAAAGGTGAAAGTTAAGTCGCTCAGTTGTGTCCACCTCTTCACAACCCCATGGACGGCAGCCTACGAGGCTCCTCTGTCCATGGGATTTTCCAGGCAAGAGTACTGGAGTGGGGTGCCATTGCCTTCTCCACAAGAGTCTTCTCCAACACCACAATTCAAAAGCATCCAGCATTGGTTCCACTGAGTTCTGATAAAAAATGTGTCCTATGGGGCTTCAGTAAATAGCACATTTCTTCCTCTTCTAAGAGCTAAGTCAATTGAGAAATAAGCAAAAAGAGTAAGTAGTTACAGGCCTAAATGTCATTTTCATTACTGAAAAAACTTGTTTGGAGAACATGGCTTTTATCTGTGAGAGAGTGAACTTCATAACCTTGAAGCTCATGGTTAAACCCACCAAGCAGTTCTTGTCCCTATAAATTAGTATAATAGAGGGTTAGGAACAATGCATTCTTTATTAAGATAGCTCACTTCCTTGGGGGAAAATTTTTTTTAAACAACTCTTAACTGGATCTCATTCCAAAGTCATTTATCAGAGAAAGTTACATTTTATACCTCAGGGAGAAGTAGCTCAAAGTGTAAGATAAACCAAGAGTGTGTTGTTTAGTGTATAATAAATGACCTTAGTGTATAACGATCAAATGAGTTTTATTCAAGAGACAGATATTTAGTTTAACATTAAAAATTAATCAATGTGATTCACAACAGTAACTGAATAAAAGTGAATATTTATGATCATATCACCAGATAAAGTCTAACAAAATCCTGCAAGCATTTATCATAAAAAATAATTTCAGTAGAAGAAAAATAATTTCAGTAATAATAAAAATAATATACAATGAAAAGGAAGTCCATCAATTTGAAAAAGGGGTTTGATAAAATCTGCAGTTGATATCATAAATAATGATGAAGGTGTTCTTAAAATTGGGAACAAGATAAAGAAAAAAATCAAGAAAGAAGACATAATAATTCTCATTAAGCATGTGAAAAAATACTCAACAACAATAGTTATTAGAGAGAAGTAAGTTAAAATCCCAGTGAGATATGAATTCAGATTCACTAGAACAGATAAAATTTTTAAAACAGAAAACTGTCATAATCAAAATTTGGTGAGGATGTGGAACAACCATGATTCTTAATAACCAGAAGGGGAAAAGACACAATGCCCAACAGCAATAAAACTGGGCAAATTATTTATTTATTTAATATGATAGATTACTACTCAGCAATAAAGAGAAAGCATATAGTGAACATGAACCTTTTTTTTTTTTGCTTTCATAAATGGAAACTTATGTGGAAATAAATTTATGTTAGAAACTTTCCCTCTATAAAAGTTGCATCCTTTTCTTCTGATATTTATTGTTCAAATGGGAAAATTTGAAAATTGTTAATTCCTAATTATTTTTTTCAATATGAATGCTTGTAGGATATTCCTGTAAAATTTGAATTGCAAAATCATGTCAACATGCATAAAGCTGTGGGTTGCCTTTAATTTTTCCTTGAAAAATTGTGTTCCACATTCTCTGTTTCATTTTAAATACACCTAGTTTACGAGTTTTTCTATTATCTCTGTATCATACTTTCAAATTCCTAGTCTTGTTCTTATGAATCCTGGGCAATGTTTTACATTTTTTCTCCACATCTCTAGTTTGCTTTTGTGCACTGTTACTTCTGGTCATTCTACTACCTACTCCTGACTTTATCCTAGTAAGTTTTAAGTGGTGATGAACAGAGATGGAAAAAGGTTTATTTTAGAATTTTCCTCTGTTCTCACATACGTGGGCAACCAATTTTATTTCTCAGAACATTTCTTTTAAAATTGTAGTTTATATTGAGTTCTCTCAGGGTCTTATTATAAGCTGCCTAACATGTACAAAATGCTAATAAGACAATAATACATATTATTATTAAAGTTTTTAAGACGTTTCCATAGGACAGAGTGGAGATTACTGCTGAGAGTGAAGGAGATACTGGAATAGACCTTAATGCTTTCTCTCTGTTCACCCATTCCCTCCCACTGAATAGCTATTCTAATTTGATTGAGGAGAGTCTGATATCCTCTGATATACATTTCCTACAAGATCCCATACAACAGTAAAGCCTATTTCTGGCTGTTTCATTCTTGCAGTATCTGTGCTGCTGGCCACTGAATTTCTGAGGCATACAGGATGTGCATGTGAACTCAAAATCTTCTTTGCAGATTCAGCTCTCTCCACATTTAATTCCATATTTTGGACCAGAGATAATTTCTCACTTTAGTCACTACTCCTGTCCAGAAAATGGGGAGCTTTTCTTTGAGGAATACTGAACCATCAATAAAATGTTTAATGCATGTGTGCAATAAAATATTTAATGCATATATAAATATATGAGAGAAGAGTGAGAGGAAGGGACAGAAGAGGAGGGGACAGCCAAGTACCCGACATCCCTAGAGTCCACGCTGAGAGAATTGATCTGGGAGAATTACATTCCCCAACATTTCTAGGGATACTTTATGGATTATTAAAGTAATGTTTTAACAATAACAACAAAATTTTTGGTGTTATCGCACTGCCTCCAATGCCACTTAGCAAGATACTTTTCATTCTGCCTATTATGAAACTAACCTGTGTGTGACTGTACTGAGCACAGATGTGTGTTCTCCGTTGTAAAGAAGGACTCGGGTCATGTAAAAAATAAAAGTGAAAATTTCTATTTTGTAATCAGAGGCATTTGCCTTATGAAGTATTTTATCTCAATGTTACTAAAAGCTCATAGACCAACATTAGAATCTCTAACTTAGAATGTATTGGAAGTATAAAATTTTAAAAATGCACAGCATTTGAGTAACACAAAAAAGCATTTAAAAATAAAAATACATCCTTAAATGATAACCTTAGGAATACCAAACTCTAATTTTAGATATTTGTCAAGTTGATCTTTGATTTAGGACAAGTCATTTAACTTCAAGTTATTTCAACTGCAAAAAAAGAATTACATAACTAAGAATAATTGTAATAGTGAATGGCTATACATTAAGACTAAGGAGTCAGTACTCCTTAGAAATTTATAGGATAAAATTTGCATATTAGGCAAGAAACTCCCTTACAAACAAAAGCTTTCCTTCTCTGTAAAATATTTAGCTCAGGAAGTGCTAAGTGATGATAATTGGCCTATGATTTTCTCTGCTCTGCCAAGAGCATACAACTTCCAAAAGGAGTTAGAAGGCTATTCAAATTTCTTAATTAAAATATTTCCAGGAACAATAAAGTTGCCTTAATATAAAATCCGCCTGCAGAAGGGAACTGTCATATTTTTACTGTGACCTGTCATGTCAAACCTGAATTAAGACTTGTGTGTGTGTCATCTATCATAGGAAACCTTCATCCCTCTTGTTTTTAGGAGACCCTGGTTGATGAAAGAGCCCTTGACTACTCATTCAAATAAAGAACTTAATTTGTGACTTTATTTTCTGAGGATAGGGCAAATATAGGACATAGGAGTTTCTAAAATATTCTTTAAAAATTGTAAGTTTAAAAGCATAGTTGATCAGTTTTCATGAACAGCATAGGAAATCTTCCAGGGAAAGTTCAAATTCTTGCTCCTATTACTTATAAAGCACTCTGTTTTTGTCCAGAAATAGTTAATTATAGACCAAAGATATATAAGAGGAATATTTGAAAGTGGACTATATGATATTCTTTGTAACTTAGATTTAGGTTTTTGAAATTTAAAGGAAAAAAAAGCATGCTGTTTAAAAACTGACCTAAAGTATGTTTTATAGGTTTATTACTGAAAAGGGAGAAATTTATAGTAGGATAAGACAAAAAGAAATTGATTTAGGATAAACGCATGTTAATACATTCAAAAACAATTACTTGATTATATATATTATATACAAAACTCAGTTTTCTAGAGCAAATTATGACTGTATATATAGGGAAGATACTGTCGACAATAATGAAGATTCACACCTGAAAGACAGAACATTTTCTCTTACATTATTTAGAGTTCATAATTTCAAAATGAATGTGGTTCAGATATTTCACTCATCTTGTAGCATTAGGTTCTGCTATAGGGATGTTTCTCAGAAACTGAGTCAGAATTATTGCTCTTCCACAGAAAAAGAATATTTTTAAAATAAAGGAAATAAAAAAGTGTGGAGAACAAGTATCTAGAGGATTAAATCCCCAACATGGTCATTTTGCCTATGTCTATATTCTGTGTAGATCAAACCATGAAAACTTTTAACATGAGAGCCAAAGTTCAGCATCTATTGAACCAACTCCCATCCTAAATTGACAGAACTACACATATAAATATGAGACAAGAGAATCACATTTTTCTAATCCTTCACAGAACATAATACAGGGGATATTGTGAGAGACTGCAAACCACCAGTCAACTCATTCTTTTTTTTTTCTCTCTCATATGTTTCCCATTATATGCTGTTAGTTTTCATGATTCTGAAAATATTAGCAATCCCAAATTAAACTGGTTTAAAAATAAGAGTCATTGTGAAAGTTAATTTTATGTGTCAACCTGGCTAGGCTAAGGCACCCAGTTGTTTAGTCAAACATCAGTCTAGATGTTTTGGCAAAGGTTATTTTTAAAATGTGATTAACATTCAAATCAGTAGACTGAGTAGGGCTTCCCTTGTGACTCAGCTGATGAACAATCCAAATCCATCTGCAGTGCAGGAGACCCGGGTTTGATCACTGGGTCAGGAAGATCCTCTGGAGAAGGAAATGGCAACCCACTCCAGTACTCTTGCCTGGAAACTCCCATGGATGGAGAAACATGGTACGCTACAGTCCATGGTGTTGCAAAGAGTCGGACACGCCTGAGTGACTTCATTCTCACTTTCACTTTCTTTCAAGCATTAAAGGAAAAAAAATGATAACTGCTTTCAAAGACTGTTTTCTCAATATCACAACTGAAGCATGGTTTATTTTTGGCAATTCCAAACATGATTTATTTCCTGGACTATATCACAAATATTCAGTTCAGTTCAGTCGCTGAGTCGTGTCAAACTCTTTGTGACCCCATGAACCGCAGCACGCCAGGCCTCCCTGTCCATCACCAATTCCTGGAGTCCACCCAAACCCATGGCCATTGAGTCAGTGATGCCATCCAACCATCTCATCCTCTGTCATCCCCTTCTCCTCCCGCCCTCAATCTTTCCCAGCATCAGAGTCTTTACAAATGAGTCAGCTGGCCGCATCAGGTGGCCAAAGTATTGGAGTTTCAGCTTCAACATCAGTCCTTCCAATGAACACCCAGGACTGATGTCCTTTACGATGGACTGGTTGGATCTCCTTGCAGTCCAAGGGACTCTCAAGAGTCTTCTCCAACACCACAGTTCAAAAACATCAATTCTTTAGCGCTCAGCTTTCTTTATAGTCCAACTCTCACATCCATACATGACTACTGGAAAAATCATAGCCTTGACTAGAGGGACCTTTGTTGACAAAGTAATGTCTCTGCTTTTTAATGTGATGTCTAGATTGGTCATAACTTTCCTTCCAAGGAATAAGTGTCTTTTAATTTCATGGCTGCAATCACCATCTGCAGTGATTTTGGCACCCAGAAAAATAAAGTCAGCCACTGTTTCCAGTGTTTCCCCATCTATTTGCCATGAAGTGATAGGACCAGATGCCATGATCTTAGCTTTCCTAATGTTGGGTTTTAAGCCAACTTTTTCACTCTCCTCTTTCACTTTCATCAAGAGGCTCTTTAGTTCTTCTTCACTTTCTGCCATAAGGTGGTGTCATCTGCATATCTGAGGTTATTGATATTTCTCCCAGTAATCTTGATTCCAGCTTGTGCTTCCTCCAACCCAGCATTTCTCATGATGTATTTGGCATATAATTTAAACAAGCAGGGTGACAATATACAGCCTTGATGTACTCCTTTTCCTATTTGGAACCAGTCTGATGTTCCATGTCCAGTTCTAACTGTTGCTTCCTGACCTGCATACAGGTTTCTCAAGAGGCAGGTCAGGTGGTCTGGTATGCCCATCTCTTTCAGAATTTTCCACAGTTTATTGTGATCCACACAGTCAAAAGTTTTGGCATAGTCAATAAAGCAGAAATATATATTTTTCTGGAACTCTCTTGCTCTTTTGATGATTCAGGGATGTTGGCAATTTGATCTCTGGTTCGTCTGCCTTTTCTAAAACCAGCTTGAACATCTGGAAGTTCACGGTTCATGTTTTGCTGAAGCCTGACTTGGAGAATTTTGAGCATTACTTTACTAGCGTGTGAGATGAGTGCAATTGTGTGGTAGTTGGAGCATTCTTTGGCATTGCCTTTCTTTGGGATTGGAATGAAAACTGACCTTTTCCAGTCCTGTGGCCACTGTTGAGTTTTCCAAATTTGCTGACATGTTGAATGCAGCATTTTCATGGCATCGTCTTTCAGGATTTGAAATAGCTCAACTGGAATTCCATTACCTCCACTAGCTTTGTTCATAGTAGTGCTTCCTAAGGCCCACTTGACTTCACATTCCAGGATGTCTGGCTCTAGATGAGTGATCACACCATCATGATTATCTGGGTTGTGAAGATCTTTTTTGTACAGTTCTGTGTATTCTTGCCACTTCTTCTTAACATCTTCTGCTTCTGTTATGTCCCTACCATTTCTGTCCTTTATTGAGCCCATCTTTGCATGAAATGTTCCTTTGGTATCTCTAATTTTCTTGAAGAGATAGGATATTAAGATAGGAGTTTCACTTCTAAAATCTTTATCAGTTGGTGTATTTTTTAAATTTTTAATAGTAATCAAAATATTACTCCTCTAACTACTACTTTTTATGAAAATGAAAGAAATAAGTACAGAACAGTAGACATTAAGTGAATTCACTTCATATTTAGTCAAGAAGAACACAATTTGTAGTCCTTATGGCTTTATATAATGATATTTTCAGTACTGGATGATTTGTGTAGAAGCAGTGTACTCCTGTTGGTGGTCTTTTAATTTTTCTTTCATTTAACCTTAATCAACCTTAATTAACCTTAATAGCTAATTTCTTTACATGTTTTCAGAGAAGAGTCAGTTGTGAAAAGCCAAGCTTTCTTTAGCAGAAAAGTTATTTTCCAGCAAGGAAAGAGATATCTCAATCAAAAAACACCCTAGAGGCAATAGAGATTTTTTTTTAAAAGTAATATTATTGCATAGTAAGCATGGACTGCATATGTTACTACCCTCAAGGTTAGCCACTGAGCCTTGAAAGTTTCAAATTTTGTATTCAGTATAAAGCAACAAAGTTTCCTAAACAAAATTAATTGCACAGATTCACAAAATACCTTAGAGGATTTAAATTCTAAGCTCCAGTTTCATTATAAATACTTATCTTGTTTGGGATAAAGTATAAAATCATATTGTATTTTGGCAAACTCTGCTATCTTTTTGCTCTAGGAACCTTCTAAGTAAGTGTAACACATGTTTAAGGATAATAGTAAAGCATTATTAAAGCATATTATCTCTAATGCATTAAAAATAAAATACAATTATAGATATATTTGTGCAAAAGGACACTGAACTAGACAATATCATACAAGGATTACATTATAATAATCAAGAGTTTTTAAAAGGTACTTTGTATATAAAATAACTATTTTTACCTACTATATACAAATAAGAAAGAAATACTCAAGAACACCAAATAACTTCAAGTGCAAACTCATATGCTAGTCACTGTGAGAGAGGCAAAATATAATGATAAAATATAATGGAATAATATATGTTCTTAAGAAAACTGCATATTTAATTGTAAAATCAAGGTTGTTGTTTATCTGCTCAGTCGTGTCTGACTCTTTTGTATCTCCATAAATTGTAAGCTACCAGGCTCATTTTTCCAGGGATTTCCTAGGCAAGAATTCTGGAGTGGGCTGTCATTTCCTTTTCCAGAAAATCTTCCTGATCCAAGGATCAAACCCATGTCTTCTGCATTGGCTGGCAGATTCTTTATCACTGAGCCACCAGGGAAGACCAAAATCAAGGTACAGAGGTAAAAATATGTTAAAAACAAATATTTAACAAATATGTAAAATAAGAAAGGTAAACTAAATGTACGAAAATATAAAATGTTACTTAGTGACTAAACAACAATAAGAACGTATAAGTGAAGTATAATGTTTATCATGAATTCAGTAAAATATTGAGCCGTCTTTGGAAACTGGAGTATTCTGGAAGGACTCCAAGGGACAGGAAACATTTTAGGGGCAAGAGTATAAGTATAATTAATATATGTAATATATTTATGTACTTATATAGTAATTATATATGCAATATTATTAATTTAAATATGTATATATTGTTCCACCAGAAATAATATCAACATTTTGATACAAATCACAGGCCTGGAAAATAATAATAAATATAAAACATTCCCTAATACACAGCTAGCACTATGTTAGTCGCTCAGTCTTGTCTGACTCTTTGCGACCCCATGGACTGTGGCCCATGAGCCTTCTCTGTCCATAGGATTCTCCAGGCAACAATACTGGAGTGGGTTTCCATTTCCCTCTCCAGGGGATCTTCCCCACTCAGGGATCTAACCTGGGTCTTCTGTATTGCAGGTAGATTCTTTGCTCTCTGAGCCACCAGGGAAGTTTGTTTGTAAATTCACAAATAGGAACAAAACTCAAATGAAAATTACAAAAAAATGTGTAGAGATTTACAGAAGCAGATGAAAGATCTCCAGCAACATTTGAAAGCATATACAATGTTACTAGTAGTTGACAAAACATTATTTAAAAAACAGTACAGTATTTAAAATTATAAAATTAGAAAAATTTTAAATTATAATAAAGCCAGTAAACTTAGTTTGATATAGGGTTGTCACAAACTTTCAATTTGTAAAAAAAAAAAAAAAATACAGTATCTATGAAGTGCAATAAAACTAGGTATATCTGTATATATAGTTATCATAGGGAAAAAGTATCTGCACTCCCATGTTCAATGAATATACTATTCACTATAGACAAGATATGGAAAGAACCCAAATGCCCATGGACATATATTTGAATAGAAAATTATGATATATATCCATAACAATATGAGCTTCCTTGGTGGCTCAGTAGTAAGAATCTGCCTACCAATGCTGGAGACAGGGGTTCAATCCCCAGATGGGGAATATCCCCTGGAGGAAAAAATGGCAACCACTCCAACATTCTTGCCTGGGAAATCCTAAGGATAGAGGACACTGGAGGGCTACAGTCCATGGGGTCACAAAAGAGTTGCATATGACTTTGCAACTAAACAACATCATCTATAGCAATAGAATATGATACAGCCTTTAAAAATAAGAAAATCTTGCCATTTTCAACAACATGGATGAAACTGGAGGATATTATGCTAAATGAAATAAGTCAGTCACAGAAGGGTAAATATTGCATAATTCCACTTATATGAAATACCTAAAATAGGCAGACTCAGAAACAGAGAATACAATAGTGATTGCCAGGTTGTGAGGAGTAGATTAAGCAGTTGTCATTTAATGGGCATAAATTTTCAGTTAAGCTAAATGAATAAATTTTGGACAGCTACTCTATAATGTGGTGACTATACAGCCCTTCCTCAACTTACATGAATTTACATCCAGATAAAGCTATTGTAAATTGAAAATGCTCAAGATATTTAATCTACAGAACATCATAGCTTAGTCTATTTTAAATACATCAGAACATTTACATTAGCCTACAAATGGGAAAATCATCTAACACAAAGTCTATTTGATAATAAAGTATTGGATAGCTCATGAAATTTATGGAATATTGCACTGAAAGTAAAACATAGAATGGTAGTATGGGTACAGGATGGGTACAGGTATGTTTCTTGTTTATCCTTGTGATCATATGACTGACTGGAGCTGCAGCTCACTACGGCTCCCCCAGAATCATGAGAGGGTATCTACTGTATATCACTAGCCTGGGAAAAGGTCAGATTCAAAACTGGAAGTGCGGTCTCTACTGGATGTCTGTCACTTTGAACAATGGAAAAATGAAAAGTCAAGCCATCATAAGTTGGGGACTGTAGTTATCAATACAGTGGTGCACACTTAAAAATCTAAGAGGTTAAGGATTTTTGCATCTATGTTCATCAGTGATATTGGCCTGTAGTTTTCTTTTTTTGTGGCATCTTTGTCTGGTTTTGGAATTAGGGTGATGGTGGCCTCATAGAATGGGTTTGGAAGTTTACCTTCTTCTGCAATTTCCTGGAAGAGTTTGAGTAAGATAGGTGTTAGCTCTTCTCTAAATTTTTGGTAGAATTCAGCTGTGAAGCCATCTGGTCCTGGGCTTTTGTTTGCTGGAAGATTTCTGATTACAGTTTCGATTTCCTTGCTTGTGATGGGTTTGTTAAGATCTTCTATTTCTTCCTGGTTCAGTTTTGGAAAGTTATACTTCTCTAAGAACTTGTCCATTTCTTCCAAGTTGTCCATTTTATTGGCATAGAGCTGCTGGTAGTAGTCTCTTATGATCCTTTGTATTTCAGTGATGTTAAGTGTAACAAAAACAAACAAAAAATACCAAAGTGACATATGAAACTCTGAGAGGTGTTGGATGTGTTTTCGTGATAGAGGTGACAGTATCATGAGTGTTACAAACTCACCAAATTGTATACGTTAAATATATACAGCTTTTACATCAATCATACTTTGTTAAAGAGAGAGACAGAACCCAGAATACATTTTACCATACAACAATAATTTCAAGTGAATTACAGTGGAAAGTGTATAATAGATGATTCAGAGATTTCCAGCTCTTCCCTATAAGACATAGTGACTTATAAGAGATAGGGTAATGAATTTCTAATTTCAGACTTGCCATTTAAACCCAAATTAAAAAAAATTTTCCACTGCAGCTTTTTAATCTTAATAGATGTATGTATATCAAAATTCTTGAGGCTTGAGTTTTAAACTAAGCAGAACATAACTTGTCATAAAATATGTAGATACTTTTAGATGATCCTTGATATTATTTTCATACCCTTGGACTGTATGACACTGAGGTTTGGTTTGAAACTGCTTAGTGCAGGGTTTTGAAAAGTAAGCACACTGTACATGATGCAACTCATGGCCACTTCTCAACCTATATGTTTTCTATCGATACTGAACCAAAATGAAGCGATATATAAATGTTCAGCCATTTAATTCAACACTATCGTCTATATTAAATATGCTCATGAGATTTGCATCCAGTACTACCCATCAGGCTGCTAGTTAACTTTCCATAACCTAGACAACCGCATGTGGTATACTTTAACAAGTGCAGAGAACTAACATCTCAAATTGGCAAGAGGTATCTGTAAGGCATTTCCAGGATGGCACTAACATATGGCATGATGTGAGAAATATCACCTATCTTCAATACCTTCTCTCTGTCTCAACATATGTATCTAAGAATTTAGCAAGGGTATTTTCATACTCAATGGCAAATGTTTTTAAAACCTTATTTCCTATAAATTTGATTGTTTTGGCCCAAGCCTGGTCAAAATTTAGAAAGCAGTCTTTAATTACAAAGTTTCTCTCGGCATCCTATTCAGTATCACAAACTGTCTCAGCCACTCTTGATTGCAACTGTAATTGCTGAGTTAGACACCGACAACTTTTTTACTGCCAGTTTCTACTGAAGACTCCTGTATCTTCTTAATGCACATTTGGTTGTCCTAGAAGTTGCTATGTCATGATTACCTCTTGATAAACAGTGATAAGAGATAGGAATGTGACAAATGTGCCATTACGGCAGAGGTATAAGTGCTAACATTTTACAAATAATATCTTTATTAGGATTGGAAAATCCTAGCTATTTATGGAATAGGGAAGAAGATAATCTTCATCGATGGGGTGGGCACTTAGTAGAGAACTGGAAACAATAGTGCAAAAAAATTTGCAGTCATAGTCTTTTACTCTTCCAGTCCTCAATTATAATATTTAAAATAAAAAATAGGTAATCATATAAAAGCATACAAAAATAAGTATATTCAGAGTACAAAGAGATCACATGGAATCTAAAAATGTTACATAGAACATATGATTCTATTAGCTGTTATAAGGAGAGTGCAATTTATGTTATGTTACAATGACAGTAGAAACTAATAAAAAGTTTAGATAACAAATAAGATCATAAATTTTAAATATCCTGAGCTATTCAGAAAAAGATACTAAGTCAGAGTACCATTTCAATAATGATATAATTCCCAACACCAGAAAAAAAGAATGTGCGTACAGACTGTTAAGTCCTTTTCATAACTCATTAATTTGTTTAACATTCACAAATTAGATATCCCATTTATTTTCCATGCCCCCTGATCATCTAAGCAGATGCAGTTATCATTGTATTCAGCTATGTTCCTCTTAGTGAGGATGTTGACAAGAGAAATGAGATCTAAACACTCTCTCTTAAAGTGAATCCAATTGACAAATAGATTGAATAATACTTTAAATGGCTAGAATACCCTTACCAAACATACTGTGAAGATTAAGTATGAGACTTAGAATTGAATGTATTGGCTGTTTGTGGAGATAACTCCTTAACATAAACCTAGAGACTCAATGAAAAGCTCTAATAAAAATGTACCAGGGACACTATATTTTAAATTTCATATAAGCATTTTGCCTCATACAAAGTGTCCAAAGTGAAAAGTTTTTTGAAAGTATAGATTTAAGACATGTCACTAGAATTCAAAGTAGGTAGGGCTAAGCAACAATCAATGGTTGTAATATTTCAGGAAATAGGCTAGGGTTGAGGAATATTTTGAGTGACAAAAAAAATAACCATGAATATAAATTGTGACACCATTCCAAAAGCATAAGATTGAATAGGGAAAAATATAGTAAGTGTAAGAGTGAGCCAGAGAAGATAAAGGAAAAAAAAAAAAAAGCCAAACAGGATGGCTATTGGATTTCTCCTAACCCTGTCTATTTTACAAGACAATTTGATGGTAATAAAGATAAGTTGAACAAACTTTTCTTAGCTTAGCAACTAACTAGAAGCAGAAGAAAATATTTTATTGTTATCCTCATGTTTCCCTTTACAGCAATCTATTTTGAAAATGTTTTATATGATCTTAACCAGGAAATACTGAAGAAAATATCTGATGTTTTTCACCAGCCTGTATTTCTTATTACATGTGAAATAAAGTCAGCATATTAGAGAGATAAATTTCAAAATATTCATTGTCATAAATATGTATACAACCAGGTAATAGGATAGAAAACACTGTAATGTACATGTTTTCAGATGTTATAAATTAGAGGTTTCATTTATAATTCCCTGAAATCACCCAACATTTAACATTGGAATGCATTTAACACTGATGGCATCACTATCCCATTTTGGCAGTTTGATCAGCTTTGTCACTTAGACATCTAGTAGTTTTAATATTGATTCATGCATTAATCAGAGCCATTTTATTTCAAAATTGGCATACGAAAACTGTTATGAGTTAATGCGATGACATGTGCTACCAAAGACTAAATTAACATTTTACTGCTGTTAACCACAGGCAATGTCTCAGTTAAAAAAAGAAAAACAACTGCCAAAACCTCACAATCCAACATGTTTAAGTCTCAGGATGTCTGATCAGACTTCCCAGGAGGCACTAGTAGTAAAGAACCCTCCAGCCAATGCAGGAGACATGATAGACACCAGTTCAATCCCTGGGTCAGGAAGATACTCTGGAGAAGGGCATGGCAACCCACTCCAGTATTTCTGCCTGGAGAATTCCATGGACAGAGGAACCTAGAAGGCTGCAGTCCATGGGGTCTCAAAGAGTCAGACACAGCTGGAGCAACTTAGCACATATGCAAAGGCTATATCTACTGATGAAAAGGAGGAAGTATATCTTTCTTTCCTGCTGTCGAAATGAAAGGCAGGTTTTGAATGTCTAATCAAAGTTTTGATATTCCATCGATCTAACTATGTGTTTACTAGTAATTTATGAATACCTAACAAAACCATTTAACATCCTTAATAAAAATTTATATAATTAGTGAAGTCATAAATTTAAAGATAAGCAAATATAAATGCTTATTAATATTTCTAATCATCTTCTAGTATTACTGATTACTTTATGCAATAGGGAAAGTTCATTTCAAATACCTTCTAATTTCATACCCGAAAGATGATAACTAGCTGGAAAGAAAAATAAAACTTTGTTTCTGTGAGCATAATTTGTAAACTTTTTACTTTAGCAACTCACCTAAGGCAATAGTTATGCATTAGTGTTCATCCATGAGAAATTCTGGCTCCTAACCCTTGGGAGTTTACACAGCAAATGTCACATCTTCCATGTGTAGATAAATTCATAAATCAATGTGTACAGCTCATATTGCCTGAATCTTTATAGCAAATTTTAATCAGTTAAACACACACAAATTTTGCCACATTTCATCCACTGCTATGATGAGATCAGAATACAGCAGATGTAGCTGCATGACAAAGATATATTGCAATTAATGTCAAGCAGATTCTGGGTAAAATATCTTAGTAAAATGTAACTAATGTTTACTTTCAGTGATTCAATCATGTCTTCACACTATAAAACAGAGTGAGAAGATAATCTTGCCTTTCATATGAGAACAATTTCAAATATAATAAACAGATATTTTGGCAAGTTTCCCACAAAGTTAAGTTGTATTTGGTACCTGAGAGAGGACACACATACAGTCTGTAAGAATGGAAGAAGAGGATAGAAGAAAGGAGAAACACTAGAGTGTACCTCATCTTGTCTTGCGACTTTAAGAATATGTATCTGGTTATATTCTTTGAGTAAAGAAATAGTTGAGAAAATATTCTAAACTGGTCAAGGTAATGGATAAAATGAAATGAAAATTTGTTCTCATGGGAGTTTAGGAGAGAGATACAAGGATGGACATATCAGAAAGGCCACAGAGTGTAAAGACAATCTGTGTTCATAGAAGGAGCCAGCACTGAGCCCTGCATGACACTCTTCACTGTGAGAGGGGAGCAAAACACTACTCGGAGGCAAGGTGATGTTGGCAGGCTGATTATACAAAATGGTGCTGACAGCCGGAGTCGAGGCTGTAATCAAGGAAATATACAATTGGAACATGAATATGCTTTGCTTCAGTGCATATACTGACTAACATCACCATTTGTGGATCTAGAGAATGCCTGAGTCTTCACCACACGATACTGTTGCTGACTAAATGACATATTTTATATGAAGGAAATACATCTATGAGTTGATACTCAAAGTATTCAACTGTCTTACCAAGTGCCCTTTATTTTAAAGCCTACAGCTTGATAGACTGATGAGAAAGACTGGTAGAAGCTCAACTGCAGAACATGCTAGAAGGAAAAATGTAAGAAGGCTGTAGCACTGTTCTATCAGTTCAGTTCAGTTGCTCAATTGTGTCCAACTCTTTGCAACCCCATGAACCACAGCACACCAGGCCTCCCTGTCCATCACGAACTCCCAGAGTCCATCCAAACCCATGTCCATCAAGTCGGTGATGCCATCCAACCATCTCATCCTCTGTCGTACCCCTCTGCTGCCCTCAATCTTTCCCAGCATCAGGGTCTTTTCAAATGAGTCAGCGCTTCACATCAGGAGGCCAAAGTATTGCAGTTTCAGCTTCAACATCAGTCCTTCCAGTGAAGGACTGATCTCCTTTAGGATGGACTGGTTGGATCTCCTTGCAGTCCAAGGGACTCTCAAGCCTTCTCCAACACAACAGTTCAAAAATATCAATTCTTCGATGCTCAGCTTTCTTTATAGTCCAACTCTCAACTCACATCCTTATATGACCATTGGAAAAACCATAGCCTTGAACTAGACAGACCTTTGTTGGCAAAGTAATGTCTCTGCTTTTTAATGTGCTGTCTATGTTGGTCATAACTTTCCTTCCAAGGAGTAAGTATCTTTTAATTTCATGGCTGCAATCACCATCTGCAGTGATTTTGGAGTCCAGAAAAATAGCCAGCCACTGTTTCCCCATCTATTTGCCATGAAGTGATGGGATCGTATGCCATGATCTTAGTTTTCTTAATGTTGAGCTTTAAACCAACCTTTTCACTCTCCTCTCTCACTTTCATCAAGAGGCTCTTTAGTTCTTCTTCATGTGCTATAGGATACATTTTATGCCTTAAATCAGTGGTCAACATATGAGGCCATTTCCCACATAGCCAGATTGCACAAGTCCAGGGATTAAATGTTAGAAGTATGAATAAACTTTTCACAATAATAAATAATAATAATACATGCAAGGATTTTTTTTCTCACAGTCATTAGATACTTAAGATGCAAATGTTTCTATCAGGACAATAAGCTGCAGGACAAGAGCTGGTTCCAATAAATGGAAAATTGAGTGAGCCACTTGACAATTTTTCAGATTGTCATCACACTGACCAAAGAGAAGGAGTGAGTGATTCCAACTACCAGTCCTGATATAAAATGAGGGCAAGAAGGAACAATGTCAAGAACCAGAATACTGATTACATTGCCACTTAGTATTCCCATGCCTAATAATGCTATCGGTGGAAAACTAGAAACTAGAAACACACGACTACTCAGGGCTTCCGTTTTCCTATATTGAGGGCTTAGATTTCTTCAACCAAACAAAGGACTAGAGTGGTTACTAAGGGGGACATGTGTACACAGTACACTAATTTGTGTACTGTACTGTTTGTGTATTCTACATTTGTACCTCTAGAGCTAGTCTTCATCCTCTCTGCCCTTCTCTGTGCACAGGACAGCCTGACTTCTAGGACTTCCATTTGAGTTCAATTAATGGGAGACTCTGGTGAGAGAGAGGTCGGGTATTCATCCTCTGCTTCCTGCCTTTCATTATATGTTCTGATCTTTGCTGCATTCTCCTCCCCAAGCCATAGCTTCTGAGTCCCACTCCCAAGAAAACAGCCTTCACTGGGTTGCACAGTGATTATTTGCATGGTGAATATTCCCCACGGCTTCTGGGTTCCGGAAGCATCACCATCTTTCTATTTTTTTTGCTAACACTGCTATAAATTATGTTTGTTAAAGTCTCTTTGGATATTACTTTGAATGTTTCATCTGTTCAAGTTTTTTACTAATATGTCATCACATTAAATGAACTTACTCTCAATTTTGATGTAAACCAAAAACTGCTCTAAAAAATAAGTGCTCTTACAAAAGGATGGTTATAACATTTTTACGTGGAGTGATGAGGTTGAACAGGGATTATGTATTTTGTGAACAAGGACAATATCTAGTTCATAGTAAACTAGCATTTGTAATTGTTAATTCCTTTCCACAATCTTTTATCCCAAATAGGATGAAGAGGCATTGACTAAAGACCAGTTCTCATTTTTGGTTTACTAACTTTAAATTCAGTGCATAATGAAATGTATATATGATGAACATTAATGTTCATATATTCTAAAAAATGAGTGCAAATTATATTACAATTAGCATGGTATAAAATAGATTAATGGGGAAAATAAATAATAAAGCCTTCCTTTAATTTCACTATCCAAAAAAAAAAAAAAAAGACAGTGTCAAGAGAATGAGAAGACAAGTTACAGACTTTTAGAAAATATTTGTAAAGGACACATCTGATGAAGGACTGATATTCAAAACATATAAAGACCTCGTAAAACTCAATGATAAAAAAGCAACTCAATTTAAAAGTAGGCCAAAGACTTTAACAGACACCTCAGCAAAGATTATACACATGTCCTGGAAACCAACACAACACTATATAGCAATTTTTCACCAATTAAAAATAAATTTAAAAAAAGAAGATACACAGATGGCAACTCAGGCATATGAAAAGCTACTTCACATCAGATGTCATCAGAGAACTGCAAATTGAAACAATGAGATGCTAGTACATACCAATTAAAGTGCCTGGGACACTGACAGCACCAAATGCAGACAAGGATGTAAAACCTCAGACACTCTCATCTGCTGCTGGTGAGAATGCAAAATAATAGTCACTTTGGAAGATATTCTGAAGGTTTCTTATAAAGTCGAACACACTTTTACCATATCTAGCAGTCACACTCCTTGGTATATACCCAAAGTTCAGTTCAGTTCAGTTGCTCAGTCGTGTCCAACTCTTTGCAACCCCATGGACTGCAGCACACCAGGTCTCCCTGTCCATCACCAACTCCCAGAGTTTACTCAAACTCATACCCATCGAGTTGGTGATATCCAACCATCTTATCCTCTGCCTTCCCCTTCTCCTCCTGCCTTCAATCTTTCCCAGCATCAGGGTCTTTTCCAACAAGTCAGTTCTTCGCATCAGGTGGCCAAAGTATTGGAGTGTCAGCTTCAGCATCAGTCCTTCCAATGAATATTCACGACTGATTTCCTTTAGGATGGACTGTTTGGATCTCATTGAAGTCCAAGTGCCTCTCACGAGTCTTCTCCAACACAACAGTTCAAAAGCATCAAATCTTTGGTGCTGAACTTTCTTTATATCCAACTCTCACATCTCACATGACTACTGGAAAAACCATAGCTCTGACTAGACGGACCTTTGTTGACAAAGTAATGTCTCTGCTTTTTAATATGCTGTCTAGGTTGGTCATAACTTTTCTTTCAAGCAGCAAACATCTTTTATTTTCGTGGCTACAGTCACTATCTGCAGTGATTTTGAGGGCCCCCCCCCAAATAAAATCTGTCACTACTTCTGTTGTTTCCCCATATATTTTCCATGAAGTGATAGGACCAGATGCCATGATCTTAGTTTTCTGAATGTTGAGTTTTAAGCCAACTTTTCACTCTGCTCTTTTACTTTCATCAAGAGGCTCTTTAGTTCTTCTTTGCTTTCTGCCATAAGGGTGGCGTCATCTGCATATCTGAGGTTATTGATATTTCTTCCAGCAATGTTGATTACAGCTTGTGCTTCATCCAGCCCAGAGTTTCTCATGATATACTCTGCATATAAGTTAAATAAGCAGGGTGACAACCCAAAGTAGCTGACATCTTAAGTCCAAACAAAATGTTGCACAGAGATGTTTATAGCAGATCTATCCATGGATGTGCTAAGCCATTTCAGTCATGTCTGACTCTTCATGACCCCATGGACTGTAACTTACCAGGCTCCTCCATCCGCAGGATTTACTAGGCAAGAGTACTGGAGTGGGTTGCCATTTCCTATTCCAGGGATCTTCCCGACCCAGGGATCGAACCCATGTCTCTTGTGTATCTGCTTTGGCAAGAGGGTTCTTTACCACTAGTACTAATTGCTAATAAATAATTGTTAAATTAATAAATGTATTGAGCATTGAAAAATGTGAATGGCTAATATTAAGTATTGTGGTGATCACTAAAACTTACAAATGAAAGGTCTTTTCTTTGATCTTTAATTACAAAGAAAGTACAAGTTAAGTATTATTAAAATAACCTGAGATGTTAAAGAATCACTGAATTATTTCTGGTTAATTCTAAGGCAATTGGATCTTAAATTTTGAAAAAATTAGATAAAAATTAATTTATACATCAGCTTTCTATGTTTTCTTTATCCTATATTTCATTGGATAGTTCAAAGCAAATAATGAATAACATAGATGTTCAAGTTTTAAAGTCCTTCCAAATGCCAAATAAAAGAAGTAAATATAAGCTTAGTTTTATTTCTCTACCTTTAATTGCAGAATAAAAGATTATTAATGCTATTTTTAAGCAAAATGGTTAGAGAAATGTTCTCGTCATTATTACTGTTATTACTATTAATACACTGGGCTTCCCAGGTGACTCTAGTGGTAAAGAACCCTCCTGTAAATTCAGGAAACATAAGAGATGTAGATTTGATCCCTGGGTTGGGAAGATCCCCTGGAGGAGGGCATAGCAACCCACTCCAGTATTCTTGCCCAGAGAATCCCATGAACAAAGAAGCCTGGTGAGTTACAGTCCATAGGGTAGTAAAGAGTCAGACGAGACTGAATCAACTTAGCATGCATGCACACACTATTAATATATTAATAATAATTTCATATCTTAGGTATATCCCCAGCAATTTACAGGAAACAAAGGTAGGAATGGCACTTATCTGTTATGACCAGAAACAAGAAATAACAAGAGAAATAGAAGTTGTTTATTCTCTTTATCTGAATAAAAAATGCCTCCACATAGTCAGATCAATAGTCATGTGGGGTCCCACTTACTTTTCTGTTCTGCCATCTTTGTCTTACTATATTTATAGACCCTCTCTGTATCACACAGCTATGGAAGTTCTAGTCACCATGCATGCAGATAATACAAGAAAGGTTAAAAAAATATGTTCACAAACTTTCTGCCTCAATGTCCCAATTTGAGGAGCTAAGCCTCACCAAATAATTTCTAGTTGCATCATTAGCCAGAACTTTTTCACATGGGCACAGAGAGCTACAAGAAAAACAAGGATATGGAAACTTTAACTGAGTTTCTGTTGTTGTTAATTTGCTTATAAGAAAAAAAAAGAATGAAATTGAGACTACAATTAGAAATCTCAGCTACAATATTAATTTCAATATTAGAATATTAATTCTAATAATTTCCAGGGTTTAGCAACTGAAACAAGTCCAGGACACTCTCTAACACTGAGATAAGCATTTTCTGTATACTAAATTATCATTAGGTCCATTGAAGACATATTTAGAAAGACTATTCATAATATACATTCTTCCTAACCTTACTTGTACCGATTTTAAACAATTCTATTTCATCATGGGGGGAATGAAAAACAATCCCTAATACTAAAAATCAGGCTACTCATGAATAAGTTCAATAAGAAATCAAATGTTTTATTCAGATAATTTCAGCCATAACCCAGTTCAAAGCATCCTTTTGAATATTTACTTCTCTTTTAAAATAAACCTGAATTAACTGAGAAAGATAAAATACAAGTTGTCAGCATCTTCCAACATTCCAGATTATCTATTCGGACAATGAAAGTGAAAGTGAAGTCACTCAGTCCTGTCTGACTCTTTGTGACCCCATGGACTATAGCCCACCAGGCTCCTCCATCCATGGGATTTACCAGGTTAGAATACTGGAGTGGATTGCCATTTCCTTCTCCAGGGGATCTTCCTGACCCAGGGATCGAACCCAGGTCTCCTGCATTGTGGGCAGATGCTTTACCGTCTGAACCACCAGGGAAGTCCATTCAGACAATATTGATTATCTACTACATCAGGCAATACTGACTGCTTGCATTACAATCATTCCTCTTCCCTTCTAATGGAATCTCCATTATATTTGGCTTTAGAATCCATAAAGATCAAAAGAGAATGGTCACTTCCAGACCTTACGGATGAACCTTGATTAGACTAAGCCAATCATGTTATGTTGATCTTAATCTATTTGCTGTAATTATGTTAAGATTGGACAGGTGACATAATTCTGATTAATATGCTGTTAGTAAGCAGTCTTGTTAAGATTTAATAATCCTTAAAAATGGATGGAAATAACTGCCACACTTTTCCTTTCTGGTTTTCTCTCTCCTCCCCTCAAGGGTAAATGCTTGGAACTTCTTGAAGCTACCTTGTGATCATGAAGGGACAAGTTTGAGAACAATCCCTGACAGAACAAAGATGATAAAGTAGAAAGATAGGAAAAACCTGGAACCCTGATAACATTGTTGGGTCACTGAAATAAATAGTCCTAGAAGTGCTTTATGTCTGGACTTATTACTTAGAATAGATAATTCCTTTAAAAAAAATAAAGATTAATCCACTAATTATTGGGATTTCTGTTAGAAAAGAGCTAAAAATGTCCAAGCTGATTAGTTCAGTGCAGTTCAGTCACTCAGTTGTGTCCAACTGTTTGTGACCCCATGAACTGCAGCACACCAGACCTCCCTGTCCATCACCAACTCCCGGAGTTTACTGAAACTCATGTCCATTGAGTTAGTGATGCCATCCAACCATCACATCCTCTGTCTTCCCCTTCTCCTCCCACCTTCAATCTTTCCCAGCATCAGGGTCTTTTTTAATGAGTCAGTTCTTTGCATCAGGTGGCCAAAGTATTGGAGTTTCAGCTTCAACATCAGTCCTTCCAATGAATATTCAGGACTGATTTCCTTTAGGATGGACAGGTTGGATCTCCTTGCAGTACAAGGGACTCTCAAGAGTCTTCTCCAACACCATGGTTCAAAAGCATCAATTCTTTGGTGCTCAGCTTTCTTTAAAGTCCAACTCTCACATCCATACATGACTACTGGAAAGACCATAACCTTGACTAGATGGACCTTTGTTGGCAAAGTAATGTCTCTGCTCTTTAATAAGCTGTCTAGGTTGGTCATAACTTTTCTTCCATGCAGCAAGTGTCTTTTAATTTCATGGCTGCAGTCACCATTTGCAGTGATTTTGGAGCCCCCCAAAACAAAGTCTTTCACTGTTTCCACTGTTTCCAAGCTGATAAAGGTGTCTTATTCACAGGACACTGGGCTTCAGTTTCAAGTATCTTACCCTCCAGGACTAATTTATCCAGACAATGATTTGGTATTCAGAAAAAAAAAAAAAAAAAACGTGTATCATCTTTTTTCTTTCAAAGTAACTATACTCATTTCTGGATGCTTAATGAGGAAGAGCCATACTTTTTTCTCCTTAAAGTCTGTGTCTGTTTTATTGTCTCAACCTTATTAAACACAGAAATCATAGCATAAATTTTTCTGGAAATTAAATAGAAAGCTCTCTGAATCTTCTAGCAAATTAGTTGGAGAGTATAGCACAGATAATTATCTATAGAAGAATTGTGTCTCTCATCAACATTAAAGATATGAAGTAAATATATTATGAGTTTATTATGATTTTTCATGACAGTCTCATTTAATAGTCTGAAAAATTCTGCAAGAGCCTATTTTAACTGATTCTAATTTTGAAATTAAGATTTTTAAATTAAATATTTAATTGTTAAAAAATGACTGGGTTTTCCTGAGTTTCTTGCTAGCAATATAGTTTTGGGTCACATTAGACAGTTTTAATGATGTGGCATAGCTGAGAAAAATCAAATTAATTTCATTATGTTCCAAGTTTCAATTTAGCAAAGATTCATCACTTTACAGTTCATTAAACAAATTATATTTTTACAAAATATATAAACAAATACATCAATAATCTGAAATGCGCAACTAATGAGGTCAGATATATGAATCACAAAATTATCATTTTATGCAAATATTACACAATCTTATATAGTTCCTTAAGATTACCTATATGACACCTCTCAAGTTTTTGTTGTCATGGTAAAGGTCAATCACATCTAGACGAAGAAAACGTTTTGTGCTTTGATTCATAATGTGCAGGATTTATCTAAGTGACACTTTAGAAATGCTTTATGAATAGATCTTTAATAATTCCTTACAGTTTAATAAATGTTCTTTTTCTTGTTGTTAGTGGAATTTACTCATGAAAATTAAGCACTGATTAATGAGCTTTCTTTTATTAAAGATTGCCAAAAATTCCTCCATACAAGCATTTCTCAAAGAGTTATTAAATCGTCAGATAATCATTATTTAATTGACCACAAGCCCAATGATAACAGAATGCTCATGATTACTCAAATTCCTAGCAACTTAGCTTTGCAAAACTTTTCCTTTTCCTAGTTTCCTTTTATTAGTCAAACAAACTTAGCCTGCTATAACATGTACAGCCCAAAGATTCAGTTACTTAGGAAAAAAGTTCACCTCTTTTTTACATAAGTGTCCATTGCAGGTTGCTTGTACAGGGATGTGTGAGTGTGTAAGAGTGTGTGTGTGTGTGTGTGTGTGTGTGTGTATTGGCTCTGTAATCATTCAGAGGCCCAGGTCCCACTGAGCTTATAATATGTGGTGTGAAAGTTTTCTGAGCATGATCCAGCCTGAAGAAGAGAAGAGTAAGGATAAATAGAAAAAGAATAAGGAAGATACATCTTCTCTCTACTGTTCCAAAATAAGTGTTCCAAGTCACTTTGCTTAAATTTGTTTGGAGAGAACTATTCATTTAGCACCATCTAATTGCAAAAGCAGTGGCCACAGGACTGGAAAAGGTCAGTTTTCATTCCAATCCCAAAGAAAGGCATTGCCAAAAGATTTTTAAACAACTGCACAATTGCACTCATCTCACATGCTACTGAAGTAATGCTCAAAATTCTTAAAGCCAGGTTTCAACAGTACGTGAACCGAGAACTTCCAGATGTTGAAGCTGGATTTAGAAAAGCCAGATGAACCAAAGATCAAATTGCCAACATCCACTGGATCATAGGAAAAGCAAGAGAGTTCCAGAAAAACATTTACTTCTGCCTCATTGACTATGCTACAGCCTTTTACTGCATAGATCAAACAAACTGTGGAAAATTCTGAAAGAGATGGGAGTACCAGACCACCTTACCTGCCTCCTAAGAAATTGCTATGCGGGTAAAGAACAGTTAGAACCGCACATGGAAGACTGGAGTGGTTAAAAATTGGGAAAGGAGAATGGCAAGGATGCATATCATCACCCTGCTTATTTAACTTACATGCAGAGTACATCATGCAAAATGCCAGGCTCGATGAAGCACAAGTTGGAATCAAGATTGCTGGGAAAAATAACAATTACCTCATATATGCAGATGACACCACTCTTATGGCAGAAAGTGAAGAGGAACTAAAGAAAGTCTTGATAAAGTTGAAAGAAACAAGTGAAAAAGCTGGCTTAAAATTCAATATTCAAAAAATGAAGATCATGGCATCTGGTCCCATCACTTCATGGCAAATAGATGATGAAACAATGGAAACAGTGACAGACTTTATTTTCTTGGGCTCCAAAATCATTGTAGATGGTGACTGTGGGCATGAAATTAAAAGAAACTTGCTGCTTGGAAGAAAAGCTATGACCAATCTAGACAGCATATTAAAAAGCAGAAACATCACTTCGGCGACAAAGGTCCATCTAGTCAAAGCTGTGGTTTTTCCAATAGTCTTTTTCTTTTTTTCATTTATTTTTATTAGTTGGAGGCTAATTACTTTACAATATTGTAGTGGTTTTTGTCATACATTGACATGAATCAGCCATGGATTTACATGTATTCCCCATCCCGATCCCCCCTCCCACCTCTCTCTCTACCCGATCCCTCTGGATCTTCCCAGTGCACAAGGCCTGGTATAGATGAAACAGTTGGACCATAAAGAAGGTTGAGCACCGAAGAATTAATGCTTTTGAACTGTGGTGTTGGACAAGACTCTTGAGAGTCCCTTAGACTGCAAGGAGATCCAACCAGTCTATCCTAAAGGAGATCAGTCCTGAATATTCATTGGGGGACTGATGCTGAAGCTTCAATACTTTGGCCACCTGATGAAGAGCTGACTCATTAGAAAAGACCCTGATCCTGGGAAAGACTGAAGGTGGGAGGAGAAGGGGAGAACCAAGGATGAGATGGCTGTATTGCATCACCAACTCAATGGACATGAGTTTGAGCAACTCCAGGAGATGGTGAGGGACAGGAAAGCCTGGTGTGCCGCAGTCCATGGGGTCGCAAAGAGTCAGACATGACTAAGTGACTGAATAACAAAGATGCAAAAGAACTAGAACAGATAGTTTAGCTTTGTGCTGTAAAGAAAAGGAAATGGGTTTGGTGATAATCCTGCCAGTTTTGCCATATCTGTCATCTAAACACTATAGTAATGATACACTTCATGTTTGTCAAGTGGTATTTTGCACATCACAGATAATCTATTAATGTTAGTTTCCATCTCTTTCACAGTCAAAGTTAATGTGTTCCAAATAGCCTTTATTATTTTATTAATATTGTCTATATTCTGGATGAGGGCATGGCAAGCCTCTCCAATATTCTTGCCTGGAGCTTCTCTTGGACAAGGAGACTGGAAGGCTGCATTTCATAGGGTTGGATGGAGTCAGACACGGCTAAAGCAACTTAGCACACACACATCTTCTGTATTATAGTAAATTAAAATCCATGTAAAGCAATTTTTAAGGAAAGAAATTAGCAATGACTTGCATTTATTGGAACATTTAGTCCTAATAAAATATGAAATTATATAGCTTAATAAAAATTGTTTGAATAAATCCTTATCTTCAGTTCAGTTCAATTCAGTCACTCAGTCATGTCCAACTCTTTACGACCCATAGACTGCAGCATGCCAGGCCTCCCTGACCATCACCAACTCCTGGAGTTTACTCAAACCCATGTCCATTGAGTCAGTGATGCCATCCAACCATCTCATCCTCTGTCCTCCTCTTCTTCTCTTGCCTTCAGTCTTTCCCAGAATCAGGGTCTTTTCCAATGAGTCAGTTCTTCATATCAGGTGGCCAAAGTATTGGAGTTTCAGCTTCAACATCAGTCCTTCCAATGAACACCCAGGACTGATCTCCTTTAGGATGGATTGGTTGGATCTCCTTACAGTCCAAGGTACTCTCAAGAGTCTTCTCCAACACAACAGCTCAAAAGCATCAATTCTTTGGTGCGCAGCTTTCTTTATAGTCCAACTCTCAAATCCATACACGACCACTGGAAAAACTATAGCTTTGACTAGATGGACCTTTGTTGGCAAAGTAATGCCTCTGTTTTTTAATATGCTGTCTAGGTTGGTCATAAATTTTCTTCCAAGGAACAAGCATCTTTTAATTTCATGGCTGCAGTTACCATCTATAGTCTGACACTGCTTCCACTGTTTCCCCATCTATTTGCCATGAAGTGATGGGACCAGATGCCATGATCTTAGTTTTCTGAATGCTGAGTTTTAAGCCAACTTTTCACTCTCCTCTTTCACTTTTTTAAAGACGCTCTTTAGTTCTTCTTCACTTTCTGCCATAAGGGTGGTGTCAGCTGCACATTTGAGGTTATTGACATTTCTCCCAGCAATCTTAGCTTTAAAGGGCATCATATTTATAAGTTACATACATTATGTATATAAAATCATGTTCATCTAACCCCCTTATTATTAGCCTACAGAGGAAAATTATGCTCAGTTAATATGATAAATTGTAATTTTCACTATTTTGTTACAAACTTTTTTCTTTCCACAGATTTTTTTTTAATAGTGGGTAATTTATGTTAACATCTAAGCTTAAACTGCAAAACTGAAAAAAGCACTCTAAATCATTTTAGTATATGAAACAATTTGAGAAATGATATCAAAAGCATTGTTACTCCAATTGCAGATCTCAAACTCCTCAGTACATCCTAGTGGGCCATAGCAAGCATGTTCATGTAACTAAAATAACACAATAGAATAGAATTGAAAATAGCAGAATGTGTCATACATATTATGAGTAAGAACTTTCAGTTAAATCTTTTATTTAGTGATACTTGTTTGGGCATGTGTATGTATAATGTATTTATTTCCTAATATCACTGCATTATTAAAAAAAGCACTTCAAAACTATTTCTATTCTGTAGAAATATATGTTTACATGTAAGATTCCAGATAACATCATTCAAATAGCAAGTAAATCCATTATTATAATTTTACTGTAAATTAACATTCTATCAAGTTTTAAAGAAATATCTCTATTGTATTATTGTATAACAATATAGGATGGAAAGAAAATCTTAATTTCCTTAGAGTTATATACTATTAATTAGCTTTGTGATCTTTAACAACTTATTTGACAATCTTGGCCTCAGTGAGGGAAAAGAGAACTGCTAATCCTAAATTTTCACTCAAAACTCATTTTATACGATGGTTTTTCTTTTACAATATATTAATTCCTTATGGAGCTGTTGAGCTTCAAAGGCCAGACAACCACCCAAGTTGGCCTTTCAAGGCTTTATCTTCCAATAATATCTGTACTTCCACCATTGGTTTTCTATTATACCACAACTAGGGCTGTTAATTCAGAAGACTAAAAGCTCAAAGAATTCAAAATAAATTCCTATATTTATTGGCTTCAAAACTTATAGCAAGAAAAGTTCATAAATATATGATAGCTTTGATATCCATGTCAGGATTATCATCATCATTTTTAAGTCAGATAGTATATTTTAAGAATTGTTAAGGGGAGGAGCCACGATGGCAGAGGAATAGGACGGGGGACCACTTTCTCCCCTACAAATTCATCAAATGAACATTTGAATGCTGAGCAAACTTCACAAAACAACTTCTGACCGTTAGCAGAAGACATCAGACGCCCAGAAAAGCAGCCCATTGTCTTCGAAAGGAGGTAGGACAACATATAAAAGATAAAAAGAGAGACAAAAGAGCTAAGGACGGAGACCCGTCCCGGGAAGGGAGTCATGATAGAGGATGTTTCCAAACACCAGGAAACCCTCGCACTGGCTGGTCTGGGGGAAGTTTTAAAATCTCGGAGGGCAACCTAACTGGGAGGAAAAATAAATAAAACCCACAGATTACATGCCTAAAAGCAACTCCCAGCAGAAAAGTATCCCAGATGCCTGCATCGCCACCAGCAAGTGGGGGCGGAACGGAGAGGAGCAGGCGGTATTGCTTAGGTAAGGACCGGGCTGAATGCCCTGAGGGCAATCAGAGGGAGCTAAGGTGAGATTGCAATTTAAACTGTGGGATCGCAAGAGAGAGAGAGAAAATTAACCGGCCTGAGCACACTGCCGGCCATTCGCAGAACAAAGGGACTGAGCAATCCCAGAAAGGGCTAGCCGGTGGTGGACCGGCCCATCCCCCGCCAGAGGCAGGAGGCAAGGGGGAGGGGAAAGGGGCAAACTCAGCCCCTACCACACTGCAAAAGGCCTCCAGTTTCTAACCAAAGACTTCCTGAGATTCTAGATGGTCGACATCCACAGGGAGAGGCGCGGCTAGAGGCCAGCTCCCATGAACAGACACAAGGCGCAAGCACCCGACTGGTGCGCTCGGAAACTTAGGCTGGGACTGCGGGGGGAGAAGGCGCACCGCACCCAGGGAGAGTGCGCCCGTCTCCTGGCTGCCTGAGCTGCTCTGGCCAGGGAAGGCACAAAACACAGGCGCAACCGAGTCTGTGCTTTTGTGGAGTACCCGAAAACTGGAACCGCACTCAACACAGGGCCCGCTCCATATAGAGCAGCCGGGAACCCGAGCAGTGCAGACGGGGAAAGCACACACTCGTAAGCGGGGGCAAACCCAGTGTGGCCGGAACACTGCGAGTGCTATCCACACGCACCAGTGACATCTGTCTGCAGCGCCCCTCCCTCCCCGCAGCACGACTGAACATGCGAACCTAAATGAGAGACTACCTCCGCCTGCCTGTGTCAGGGCAGAAATTAGACACTGAAGAGACTGGCAAACAGAAGCCAAATAAACAAAGGGAACTGCTTCAGAAGTGACAGGTGCAACAGATTAAAATCCCTGTAGGTAACACCAACTACACTGGAAGGGGCCTATAGATATCGAGACGTGTAAGCTGGAACAAGGAGCTATCTGAAACAACCGAACCCACACTGACCACAACAGCTCCAGAGATATTCCTAGATATATTTTTACCCTTTTTTCTTTTCTTTTTTTTTTTATTTTTTCTCTTTTATTTTCTTTAAAAAATTCCCTTTTACTCCATTACTCCTTAACTTTCATTTTCATATATTTTTACTATTTTTTTTGTTTTATTTTTTTCTCTTATTTTCTATTAAAGTCCTCTATTACTCCTCTATTACGCCTTAATTTTCATTTTCACTACACTATAACCTTACAAAAAAAAAGAAGCCCTATTTTTAAACTGAACTTCATATATATTTCTAAAATTTTTTGTGTTTTTGTTTTTAATATTGTATTTTTAAGAGTCTAACCTCTACTCTAGATTTTTAATATTTGTTTTTCAGTATTTGGTATCAATTTTGGACATTTAAGAATCCAATATTCAGTACCCATTTTTATTCAGGAGTGTGTTGATTACTTTCTCCACTTTTGACTCTCCGTTTTCTACCTCAGAACACCTCTATTTCCTCCCTTTCCCTTCTCTTCCCAATCCAATTCTGTGAATCTTTGTGTGTGTCTGGGCTACGGAGAACACTCTGGGAACAGACAACGGCGTAGATCTGTCTCTCTCCTCTTGAGTCCCCGTTTTTCTTCTCCTGCTCATCTCTATCTCCCTCCTCCCTCTCCTCTTCTTCATGTAACTCTGTGAACCTCTCTGGGTGTCCCTAATGGGGGAGAATCTTTTCACCATTAACCTAGAAGTCTTATTATCAGTGCTGTATGGTTGGACAAGTCTTGAGACTACTGGAAGAATAAAACTGAAATCCAGAGGCGGGAGACAAGCCCAAAACCTGAGAACATCAGAAAACTCCTGACTACACGGAACATTAAGTAATAAGAGACCATCCAAAAGCCTCCCTACCTACACTGAAACCAACCACCACCCAAGAGCCAATAAGTTCCAGAGCAAGACATACCACACAAATTCTCCAGCAATGCAGGAACATAGCCCAGAATGTCAACATACAGGCTGCCCAAGGTCACACCTAACACATAGACCCATCTCAAAACTCACTACTGGACAATCCATTGCACTCCAGAGAGAAGAAATCCAGTTCCATGCACCAGAACACTGATGCAAGCTTCCCTAACCAGGAAACCTTGACAAGCCAATTGTCCAACCCCACCCACTGGGTGAAACCTCCACAATAAAAAGGAACCAACAGACCACCAGAATACAGAAAGCTCATTCCAGACACAGCAATCTAAACAAGATAAAAAGGCAGAGAAATACCCAACAGGTAAAGGAACATGAAAAATGCCCAAGTCAAACAAAAGAAGAGGAGATAGGGAATCTACCTGAAAAAGAATTTAGAATAATGATAATTAAAATGATCCAAAATCTTGAAAACAAAATGCAGTTACAGATAAATAGCTGAGACAAAGACTGAGAAGATGCAAGAAATGTTTAATAAGGACCTAGAAGAAATAAAAGAGAGTCAATTAAAAATGAATAATGCAATAAATAAGATCAAAAACACTCTGGAGGGAACCAACAATAGAATAACAGAGACAGAAGATAGGTAAGTGAGGTAGAAGATAAAATGGTGGAAATAAGTGAAGCAGAGAGGAAAAAAGAAAAAAAGAATCAAAAAAAGGAGGACAACCTCAGGGACCTCTGGGACAATGTGAAACACCCCAACATTCGAATCATAGGAGTCCCAGAAGAAGACAAAAAGAAAGGCCATGAGAAGTTACTCGAGGAGATAATAGCTGAAAACTTCCCTAAAATGGGAAAGGAAATAGGTCCAAGAAACCCAGAGAGTCCCAAACAGGATAAATCCAAGGTGAAACACCCAAAGACACATATTAATCAAATTAACAAAGATCAAACACAAAGAACAAATATTAAAAGCAGCAAGGGAGAAACAACAAATAACACACAAAGGGATTCCCATAAGGATAACAGCTGATCTATCAATAGAAACCCTTCAGGCCAGGAGGGAATGGCAGGACCTACTTAAAGTAATGAAAGAGAATAACCTACAACCTAGATTACTCTACCCAGCAAGGATCTCATTCAGATATGAAGGAGAATTCAAAAGCTTTACAGACAAGCAAAAGCTGAGAGAATTCAGCACCACCAAACCAGCTCTCCAACAAATGCTAAAGGATCTTCTCTAGACAGGAAATGCAGAAAGGCTATATAAACGTGAACCCTAAACAACAAAGTAAATGGCAACAGGACCATACTTATCAATAATTACCTTAAATGTAAATGGGTTGAATGCCCCAACCAAAAGACAAAGACTGGCTGAATGGATACAAAAACAAGACCCCTAAATATGCTGTCTATGAGAGACCCACCTGAAAACAAGGGACACATACAGACTAAAAGTGAAGGGCTGGAAAAAGATATTTCACGCAAACAGAGACCAAAAGAAAGCAGGAGTCACAAAAGTCATATCAGATAAAATAGACTTTCAAATAAAGGCTGTGAAAAGAGACAAAGAAGGACATTACATAATGATCAAAGGATCAATCCAAGAAGAAGATATAACAATTATAAATATATATGCACCCAACATAGGAGCACTACAATATGTAAGGCAAACACTAATGAGTATGAGAGAGGAAATTAATAGTAACACAATAATAGTGGGAGACTTTAATACCCCACTCACAACTACGGATAGATCAACTAAACAGAAAATTAACAAGGAAACACAAACTTTAAATGACACAATGGACCAGCTAGACCTAATTGATATCTATAGGACATTTCACCCCAAAACAATCTACCTCAACTTTTTCTCAACTGCACATGGAACCTTCTCCAGAATAGATCACATCCTAGGCCATAAATCTAATCTTGGTAAATTCAAAAATATTGAAATCATTCCAGTCATCTTTTCTGACCACAATGCAGTAAGATTAGATCTCAATTACAGGAAAAAAATTGTTAAAAATTAAAACATATAGAGACTAAGAAACATGCTTCTGAATAACCAATAAATCATAGAAAAAATCAAAAAAGAAATCAAAATATGAATGAAAATGAAAACACAACAACCCAAAACCTATGGGACACTGTAAAAGCAGTGCTAAGGGGAAGATTCATAGCATTACAGGCTTACCTCAAGAAACAAGAAAAAAGTCAAATAAATAACCTAACTCTACACATAAAACAACTAGAAAAGGAAGAAATGAAGAACCCCAGGGTTAGTAGAAGGAAAGAAAATTTAAAAATTAGGGCAGAAATAAATGCAAAAGAAACTAAAGAGACCATAGCAAAAATCAACAAAGCTAAAAGCTGGTTTTTTGAAAAAATAAAAAAAATTGACAAACCATTAGCAAGACTCATTAAGAAACAAAGAGAGAAGAACCAAATCAACAAAATTATAAATGAAAATGGAGAGATCACAACAGACAACTCTGAAATACAAAGGATCATAAGAGACTAGTACCAGCAGCCTATGCCAATAAAATGGACAACTTGGAAGAAATGGACAAATTCTTAGAAAAGTAAAACTTTCCAAAACTGAACCAGGAAGAAATAGAAGATCTTAACAGAGCCATCACAAGCAAGGAAATTGAAACTGTAATTAGAAACCTTCCAGCAAACAAAAGCCCAGGACCAGATGGCTTCACAGCTGAATTCTACCAAAAATTTAGAGAAGAGCTAACACCTATCTTACTCAAACTCATCCAGAAAATTGCAGAAGAAGGTAAACTTCCAAACTCATTCTATGAGGCCACCATCACCCTAATTCCAAAACCAGACAAAGATGCCACAAAAAAAGAAGACTACAGCCCAATATCACTGATGACCATAGATGCAAAAATCCTTAACAAAATTCTAGCAAACAGAATCCAACAACATATTAAAAAAAATCATACATCATGACCAAGTGAGCCCTATCCCAGGAATGCAAGGATTCTTTAATACCTGCAAATCAATCAATGTAATACACCACATTAACAAACTGAAAGATAAAAACCATATGATTATCTCAATAGATGCAGAAAAAGCCTTTGACAAAATTCAACATCCCTTGATGATTAAAACTCTCCAGAAAGCAGGAATAGAAGGAACATACCTCAACATAATAAAAGCTATATATGACAAACCCACAGCAAGCATTACCCTCAATGGTGAAAAATTGAAAGCATTTCCCCTAAAATCAGAAACAAGACAAGGGTGCCCACTCTCACCACTACTATTCAACATAGTTCTGGAAGTTTGGGCCACAGTAATCAGAGCAGAAAAAGAAGTAAAAGGAATCCAGATAGGAAAAGAAGAAGTGAAACTCGCTGTTTGCAGATGACATGATCCTCTACATAGAAAACCCTAAAGACTCTACCAGAAAATTACTAGAGCTCATCAACGAATATAGTAAAGTTGCAGGATATAAAATTAACACATAGAAATCCCTTGCATATACACTAACAATGAGAAAACAGAAAGAGAAATTAAGGAAACAATACCATTCATCATTGCAACAAAAAAAATAAAATACTTAGGAGTATATCTACCTAAAGAAACAAAAGACCTATACATAGAAAACTATAAAACACTGATGGAAGAAAACAAAGGGGACACAAACAGATGGATAAATATACCATGTTCATGGATTGGAAGAATCAATATTGTCAAAATGACTATACTACCCAAAGCAATCTACAGATTCAATGCAATCCGTATCAAGCTACCAACGCTATTTCTCACGGAACTAGAACAAAAAAAAATTCACAATTTGTATGGAAATACAAAAAACCTCGAATAGCCAAAGTAATCTTGAGAAAGAATGGAACTGGAGGAATCAACTTGCCTGACTTCAGGCTCTATTACAAAGCCACAGTCATCAAGACAGAAATATAAATCAATGGAACAGAACAGAAAGCCCAGAGATAAATCCATGAACCTATGGACACCTTATCTTCGACAAAGGAGGCAAAGATATGCAATGGAAAAAAGACAACCTCTTTAACAAGTGGTGCTGGGAAAACTGGTCAACCACTTGTAAAAGAATGAAACTAGAACACTTTCTAACACCATACACAAAAATAAACTCAAAATGGATTGAAGATCTAAATGTAAGACCAGAAACTATAAAACTCCTAGAGGAGAACATAGGCAAAACACTCTCTGACATAAATCACAGCAGGATCCTCTATGACCCACCTCCCAGAATATTGGAAATAAAAGCAAAAATAAACAAATGGGACCTAATGAAACTTAAAAGCTTTTGCACAACAAAGGAAACTATAAGCAAGGTGAAAAGACAGCCCTCAGATTGGGAGAAAATAATAGCAAACGAAGTAACAGACAAAGGATTAATCTCACAAATATACAAACAACTCCTGCAGCTCAATTCCAGAAAAATAAATGATCCAATCAAACAATGGGACAAAGACCTAAACAGACATTTCTCCAAAGAAGACATACAGATGGCTAACAAACACATGAAAAGATGCTCAACATCACTCATTATCAGAGAAATGCAAATCAAAACCACAGTGAGGTACCATTACATGCCAGTCAGGATGGCTGCTATCCAAAAGTCTACAAGCAATAAATGCTGGAGAGGGTGTGGAGAAAAGGGAACCCTCTTACACTGTTGGTGGGAATGCAAACTAGTACAGCCACTATGGAGAACAGTGTGGAGATTCCTTAAAAAAGCTGGAAATAGAACTGCTATATGACCCAGCAATCCCACTTCTGGGCATACACACCGAGGAAACCAGATCTGAAAGAGACACGTGCACCCCAGTGTTCATTGTAGCACTGTTTATAATCACCAGGACATGGAAGCAACCTAGATGTCCATCAGCAGATGAATGGATAAGAAAGCCATGGTACATATATACCATGAAATATTACTCAGCCATTAAAAAGAATTCATTTGAATCAGTTCTAATGAGATGGATGAAACTGGAGCCCATTATACAGAGTGAAATAAGCCAGAAAGATAAAGTCCATTACAGTATACTAACGCATATATATGGAATTTAGAAAGATGGTAATGATAACCCTATATGCAAAACAGAAAGAGACACAGATGTACAGAACAGACTTTTGGACTCTGTGGGAGAAGGTGAGGGTGGGATGTTTCGAGAGAACAGCATCAAAACATGTGTATTATCTAGGGTGAAACAGATTACCAGCCCAGGTTGGATGCATGAAACAAGTGCTTGGGCCTGATGCAATGGGAAGACCCAGAGGGATCGGTAGAGAGGGAGGTGGGAGAGGGGATTGGGATGGGGAATACATGTAAATCCATGGCTGATTCATGTTAATGTATGACAAGAACCACTACAATATTGTAAAGTAATTAGCCTCCAATTAATAAAAATAAATGGAAGAAAAAAAAGAATTGTTAGAATCATGAAAAGATTGACAAGTTGAATACAGAGACTGTAGATTTATATCTACTCTTTTAACAGGTTTTTTCTCTTTGTTCTCCATTTTATGCTTTTTCTCTCCAAACTTGCAATATTCAAATATCTTTAGAAATTTTCTGCTATAAGCTTATGAAGAAATCATTCTTTTATCCTTCTACTTGTTACCCTTGAGATTACATTATGCATGGTTAATATAAGGAATATAGAAATTCTGTGCCTTTTACACCCCCTTGCATCTCATGGTATTATTTTTTTTGCCTTTAAAACATATTTCTTGTGCATTTGCATGTCAACACTGTTATTTATTTTGATATATTTTATACAACTAGTTGTCATCAAGATATATGCACATAATTAATAGCTTCACTGCTATTCACTTATTTATTCTTTCATTCACTTTTATATTTGTTTCCAGGATAACCTTCCTTGTTCTGAGGTAAAAACAAACAAAAAACACCTGAAATCTTTCCTTGTTATTTGTTCTAATAATAGTGTGCTTGAAATAGAATTGCTCAATTTTTATCTGAAACTACCTTTGTTTTGTCTTCACTTTTGAGAGTCATTATCATTTGGTTTGCAATTCTAGTTTGGCAGTTTTATTTTTTTTTCCCCAGCACTTGAAATATCCTATACAATTACCTTCTGCTTTTATTTGTTTTTGTTGTTAGGAAGCCAGCTGTCTTATTGTTGCTCCCTGGTTGATCTAATATTCCCTTTGCATTTTGTTTTTAGACATTTTACTATGATGTATCTAATTAGGGTATCTTTACATTTATTCCACTAGAGTTTATAGTACTTTTTGTATCTGTGGGTTATCCCTACTCATTCTTGACAAATTCTCAGTCACTAGCTCTTCAAATACTGCTTCTGTTTCCTCACCCTTTTTTTTTTTAACTTTTATTTATTTATTTTTTCCATTTATTTTTATTAGTTGGAGGCTAATTACTTTACAATATTGTAGTGGTTTTTGCCATACAATGACATGAATCAGCCACGGATTTACATGTGTTCCCCATCCTGAACCCCCTCCAACCTCCCTCCCCATTCCTCACCTTCTTACAGAGCTTCAATTATACATATTGTAGGCATTTTTGTGTGTCTATGATGTGTCTTTTTGCTTTATTCTGTATTATTTTTCTTCCATCTCTCTGTTTCAGTCAGAACATTTTCTAATGATTTCTTGGTAATTAGCCTCCTTCTGGGTCCAAGTTGATCCTTCTTTAACCATCTATTTAGCACTTATTTATGCTTTGGTTTGTACCAATGCCAAGACATACAGATCTCCAGGCATCTCTACTGAGAGGTTAGGCTTTCTTGCAGGATCAGACTATTCTTTCCCCACTATACTCAAACAGTTCTTTCTCCAGTGAATGACATACATTTGTAGCTTTTATGAAAGTGAAAAGTCCACACAAGTTAATCTATTTCTAACTTTGATTCTTTCCCATTTTCTATCCCTATAAATGTAACACTGCTTGCTTATTAAAGTTTTATAATAAGTTTTGGAATTAGGTTGCGTAAGTCTTTCATCTTTGTTCTTAGTTAAATATTTTTTGAGAATATGGATTACATATTATCATTTTGCCTTCCATGTGTATTAATCTATCCTTCATAATTTCTCTCATTTTCTATCTGAACTGGCTTAACAGAATTTATTTAGAATTAATTTCCAATTCACAAGTTTACCCTTCATAAACGTATATTCTGCTGCTAACCCATTTTTGGGTTCTTACTTCAGTGATTACATGTACTATTATAGAGATTCTATTTGTTGTTCTTTTTTAACCTTGTAGTCATTTTGAAAAGTCTGCTGTTTTTCTGTTCCTATTTCTTCATTTATATCTTTATTATTATATTCTGCATCTGAAATTTCAAAATGTTGGAGCTATTGTATATCTCAGTCTGCTATTTGAGTGTCTTATTTATAACACTCGCTCATGTTCATTAGCTTTTCCTGTGCTTTTTATTTTAAATTCATATTAATTTGGATTTTATTTGCAGAAATCCTATGAGATCTAAAATGTGTTTCTACAAGGAGACCTGAGTTTTGCTTCTTCCAAGTATTCACAAGGTTACAATCTATAACCATTTTAATTTAACTCTTGGCCAGCCTTTGCTGTACCATACAGGGAGTATATATCTGAACCCAAAAGATTTGTGAGGTTGGAACTTTTGTTAAGAGTTCTCAAAGAAGTGATTTGCTTCCTCCTTGGATCTGAGATCAATATCAGACAAGTTTTCCTGAAATAGCCATTTGCCAGCTGGTGAAATTTACACATATACACGCACTATACTAAAGGTACATTTCTGCAAAATCCTATATTTTTGCTATGCTTTTATTTTAACATCTACCTCATGGGATATGGCAAAAGCCACAACCACCCACAGCTTTAGATCACATCAGTGCCTTTTATTTCAAGTCCTTAAAACTGGATATTGTGAATTTTTAAAAATTACTTCAAACTATGAATTTGAAAATATATTAATTTATTATTTATAGATTTCTTTTGAAGAGGGATTTTTAATGCTACATATTACCCCCTGTCCTTTTTCTCAGGATTAATTACTTAATTATAGGGGATTTGCCTGCTGGATAAGAAAGCAGAGAAACACAATTCTCCGGAAGAGATTGGAGAAAACTAAAAACAATGGCATAAATGGTATGAAGGAGATTCCATATGACATGATAATTTCTAATTTTGTTGAGTCCCTCCCTACAGTTCTGATTTGTTATTAAAGACAGTTTGATATCCATATAATGATCCTTTTGTTAGTCTAGGTAAGTGGTCTTATAGTTTCAAAGAACACTGCTAACACCGATTCTAAGCAGTTTTTGCTTGGTTCCCAGATCCCAGCTCCAGATATTAGCCACAGATTTCGGTTTTACCAGTTTTCCAGTTTGCCTCTCTCCTCCCTAGGACAAAGTAAGTCTGGAACTTCAGAATCTTAGTTCATTTACTTTCTCACTTGCAGAAATCTGTTATTACACACAGCCCTTCATTTACCCTCACTGATTGCTAAATATAAGACTCTGAATCACCCATAAATATTAAACTCAGAAATCCTTCACTCTGTCCATTTATTTTCTTTCAGATTTCTTACCCAACAACTCACACTACAGTTTTTTTTTCCTTTTCTTCTTCTACTTTCTCCCCAACTCCTTCCTTTCATCCTCCTCCTTTCCTCTCTTCTCTTCCTCCTCTCCCTACTCCTTTTCTTTTCCCTTATCTTTCTCTTCTCTTTCTCCTCTCTCCTCCTCATCTTTTTTCTGTTCATCATCTTCTTTGTCCAATTCTACATAGTGGAGTCCACTCCTTAGCCTCCTCCGCTTGCTAACTATCAAATAGAACTCTTTGTCTTTACTTTGCTCCCTGCAGTTAAATGGATCATCATGTTAAGCCCCATCTGGCTAAACATGTCTCATTGTTCCATATTGGTTTGCTGTCTCACTTTCCTGAAAAATCCAAACCTCTGGATCTATCCAAATGTCCATCTTCACAGAGTTAACATATAAGCTGTTGAACACTACTAGACACAGTCATACGCTCAAATTGTTTTCACTAAGATTCACACATGTTATAGTAAAGAGTCCTCCAAGCTGCCAGAAAATCCTCCTCTGATTTCCTATTCATGTCTTTCATTCAAGGTCAGAATAATGGTGTTTTTTTCCTTGTTTTTGGAATACTGCAGGGAAAACTAGTAAATAGTCAAACAGGATAAACCATCCTTCTTGGTTAATTCAGAATGTTGTCACTGGAGGACACAAGCATGAAATTTTGCAATTATTAGTTCACAAGTTGAATGAAAAGCATGGATTTGGCCCTTATAATCTTTGAATATTGTTATTTATCAATTCAAAAATCATCTTCAATTGTGATCACACTACTTTGAAATGCATTTTCTATTTTTTTATATTTGAGTCTTTTAACAAAATAAGTTTAAAATGATAAGTTCCCAACTCAGACCTAATTTCAATAATGGAAAAATGAAATGGAGTCCTCCATCTCCCTCACTAACTAGTCTGATTTGACAAAAAAAAAAACCAACAACAACACTGAATTCCACATTCAATTGAGAATCGGTGTAGTCAAATAGCTCTTATAAAGGAATAACCTACAAGGCCCTCAATCACTCAGATGTTGGAGTTGAGAGAGAACTGACTCCAATATTTAGACTATGTAGCTCTTTTTCTGTTCCTTTGGAGTAACTCCTCACTCCACAGTTATCCATGGCTTTGGGTCAGCCTTCTGGGAAGAAGTGCATGTCCCATCCTATGCCTTATATATATCTGTGGGGGGCATTGGAGAGTAGATGTCTGAAAAGTGAGCCACGTTCCTGGCCATAGGAGAAGGAACCAGTTTCAGTACATTATTAATATGGTACCAATAATACATTAGTATAAACACATTATCACATTTAATGAAGAATATTTAGTAAATAATATAGTATACCGTACAAAATCACCATAAAACTTTCACCTTACTTTTCATTTTCAGCTTTTTCATCTTCATTTGAAATTATTGCAAGCATATATTCCTACCTCCTTGACAGATTTTTTTCTCTTATCACTTGTCTATAAACCTAGTCCATCTCTACATACACATCTCAAAAATTCACTACAATATCACCTTTCCAGTTCACTCTGCAAAGAAAATCACTAAAATGATTTTAGCATTTTTTGCATAATCTCCTTTTGGATCAAAATGATTGTGATAAAATGCAAATCACATAAAATTACTAAAAGAAAACCTAGGCCCAGAAACTGTGTAAGTCAAATATGTTATCTTATTTGAGGACACTGAGTAAGAAACTACATTTAAGATTAACTACAAAAAAAAAAAAAAGACTAACTACAAAGATATCAACAATGTTCTCTAAGAAAGGTACAAGGGTCCAGCAGTTTATACCTAGGAAGATTCCCTGGAGGAGGAAATGGCAACTCACTCCAGTATTATTGTCTGGAAAATCCCATGGACCAGAGGAGCCTGGTGGCCTACAGTCTATGGGGTTGGAAAGAATCGGATATGACTAAGCACATATATCCTACAAAGACACACAAATACAGTGCAGAGATAACAGCTGTGAAAATGAGGGCTGACACTATAGCTGTAACTATACTATAGCTGTAACTATACTTCCAGTCCAAAATTTCTTTTCAGGCATAAGGCTATATGAGTTCTCTATACATAGGTTGTTTGAACATATGCTGGAGACAAACTTACTGGGGCACGTGTAATGCAAAAATCTCATTTATATAGTACATAATATGCACATCAGTATATATTTCAGAGTAGACTGAAGAATAGACATAATTTCATCCATCTGTCTCTGGGATCTCCAGAGAGGGGTTAAGCCAAGGACCCTTTGGCCTAACTGTTGCCCCAAACAATTGCTAGTCAGGTATCTCAGGGGAAATGTGACTCTTTTTTTTTTTTTTTTTTGTTAAGTCAACAATCCCTTTAGCCATTTCCCTCATGGTCTTAGAAGTTACTTATGTTATGGGTGGGGGTGCTGTCATCACAGAGGGTGATAGCAAACGGAATTGCCTTACAGTACTATGTTGAGTGTTCATTGTGTCTGTTACTAGAAGTAGAATATAATTTGATTAGGAAATAAAAAACAAACAAAATAAAAATCAAGGATGAAGTAGATTAATATAAATATTTAATTCAAGAGGATTTTGGAAGGGTCTGCTTTATAAATATTTAGTTATCTGACTTTTAACCATTTGTTTTGCATGAGTTATAGACAATAGGATGCCACTTGATTAAAATATTGCAAGCCTAGTCATATATATTTGATAATTTCTCTTTAATTTCACTGTTACTAGTGACACATTTATCACCATCTAAATTATGAAATGATCTTAACATAAACAGCAATATATCCTTGGCATAACAGCTTTGATACAATAATAATATTTCTTGTCATTACAAACTGGTGCTTATCTTATCCATATAATTTTAGACTATGGGCCTTCAGCTCTCTTCTACTTACAGAAAATATCTCGTGTCAATTTGATCTCACATTGTTATGATGCATTACAGAATAAGTGAATTTATTTGGCTACCAGTTTCCAATGACAAGCTCAATTAAGAATGTTTATTCTTGTATATCATATTTGCCACTTAGTCTGTCTTCTTTCAGACTTATTTTCCCTGCAAAATCTTATCAACAGGAGGAAATTCAACTAGACATTGCATAAGGCTATTATGAAGATAAGGTATATTTTTGTGTTCTTTGCTTTACTAAACATTTGACAGAAAACATTTACCTGGTTTAGTATGATTGTATAATTATAGACTGCCAGAGAATCATAACAGAAAAATAAACAAAATATCTTCTAATAACACTTGATACAATTCAGATAAAAATATTTATTCATAAAAAGAATTAAATTATTTTTAAATATATTAACTTAAAGACCAACATAATGGTGAATACAACTTTTTAATGTAATTTTGTTTCTATATTAATTTTCTATTTCATCTACTAAAGAAATGACACATGAAAATGTGACCATCTTAAGCAGAGCTGCTTCACCAATAATATTGCTCCAATGTTAAGTTTATCTTCATCCCAAGATTTTGAAAGAAAAAATTTAGCATAAATGATAGGCCTCACTTTTTCTTGAATAAATGAGCAGTCAATCCAGTGCCCTAGAACTAAACATTTTTAACATTTTTCACCTTGTTCTCTTCATCACTTGTTCACCAGAAGTGATGCTTGCTACAAACACCTCTGAAAATTATATCAACTGTGACCTTATTTGTATTTGAATTAAGACTATTACTTTGCTTTTGTTTTTCCTTCTGGAAAATTTTGCCAAAATGTTTTCTAATTTTCTTTGTATTCCCAGAAAAAAATTATTGCTCATCTAGCTATTTACAGCAAGATTAATAAAGCTGAGATAACACTAAAATTGAGTTAATCATTATCTGCAATTTTGTACTAGCAACACTGATAAATTGCTGTGAAATCCTAAAGTCAATAACCTTGTATACTTTAGTTTTATAGCATATTTATTTTTCTCTCCCTTAAAATTCCTTACTCTCAAGGTACAATATTGTACGGCTCATTTGTATGTGAATCCATATGAGCAATAAATTATCTTCAATATAAAAGCAATTTTTATCACTTCTTGAAACTTAAACCACACAAGTTTCTTGTTTTACAAAAGGAGATACATTAAAATTGCATTCAGTTAACCTAACTTCCTTTTGCAGTAAATTATGTTTAATATATTTTTAAGAAAAGGTATGAAAAACCTAAACAGCATATTAAAAAGCAGAGATATGACTTGGCCAACAAAGGTCCATATAATCAAAGCTATGGTTTTTCCAGTAGTCATGCCTGGAAGTGACAGTTGGACCATAAAGAAGCCTAAGCAGCTGAAGAATTGATACTTTTGAACTGTGATGTTGAAGACTCTTGAGACTCCCTTGGACTACAAGGAGATCAAACCAGTCAATCCTAAAGTAAGCAGTCCTGCACATTCATTGTAAGGACTGATGCTGAAGCTGAAGCTCCAATACTTTGGTCACCTGATGCAAAGAGCTGACTCATTAGAAAAGACCCTGATGCTGGGAAGATTGAAGGTAGTAGGAGAAGGGGATGACAGAGGATGAGATGGTTGGATGGCATCACCAACTCAATGGACATGAGTTTGAGCAAGCTCCGGGAGATGGTGAAGGACAGGGAGGCCTGGGCATGCTGCAGTCCATGGGGTCGCAAAGAGATGGACACAACTGAGTGACTGAACATCACAATCAATTTTTAAACAATTCCACCAAACTTTATATTTTCAAAGTATTTCTCCCCCAGGAGATCACCTGTATAGTTGTTGTGTTTTTTTTTTTTCTCAGCTGTGTCATATAGGAAAACAGACACTAACTAATACTTTACAAAAGGGAAAAAGTAACACTAATTAATCTCCAACCCACAGGGAGACTGAAGAAAACTTATTGAGATAAATGAAAAAGAACTGAAGTCTTACAAATAGAAAAACACACAGGAAACTTATGAACAGGGAAAAAAGTATTCAAGTTTTTTTAAAGCTTTCACAGGACCTTAGAGCATGCAAATTTAGTTGTATTCTAAAAATTCTCAACATGCTCACATGCACTGAATTAAATACCTCTAAACTCTGTCCAAATAAAATGATTTGCTTATACCTCTTTGTATGTAATATGTAAAAATGTTAATTTTGTTTTCAGGACATATCCACTAAGAATCCTTCTGAGCAACATATTATGCTAATTTTCAAAAAGCAAGGATAGGTAGACATTGGCCATTTCATATTCTATCTGTTAATTCCTAATTGTCTAAAATGACTTTCCAGAAAACTTTAGGGACCAGAAGAGTGCATGTGCAACAAAGATTCATAAATGACCGGGCCTGTCCAGTAAAGGATTCTTCAAAGGAGTAGGTTGAAAGAACTTGTTGAGTAGCTGAGGGGCAGAGTATAACTTTATTATCAAAGCATGCCCCTAACTAAACAGCATTAGAAATACTCCATCTCTGCTCATTACCCTTTTCTTTTAATCTTCTTTTCCTTGCCTTGCCACTTGTGTGGTAAAATCAAGACTTCTGTGCTTGCTTCTATCTGCTTAGCCTATTTTATTGTTGCAGAGTACTTACTTAAGTCAGCCCAGGAACAAGGCTGAAAGGTCCTCTCTGTCGGCAAGTCAGGTTAAAAAGAGACATCAATGACTTTTGAAACACTAAGTACATAAATAAATAAATATATAGATGTGTGTGTGTGTATGTTTATTTACAAACTTAGTGTTTCAAATGTCATTTTCAAATATATATATATATATATTTTTTTTTTAAATAAATGATGAGGACAGGTTGAAGAATGAGTAAACAAGTTAACAATTCTAGGTCCTAAGCAAATACCATTCTTTCAAAAAACAGCTTACAGGAACTCAGATACTCTCTTAGCTGGCTTGGGCTGTGATAGCAAAATGGTGATTTAAACAGTATAAGTTTATTTTCTTACAGTTCTGGAAGCTAAAAATCTTTTATCAGGGTGGCGAGACCCCTCTCTAGCTTGAAGCTGACCAGCTTCTATCTACAAGCTCACAGGGCCATTCCTTGGTGTGGGGAGGGCAACAGAGAGGGTGAGGGGGAGAGAAGGAGGGTGCGAGAAGGCTCTTTGGTGTCTGTTATAACCACAGTAATCCTATCAGATGAGAGTCCTACCCTCACATCATCATTTAACCTTAAGTACTTTCTTAGATGACTGGTCTCCAAATACAGCCACTCTAGGGGTTAGGGCTTCAATATAACAAGACTCTGTGGGGGAGCATAAAGATCCAGTCCATTACTAGGTATTGTTTTCATTTTATTCCAGAAGGAGAAAGTGAACTATATACACTACCTTATAAAATCCTACCACTCCTTCAGAGGCAAAGTAGAAATCCAGGTAGAAGTGGTGCAAAAGTAAACACTTCCAAACCACTTTCTATTGAATAAGCATGAGAAAGGTCTGCAGGGAGAGAAAAGGGACAAAAAGGGCAAAAAGAAAATCACACCCAATTAATTAGAATTTTGGGATCGCAAAGAGTCAGACATGACTGAGTGACTGAACTGAACTGAATTAGAATTTTGTCTTCAAAATTAAATATATGCTGAAAAACAAAATAAAATCAGAACTGAAGTTTTTAAGTAATTTAATTGTTCTGTCTTACATAAGCAAGTCTTAATGAAGGATTTTTTCGAATGACTTCCAATGTTTTTCCAGATTGAACTGCAAGTTACTACTTCTACTTTTCCTAAGCTGCTCAAAGTCTGAATATCTGTCAGAGCTGCCACGAAAAGCCAAGGCCTGAACAGACCAAATCAGCACTGTCATTTCACTGCAGCCACATTATGAGGAATTAGTTCTAATGAGGGATGACTTCCTGAAGAAGATGACACAGATGGATGAAGAGACAGCTCATGAGTACTCACCTTGAAAGGAAGCTTCATGCTGAGTTGCGTATAAAGTAGGACTTTTAAAAGTCAAATATGGAATCGGATTTAAAGTGTAAGAGTACAGAAGGTCCTTGACATTTACTGACAGAAGACTGCATGCAATCTAAATGATAACACTTTGTCATTGATAGGATTTCAGGAAGGAAAATAATTGGGCCCAAACAGTGAGCATACACAGTAATTGTGAATAAAGCTAAGGAGGAAACTTTAGACAGAAATGACTGAATGAGGGGAAATTTGAGAGCTAGTTAAGTGAAGGTAAGGAAACTATCAGTGTTTTACTGATGATAAGAAAAGAAAGGTCAAACTTAAGATATGTGAAATGAAAACAATGGGATTTATAACCATAACATGGTTTCAACTGAAATTAGCAAAAGACAATACTGATTATAAGGATAAAATGAGGCAATGAAGATGTTTCAGGAAGAGAGATCAGGTGAAATATGTATTTTTTTCCATTGAATTTTGGGTCCTAAAGAAAAGGTTTTGAAAACAGATCATATCAGCAAAGAAAAAAGTTTCATTTGGAATTTATTAGCACAAAAATCCTATGACATTTTAATAGTGCTAATATAGATTTAATTCTATTAATTTAGAAATCAATTTCACTTATTCGAATGCCTTACTGCAGACATGTTATTTCAGTTCATCAGTTCTTAGATAGAATTATAATAATGGTTTTATGAATTTAAGAAACTACTGTAATTTCTACCTGATAGAACCTACTAATATAAAGTACAGGTCAATAGAAATCAGACTATTTTGGTAGAAATCAAGATGGTAGTTGCTCTTCACCTATATTCTGCAGTGTTTCCCAAATTTTAGTTTTATAGCTGGAACTTACTTTATAATATTAATATGGAGTGAGAGTATTAGAATGTGAAGGTTATTGAAAAAAATTATTTCTCCCTTCATTAAAGGAGTAAATCACAGCTGTGTGCTAAGTCTTCCCTCTGTTCTTTGCTCACAGTTGTTTTGCAGAAATTTGTCTTTCTACTAGGTGTTAGCTTTCCTTGTTCCTTAATGCTCACTCAGAGTAATAATGTTCATGCTGTCCTGGGAAATTTCTAAGTCAAATACTGTTATATAACTATTAACATGTCAATCATGTTCTAACTTGAACTTAATGTGCATTGACTGCTGGAATGTAAACTTACCTAAAAAGTATCAGGAAAGCTTATAGAACAGATTAATTCAAGTTGAGGAGCTTCCTGAGCAGGTCATTTCTCAATTTCCAGGATAAGAGAGCCTGGCAGACAGTGTCAGTCCAGTAAGAAAATGAGGATCATACCAAGGAAGGCAGAATCTCTTCCTATATCTCTTGTCCCACCACTCCTCTGCCTTATTTGTCCTAGATAACTACCAATCTCCTTCCTCTATATTAGAGTAAATTTGTCTTTTGGAATTCATATCAGTACTTGCTAGGCTTGCTTCTGGCTTCTTTCAAGTAGTCTAATTGTTTTCTGTATCATTCTTTTCTATTGCTGAATATTGCTTCTCTTTCTTCTACTCAGTATAGAAAGATTTTCTTTTTTCTTTTCTCACTATTGTGAACAAATTGCACATGAATATTTGTGTACAGACACTTTTGTATACTTATTTTATTTGGGGGTAAATACTTAGAAATGGAGCTGCCTGTCATATAGTTCACAGCCATTTTCACACCCAATATTGAGTCTTGGATCTCTATATCTAGCTTGCCCAAATGTCCAGAAGAAAATTTCCAAATGAAAAAGGAAGCATAAAAACTCCAACATTAGAAATAAGGGGGAGAAAACAGACAAGCACTGACATATCTCCTCCCATGATAAGATAATTTACACATTTGATCATTGGATAATCTATACATGTGCACCTCTGATACATTTCACTCATGAGTTTCATGCATTATCTATGCTAATTCAATTAGAAAAGGGACCAAGAACAAAGGCAGCACTATTGAACCATGTAATACACACTATGTGCATTAAGAAACACTTTTAAATTATCTTAAAAACACACCACACTTTTATGATGTTCATGCAATTACACCATTTGATTTTTCAATCCCAGTTAATGAAAACCAGAAAATGAAAAGTTCTAGTCAAGTAAAAATTGCTATATTTTCAAGCTGAGTGAAATTAAAGAAGGGATTGGAGCTATCAGATAAAAAAGATATCTTTTATATCTTGTCTCCAAGGTATTTCTCCACAATTCTTTTCTCATAAGCAATGTAACCCAAGTGGTGCTAGTGGTAAAGAACACACCTGCCAATGTAGGAGACAGAAGAGATGAGGGTACAATCCCTGAGTCGGGAAGAGCCCCTGGAGAAAAACCTGGCAGTCCAGCCAGTATTCTTGCCTGGAGAATCCCACGGACAGAGGAGCCTGGCAGGCTACAGCCTATAGGGTCGCACAGAGTTGAACATGACTGAAGCGACTAGGCATGCATGCATAAGCAATGTAAAGGTAAATATGGTTTTACATTACATATGTTTGTTACTTTTTTTCACCTCAAAGAAAATGCTGAGACTTACACAAACTAGAAATCTATATTTGTAAGAAACACAGGTAACTAGTAATAAAGTATTTGCAAAGTTTACCAGACTCAGCCATGGCTCATCATGATCTATTTGAAATAAAAGAATATAAATTCTGCTGTTTGACTTTGCATTAAAGCAGCAGCACTTTCACAAGAGTCTCCTTCATTGGCAGGCAGTATCTTTACCACTAGTGCCAACTGGGAAGCCCACAAGTAATATCACTAAATAACAACAATTCCATTTATTGAATGCCTGCTCGTTCTGTGCCAAGAATGCTGATAAACTTAACACGTATTATCCCACAAAATTGTCAGAAGGGAACATAACAGAATAAGTATTGTTTACAGGTAAGGAACAAGTTTAGAGCAGTTAAGTAATCACTCTTAGTCATATTGCTTATTAGTGGGCCTCACGGAATGCCTCCCAAAGCAGGATAGTTCAAGATAAAAAAACAGTTTATAAATATTATATATCAAAATTAACATATCCTCAATAGGTACAGAAAATATACTATTCAATAGAAGCTATTTATAACTCTATTTTTACAGTGTAACTAAAAGATATATCCTTAATCTAATAAAGTTTCTCTGGTAACTTTAGGGAACATATTCCTTACCTTTTAGAGTTGGAGAAACAGATATTAAAATATAATTTGAGTAAGATGAATTCCATAGTGAAGAAATTCAGAGCAAACATGCATAGTGAGCCTAATCAAGTCTGATCTGATTAAGAAAGATGCTTGAATCTAATGCACGGATAAGAAGCAGCTATGTGACTAGAGGGGCAGTAAGCATCTACACAGAAGGACCAACACTCCCAAAGAACTTGAGAGAGGAAGTTTATGGCATAGTCAAGGGACCAAAAGACCAAATGTTTGTGTTGTTGTGGTTGTTTTTTGTTTTGAAATAAAAGGAACAGAAGTGAAAGGTGAGAGAAGAATTTTGCAGAAGAATTAAGATCTATACCTTAAGACAATGAAAGGTCGCTTGAAGATTTTATTCCAGAATACTGTCCTTCATTCCTTCTTTCTCCCAGTTACTTAATTATTATTCAATCCCTCCTTAATTATTATTCAATCCCTACTAAGGACCAGACTATACTACATATTGGGATACATATTGGGATATGACAGGTAACATGACAAAGTTCTACTAACAAGGTATGTTCTTGCAAAGGAAGATAGGGTAGGAACAAAATTGCAAGTTAATATATAAAATATGAGAAAGTCATACATATTATTAAAAAGAACAAAAAAGAGAGAATACCAATCAAACTGAAGTGTCCATAAGAATCATCTAGCAAGAGTGTTAAAATGCAAAGATAGACTCAGCAATTCTAAAGTGAGGGCTGAGATTTCCATTTCTAATAGCCTCCCAGGGGATGCAAATGTTGCTGGAATATTGCTGGAGTGTTCACCATGTTTTGACTAACAGGGAACAGAACATAAGGAACCTTGTTGCTTGTTCAGGAAACACCTCTTTGTTGGATTACATTTAAATACATTCATAAATAGAGACCTAATAATGGAGTCCCTAAAATATATGAAGAGAAAAATATACAATTACATCAATACAATAATAGTTAGAGACATCAACACACTATTTTTAATAATGGACAGAGCAACCAGACAAAACATTAATTAAATACAGAAGGTTTGAGCAACACTGTACATCAATTGAAGCTGATATATATAGAGAGAGAACATTCCTCCAGCACAACACACATTCTTAGCAAGAGCACAGGAACCCTTTACAGAATAGAACATATCTCATGGCACAAGAAAGCAGTAAGAAGTTTAAAAGATTGAAATCATAAAAAGAATATTTTCTGACCACAGTGGAATTAAGCTAGAAATGAATTACAGAAAGAAAACAGAAAATGTATAGAAATAAAACACTCTTAAAACAATGAATGAGTCAAGGAGGAAAATCACAAGGGAGATTTTAAAAGACCTTGATATGAATGAAACAAAATATACCAAAATTTGTGGGATGCAGTGTTCAGAGGGAAATTTAGAGCTATAAGTGCCTACATTAGAAAAGAAGAAAGATCTCAAATGGATAAACCCATTGTACACTTTAAAGAACTAATTTATGAAAGGAAACTAAATACAGAGCAGAAGAAAGAAAATAATATAGTTTAAAATACAGATAAATCATATAGAGAGTAGACAATTGTGCATTTAATTCTAGCAATATAAAAAATAATGAAATTTAATTATATAAGTTCCAGTATAAAAATGTTGAGGTATGTATAATGAGACATAAAATCTGGCATGATTTTAAGCAAATTGTGGAACTCAAGTAAAGGTAATCCAATACCTGCAACACTGTTGTTCAAGTAGAACAGATATCGTGACATTAAATTATGAAGAAGGAAATGTAATTTTAAAAAGCTAATTGTCTCTAACCAATAATTATAAATACGAATTGACTTTCAGTGTTTAGAATGAACCTATAGACAGAAGTGAAAGATACCGATAATTTAAAAAGCTAGACAGATAATGTAAATTGGACCTGCTTGACAATATAAAAGTAAAGGTACCACTCTTAGAAGTAGGCAGAAGTGGAGAGAGAGAGGCTAGGAAAGAATAGATAAGTTGGCAGACTTCTGTCGTACCAGGGAAAGGCAAGAAACTTGTATGTAGCCCTTGAGCATATTAATGTATAAATGGTGGAAAAGCAAAAAATATACAATGTAGCTCAACATAGGTGGAATGAAGGAAGTGGTTTTGGGGTGATAATGTCTAAATAAGTTTATACTTCTATTTTTTATTTCAGGGATTGACTTATTTTGAGTCAAAAATAATAATGAGATAATATTATTTAGGATCATGAGCCCAAGCACAAATTTAAACAAAAGCAGAAATGCTTAGTAGGAATAGCTTCCAGACAGAAATTCTAGGGCTGGAGATGCATGGAGCAGGGAGTAACTGCTTTTTATCATTAATTCTTTAGTACTATTGAGTTTCTCAAAAAATAAATTGATTCGTCAAATGAATAAAAGAGAAAAATAAATAATGTTTCAAAAAGTAAAGGAAGAACTTTATTTCAAGAGAGTGTCTAGATTATTATTTAAAGTTCCCTGAAAGAACAAGTTGTCAGTGACTTCTCAATGTAGTGATCAGGTATCAGACGGGTCTCTGTAAAGGGAAGAACTATATTATGCCAAAGCCTTGTAAGACTTATGACTGTAATCAGGAAGTTCAATAACTTCCCTTCCTCACAGGGCAAACAATCAATCAGCCAGTGAGCCAGTTGTCTTGGAGAAACCATCTCTCACTGTCATTCCATATTGTTTTTGAAGTCATAATCAATGCAGTACTTTATCAAATGAAACTAAGAAGAGCAAATATTAAAATGCAAGAGTCTATAAAGTCATTTTTTTTTCAGATGGCATGATACATACCTGAAAAAGTGAAAGGAGTTAGAATTGATAAATTAGTTTAATAAGATAGTCAAAACCAGTGCAAATATACCAAATTCAACAGCACTCATTCATATCAGCCATATCTCGTTAATATACATAATGAAGAAAAAATATCTGACATAAACTAATGTGTATGAATTATAGGAAAAACTGTCAATTTTTGAAATGGTTGCTTATATGAGTTTTCCCAACTTTTATATTTGTTTCCTCTATCATCCACTGACACTGAACTCCCCTTCATTTTCAAAATCAAAATGTACATTTTTCATGGATTATTCTGCTTAGCCTCTTAGCTAACCATATATCTTTTTTGAAGACACTTAATTTTATTCCTACAATACTATACCTTCTACAATTTCTTCCCATTTCTCTGTCTGATCTTTCTCTATGTATTTACTTTCTCTCCATCTACTCTGTTTTAAATAGTAAACTTATTAAAGCTCTGTTCTTAGCCCCTTTTCCTTATTACTCTCCCAACTCATATCATGTCCTTCCGTAGCTTAAGTTTCTACCTTGATCTAGATGACTACCAAAATACTCATGCCAGCCGACTTCATTCTGGAAAAGGTTAGGGCAACTTCACTTGGGTCTTCCTTACATATTCCAAATGTTGGATATTTCTCACATAATTCAAATGTTCTGGTTCACATTTGAAATTTATAAGCCCACCAATTTAATGTATTAGTGAGTAACTCAAGCATTAATCTACCTGTACAAGTCAGGATTCTGAATGTGATGTTTGATTTATCTTTTTTTTTTTCCCTCACTCATCTAATCTATGAACTGTTCTTCCTAAACGTACCTAATTTATCAGTTCTTACCTTCACTTCTGTAATTCTAGTTACATTACCACTATCTTTCACATGGGTTATTACCCTGGGCTATAAACTATTCTCCTCTCTCCTCATTTGATCCTCTTTAATCCATTTCCACAAGCTACTAGGGCCACTGCTTAGGATGTTAATCTTATTATGTTACTCTCCTTAAAAAACATCAATGGTTTATCATCTCTCCTTAGAATAGTCTAAAATGCTGTTAAGACCATCTGGTCACTTTTTGTTTTTTCACTTTAGCCTTATTTACTTATCAGCATATTTCATATACTTAGCAATTCAGTCACACTGAGTTTCTTTCAATCTGTTGAAACTGCCATAAAATTTATCTTCTCAGTTTAAGCATGCTGTTTCCTATGTTAAAATACATTTCCCTGTATCCACTGATTTGACAACTATTCCTCTTCATTCTTAGGTCTCAGTTTAAATCACCACTGACTATGGAAAAATGCATCTGAACTTTCCCTTAGCCCCTTTATAATCATCATATCTCCCATTAAACCATAAACCTGTACATGTCAAGAACTATGTCCATTTTGTTCATTCTTGTCTGCTTTGGGTTACATCAAACTCGGCATTTATTAAGCACTTAAGCTTGACTTCTGTTTCACAGAGACATAATTCTCTCCATTCCTCCGCACATCACCTATAAAAATTCACATCTGCAGTAATCCTTTGTCATTTTCTCTATTCTCAAAAAGTAGACTATCCTGTTTGCTTTTCAGTCTACATTGAACAGGTGTCTTCCTGTTTTGATAAGCTTCTGACTGGACATAGGCTATTCACTTTCTTATGTATTTTCAACTTAAAAAAAAATTTCTAGCAGATTCTATACTGCAGAATATAAACTGTTGAAGTTATCTCAATTACAAAACTTCATCTACCCTGAGCCTCTATGTTTGTTGAGGTACTGTCCCCTTTCTTTTCCTTCACCATCAAGAAAGTTGCTAAATTGTTGATTCCACAGTTCCTTATCTTCTACTCAATGCTAGAAGGGAATAAATTTACTAAAACAAACATCAGCCCTTGCCTCCACTGATTAGAAACCATTTGATGGCTTTGTGTTACCTTCAAGAAAATAAAACCATCTATAGTAAAACACAAAACCCTCTGTATCTTACTGCTGCCTTATTGTAACCACCTTAAACCCTTGTTTCCTTAAATAATCCAGAATTCCCAGTGAGTTACTTGAATCAAAATTGATTCCTAGTGTTATGCTGCCTGAAGCCAATTCAACACCAGCTTTTGAGAAAAGAAAAAACTTTATTGCTAGGTCAACCAAAAGAGGGAAAGGAGGCAGGGCTCAAATCTGAATTCCCAGTATGGGATTCAGCCAAACTTTTATGAGTTAGGGCAGGAGGGTTGGTGCAGAGAAGTGGTGGGGCAGGTTTCTCTTGGAGGGTTTGGAACTTGACCTTTTATGGTGTCAAAGTGGAATTGTTTACTCAGTCATGTCCAACTCTTTGCAACCCCATGAACTATAGCCCATCAGGCTCCTCTGTCCATGGAATTTTCCAAGCAAAAATACTGGAGTGGGAAGCCATTCCCTTTTCCAAGGGATCTTCCTGACCCAGCAATCGAACCCAGGTCTGCTGCATTGCAGGCAGATTCTTGGTGGTCTGAACCACCAAGAAGTGGGGGCTTTGGCACCAGATCTTCCTAGACAATGGACCCTTCCCTTCTAAAAGGGTTCAACATTCAGATTCGGGTCACATTCCTGTCCTTTGGTTCTGTGGTCAGTGGGAAAACAGGTTCTAGGTGTTGTCTGGGGTTAAAATTTTCTCCTTTGTGCATGCTTCAGCTGCATTACTTGCTGTTTTGCTCTGTTGACTCTGAAAAACAACTATATTTTAACTTTTCTATTTATTTTTATTAATTTTTATTGGAATATAGTCGCTTTACAGGGTTGTGTTAATTTCTGTCGCACAGCAAAGTTAATTACCTATATGTTTACATAGATCCCTTCTTTTTCAAGTCCCTTCACATTTAGGTCACCACAGAGCACTGCATAGAGTTTCCTGTGCTATGGAGCTGGCTCTAATTATTTTCAGAATCTTTTTAGAAATAGTATAGGTTCTGTGATTTCACTAGTAGCTTTACTGTTTCCTCCTACATATCTTGTGCCTTGGGTTGAAGAGTGTGCCCCTAAAACTCATGCCTACATTGAATCTAGAAATGTGACCTTATTCAGATACTGGGTCTTTACAGATATAATCAGGGTGAGGTCAAACTTGATTAGTGGTGTGGCGGTCATTTAGTTGCCAAGTGGTGTCTGACTCTTACAAATCAATGGACTTTAGCCCACCCAGCTCCTCTGTCCATGGGATTTTCCAGGCAAGAATACTGGTGTGCTAAGTCACTTCAGTCATCTCTGACTCCTTAAGACCCTACAAACCATAGGCTGCCAGGCTCCTCTGTCCATGGGGTCCTCCAGGCAGAATACTGGAGTGGGTTGCAATCTCCTTCTCCAAGGGATCTTCCAGACCCAAGGATTGAACTCGTGTCTCCTGGGTTGGCAGGTGGGTTCTTTACCACTAGTACTACATGGGAAGCTCATAAGAATACTGGAGTGGGTTACTGTTTCCTTCTCTAGGGGGTCTTCCCAACCCAAGTATCGAACCCGAATCTCCTGCATTGCAGGCAGATTCTTGATTGCTGAGCTACCCGGGAAGTGCTATACTTGATTAAGATAAACCTTAATCCAATACCGGTTCCCTTACAAGAAAGGGGAAATTAGAACACAAAGACATAACAGGAGAAACACAGTGTGAAGACATAGAGGAGAATACCTTGTGAAGATGGAGGCAGATACTGGAGTGATGCCTCTGCAAATCAAGAAATGCCAAGGATTGCAGACATCTACCAGACAATCAAAGGATCAAGGAAGGATCTTCCCGTAGGACCTTCAGAGAGCCTACAGCCCCGCTGACACCTTGATTTCAGACTTCTAGCTTCCAGAACTGAGACAAATTTGTGTTATTCTAAGCCATCTGGTTTGTTGTAATTTTCACATAGCCCTGGAAAACTAATGCATCCTAGCAATCAGGCCAAAATATCTTGATAGTTGCTGGTTACATACAACTCAAATCTGATTAGATAGTCTTTATAAATTTAAGGTTTTTTTTTTCTTAAGTACATGTGGTCTAGTTTTGCCATTTTCTTCATAGTTTTAGAAGCTCTTCTTTATTGTGATGTTATCTAAATTACAGGATATTTGTAAAAAACTACATTTGGGATTGTGCACAGTCAATGTTTAGCAACTGTAATTAATGCAACTGAGAATAATTGGGATAACAACTGAGATACATTCTCTTGTGTAAATAAAGTTTCTGGTGCAGGTTTTTATCTTGAGACAGTTTCTGGGAAATCACAGACAGTGGCACCTTGAAACAAAAATATGAATCTCAATTGTTACAGGTGCTCTTATTCAGTCACTTAGGAAGAACCCTGCCACACTTAGAGGCACTAACAAGGAGATGGCCAGGTAGTGCATTAAACAATACCTTCAGCTGAGGAAAACCATGTTTGCCAAATCAGGGCTAGCATTTGTTTCAGTTGCTATTGAACCTTAGGAATCAGCTAAAACTCATAAATTTATTTCACTTCCATGATCTGTTAGGATGGCCAATGGATCTGTTTAGCTTTAAGGTCATGACTTTCTAATTTCTTTGCAAGTAAATGTTCCTACAACTGTCATTTCTGAATGCAAGCATATACATTTTTACATGCACACACACAAAAAAATACATTTCATCTCATACATCAAAGAGGACCACCCAGCCAATTATTGTAGCTGTATCTGCTAAGACTGTGAGTTACTTTAATTTGCATTCAAAAGAGAAGACAGAAAATTCCCAGTGAAATAAAAATGCTTAGTTTTGCTGGTTCAATAAAGCAGAACAATGAGTTAAACACTGCCTTTAAAAACAGTATTTGTACTTTTGAAGGTTAGTGGAATTTGTGGCGGGGTGGGGGGGGGGGGATATCTCTCAGTGATATTTTGGTTTGGAGACTTAAAGACAAAAATCAAGAAAACTTGGTGAGAACTGGGAGACCATCTGACAGAGTAAAAAGGTCACTATTCTTGCTTCATTCTCTTCTACAAACACAGAGACCTCTGGAGTGCGCTTTAGGAAAATCCAGTCAGAAGAAAGAGCACCTGAAGCAACCCGTAATCAGAGCTGTAACTGTAATCATAATAATTGTTCTACTAAAACTAATGAAAATTTATATTGGAATTCATCCTTGAGACATTCATGTAAAGTACCTATTTCTTCCCTGCTGTTAGTCACTAGTCTCTGAAAAAGTATTGTGGGAGTAAATGTCAACTTAGCTCTTTTTTCACTCTAGGTTAACAGGGTAAAAACAATCCGGACAGAGAAATTACACAGATGGGCAAATGAGAGGGTAAACAAGTCTGTCTGATGAAGAGATATTTCAGGAAATACGTTATTCTAATGCAAATGATTTTCCTGATGATTTTCTTTAGGGGTAAACTGCTTTATTGCCTTTGCCACTGGAAGGCGAAGTATTGTTCGTGTGCTGGACATCTTGGGCTCTCAAGTTCATTTCTATCTTGAAGCTGACTCCTCCAGGGAATAGGTAATGAACCTGACACATTACCCGTATCCCTAAAGAAGACAGTGCTTCAGCTGGGGCATGGTACATATCAATCCAGTCGTATCTGCGAGAAGATGATGACCTTACAACAGCCAATGTCTTTCAAATAACAGACAGATGGCAAAAAACAAGCCTGAAAACACCAAGATGAAGCATAGAAAAATGAAGGGTAAACAAAATTGTTTGTCTGATTCACAGTGAGATGTACTTTGCCACTGAGCTTTGTAGTTTTGGTGCCAAAGAACTCTAAATGAGATGAAGTTGGCAAGATAAATTATAGGTTATGTCTTCAGAACTTCATGGCATACTTCATGGCATTTTGAAATTTTAACATGTTCGTATTGGGAACTTCTGACATTATCATTAGCAGCTATGGGAAGCTTGACACTGATTTCATCACTTGTGTTTCTCCCTTTTCAAAGACAGAGCAGGCTTCTCCTCACATCAAAGCTTATTTGTCTGTTCTCTCTTCTTTCCAGACTTAGAGTAAATAATTACTAAGAAAGTAAGGAGATTTTGCCTTTCCTAAAGACAGCTGACTCAGTGAAGTAGCCTGAATTTCTCATGAAAAGAATAAAGAAATGCCTCACTGTACGGGCCCTAAGATGGGTGAAATTTTCCCTAGTTATTTTTCAGAATATTCTTCTGAAAAGTATTGAGAGCTATTTATCATTATGAACAATTATCCCCCTAGAAGTAAAACCATCTTTTTATTATTTTCTGACTTATTTATGTTTTATATTCCACGGTGTGTCTTGGACACTCAGATTCTACTTTATACAAAGTGTTTTTCATTTTCCATCTGATTTTAAATCCATTTACCTTGTCTAACTTTCAGAAAATGAAATTTCTTTTAGTTATAGTCTCTCCTCACTTTACCTTTTCGGTCCTCTTCAACTAGGGCAGAGATCCATAACCAGAGTTCCAAACTGCCTTTCTCATTGGCTTATCTCTTTTTAATTCCATTTGATAGTGAAGCTCCAGGAAATGCTCTACTCAGATTGCTCAACAGTTAGCTCAGATTTTCTTATAACCCCCTTTCATACCATCGTGCTCAAAGACATGTATTGAAGATCGATAATTTCTCAGCCTTATAGTTACTTAATCCTCTCAATTACTTCATTTGGAAACATTTTAACATCATCTACATATAAGGCATTGTGATAAGCCCTTTGGAAGCAAAGCAAGTGAAATTTGGTAATATGAAAATAAATAAAGGAAACCTCATTTAAAGCAGAGTGGGAAGGCTCTGAAGAAGGAACTCTCATGCTTTCATCACTGACCACAGCTGACAAACCCCTGCAGGAATAAAGGTTTCCTTCAGTTGCACCACCACCAAGCTGCTTACCACCAGCAGCCAATGAAGAAACATCATACCCTTTCCAATCTCCTCCTAAAACCTAATAAGAGCTGACCTTCCCTTTGTCTCCTGTAACTTTCTTATGACTCACTATAGTTTGCATGTTTCTAGTTGCCATTCCCTGCTATTCCCAAATATTTTCCTTGTAAAATAATCAGCTCTTTTGTTAAGGTTAAAAGTAACTTTCTCATGGCTAACCCAATGTGGAAGGTGTGAGTTATACGTCTTATAACTTATTATATAGCAGACTGAACTGATTTACAGAGGTCAGCAGCGACATTTATTTTCCTGAGTGCTTTCTTTTGCAGCAAGCTTCCCCTCCCCACTGCCCAAAGCAAGCTGGACAAACCAGAGATGTTTCCTAGAGGTGGCACTCAACTACTGGCTGGTAGAAGTTACTACATCAATATACTGACTTGCATTTCCTTTGAGTGGGATAATTCTGAGACTCATGTTTGAGCTTCCCAAATTCCTTGGTGGCAATAAGATCTTATTGCTTAGAGTGATTTCTCAGTATAAATTGCTTTATGGTGTCCATTTCATTCAAAGTTTTCCTTTCACATTCTTGCTCCCTGTCTTAGCTGAGATCCTTTAGAAGCAGAGCTCAATACAAGCATCAAATACATGTAATTTATTTGGGAGGTATAAGGGAACACTGACAGGGAAATAGGGAAGTGGTAAGAGGAAGAAACCAATCCATTCCAGTGTGCATTACTAAGCTAGCAACCATAGGGTCTGCTTAACTCTGGGAGGAAAGGAAAATTCATACTCAGAGATGTGACAGCCAGGGAAAGGAGACCTGGAATTATACACCAACTCCCACAAAATGTTGTATGAGTGCTCTAGGGTTCATTTAGTCCCCTGGCATTCCCATCTTGCTAATTGAATCAACAGAGTTGTCTCCATACTGCGGAAAGCCCTTATATCTGGAGATGCTGATACCATCCTCTGGAAAGCAGCATAACAAACATGTTGAAATAAGAGGGTTTGAGGCTATTCAGTGGACTATTAACATTGTATGCTACCCTTCCCCACTTGCCTGCCTGTCTGGAATCATTTCCAACAGATTGCTTACACTAGAATCTTTATCTCAAGAGTTACTTGTAGAGGATCTCACATTAAGAAAATCATGTTTCCTTGTGAAATTAGAAGAATATAGATAAAATACTAAAACAAATGTAAAAACAACATGCTTTGGAAGGAAAAAGACAAGGGAACAATCAGGAAATGTCTCTTGGGGAAGATAAAGATTGAGGTAAATTTAGGACCAGTAGGAATTGAGTAAATAAAGACAGGGAGAAGGATGCAGATGTGAAGTACATTTCATCAAGTGGTAGGAAAGCATCAAGGTTGGGGCTGTGGGAGCTGTATGGACCAGATGCAGGCAATAAGACTCTGTGTTTGCTGGTACAGAATTTAAAGAAATAATAAATACTGGAAAAGGGAATCCTACACTACTGGTGGGAATATAACTTGATGCAACCATGATGGAGAAAAGTATGGAGGCTCCTTAGAAAACTAGAGTTACCATATGAGCCAGAAATCCCACTCCTAGACATATATCTGGAGAAAATTCTAATTCAAAAAGATACATGCAACTCACTGGTCATAGCAGAACTATCTAAGGTAGCTAAGACATGCAAGAAGCAAGAAACTTAAATTTCGGTCTATGAATGAATGATAAAAATGTGGTGTATATATATATATATACACATATATATGTATACACACCTACACATACACACACACACACGCTTACATGTATTTATATATGCATGTGTGTGTGTGTGTGCTCAGTTGCTCAGTTGTGTCTGACTCTGCAATCCCATGACTATAGCTCACCAGGCTCTTCTGTCCATGGGATTTCCCAAGCAAGAATACTGGAGTGGGTTGCCATTTTACCCTCCAGGGGATCTTCCCAACCCAGGGATCGAAACCAGTTCTTCTGCATTGGCAGGCAGATTCTTTACCACTGAGCCACCTGGGAAGCCCATATATATGTATATATAGATATACATACACACACATATATGCATATATATATATACAGACACATATACCTACAATGGACTATTACTCAACCCTAAAAAAGAATGAAATAATGTTATTTGCAGCAACATGGATGGACGCAGAGATTATCATACTGAGTGAAGTAAGTCAGACATAGAAAGAGAAATATCATATGATACCACTTTTGTGTGGAATCTAAAAAATTGATACAAATGAACTTATTTATAAAACAGAAAAAGATTCACAAACAACACATATTTATGGTTACTAAAGAGGAAAATGAAGAGAGGGATAAATTAGGAGTTTGGAATTAACATACCTAAACTATTATGTTTAAAACAAGGTCCTACTGTAAAGCACAAGGTATGATATTCAATATCTTATAACAACCCAATATGAGAAAGAATCTATATGTATATTTGAATCACCTTGTTGTACACCAGAAATTAACACAATATTGTAAATCAACTATACTTCAATTTTAGAAAGTATCTTTTACAAAGCAAAATGTAGTTGTGAAGAAGTCTAGTTTATTCATTTCTTAATAAACTGCACACTTAATTTCACATCAGAACTCTGTCTAATCTTAGGGCAAAAGAATTTCTGTTTTCTTCAACTGTTCTTTATTGATTTATACTTAGGTCTCTGATTTCTCTTGAGTTAATTTATATAGGATATGAGATTTAAAATGAGGTTTTTTTTTTCATATGTAATTTTTCCAGCAGTCTTTGCTGAAGACTATCACTTCTTTATTGAATTGCTTTTGCATCTTTGTCAAACTCCAATAACTTTATTTGTGTGGGTCTATTTCTGGACCTCTCTTCTGTTCTACTGATATATGTGCTTATAACTTTGCCAACACAGCACTATCTTAATTACTGTTTCAACTTATTTTACTTATTCAAAATTATTGAGCCTATTATAAATCATATTTTTACATATAAATGTTAGAAACAGCTTGTCTGTTTTCTCAAAAATGCAGCATAGATTTTAATTGGAATTGAATTAAACACATAGATCAATTTGGGAAACTGATGTCTTTACTACATTGATTCTTCCAATTCATCCCCATAGTATGTCTCTTCATTTATAGTCTTTGCTTTGATCATCAGTATTTTGTAGCTAACAGCATTCAAATCCTATACAAACTATAATAGATATATACCTAAATATTAATTTTATAATTTTGTAAATGATATCTCTTATTTCTAATTTCATTTATTTAATGCTGAATGTGGAGTAATTTCAATAGTAATTCAGTTAAAATGTACGTGCTGAAATTATATTCTAGATAAATTTCTAGAAAAAAAATTTTCTTAAAGAATCTTGGGGATCTACAAAGAGATTCATGTCACCTGTAAATATGACATTTTATTATTTCCTTTCCAATTTGTTTGTCTTTTATTTCAAATTCTCTCTCTATTGCACTGACTAGGTCTTCCATTTTAAGGTTGAGCACAGAGAGCAGATATTCTTACCTTCTCACAGATCTTAGAAGGAAAGCATTCTCTATTTCACCATTGACTTAATATTATCTGTAAATTTATAGTGTTTGCCCTTTATCATTATTGAGCAAATTCCCACTAATTCCAGCTGGCTAGAAGTTTGTAGTATTAACAGGAATTGAGTTCTGTCACAGGATTTTCAGCATCAATTGACATTATCATACATTTTTTATTCCCTGTTAGTATGATAGATTGCATTGATTGGTTTTCAATACTGAACCACCTTGTCATTCTGAGGATAAAATCAATTTGGTCATAATGTATTATTGTTTTGAATTTCTCTGGATTTTATTTACTAATATTTTTTGAGGATTTTGGTCTATATGAGAATTGGGGGTCTGCAATTTCGCTTTTCACGTATTGTCTTTGGTTTAGGTATCAGGGTGAATTCGATTTCTAAAGTTGCATAACAGTGCAGTTCAGCCTCACAGTCATGTCCCACTCTTTGCGACCCCATGGACTGCAGCACGCCAGGCTTCCCTGTCCATCACCAGCTCCTGGAGCCTACTCAAACTCATGTCCATCACATTGGTGATGCCATCCAACCATCTCATCCTCTGTCATCCCCTTCTCCTGCCTTCAATCTTTCCCAGCATCAGGGTCTTTTCCAATGAGTCAGTTTTTGCATCAGGTGGCCGAAGTATTGGAGCTTCAGCTTCAGAATCAGTCCTTCCAATGAACATTCAGGACAGATTTCCTTTAGAATTGACTGGTCGGATAAAGTTGCATTACAAATAACCACAAACTTAGTGGTTTAAATCAATACTCATTTAATACCTCAGAGATTCGGGGTGGAGGACTGAAAGACTGGGCAGAGCATAACTGGTATCTCTACTCAGTGTCTCAAAAAGCTGAGATCAAGGTGTCAGCTGGGCTGTATTCTCATCGGCAGTGTGGACTTCTTTTTTAAACTCTAATGATTATTTGCAAAGTCAGTTTCCTTTCCTCCATATAGCTCATGAAGACTGCATCTTCAAGACCAGCAGAAAAAATATCTGTTTGGCACCACATCTTCTTTTTAAGACTCATTTGATTGACTCAGGACCACTCTGGCTAAACTCCCTTTTGATTAACCCAAAGTAAAGAGATTAGTAACTTAATTATGGGAGTGGTCTTCCATCATATTTACAGACTCCACTTTAACTCTAGCAGAAGTTATTAAATAGGTCATGGATCTAAGGAGTCGATAATCATAAAAACCAACAGAATTCTTAGCTTACTACTTAGGTTTAGTCTCATAAATGAACGAAGATTTTTTCACTTTTCTTTACTGGAATAGCTTATGTAGAATTGATATCATTTTATGTTAATCCTTCATAGAGTTTGCTATTGAACATCTGAGTTGGAAATTTTCATATTCAGAAGCTTTTTTAGTGTAATTCAGTTTCATTAATAGTTACATATTCCTATGGTTATCTATTTGATCTTGAATGAATTCTGTAGTTTTTTAAAAATTAGGTAACTTTATTATTTTTCAGAATATATGTTCCTGTGCTGAGACACTTACATGGAGTTTGTAAAATTCCTTCATTATATGCCTGAAGTCTGGGAAACAGGGGTCTGTAGTGCTATTACTTATTCCATTCCTGATAGTGGTAATTTGAGTCTTCCCTTTTAATTTATCAGTTGAATCAAAGTTATACATTTTATCGAACTCTCCAAAGAAATATATTTAGTTCTCAATATTTTTTCTTCTATCATTTTCTGTTTTCAAAATCATATATTACTATCTTTTAAATCTCCTTTAGTCCCCTATATTTTACTTTTTGTTCATTTCTTAAGGTAGAATCTTAAATTACTATTTAAGAGCATCCTGCAACTTTTGATATGCAATATTTTCCTATTTCACAAGTTCAAAAATATTCCAAATTTCCTTGCAATTTCCTCATTGATCACTGGAGAAGGAAATGGCAACCCACTCCAGTACTCCTGCCTGGAAAATCCCAGGGACGGGGGAGCCTGGTGGGCTGTGGTCTATGGGGTCACACAGAGTCGAAAACAACTGAAATGACTTAGCAGCAGCAGCAACATTGATCACTGAGTTATTTCTAAGGGTGCAATTTCCAAGTGTTTTATTTTCCTGTTATGATTCCTTTAATTTCAGTTTAATTCTATAATATCAGTATATTTTGTATAATTGTTGCTGTTCAGTCATTAAGTCGTGTTCGACTGTTTGCAACCCCATGGACTGTAGCATGCCAGGCTCCTCCATCCTTCACTGTCTCCTGGAGTTTGCTCAAATTCATGTCCATTGAGTTAGTGATGCTATCTAATCATCTCATTCTCTGCTGTTCCCTTCGCCTTTGCCTTCAATCTTTCCCAGCATCAGGGGTAACTGTATAATTACAATTTTTAAAACATTTGTCAGGATATATATTATCACTCAGAATATGGTCCATCCTTGAAAATGGCCCATATTCACTTAAAAGGATGCATACTCTATTGTTAAAGAAAGAAATACCCTGTTAATGTCAACTAGACCCTATCCACTAAAGGTGTTATTCAGGTCTTATATAAATTTTTATTTTGTCTATTAATTCTATTTATTACTGAGAGAAAATTTTGATACCTCCAAATATAACTATGAGTTTGTCTATTTCTCGTCTCAGTTTGTAGATTTTTGTTACAAATATTTTGAAGCTCTATTAGTCACTGTGTTAGTCTTCTATCACTGCTATAACTTTCCCAAAAACTTAATGAATTGAATAACAGAACTTTTTCTTTTTCATAGTTTGGTAGTTTAGTTTGGCTTAGCTATTGTCTTTGATCCAGGTTTTACATGGCCATAATTAAGATCTTATTCAACAGGACCCTTACTGGGGACTCTGGGAAGAATCTACCTCCAAACTCAACCATGGTGTTAACAGATTTCAGTCTCTTGCAGATATAAAACAGAGGCTGCCTATCAGCGTGGGGATGCCCTTAAGCATTAGAGGTCTCTTTCCTTCTTGCACATGGTCCTATATATCTCAGAGCCAGCAACATAATCTAGAATCATACTTATGCTAGACTATCTCTAACCAATTCTGTTGCATCTCTTGACTCCAAACAGGAAAAGGTTTTCAAGTGTTCATGTAATTAGATTAAGACTACCTGGATAAATCAGAATAGTTTTCCTGTTCAATGGTCTATAATCTTAATTACATTGGCAAAATCCCCTTTTCAATGTAATGTAATATATTCACAGAATTAAGGGATTTGAGCATGGACATTTTTCGGAAGAGTTATTCTGCTTACTATAGATTATACAGATGCATGATAATTACATCTTTGTGATGAGTTGGGCTTTTAACCATTAGAAAATATTCCTTTTTATCCCTTTTAATTTTTTTTCCCTAGGACTACTTTGATAATAACCAAGTCTGCATTTCTTTCTTTTGATGGTTTACTATTTTCATTTTCTTACTTTTAACCTACATATTTTACATTATTTGAAGTGAGTTTCCTATACACAAAATATGGTAGAATCATTAGTTTCATCCATTCTGCCAATCTCTATTATTTAAATGATGTGTTTAGATCATTTACATCTACTTTAGTTATCAATATATTTTTATTTAGTCATTTTATTTTTGCTTGTTTTTCCTGTTTTTCACACCTGTACTGAAAATATTTTAGCATTCCACTTTAATTTACTTATTATGTTTTTATTATATCTCTTTGTATAGTTTTTGTGGGCCAAGTGGCAGGAAGATGAAGATAAAAACAAAAGCAATGGCGATTGTTCTACCACTAGGGATCCAGGTCACCTGATAAGAAAAGAAGGTTGCCCAGGTTCAGCGTTTTAAGCTCCTGTAGGTCTATGGTGCTGCTAGGGTCCGTGTTACTGTTGCTGCAACTATGATACTACCTGTAGGCTGGGGCATGAGAAAACAAGAAACAAAGAGCAGAACTCCTCTAATTTCTCTGAGCATTATTATTTCTTTTTCCCCGACCTCAAACCAGAACTGGAACTAACAACCCTACTTTCTCTTTGATGACAAACACCTATCTCATTTCCCCATTTACTCCCCATTCATTATCAGCAAAACTGCCAATCACTCATTCATTCCTCCAAGTTCTTTAATCACAACTTAAAAAAAAAAGACACACTTTTAATAGAACCTCCATGTCTTTCTTATCTTGCTAATTCAACACTTGGTCATATTCTTTCTTTTAAATTCAGTCCCCTAATTATTGTTAGAGATATAAATATTTAATTTTGTTAATGAGATTCAATAAAAAATTATGCTGCTGAACTTCCACCCTTTTCAACTTTCCTTATTCCTCCTATGCAAGCTTTATTTAATTTACAGAACATTTCTTACAGAATATAATTTACAGAATGTTTTTACCAACATTGCTGTAATATTATCAATGAAAGTCTTGTGATGGAGTCAGTAGTCATTCCTCTGGCTCCATAACTCTTTGTATTTGCAGGATTTTATTATGTGTACCACATTCTTCTTAAAAAAAATAAATCTTGGCTTTATTACTCATTATTTTTCTGTTTCTCCTAACTTCAAAGTTCCCCTTGGACTGCAAGGAGATCAAATCAGTCAAATCTAAAGGAAGTCAACACTGAATATTCCTTAGAGGACTGATGCTGATGCTGAAGTTCCAATAATTTGGTCACCTGATGCAAAGAGACAACTCATTGAAAAAGACCCTGATGCTGGGAGAGACTGAAGTCAAAGGAGAATGGGGTGACAGAGGATGAGATGGTGGGATAGCATCATGGACTCAATGTACATGATTCTGAGCAAACTCCAGGAGATAGTAAAGACTGAGGAACCTGGCACGCTACAGGCCATGGGGTCACAAAGAGTCAGGCATAGCTTAGGGACTGTTCTAAACCATCCTTATAACTTAGGGACTGAACAACAAAAACTTCAAAGTTGAATCAAATATTCCTCAAAGTTAGTTTCTTTATTCAAGTCTACAATTTTAAAATGAATTTTTTTTTTATTCAGTTACACAAGAAATTGTGGGGGAAAGTTAATAGCTCTTTATTTTGACCAAACCACTATCTAGCAAGGATTTAAAAGTTAATATATATGTATTTTTTAATGCTGGTCTTGTCAGTCAGCTCAGGACATTTAGATTCACTTGGAAATAGTGTTACAGCAAGCATTACTCAGTAAAAATGAAAGGACTGTACTGCCTTGATACATAATGAAGAGAGTATAATTGTCTGATCACCTATGAAGCTAGAAGCTAACAGAGCTAGAAATTATGAGTTGCATGTGTGCAGCTAGGCCTGAAAGGAAAGGATTTGTAAACCACAGGTAGTGCTAGTATTGATATCAACAAAAAGAAGAACATTTGAAATAGAGGAAAACAAGAGAATGGGAAAGACTAGAGATCTCTTCAAGAAAAAAGCAGATACCAAGGGAACATTTCATGCAAAGATGGGCACAACAAAGGAAAGAAATGGTATGGACCTAATAGAAGCAGAAGATATTAAGAGGTGGCAAGAATATACAAAAGAACTATACAAAAAAGATCTTAATGACACAATAACCACTATGGTGTGATCACTCACCTAGAGCCAGACATCCTGGAGTGTGATGTCAAGTGGGCCCTAGGAAGCATCACTATGAACAAATCTAGTAGAGGTGATGGAATTCCAGTTGAGCTATTTCAAATCCTAAAAGATGATGCTGTGAAAGTGCTGCACTCAATATGCCAGCAACCATGGAAAACTCAGCAGTAGCCAGAGGACTGGAAAAGGTCAGTTTCTATCCCAATTCAAAAGAAAGGCAAAGAATGTTCAAACCACCTCACAATTGAACTCATCTCACACGCTAGTAGAGTAATGCTCAAAATTCTCCAAGCCAGGCTTCAACACTACGTGAACTGTGAACTTCCAGATGTTCAAGCTAGATTTAGAAAAGGCAGAGGAACCAGAGACCAAATTGCCAACATCCATTGGATCATAGAAAAAGCAAGAGAGTTCCAGAACATCTAGATCTGCTTTATTGATTATGCCAAAGCCTTTGACTGTGTGGATCACAACAAACTGTGGACAATTCTTCAAGAGATGGGAGTACCAGACTTCTTGACCTGCCTCCTGAGAAATCTGTATGCAGGTCAAGAAGAAACAGTTAGAACCAGACACGGAACAATGGACTGGTTCCAAATTGGGAAAGGAGTACATCAAGGCTGTATATTGTCACCCTGCCTATTTAACTTATATGCAGAGTACATCATGAGAAACATTGGGTTGGATGAAACACAAGCTGGAATCAAGATTGCTGGGAGAAATATCAATAAGCTCAGATATGCTGATGACACTAACCTTATGGGAGAAAGCAAAGAGGACTAAAAAGCCTCTTGATGAAAGTGAAAGAGAGTGAAAAAGCTGGCTTAAAACTTAACATTCAAAAAACTAAGATCATGTTGGAATGATCCCATCACTTCATGGCAAATGGATGGGGAAACAATGGAAACAGTGACAGACTTTATTTCCTTGGGCTCCAAAATCACTGCAGATGGTGACAGCAGCCATGAAATTAAAAGACACTCCTTGGAAGAAAAACTATGGCCAACCTAGACAGCATATTAAAAAGCGGAGACATTACTTTGCCAACAAAGGTCTGTCTAGTCAAAGCTCTGGTTTTTCCAGTAGTCATGTATGGATGTGAGAGTTGGACTATAAAAAAAGTTGAGCACCGAAGAACTGATGTTTTTGAACTGCGGTATAGGAGAAGATTCTTGAGAGTCCCTTGGACTTCAAGGAGATCAAACCATTCAATTCTAATGGAAAACAGTCCTGAATATTCATTGAAAGGACTGATGCTGAAGCTCCCATACTTTGGTCACCTGACGCAAAGAACTGACTCATTAAGAGAGACCTTGATGCTGGGAAATATTGAAGTCAGGAAGAGGAGGAGACGACAAGGGATGATATGGTTGGATGGCATCTACTCGATGGACATGACTTTGAGCAGGTTCCAGGAGTTGATGAAGAACAGGGAAGCCTGGCATCCTGCAGTCCACTGGGTCACAAATAATTTGACACGACTGAGCGACTGAACTGAACTGAACTGATGGCTGTATTAACGATGGACAGCAAGGAGACAGGCCATAGTAATTTCATATGTGTAAAAGCTTATTATAAGAAACAGAATAATAAACTAAGCTTAAATCATAAAATCAGGATTTGGGTTCAAACTAAGTTAAAATTTCCTCCTCTTTGTAAAGGTCTTTAAGTACTGGGAAGATTAATTAAGAAATTTTTTTAAAACCTGAGGAGTCTTATTCCTTCAAGTATTTCTAATAAAAGGACTAGCATTAACCTACTGGTATATTACCAGACAGAAGCACAGGGCAAGTGGTTGAACTAAGCAGGTTCTTGAGAAATTTGAACTGCTATAGGCAAAGAGCCATGATGATTATAATAAATTTATAAACAACAGAGTTAGACTACACCAAGAAAATAAGAATAATTATAATATATATGTAGTGTACTCTTTTAAGGAAATATTTTCCATTCTTTCTATATTTCTAGGTGTATATAGAATACATAAAATTCTGCACAGACACTTGGGTTATATAAACACTTGTAAACCTTACAAAATTAAACTCAAATTCCTATAAAATTCTTCATTCTTTTATTGGTGAGTTTATGCCCATTTCCTTATTCAATTTTCAGTTACTTTTAGATTATGACCAGTGATCTAATTGAAGAGGTAATCTGTGAGTATCTCTGTGTTTAGGTGTATGAGTGTATGATTGGGACCAGTATTATTAGTGTCTTACTTTTACATCAGTAATACTGTTTTTCCATTGGGAAATATGCAGAGAAAGAACTCTACTTCTCAGTCTTTGCAAACAGAGAATCATGTCACTGACTTACAGGTGAAAAACCCTGCCTCATATGATCTTAAACTTTTGATCTGTCCGACTGACTAACAATATTATTTTTGACAGAGATCCAATAAATTTCAAATCTGGTATCTCTAAACCACTTACAGCCATAAGCAATCCTCACAGGCAGCCTATTCTATATTTATAAATCCTTTTGGGACAGATGTCTTACTCTATCTCAATTTCATCAGAATATGAGAGAGGCTGAATATCAATTTCTTCCAAAGTTTTTTGTCCCTAGATACATGTAACTATATTCAAAGGAGAATTTGCTGGAAAAAGTAAAACTCATTCACAATCAACTGCCCGTTTCTTACCAAGCAAATTCACCAGGGACTGCACTAATGGACATTTGTAGGATGAGGCAGCAAATGCTTTGGCTGAATATTTTGGCTTTTAGCCTGAGTGAGCTTTTTACAGAATACAAAGCATGAGAATGCTGAGCAACACAACGCTATGAATAAATTGCTGAGAACTTTTACAAGGAGGAAAACATGCCATTCTGAAGGACAAGTTCTTTTGTTTTTGACGTCCCCAGAATCCAGAAACTTTAACCTTAAGAGCTTGCTTTGGAGGATAAAACATCATGAGTAATGAAATAATAGCTTTAATAGTTCAGTGCAGCAGTTTCAGGGAGAGGGAGAGAAATGATCATTACACATATGTGTGTGTGTGTGTGTCCGTGTATATATAAACTTTTATTCTTGGTATTTCACTTATTCACAGATATGTTTACAGAATTTTGTAGCAAAGTAAAAGATCCATGGCCTAACAAGAAGCAAAACTATTCTCTTGGTGAGAACTGCTATCTATAATAATCATTATTATTTCTAACTTTAGGGAGAAAGCACCAGTTTAAAATTTGCACCTTCAGTCTAGATGATAGCCTTCAACATTTTTCCTGCATCCAATTGTCATTTTAGCTTTTCATGCTAATAATTATTGAAAAGCACACTTAACAGCTATCATATGTAAAACTGTCCTAGAAATCAACAAGGAGAGCAAATTATCACCTGAAAGAACTTTAAAAAATAAGAAAGGATTTTAAGAAAAACGAATGAAGAAAAGGGTTGAATTATAATAAAATAAATAATTATCAGTTCAGTTCAGTCACTCAGTTGTGTCCAACTCTTTGGGACCCCATGAATCGCAGCACGCCAGGCCTCCCTGTCCATCACAAACTCCTGGAGTTTACTCAAATGCATGCCCATCGAGTTGGTGATGACATTCAGCCATCTCATCCTCTGTCATACCCTTCTCCTCCTGCCCCCAATCCCTAATTATAATTAAAACTATAGCATAATATACAAATAAATATTATATATAATATAAATTATTATAATAAATTATAATAAAATAGAAACTTATAAATTTACTATATATAAAATATATAATAAAAACATATTTTATCTCTATAATAAAATGTAGAGAATTTCTACTATGCTGTACTCAGAAAAGGTATAGTTTCAAGCTCACTAGCAATTTAATTGCAGATTTTTAGAAAGTACTGTAGTTTTTCCTGTGGGTATGGAGATATACAGAGAAGGAAATGGCAACCCACTCCAGTATTCTTGCCTGGAGAATCCCAGGGACAGAAGAGCCTGGTGGGCTGCTGTCTATGGGGTCACACAGAGTCAGACACAAATGGGGCAGCAGCAGCAGTAGCAGCATGGAGATACACAATGAGCTATTTGTGGTATGACAGCAAAAAATAATTTGAATCACTTGCAGTGTTTCAATTATCTGTATCATTGCATTAACACATTTATACCATTCTCATAAAGTTTGTATCACGGTTAAACAGCAGGGAAAAGGGCAGGACATAAAGTCTGAAAGAATGACATAGCCATAGGACATAATGAACCAACTAGTTCCAAGATAGCAGAAGATTCAACTTCTAGTAGACCTTGAGCCTTATTATATGCTCATTGTAATACATTAGCATACTAAATGGTACACCCACCAGCATCATGATTCTGAGGCCAACCATAAAAGATCAGGGCTCCCCTGGTGTCTCAGATGATAAAGAATCTGCTTGCAGTGCCAGAGACCGAGCATTGAAACCCAATCCAATCCCTGGGTTGGGAAGATCCCCTAGAGAAGGGAATCGCTAGCCAGCCCAGTATTCTTGCCTGGAGAATTCCACAGACAGAGGTGCTTGCCAGGCTACAATCCATGGGGTCACAAAGAATTGGACATGATTGAGTGACTAACACTTTCATATTCATAGAAGGTCAAAAAGTGGGCAGTGGCCCAATTTCTGGAACTCTGTCCCTTTCCCAACGTAGTTGGATAATTCTCCCACTCATTAGTATATGAAGTTACCCAGTCTATAAAAACATCATGCCATATTATGAGGCTCTCTCACTTTCTGAGATGGCCCACAACCTGTCTGTAGAGGGTGCTACTCTCTAAATAAATCCACTTCTTACCTGTCACATCATCTGTGAATTTTTTCACAACAAAGCAAGCCACCCACTAGCCAGCCCCAAATCAGCTTCAGGACACGCAAAACTCCACAGCCACCATGTCAGGAACCATCCTAGCTGCCAGTGGACAGACACCAGCTCCACGGCCCCCAGGGCACCCACTGTGCCCACCAGCAGTCAAATGCCAGCTCTGAAACACCTTGGACCCTCAACAGTGCCACAGGATCTAGCCCCAGCCCTGCTCACCAGTAGGTCAACACCAGCCTTGGGACATTCCAGACCCCAGAACTAGCTATGACAGGAACTGGTCCTACCCACCAGCAGGCCAACACTAGATCCCAAACCCCTGGCCATCCCAACACTGTGGTGGCACTGCCCACCCCAGAACCCAGCTTCACCCACCAGTGGGCCAGCACTAACCCTGGGACCACCTCTCTCTCTGGATCCCCACAGCTAGCAGCCTTGTGATCTAGGCCCACCCTCCTGAGGCTAGCAGCCTCCACACAAAGCAGGGCCTAGTAACCAACCAGAACAGGGGCCAGCCATGCCTAAGAGACCACCCACAGTGGTCAGCCTACCACAACAGAAGGTCCCATGCACCTATATAGGGGCATCCTTAGAGCACATAACTGGTGACCAGAAGGAAGTATACTGCTGAGATGTATAGGATGTCTCCTACAAAAGGCCACTTCTCCAAGGTCAGAAATGTAACCAACCAATAGGCAGAAGTAAAAACATCTAACTAGGCAAAATGAAGCAACATATGAATACATTTTAAATAATGGAACAAGATAAAAATAACAGAAAAACTAAGTGAAATGGATATAGGCAATCTCAACATAATGATTTTAAAGATGTCCAAAGAACTCAGGAGAAAACAGGATAAATAGAGTTTGAAGTTAGAAGTAACTGTTTTTAACAGTTAGAAAATGTAAAGGAGAACCGATCAGAGATGAATAACATAACTCAAATGAAAAATACACTGGAAGGAATCCAGAGCAGATTAAATGATATACAGGGACAGATCAGAGAGCTATAAGACAGAGTAATGGAAATCACTGAAACTGAATGGAGAAAAAAAATAACTAATAAGAATAAATGAGGACAGTTTACAGGAGATTTGGGGGACAATATCAAGCATACTAACATTCCTAATATAGGTATCTCCTAAAGAGAAGAGAGAAAGAATCAAAGGATATAGCAGGTAAAACCTCCCTAACCTAGGAAAAGCAGGTCCAAAAAGCACAGAGAGTCCCGAACAGGATTGATTCATAGAGGATTATACCAAGACATGTTGTAATTAAAATGGCAAAAATTAAAGAGAGAATATTAAAAGCAACAAGAAAAAAAAAGTTTCATACAAGGAAACTCCCACATGGCTATAAACTGACTTTTCAGACACTGAATGCCAAAAGGTGGTGGCATGATATATTTAAAGTGATTAAAGGGAAAAAAACTGCAACCAAGAATACTCTACCTAGCAAGGCTATCATTCAGATTTGATGGAGAGATCAAAAGTTTTACAGACAAGTAAAAGTTAAATATTCAGCACCACCATCTAGCTTATAAGAAATGTTAAAGAGACTTCTTTGAGTGTAAAAGAAAAGGCCACAGCTAAAATCAGGAAAGCTATGAAAAGAAAAATCTCACTGGTAAAGGCCAGTACACAGTAAATGTAGTAAACCAGCCTTGTAAAAGCTAGTAGGAATTTCAAAAGACAAAACTAAATAATAAAATCATCTATATCCACAATAAGTAGTTAAGGGATACATAAAACAAACATATGTAAAATATTATGTCAAAAACAGTAAATCTTGGGGAGGGAGTAATTAAAATGCAGGGTGGTTAAAATATTGCATTTGAATTTAAAATATTTGCAATTTAAAATAATTACATATTGCTATGTACAGGGTGGGGATATAGTTACAACTATGTAATACTTTTGTATGGCAACATATTGTAACTATACTTATCATGGTAATTGTTTTGAAATGTATAGAAATACCAAATCACTATTTTGCACAACAGGAACTAGCATAGTATTACAGTTTACTTTAAAAACTAACTAACTTAGGAAAGGAGAACAAATTTGTGGTAGTTAGAGATAGGGTGTGAATGTAGGAGGGATTGGATGAGGGTAGTCACAGGCTACAAATCTAAAAGATAAATAAGTACTAAGGATGTAATGTACAATATAATAAACATAACTAACACTGTTAGGTTAATTATAATATATATAATTCTATGTTATATATGAATGCTGTTAAGAGAACAAGTCCTAATAGTTCTCATCACAGGAAAAATAATTTTTCCATTTCTTTAACTGTGTATCTACATGAGAAAATGGATTTCAATAAACTTATGGTACTCATCTCATGGATTATGTAAGTCAAATCATTGTATTGTACACCTTTAACACATAAAGGTCAGTCTTCATTGCAATCCCAAAGAAAGGCAATCCCAAAGAATGCTCAAACTACCGCATAACTGCACTCATCTCACATGCTAGTAAAGTAATGCTCAAAATTCTCCAAGCCAGGCTTCAGCAATACATGAATCGTCAACTTACAGATGTTAAAGCTGGTTTTAGAAAAGGCAGAGGAACCAGAGATCAAATTGCCAACATCTGATGGATCATCAAAAAAGCAAGAGAGTTCCAGAAAAACATCTATTTCTGCTTTACTGACTATGCCAAAGCCTTTGACTGTGTGGATCACAATAAACTGTGGAAAATTCTGAGAGATGGGAATACCAGACCACCTGACGTGCCTCTTGAGAAACCTGTATGCAGGTCAGGAAGCAACAGTTAGAACTAGACATGGAACAACAGAGTGGTTCCAAATAGGAAAAGGAGTATGTCAAGGATGTATACTGTCACCCTGCTTATTTAACTTATATGCAGAGTACATCATGACAATCGCTGGGCTGGAGGAAGCACAGGCTGGAATCAAGATTGCCGGGAGAAATATCAATAACCTCAGATATGCAGATGACACCACCCTTATGGCAGAGAGTGAAGAAGAACTAAAAAGCCTCTTGATTAAAGTGAAAGAGGAGAGTGAAAAAGTTGGCTTAAAGTTCAACATTCAGAAAACTAAGATCATGGCATCTGGTCCCATCATTTCATGGCAAATAAATGGGAAAACAGTGGAAACAGTGTCAGACTTTATTTTGGGGGGCTCCAAAATCACAGCAGATGGTGATTGCAGCCATGAAATTAAAAGACGCTTACTCCTTGGGAGGGAAGTTATGACCAACCTAGATAGCATATTAAAAAGTAAGGACATTACTTGGCCAACAAAGGTCTGTCTAGTCAAGGCTATGGTTTCTGCAGTGGTCATGTGTGGATGTGAGAGTTGGACTGTGAGGAAAGTTGAGCGCCAAAGAATTGATGCTTTTGAACTGTGGTGTTGGAGAAGACTCTTGTGAGTCCCTTGGAATGCAAGGAGATTCAACCAGTCCATCCTAAAGAAGATCAGTCCTGGCTGTTCATTGGAAGGACTGATGCTGAGACTGAAACTCCAATACTTTGGCCACCTCATGCCAAGAGTTTACTCATTGGAAAAGACCCTGATGCTGGGAGGGATTGGGGGCAGGAGGAGAAGGGGACAACAGAGGATGAGATGGCTGGATGGCATCACCGACTCGATGGACATGAGTTTGAGTAAACCCCAGGAGTTGATGATGGACAGGGAGTCCTAGCAAGCTGTGACTCATGGGCCAGAAAGAGTCGGACACAACTGAGCGACTGAACTGAACTGAACATACACAGTGCTATATCTCAATAAAACTGGGGTAAAAAAGCATGTTTAAAGTTTCTGTATAAATTTAAGATGCTTCCAGTTTAAACAGATACTCACTTAATATTTAGTATACAACTAAATCTGTGAATCTGTAGGAACTGAGTAATTCTTTTATCCCTTAACTCATTCAATTTATATGTCTCTTATATTTCTAAGTACTTAGGACAGCTTAAAGAGAGGCCAGTGCATTGTAATTACAATTTATGTAGTTAATCATGTAAACTCAGAAGAAATAACTGGATACATAGACAACAGTTTTTCTTTATTAAAATTTAAATTTGGATTAAGTGGTTTTTATAAAGAAGTTACATTTCTAATTTACATTCTTGTTCCTAATTACCACTACTGGCCCTAACTGAGGACTCCATTATTTCTCATTAGGACTTTACTAACAGCCTCTGAGCAGATCATTTCTACCTCCAGCTCTGCCATCTTAAACCCAGTCAATGCACCACATGACTATGTAATTGTCCTATTCAAAATTTTTCAATGATTTAATATCACATACAGAATATCCATTCATGGAAGTTCCTTAAAATCTGGTTATTTCTCAGGCTCCAGAAGACTGAAGTATAAAAAATGCAATCAAAGCCTGACATAAAGTGAAAATATAACTTAATTACTGTTAACTTTAGATGTATAATCTAAAGAAATAATATATCAACAAAGAGCTGGGGCAGGTGCAAATAAATTCTGTAGAATTAAGAGAAAAGCATTTGGCTCATGAAAGTATAAGAGACTCTAAGTGTTTCATTAAGAACTGTGAATGAATGGAGATGTTACTTCATTTGTGTATGGACACATGTACTGTATTTATTTAACACAAAACCTGCACATCTAGAGCTGAAGGCAAAGCCATAAGAGACTATAATAAAAGCTTTTGGCATGAGTGGTGAGATTCACTCTATACATGAGTCATCCGATGGGGCACAATGGGCCTATTTTTATACAGGAAAGAGATAAGTGCTTCCCTGTTCCATCCTGAAAAGATAGAATCACTCTGGCTCTACTAGATGAGATGTAAAGTGTATTAGCATCTTACTCTAACTCTTCAGAACGTAACTGTGTATGCGTTCAGTCACTCAGTCGTGTCCAACTCTTTGCAACCCCATGGACTGTAGCCTTCTAGGCTCTTCTGTCCATGGGATTTCCCAAGCAAGAATACTTGGGAGTAGGTTGCCATTTCCTTCTCCAGTGGATCTTCCTGACCCAGGGAGCAAACCCAAGTCTCCTCCTTGGTTCTTTACTGTCTGAGCAACCAGAGAAACTTCCTGTATCTAAGAGCCAGATTAAGCCCAAGTGATAAAACAAAGAGATGTCTTCAAGAACAGAGCTTCATTCCATTGACATGCAAATAGAAATGCTATGACCAACTAGACAGCATATTAAAAAGCAGAGACATTACTTTGCTAACAAATGTCCATCTAGTCAAACCTATGGTTTTTCCACTAGTCATGTATGGATGTGAGAGTTGGACTATGAAGAAAGTTGAGCACCAACGAACTGATGCTTTTGAAATGTGGTGTAGGAGAAGACTCTTGAGAGTCCCTTGGACTGCAAGGCAATCCAACCAGTCCATCCTAAAGGAAATCAGTCTGAATATTCATTGCAAGGACTGATGCTGAGGCTGAAACTCCAATACTAGACCACCTGATGAAAAGAACTGACTCATTTGAAAAGACTCTGATGTTGTGAAAGATTGAAGGTGGGAGGAGAAAGGGACGACTGAGGATGAGATGGATGGATGGCATCACCAACTCGATGGACATGAGTTTGAGCAAGCTCCGGGAGTTGGTGATGGACTGGGAAGCCTAGAGTGCTGCAGTTCATGGGATCACACCATTGGACATGACTGAGAAACTGAACTGAAATGCTTCCATTTTCCTGGCACCTTGGGAATTTAATTTAGGTACTTAGTCATGTCTATAACCAATGGCAATCTCAGGTAGATAATGTTTTATTATCTTTTTGGATCAGTACAATTAGCTAGATAAATGATGGCAATTCTAATTTTCAGCATATTCGAGTAGACAAATGTTTTTAGGAGAAGGGAAAGTAAATATTCCTTGCATTTATACTGTGTACATTTCCATAACTAAGTTAGATTAGCTTCCCTAGCGGTTCAGGTGGTAAAGAATCCATCTGCAATACATTAGACCAGGGTTCGATCCTTGGTTCTGGAAGACCCCCTAAGAAAGGGAATGGCCACCCACTCTAGAATTCTTGCCTGGGAAATCCAGGCTACCATCCACGGGGTTGCAAAGAGTTGGATATGACTGAGCAACTACTTACACGCAAACAAAAATGCACACCATATCTAAAGAATCTAGGGCTTTTTTCAGGAGCACTGAGAAATCTCGACAGTTGGATTATTCTATTTCAGAGCTAGAATAGCACATTGGTCTTCATTATGGCTTAGATAAAATGTTAATTAAAGTGCAGTATCTCTCTATGCCAAGTAAAGTCTGATTATAATTTAATTTTCTTCAAGCCACAGGAAAAATACACTTATTAGAGTACCTATTTCAAGTCTCTTTAAATTAATGAATAAATAACTGTTACTTGACTATACAATTGCAAGTTGGTCAGAATAAGACATACCAATGAACACAGTCTTTATGAATATATCTGATAATATCTAGTTTCCGGACCTACAAAAATGCAAATGAAATTCTAAACTTTGGCTTTCCTTCAATTCTGTCTAACCTTCAGTTTTCCCTAAGTAAATAAATGTTCAAATTTCTCCTTGAAATGGTCCATACTTCACAGAATGAAAAGAATTTTTGGAATGGTCACATCTGTCTCTCTGGTTCACATGAACTTCCTAACCAAGCCACAGTAAAATATTTTCTAGGCTTACATTGATAAAGGTCTTGACCAAGTTTCTTTCAAAAGGGGATATATGTATATCTATGGCTGATTCATGTTGAGGTTTCACAGAAAACAGCAAAATTCTGTAAAGCAATTACCCTTCAATAAAAAATAAACTAATTAAAAAATGTTAATTCTAAGTACTTTGTCTCCATGTGCAAGTATGACTCTCTCCTGTCACACCAGCCACTTCTGCAGTATTCGGGTTTTATGCTGATCCAGAACTACTCAGGATCACCACTTTCCACTTCCATACTTATATTATCTACCCATAGACACCTGACTCTATTTCTCTTCAGTTTTGTTTTGAGGCAAATTATGCTGAGACTGAGACTTGCCAATATTTTATTTAACATAGGTTCACTGTGGGAATTATAATATTGCACAAGCCTATAGGATACAGAATAATGTCTCTTAATAAGTCAATAAAGAAATAAAATACTTCAAAGCAATTATATATTAATTATACTACTTTTCCAGGCAAGGGAGAATGAAAGAAATGAAGTCCAAATTTAGTTTGAGGCATGCCTTTCTGGGAATTGGTTCTCAGGAGAGAGGCTTGACCAATGGAATGAATGAATTCCAGGTTTGCCCAGCCAGAACAAGCAAGAAAGCCCCTGTTGCTGGAGCATGTTGCTCAGGAACAAAGGGGGCGGTGTTGGCTGGCAAGGTGACCTCCTTCGTGGAGTCACTGTCCAGTTTCCACCATGGCCAAGCAAATATTCATGTCAGCGTAACAGCAACAAATGCCCTAAGCTCTTTGGAGACCAGAGTTTCCTTGGCCAGGCCCAACATTCTCAGATAGTCTTCACAAACTGTGGCTATTTTAAACTAAATGTCCCCTTTTTTGGTTACTTCTTCATGGGTTCTTACTGATTAGCCCCCAGCAGTACTCCTCAGGAGCAGAGTTATTGACCATGTATTAGCCACCATGAGGTCAACAATGATCTCTTGACACAAGTTCACTTTTATACTAAAGTGGCTTTACTTATAAAAAAGAGGATTTGAACTCATATCAAAACATTGCACATCTTCCTCTCAAATATTTTTCTGAGTTGTGTCCTTCTTTATCAGGTTAACCTAACTATTCCTGTGGAAACAAGGTGGTACATGAACTCATGGCTTTCTGGTAATGGATAGTAATGCGTTCATTGAAAGAACACATGTGTATCTACCATGTCCAATTTGAACATCATGTGTATGGTTCCTAATCTGATGTTTATAAAATATCAAGAATGATATATGTTTAAATGAAAGAGTCTTAGTCTTTAATTAGGGGATTATTAGGAGTATTATAAGGCATAGTGTACTTCTGTGTATGTGTGTGCGCTTATGCATTTTAGAAATGCTTTTTAGAAATAAAAGCATTCTTTTATTTCTAGTGGAGGGCTTCCTGGTCAGAATTAGATCTAGCTGAAATTCTAGGCATTGCATACATAAACAGTCATATTAGGACAACTGGAATTTGGTTTTGTTCTTTTGTGCAAAATATTGCTTCCAAGATATCTTGCTATAAATGTAACACTCTCAAAATTAGAGTTCATTATTTTTGTATTACATTTCTCCTTTCAAATTATCCATTGTCATTAGTGGTATCATATAGTATTAGTTTTCTATGGTAGGAATTTTTTTCTAATCACAGAAAATGAAAGCTCAGTGAAGGAAAAAAGAAAATATCCATGAAGAATAAAAGCTCATGAGCACAGTCACTAATATTTCAAGCTTCATTATTTATCCTGATAGAAGTGAAAATTCTCAAATTTTTTTAATATTTTTGTCATGTTAACTGAATTGAATCCCTTGGTCAATTGTTCATATATGAATTGTTTATATATGAATAGATTTTTCTTACTGATTTTTATTCACTGGTATATGAAATGCTTTCAGTTGGCGCCATATTTTTAAAAAATCTTTCCTGTCAATATTACAATGAACGGGACTTTAGAAAAACAATTTTATGACCTTTTCTATTTAAAAAAAACTGACCTTAAAACCAAAATTTTTAATAAAGATCTGAATGGAAAATAATGTTCTCCAAGAATTAAGAATGTATATATTAAAACTTCTATTTCTGAATTTCCATTATTTCAAATACTGCTTTGCTTCTAAATTAAAGATAATTAAATCCTTAATTTATATCCATGATAAAACACATTTTTAATATTTGTAAGAAATGAACATCAGCATATAACACTTCATAGCATTTGCCAATCTTATATAGTGCTTATTAAAAATAGCATTTCGCTAAATTGGATGATAGAAGTTTAGAAATGCTGAATGCCTTACCAGAAATATTTTGCTCCTCTCTTATTTGTGACAGGAAATTCAACTCAGTTCAGTTCAGTCGCTCAGCTGTTTCTGACTCTGCAACCCCATGAACCGCAGCACACAGGGCCTTCCTGTCCATCATCAACTCACGGAGTTCACCCAAACCCATGTCTATTGAGTCGGTAATGCCATCCAACCATCTCATCCTCTGTTGTCCCCTTCTCCTGCCCTCAATCTTTCCAAGCATCAGGGTCTTTTCAAATGAGTCAGCTCTTTGCATCAGGTGGCCAAAGTATTGGAGTTTCAGCTTTAATATCAGTCCTTCCAATGAACACCCAGGAGACCTCCTTTAGGATGGACTGGTTGGATCTCCTTGCAGTCCAAGGGACTTTGAAGAGTCTTCTCCAACACCACAGTTCAAAAGCATCAATTCTTCAGCACTCAGCTTTCTTTGTGGTCCAACTCTCACATCCATATATGACCACTGGAAACACCATAGCCTTGACTAGACAGACCTCTGTTGGCAAAGTAATGTCTCTGCTTTTCAATATGCTGTCTAATTCACACTTTAAAATACATAGTTTCCAACATATCTAACAGACCCCCTTCAATATTAGTTTCCATATTCTGACAAAATGCCTGAAATCTTTCCTCTATTTAAACAAGTATTAGTTACCTAACTTGATATAAAGTTTAACTTCACTTATTTATTAAATATAAAACTAATAAATAAATTAATCAGCATATTAATCAACAAATATTTCTTCTTGTGTACAGCTCACTGCTATGAAGTGAGTTATCTAGAAAGCTGTATAAAATGAGAAACTACCTGCAGAAACCCTAGGTTTCTCTCTCCTTCGGCAGAATAGCATCCTGGATTTTTAAAATACTATTGTCTAGACTTCACATAAAATATTTCGAATATGAAGATTTGAAATAAGCCTATATATATATATATATATATGTACACACATACACATACATATGTATGTATATATATATACACACACACATATACATAGATTTATTATAAATATATCTATATATACACATATATGTGTGCATATGTGTGTGTATATATATATTTTTAAAGGATTTATTATTTCCAATTACTGTCAGAATTGAAAAAGAAATAGATGAATTTCCATTTCTAATATAAATTTTCAGAGAAATGCCTCCTTTTGTTGACCACTAAACCTAGGTAACAGCAAATATTTTTCATGAGAATTCATATTATTAAAAAAACTGTGTTTTTATCATAGATCAAGTCCAAGTCAAAATGGCCTTGAACATTTCTATTCAGCATTTTACTGGAGTAAGATTACAAAGATCATAAACATCACACTAAAATGAAACTAGAATTTCATCACAAAAACAAAGACAGAAATGTCCTCTCTGGAAATTTATAGACTTCCTGTTAAACACATCCTAGGAAAAAGGAGATATAGACACAGGAGGATAAAAATAATAACAAAAACAGCACTTATCAATATTTATAGCAGTGGCCACAGGACTGAAAAAGGTCAGTTTTCCTTCCAATCCCAAAGAAAGGCAATCCCAAAGAATGCTCAAACTACCGCACAATTGCACTCATATCACACACTAGTAAAGCAACACTCAAAATTCTCCAAGCCAGGCTTCAGCAATATGTGAACCATGAACTTCCAGATGTTCAAGCTGATTTTAGAAAAGGCAGAGGAACCAGAGATCAAATTGCCAACATCTGATGCATCATCAAAAAAGCAAGAGAGTTCCAGAAAAATATCTATTTCTGCTTTACTGACTATGCCAAAGCCTTTGACTGAGTGGATCACAATACACTGTGGAAAATTCTGAAAGAGATGGGAATACCAGACCACCTGACGTGCCTCTTGAGAAACCCGTATGCAGGTCAGGAAGCAACAATTAAAACTGGACATGGAACAACAGAGTGGTTGCAAACAGGGAAAGGAGTACGTCAAGGCTGTATACTGTCACCCTGCTTATTTAACTTATATGAAGAGTACATCATGAGAAATGCTGGGCTGGAGGAAGCACAGGCTGGAATCAAGTTGCTGGGAGAAATATCAATAACCTCAGATATGCAGATGACACTACCCTTATGGCAGAAAGTGAAGAATAACTAAAGTGCCTCTTGATGAAGGTGAAAGAGGAGAGTGAAAAAGTTGGCTTAAAGTTCAACATTCAGAAAACTAAGATCATGGCATCCGGTCCCATCACTTCATGGCAAATAGATGGGGAAACAGTGAAAACAGTGTCAAACTTTATTTTTCTGGGTGCCAAAATCATTGCAGATGGTGACTGCAGCCATGGAATTAAAAGACACTTACTCCTTGGAAGGAAAGTTATGACCAACCTAGACAGCATATTGAAAAGCAGAAACATTATTTTGTCAACAAAGGCCCGTCTAGTCAAGGCTATGGTGTTTCCAGTGGTCATGTATGGATGTGAGAGTTGGACTATAAAGAAAGTTGAGCACCAGTTAATTGATGCTTTTGAACTGTGGTTTTGGAGAATACTCTTCAAAGTCCCTTGGACTGCAAGGAGATCCAACCAGTCCATCCTAAAGGAAATCAGTCCTGAATATTCACTGGAAGGACTGATGCTGAAGCTGAAACTCCAATACTCTGGCCACCTGAAGCAAAGAGCTGACTCATTTGGAAAGATCTGATATTTAGAAAGATTGAGGGCAGAAGGAAAAGGGGACGACAGAAGATGAGATGGTTGAATGGCATCACCGACTCAATGGACATGGGTTTGGGTGGACTCCGGGAGTTGGTGATGGACAGGGAGGCCCAGCATGCCGTGGTTCATGGGGTCGCAGAGAGTCGGACACGACTGAGCGACTGAACTGAATTGAAGAGGTAAATTCATTGTATCAAATGCTTTTATCAATAAAAATAAAATAATGGTTGAGAAATAAATTCCTCAAAATATAAGCTAAAAAAATCTTAGAAAGGAACAATCAAGGAAACAAAAATAAAATTATGATGGAGGAAATAAGCTAAAAAGCACTGCTTAACAAGGTAGAAAACAGAAAACAGTAGATTTAAATAATAAATGAAGATGCTGGTTCACTGAAAAAAAATGATGATACAGGCAAACTGCTAACTTGATAAGTGGAAAAAAGAAGGCACAAATATATAAAAGAAGAAATTAAAGGGGACAGATAAGCATTAAAACAGAAAAATTTGTTTAAATGATGCACGCTACTTTGATGACCTTTAAAGAAAAAAATTCATTTAAATGAGATAGATAATTCCTTATTTGAGTTGTAATGCTTAAATAGACCAATTTTTTTCTTATTCTAGACTGCACACTGTATTTAACTGCAAATAGCAGGTTCAGTTGTATGCAACAAATTCTGTTAAATTCTCTCTTCATTTTTATTCTATTATAAATATTTTCTAATTTTCCCTATGATGGCTTGTAGATGTACTCATCATTTAAAGGTGGACATTTAATTTTCAAATACATGAGATTTGTAAAATTAAAAAAGGCCTATTTTTCATTTGACAACTTTTAGTGGAAAAAAGAATGTTAGATAATTTATTCTCAGAGTACATTTCTTTTATCCCTTCAGATTCACTCACTGTCCTTTCCCACCATAATATCTGCCCAAAGAAGTGGTTCACTACTGATCACATTAATGGTCCCCTTTAATCTTTAATTTCTGATAATGTTCTTGAATCTATTCCCACACTTCTCTATGTCTACGAACATGATCATACAACAAATCTAATGATCTCATGGATGACACAAATGGATTTCAAAATATTTAATAACTCTTACATGCCTTATATAAACATCATTTAACATAATAAATGATTATATTTATTTTCATTGTGTTATTGATAACTAGTTGTCCATACTCTATGATTATCAGTCATTTAAAAAATATTTTTATTATGAGAAATTCAAACATGTAAAAGGTAAACCCATTCACCCATCACTCATCTTCTATAAATATTAATATCCTAAACTTTTACATCATATATAATTCCTCCCACTTTGCTAAACCTTTTCCAAGCATTATTATTATCATTATATAGTTATTTTGAGGTAAATGTATGTATCTCGAAATGCACAAATCATGTATTCTATTTTTAAATATACCATTCCTAGGTAATTCCTTGTGTCTTATGCTGAAAAAAGAAACAAACCAGTAGTAACTCTTATTATTTATGATTCTATAGCTGTTGGCTCAGGCAATGCAGAAGAATGTCGGTTTGATCCCTGGGTCAGGAAGATCCCTTAGAAATGGCAACCCACTCCAGTATTCTTGATTGGGAAATCCCATGGACAGGGGAACCTGGTGGGCTACAGTCCACTGGGTTTCAAAGAGTTGGATATGACTTAGTAATTAAACAGCAACAACTACAAAGGCTGTTCAATGCTTGCTTGACTGAAACAATATAGTTCTTTTCCTAATCCAAGTATACCTCATTTTATTACACTTCACTTTACTATCTTCATAGATATTGTATTTTTTTATATGTTTAAAATTAGTGGGGCTCGTGCAAGTCTATCAGCACTGCTTGTTTAGCAGAATTTGCTCATTTTGAATCATGTGTCACATTTTGGTGATTTTTGCAATATTTCAAACTTTTTCATTATCATTATATTTGATATGGTGATAAGTGAATAGTCATCTTTGATGTTACTACAACGACTCACTAAAGGATCAGATAACAGAATTTTTTAGCAATAAAGTGTCTTTAACAAGGATATGTACATTGTTTTTAGACATAATGCTATTGCCCACTTAATAGACAGTGAAACCAAGCCTAAATACTACTGAGACACACATCATTTATTTAGTGTTATGACAATGCTTACATTATTGTTCATGATGCTGCATTATCTGTTGGACCACATGAAAATATTGACTTTCAATGATTCTCTCCAAAGTTATTACTGTGCTTCACTGACTATTAGCACCTGAAAGCTAGTCTTGCTCAGATTATAAATTAAAAAAACAAATAATTCAGTCATGTTAAATTTATGTTCAGAATTTTATAGTATTAAGGTAAGACAACACATTTTCTAATTGTGTTTTCTTGAGCCCTCAAGCTCATAATCAGTGCATGCCTATAATATACTCTCTTTCAAATTTGGCTAAATCCCTGTCTTATGCATATTACTATGAGTGGGAAAAATAAGGTAAGGGGATATGAGATAGAGCAAAAAGTAGTTTTATTTGCTCATGGAATACCTGTTCCTGTCTAGGATAGCTTACAACTGGCTTAGAAAAGCAGGGCCTTACCACATCAATCAGAGGAAAGAGAAGATAGCAATCTGAAGAAACTTTGATCACTGCCAAGCATCAGTCACTAAAGCTCTTAGGTGAGAAAGTCATGGCCACTCTCACAGAATTCCTGACGTATATCATGAAGACTAAGGAAGGGATAAGGTGACCACCGTGGGTGCCAGTGGCAAGAAGCACAGAAGGTGAAGGACTCCTGCCACCATCCTCACTGCCTTCAGGTGCTGTGGACTGGAGAAGGCCCTGCGGTCAGAACACAGACAAACATGATTTGACAGGGGAGCCCATACACTTGTCCTAAGGCCAAAGACTAATAGTTAATCCTGCATAGCCCAGAACCCTCAACTCACCCCTGTGTCCAACACAAGGGAGAAACGTCCAAATCAACACCATTCTGGTAGTATAAACTTGTGTGATAATTCAAAAGAAGCGCCACAGCAACCAGTGAGAGGAACCCTCTCCTTAGGATGCCCTCTGCAATTCGGGTCAACCACAGGCTCAGGCACCTCCAAGACAACGTGACAAGGAATATGGGATCACAAGTTGAACCAATGCTTTAGATTTTTTGAAAGTAAAATCACTCAGTCGTGTCCGTCTCTTTGGTCAGAGAGAACATATTGGGAAATGGAAGACAGCACTAAAATGATCATTGATTGACCAGGCTCAGAGCACTATTCTCAAATGCTACTGCCAGCCCTAGCTGGTCCCAAGGACTGGGAATGGGACTTAGAAGAGTTCCCTTGCAAAGGTCTGAAGATGGTTCTGCTTTCCAGCATCACTTCATCAATGGCACTGAAATCCAGATGCAGTAGTAACTTCCAGACTCTAGAGTAACTTGACATATTTAGAACCAACATAATGAGCTTCTGTCCAAGCTGCTGAAGGAAAAGCTGCCCCAGCAGCCTGGCAGCATCTCACATTCTAACATCTAAGCTTCAGATTTGAAGAGTTTCTCTTTGAAATTGTAGATGTGGGTAACCTCAACTTCTTCCTCTCTACTCTCACCCTGAGGGGAGGCTACCCGTTTCCTGAAGTTATCTTGGAATGACTGTTTCTCTTCCTTGTTCGTTAAGTGCTTCAACATCAGCATAACCACTTTCTTTATTAATTTGTCTCTACTGAAAGAACTAGTATGATTTCTGTTTCCTTGACTCAACTCTGCTCATGCACTTTAGATCAGGGATAAAGAAATAATTTATTTTTTGGAAGCACCTTTCTAAAATTGTTCAGTATGAAACAAGTGTTGCATGATCTATTAGTTTGTAATTTACAACAGAAAAACAGGTTTGATTAAGAAAGACCCAAACATTATGCCTCCTTTGTATTAAGATAAAATTGGCTAATTTACATAGACTTAGAAAGCACTGTGACATTAAGAAGAATTAACATAGAATAATTATAATACATAATGGAATCCTATACCTTTAAATTTATTTCTGCAACAATTTGTTGATATTACTATATGTTATTAATTGACAACATACATTAAATATCATAATTTTTGTTATTACTATTGTGAATAATTCAGCTATAACATATAAATGGATTTTTGTGCATGACTATTAGATTTTCACATTTCTTTTCATGTTTCCCAGTATTTAAAAGCAGTAAGATATAATCATTGAAAGATATAGCCTGAACAATATACTAAAAATGTGAGATTTAATGAAGTAGGACTTTAAATAAAGGCATATCATCATATATGATACAACTACATGGCCATTCTATATTTTATCTATTAGATATTGTGTTTGCAATAATAAAGCAGAAATAAATACTAACATAATTAGTATGCACCACTTCATATCGATCAATCATATATATTTGTTTAAAACACTATACTACAGCATCAGTTGCGTTTTCACAAAGAACAGTGAAGATAATCTTTTCTGCCTATTACCTCACTTATTTAAGCGGAGGAATCACATTCACAATACTGGAAAATAATATAGAACATCTGCTCATTATAATGAATAACAGTAGAATCTTTTATTGTGCTTACTACTATTCCTTTTGATAACTTTCAAATTGAAACTTCTAGTTCTACTTACAGGATGAGAAATCTTAAAGACAGTAAAATCCGTAGACTGTACTTACAAAAATAATGATGAACTATTTTTTGAAAGTAAAATCACTCAGTCGTGTCCGACTCTTTGCAACCCCATATACTGTAGCCTACAGGGCTCCTCAGTCCATGGAATTTTCCAGCAAGAGTACTGGAGTGGGTTGCCATTTCCTTTTCCAGGGAATCTTCCCAACCCAGGGATCAAACCTGGGTCTCCTGCACTACAGGCAGAATGTTTTACCCCTCTGAGCCACCAGGGAAGGTGGTAAAATCACATATACTGTCTTGGTTGGCAAAATTACCCCAAACTACAGGTGAGAACAAGGACATGAAACACGTCCATTTGAATACTTATCTTATTCTCTAGCTAAGAGAGCAGAGAAATCTCAAAAATCAAAACCTAGACTATGACTGTTAGGAAACTTTTAAAATAATTCACTTTCTGGACTAAATATTTTTATTTCTTCCCTTAAATATCTTATCATATTATTTTGGTATGAAAATATTTAGTTCAGTAACTCTTTATAGATAGACAATCCTATCTAAATAGAAAAATCATATGTAATTCTATATTTGTTTAGCATTTAGACTAAGCTGATTCTCTAAATGGCAAATGGTAGTATCATATAAAATGTATAATATAGATCACTTTAGAAAGAAATTAGTTATCTGAATTAAACTGTTTTACTTAGTAAAGCTAATTTTTCCACTAAATATATTTTTAAGCATAAGCCGCTAAAGAGAGTAAAATTTATCTAAGGCTCAAATTCCAAGAATTCACCATGACAGAGTTTATCCTATTGCCAACTTGCTCTCTACCTGTAACCAAGGGTTTATCAGAACACAATTGTACAGTACTCAGTTATGTAAATCCATGTCATAAAGCAAAATCCCACTCCAATGATGAAAAAGTGTAGACCCTAACTATTACAGTTTTATACATTACTATAATAATAACTTGAAATGTAACATATTTTAAGCTTGACCTATTCCATTAGGATGTTTTTAATATTTATGCAATTAGCAGAACAAATTTACATTCATGATATAAATTATTTCTACCTACTGATCTTGAAGCACCTTGTAAATTAAATATTTAAGTTTAACAAAAGTATGAGGGAGGAGCTGTACTGTCTATAAAAGTAAACAAATATGTAACATCTTCAGTTCAGGTCAGTTCAGTCACTCAGTCATGTCCGACTCTTTGCAACCCCATGAATTGCAGCACGCCAGGCCTCCCTGTCCATCACCAACTCCCGGCGTTTACTCAAACCCATGTCCATCGAGTCGGTGATGCCATCCAACCATCTCATCCTCTGTCGTCCCCTTTTCCTCTGGCCCCCAATCCCTCCCAGCATCAGGGTCTTTTCCAATGAGTCAACTTTTCGCATGAGGTGGTCAAAGTATTGGAGTTTCAGCTTCAGCATCAGTCCTTCCAATGAACAGCCAGGACTGATTTCCTTTAGGATGGACTGGTTGAATCTCCTTGCAGTCCAAAGGACTCTCAAGAGTCTTCTCCAACACCACAGTTCAAAATCATCAATTTTTCAGTGCTCAGCTTTATTCACAGTCCAACTCTCACATCCATACATGACCACTGGAAAAACCATAGCCTTGAGGAGACAGACCTTTGTTGGCAAAGTAATGTCTCTGCTTTTTAACATGCTATCTAGGTTGGTCATAATTTTCCTTCCAAGGAGTAAGTGTCTTTTAATTTCATGACTGCAGTCACCATCTGCAGTGATTTTGGAGCCCAAAAACCCTTAGGAAGAGTTAAATATTTAACAAAAAGACTAGAATTCTTTACATCTAACACAGAAACAAGATAATATATTACTTATGGAACAATATTAATTGATTTTACTATATAAGTGTCTATTCACCTTATGCATATATAGTCTATGGTATAGACACTCAGTTAAAAAAAAAAAAAAAACTTTAGCTTACTTTTATCCCCAAAACCCAAAGAAACACCATATGGAGAGAAAGAGAGGAAAAAAGATGTCCCAAACTCCAGAAAGCCAGACTCTTTCCACAAGTTTACTAAAGTTGAACACTAAAACTTTTGTTTAATCCCTGAAAGTATGCATTTCAGTGGTTACAAGAATGTAAAACTGATATAAATAGAGTTGAACCTTGAACATGCTTTTGAACTATGTGGGTCCACTTATGTAGATTGTTTCAATAAATATGATCTCTGTATTTATATTTTAAAGATCTTTAAGTATAAGGCACAATAAACTGTGGAAAATTCTGAAAGAGATGGGAATACCAGACCACCTGACCTGCCCATGGACAAACCTATATGCAGGTCAAGAAGCAACAGTTAGAACTAGACATGGAACAACAGACTGGTTCCAAATAGGAAAAGGAGTACGTCAAGGCTGTATATTGTCACCCTGCTTATTTAACTTATATGCAGAGTACATCATGTGAAATGCTGGGCTGGAGGAAGCAAAGCTGGAATCAAGATTGTTGGGCAAAATATCAATAACCTCAGATATGCAGATGACACCACCCTTATGGCAGGAAGTAAAGAAGAACTAAAGAGCCTCTTGATGAAAGTGAAAGAGGAGTGTGAAAAAGTTGGCTTAAAGTTCAACATTCAGAAAACTAAAATCATGGCATACAGTCCCATCACTTCATGGCAAACAGTGGAAACAGTGGCTTACTTTATTTTCCTGGGTTTCAAAATCATTGCAGATGGTGACTGTAGCCAAGAAATTAAAAGGTGCTTACTCCTTGAAAGGAAAGTTATGACCAACCTAGATAGCCTATTGAAAAGCAGAGACATTACTTTGTCAACAAAGGCCCATCTAGTCAAGGCTATGGTGTTTCCAGTGGTCATGTATGGATGTGAGAGTTGGACTATAAAGAAAGCTGAGCACCAACTAATTGATGCTTTTGAACTGTGATGTTGGAGAAGACTCTTGAGAGTCCCCTGGACTGCAAGGAGATCCAACCAGTCCCCTTAAGGGAGATCAGTCATGAGTGTTCACTGGAAGGACTGATATTGAAGCGGAAACTCCAATACTTAGGCCACCTGATGGAAAGAGTTGACTCACTGGAAAAGACCCTGAGTTGGACACGACTGAGCAACTGAACTGAAAAGAAGTATAGGGAAAAGTGTGCATTCAATTAGAGATCACATGTGTGGAAACTTAGGGTTTGAGAATTAGGGTTGGGGACTGTTTAAACTGTTTCAGTTTTCTGAACTTGGATCATTCATTTATCAATTTCTTTATTTTTAAGGCAGAGATAGCAGTACATGAATTTTTGACCTTGCAGGATGTTGGTGCCCCTAACTCCCACATTGTTGATGGGTCAGTTGTACATGTTAACTTTTTGACGCATGATAATATTGTTCTAATCAGTTTCAGTCTATCATGAAAAAAGTATTACTTAACATACCAAGAAAAAATACTTAATACATGCCTACAAATATGAACTACATAAACTATAGCTAACTCATTTGAAAAGTCTGATGCCAGGAAAGATTGAGGGCAGAAGAAGAGAGCGTCAGAGGATGAGATGGCTTGATGGCATCACCAATGCAATGGACATGAACTTGGGAAAACTTTGGGAAATGGTGAGGGACAGAGAGGCCTGGCATGCTGCATTCCATGGGACTGCAAAGAGTTGGACCCGATTATGCGACTGAACAACAAACTATAGTAAAATGCATCTTTCCATCACCTTAGTTTATCCATGGCTATTTTGTACTAAAAAATTTAATGTGTTTGGCATGTATGAAGTTAAACAGTAATAAGAGAAACATTGAAAAGAGAAGTAAAAAACTAAAGACATCATTATATTGCACAAATATATGTTTTAAGATAAAATATATATATATAAATGGATTTTTAGAAGTTTAATCATACTGTTCTTTCTGGTCAAGATGCAGTAGCATGAACTAAATTTATCTGCTTGCCTGAAATAATAAAAAATCAGACAGAATATATGAAACAGTTGTTTTCAAGACACTGTACATCAAACAATAAAGGAGAATGATTATTGTGAGGTGGGAAACAAATAAGATGATCCTATGATTATTTTAGCTTATATCTTTGAGAAAGTTTTTAGGCTATAATTCAGGGAGAGGAAACCCAGGAGTATTGAAACAGATTGAGCTGAGAGTCTGGGGAGAACAAGGTGCTCTAGTTGCAGAACAGAGTACTGGAAAAAAGAGAGCAGCACTGAAGGAAAGCTCTGGGGACCTGCAGAGGGTACCCTTTGAATATTCAGTAGAATACCTTTCAATCAATGCATGCATGTAAGGAAATTGCCTGAGGGCCAGAGGAAGATCCATCTCAAAGGATTAAATAATGCCCATTGTACAAAGAAGGCTTCCCGGTAACTCTAGTGGTAAAGACCCCACCTGCCAGTGCAGGAGACTTAAGAGATGCAGGTTCAATCCCTGGGTCTGGAAGATCCCGGGGAGGAGTGCATGACAACCCACTCCAGTATCCTTGCCTGGAGGATGCCATGGACAGAGGAGCCTGGCGGGCTACAGTCCACAGGGTGGCAAAGAGTCAGACACGACTGAAGCGACTTAGTACACATGCTGTACACAGAAATAATGCTTGATAGCCTAGAAAAACTTATTATTTAGATTCATCTAGTAGAACTTTTAGAAGAATCTTGCCTCAGCCTTGAGTTGTCATCTCCCACTGTTTGCAACCCCATGGACAGTAGCCTGCCAGGCTCCTCCATCCATGGAATTTCTCCAGGAAAGAAAAATGAAGTGGGTTATCATTTTCTTCCTCAGGGGATCTTCCCGACTCAGGAATTAAACCCAAGTCTCCTGCAGAGCAGGTGGATTCTTCATCCATTGAGCCATCAGGAAGAACTTGCCTCAGTAGTGAGGAATAATTATTCCTAGATTACAAGCTGTTCTAACCACCCCTAACAAAACTTACACATGAGACTCAAAAGAAACAGTTTCCAAGAAAATTTACTTTGTCCCAGAATAAAGCTTAATAAAATCTATAGGAATACAAAAAAAATATTCAACAAACAAAATGTAAAAATTAGCCATGTCTACCATCTAGTCAAAGCTTGCCATGTGTCTAAATGAGCAGAAAAATATACCACATAACAAGATAAAATGCCCAACAACTTAAAACAACGCACGAATGGAGAGAATTGCATTGGTACACACACACTACAAAATGTAAAAGGGATAGCTGGGGGGAATTAATTAGGTGTATGACTCAAGGAGTTCAAACTGGTGCTCTGCGATAACCTAGATGGGTGGTATGTGGTAGGGGATGGGAGGGAGGATGAAGAAGAGGACGGAGACAAATGTATACCTACAGCTGATTTCTGTTGATGTATGGCAGAAACACAATACTGTAAAGCAATTATCCTTCAATTAAAAAGAAATTTAAAAAGAACAACCAAAATCACACAGATGCCAGAATTTATAGACAACTATATTAAAACAGAGATTCATACATGGTGCTAGTGTTAGAGAATCTGCCTGCCAACACAGGAGAAGCAAGAGATATGCGTTTGATCCCTGGCTTGAGAAGATCCCCTGGAGAAGGAAATGGCAACGCATTCCAATATTCTTGACTATAAAATCCCATGGACAGAGGAGCCTGGCAGGCTATAGTACATGGGATCGCAAAAAAAAAAAAAAAAATTAGTCACAACTTAGCAACAGATAACAACAAATATTAAAATAACTATTACAAACTGCAGTTTATAATGCTTAATAAAAAGTTAATTAGAGACATGGAATATACAAATAAGACCTAAAATAAACCTTTAAAGATGTCTGAAGAGAAAATTCCACTGTATGCTACCAACAGTAAATTAGTTATTGCAGAAAAAAAGATTAGTGACCTTGACAATACAATAATAGAAATTATTCAAAATGAAAAACAGAAATAAAAACATAAAATTTAAAAAAATATCAGTGAACTTTGAGAAAATTTCAAGCCTGCTAATATTTGTGCAATTAGGGTCCCTACAGTAAAAGAAAAGAACAATTTTGCAGAGACAAAAAATTCTAAAAGTAGTTTATAAAAGTAAAGTATCAAGAGGCTCAATGAACCCACCAATTTAAGAAATTCAAGAGCAAGAAGCATAAAGAAAATGAAACCAAGGCATATCACAGTAAAATTGCTCAAAACCACTGACAGAGAGAAATTTAAAAGCAATCACAAAACCAGGAAAAAACACATACAGAGAAACAAAAACAGGGATAACATATTTTATGTAAGAAAAAATTTAAGTAAGGAGAAAATGGAACCTCACTTTTAGAAATGTGAAAGAAAAAAAAAGTTCAAAAGGGATTAAGGTCAGCCGATCCACTGACATATTAACTCACATGTGTGTGTTCACTGGAGAATGGAATGGCAAACCACTTCAGTATTCTTCCTTGAGAACCCCATGAACAGTATGAGAAGGCAAAAAGATAGGACACTGAAAGAAGGACACTGAAAGATGAACTCCCCAGGTCGGTAGATGCCCAATATGCTACTGGAGATCAGTGGAGAAATAACTCCAAAAAGAACGAAGAGATGGAGCCAAAGCGAAAACAACACCCAGGTGTGGATATGACTGGTGGTGGAAATACAGTGTGATGCTGTAAAGAGCAATATTGCATAGGAACCTGGAATTTTAGGTCCATGAATCAAGGCAAATTAGAAGTGGTCAAAAACAGAAATGGCAAGAGTGAACATTTGACATTTTAGGAATCAGCGAACTAAAATGGACTGGAATGGGTGAATTTAATTCAGATGACATTATATCTACTACTGTGAGCAAAAATCCCTTAAAAGAAAGTAGCCATCATGGTCAACAAAAGAGTCCGAAATGCAGTACTTGGACTCAGTCTCAAAAACAACATGATGATCTCTGTTTGCTTCTATGGCAAGCCATTCAATATCAAAGTAATCCAAGTCTATGCCATGACCAATAATGATGAAGAAGTTGAAGTTGCGTGGTTCTATAAAGACCTACAAGACCTTCAAGAACTAACACCCATTAAAAATGTCCTTTTCATTAGAGAGGACTAGAATGCATAAGTAGGAAGACAAGAAACACCCGCAGTAACAGGCAAACTTGGCCTTGGAGTACAGAACGAAGCAGGGCAAAGGCTCATAGAGTTTTGCAAGAGAATGCACTGTCATAGCAAACATCACTTCCAACAACACAAGAGAAGACTACACATGGACATCACAAAATGGTCAATACTGAAATCAGATTGATTTTATTCTTTGCAGCCAAAGATAGAGAAGCTCTATACAGTCAGCAAAATGAAGTCCAGGAGCTGACTGTGACTCAGGTCATGAACTTCTTATTGCCAAATTCAGACTTAAATTGAAGAAAGTAGGGAAAAGCATTAGACCATTCCTGTATGACCTAAATCAAATTCCTTATGATTACACGTGTAAGGGACAAGTAGATTCAAGGGATTAGATCTGATAGACAGAGTGCCTGAAGCACTAAGGACAGGAGGCAGTGATCAAGACCATCCTCAAGAAAAAGAAATGCAAAAAGGCAAAATGGTTGTCTGAGGAGGCCTTACAAATAGCTGTGAAAAGAAAAGAAGTGAAAGGCAAAGGAGACAAGGAAAGATATACCCACCTGAATGCAGAGTTCCAAAGAATAGCAAGGAGAGATAAGAAAGTCTTCCTCAGTGTTGAGTGCAAATAGAGGAAAACAAAAGAATGGGACAGACAAGAGATCTCTTCAAGAAAATTAGAGATACTAAGGAAATATTTCATGCAAATATGGGCACAATAAAGGACAGAAGTGGTATGGACCTAACAGAAGCAGAAGATATTAAGAAGAGGTGGCAAGAATACACAGAACTATACAAAAAAGATCATCATGACCCAGATAATCACAATGGTGTGATCACTCACCTAGAGCCAAACATCCTGGAATTCGAGGTCAAGTGGGCCTTAGGAAGCATCACTATAAACAAAACTAGTGGAGGTGATGGAATTCCAGTTGAGCTGTTTTCAATCCTAAAAGATTAAGCTGTGAAAGTGCTGCACTCAATATGCCAGCAAATATGGAAAACTCAGCAGTGGCCACAGGACTGGAAAAGGTCAGTTTTCATTCCAATCCCAAAGAAAGGCAATGCCAAAGAATGCTCAAACTACCACACAATTGCACTCATCTCACATGCTAGCAAAGTAATGCTCAAAATTCTCCAAGCCAGGCTTAAACAGTACATGAACCATGAACTTCCAGATGTTCAAGCTGGTTTTAGAAAAGGCAGAGGAACCAGAGATCAAATTGCCAACATCCGCTGGATCATCAAAAAATCAAGGGAGTTCAAGAAAAACAACTGCTTTATTGACTATGCCAAAGCCTTTGACAGTGTGGATCACAACAAACTGTGGAAAATTCTGAAAGAGATGGGAATACCATACCACCTGACCTGCCTCTTGAGAAATCTGTATGCAGGTCAAGAAGCAACAGTTAGAACTGGACATGGAACAACAGACTGGTTCTAAATCAGGAAAGGAGTACATCAAGGCTATATATTGTCAACCTGCTTATTTAACTTATATGCAGAGTACATCATGAAAAATGCTGGATTGGATGAAGCACAAACTGGAATCAAGTTTTCCAGGAGAAATATCAATAACCTCAGATATTCAGATGAAACCACCCTTATGGAAGAAAGCAAAGAACTAAAGGGCCTCTTGAAAAAACTGAAAGAGGAGAATGAAAAAGTAAGCTTAAATCTCAACATTCAGAAAACTAAGATCATGGCATCCGGTCCCGTCACTTCATGGCAAATAGATGGGAAACAATGGAAACAGTGAGAGATTTTATTCTGGGGGGCTCCAAAATCACTGCAGTTGGTGATTGCAGCCACGATATTAGAAGATGCTTGCTCCTTGGAAGAAAAGCTATGGCCAACCTAGACAGCATATTAAAAAGCAGAGACATTACTTTGCCAACAAAGGTCTGTCTAGTCAAAGCTATGGCTTTTTTATACTAGGAAAATGTATGGATAGTACATTCATTCATAGTAGTCATATATGGATGAGAGAGTTAAACTATATAGAAAGTTGATCACCAAAGAATTTATGCTTTTGAACTGCAGTATTGGAGAAGACTCTTGAGAGTCCTTTGTACTGCAAGGAGATCCAACCAGTCCAGCCTAAAGAAAATCAGTACTGAATATTCACTGGAAGGACGGATGCTAAAGCTGAAGCTCCAATACTATGGCCACCCTATGTGAAAAACTGACTCATTTGAAAAGACCCTGATGCTAGGAAAGATTGATGCGTGAGGAGAAGGGGACAACAGAGGATGAGATGGTTGGATGGTATCACTGATCAATGGACATGAGTTAAGTAAACTCCAGGAATTTGTGACGGACAGGGAGGCCTGGAATGCTGCAGTCCATGGGGTGGCAAAGAGTTGGACATGACTGAGTGACTGTTCTGCACTGAACTGGTACACACATACGCTTGAATTCTATTAGAATATGCCATGCAGATAAAATTTATCTGTTATGAGTTGTTAGGATATAATTGAAAACTGGGACCTAGTATTTTATATTAAGACATTCTAACCGATGTAATAATGTGAATTACTCCATTGAAAATCTCTTGATCTCCTTTAGAGCTCTATAAAATGTAATATATTGAAAGCATGTGTAGTGTATCCTGGGGATTGCTTGCCCTGCTGCTACTTCTTTCCACAGGCCTCCCTGTACCATAAAGTCTGACGCTAAAAGCCATTTTTTCAAGGCCCTTGCTGCCATAGTTCTGGAAGTGAATTTCATTCTGTAAGTGAAGATGGAATTTCATGCAAGATTTGAATGAAAGTCAGTAAAGGTTATCTTTCAGCTTACTCCTGTTTTTTTACACATAAGTGAAGTCATGGGGGCCTCAAAGTCAAGAAGATGTTGCAATTTTCTGAAATCACCACCAGATTCATGGCAACTGGGAGGCAAGCATCCATTTAAGGAAGTATGTTCAAACCTGAGCAGGTCCTGTGGCCTCTGTGGTCCTTTGATTCCCCTACACACTCCTCCCGATGATTCCCTAAGCATCACATTCTGTATATGTAGCCCAAATCAGCTTAAAATATTAGATGTGGTTTCTTCTTTCCCCGAACCAGGACTGATATGGCAGGAGTGATATACAATGAAAATATTGCAGAAAAGATTTTTTAAACCTTATTAAAAATTTGAATAAATAAAACTATAACAAAAATTTTTAGATGGTAGAAACAAGCTGTCGTTGCAGTGCATATGGAGAGACATGTGAACTTTTATTTTCCATGTGAACTTATTTTATGTAAAATTTTTTAGAAAAAAAATTGGGAATGAAATGCTATTTTTCCAAAAGTTTGTTTGATCCATCTTGTGATACATTTTTTTTCATTTAAGAAAGAAGAAAGAGAACTTATATGCTTCTTGTCTATTAACATCAACAGTAAATCCATTTTTATCCTTTGACTAAACTAAAACATAGAAGATAAGTATTAAAACTGGTTTTTTAAAGGAAGCATCTCATGTAGTTTATTAAGATGACCTTTCTCCATTGAATTGGTATTGAATTAAACTCAGATTATTTTAATAAAATATTAATTTATAATAGTAATACTAAAACTATCTTGTATGTTTGCATCATTACAGACTTTGTGATTTAATCAATATTTTGAAAAATTTTAAAGTTAAAAGAGCCATTTTTGTCTAACTCAATAAAAATTATATTTAATTTATGAATTTCAAACTATAAGAAAAGCAAAATTCTGTAGTTTAATATTTTTATTAGTGTGTGTATACACACACACACACACACACCACATACACATACAAAGGATATTCACATATATTAGCTCATATAAGTCAATTACCTTAAAATTAATGCTATTTAGCAGAGAAAGAAAAGGAGATCTAGTGAGCTTAAGTGCTTTGAACAAACTAGTTAGTCAAGAAGCAGAGCTAAAATTTCAGGCCAGATGATCTGAACTGTTATTCAAATAGTGCCTCTATTGAATTATGATTATTTCTGTATATTCAGCATCTGGTATTTATCACATTCTAACTGTCTGAGATAAAATTATAAACAAACATGAAAATAACTACAACACTCAACAAGAAATTAAAAATAATTACTATCTCAGCTCAGACTTAAAGTCTCACTGGATAAAATTCATATTTAAAAGAATCAAACTTAACTGAAATATTACATAAATAAAATTACATATGTGTATATATATGTAACACTAAGAAGTGTCCCTCTCTTCCTAAACCCCCATTTCATTAACTAAATTATTTTCATGGAAAATTTTATGTGATTTCAAATAAGAGTCAAAATTTAAATAGCTGTGCTGTATATTACCTGAAGAAGTAATAAAAGAGAAATCATTTTCAAGGAAGCTAAGGAATTAGTTAAGAGTTATTTAATTGCTGTATCTTGGCTCTGGCTGAGGGAGATCATGACATATCAGTGACTATAAATATTCAATTACAATATTAAAGTCAGAAGCAAAAAAACAAAAAACGAATACCTTTGTGTAACTTGATCATCTAGACTCTTTAAGATCATTTAACTCTGCTTTTTCTAATTATATTTTCACCATTAATTCTAACTTTTCTATTTATATGGAGTGACAAAATTAGATGCCTGTGTTTCAGTCTAGATCCACTACATATCAAATGTGGCACAAATATTCAACTTGCAGTGATTTAATTCCCTTATATATAAATGAGAGTAGTAATAACATCAGATGGCATCTGGTCCCATCACTTCATGGGAAATAGATGGGGAAACAGTGTCAGACTTTATTTTTTGGGGTGCCAAAATCACTGCAGATGGTGATTCCAGCATGAAATTTAAAGATGCTTACTCCTTGGAGGAAAAGTTATGATCAACCTAGATAGCATATTAAAAACCATACACAAAAATAAACTCAAAATGGATTAAAGATCTAAATGTAAGACCAGAAACTATAAAACTCCTAGAGGAGAACATAGGCAAAACACTCTCCGACATAAATCACAGCAGGATCCTCTATGACCCACATCCCAGAATATTAGAAACAAAAGCAAAAATAAACAAATGGGACCTAATGAAACTTAAAAGCTTTTGCACAACAAAGGAAACTATAAGCAAGGTGAAAAGACAGCCCTCAGATTGGGAGAAAATAATAGCAAATGAAGCAAGAGACAAAGGATTCATCTCAAAAATATACAAGCAACTCCTCCAGCTCAACTCCAGAAAAATAAATGACCCAATCAAAAAATGGGACAAAGAACTAAACAGACATTTCTCTAAGGAAGACATACAGATGGCTAACAAACACATGAAAAGAAGCTCAACATCACTCATTATCAGAGAAATGCAAATCAAAACCACAATGAGGTACCATTACACACCAGTCAGGATGGCTGCTATCCAAAAGTTTACAAGCAATAAATGCTGGAGAGGGTGTGGAGAAAAGGGAACCCTCTTACACTGTTGGTGGGAATGCAAACTAGTACAGCCGCTATGGAGAACAGTGTGGAGATTTCTTAAAAAACTGGAAATAGAACTGCCATATGACTCAGCAATACCACTCCTCGGCATACACAACGAGGAAACCAGATCTGAAAGAGACACGTGCACCCCAATGTTCATCACATCACTGTTTATAATAGCCAGGACATGGAAGCAACCTAGATGTCCATCAGTAGACGAATGGATGAGGAAGCTGTGATACATATACACCATGGAATATTACTCAGCCATTAAAAAGAATTCATTTGAATCAGTTCTAATGAGATGGATGAAACTGGAGCCCATTATACAGAGTGAAGTAAGCCAGAAAGATAAAGACCATTACAGTATACTGACACATATATATGGAATTTAGAAAGATGGTAATGATAACCCTATATGCAAAACAGAAAAAGAGACACAGATGTACAGAACAGACTTGTGGACTCTGGGAGAAGGCGAGGGTGGGATGTTTCAAGAGAACAGCATTGAAACATGTATATTATCTAGGGTGAAACAGATCACCAGCCCAGGCTGGATGCATGAGACAAGTGCTCGGACCTGGTGCACTGGGAAGACCCAGAGGGATCGGGTGGAAAGGGAGGTGGGAGGGGGGAATTGGGATGGGGAATACATGTAAATCCATGGCTAATTCATGTCAATGTATGACAAAAACCACTACAATATTATAAAGTAATTAGCCTCCAACTAATAAAAATAAATGAAAAAAAAAAAAAAGCAGACATTACTTTGCCAACAAAGGTCCATCTAGTCAAGACTATGATTTTTCCAGTGGTCAGGTATGGATGTGAGAATTGGACTGTGAAGAAATTGATGATTTTGAACTGTGGTGTTAGAGAAGACTCTTGAGAGCCCCTTGGACTGCAAGGAGATCCAACCAGTCCATCCTAATGGAGATCAGTCCTGGGTGTTCATTGGAAGGACTGATGCTGTAGCTGAAACACCAATATTTTGGCCACCTCATGCTAAGAGTTGACCCATTGGAAAAGACCCTGATGCTGGGGGGATTGGGCGCAGGAGGAGAAGGGGACGACAGAGGATGAGATGCCTGGATGGCATCACCAACTTGATGGACATGAGTCTGAGTAAACTCTGGGAGTTGGTGATGGACAGGGAGGCCCAGAGTGCTGCAATTCACGAGGTCGCAGGGTCAGACATGACTGAGCGACTGAACTGACCTGAACTGAACAACATCAAAGTCCTAGTATTATTGAAATATTGAATGAGTTAATACATGAGAAATCCTTAGACGACAGTCTGGTATATAAAAAGTAGTTAATAAGTACTAGATACCACTATATAGTAATTAATAAGTATTGAGTTTTCACTATGAATTTGGTAGTAAAGCAGACTTCTGTATGCATGACCTTCTTAACCTTATAACTAATTTATTAGGTAATGAAATTTATTAGATGAGGAAATCCAGCATAGAAAAGTTTCTCACTGATTATCAGTGACAATTAATATTCCAAAATGTTTTGTAGATACACAATTTCTCACTTATATCTGAGATCTTTTGCACATTAATCTCTTGTGAATTTAATCCCTAGGGAAGTAATACATTTTAGGAGATCAGTTGTTAAACTACTTCATATACTTGCAAAGTTGAACATCAAACTTTCAAAAGTGATGACTGACCTTACAAGGTGTTTTCTTCTTATGAGAATTTATTAGACCCGAGATAACAGAGCTCCATTGTGTCACTTTATAAATTTAAGGTTAATTTTCTGTCTGCTTTTTTTTTAATGGAGTAATTATGAAATCAAATTCAGAACTTGTAGCTTGATTTTAATATTTAGAAGGCACATCTATATATTTTATTTTCTTATCAAATCACCTGAAAATATTTATGAAAAACTCATGAGCTATTAAATTCAGTTTAACATTTGTGTTCAATTTTCATGTGACATGATTATAAGTACTATGACACAGAAGGTGGGGTACAGAATTTTTCTGGATCTTGTAATACAGATGAAAGACTAGAATACATTGCTGACCTGTTTATACCCCCATTTTCCTGCTCTTCCTTAAACATGAGAGAATACACTAATGGATATGTGGATGGAGGGTAAGGGGAAAAGGAAACTAGTTATTTTATTTCTTTTGATCTCTCTCTCTCTCTCTCTTATCTTCATCATTATTATTGCTATCATTACTATCTTAGCCTGTCTGCCTTCTGAGAGGATATATATTTACCTGGCTTTAATGTATGCAATAAATTTAGTGGAGCAGGTCCTACTCTCTGAGGAAGGGTTCAGGAGATCTAGAATTATCCACAATACTCTGTAACTGGTTAGATAAATCCATTTTCTTCCAAGATAAATTATCAATGAGCTATCTTGGTCATGCATCTAAGTCAAAGTTCTCAGTCACCTTTTTTAGTAATAAAGGTATGAATGAATTAAGGATGAATGACCTCTTAAGGCGTTCTGAATTTTGGAAGAAGCATAATATTAATTGTCTCCTAAGATTTTCAAAACATATGACAATCACAATGATATTCATGTGATCCCTATAAAGGCAGAGAAAAAGAAAAATAGTAGACTCTAGTTGTAAAGTCAAACATGTTTCAATATTTCTGTTCCACGGCACTAAGAGTATACTGATTATTTTGAGCATCTTTCAACTTATCTGTCTCACCTATTTTCCCCTGGACATTTCACCACTGGAGGAGGGGAATACATATTTAGAAGATGCTTGCCTACAAATTTAGTAGGGACTCTCCATACATGAAAATTAAATCACTGAAATACTATGCAGAAAATTGTTAAAATGCATGTTATGCAAACAAAAATTGTTATAATATGGTAGAAAACACACAGAAAAATCAAAGCAATCACTTTCAATAATATTGCAAGAACAATCAGAGGGAGTGCATTTGTACTGAACTTACAAGAGGAGAAAGGATAACACAATAGGTTGTTTCTGGCTTTCATTTCTGTAAGTATTTGGACTCATGGAAGCATTATTAAGTTCCCTAGAGATATGTTTGCACATAAATTAATTTGCATAAAAACCCACTCCATTCCATCACAGAAAAGCACAAAAGATTTTTCATATTCTGTATTTACCAGGGTCAGTAACTTGGTTTCTAGGTAAAAGTTTCCAATATAACCAGAAAATTAGAGGAAATAGGTCAAAGAATGAAAGAAGTAGAAAGATGAAAACGGACTATTTTGAAATATTGTCATAAAGTCTATACATATTCAGTTACCTTCTGAAGGGTGAACTCCTCACCTGGCAGATCTAATTACTGCTAATTATTAATAGATAAAAGACTGTAAATGCTTCTGAGGGTTCCTACAAGCAGGCTCAAAGGTTGTTTGCCAGAATACCTGTGACCAACACTACCTGGAGCTCAGAAAGATCAGAATGGCAGAATCCCTTTATTGAAGGGAACTCCTAAGATTGGAAAGACTTCAAATATAGTTATGAAATTTTAACAGATAGTTTTACATGTGGATATTAGTAGTATTAATATTAAAAGGTTTTAAGAAATACCAAGATCCTAAATGTTTGTTCACAAAAAGACTAGAGCAAAGAAAGATAAAAGGGCGGAAAAAATCATTTTGGTTCTTATTCTATAAACTAGTGATATATGACCAGCATTCTATTAGCGATTTGGTTTTATAGTGGCTCAAAGATCTTCCTTTGAAATATTTACATATGTAATATGCATGTGAAGAATAGAGTCATACTAAATTGACTTAAGATGGGTAAGGTAAATAGATAAATAGATCTCTTTTTAAAAACATTTGATAATAAAATATTAACAGAACAAAAAAAAAAAAATTCAAAGAACTTTCAAAAGAATGAGAACTTACCCGGCATAGATGTGTTAGCAATGACCTTGTGTTTGAATACTGAGAAGTAATGCTAGCAGTAAACATTTGAGTGCATATATGTTAATACTTAGTTCCCTTTCACTTACCTTTCTTTGTCTTAGTAAAATTGCAGGCTGGTTTCCCTTTACTCACTGGTTCCTTTCTCCCTCAGAACATGATTGGTATCTGTAATTTGATATTAATAAATGAAATTACAAAAGTCATTTAGCTACAATCAGCATTTATTATGATCAGACATTACTTTGCAAACAAAGGTCCATCTGGTCAAGGCTATGGTTTATCCAGTAGTCATATATGGATGTGAGAGCTGGACTATAAACAAAGCTGAGCGCCGAAGAACTGATGCTTTTGAAATGTGGTGTTGGAGAAGACTCTTGAGAGTCCCTTGGACTGCAATGAGATCCAACCAGTCCACCCTAAAAGAAATCAGTCCTGAACATTTGTTGGAAAGACTGATGTTGAAGCTAAAACTCTAATACTCTGGCCACCTGATGTGAAGAACTGACTCATTTGAAAAGACCCTGATGCTGGGAAAGATTGAAGGCAGGAGGAGAAGGGGACGACAGAGGATGAGATGGTTGGATGCATCACCGACTCGACGGATATGAGTTTGAGTCAGCTCTGGGAGTTGGTGATGGACAGGGAAGCCTGGTGTGCTGCAGTCAGTGGAGTCACAAAGTCGGACACGACTGAGTGACTGAACAGAACTGATGATCAACACTGACTCAGTATGAGGTGTCATCCTTAAAGTTTTCAACAAATTTTAAGGTTTAAAAAACTGCCTGTGTGGCCTAAACTGAAAATTCAATTTTGACTGTCTGTATGAAAAAATTACTGCTTTTTCCCTTTCTGGCCTCTTTAGAAATATTTGATATGGTTTTCCTCACTGTTTAAAAAATTATAATTGCTGGATGTCAACACTGGAAGGCATCTGTGGTTCTTGCTGGCATGAAAGAATTTGATTTTTTTTTTTTCATTTAAAAAGTACAATGTCACATCCCCAGGAGAAAACTACAGGAAATAGCCTACCCTTAGTTTTCTATTGATTTTTTTTTCTGATATATTAATGAAATACATATAAAATATTACAGTAAATGTTGTACATATTATTCTTTCACAGGCAAAGTATGCATTAATTAACTCTTTTCTCCTTGTTCCTAAGGCAACAATTGTATCAAATAAACAGATCTGAAATATTTCATATTTCAATTATATTAATTATAATTCAGTATATCATATTAAAATAATTTTAACTTTAATAAGGCAATTTTGCACTGGTACAAGCTTAAGGGGCAAAATGAACAATTCAGCAAAAAACTAATTACTTCTAATTTTCTAAGCCAATTACTGAAGTTGCGTTTGATTTTTAAAAATGTAGTCAAGCTTTCTAAATTTTCCAACCATAATTTCTCCTCTATTCTTTTCCCAAATATGCCATCAGCCTTACACCTACAACACATGTTTGGTAGTTATTTTTTTTCCTTTTTAAATTTGTCTTCTTCAAAACTATTTTTCATTGCCTCCTGAAGTCTTCAGATCCTATATACCAAGTTTAGGGAAATATTTCTCATGCAGTCTTAATTCACATAGGATCAATATCACTACATAGGCTTATAGAGCTACTTATAGGTGAATATTCTAGGTAGTTATTCTTAGATATTATATCTCACATAAAATATGCCAAAGAATTATTCAGTTCACAAAAATGACCATATGTAACACTATTTTCACATTCAATCTCCTTTAGAAAAGAGGACTGAGGTTTGCAAATCTATAATTTTCCCTTCTCCTTCCCAGGGTCTACCTTAAAATATAGTCCTCTGACCATATGAAGAGATCATTTGAAGAGACTCATATTCTTCCTATAACGAATGTACCCTACTATTTTTTAAAACATAGGTATTTGAGATTTTTAATGACATCAATGACCCACATAATTTTTACCTGTAAAGATCTCATATATATTTTTTAGAATTTTATCCAACAGGGACTTCAGCAAAATAATATGCAAAATATACTTTGACTTGTTGGAAACAATACTGAATCATAAAAATAAAGGTAACTTGGCTACTAATGAAAAAAAGGCATTTAATGTCTTGTGGATTTAATTTTAGTTAATTTATTAAGTTACAGACAATGTATATTTTAGCGACTTGAAATCTACCCATAGTTATTGGAGTGACCTTCTGGAATTTATTTAATAAATACTAGAAACATTTTATTTACTCATAATATGAGAAGTTTGGACTAGATAATTTCTATGACACTTTCTAGATTTAAAATTTTATGCCTATAAAAATTCAGCAAAAATATGAATCCTGCATTATTATTTCCTTACTCTATTTTTTCTGTTTTTCCTGTAGCTTATTTATTATTATGTTATTGTAAGATAAAGGTATTAATTGAAGTATGATTTTGAATACATTTTATCTTGCAAAGCACTATTTGACCTAAATGTTTACATTTAATTTTACAGTTTAGGCTTCCAAAGTGGCTTTAGTTTTCTTGTGTGTGTGTGTGTGTGTTTGTGTGTGTGTGTGTAAGGAAGATTATCATTGAGAGAGGATCATCAATCTACATATTTTACCCACCAGTGACATATTTAACTGTGGGATTCATTATCTAAAGGGTGCTGTGTACATTGCTTGTATAAATCTCCCATTTCACCTTAATCTACTACATTTGACCTTGACTTCAATAGTTCTGCTTTAAACCAAACTATTTGATTTAAATGAGTAAGTATGAATGTCTTAACCAATAAGGCTAACAATATTTTCACAGTTAAAAACAAATGAATAAATAGTCAAAGGAGGAAAAATATTGTTTTATAAATTTTCCTAATCCTTTTTGGTTTTCTATATTCTTCACACTCTGAAGATTATTGAAAGCTGGCATTAATTGGTGGCAATTGGTTGTATTTATCTGGAAGTAGCTTAGTGCATGTGGAACTGAATGAGATCATGTGAAGAGCAAGTTATAATTGCAATTTTCAGATCTAAATATGTTAAATAAAAGCCTAACAAGAAACAAGGAGTTTTCCAAAGCAGTCATTCCAAAGGGAAAAAAAGGTTTTATATCAATTTGCTATCCTTATAAGAGGTAATCTCCATGCAAGCATAATGAGGCAGATTGGTGTGAAGAATTAGAAAGCTATCTCAAAGTCTTAGAGTACATTTACTCACAGAACTTCTGTCTATCCAAATCACTAAGCAAGAGGTATATTGGAGCATGAATAGTTACAAATTATTGATAAGAAACTTTCTTCCAAAATTACCTAGAACCATTATAAAAAGCCATTTGGTTTTGATCTTGGATATATAAGTCATTAAATGTTTAATACAATACTTTAAGTTTCTCAGTCTCTATTGCTTTATCCATTAAAAGAGGTCTCTAACAAGCTTTTAGAAATTCTCCAAAAATTCCTTCATAGTATTTCTTTCTTTCAAATGATCAGGGATGATGAAAAGAGCCTAAATATTAAAAATAAAAATAAATAATAAAGTAAACAGAAGCAGAAGATATTAAGAAGAGGTGGCAAGACTACACAGAAAAACTATACAAAAAAGATCTTCAGACCCAGACAACCACGATGGTGTGATCACCCACCTAGAGTCAGATATCCTGGAATGCAATGTCAAGTGGGCCTTAGGAAGCATCACTTTGAACAAACCTAGTAGAGGTGATGAAATTCCAGTTAAGCTAGATTATGCTGTTAAAATACTCCACTCAACATGCAAGCAAAATTGGAAAACTCAGCAGCTTTCACAACACTGGAAAACGTCAGTTTTCATTCCAATCCCAAAGAAAGGCAATGAATGTTCAATGCAATGGCAATGCAAAGGCCTTTTGCAAAGGCAATGCAAAGAATGTTCAAACTATCACACAATTGCACTCATCTGACAAGCTAGCAAAGTAATGCTCAAAATTCTCCAAGCCAGGCTTCAATTGAACCATGAACCTCCAGATATTCAAGCTGGATTAAGAAAGGGCAGAGGAACCAGAGATCAAATTGCTAACATCCACTGGATCATCAAAAAAACAAGAGAGTTCCAAAAAAACATCTACTTTTGCTTTATTGACTATACCAAAGTCTTTGACTGTGTGGATCACAACAAACTGGAAAATTCTGAAAGAGATGGGAATACTAGACCACCTTACCTGCCTTCTGAGAAATCTGTATGCAGGTCAAGGTGCAACAGTTAGAACTGGACATAGAACAATAGACTGGTTCCAAATCAGGAAAGGAGTACTTCAAGGCTGTATATTGTCATTCTGCATATTTAATTTACATGCAGAGTATGTCATGCAAAATGTAGGCTGGATGAAGCACAAGCTGGAATCAAGATTGCCAGGAGATATATCAACAACCTCAGATATGTAGATGACACTACTCTTATGGCAGAAAGCGAAGAAGAACTAAAGAACCTCTTGATGAAAGTGAAAGAGGAGAGTTAAAGAGCTGGCTTAAAACTCAACATTCAGAAAAGTAAGATCATGGCATCTGGTCCCATCACTTCATGGAAAATAGATGGGGAAACAATGGAAACAGTGACAGATTTATTTTCTTGGGCTCCAAGATCACTGCAGATGGTGACTGCAGCCATGCAATTAAAAGACACTTGCTGCTTGGAAGAAAAGCTATGATCAACCTAGACAGCATATTAAAAAGCAGAGACAATACTTTGCTGACAAAGGTCCGTCCAGTCAAAGCTATGGTTTTTCCAGTAGTCATGTATGGATGTGAGAGTTGGACTATAAAGAAAGCTGAGCACCGAAGAATTGATGTTTTTGAATTGTGGTATAGGAGAAGCCTCTTGAGAATCCCTTGGACTGCAAGGAGATCAAACCAGTCAATCCTAAAGAAAACTAGTCCTTAATATTCATTGGAAGGACTTGATGCTGAAGCTGAAACTGCAGTACTTTGGCCACCTGATGCAAAGAACTGACTCATTGGAAAAGACCCCGATGATGGGAAAGATTGAAGGCAGGAGGAGATGGGGACGACAGAGGATGAGATTGTTGGATGGCATCACTGACTCAATGGACATGAGTCTGAGTAAACTCCGGGAGTTGGTGATGGACAGGGAAGCCTGGCATGCTGCAGTACATGGGGTCGCAAAGAGTCAGACATGACTGAGTGACTGAACTGAATAAAGTTAATAAATAAATAACATGTGCTAGTAGGTGAAAGAGAATCAAAGATTTCACTTAATATGGTGTAAAAGAAAAGAAGGCAAAGTAATCTTCAGATGACACCACACTGATAGCAGAAAGCAAAGAGGAATTAAAGAGCCTCTTGATGTGGGTGAAAGATAAGAGTGGAAAAAAGCTAGCTTAAAATGCAACATTCAAAAAACTAAGATCAGTCCCATCTTCTCACGTCAAATAGTTGGGGGAAAATGGAAACAGTGACAGATTTTGTTTTCTTGGGCTCCAAAATCAATGTGGTTGGTGACTGTAGCCATGAAATTAAAGGACACTTGCTGCTTGGAAGAAATGCTATGACAAGCCTAGACAAAGTGTTAAAAAGCAGAATCATCACTTTGTTGACAAAGGTCCATATAGTCAAAGCTATGGTTTTTCTAGTAGTCACATACAAATATGAGAGTTGGACCATAAAGAAGGCTGAGCACTGAAGAACTGATCCTATCAAATTGTGGGGCTGGAGAAGACTCTTGAGAGTTGCTTGGATAGCAAGGAGATTAAACCAGTAAATTCTAAAGGAAATCCACCCTGAACATCCATTGGAAAGACTGATGCTGAAGCTCCAATACTTTGGCCACCTGATGTGAAGAGCTGACTCACTGGAACAGACCCAGACACTGGGGAAAATGAGGGCAGGAGAAGAAGGGGGCGACAGAGGATGAGGTGGTTGGATGGCATCATTGACTCAATGGACTTGAGTTTGAGCAAACTCCAGGAGATAGTGAAGGACAGGGAAGCCAGCAGTGGAGATAGAGAAATGTGTCAAGTGGAGGAAAAACAAATTCAAAACTTCACTTCTCTAGGGACACATAGGAGATTTAAGTGTTGGGGGAAAGTAGAACATGGAGAACCTTCAGGCTTTGTATGTTTAAGGCAAGTGGCTCAACGTGTAACAATTGTTAGACACTTTGGCAATCTGCTTATGTTTTCTTTCTCAGAAGTGATCATAAGACTGAGAATATTAGAACAAAATTATGTTGTAGAAAATTAAAGACCAAAGTTAAAGAGAAAACTGTAATAAAAGAACCTATGCATCTTAGTCAAGGAAAATAATTTGCCCAGAGTCTAAGAAAAACCACAAAGCCAATAGCTATGGCATGTTACCATTCTGAGAAATCATGAAGGCAGTACAAAGGTGGGATACGGGTAAATAATCATCCTCTTTTTGAAACAAGGAAAATATGTTCTCCAGTTCACAGGCAAGTGATCATGACAGTAAATTAACATTAATAAACAAAGCAAAAAACTTCTATTGTGAATGTTATAGAAGGAAAAAACTAAGCTCTATACTTTGCCTTGTCTCCCTAAAATCAATTATATAAAGAATATTTGTTGATTTTATACTTTTAATGCTTATACAAATGAAGTTAAAATATTAGACATTTAACAACTTCCACATACCTGTAAGTGGTAACTTCTGATCTAGAATCTACTTCTCCTGACTCCAAATTCCATCATCTTTCTACAACATCCCTCCTGACCTTGGAATATTAAGTCTGTAACATTGGAGCTGCAAAGAACTTATGATGTTTCATTTTCTAAAAATATATTGTAGACCATGAATGAGTTGCATATTGCTATATAACATCCCAGCACAAAAATTAATGCTTTAGAATGATGAGCATTTATTATTTAGTGATTATTTGGATCTACAATTTAGGTTGGGCTCAACTGTTCAACAGTTTCAGTCTCAGCTGGGGCTCCCTCTTAAATCTGTAGTCCTCAACATGTCAGCAGAGAGCTCTGCTTCTTGTGTTTGCTGGTTCGTGGCTGGGAAATCAGTGGTGAACTGGACAAACAGTTTATAATCCTTGTCATCCAGTTACCAAGACTTGGCTTCTTCATGTTTCTGCTTAGATGAGTTTTCAAGAGAGAAGAGGAATCATCAATGATCTGTTTAGACCAGGCTCAGCACTGCAAAATGTTCCTTGTAATTCTTTTGGCCAAAACATGTCTCAAGTTTAGGCAGTTTTATTCATCTCCTCTTCACTCTGCAAGGGAGAGATTCCTCCCAAGGTGAAGGGAAGTGAAAGTCATTCAGTCGTGTCCAACTCTTTGCAACCCCATGGACTTGTAGAGTTCATGGAATTCTCCAGGCCAGAATACTGAAATGGGTAGCCTTTCCCTTCTCCAGGAGATCTTCCCAGCCCAGGGATAGAACCCAGGTCTCCCACATTGCAGGCGGATTCTTTATCAGTTGAGCTACATGGAAAGCACAAGAATACTGGAGTGGGTAGCCTATTCCTTCTCCATCAGATCTTCTTGACCTGGGAATCAAACCTGGGTCTCCTCCCCAAGGTTATTGCCAAATACACAACACCTGAGACTGGACAGATGTGTTTGACAGTAATGTTAGTCACGCATACTCACATCCTGGGGGAAGAAAAGACCATGTCACATGGGTCCACACAGTAGTTGCACTTGGGAATAGAGGACAGGAACAGGGATTATGGGAGGACACATCTGTAGTATTAGAAGGAGAAGTATCCTGATTCCCACGAGAAGATGATTGGCTTGCTTGAATAATTTTGCAGACTGGTAGCAACACGAAACCCATTAGGTTGAACACTGAAGTGAATCTGGTCTGGCCAATAGCGGAAGTAGTTGGGTATAAAGCCTTTCCCATTGGGTAAAAGGCATATCTGGGGAAGGCAGGGGAACTCTTGGTTAGGCCTTTGAGTCTCTGTGTGGTGTAAAGATGTCAAGGCAGCATTCATACTGCATATTATTTTCAAGCCTTATACCACACAGCCCAGACTGAATGGAGAGAGAACTAATTCTCTCTTTAGTGACTGTGCACCCTGCTGACTGAGCTAAGCTGCAGCCATGCACTCCAGAGTTCCTTTTGCTGTGTGGATCTGGGCCAAGCTGGCCTCTAGAGAAATGTATATGAGACTTGGAGGTGGAAGTAAAGCAGCCGCCGTATTACTGTGTAGAATGTGGGTGTGAGGCAGATGCTATTGTAGCTCATGCATGGTGTTGCAGACTGGCTAGCATGCCTTGCTTTCTGAGCCAGGTTTGAAGCCACAGCAGGTCCTGCAGCTCCTCCACTTTCCAGACATCTTTGTCAAAAGGTATGATGACTTTCAGTTTACTCAACTTGCGACCTAACAATCTAGCCTGCTCAGTTTCATGGATGCTGGCAGAAGACACAAATCCGCAGGTCAGAATCAAAGGACTTTATGACTCACAGCACAAAAGGCAACAGGGACTTCATGTTTGTGCTTATTCTCTTGTCCTGCAAAGCCACAGGGACCATGTCGAATGGCCCGACACGATAATGTACATCAGAATTTAGGAATTCTGAGCTGAGGAAAGGCTAATCTTTCAAAGGTGAAATACACAAATATTCCCAAAGTCTGCAACTAAGGAAGGCAGTATCTTTATTGTATTGGTCAGTGACAAGTATGCCTTTTTCCCTGGGGAAAGGATCTATCTTCAAAATCATTAGCTACACAAAGATCCTTGATGCTTAGCTCCATAATGAAGGGTCCAATTTCTCCCATAGGTTACCTGTATCACTGATATTGACACTAGAAGGGGTGAGAGGATAGCGTCACACTTGTAGGTTCCTGACTTTCTCAGCACAAGTCTATCTTGCTAGTTGCCTGGCACCAGGTGCAGAAGCAGGAGGTATTCATACATCATTTAACCAGCTCCTACAGTTGCCTCCAACCATTTTTCAAAAGAAATCTCTTATTTCATGGAAGTCCTACTGTGACCACTTCTTTCATCAAATATAATATTTTAACAGGAGGATTTACGAAGTCATAGCAAACGTGTGGCTGCAGGGAGAGGTTGAGAAGTGTATCACAGACTATTAAAATGATTAACTTGTTCTTTGTAACTTTATGTACTGGCATTAGGTCTTTAGGTTTACAGGGAGACTTATTCCAGCTCAATAAATGTGAAGCATGTATAAAAGCCATAACCATCTAAAGATAAATCTTGATCTCAGAAACTTGCAAGTTCCCTTGAACTTGAAACTCTCCAAGTTTAATTTAGAATAGCATTTGGCAAGGATATCACAGAAAGGAATGAAGCATTTGCTATGTCACATATGTCTCTCTAAATATCAAGTACCAAAGGAGATACACAGGAGGAATCAGTGTAAGGGAAACGGTAAATAAGCATCAGTTTAAGTTCAAGAAATAAGCAGAAATGATGTCAGGTTGAAACCCATGGCTCTAGGATGAGGGATTGGAGGTAATGGCAAAAAAAAATGGAGCCTTGAAATATGAAGAATCAGCAAAGGAGGAGGAAACAAATGACAGAATGTGCTAAAATAAAGAAGCAAATGCCCACAGAATTTATTTTTAATGCAAAAAATTATAAAAACAAGGTTAACAACTACCCATAAATCTACCGCCAGAATGTTTTTCCCTCAGACATTTTGCTATGAATGTTAATATATTTCTTACATATTTAATATAAAACGTTCCTGTCCTGCTTTTTATTGGCACACTATACATATATGTTATATATATCCATGTAAAAAATCTTAAATTCAATTTGAGTGGCCATTATAAATTCATTCATGACATATGATAATTGAAGATACTGTGGGATATTTTCATGTTTTACTTCATTGGTTATAAAATTAATACACTATATGACATAAAAGATGATAAATATAATATAAAAGTAGCATATTCAATTTTATATGTATTTTAATTATTTCTTTTACTTGGTGCTTCAAAGTATGTCAACTATTTAAGAATTCTTCATGCCCATAATTAACATGCTTTTCATATAGATTGTACTTCTTAATAATCTTATAAAAGGTTTATTATCTTACTACAAGCTCCTCTACAACTTGTGTTTAAATTTTAATATTTGTTAATGATAGGGAAATATTATACCTTGAGAATTTCAATTTTGGTAATTTGTGAGAATGATTTTTCATGTTTGTTTAGCAATTATGTTTCTTTTTAATAACATATGTGTGTGAGGTTTATTTATCAGACAGACATTATGTTTTTAGATAACACTATTTATAGGCAAAAGAAATTTGTGAAATCTTGTAAAATATTTTTGCATGTTCATATTCATTCTGTTTTGCCTGTACTTTTTCTCAAATTTATTTACACTGTTACATAATCTTAAACTGCAAAAGTCTGCTTTTATCTTGGAAAGTTAAATGTTTGCCTATATACTAATAATTTCAAAATTACAGAAATTTTGTTCATTCTTTAAAGAACTATTTATTGCACTTGGAATACAGTTTGGAATTGAGACAATTGTTACCAAATATAATTATATATACTATCCAGCAACTAATGTATGAAGTCAATTTTATCATGTAACAATTACATATTTCTAGTTCTATTCAGTGATGCAGTGATAAACGTTTTAAAAATAGCAGTCAGTTTTCATGATGTCAATTACTGGCACCGTGGGCTATTTCAAACTACCAACATGATGTCTCTGAAAGCAGAGTTGATAAGAGATGTGCAAAATTGGCTCTCATGGATTTTAATTAGGAGCCTCCAGCACACTCTGGTTCTATATTTGGGTTATATTTTCCCCACTTACCCAAATTGTCTGCTCTTCTACCATTTGCATTCATTTTAATGTTTGCAAAGATGTTAGCCTTAATCACCTTTTTCAAAAAATATCTTAAGTACCCTATCATTTTTTAGAAAATTTAAAATTATTTTAAAAACCTCCATTGGTATTACATCTAATCTGTAAATTATCTTTGAGGAAATGACATACTTACAATAGTTAAAAACTTTCATTAAGAAAAAGAAGTGTGTGTTATAAAAGAAATGTGTTATATGTTGCAGAACATTTTTTCCTGTTCCTCATTTTTTCTACTTATATTCATTACTGATTTTAAGGAACATTTACATTTTGTTATGTGTGCATTTACTTATTTATGCTATTATGGAAGAATGGGGGTCTTTTATTTATCTATATATAACTGATTTTTGCTAAATGATTATTTGTGTTATTACATTAGTGCAATACTTCAAATCTGTGTTACTGAACTCAGACTGTTCTTGAGTTGGTTTGGTTGATACTCTGAGGCGTCCCATATAGAGAGGATGGTGCCTCTCTATAGATTCTTAAGAATCTATAGATCTGTGATCGCACAGATTAGGTCTGAATTATCTGGCTTTGTAATATACTAGCTGTATGTTACCTAAGAATCTAAAATCTATGATCGCACAGATCAGGTCTGAATTATCTGGCTTTGTAATAAACTAGCTGTATGTTACCTAAGACTCTAAGATCTGTGATTGCACAGATCAGGTCTGAATTATCTAGCTTTGTAATAAACTAGCTGTATACTACCTTGGATCCATACTTACTGTCTTGCTCTATTAATTTTATCATTCATAATCTGGCCTGATGATGTCACCTATATAAAATTTTTGTTTAGAGGGTGAAATTCGCTATTAAAACACTTAGGCTAGTATAAGTGCAGTGTAAGACCTCAAAAATTTAACTATGTATATTTCACATCTTTTGCTCTATGTTGTTACATAGGTAATTCCTTGTATGTAATAATCTAGTAAGAATAACAATCAGCATTTCTCCTTTAATCAAATATTTATTCCAGAGATGGTTTTCATTCCTTTCTTTCCCATTTTATTACAATTATGTGTTTTATTTTATGTGTTTTTTTTTTTTGTATGCTGGGAAAAGGAAATAAAGCAGTAACGCAAAATTCTATATTCAGTGCATTTATATTTAACAGGTTATAAGTATATAGACTTAAATATATCATAATTCACTCTGTATCTCTTAACTTCTTAATTTCAAGTGTAAGTTTTCCTTCATATTACTGTATATAACATTTACGACAGGTTATGTCAATCATGACTTGACTGTCTTATACATCTTAAGAAATCCAGCTCATTAATAACTGTCTGCTAGTCTCCATTCTCACTATTGTTCTAACTTCTTGAATTATAAACAGAGTTTGGCATTTTCTTTTTTATTAAAAAATTTGTGCTTTGCTTTTATATCATTTTAGTGGCATTCCATTTGTCTTGATGTGTTTTTTTTTAACTTCCATTGCTTTTTTGAATCTCTAATTGCACATTTGATATTTTCATGTTTTACTAGTCATTTAGAAGAGAAGTTTCCATTCAGCCAGGCTTTTAATTATTAATTTCCATTTTATGGCCTTATTATTTCAAGAATATAGTCTGTTACATTTTCTGACTATAATCTTTTAAAAATGTTTTCAATTTATTTTTAAATAGGTGATATTTAATATACCTCGAATTTTAAAAGTCTAAAAATATGATAAAGTGAAACATTTCTCTAACACCTCTAATTCCCAATTATTAGATCCTCTCCCCAGCTAACCACTATTATCTATGTCTTCTATATCTTCCAGAATATTTTCCAGATTCTTTACCAGCTTAGCCACCAGGGAAGCACATATTTTATACATGTACCAGTATGTTTGTGTATATATTTTTCTTTTTTATTTTACAAATGGCACCAACGATCTGAATATTACTTCTTTCACTAAATGTTTCTTAGGAAATATTCCATATTGATAAATAAGGAATTCCCACAGTGTTTTTGTTTCTGACTGCACTGGCAATGTATGGACGCCTCATAATGTAGCCAATTATTTTCAAATGCATATTTACATCCTTCCCAATCTTTTGCAATTGCTAGCAATACTTTGGTCATTAACTGTATATATACATCATTTCCCACATGTGTAAGTAAATCTGTAGGATAATTCCTTGACATAAATTGCTGGCCAAAGTATATCTGTAATTAAAATTTGATAGATATTCCCTATTGACCTGCATATATGTATAGCAATTCACATATCTAAGTGTAGTAATGATAACTCTAACTTTTTCAGAAATTTTCCAGTAAGAATCATTGTTAGACTTTTGCCTTTGACCACCTGCTGGTGAAAAGGTGTATCTATCTATGTGTTTGTGTGTGTGTGTACACATAAAGTTTCATCTTGCCTTTCTCATATTATGAGAAATAAAACATCTTTTCATATCCTTTTTATGAACTGTCTGTCTTCCAATTCTCTATTTTGTTTTCAGTCATTTTCACAATTGCCTTCTATGTTTGCATCTGTGAGTAAACTTAACATAATTATTTGATGAACTGGAAATACAATGTCTAAAAAATTTCTAAATTAATATTATTTTTAAATATTGGCTTAATTTAAAATTTATTGCTTTTTTAAGACATGAAAAGTAGATCCAACTTTCCTTTTTCACAATATGGCTTCCAGGTTCCAGTGAAATTTGCTCAATAATTCATATTTTGCCCATGAACTTGTATTAGTCTATATAATAGACTAATTTGTATTTGGAAATGTATTATTATTTTTCTCCTGCGTTTCACTGATTAAGCTTCTTCAGTAACTAATAAAATATCAATTGAAAGTTAATTTAATACCCAATAGGATAAATTTCTCCTTGTTGATTTTTATCAAAATTCTCTTGGACATATTTACTAGTTTATTGCTTACCTTACATCATCCTGACTAAACAATGTCCTGTTTCCTGTGGGAATATTTTCTGGATTGCCTTAAATTTACAGATTATTTTAGGGAGAACTGACAAATTTAATTCTTCCCAAAGTAAAGAATATTATTACATTTGATCAAGATACATTAATGTATCTTACAAAGTTTTAAAGTTATTTTTATACAAATACTTTATCATCCTTAATCTTAGCCACAGGCATTTCCTCTTTTTGTTATTATTGTAAATGGGTTAGTCCTTTCATTATGTATTTTCAATGGTTTTTGCTTGCATAATATTAAAGTTATGAATTATTTATTCCCTTTCATCCATACATCTTCATGATTCCTTTTACTGTTTTTACAAGTTTTCTCTTAGATCTCAGACGGTATGTCAATTATACAGTCAGATCATCTGAATAAAGTGGTGATTTACTACCTGTGTTTCAATTACTTCTTTTCTTTTTCCCACTAAGAGTTCAAACCACTGTTTACTGATAGTCAAATTAAGACACAACTATTATTCAAACATTTTTTATTGTGTCTGTTCCTATAAATAACATTTTTGCCTGATGTTACCCTGAGGTTGAGATAGATGGTTTAGAATGATATGGAAACCTTCAAGTATGGCTACTATGTAATACTGTTTCCTCTACAAATAGAATAAGCATAGAATTTTATCAAAAGCATTTTTATTTATACTGTTTGTTTTTTCTTTTTGGATATGTTGCATTATGAGTTCTTAGCAAACAGTCTTGGCAGTCCTATAATTAACCTCATTTGTTTATGTTATATGGAATAACCTGCCTAATAATAGCTTGTGAAGCATTTTTCATTGATATTTATAAGTAATTTTGATGTTAAGGTACATTGTGTGTGTGTGTGTGTGTGTGTGTGTGTGTGTGTGTGTGTAGTTCTCTTGAGTGTAAATACCAATATAATGACCATCCCATAAAAATTATTTGGTCATTTTCTTTCTTTGTTATGTTCTGTAATATCTTAAATAGCATGAAAATCTTCCAGTCATTTCACTTTGTCTTGAAATTACCCTACAAAAGTGACTGATTCTAAATCTTTCCTTTTTTTTTTTTGTTAGGGGCCAGGGTGTGTGTGGGATTTTTTATGACAAGTCTGAAGGTAAACAAGTCAGCCTGACAAACTATCTGGATGGAATATCAAATCTTTATTTACCCACAGCAGTAACAACAGCAGGCATAAGTTCATAGTAAAGGGCCCCTGCACTCAGGTTTCCACAAGGCAACATGATAGAAGAAACATGATGTTTACATCTGTATGAATAGTAAAAATATAGAGACTGCTGGGTTGTCTGTTGATCTTCCCTCTGAAAACAGAGATAGATGACAGAGACACACACAGGGAGAAGGAAAGAGGGAGGAAGAGAAAGAGAAAGATGAAAATCGCTCAGTCAGTCGTGTCCCACTCTGAGACCCCATACTGGAGTGGGTAGCCTTTCCCTTCCCCAGGGGATCTTCCCAAGCCAGGGATCGAATCCAGATCTTCCTCATTGCAGGCAGATTCTTTACCAACTGAGCTATCAGGGAAGCCCAATGGAGACATTATATTTTACTCTGGAAGGCAACAAATCTGAACTTAGGGAAGGAGGGGAGTTTTTCATCTTGAATATAAGCAGCTGCATCCACAGAGATTTAAAAAAAAAGGTTTATATTACTCTTTGAGTGGAAGCAGATGTTTCCTCAAAGATGAGACAAGCATCTCTGGGTCTGTCACCTTAGAGTAGGAGTAACTGGCCTTGGGGAAAGGGATACAGTATCTTTCTTTCTAGCACATTAATTTCTGTTTCTCAGAAAGCCAGAAAACCTAAAGAGGTTTGCTTTCTAACATTTAGAAAAAACATTTTTTCTATGTTTTTTGGTTTAAGTTCTCTAACGCATTTAGCATGACTTCTAGTAAGTTGTATTTCTCTAGAAAATTATGAACTTCACTTGTGTTTTTTACTGTATTGGTACAGATTGACCAAATTATTTGTGACTGCTTCAGTTTTCCCTGTTTCTATGACTATTTCACTTTTATAGCTTATTTAAATATTAATATTTTCTTTTATCTTGATCAAATTGAATGTATTTTTATATGACTAGTTTTCTAAGTAACTTCTCCTATACTAAATACTTCTTTCCTTCTTTATTTTTCTCTTCATTTTGTTCATTTATTTCATATAAACACTTAGGTCTATGAATTTCTTCATATACTGCTTTACCTGTATGAAACACAATTTTTAAATATTTGCTTGAGGTTTCTGTTTTAACTTAAGGGTAACTTATTAACAGAGAACAGTATCAAGAAGAAACAAAAAGTGATTGATAATCCAACTATTCACTTGTATTTATTTTTAAATAAAAGTTGAAAACATAAATTTTTTCAAAGCTATGTAAAATATATCTAAACTATATATTCATTTAATATTTATTTTAATATATATTATATTCCATTATACACATTTTAAAGTGCATATCCTATTTTGCACCATTAGAATTTCTATGGCTTGGTAAGTCTGATGGTACAAAATATATGTGCTGATCTTAGCTGCTCAGTCGTGTCTAACTCTTTGAGACCCCATGGATTGTAGCCCACCAGGGTACTCTGCTCATGGGGATTCTCCAGGCAAGAACACTGGAGTGGGTTGCCATGTGCTCCTCCAGGGGATCTTCCCAACCCAGGAATCGAACCCAGGTCTCCCACATTGCCAGCAGACTCTTTACTAGCTGAGAAACCAGGGAAGAATGAAGTATTTGAGGAAGAGCCTTTACTTTCTAATTTCCATTTTGAAAACTGTATCGTTTCATATTTTGATGTTAATTTCTAGTGCTATTGAGCAAAATTAGATGAACTTTTTTATATAGTTGTAGAATTTAATAAAATATGACAAATTATTGTAAAAAATTCCATGACTCCTTGAAAAATGGTCGGTTCTCTTTTTTTCAGAGTAAATATCTAATATGATATTAGATTTAATTTATGCTTGTTTTTCTTCCTCTTGAAAGAGAAGAGTGGGCATGTATGGTTTTCTTTTCTTAGAACCCTTTATTTTCCCATCTTATTTCTTCTTTTTCACTATCTTCTCTCAAAGAAGTACCAAAATTTCTCTGCACATCCGATTCTCCCTAAGAAACTTTGGAAGCTGTTAATCTTGTTACACACAGCTCGTTTCTTCTTTTAGTCAGAGCTGTGAGCTCCCAAAACCTGATCCATAGTTAGCAATTGGTCATGCATTTTCACTTTCTATTTTCCAGGTGAGATTTTACAGTGCTTCTTCTCAGTTTGCTCCTCCTCTTTACTGTCACAGAATATCCTGTCTTTACTTTTTGTTTGTGGCAGTGAGCTCTATTGGAGTCTTATTTTTCTACTTACAGATAACTTTGAGAATATAATGTTCTCTGTCTCCTAGAAAGGAGGAGGTATGGGAGATCTGGTTGTGTGATTTCATTTGCTGACTTTGTTTTTATGGCTTTGTTTGAAAAGATGTAGGAGGGATTCATTATTAGACTATTATGTACAGGTTAATATTTTCAGTATACTTTATTTTTAAGTATATTGTCTTACGTAGGAGAGTAGCCATTTACTCTGTGCAGAAAAAGGGAAGAGTAGGAAAAATAAGCCTCCATTTCACAATTCATCTTTTCTCCCTATGTTTTTGGTGTATGCTTTGTTTTGCTTTGCTTTGTTTTATTATTTCATTGTCAAGTTTATAATTCACAATCTGTTCTTTAATTAAACTCTCACAGTTTTTCAGCATTATTTCTGTATAAAAAAATGATTCTCTGTTTTATGCTTGCCCTTTTCCAATTGCTTTCTTTGTTGAATATATGATTTTCTTTATTTTCTTGGGTTTCTATCATTTATATTCAAATTTTTCTTTTGGGTGCTGTAAGTTTCTGCATACTTGAAAATATCTTATTTCAAAAATAAAATATGAAAAATTACCGGGTACTATGTAAATTTACAAAAAGTTTACTATAAAGTTCCCTGTCACCTTCTAGTTTTAAATATTGGTATAGAGACATTTAAGACAGAATGACATTTTTCCCATAGTGATGATTTTATTTCTTCACCTAATTGCCCATAGATTATTTTTCCCATTGAATTTCAGTATTTTAAAGATTATTCTTTAAAGATTGGGAGATGATAATTTTCTCTCAATTTATTTCTTGAGTGTATGCCTTTAAAATATTTACACTAAGATCTCTACACCTAGAAGTTGTTATTCTATTATATATGTTTGTTTTTTGTGTTTGTAGGGGTATTTTTCTCTTCTTAAGATTCCCAAGTATGTTAGAGTTCCTTGGTCTCCATTTAATATCTATCACCTTTCAAAGCATTTTAATGTTTTTGTTAATTTTCTATTTTCTTTTGTGTGATTTCACCATACTTATTTTATTCTTACCTGATTCAATTGTATTTTCTTCTGAATCTACTTTTATTATTTTCATGATATCTAGCATCTCTTATTGTTTTATTTCAATTTTTTTTAACTTTTACCTATTATCAATTTTTTTTCTTTAAAACTTTCATTCCTCCTGTGTATCACTCCTTGAGCTCATTTTATGGTGTCATTCTGTTTGTCCATTCGGTTGTCCTGTCATTCTGAAACTATAGAGCAAGATTTATTTAATCTCAGGGGATTCTTTAGGCAATTCCTCTTGTGATTTTGTTTACCTATCTTTCGCATAATGTCTTTCCATTTTTTTTTAAGTTTACATGCTCCAGTTCCATTATGATTTACTTAAGATTAGTATTCTTTGAAAAGCATCAACTCAACAGGGAAAGTGATTAAAAGAGAGAACTACAGGAATTTTAAATTTTATATTTTTGATATTAACTTTCTCCCCAGATGATTATTGCCCTGGAAAGAGTTCTATTGTTAGGTTCTAATAATTAGCAAGTTACTGTGCTTATCATAGGGATTCAGTTGTGATGACTTTGCAGCTGTATGATTCCTGCTGCTGCCGTTTTCATCTGCCTCATCACAACAATCTGTCATATATGCTGAAAATAGAAATGCAATATTGATATGATTTCATCTCTCCTCACACACACTTTTTCATACCCTCGCCACTTTATCAGTTCTCTGTAATCAAAATTGGTAGATGGAGTTTTCAAGGCTTAAGTGTGAAAATGTTAGTTAGTCATGTCTGACTCTGTGTCCCCATGGACTGTAGCCCACCAGGCTCCTCTGTTCATGGGATTCCCCAGGCAAGAATACTGAAGTGGGTTGCCATTTCCTTCTCCAAGGGATCTTCCCAATGTGGGAATCAAACCCATGTCTCTGACATCTCCTGCACTGGCAGGCAGATTCTTTACCACTAGCACCACCTGGGAAGCTCACAAGACTTAACAACTGCTTAACTACCCCTACTGAAGTGTGTACCCACCTGAATTCTATTGAGCTACATATGTATTTTCAAGAGCCTCTTTTTATATGTCCAAATTAATAGCACTGGGATATTTTTCTTTATAGTTTGTAGTCTTGAATTCTGAATTTTTCTGCTTTTTAAAAATACAAACTTCTTTATTTTCACTTTTTTTTTGGTTTCAGAAAATTTCAAGGATAGCAGAGAAGACTGTACATGCCTTCAGGCTGCCATTTTATCAGACTACTTTGAAATGATTTTGATGACTCAGTGAACTTTATTAGATGTCTGATCATTTCAATATTTGCCTTGGATCTCAAGATTGGAATCAGAAACAAATGTCTTAACAGATTTTTTCACTCTCAGTTCTTTAATCTTATCTATACTCAGGTCTTTGACAAGTTTCACTACAGCCTTATAATATCAATAAATAGATGTATGTCTATTTTAAATTCTATGACTTGATTTTAGAAGATATACCAGTACTATTTATTAATCAATTACTGTAAACAGTCATATAAAATTCAAGGAGGCTTTTTCCAAATAGTTTTCTTAAACCCCCTTTAATAAATTAAACCAAGCATATTTTCTATATAAAACTTCATAATGTTTTAATTAAAATAAGTTTTATAATTATAATAAAACATAAGTTTAACAGAACTAAAATAAAATTTAATTAATTTAAAGTAACTTTTAAAATTAAAGAGAAAACATTATTCCCAACAGAATTATTATTTATCATTATCAGAAATGATATGTCAAGAAATTAAACATTTATTTCTGCATTTAAGTCTATATTATTGTAATTAAATAGTTAAGATTAAAGTGAGGTAATTAAACTTTGCTGCAGCTATCTCACAATGTTTTAAAAATAAAAAGTCTAAAATTGGTTTCTTCTCTATTTAAAATCATTTTCATCCTAATCTACAAGAGCAATGCAAATAAACATTTTCCTTTAATTTTGTGTACCTCAAGATGCTTCTTAAAATTGCCAGTTTTGCAGCTTATAGGAAGAAGAGCCACTTAAAAGTATCAACTTTAAAACAAAATTCAATAAGACCCTTGTCACTACAGCTGGGAAAAGGAACAAACACTTAAGCGACCATGTTAAAAAGTCATTTATTAAACCATTCATTTCCTTAGAAATACAGGAAATGAAATGCAAACAAACTAAATATAGGTTTTTAATCTAGGCCTCAGCAGTCTGTATATTAAGAAGGAAAAATTTTATTGCTACTCCAGTGATGTGAACAAGAATAGTAAACTTATGAATAAAGAAATGTGTATAAAGGATGACACTCATTATATTTTCAATATAAAGTGTCATAAAATATAATACAGATAAATATTTTGTAGCTTGGCCAGAACCTAATACATAGCAAAGGCCCTAGCATTAGAGAAGAAATATCCAGATGAAATCTATTTTTTCACTGATATCATAGTCTAGTGCAATTAGTTCAATTGCTGTGAAATTAAACTATTTTTAAATTCTTGCTACTTTATTTTCTATTAAATTTCTCAATTTTTGGAGGGAGACTATTATATAAGCACATGTAAATAAACATAAACCTAATATTCATTTTTAGAATTGGTAAACAGTAAACAAAAATATATCTAGAAATCATTCGTAGGATATACTTCTTCATTTATTTTCTGCCTTCATTGAATTTGCAACACACTGTATTTAGGAATGAACACTTCACATTCTTGGTTACTAAGTCAAGGTTAACTGAGATAAGGGGCTTCCCTGGGACTCAGTGGTAAAGAATCCACCTGCCAATGCAGGAGACATGGGTTCACTCCCTGACTCAAGAAGATCCCCTGGAGAAGGAAATGCCAACCCGCTCCAGTATTCTTGCCTGGGAAATCTCAGGGACAGAGGAGCCTGATGGGCTACAGTCCATGGGGTCACAAAAGAGTTGGACACAACTCAGCAAGTAAACAACAACTAAGATGACAAGTGAGTAATTAATGCATGTAATAGGTCAGGACAGATACACGTAACATATTTTGAAGATTATTTGAAGTATGTTATACTGCTGACTACCTTCTCAGTATCTATATCTGTGTGTATGTGCACATAGGTAATATGAAAAACTTAAATACCAGCTCTTAATTTCAAAAGACAATCTTAGCTAAAGAATAAGGCCATGACCAACCTAGACAGCATAGTAAAAAGCAGAGACATCACTTTACTGATAAAAGTCCACATAGTCAAAGCTGTGGTTTTTTCAGTACCCAGGTAAGGATGTGAGAGTTGGACCATAAAGAAGGCTGAGCACGAAAGAATTGGTGCTTTCAAACTGTGGTGCTGGAGAAGATTCTAGAGAGTCCCTTGGACTGCTAGGAAATCAAACCATTCAATCTTAAAGGAAATTAACCCTGAATATTCGTTGGAAGGACTGATGCTGAATTTCCAATACTTTGGCCTCTTGATGCAAAGAGTTGACTCTTGGGAAAATACCCTGATGGTGGGAAAGATTGAAGGTAGGAGGAGAAGGGGACAACAGAGGATGAGGTTGTTGGATGGCATCACCGATTCATGGACATGAATTTCAGCCAAATCCGGGAGATTGTGCAGGACAGGAAAATCTGGTGCATTACAGTCCAGGCAGTCGCAATGAGTTGGACACTACTTAGTGACTTAACAACAACACCTCAAAGTAAAAAGCTATTGAATTTATTAGGTCTTAAACAGAACTCTCAATAATAAGATGCTTCTTTCATTTCAAAGTCACAACTAGTAATTTATAAATCATCCAACAATGAAACAATAATATATAAATTTAAAGAACAGATATTAAAACATAGTTTCTAAAAAATACAAATATGACAAAAAATGATTTATTAAACTGTCATATGTATACAATACTCACTAATACTTAAATGGAAAATATAGTCCTTTTGATGAAAGATTTTAAAAACAGTCTCAGGACCTGCAAAGTGGGTATCTAAGCTTGAATATTCAAATGAAATGTGGAAAACAGAGCTTTATGGTTATTTCTTATGATGATTAGGGAAAATCATTAGGGAGACTTTATCTGAAACCAATCCTGAAAAGCATGGATACAATTTTAACAGGCAGAGAAAAATGAAAACTCTATTCCAGGCTGACAAAATAACAAGAGTAAAAGATCTAGAAGCAATAAAAACAGGGAATTACAGCAGATACTGAGGGCTAAACGCCCCCAGATTTCAACTGCAAAAAAACAGCAACCTGGAGATTAGGGCTACAACCAAAGCAGAGGTCTTAGAGTTGAGATGACTGGAAAATTGTTAAAATGTTCACTAAGTATCAAAGATGGAATTTTACATAAGACTAAGTAAAAGCTTATTTTCAGACATGTTGAATTTAAGGAACCAGGAGATCACATACTTTAAAAAGCATATACTTTGTCCATAAACTAATAAAGAGCTAAATTTTCACCTGAAATAAAGACCTTCAGTGATTTGCTTCTATTATTTTCATAAACAAAACTCTCTATAAGATTAAACTTTTCAAAAACTGTGTTTAAGCATTTGTAACACTGAAAAACTATGCTTGTAATGTTCCTGAAAATGTTGCTTGCTATAGATTTGAGAACTGATGAAACAAACAAAACCATAGATAAATGATTCTTAAAAAATGAGGAGACATAGAAATAGTCATCAAAGTTGGAAGAGAATTGAGACTGCATGTTGCTTTGGAGTAAAAGTGAGAAAATATCTGAGTGACGTTAATGCCTTCCAATGTTGTGAAACATCAGTGAATAAGGTAGAAATTGGAGAAAAGTCATCAGTGGCCTGTTAGAAATTGTGTAATGTAGGAAGAGAAGGTTCATTATGTTTGGAAATGAAATAAATGGCAGTTATAAGGGAATTCTTCAGAGAAGGTAGCATCAGAGGAATGTTAATTCAATTAGAAAAAATATGAGTGAGAGTAATTCATCAGCTATCCTAGTTGGGCAGCACTTCAGTGACATAGAAGTTTACCTCACTTCTACCACCCATCCCAATAGGGACCCACTTTCAATGTTAACTAATATGATTTCCCAGGCCTATTGGATTAGAAAATGACATTCTGAAGATTAACTTTTAATACCACAAGTATTGCATGAAGTTTGAGAAATTCATTGTAATTGATTTTGGAATAGTTACTGTTTATATATGATTATACTGTATATATATCCTGTATATATATCATATAGATAACTGTGTGCTCATGTTTGGTTTACTCTATGCGTAAAATGTTTTAAGTAAACTAATATAAGCAGAGGGACAGACATACAAAGCATTTAGAAAATGCATTTAATTGGTAACACAAATGTGCTATCCTGGAGACTTGCTTTAAAATAATATATGTATTTGTAAGGCCTACTCAGACAACCCGTGTGCCTTTTTGCATTTATTTTTCTTGGGGACGGTCTTGATCACTGCCTCCTGTACAATGTCATGAACCTCCATCCAAAGTTCTTTAAGCACTCTGTCTATCAGATCTAATCCCTTGTATATATTTGTCACTTCTACTGCATAATCGTAAGGGATTTAATTTAGGTCATACCTGAATAGTGGTTTTCTCTACTTTCTTCAATTTAAGTCTGAAATGGCAACCCACTCCAGTAATATTGCCTGGAAAATCCCATGGACAGCAGAGCCTGGTAGGCTACACTTCATGGAGTTGCAAAGATTCGGACACGACTGAGCAACTTCACATTTTGGCAATAAGGAGTTCATGATCTGAGCCACAGTCAGCTCCTGGACTTCCTTTTGCCGACTGTATAGAGCTTCTCCATCTTTGACTGCAAAGAATGTAATCATCTGATTTTGGTATTGACCATCTGATGATGTCCATGTGTAGAGTCTTCTCTTGTGTTGTTGGAAGAGGGTGTTTGCTATGACCAGTGTGTTCTCTTGGCAAAACTCTATTAGCCTTTGCCCTGCTTCATTCTGTTCTCCAAGGTCAAATTTGCCTGTTACTCCAGGTATTTCTTGACCCTACTTTTGCATTCCAGTCTCCTACAATGAAAAGGACATCTTTTCTGGGTTCTAGTTCTAAGGTCTTGTAGGTCTTTATAGAATAGTTTTACTTCACCTTCTTCAGCATTACTGGTTGGGGCATAGACTTGGATTACTCTGATATTGAATGGCTCACCGTGGAAACGCTGTCAAGACTGCATATTGTCATCCTGCTTATTTAACTTATATGCAGAGTACATTATGAGAAACTCTGGGCTGGATGAAGCACAAGCTGCAATCAAGATTGCCGGGAGAAATATCAATAACCTCACATATGCAGATGACACCACCCTTATGGCAGAAAGCAAAGAAGAACTAAAGAGCATCTTGATGAATGTGAAAGAGAGAGTGAAAAGGCTGGCTTAACATTCAACATTCAGAAAAGTAAGATCATGGCATTCAGTCCCATCATTTCATGGCAAATAGATGGGAAAAAAAATGGAAACACTGACAGACTTTATTTTGGGGGGCCTCCAAAATCACTGCAGATGGTGACTGCAGCCATGAAATTAAAAGACGCTTGCTCCTTGGAAAGAAAGTTATGACCAACCTAGACAGCATATTAAATAGCAGAGACATTACTTTGCCAACAAGTAAAGCTAGTCAAAAGCTATCTAGTCAAAGCTATGGCTTTTCCAGTAACCATGTATGGATGTGAGAGTTTAACTATAAAGAAAACTGAGTGCCCTAGAATTGATGCTTTTGAACTATGGTGTTGTAGAAGACTCTTGAGAGTCCCTTGGACAGCAAGGAGATCCAACCAGTCAATCCTATAAGAAATCAGTCCTGAATATTCAGTGGAAGGACTCATGCTGAAGTTGAAACTCCAATACTTTGGCCACCTGATGCGAACTGACTCACTAGACCCTGATACAAAGAAAGATTGAAGGCAGGAGGAGAAGGGGATGACAGAGGATGAGATGGTTGGATGGCATCACCAACTCGATGGGCATGAGTTTGAGCAAGATCCGGGAGTTGGTGATGGACAGAGAAGCCTGACATGCTGCAGTCCATAGGGTCACAAAGAATTAGACATGACTGAGCGACTGAACTGAATTGACTGAATATATGTATATATAATAAATATAGGATTTATATATTCAGAATCAGAAAACACAAAATGTTATAATAAACAAACATACATACACAAGTTTGGATAGGGTCTCATTATTCTACCCATATTTGGCTAAGCAAAACATTTATATATTTTAAAATTATAGACACATATTATTACTTAATATCCAATATCAGCTTTCTCATTTTTATTTCATCATATTCACAAATATTATTTTTAATTGTGTCCTGATTTTTATATGTGCATTATTGTTTATCTCATGGGTATACTATGAGTGCAGCTTATATTAACTATTCTCAGGCTTTTATTCTGAACAAGAACCATTTAATATAATAGCTTATTCTCATCAATATTTAAGAATAGAATTTATCTGACAATACCACCATGAGAACCAAATTAATTTATAATTAATTTATAATCTTATACAAGATCTTATAATAACTTAGCAAATTTAAACTATTGTCTACTATTGCTACCTTTATATCTTAATGAAATGATATTGCTTTTGGATGATTTAAAGGTATTATTTCTTGCTAAATATAAGAGAAAAAAGACAGCAAGGCTCAGAGATGCAGGTGGTAAGGTCATAGAGATCACATTAACTGACCAAATGTGTGGCTTTTTTTTTTCTCTTGAGCTTTCTGGTACTTCCATCAATATTCTGAAAACAAATAAATGTGCCATTTATCCTGGAGAGACAAATCTTTTCTTGACAATCTCAGTTTAAGTCAAACTCTTGCATTTGTCTTAATCCAAGTCATTGTTCAAAAGTTAACCTTTCTGACAAAACTTCCATGAAGCTACCATACAAGATAATAAGCCTCCCACTCCATCATTCTCTATCTCCTTATTCTGCTTAACTTTTCTCCTTAAATATTTCACTTCCTCTTGAAGTTAAACAGACACCACAGAAACAACAACAAAAAAGATCACAAGAGATCATTACAAACAACTATATATCAATAAAATGGAAACATTCTTAGAAAGGTACAATATCCCAAGACTGAACAAAGAGGAAATAGAAAATATGAACAGATCAATTACCAGTAATGAAACTGAATGAGTACTTTAGAAAACTCCTAGCAAACAATAGTCGAGGACCAGATGGCTTTACAGGTAAATTCTACCAAGTGTTTGGAGAATAGTTAACACATGTCCTCAAATTATTTCAAAAATTGCAGAAGGAATGCTTCTGGACCTATTCTACAAGACCAGCATCACCCAGACAAAGATATCACAGATAAAAATTATAGGCCAGTATCACTGGTATACATAGATGCAAAAATATTCAACAGAATATTAGTAAACCGAATCCAACAATGCATTTAAGGATCATACATCTGATCAAGTGGGATTTATCTGCAAATCAATTAGTGTGACATATCACATTAACAAACTGAAGAATAAAAAAATGGTAATTTCAGTAGAGGCAGAGAAAGATTTTGACCAAATTCAACACAAATTTGTTATAAACATTTTCCAGAAAGTGGGCATAGGAGGAATATACCTCACCATAATAAAGCCTATACATGACAAAATCACAGCTAACATCATACTCAATGGTGAAAAGCAGAAAGCATTTCCTCTAAGATCAGGAACAAGACAAGGATGTCCACTCTAAACATTTTTACCCAACAAAGTATTGAAAGTCCTAGCCACAGCAATCAGACTTAAGATAAAGAAATAAAAAGAATCCAAATTGGATAAGAAGTAAAATTGTCACTGTTCACAGATAACAAGATACTATACATTGGAAATCTTAAACACACCATGAGAAAACTACTAGAGTTCAATGATGAATTTGGTAAAGTTGCGGGATACAAAATTAATGTACAGAAATCTGTTGTACTTTTATACACTAACAACAAGGTCAGAAAGAGAACTTAAGGAAACAATCCCACTAACCATCACATCAAAAAAAATACAATATTAGGAATGAATTTATCTAAGGAAGCAAAGGACCTGAAAAATGATAGATAATACATTGATGAATGAAAGAAAGTAAAGATGACATAAACAGATGGAAAAATATACTGTGTTCATGGATTGGAAGAATTGATATTGTTACAATGACCAGACTACTCAAGGCAATTTGCAGATTCAATGCAATCCCTATCAAAAGAAGAACATTTTTTTCACAGAATTAAAACAAATAATTTTAAAATTTGTATGGAAACACAAAAGACCCTAAATAGTCAACACAATCTTGACAAATAAGAATAGAGCTGGAGGAATTATGCTCCCTGACTTCAGACTATACTACAAAGCTACCATAGTCAAAACAGGGTGATGTTAACGCAAAAGCAGGCATATAGATCTGTGGAAGAGAATAGAGAGTCCAGAAGTTAATACATGTGCTTATGGCCAATTAACCTACAGCAAAGAAGGCAAGAAAGTAAAATGGAGAAAAGACAGTCTCTTTAATAAACTGTGCTGGGAAAACTTGATAGCTACATGTAAAAGAGCAAAATTAGAATATTTTCTAATGTCATATACAAAAATAAGCTCAAAATGGATTAAAAACCAAAATGTAAGACCAGAAACCATAAAATTCCTAGAGAGAAACACAGGCAGAACACACTTTGACATAAATCATATCACTATTTTTTGGATCTGTCTCCTAGAGTAATAAAAATAAAAACAAAAATAAACAAATGATACCCAATTTAACTTGAAAGGTTTTGTAAAGCAAAGGAAATATTTTTTTAAAAAAATCTAAAAGACACCTAAGAAATGGGAGAAAATATTTGCAAATGACACTTCCAACAAGGGATTATTTTCCAAAATATACAGACAACTCATACAGTTCAATATCAAAAACAAACCACCCAGTCAAAAAATGGCTATTTGTGTTTGGGGAACCAGAGTAGAGCTCTCAAGAGCTCTATGAGTCAGCACATACATGGAATTGAATTTTCTGAAAGAAAAAAGAGAAGCAAAAGACATGTTTAAGAAAATAATTGTCTAGAGCTTCACTGATGGCCCAGGAGTAAGGATCCACCTGCAATGCAGGAGACACAGGTTCTATCCCTGGTCTGGGAAGATGTCACATGCTACCTGGCAACTAACTCATGCACTGCATTTACTGAGCCTGTACTCTAGAGTTTGGGAGCCACAACCACTCACCCAAGTGCCACAACTACTGAAGCCGAAGAGCACTGGAGCTCATGCTCTGGAACAGGAGAAACCACCACAATGGAAAGCATGCAAACCACAATGAAGGGTGGCCCCTGTTCACACAGCTAGAGAAAGCCCACACACAGCAACGAAGATTCAATACAGCCAAAGATAAATAAATAAATAATTGTTTTAAAGAAAATAATGATGTAGAATTTTTCAAAATTAATGAATGAGAACAAACCACAACATCCAAGTAGGTCAGAAATACTCACACAGGAAAGACACGAAAAGCAACTATGATGAATGAGGGAAGCCTGACTGACTACAAAAACCATGAGGAAAATTCCAAGTATGGTAGAAATATCCTGTCAATTTATTGGCACCATTTTCAAGAATAATTTGATGATATGTATGGTCAAATATACACCTCTACATTTGAGAGAGAGAAAATTGAAAATGAGAGAGAGAATCATCCCAGTGATTAAATATAATCCACTGTCTGTATTTGTAAAAGACATTTCAGGGAAATATATCCATGGTCATTTGTATATAGTAGTTGCAATAGACAATATGATCCACACAACCTAAAATATTTACTATCCTGCTCTTTATAGAAAAGGTTTGCTAAAATCTACTGCAGAGAATACAACTATTTTTTAATACAAATAGTGGCTTAAATAAACAATATCTTTGTCTCACATCCACAAAGTCTTACTTTTGACTATTCAAATCTCCTAATGTAGCAGCCATTGTCCTCAGGACTCACTCCATCCCACATTCTGCTTACTTCTCCAGAACTGGTTTACATGACTGTTTCAAACTGCAAGTGAGTCTGTGATGTGGCATATTCTGAGCTGGGTGCTTACTATTGCAAACAGTTTTTATGTCAAAAATTAGAAAAGGGAGAAAAGATATTTTGGAGTAGCTTGCAGAGTATACTATAATTTCATATCACATTGCATTCTTCAAATATCATGGATTATGTAGTAACATTGGAGTTTATGTAAGGGATAAAAATTAAAATCTCAAAATCAAAATGTGCCAAATGCTTTGTTTGATGTTGTTGCCATAAAATAAAACAAAGGCCCAACCTAAAAAACCTACAAATATTTGTAAATGAGAGAAACTAATCTCTAAATCTTGGGTCAACAAAAATGACAGTATTGCATCCCATGACCAATTAAGGGAAAAAATTATAGCCCATTTCAAACATGGCATTAAAGTTGTATTCAGATGAACAGATCTGTAAATGCCATATTAATATATCTAAAAGACTATGTAATAAAACATGCTGTAAAAGCAAATGAATCTCGGACTTCCCTGGCGGTGTAGTGGATAAGAATCTGCCTGCCAATACAGGGGACATGGGTTTGATTCCTGGTGTGGGAAGATTCCACATGCCTCGGAGCAACTAAGCTTTATGCCATAACTACTGAAGCTGCACGCTCTGCGGCCCATGAGGCAACTATGAGCCCTTGTGCCACAAGCTGAAGCCTGCATGCCCTAGAGCTAGCAAGTTACAATTACTGAGCCAGTGTGTTGCAACTGCTGCTGCTGCTGCTAAGTCAATTCAATCGCATCCGACTCTGTGCGACCCCATAGACGGCAGCCCCCCAGGCTCCCCCATCCCTGGGATTCTTCAGGCAGGAACACTGGAGTGGGTTGCCATTTCCTTCTCCAATGCATGAAAGGAAAAGTGAAAGTGAAGTCGCGCAGTCACGTCTGACTCTTAGCGACCCCATGGACTGCAGCCCACCAGGCTCCTCCGTCCGTGGGATTTTCCAGGCGAGAGCATTGGAGTGGGTGCCACTGCCTTCTCCGTGTTGCAACTACTGAAGCCCATGTGCCTAGAGTTCATGCTCTACAGCAAGAGAAGTTACGGACAATGACAAGCCTGGACATCACAACTAGAGAGTAACTTCCTCTCTCCCCAGCTAGAGAAAGTCTGCGGGCAGCAGTGAAGACCCAGCACAACCAAAAAAATAAGTAAGTAAAAATATAGCAGTGGGGCTTCCCTGGGGGCTCAGATGGGAAAGAATCCAATCTGCCTACAATGCCGGAGACCCGAGTTCGATCCCCGGGTTGGGAAGATCCCCTGGAGAAGAGAATGGCTACCCACTCTAGTATTCTTGCCTGGAGAACTCCATGGACCAGAGGAGCCTGGTGGGCTACAGTCCAGAGGGTCACAGAGTCAGGTACAATTGAGTGACTAACTTTTTTTTTTTTTTATAGCATTGTATACATGTAAAAAGAAAAAAAAGAAAAAGAAAGAAAATGAGTCTATCCAATCAAATAAACCAGAAAAGTAAACTGGAAAATGAGCAAAGGAAAACAAAATTTGATACAGGCAAACATAAAGAAAAATACTGATTTAGAAAACACAAAGCAAAAGAATTTATTAAATACATTGAGTTTTTCAGTGGATTTTTTAGTGTTGTCCTTGTTTCAATGATGATTTTTTAGACACTGTGCACCAACACAGTCTACTGATTGCTTGTAGCCAGCACCTACTTTGACTACTTTGTGCTATGGGGATTATTTGAATATTATGAGTAGCTCTCATGTGAATACCCAAATACTAACTAGATTTAATATGAGATATTCATTGTTAACATAAAGGTGACCTAATTGTCAAATATAATTGAAGCAAACTCAGTTGGATCAGAAATGTTCATACTATTTTCCTTGACCTGACCACAACCCACATGTCTTTCTGAGCTATCATGTTCAGGAACTTAGAGGGCAAGGGATTTATTCTTTAAGTAAATTCTTTAAAAGACTTTCTGCCTGTCTACCTACTATCCTCCTTTCTTCTCTCCCTTTTTTCCCTCCATCCTGGCTTTCTTTCCTTCCTTCCTTTCTTTCTGTGACTCTCATAATAAGCATTTGTTTCTTCCCTGTTTAGAATAAAAAATTGCTATTTCTTACATTTTGGGCTCATGCTTGCTGGACATTGAGATACTGAGAACGAATTTTAAATACTCCTGACATTGCCAAAGTTTCTGGGAAGAATAAAAGTATTGGGGTCATGTTGTATATCATATGCTGTCAGAAAAGGTCAAAACTTAAAGACCAGAGAATGTTGTTTTGCCAAAATACAGGGGGTGGAATTGGGAAGAAGTAATATAATGTTAGACTGCTGTTTGCATTAAAAAAAAGAATGATTTCATAAAGATTTTCCTCTTTGATTTACCCTTAGCCAAATCTAATACCAGACTCCCAGACTGAAAGCAATTGAACATCATAACATCAACAAACAACTAGTCTTTTGCAAACCAGTCTCTGCTTCTTGTGAGTTAAACAGGGGTCATAGAGGGACAGAACCACTCTATAAACATCTAATATGGCTAATCAGGAAAAATGGAGAAACAACGGTGCAAAACATTAGGAACAAATGGGAGCTATTGCTGCAGTTATGGGAGATATCACAGTACAGTAATTATGAGAGAATACCAAGTGAGCTACTGTGCTCATGCATTTGAAAATCTCCATAAAGTGGATCATAGGAAAACATAGAGAATGCAATTATCCCCATAAAGGAGAAAAACCAATAACGTATAAAATTGGAGAACAAATTTGAAGAACAATTCTCTAAAACAAAGACTCATCCATATTAATTTCTGATTCATATCTTCCAAGTTCTTACTATAAGACAACTTTATTAAAACTAAATACAGACCTTTAAACATACATTTCAATATATTTCATACAGGTCCCACTCATTAATACATTTTGTTATGAGCATTAACAGGATTTGTTTTCCCATTGCTATCACAAATTGGCTACTGTTTTCTCTGAAGCTATATGTCAACTGGTCACATTAATGAGCTCCTTTATTAATTTTTGTATAACAACATGTTTAGCTGCAAATAAGTGAACACCCAACTTAACCAAGTTAAGCAAAATGTGAAATTAATTGGTTCACATAACTAAACACAGCAGGCCTAATATGATATTTTTCAGATTAAGCTTGATTCAATGCTTAAACAGTATTTAAGATCAGGATCCATCTCTTGATTTTCTTCCTTCAGTTGAGTTGCCTCCATTATCAGACAGCCTTTGCTCTTCTGGATACCTGAGGCTGTTAGTAGCCCCCAGGGCTATATTCCATGTGGGTTGCAAAGAGTCTGATACAACTGAGTGACTGAGCAACAACAAAACTTAACTTGTTAACAAAATGGGCTATATTCTCCCAAGACCATGTATTGCAGTTAAGAGAGAATCTGTATCAGAGTATTGCCAGGTCAAATCCTAGAGGTGAAACTAATGAGCAGCTTAAGTTACTTGCCCATCGCTGGAACCACCATTGTTGGTAAACAGATGAAGCAAATTAGTTTCAGATACTCAGGACCCATTTCTGATGCTTGATATAATATAGAGATAGCCACAGTTAAATCATTTTGGGGACATATCCCAGGGGTAGAAGTGTTGCTGGGAAATGACTTCCCAGCAATGCACTACCTTTCTGGGTTTCTCAACTCCTGTGAAAGTAAATGGAGTCACAGGGTCAAGTCTCACAAAGAGAATGAGGGAGAACCGATTTTGAGTACCTGAAAATTAATAGACTTTTTAAGATTGGATTATTCTTTCTTTAAAAATAATCATATTTTCTAGAACTACTTGTTCTAATTGTTGTTGTTCAGTTGCTAAGTCATGTCTGACTCTTTGAGACCCCATAAACTGCAGCATGTCAGGCCTTCCTGTCCTTCAGTATCTCCCAGAATTTGCTCAGATTCATGTCCACTGAGTTGGTGATGCTATCTAACCATCTCATTCTCTGATGTTCTCTCCTCCTTTTGCCTTCAACCTTTCCCAGAAATCAGGGTCTTTCCCAATGAGTCAGCTCTTCGCATCAGGTGGCTAAAGTATTGGAGCTTCAGTCATCAGTCCTTTCAAGGAATATTGGGTTTATTTCCTTAAGAAATAAGTGTTTTGACCTCCTTGCAGACCAAGGTACTTTCAAGAGTCTTCTCTAGCACCACAATTCAAAGGCATCAATTCTTCACTCAACCTTCATTATGATCCAATTCTCACATCCATACTTGACCACTGGAAAAACCATAGCTTTGACTAAACAGATCTTGTCTGTAAAGTGATATCTCTGCTTTTTAATATGCTCTCTGGGTTTGTTATAGCTTTTCTTCCAAGGAGCATGTATCTTAATTTCTTGGCTGCAGTCACCATCTGCAGTGATTTTGGAATCCAAGAAAAGAAAATCTGTCACTGCTTCCACTTTTCTCCCTCTGTTTTCTGTGAAGTGATGGGACCAGATGCCATAATCTTAATTATTTGAATGTTTAGTCTTAAACCAGCTTTTTTACTTTCCTCTTTATAGTAGAACTTTTAATATCAATTCATTTTTCCCACAATTGATCTTCATTCCAATTCTGATATATATGCTGTGGTTTGTGATATTTTGTTGTATTGTTATATTTCTCTAAGTCTGGTCCTGTCTTAATAACATCTTTTCAATACAGAACATAAAGAATAGCAAACTATGTAGATTTTTAAAAATTGAGATATAACCGACATACAACATTGTGTAAGTTTAAGATGTACAACATGTTAATTTGACACAGTTCTATATCATAACATGATTATCACTGCACTTTAAGATAACATGTCCACCACTTCACATAATTATTTTTTTTCTTTTTTGTGGTGAGAATATTTAATATCTATACTTTTAACAATGTAAAGCATATAATACAGTAATGCTGACTATAATATTAGACCTCCAGAACTTACTCATCTTCTGATTGCAAGATAGTACCCTTTAACATCATCTCCCCAATTCCCCCACCCCTCAGTCACAAGTAATCATCAATATACCTTTTGCTTCTATCCCCACATATATTGTCAACTGATATTTGACAAAGTAGTCAAAAACACTCAATGAGGAAAGGATAGCCTTTTCAACAGATGATATTGGGAAGATGGGATAACAACACGCACAAAAATGAAATCAGATTCCTACCTTACACCACTTACATACGACATGATGAGGTAAAAATAGACAAAAACATAAGGAAGAAATATACATTGGTTTTGGCAATGATGTTTTGCATATGATACTAAAAGCACAAGCAATGAAAGTAAAAATCAACAAAAATCAAACCACATACTTGAATAATGGCTTCATATCCAAAATATACTAAAAATTCAAACAACTCAATCACAAAAACCTTCCAAGCTGATTAAAAATGGGCAAAAGAATTCAATAGACATTTTCACAAAGAAGATATAGAAATGGACAACAGGTACATGAAAAACTACTCAACATTACTTATCAAGGAAATGCAAATCACAAACAACGTAAGATTTTATCTTACATCTTTTAGAAGACAAGAGACAACAACTGTTTACAAGGATATAGAGAAAAGGAAAAATTTTGTGAACTAATGGGATGTACACTGGCTCAGACACTTGTGGAAAACAGTACTGGGTTTCTCAAAAAATTAAAAATATAACCACCACATGATTTGCAATCCCACTTCTGGGTATATATCTATAGGAAAAAAAACAGGGTATCAAAAACAGATTTGCCCTTTCATGTTCACTGCAGCATTATTGACAATAGCTAAGATATGGAAAACACTCTAAATGCCCATCAATGGATGAATGGATAAAGAACATATAGGACATACATGCACTGAAATATTATTCTGCCATGAGAGAGAAGGGAATTCTGCCATTTGCAACAATATGGGTATATCGTGTAGGCATTATACTAAGTAAAAAAAGTCAGAGATGGACAAGTACTGTATGATATTACTTACATGTGGAATCTAAAAAAGCCAAACTCTTAGAAACAATGTGAATTTAAATCTTATCTTTACAACTTGTCAGCTATCTGATTTTTAATATGCTATTCAGTTTGAGATATAATTTGAGAATTTGGCAAGGATTAATTTAGCTTATATATGTTGAAAAAATAGAAAATTGCATATGTAGCTAAATATGTTGTAATAATAATGACATTGTCTTTGTATTAAGTAGGATTTGTATGCCCCTGCTTGATCATCTTCTGAGGAAAAAATTTTTAATTATTCTTGACTCTTGATATTCTTATATGTTTTAGAATGTACTTTTTGCAAACTAGATAATTGATGAGTGAAAAATAAATTCTATGGACAAAAAGGAAATAGGATATTCTCATCTAGTCTGTCTTTCAATAGGAATATTTCACAATATTTTACAAAAGAATATCAAAAATATATTTGCCCTAGTACATTGCATCCTGCTAAAATTACACATAAAAAGTATTTTTTTTCCTGTGTAAATGTTTGTGTGCCAAATTTACTTATCACAGTCATTGAACAAATTCCAAAGGCATATGAGTATACAAAAAGGTGATGAGGATACTGATTACGTGAAAATGAAGACATTCATTGGTTAATTATTCTAATTGATATTTGGTACCACACAGGCAGTGAATCCAATATAATCATCTTTTTATTTATTATCTGGAACCAACATGTTCCTGCTCTACCAAGGAGGTGATGACTATGCTTTAAGTCCCCAGGTTTTAAAAGTGTCAACTCCCTACCTGTGTCAAACAGTATTCAAAATATTCACATATTTTCCTTTCCAAATAATGAGCTGGAGGTCCCTTTGGGGGGGCGGGGGGAATGATGTGTACCGTACTTGCTCCTGGACACCTGACCTACTGTCAAGACAGGAGTCAGGACCTGGAAACGGGGCAAGGTGCATGATGTTTCATTGTAGTGACTGCCTGCAGCCTTCTGAAAATCCATCTTTGAGTTTTTAAGATCATAAAAATTTAATCACCTGTTTTGCACCTACAAACACTTTATTCAGTCAGCAATCTCTAGAATTTGGCCGCCACTCTAACTTAACCAAATCCACTAAAATTATATCCATTTGGCTTTGGACAATTATTTCTTGCCACCTAGCTTCTGTTGCTCCACTATTCTATCATCCTTCTCATTGAATCCAATTCCTTAAAGGTCTTTCCTACTATTCACTGATCTACAAAGTAAAAAGAGATTCTTGCGCTTTCTCATTAGTGCATTCTTTACAGCTTTCGTAACTGATAAATCACTTGGGCCGGGCTGTGAAACACAATTCTCTTCAGGCCTTCTGGCTGAGCATAAATAGATTTACTCTCACCCACTCACTTTCCTGAGCCTTACAACCCCTTCTTTCTCCATCTGCCCTGACAGCTACGATATTTTGACCTTACTTCTACGGGTCATTACTTGTTTCATGCTTCTAGGAAACATCCTCGTAGGACGTATGTACCATCTCTTAGAAATCTTCCTGGGCATTAAATCTTATATCTCAGGAAATCATTCACAAAGCAATAAATCTTCCTTATATCCTGGTTCCCTTGAACAAGCAATTCTGCTGTTCATGAAAGCAACAGTTCTGTTCTGGCTTCATGTGAAGTTCTAAATTCTTAGTACTTGTTTTTCTTGGGCCCAGTGCCTCATATCTAGACCCTGATGCTAACCTTAAATTTCAACATCTTGGTTACCAAGGACCACCAGTGTTGACATGTCTCCATCGGCATTCTCAGTCTTATATAAAGAGCTTTTGGCTTGACAAGTCTCATTCTACTGTTCCTACTGGTGAGCTCTTGAAGAAGTCCTTTTAATCTGAGTTATATGTCATCCTGAATTGTATATTATACCTTATTTTTATTTTAGAGTATATTTATTAGCTCAATATAATTTTCTGAGAGACATTACAATCAATTTTATATGTTTTCTAGAGCAGTGATGCAAATTACACACACACACACACACACATATATATATATATAGTTTTGTAAGTCCAAAAACAATACCAAATACCAGATCCTCAGCCTTCTTTGTGGTTGTACAAATCTATCCCTCTAGTGTTTTATTGATTTCTAGAATCAGAACCCAAATCCACTTTTTTTCTGATATAGACACTCATTCCAATTGGTCTCTTCTAGTTTCCAGTGGCAGAGAGGCTATATCAGTGGTTCAAAAAAAATTTTTTTTTAATACTTTATCTCTGCCAGCCAAAACTTCAGTGACCCTTATCAGCTAGGAAAGCTGAAGAATGACTTACATATGTAAAAGTTTAGTAACTGCTTAATATCTTCATTCAGAACGTTCTCTAATTTCTTAATAATTGAAATGCTTATAAAATGTTGAAAAAAATCATCTACAGTTTACAACTTCATGAAAAAGAGTTTTTGAAAATTGATTTTGCTCATGTTAGAGAAAGCACATAATCTTGCTTAGCTCTGTTCTTCCACCAAGTCCCTAATAGTTTCCTCTTTCAAACATTATGATTCTGGTCACAAACCAGTCTCTACTGAATGTCTTTGACTTTGCAAGTGTGTTCCAAAACCTGCCATGGTTTCATTGGTCGAGTTGTTTTCCTTTGTATAAGGTCTGGTTGTTTTTTGGAAAAGCGTGGTATTTTCTGGTTTAGGATAAGAATTTTAATGGTAGTTGTCATCAGTAATTTCAAAGTACTCTGGTATTTATAAAAAGATAAATAAAACGACATTTAGTAAAGATTCACTTCTGTAAAGAGCCAGGATTTTTATGAGTATTCTCAGGAAAATTCACTACAATTATATTTTGGTCATTCCTTTCCCACAAAGCACAACTCTCCCCAAACACATTTTGCAAGTTTCTAAATTACTTCACATCCAAATGACCCTCACCTCACCTTTTCTTCTGGATATATTTCATCCTCTTTAGAGAGCATTTCTTTGCAGTTTTCCAGTATAAATCAATCTAGTGTTTTTGGGCTCATTTTTGTGGTTTTAGTTATTATTATGATCTACTTAAAAAAAAAGATGTATTTAGCAAAAACAAATGTTGCGCTAGTGTGTTGGGAAGTACAAGAAACTCTAATCACCAAACAATCTATAGTATCATACACAATCATACACACACACACACATATAGACAACACAAACATTCTAATTTTTAAACTCAGATTAAAACTTATTCTGCTCAATTTTTTCTTATATGTTGTAGAAAAAAAGACTTTCAGATCCAAATGAACTGCTAAATTCATGCCAGTAAAATGTTTGCCTGGAATTTTGTACTTATATTTTTAAATCAATATCATGGTTACAAAAGAGATTTGTTAATAAAATGCTTAATTACTTTATCACCAAGTATTTATAAGCATGTCATAAGTATAACTATAAGAATCAAGAGCAATTAATTTACAAAATGAGCGTCACCTTCTTGACCCAGCAACATGGTTAAAAATGAAGTTAATGTCATTCTTTCACCAGATGGTCAAGTATGAATTTTGAGGCCATTAAAAAATATGTTTTTAAGAGCATATATTTCATTTTCAGCTTAATTTTAGTTTCTTGATTGAGAATGATTTTGGACATAACTACTTGGTAGATTTCCTAATATGTTTATCTATCATGGAAGCCTCCTTATCCACAATAATTCTAGGGGAATAAAAGACTGAAGTATTTGGCATGTTTTACTTCCTTTTTTATTGTGACTTTTATGTTCAAGTCAAACTATTTATCAATTAAAAACTATTTTTCTTCAAAATGTTCCTAATTTTAAGTATCTATATTTTGCTTATAGCTTCATGCTACACTTACATGTTTCTTTTCAAAGATATACAATGCTTAGTTTCACTTATAATCAGTAATAAAGCACATATTTGACTACCTGACAAGTTTTAGATTGATTTTGCTTACTCTGTATTATGAAACAGTGAACTGTATTTAGAATGTTATTTTTAAAGAAAATTAACAATGAGGGATTATTATGCCACAGAGAATATAGTAGTTTATGGCAGGCCAAGAATCCCATTGCCAACAACTAGAAAAACTAGAGTAAATATATTTTTATAAGCATCAGAGAACTGGAAAATATCTTGGATTTGGCAGTCTAAAGGACCAGAATGGCGGCAACATTTGAGCATGGATAGTCACTTCTCCCTCTGGACCCCAAAGGTGGTTTGTTTGATAGGATCATGTCAGGAAAAGACACCGCAGAAGAGTGAGTACTGTTGCTTCAGTTCAGTTTAAAAAGTGTTCTGTTTCTTAATTTAGGTGTCTATTACATGTTTGCCCTCAGCTTTTGAAAATTCATTGAGCTCTACACTTACGTGTTTGCATTTTTATATGCATAGTGTACTTCAATTAAAGAATTTGAAAAGTAAATGAAGAATATCACCAAAATAAACTCAAAATTTAGTAATTTTATCAAATCTGGGAACTCGCAGAGTTGAGAAATGGAACAAAGTATAAATGGTGTTTGTAAATAACATTTGATTGAGTATAATTGTGATACAATTTGAATGCATTCATGAGTGTCGTTTAATTTTCTGTAATAAAAAAATTGTTTTTAAGTACTGTTTGCATAGTGACAAGTTCAACAATTTATAAAGCTAGCTGCTTGGACATTTTCCGATTTACTGATGAATCTAACATTGCAGTTTGCTGAATCCAGTAGTCTAGTACTTCTCACTAAGCATATTATACAAAGGGTAATCTGCCATCTTTTCTCTGATTGTACTCTCTGTTTAGCACAGGTATATTTCCTTCTAGACAGATTTCTTTTTAACTTTTTATTTTATATTGGGCAATAGCCAATTAACAATATTGTGATAGCTTAAGGTGAACAGCAAAGGGACTCAGGCATGCATATATATGGATTCATTCTCCCCCAGACTCTCCTCCCAAGCTGCTACATATCACTGAGCAGAGTTCTATGTTTCTTAATAGTACATTGATGTTTCCTCACTAGACTTTCACCACATAATACAGAATTGGAAATATTAGACTTATTTGTTTTCCTTGTGTGCATTTGAAAATAAAGCTAAAGCATTGCAAAGAGTAGAATTACACTGAAGAGATGTTACTTCACAGAAAAAAAAAAACAAAAAAAACAAACTTTAGAAGGAAGCCCAGGAGTCACATGAAGTCAAGAAATTATGAGGGTTACACACAGTGTACTGATACATACGGCTTCTAGGACAATTCTTGGGAAAAACAGGTACTCAATAAATTCTTTTTGAGTTGAATTCATTTATTTTTAAGTGAAACATTTTCCTTAATTATTGAGTTGAATTAAATTTCATAAAAACACAACATAAGTATTCCGTGTCTTTGAGATCATCTTGGCGCATCACCGTGTTCCCACAAATACTCATCCCAAACCGAGAGGCCCAGACATAAAGACATAGTTAGGAATATGTTAAAAGCTTAAGCCACAAGTTTGTTCATCATAGCATTCATTATAAAAATAGAAGAATCTTATACATCAACAAATGGGCGTTAATTAAATCTGTTCATTGAAATATGTATACTTGAATGATTATGAGGATTTATTTCTAGGAAGTGAGTGCTTTTAACTTCTAATATAGTCACTTATTTACACTATCTAGAAACGTTGCAACACAGTAGCTAAAAGCTTAGGGTTTAAAGAAAGTAATTAGATAATACAAATGACTCACTCATGTCTGGCACAAAGTGCAATATAAATATTGCTATTTTAATATTTCTCTTTTTTAACAACATATTGATATTATTTCAGGCAAACATAATGCTTATTATTGGCTTCCCTGCCTGCCAATGCAGGAGACACAGTTTCAATCCCTGGGTCAGGAAGATCCCCTAGAGAAGGAAATAGCAACCCACTCCAACATTCTCGTGTGGGAAATTCCACGGATAGAGGAACCTGGTGGGCTACAGTCCATGAGGTCGCAAAAGAGTTGGATTAGCAACTAAACAACAATAGTGCCTTATTATCATAAAAATCATTTTGTGTACATTTCCATGGACATGAATGTGTTTCTGATATGATGTTTAGTGAAAATGTATGTTTAGGAAAGTATTCATTATACAATTTTAACTGCATATAAAATATAGAAATAGAGAAAAAGAGTAAAGAAAATGTTAGTCCTGGGTTCTATTTAAATTACAAACTATGTTTATACTTTTTCTCCTTTTCTTTTGATATTTTACCAATGAATGCCATATTAATGGATTCAATTTATCAAAAGATATAGGTAACACCCTTTTTGGAAAATATGTAAGTTTTATAGAGTGGATTTTTTTTTTTTTATGTGGACTATTTTTAAGTTTCGCTCTATGTTTTGGCCTCTTGGCCACAGGTATGTGGCCTCCTAGCTCCCTGATCAGTGATGGAGCCTGCATACCACACATTGGAAGGCAAAGTCTTAACCACTTGACCGTCAGGGAATTCCTGAAAAAAATATAAATATTGAGACAGATTATGACAGTATGAGAAAAGTTCTCACATTTTATATCTAGGCCCAGATTTTAGTTTTATCACTTTAATTCTCCTTTTTTCATGTCCTTTAAAGTTATAGTCTAAAATTCTGAATGTAAGGAAATTTTCTGCAAATGAATGATCTCCAAATCACTTTAAAAATGAACTCTCCAATTGGGATGAATAGGAAAAATATATTTTGAATGATATAAGCTGTAAACCAAGTTATTTTTCTCTGACATATTCTGATTTACAAAGCTCAGATTTCAAATGAGAAGCTCTAGTTTTCCAAAGAATGCATCAGTTCTTGGGTGCTCAGTCTTATTTAGGTCCAGCTTTCACATCTGTACATGACTACTAAAAAAACAATAGTTTGATTCTATGAACCTTTGTTGGTAAAGTGATGTCTCTTCTTTTTTAATATGCTGTCTAGATTTGTCACAGCTTTCCTTCCAAGTGGACTTACAGATGTTCAAGCTGGATTTACAAAAGTCAGAGGAACCAGAGATCAGATTGCCAACATCTGCTGGATCATCAAAAAAGCAAGAGTTCCAGAAAAACATCTGTTTCTGCTTTATTGACTACACCAAAGCCCTTGACTGTGTGGGTCACAACAAACTGTGGAAAATTCTTCAAGAGATGGGAATACCAGACCACCTTACCTGCCTCCTGAGAAATCTGTATGCAGGTCAAGAAGCAACAGTTAGAACTGGACATGGAAAAACACACTGGTTCCAAATCACGAAAGGAATACATCAAGGCTGTATGTTGTCACCCTGCATATTTAACTTATATGCAGAGTACATCATGAGAAATACTGGGCTAGATGAAGTACAAGCTGGAATCAAGACTGCTGGGAGAAATATCAATAACTTCAGATACACAGATGACACACCCTTATGGCAGAAAGTAAAAAGGAACTAAAAAGCCTCTTGATGAAAGTGAAAGAGGAGAGTGAAAAAGTTGGCTTAAAACTCAACATTCAATAACTAAGATCATGGTATCCAGTCCCATCACTTCATGGCAAATAGATGCGAAAACAATGGAAATAGTGAGAGACTATTTTTTGTGGCTCTAAAATCACTGCAGATGGTGACTGAAGCCATGAAATTGAAAGATGCTTGCTCCTTGGAAGAAAAGCTATGACCAACCTAGACAGCATATTAAAAAGCAGAGACATTACTTTACCAATAAAGGTCATCTAGTCAAACTTTGGTTTTTCCAGTAGTCATGTATGGATGTGAGAGTTGGAGTAGAAAGAAAGCTGAGCACTGAATAATTGATGCCTTTGAACTATGATGTTAGAGAAGACTCTTGAGAGTCCCTTGGACTGAAAGATCAAACCAGTCCATCCTAAAGGAAATCAGTCCTGAATATTCATTGGAAGGACTGATGATGAAGCTGAAACTCCAATACTTTGGCCATCTGATGCAAAGAACTGAGTCCTTAGAAAAAAAACCTGATGCTAGGAAAGTTTGAAGGCAGGAGCAGAAGGGGACGACAGAGGATGAGATGGTTGGATGGCATCACTGACTCAATGGACATGAGTTTGAGCAAGCTCTAGGAGTAGGTAATAGACAGGGAGGCCTGGTGTGCTGCAGTCCATGGGGTTGCAGAGTCAGACATGAGTGAGCAACTGAAGTGAATTGAATTTCCTTCCAAATAGCAAGTGTCTTTTAACTTCACAGCTGCAGTAACTGCAGTGATTTTGGCCAGTCCGAATAGCTATCGCCAGAAAAATCTAACACAAATGAATGCTGGAGAGGATGTGGAGAAAGGAAACCCTCTTGCACTGTTGATGTAAATGTAAACTGACACAGCCACTATGGAGAACAGTATGGAGATTCCTTTAAAAAACTAAGAATAAAACTATCATATGACCCAGCACTCTCACTATTGGCCATATACCCTTAGAAAACCATAACTGAAAATGACACATATACCCCAATGTTCAGAGCAACACTATTTACAACAGCTAGGACACAGAAGCAACCTAGATGTTCACTGACAGATGAATAGTTAAAGAAAATATGGTACATACATACCATGGAATATTACTCAGTCGTAAAAGAGAACAAATTTGACTCAGTTCTAGTGAGATAATGAACCTAGAACCTGTTATACATAGTGAAGTCAGAAACAGAAAAACAAATATAGTCTATTAACACACATATACAGAATCTATAAAAATGATATTGATGAACCTGTCTGCAGAGAAGGAATGGAGACACAGATATAGAGAACAGAACTGTGGACACAGTAGGGGAAGGAAAGAGTTGGACAAATGGTGAAAGTAACATCATCATATATATATATACTACCATGTGTAAAATAGAGAGTTGGTAGAAGTTGTTATATAACACAGGGAGCCGAGCCTGGTGCTCTGTGATGACCTAGAGGGTGGAGAGGGGAATGAGGCTCAAGACGGAGGTGATATATGTATAATTATGACTGATTTGCATTGTTTAACAGCAGAAACCAATAAAACATTATAAAGCAATTTTCTTCCAGTTAAAAAATAAATTACCAAAAAAAAAACCACACACACACACCTAAGATCATGGCATCCAGTCCCATTACTGCATGGCAAATAGAAGGGGAAAAGCGGAAGCAATGACAAATTTTATTTTCCTGGGCTCCAAAATCACTCGAGACAATGACAAAAGACATGGAATTAAAAGACACTTGTTCCTTGGAAGAAAAGGTTTAACAATCTAGACAGCATATTAAAAAAGCAGAGACAGCACTTTGCCAACAAAAGTACACATAATCAAAATTATCATTTTTCCAGCAGTCATGTACAGATGGATGTAAGAGTGGGACCATAAAGAAGGCTGAACACTGAAGAACTGATGCTTTTGAATTGTGCTAGAGAAGACTCTTGAGAGTCCCTTGAACTTCAAGGAGGCAAAAGTGGATCCTAAAGGAAATCAACCCTGAATGTTCACTGGAAGGACTGATGCTGAAGTTGAAGCTCCAGTACTTTGGCCACCTGATGCTAAGAGTTGACTTATCGGAAAAGACTCTGATGCTGAGAAAGATTCAAGGCAAAAGGAAGTCCCAAGGTGTTGGACATGACTTAGCAACTGAACAACAACAAAAACCTGCAACCATTTATTTTCCCATCAGTAAAATGAAAAATACCCATGAAATAGTTTGACATAACATATAAAAACAACATAGATTACTGATCAATTTTCTGTACCTGTATCATTCATCTTTCTTAATAATGTAGTTGAGTAAAATTTATCTCTGCTACCCAGTTCTGATTTTACCAAATATTTCCCCATAAGCTCTCTTTTGGAACAGGAGAATGGCCTCTGTGTGCATTTTATGTGGACACACACAGATGTTCTCACAGCCTTCACCTCATAACAGAGGGGAAGGTAAAAGAATCAGGGAAAAGAGCCATGTGGTTTTCATGTAGATACAAGAATTTGAAGACATGTTAATAATTTTTAAGGTTTTCCCATAAGTTATATATAGAAACAGAGGTATAAATAATTATATTATAAACAGCTGCATATCCAATAACTGTAAAATATATTAAAGCTTTTAGAATTATTGCTTTAAAAAAAGTCATCAACAGTACTATTTTTAGTTTATTTATCTGGAAAAGTTAATTATCTCTAGGCCAGTCTTATACTGGATAAATGTGCAAAATAAGGCTGTGAGTCTATGACAATGCTATTGTGATAGGATGTGGACCTAATATATGTTAGGATCACAAGAGCAATGCCCCCCGAATGGTTCACTCAATTATTATGCAATCTTCCAGTTAGTAGTACTTAGAAAAATAGCAGGGAAAAGAGATGAGATACCATATGCAGAAGCATTTATAATACTGCATCAGGAGAAAAAGGAGTCAGAGGACTACCACCGTATGGTGTGGAGGTCTGAGGAAAAACTCAACATGGTACCTATACAAAAGAGCTTAAACAAAATTGGGGAGATAAAATCCAACTGAACACCCATCAGAGTTTCTAGAAAGGATTTATCAAACTTATAGGTGCTACACAGATGGAGACCCTGAGGCCCATGAGAACGTAAGGATGATAGGATGATAAAATATGACCTTCATCGGGCAAACTGCCCCAGAGATTAAAAAATCATAGAAATTAGATGGTATATTTGAAACGAATATTTCTCAATCAGTAGAAGTTGTTTTTAATGTATCTAACAACCGGGGACAATGCCAGAAGCAAGGAGATATGAAACGGAATGTAGCTTTTTTGGTAGCTAAAGGGGGGCTTCCCAGGTGGCTCAGAGGTAAAGAATCTGCCTGCCCATGTAGGAGAGGCCGATTCTACCCCTAGGTCACAAAGATCCCCTGCAGAAGGAAATGACAACCCACTCTGGTATTCTTGATGGGGAAATTCCACAGAGGAGTCTGGCAGGCTTCAGACCATGGGATTGCAAAGAGTAGGAACATGACTTAATTGCTGAGCTCACACTCTTGTGAAAGAATTTGACCAGTCCATTAAGTTCAGTCCAATGTTAAAACATAAACTCTCTTCGATGGACTACAGTGTGGCTGGTTTATTTTGGGAAGCAAATGTGACAGTGTTAATGAGAATTGTTAGGAACAATGAAACTGCAATCAAGCATTAGCAGGTCTTTATTCCTACAACATTATTCATGCTCATTCTAGATCCCTTGTGGGATCCAACTGTTTCTGAGTTGGAGAAACAGGCAGATTGTCCCTATTATGCAGCCTTATATGTGCACATCTACTACTGTTAAAAAGTCACATGAAGATTTTGTGAGTATGATGGAATTGTTTGATCTGATGTATATTGTTTGTATATCAGAAAAGAAACTGACATCTGAAAGAAAATCTATTTAACTACTCCTGAATTAATCAGGCCCTGAATGTGCTAATTCAGTCCATGGTCTTCATTTACATTCTAATGAGCTGTGGCAATAACTGAAATACTTACGGACTAATGTAACAGTGAGTAATTGAAAGTTTCAGTCAGAAGAAAAGTTCATTAGGTTTAAGGTTATTGAATAGTGTCAGTTTCACAGAATACACAGGTACATAATTAACCCAGTAATCATCCTTTTTCATGTGCCCATTTACTTTTCTTTAAACCAGAGTTCATAGAATAAAAGAATCTCTCAAAGTAAAGAAAATATACCTGGAAAAATGTTCTTAACAGAAACAAGCTCTAAAGAGTTTACAGAGGCTTAAAATCTTAATTGACTGTGAAAGATAAGCAAAAGAAAAGTAGTAATGAAGAAAATTAATAATTCAAATAGACCCTTAGGAGAATCATTTCTTTCATTAAAAAAGATACGTCTCCTTTCTAGATGAGATAAAACTTCCATCCATGTATCATATCCTTTGTACTTTTTTTTCAGATCTTGGTTTTGAAAGTACCATGTTGAAACTGACACCCTTTTGATTGTTTCATCAGCTACATATCTTTTCAATAAAGATATGACTTGTGCACCAAGAAATGCCTGCTATACTTGTGAGACACTGTCCTTTCATTTTTATACTATCTTAAATATACACTGTGTATCACTTGCTGTGATGGGACATACAGGGAATGTGCACAGCACTAAAAGTAGGAGATACTGCTACAAAAAAAAAAAAAAATCCACATTACGTTAGGGTAATTCAATAACTGAGAAAACAAATATGCATTGGTCTATTTCTGCCAGATTTACCTGTATCCATTAGCAATAAACTTTCAATAAATGAGCAAAACAAGAACTTCCATTTTACTTCCATTAACTCTGGACAAACTAATGAATTAATCCACATTAAATCACCTGCAGTAACAAGCCATTAGGATTCAAAAGATATGTAGCACTATGTGAGCAAGAACATCCTTCAGATCATGTAATCATTTCTTTGAAGAAAGAGAGCCAAATTCTCACATCTGGTAAAATAATTTGGGGCATTCTGCAGGGGCTACATTGGCAGATTCTTTACCAACTGAGCTATCAGGGAAGCCTGATTGGTGGATAAAACAGCACATAAATATTGGTAAACCTTTAACAATCTTTAAAAGCATCACAAAAACTGACCATACATTTCAGTTAAATTTTAAACAGACTACTGACTTTACACTGATTCCTATTATACTGTGCTCTTCAACTGACTGCATTTAAAAATCACTAGAAAGTTAATCTGCAACACTGACTCCTAAATTGTCACAGAGATTTTCATTTAATTGACCTAGAATTAGGCCCAAGAAACAGTTTGTTACAAGTTCTCCAGATGATTCTAAAACTCATCATGTCAATAATTTGCTTTTGAAAAACACACTGACCAAATCATAAGTCTAGAGTATATGCCCACCCTGGTCAAGCCCACTTCTTCTTCTTCAGGTTCTAAGGTCAAAAGCATGTTATGTAATTTGATATAGACACACCTCTCTATAAAAGGATGGTGTCATTTCAGTAGTAGAAACCAAAATGTTCTAGAGAAAAGTCTTGTGAAATTTAAAGATTAGAGAAGCCCATTGACACATAAACTTCCAGCCTTGTAAAGTTCGACTACATGATTCTAAGAGTAGCAAAATTTTACTTGCTCTAAATAGTCACTAGTGAAAAACTAACTCCTGTAGAAAAGTAGTAATGAGTAGGTGCTGACAGTAGCATGCAGAATATAATTTTGTTTCACATGTAAGCTTTAGTATAAACCTCTGTAGTCACAGTTAAGCAAGAACTTTAGAACATTTTCTATATTCATAATTCAACATGATTGGAGCTTTTAGTAGTAACTATCATGAAAATATAGACAATCAAGTTTGAAATTGCTGAAATACAGGTTTGAAGTGAGTTTGCAAATGAACTTCCAAGAATCCAGGTAATATTTCCCCAGAATAGCTTTCCAAAAGTAAAGTCATAGGATTAATGAAAGCAGTATTTAGGGGAAGATTTCTCCATTGGTTGCATATATTAGAAAAGAAGAAAACTCTGAAGTCAAAACGCAAAGTCTGCACATTAGGAAACAAAACCCAAAGTAATCAAAAGAAAAATAACAACAAAAGTTAAATAGAAATGAATGAATTTAAAACATAAAATCAACAGAGAAAAATCAATAAAATTTAGCAACTGAGAAAAAGAGAGAAGACAAAAATGATTAATACCAGAAATGCTATAGAGGGCATCACCACAGATGCCCGTGGACATCAAAAGGATAATAAATAACTACTATGAACAACTCATTTATATGAAACAAAGCAATCCTTGAAAGAAAGTCTGCTAAACCTTACAAAAGAAGAAATAGACCTATATCTAATAAAGAAATTGACTCAATTAAATAATAACCATCCATCCTGGGCAATTATCTGTAGAACACCATAATTCAAAAAGATACATGAATCCCACTGTTTACTGCAGCACTGTTTACAATAGCCAGGAGGTGGAAGCAAATTAAATGTCCATCAACAGAGGAATGGATAAAGATGTGGTACATATATACAGTGGAATATTACTCATCAATAAACAAGAATGAAATCATGCAATTTGCAGCAACATGATTAGACCTAGAGATTGTCATACTATGTGGGAAAAAACAGAGGAAAACAAATATCACATGATATCACTTACATGCAGAATCTAAAACAAAGGTACAAATGAACTTATTTACCAAACAGAAATAGAGCCAGGGATGGAGAAAACAAAATTATGGTTACCAAGGGGTAAAGGAGGAGAAGGGACAAATTGGGAAACCGAGTCTGACATGCACACAGCACTATATATATAAGATAGGTAATTGACAAGAACCTACAGCATAACACAGGAAACTACTCAGTAGTTTGTAATGACCTGTATGGGAAAAGAATCTAAAGAGTGGATATATGTATATGTCTAACTGATTCACTGTGCCGTATTTTGATAGAAACTAACACAATATTGTGAATCCACTATACTCCAATAAAGGTTAATTAAAATATGTAAATTTTTAAGAAATAAATTAAAACAACAACAAAAACAAAATCTTTCAAAACAGAAAGCACCAGGTCCAGATGGGTTAACTGGTGAATTCTACTAAACTTTTCAGAAAAACAAAAAAGTTATACAAATTTCTGCAATCTCTTCCAGAGAATATAAGCAGTGGTACTACTTCTTAACTCATTAACAAGACTCTCACTAGTTTAATATCTAAACAAGAAAAACATGTTACAGGGAAAGAAAACTACAGATCAACCTCTCTCATAAACATACACAAAGAAATCTTCAGCAAAATGTTAGCAAATCAAATCCAAAAATGTATAAGTACACTGCATGATTAAGTGCAATTTATCCCAGGTATGGAAGGCTGGTTTAACATTCAAGACTCAATCGATGAAATCCATCAAATCAACAGAGAAAATAAAATTTAAAAAAAATTACATATTTAAGCTTCCTTGGTGGCTCAGTGGTAAAGAGTCTGCCTGCTGATGCAGGAGACACGGGTTTAATCCCTGATCCAGGGAGATCCCACCTGCTGTGGTACAATTGAGCACATGCGCCTCAACTTTTAAGCCTGTGCCCCAGAGCCCAGGGGCTGCAATTACTGAGCCCATGAGCTGCAACGACTGAAGCCCCTGTGCCCTAGAGACCACGCTCTGCAACAGGAGAAGCCAAAGCAATGAGAAGTCCACGCACTGCAAATAAAGAGCAGCCCCGCTCACCATAACTAGAGAAAAACCCACAGAGCAGTGAAGACTAGCACAGCCAAAAATAAATATAATTATTTTAAAAATCACATAATCATATCAATAGATTCAGAAAAAGCATTTAACAAAATTCTGTGTGTATACATGATAAAAAATTCTCCATAAACTAGTAGTAGAAGGAAAATTCCTCAACTTGATAAAGAATAGCCACAAAAAAAAAAACTACAGCTAATATCACACTTAATGGTAAAACAACCAGTTGCTTTTCCACTAAAATAAAGAAGAAGGCAAGGATGTCCCTTCTCACCACTCCTTTTCAATAGCATACTGAAGAGTTAGTTGCTCAGCTATTTGCAATCCCATGGACTGGAGCCTGCCAGGCTCCTCTGTCCATGGAATTCTCCAGGCAAGAATATTGGAGTGGGTCACTATTTCCTTCTCAGAGAATTTCCCAATCCAGGGATCAAACCCACGAAACCCGCATTGCAGGCAGATTTGTTACCACTGAGCCATCAGGGAAACCCACCGTTTATGTTAGCACCACAGCAATAAAACACTTAGTTATAAATTTAACAAGATAAGATCTGTATGAGAAAAAAGCCTACAAAACTATAATGAATGCAATCAAAGAAGAACTAAACAAATGGAAATATATTCTATGTTCATGGATAGAAACTCAATATTGTCAAGATGTCAGTTCTTTCCAACTGGGGCTATAGATTCAATGCAGTCTCAGCCAATATCCCAGAAAGTTATTTTATGGATATTGACAAACTGATTTTAAAGTTTATATGTAGAGGCAAAAGACCCAAAATAATAAACACACTATTGAAAGAGAACAAAGTCAGAAGACTGATACTACCCAACTTTAAGATCTACTGTAAAACTATGGTAATCAAAGAGAGTGTGGTATTGGTGAAAGAATAGAAAAAAAGATGAATGAAACAGAACAGATATCCCAGAAATAGACTCATGTAAATATAGTAAACTGACCATTGAGAGAGGAGCAAAGACAACACAATGGAGCAAAGGTGTTCTTTTCAACAAATGGTGCTAGAACAGCCGAATATCCACATGCAAAAAAAATTAATCTAGCTGCAGAACCTAACACTTTTTACAAAAATTAACTAAATGTATCACCAACCTATGTATCCAACACAAAACTGTAAGAATCCTAGAATACAACATAGGAGAGAACCTGGATGACCTTGAGTATGGCAATAACCTTTTCAATGCAACATTAAAGGTATGATCCGTGAAAGAAACAATTGGATTGGACTTTATTAAATTTAAAAACTTCTCTGTAAAAGACAATTTCAAGAGGATAAGAACACAAACTTGGAGAAAATAGTTGCAGAAAATACACTTGACAAAGTACTGTTATCTAAAATTTAGAAATAACTCAAATCTCAACAATAAGAAAAAAAATTCCCATTTTAAATGGCCCATAGAACTGAACAGATACATAGCAAGGATAATATAAACTTGGCAAATCGTCATGAAAAATATTCTATGTCATATTATGTTGGAGAATCACAAGTTAAAACAACAATGGATATCACAATGCATCGATTAGAATGACCAATATCTGTAACACTAACATCAAATGCTGGTAAGGATGTACAGTAAGAGGAATCCTCATCAATTGTTGCTGAGAACGTGAAAAGGCACAGTTTGGGAGGCAGTACAGATATGTGTTACAAAACGCAACACTCTCTTACTATACAATCCAGCAATCATGCTCCTTAGTATTAACCCAAGGAGTTGAAAACTTAAGCCCACACAGCTTAATTCATAATTATCAAAACTGGAAACCAATCAGGATGTCTTTGGTGATTAAACAGATAAACCAAAGTACATGTAGGTGACAATACTATTCAGTGTTACAAAGAAATGAACTATCAAGCAATGAAAAGACATGGAAGAATTCTAAATTCATATTACTAAGTACAAGAAGCCAATATGAAAAAACTTCACACTGCTTCCAAATATATTACTTTCTAGAAAGGGAAAAAACTAGAGACACAGTTAAAAGATGAGTTGTTACCAAAAATGTAAGAAGGATGAACAGGCAGAACACAGAGGGGTTTTAGGGTAGTGAGACTATTCTGTTTGATGCTACAGTGGTGGATACATGTCAATAAACATGTCAAAACTCATAGAACGTACACTAAGACTGAACCCTAATGTAAACTATGGACTTTGAGTGATAATGATGTGTCAAAACTCATCATTTGTAACAAATGCACCACCATGTACAGTATGTTCATAGTTGGGGAGGTTTTACATGTATGTGAACAAAAAAAATATGGAAATTCTCTACTTTCTGCTCAATTTTGCTTTGAAAATCAAAACTTCTCTCAAAAATAAAATTTATTTAAAAAAGACAAACCATGCTACATAGTAATCATCAATGGTAAAAACAAAGAAACAAACTAAAAAAAATGTATACTAAGGCCAGATCTGTATTTTTTATATAATTAATTTTTTATTAAAAACAAAGAAACAAACTAAAAAAAATGTATACTAAGGCCAGATCTGTATTTTTTATATAATTAATTTTTTATTGAAGGATAATTGCTTTACAGAATTTTTTTTTTTTTTGGCAAACCTCAATATGAATCAGCCATAGGTATATATATATATATATCCTCTCCCTTAAATTTCCCTCCCACCTCCCTCTCCATCCCACCCCTCTAGTTTGTTACAGAGCCCCTGTTTGAGTTTCCTTAGCCATACAGCAAATTCCCATTGGCTATCTATTTTACATGTGGTAGTGTAAGTTTCCATGTCACTCTTTCCATACCTCTCACCTCTCCTCCCCTCTCCCCATGTCCTTAAGTCTATTCTCTATGTTTGTTTCTCCACTGCTGCCCTGTAAGTAAATTCTTCAGTACCATTTTTCTAGATTCCATATATATGCATTAGAATACAATATTTATATTTCTCTTTCTGACTTACTTCACTCTGTATTAGGTTCTAGGTTCATCCACCTCATTAGAACTGGCTCAAATGCATTCCTTTTTATGGCTGAGTAATATTCCATTGTGTATATGAACCATAACTTCTTTATCCATTCATCTGTTGATGGACATCTAGGTTGCTTCCATGTTCTAGCTATTGTAAATAGTGCTGCATTGAACGAGGGGATACATTTGTCTTTTTCAATTTTGGTTTCCACAGGGTATATGCCAGATCTGTATTAAATACATACACGCCACTGTTTATAAACACAAGAGTGATTCATATGGCTCACAATATTCTTTTAAAAAATAAAGCCAAATTCTAACCAAAGCTTCTTAATGAATGCTCCTTAAAAAAATAAAAATAAAAAAGGCTTTGGCTGGGAGGCTCATGCTGTCATTTTCATTAAGTATAATAGCAAAAAGTATTCTAGGCCGATTACACATACCCTAGCAAAGAAGTTCATATGAACAAAATTTTTACCTGCTTCAGATGAAGTAATCACTATAACATGATAGTCACTTTGGAGTAAAATTAAAAGCAATGATTTATACTCATCACATTTCACCAGTTCTCATTCAGAAATGTGGCTTATATTAGGAAAATATCTTCACAATGGAAAATACAGCTTCCATTAAACATACCTCAAATCATTCCACCTTCTGAAGTACAAACATTGAAATTGTTATTGGTTGGCCTGGAATATATTTTTAAAGCTTTCTAAATTAAAAAATAACAGAACAAGTAATAATTTCCTGGAATATCTTAGGTTCTGGTGCACTCATATATGATATGATTCAAGATGATTCCTTTTTGGAGAAAAAACACAGAAAAATTAACACACCCCAGAGACACAGTTCAGGAAGGCCAACTGTAGCTCTGTGTGTGACTGGTACAACAGTTTAGCTAGTTACTATTATTCTAAAAATAGAGGAAAATAATTTTAAGTATTGCTTGTTAACCACAAGTGTTGCTATGAATCAGACTTTCTTTTCAAGATACAGTGTATCTCTTCAAATAAAGCTTAGGAGGTTTATAAAGCTAAGTTACAACTGCTAGATGGACATGTAAAGGCATGTAGGGACACAGACACATGTGATACTCAACAGAGATTTCTAATCTGATAACTAACAATGTGAAACAACAAGTCAAATTACATGGAATAGATGAAGGGGAAAAAAAGCACTGGACCAAAAAATAAATAAGTATTGCTTTACCCCAGTAATAAATGCTATCATGGAGTTAAAGAAATCAGAAAAATAATTCAAGAAATAATGAGCAGTACTAGAGAACTCTTAGGACAAGAAACCCCAACTTAGTCATTTTATTAGCCATGTTCCCCCATTCCATTTCCAAGGTTGCTTATGTTTGCAAAGTTGTTTATAACAGTTAGAAATAAAGGAAATGTAATATGCCTCCTTCTTTGAAACAGACCACTTAATTCAGCTTTGTTTCAGAAATACTGATTTGTCTTCATAACTATAAAAGTTACATTTGTCATCCACATGTAAGAAGAAATTGCTAAACAGCTGTGACCAGCATCTTGATCAACTGGGTGCTGTGTGCCCTCCCAGTACAGATATGGGAAAACATATCGTTCAAACCTTGTAAAAAATAGAGGAAGACCCTTAGGTGACCTCACCCTCACATCACTCCCAGACACAAACAGAACCCCCAAAACAAACACATACACTCAAATGGAAAACAAAGCAAACACATACACACACACATATGCATGCCTGGTGTGAAATCAGAGCTTAAAGCCAGGAGCAACAGGCAAATGAGAGGATTATGGTACCTTTGGGTGGGTACCAATAAGAAAGCTGATCGAATATCTGAGTCAGGGCCCAGAGAGAACCTGGCTGCTTGCATGAGGCAGAAATCTTCAGGGCCAAGACTGTTTCTGGTCAGTTGCGCCCCCTGGTGACAGGCCAAAGCAGAAACAATCCTATGGAGAAAAGCTTGCCAAATTGTGGCCTGCAAGATTCCTACGAATGGTCAAGTAGTGAGCTACTCACATTACACTTCTATCATTTGATTTATTCTTCATTCTTTCTGGCAACACAGACCTTTATTCTTGGATTACTTTTCTTTATATATATATATATATCCTAGAAAATTACCTCACCACAGGCTTTTCTGATGGAACTTTAATTCATGATTTTTCTTGAATGGCAATATTTCTGAGAATCAAAAAGCTGACAATTGGAATTCTTTACAACGATTTAAAGGTATTATTCTGCCATCTCTGCCTTCCATTGTTGCAACTGAGAATTCCATTATTATTGGTCATTCTTTCTTCTGGCTGCATAAAATATTATTCCTTTGTATTCTACAGTTTTACTTTGATATGTTTGAATTTAGATTTATTTTTGTTTATTATGTGTATGATATGTTACAAATTGTGGATCTGATAATTTTTATTTTCTTGGCTCTTTTAAAAGTATAGCCATTTTCTTTAAATATTGCTTCATTTTTTTTTCTGTGTGTTTCTATTCTGACACAGTAAATCTTTGCATTCTCTCAAATAGTTGTTACATTCTCTTTCACATATATTTCTTGTCTCTGTATAGCACATTGAGTGATTTGTTTAGATATATCTATCAGCTTACAACACTTTATGCAGCTATGTTTTTATTATTTAAGCCATCCAATGCATTTTTATTGTATATTTTCAATTTCTAGAACTTCAATTACCTTTTTTTTTTCTTTTTCGAACTTATTTGTCCATTCCTGGCAATTCCTTTATCTATAGTTCGTGGAAGACTTGTGTTGTTTGCCTTGCCTTCTACGCTGATTAGGAACTCTGGCTATGAATCCAGACAAATATTGTATTAAGGAGACTGATGGTGACACTGATTAAGGTGATGATGAAGTAGGTATATTTGCTCTATCAAGTTATATATTCTAGCTGTGGTAATTATAACAGTGTGGAGTTGGACAGGACTAAAGAAATACACTGAAGAGATTAGAGGTCCTAGAAAATGAGCTGTACATAAATAGTTACTCGATACATGGACAAAGGCGGTGCTACACAGCAGTGGAAAAAGAAGAAATTATAAAATGACTCTGGAATGGTTAGTTATATTTGTGGCAAACAAAAATGTGATAGTGTATTAGTTTGCTAAGGCTGTCTCAACAATTGCCAAAGACAAGGTGGTTTAAAAAAACAAACGTATTGTTTTCAGTTTTGGCAAATTGTCTGTGACAAGGGGGCTTAAAAAACAGGAACTGACTTCCCTGGTAGCTTAGATGGTAAAGAATCTGCCTACGCTGCAGGAGACCTGGGTTCAATCCCTGAGATGGGAAGATCCCCTGGAGAAGGGAGTGGCTACCTACTCCAGTATTCTTGCCTGGAGAATTTCATGGACAGAGGGGCCTGGTGGGCTACAGTCAATGACGCGACTGGGTGATTGACAACATAATCTAAACTCAAGGTATGGGCCAGCGTGGCTTCACCTGAAGCTTCTCTCCTTAATTCGCAGATGGCCACCTTCTCCTGTGTTTTCAGGTTTTTCCTCTGCTGCTGGAAAAGAAATACCATTTCGGGCATTTTTTGCTCAAATGTTTTCTTCCTATAAGGACACTAGTCATTTTGGGTTAAGGCCCATCCTAACGAACCAATTTTAACTCAATTACATTTTTAAGGACCTAATCCCCAAATCCAGTCACATTCTGAGGACCTGAAGGTTATGGCTTCAACTTATGAGTTTGTGGGGGCACATTTAAGCCCCAAACATACCTTACATAAAAATTAACTACAAATTGATGGTGAACTTAAATGTGAAAAATCAAAATTTTATCTAATTAAAAATGTAAAAATGTATTTTTCACATGCAGTCAGGATGTATATATTAAATGTGACTGATGAAATTGACTACACTGACAATTTCTGAATTCTCTTTTTCAAAAGATGCCATAAGGAAACTTTTTTAAAACCCACAAACTGGAAGAAGATATTTTTAATATTTATAACCTATAAGAAACTAAGATAAAGAATACATCTAGTAGAAATTAAAATAAGCTACCTAGGAAGTATAATGAGATTTCCCCATTGCCCTGATAATCTGGAATTTCTTTTAGAATAAGGATAGAAAATTCAATGGTAGTATAGAAGCAATTGATATGCCTGAAAAGTTGCTGCTTTAAGATTATAGAAACATTCTGCAATTAGCATTTCAATTAATCCAGAAAGACTTACAGGATTAATTACTGAGGATAAGAGATATATCACTAAGATGATTAAAGAGGAAGATGTCTCTGGAGTTCATTTGTAATACAAAAGTCCCTTTGGCTTGATGAGTTGATCAATATGCCATCTCAAGCCTTCCATGCCCATTAGCATGTCAGTGACTCTTGATTTCCATTATGATAATAATATACTATTATAATATCTAAGTTTAATTTTAGAATGGTTTGGATGATAACCATTACTTAGTATGCAATTTCAATGCTTAACATTATGTTCTCATGTATATTTGTCTTGGTGCCTTTACCACTTAAATTGTAGTGGGCTAATAAGAGCAACAGAGAATAATATGCATATGTCCAACACTGTTATGTGAGAGCCAAATGATATCAGGATATCATGTATGAATAAATGTTCTCCAATAGTTTAACTAGAGGAAAATGGCGGACTAAATTATTTATCAGATTTTACATGGCAACATAGATATTCCAAACTCCAAAGCACCTGTGCAATATTGTCAATACACAAGTCGCACTGTGAAAAACAATTTAGTTTTTCAACAAAATGCCAACTCATACAACAAATCAATCCTTTTGATTAAAATGTTACTTATTTTCTAGTTTTGTTTATATTAACTTACAAATCTGCTTTTGTCATTTATGGCTATAAGAATTTATTGTTTATATTTGTACATATTTAAGAATCAGTACAATAAAAATAATTTAAATAGCCATAGGGATATATTAACAGGTTTCTTAATAGTATTCATAAATTACCTTTGAGAAATATATTTTTATATTTTTATTTCCTTTTATATCCTCATTTTCTTTCTAAGAATTGAAGCTATCTAAGAAATAAAATGTTCTTCCTACAAAGGGGCAAAATTAATAAGAAATCTCTAGACTTATTCATACTTCATAGTTTTCACTCTGATAATGGAATAAGAAGTATCCAGATGTTCAGACATTCTATTCTACCTTCATTTTAAACTCAGAAGAAATTTTAATGTATCAGTTATTTTATATTTTTAATTTTTTAGACTTAATATTGAACTTCAGATGACCCTATATTTGTCCATAATTTAGAAAGTATTATGAATGAATAATACATTTATGACACAACATGAGATAAAAATACACTGGAGAGGGACTTCCTTCATAGTTCAGTGGTTAAGACTCTATACTTCCAATGCAGGGGGCATGGTTTCAATCCCTAGTCAGGGAACTAAGATGCCAGATATTATGTGGCATTACCAAAAAACATTTTAAAATAAATAAAAAATAAACAAACATATACCAGAGATACTTTAGGAATGATATCTTACCAGAAGAATCAATCTCTTTAACTACAGCAGGTTGTGATTGCCGCAAGGTCTCATCTAAAATAACGTTTCCCACTAGAAGTATAATTTTCCTTTAGACAAACTTTGAATGAGTTTCCTGAGCCCTCAAGGTAAATTGAAAGATTTACTGACCATTGCAAATAAATGGAATCCGAAATAAATTCACTTTAACCTATCAAGTGGTTCTCATTATTCAAGTTCTAACATTGCCATTAGAAATAGTCGTAATCTGACTTGGCTATAAATTGTACATATATAAGTAGAAATTTTTAAGCATTGTTCTTTGAAAAATGTACTAGCACATTTTAGTACAGAATGGAGTATGTATCTAAAAACAAAATTATTGTTTTGACTATTGAATAATATGTTGTAACATAGCCATTTAATTAAGGATTTATTAGGATATAATAGCAATATTAATTTTGTAAAGATACTAACATTTTCTGATTCCCAATGCATGGATATTTATATGGCAACCTTTGAACTTAGAAAACTGATTCTTAATTAGATATTCATTATATACTTATACAGCACTGTCACATAAGTACTTTTAAATTTATTTAAAAAGTCATATGGTATATAATGGAGAAATTTGGGGCATTAAAGTGGGAAAAGCAGAGACTCTAATTTCAGCCCCTGGGCTTCCTCTATGTTTAACTTTTGGTTAGCCATAAAAATCATCTGAGAATTAATTTTTCATCTATAAAATACATAAAATAGACTTTTCATCATAAGTGACTGTAAGAATCAAGTGATATACTGTAGGTGAAAATCCTAGCCTAAGCAAAGTTCATAGCAGTATAGTAATTACTGTTCCTTCCATATTCACAATTATTCTTCCATCAGTAAAATGCAAGTTATCATGTCTTATTTATGTATGAATTTCAAATATAATCTCTGCCATGGGGAAACTCTTCAAAAATATTTGTTGAATGAATATGCATGGTCAACTTACTGTCTAGGCTTTCATTTCTCAGTTGTTGCCACAGAGAGGCAATAGAATTTTGATTAGACAACTGTTTAAACAGATGCTAATTTGGTATTGAATGTTTTACATATAGGGAAATTATAGTTGGAAATCTTAATTTTTCCAATTAAGGAAAATTGTTATGTAGAAATGCACACCAGATACACTGACTTAGCTTACATACATTTATCAACTTATCCACTATATTTAAAATGAGACTATAATAACACTTAATATTTATATACATGTTTACAGCTTACAAAATATTTTCACATACAATAACTCATAAGGTCAGAGAAAAGCATATACTAAATACTGTTGGAAAGAAGAGAAACAGTATTTATTTTTTGCCAGGAATTTCAGAGTAATTGCTGTTTAATGTTAAGAGTATATTATAGAAGTTTCCTGTTTGACCTTATAAATTTGTATTTCACCTAATAGATTAATATGGTAAGAGTAGAGCTTGATTAATTGCATCTTCCAATAAGTTTCATGGCTATAAGAGATCCAATTTTAATCAAATTAGTTTGACATAATTCTGTAAACATTTCAAACTCAAACATAAAATAAGTTCTATTTTGTAAAATAAAAAAAAAATCAGGAGGAATAAATATCAATTTTAGCCCATGTTAGAAAAAAGTCTTCTTGGTGGTCAGTACATTTTGAAAGGACTTGAGTAATTTAATTGATACATGTTTTATCATTTATCTTATCTTGTGATCTCTTTAAAACCAGTCATTTTTATAGTTTGCTTCAATAAAAGTAACATTTCAAGTAAAAACATAAGCATATCAAAAAAGAAAATGGAAACAGTAAAACAGTAAAAATAGAATGAAGATGCAAACATGTCAAAAGATGTAATAATTTGGAATCTTCTATTTTAAAACTCTTAAAAGGGAAATTCCCTCAGTGTTCACATAGAAATCCAATGTAGAACAAACAAGGAGACATACTTGAAATATGCTGTTAAAAGCTACAATTATGGTTAACCAGGTAGGCAGTAGAGACTGGCAATGGCCAGGAGAAGTTTTCTAATGTGTTGCTAATGTGTTTCTTCACCCATGTGTTGCTACATGAGTATGTTCAATTTATGACAATTTAGCTTCGCATTTATGTGTGCTATCCTATGTATTCATTATACTTTAATAACAAATTTTTTAAAAAAAGGAAGAAAGAAACTTTAAAAAACTCAAAGGAAAGTGAAGAATTAGATGGCAAACAAAGATCCACCAAATGCATAAAAGGAATCTTTAAGGAAGAAAATCAAAGTAAGAATAAAGAGAAAAGTACTAAAAATTATAATTCAAGAAAATGTTATCAGTAGCAAAAATAATTAAAATGGCATATTAGATGCACATATCATGTTCTTGAGAAAATAAATCCAGAATTACTAACACTGAAGCATATTCTCAAAAAATCAATAGAAGTTAAACAAATAAAATCTTGAGGCAAACATGTAAAAATACAGTTAAAGATCAAAGTAAGGGATTTTTTAAATTAATTTATTTATTTTAATTGGAGGATAATTACAAGCAAATTTTCAATAATTTTCAAGCTCATTTCTTTAGGCCAGTTTCCAAGGAAAGAAAAGATGAACTAGGAATATTATGTCTGCCAACAGATTTTTTAATGTGAGAGCTACAGAAAAGTTATCAGTATGAAAGAACTAAAGAAATAGTGCTCTCATAAGTCTTTCTTGAAGAATCTATTAGTTGTGCAAGAATTTATCAGTTGTACAAGTATACAAATGATTAGAGAGAAAGCAACATGAAGGCTAAAGGTAAGCACTTCATATAAGAGGGAGTGTGAATTGTAAAGAAAGTGTATAGTATTTAACTCTAGTATTGCTGATACAAGTAGTTGGAGGAGTTCCTGTGACATTTCAGATGATAATTGCTTTGGGATTCAATCAACACTTAGATTAGTATATTCTTCTACTTGCCCAACACCCTTGAGTTTAACAGTAATATTTATCTGCAAATTAAATACGTGTTGACCCTGGAGGAGGAGGAGCAAGATGACTGGCTGTTAATTATGGAAGTAGCTTATCATTAAAAAAGCAAAAAGAAACAGACCAAAATAAGTAAAAATAATTGGGTAGGCAAATAAAATATGACCAGGAAACTAAAAAATACCAAAAACAGTGGGGCAACAAATTCAATGAGAAGAATTAATACCCTACCAGCAGAACAATAGCTATTATACTTACAGAAAATTCATAATAGTTCCATACACAAACCCATACAAATACAGATTTTTTTCAAAGTAAACAATCAATTACATATATATATAAAAAAAGCAATATATGGATGAAATTGCTTAGTAAACATTACAGAAGAGTCAGAGAACCAGAAGACCAAACAAAGTTCAATTCTATCACAACGGAAAAAGGATTGACAGAAATTAAAATATATGGAATATAATTAGCATTTCCAATATTCATAAAGATATTGGTGGAGAAATTATCCAAGAAATGAAAAAAGAATATTTTCCAGAACTGTATACAGATAAGAATTTATAAATTGTAAGTGTTCTTTAATTGCTGAGCAGGATGCATTTATAAAAAGGGCTAACTACACACATCTTCATATAATTTTTGGAAAAGAGAAAATATGAATTACAAAATCATCAAATACAGATAGAATAATCAAAAGTATGGTTTTAAAAAGGAACAAATATAAATTTGGTATGATATGGCCATAATGGATTCTGTAAGAAAATGAAGCAAGAGCTTGAAAAATTAATGTAATTTCAATACAAGATAACATTCAAACAGAAAGAAAACACAATAATCTTTCCAGCCATACAATAACTTGGAAATTATACTACTAAAATGCTATTAATGGAAGAAATAAAATCTCATGTAATTTTATCTTTAAGTATACTGGGAAGATTGGAGAGATGAGTGTCCACGTGAAATATCAATCATGAATACTCAATGACATTTCAAAGTAAACATGTTATACACAAAACTCAGCATGTAGCCTGTCAAAATGATTCTTGTTAAGCTTTCTTACCACAAATATATGCTTAAAAGCATTCATTCAGTTGTTCAAGCTATCAAAGTCAATATTAATACTATAAAAATACCAGTACAAAGTTATATTTACATTAATACAAAAGTAAAAACCAAAAATAATGCATCCCTTTCTATTTCATTCTTCACAACCTCTAGATCAGTGTAACTAAAAGCATGGTCCACATACTATTTGCTGGCAATATGGGATGAGATAAGTACAGAAATAGAGTCAATATTTAGGAATTAGCAATTTAACACAATAATTTACAACAGTCAATTCTAGTAATCAAATTGGGATTACATTTTTGTGTTTGTTTGTCAGTTTATTCCTCAGTAGGTTTACTTTTATTTTGCAGAATGTTGGTCTGTAACTGATAGTGACCTTTACAAAAAGGTGCTTTACCACCAATATTTTGAGAAATATTGCTATAGATCATATCTGCATTATATCTTAGTCACATCTACTGCACTTCACCATCCCACAGTTGCTGTAACATTGGCATATGTATAGAAAAACTATAAAATTATCATAGCTCTTCTGTCTTTCATCTTTCCTTCTTTATGTTTTCTCCTAAATAGACATGAGGGTGATGATTATAGACAAATAGATACTAGATAACTAGATGTAAGTAGATAGATGCTATAGATATATTACATGTTATAGGTGTATTACACACTAAAGATTATTTTCCTGTTAAAAAAAAAAGATACAGTTGTAGAATTTTACTTTTAAAATAGTTCATTTAACATACCTTTCCTAACATAAACTTAAGATATACCCGTCTTCTTGAAATGTTTTAAATCCATTCTATTAATTTTCTCTTCTGTTCACTATCAGATTGAGAAATATATATTTAGCTTTCCTTGAAGAGATCTTTAGTCGTTCCCATTATATTGTTTTCCTCTACTTCTTTGCATTGTTCATTTAAGGAGGCCTTCTTATTTCTCCTTGCTATTCTCTGGAACTCTGCATTCAGTGGGTATATAGTTCCCTTTCTCCCTTTGCTTTTCACTTCTCTCCTTTCCTCTGCCATTTGCAAAACCTCCTCAGACAACCACTTTGTCTTCTTGCATTTCTTTTTCTTTGGAATGGCTTTGGTCACTGCCTTCTTTACAATGTTATGAACCTCTGTCCACAGTTCTTCTGTTCAAGGGAACATTTCATGCAAGGATGGACACAATAAAGGATAGAAACAATAGCAGAAGAGATTAACAAGAAGTAGCAAGAATATACAGAAGAATTAGATTTAAAAGGTCTTAATGACCTGGATCTCCAGTATTCTTGCCTGGAGAATCCCAGGGACAGAGGAGCCTGGTGGGTTACTGTCTATGGGGTCGCACAGAGTCGGACACGACTGAAGCGACTTAGCAGCAGCAGCAGCAATGACCTGAATAACCACGATGGTGTGGTCACCTACCTACAGCCAGAAATCCTGGAGTGTGTTCACTTGAAGTCAAGTGAACTTTAGGAAACATTACTACGAACAAAGATAGTGGAGGTGATGGAATTCCAGCTGAGCTATTCCAAATCCTGAAAAATGATGCTTTGAAAGTGCTGCACTCAATATGCCAGCAAGTTTGGAAAACTCAGCAGTGGCCACAGGACTGGAAAAGGTCAGTTTTCATTCTAATCCCAAAGAAGGGCAATGTCAAAGAATGTTCAAACTACTAGATAACTGCACTTAGTTCACATGCTAGTAAGTTTATGCTCAAAATCTTCCAAGCTAGATTTCAGCAGTATGTAAACCAAGAACTTCCAGATGTAGAAGCTGTGTTAAGAAAAGGCAGAGGAATTAGAGATAAAATTGCCAACATTTGTTGGATCATAGAGCAAGGAAATTCCAGAAGAAAACATCTGCTTCTGCTTCACTGACTACACTAAAGCCTTTGACTCTGTTTGTGTGTCTCTGTTAGTCACACAGTCATGCCTGACTCTGTGTGACCTCATGGATGGTAGTCCGACAGGTTCTTCTGTCTATGCAATTCTCCAGGCAAGAATACTGGAGTGGGTCACCATGCCCTTTTCCAGGGCATCTTCCTGACCCAGGGATGAAACCCCATCTACCACACTGCAGGTCGATCCTTTACCATCTGAGCCACCAGGGAAACATGTATCACAACAAACTGTGAAAAATTCTTAAAGCGATGAGAACTCCAGACCACCTTACCTGTGTCCTGAGAAACCTCTGTGTGTCAAGAAGCAACAGTTGGACAGGACATGGAACAATGGACTGACTTGCAAAAGAAGTACGATGAGGCTATATATTGTTACCCTGCTTACTTAACTCTTATGCAGAGTGCATCATGCAAAATGCCAGGCTGGATGAATCACAAATTGAGATCAAGATTGCCAGGAGAAATATCAATAACCTCAGATATGCAGATGATACCAGCCTAATGGCAGAAAGTGAAGAGGAACTAAAGAGCTTATTGATGAAGGCGAAAGAGGAGACTGAAAAAACTGGCTTAAACCTCAACATTCAAAAAACTAAGATCATGGCAACTGGTCCCATCACTTCATGGCAAATATAAGGAGAAAAAGTGACAGACTTTATTTTCTTGGCCTCCAAAGTCACTGTGAATAATGACTGCAGCCATGAAATTAAAAGACACTTACTCCTTAGAATTAAAGCTATACAAACCTAGACAGCATATTAAAAAGCAGAGACATCACTTTGCCAACAATGGTCTGCATAATCAAAGCTATGGCTTTTCCAGTAGTTGTGTACAGATGTGAAAGTTAGATCATAAACAAGGCTGAGTGCCAAAGAATTGATGCTTTGGATTGTGGTGCTGTAGAAGACTTAAGAGTCCCTTGGACAGCAAGGAGATCAAACTAGTCAATCCTAAAGGAAATCAACCCTGAATATTCATTGGAAGGACTGACGCTGAAGCTGAAGTTCCAATACTTTGGCCACCTGATGCAAAGAGCCAACTCATTGGTAAAGACCTTGATGCTAGGAAAGACTGAAGGCAAAAAGAGAATAGGGTAGCAGAGTATGAGATTGTTAGATAGCATCAGCAACAACTCAACGGACATGAGTTTGAGCAAACTCTGGGAGATAGTGAAGGATCTGGGAGTCCTGCATGTTGCAGCCCATGGGGTCATGAAAAGTCAGATACAACTTAGTGACTGAATAATAACAACAACATTTTGAACAATAACAATGATTATATTTTGAATGAGAAATGTCTATGCCAAATTTTCATTCTCACTGTGTGCAATAAGAAGAGGCATGCAATAAAATCAGCTTAAATCACGTATTTTTTTTTCTTTTTTACCAATTAGTTGGCTGTGCCCACAGTTATGACCAATTTGATACAAGCAGAAATTACTGGGTTCCACTTTTGAGAAATTTCTTTGAAAGGAGGCAGAGAACAAAGAACAGTTACCTTATTATTTAGCAAGTAAAAATTAGAATGATAGCTGATTTTCAAAAAAGAAAACAATAGGTACTTGCAAACACTGAAAAATCTTTAAATTGCTTAAAGAAAATAAGTTTAAACATATAAATTTATACCAATCAAAATTATCTAAGAAAAATAAAAGTAGATGTGCACAGCAGAATATGATTAAACACCTTACAGAAAATCAGTGCTCCATCTAATAACCAGGAAAAGGTGCTATATGACAACCACAATAATAATAAACATTTATTTAAAGTTACCAGATAACTAGTGAAGCAACCAGAAATAAAAAAGCAAAATTCCAGAAAAGTAGTAACTGAAGAGATGAGCTGACATTTGGCAGCTGCATATTCCCTTTGATATTTTTCTCTTATCAAATGTAGGACAAGTGGTTTGGAACTTTGGCATTTTCTAGACAGAGTAACACTTTTGAGGGACAGAGAAATCTTAAGAAATTTTATAGCTTTTCAGGAACTGAGGAAAAAAATTAAAAGCTAGGAAGATCAAAATCCTGTTGAGAAAAAAATGACCTTAAATGAAACACATTTTTTCATTGTGTTGTGAACTTAAATGAGAAGTGAACTTAAATGAAACACATTTTTTACTCAATGCCCTGAAAACCTGAAAGACACATGAATACAAGAGATAGAAAGGCAAAACAGAAACCTCTTTCAATGTCTTGATGTTTTAAACAGAAAAAAAAAAATCAGCTCAGGACATACCAATGGAATGTAAACCCAAAAGGACTGGCCTCTCAATTACACAATTAGATATTTTTTCTAAGAATAGGAGGGTAACAGAAGTATATGAAGTTACAGCAAATGTGCAAAAGAGTTTGACTCAGCTGTTTCTAAGTGAATTAAAGTAAAGATGCCTATTCTATCTCCCTAACAGAGGGAAGGATGAACTGTATTTGAAGGCAAAATATATAATGTGGACACTTGCAGTTTTAGCCACAATGTCCATAATTTAAACAATGAGTGTGAGAATGGCTAAGATATGGGAAAATATAACTGAAAATCAATAAACTAGCAGGCTTATATGTGATTCAGATATTGGAGCATAATCTCAAAAACTTTAAAATATGATTAAATTAAAAATAGTATAAGATGGAGAAAAAAAATGTTACAGGTAGAGAATTTTACAAAAAAAATTAACTGAATAAACAAGAAATCCAAAACTGAAAAATTTCAGTAACATAATTATTAATTGGCATAGTAAGAAATTAGACAATGATAGGAGACAGAATTGGTGAACTGTTAAGCCAAGAGAAAATATGCAAATTAAAACAAAGAGGAAAAAAGACCAAGAGTCATATGCTATCCAATAAAAAGATTTCATATGTATATGGAGTTTCATAAAAAGCAGAGAGAAAATTGGACAGAGTTGATAAAATATATCAAAATACATATTCAAGATGCTCTGAAAACTCTGAGGAGAAAAAAGCACAAAGAAAGCCAAATCTAGTTTATTTAGTAAAACAGCTGAACTCTTAGACAAAATCTTGAAAGCAACTAAGAAAAAAGATGCATTACCTTCATCTGAGCAGCAACAGAATAAAATAGACAGGAGACTCCCAACATAAACAAAGACATCTTGAATGTGCTCAAAAATAATTACCAATCTAAATCTGATCTAAAGAAAATCAGAGTATTCTTCATGCAGAATGATAATTTCAGATGGAAATAAGGGAAAAAGAAAGTTATGAAAAACAGGAGAACAGTAGCCATGTGGGAATGTATGTGTGTGTGAAAGCAAAATAGAGAGCTCAAACCGGTATTGTCTATGCAGTTTCAGGTATACATAAAATAAAATGCATGAAAACAGGAAATCTCCTGGTGGTCCAGTGATTAGGACTCTGTGCTTCCATTGCAAGGGACACGGGTTTGACTCCTGGTCAGGGAGATATGATTTTACAAGCTGTGCAGATATAGCTCCCAAAATAAATAAATAGCTTTCATTTTTTTAAAAGTGTGAAAACAATAAAACAAAAAACAAAAGTTAGTTATATGGGAATAGGTTGTTTTAAAGTCTTAACTCTATTAAAATTATTAGGAGAGAGATAAAAGTGCTCACTTTATTAAACTGTAATAAATCTGATACATGTGAATCCTATGGTAGTCATTAAAAAAAATAGAGATAATATATAGCTATATGTGCTAATAACAAGAAAATGCAATGTATACTAGATTAACTTAAATAGTTAAGATCAAGAAAGATATAATATAGAAAACACATAGTAAAATATAGACATAAACCAAAAAGTATGAAATAATTAGGCATAAATGCAATAAGTAGCCCTTATGAACATAGATACTTAAATTCTTACATAATATCAGAGTATCAAATCCAGATAATATTTTGCAGTCAAGTGTTATAACCAAATTTTATTCTAGAAATTGAGAGATGGTTTAACATTTGAAAATAATTCACCACTTAACAAAAATAGACCTCAACATGATTTAAAAGAAAAAAGAAAAAACTAACATGATTATCTAAAAAAACAAAATGCTAAGCAAAATAAGAGTGTTACAAGTCCACGTTGATTTCTTAGCTATGCATGCATACTATGTCACTTCAGTCGGGTCTGACTCTGTGACTCTACAGACCACAGCTTGCCTGGCTCCTCTGTCCATAAGATTCTCCAGACAGGAATACTGGAGTGGGTTGCCATGTCCTCTTCTACAGAATCTTCCAAACTCAGGGACTGAACCTATGTCTCCTATCACCTTCAGGTGGGTTCTTTATCACTAGCACCACCTGGGAAGCCCTTCTTAGGTATAAAGTTCCACAATAAGGAAAACTAACTTATGAAGCTAGAAATAAAAATAGTAGATATTCTTAGATGGCTGTGGGGAGTGACTGTGAACAGGCACAAGGTATAATTTACTACTTTACTTTTTTTTAAAAAAAAATCTGGGTGGTTGTTACAGGTATATGTTCACTTTGGAAAATTCTTAATTCTATTCATTTATATTTGTGCAATTTTCTATTCATATGTTATGCTTCAAGAAACAAGTTCACTTAAAATGATAGTAGACTATTCTACAGGGCTATGATAGAATGACTGCAACAGTCAAATCTATCATGGAGAAGCATGGAAATATCCAGATAAAATTTAAAACGAATAAACAAACAAATAGCAACCACCACCACAAAATTGGTGGAGAATTCACAGAGGAAATAATAGTCAAGAAGCCAATATCCTAAAGACAAGGAATTAGAGACAATTGAACAAACTCTGCAGGCTCTTATCTGTCAGGCTAATTGATAATCCTTGGCATACATCTCAAGAGACAGTCCATGTAGGGACTACCACTACTAAAAGGCAGAGAATCCAGCAGATATGCTGTTGATTTCATGGAGCTAGAGGATACAAAGTAAAGATTAGGAGTACAAAAACAGAACTTGGGAGAGAGGGAAGCTGGTCAAGCAGGTATATTCACATGAGACTGTGACACAGGAAAGTAAGCCTAATGTTACACTGGTTTTTAGCTCAAAAAACTGCGGAATTCTTGAACTGCACATGGCAGAATATAAGAAGCTAGACAGAAAGTTCCCGGTGGACAAACAGATATTTTCTGCAGTTTTCAGTGCTAGAAAAAATTCAAGTTCAAGACCCCAACAAGGAGAAGCACCCTGGTAAACACCTCATCATTTCAACTACAAGCTCTAGAGTACTATATCTTATTAGAGGGGACAAAGAGGAAGTGGAGGAGGAAAAAAATATTATAGTCACATAATTGAACACTAAATAGCAGTAAGAATGAATGACCCATTGCTATGTTGACTAAAAAAAGATGCACAACTTGAGAGCTGCAACTGAAATTTTATTTGGGGCAAAATGAGGACTGCAGCTTGGGACACAGCATCTCAGATAGGTCTAAGAGACTGCTCCAAAGAGGTGGTGGGGAAAGATTAAGATGTACATTTTTGGTGAAGGAGGAGTACAATGCAATCAAGTCCTTACATTACAAGAGGTTTTCTCCTAGTCACAAGGATCTGATGGCACCATGAAGGGATTTAGTGCTTTTCTAGATATGAGGAGATGCAGGAATTAGGATCATAAAATCTGTTCCTAAAAATATCCAAGTATCTAAAGGTCAGATATCTTACAGAAAGAAAGTGACAGTCAGTCAGTCATGTCCGACTTGCTGTGACCTCATGGACTATACAGTCTATGGAATTCTCCAGGCCAAAATACTGAAGTGGGTAGCCTTTCTTTTTTCTAGGGGATCTTCTCAATCCAGGGATAGAACCCTGGTCTCCCACATTGCAGGCAAATTCTTTACCAGCTAACCCACAAGGGAAGCCCAAGAATACTGGAATGCGTAGCCTTTCCCTTCTCCAGTAGATTTTCCTAACCCAGGAATTGAATGGGGGTCTCCTGCATTCCAGGCAGATTCTTTATCAAGTGAGCTATCAGGGAAGCCCCCGAGTATCTAAAGACCTCCTTATTGCCAAATTCAGACTTAAATTGAAAAAAGTAGGAAAAACCATTAGACCATTCAAGTATGACCTAACAAAACCCTTATGATTATACAGTGGAAGTGACAAACAGATTCAAAGGATTGAATCTGACAGATAGAGTGCCTGAAGAACTATTGACAGAGGCTCACGACATTGTATAAAAGGCAGTGAACAAGACCATCCCCAAGAAAAGAACTGTAAACAGGCAAAACAGTTGTCTGAGGAGGCCTTACAAATAACTGGAAAAGAAGAGAAGCAAAACACAAAGAAGAAAAGGAAGGATATATCCATCTGAATGCAGAGTTCCAAAGAAGAGCAAGGAAAGAGAAGAAAGCCTTCCTCAATGATCAATGCAAAGAGACAGAGAAAAACAGCAGAATGCGAAGAAATAGAGATCTCTTCAAGAAAAATTAGAGATACCAAGGGAACATTTCATACAAAGATGGGCACAACAAAGGACAGAAATGGTATGGACCTAACAGAAGCAGATGATATTAAGAAGAAATGGGAAGAATACACAGAAGAACTGTACAAAAAAAGACTACTGGCCCAAATAATCATGATGGTGTGATCATTCACCTACAGCCAGACATCCTGGAGATGGAAGTCAGGACGGCCTTAGGAATTATCACTATGAACAAAGCTAGTGGAGGTGATGGAATTCCACCTGAGCTATTTCAAATCCTAAAATATGATGCTCTGATAGTGCTGCACTCAATATGCCACCAAATTTGGAAAACTCAGCAGTGGCCACAGGACTGGAAAAGGTCAGTTTTCATTCCAATCCCAAATAAAGGCAGTGCAAAAAACTGTTCAAACTATTGCACAATTGCATTCATTGCACATGCTAGCAAAGTAATGCTCAAAATTCTCCAAGTCAGGCTTCAACAGTCCTTGAACTTCCAGATGATCAAGCTGGATTTAGAAAAGGCAGAGGAACCAGGGATTAAATTGCCAACATCCATTGGATCATCAAAAAAGCAAGAGAGTTCCAGAAAGAACATCTACTTCTGCTTTATTGACTATGCCAAAGCCTTTCACTGTATGGATCACGACAAACTGTGGAAAATTCTTCAAGTGATGGAACTACCAGACCACCTGACCTGCCTCTTGAGAAATCTGTATGCACGTCAGGAAGCAACAGTTAGAACCCGGCATGGAACAACAGACTGGTTCCAAATTGGGAAAGGAGTACATATATACTGTCACCCTGCTTATTTAACTTACATGCAGAGTACATCATGTGAAATGTCAGGCTGGAAGAAGCACAAGCTGGAATCAAGATTGCCGGGAGAAATATCAACAACCTCAGATATGCAGATGATACACCCTCATGGCAGAAAGCAAAGAGGCACTGAAGAGCCTCTTGATAAAAGTGAAGGGGGAGAGTGAAAAAGTTGGCTTAAAACTCGGCATACAGAAAACTAAGATCATAGCATCTGGTCCCATCACTTCATGGCAAATAGATGGGGAAACAATGAAAATGGTGAGAGACTATTTTGGGGGACTCCAAAATCACTGCAGATGGTGACTGCAGCCATGAAATTAAAAGATACTTGCTCCTTGGAAGAAAAGTTATGGCCAACCTAGACAGCATACTAAAAAGCAGAGACATTACTTTGTCAACAAAGTCTACCTAGTCAAAGCTATGGTTTTTCCAGTAGTCTTGTGTGGATGTGAGAGTTGGACCATAAAGAAAGCTGAGCACAGAAGAATTGATGCTTTTGAACTGTGGTCTCGGAGAAGACTCTTGAGGGTCCCCTTGCTCTGCAAGGAGATCCAACCAGTCCATCCTAAATGGAATCAGTCCTGAATATTCATTGGAAGGACTGAAGCAGAATTGAAGCTCCCGTACTTTGGCCACCTGATGAAAAGAACTGACTCATTGGAAAAGACCCTGATGATGGGAAAGATCGAAGGCAGGAGGAGAAGGGGACGACAGAGGATGAGATGGTTGGATGGCATTACCGACTCGATGGACATGCATTTGAGGATGCTATGGAAGTTGGTGATGGACAGGGAGGCCTGGTGTGCATGGGGTCACCAAGAGTTGGACATGACTGAGTGACTGAACTGAAAGACCTGTCCCACCAGATTCCCTGGAGCACCGAGTGCTTCACTCCACCCTGAGCTCCCTCAGGGGGGGTTGAAGGTCAACAGCGGCAATAGCACAGGGCTCAATCTTCTAGAAGGTACATGGCAGACGCCCTTGTTGTTCACTCATTGCTAGGGCTCTCATCAAGTGCCAGTTTGTTGTTGACAGCTACACGCAATGATATAGAGGTTTCTCACAAACACTTGTTAATGGAAAGAAGACACACACATACACACAAACAACCACCACCAAAAAGCACTTAAACATTCATTTATATGAAGTTCAAAAGCAGACAAGATTAATCTCTAATGTTTGAAATCGAGAGAATAGCCACTTTGAGGGGAAGCAGTGAGTAAGAGAGAGGGAGATTTTCTGATTGCTAGTCATTTTTTGATTGCTTTGTATTGGTATGTGAGCATAATTTTACATTATGAAATATTTCCAATATGTTTATTATTTGTAACTATTTATACATGTGTTTTATATTCAGTGAAAAGTTAATAAAAAGAAATAAAATATCCAATGAATATCTGAATACTTAGATCTTTGATGTCATATAAAACAAAACAGGATAAATGTCAATTTTATACATATTTTTAAAAGACAAATAGGACAATCAATAAATAACTTTCAAAAAATAAAAATTCAAATTTAAAATTTCAAAATTTGAAAATTCAAATTTCAAAAATTCCAGTAAACTGGAAGACAATTCTACAAGGAAAGTACAAGGGGATATGATTTCAAAATAAAAAAAGGAAAGACATAAAGTTTCAGGATTTTACACCATGTTCATTAACTTTTAAGTGGATGTTGGTGGGTATTTACATTCCATTGAATATATTTTACAAACTGTTGAAAATGCAATAATATTATTACATTTTTCATTACTTAAATATATAGCATGTATAAATTTTACAAATCAGAAAAAAAGTATAAAGTTTAGATTTTAAAATGTATTTGAGGGGATATGCAAACAAAGAAGTTTTGAGGCGCCACACTTTCACTTTTTACTCTATACCATAATCTCTCAGTTTTTAGGGTAATATATTCTTCACTCTTCTTCTGGGGATTTGGCTCCCACTATGTCACCAGTTCAGTTCAGTCGCTCAGTCATGTCTAACTCTTTGAGAGCCTATGGACTGCAGCATGCAAGGCCTCCCTGTCCATCACCAACTCTCAGAGTTTACTCAAACTCATGTCCATCAAGTCGGTGATGCCATCCAGCCATCTCATCCTCTGTCATCCCCTTCTCCTACTGCCTTCAATCTTTCCCAGCATCAGGGTCTTTTCAAATGAGTCAGTTCTTCACACCAGGTGGCCAAAGTATTCGAGTTTCAGCTTCAACATCAGTCCTTCCAAAGAACATTCGGTACTGAGTTCTTTTAGGATGGACTGGTTGGATCTCCTTGCTGTCCAAGGGACTCTCAGGAGTCTTCTCCAACACCACGGTTCAAAAGCATCAATTCTTCGGTGCTCAACTTTTAGTCCAACCCTCACATCCATACACGACCAATGGAAAAACCATAGCTTTGACTAGATGGACCTTTGTTGGCAAAAAAAATGTCTCTACTTTTAAAACAAAACTCTATGAGCCTTTGCCCTGCTTCATTCTGTACTCCAAGGCCAAATTTGCCTATTACTCCAGGTATTTCTTGACTTCCTACTTTTACATTCCAGTCCACTGTAATGAAAACAACATCTTTTCTGGGTGTTAGTTCTAAAAGGTCTTGTGGGTTTTCATAGAACCGTTCAACTTCAGCTTCTTCAGCATTACTAGTCAGGGCATAGACTTGGATTACAGTGATATTGAATGGTTTGTCTTGGAAATGAACAGAGATGATTGTGTCATTTTTGAGATTGCATCCAAGTACTGCATTTTGGATTCTTGTTGACTGTGATAGCTACTCCATTTCTGCTAAGGGATTCTTGCCCACAGCAATAAATATAATAGTCATCTGAGTTAAATTCACCCATTCCCATCCATTTTAGTTCACTGATTCCTAAAATGTTGATATTCCCTCTTGCCATCTCCTGTTTGACCACTTCTAATGATTCATGTACCTAACATTCCAGGTTCCTATGTGATATAGCTCTTTATAGCATCGGACTTTATTTCTATCACTAGTCACATCCACAACTGGGTGCTGTTTTTGCTTTGGCTCTGTCTCTATGCTTTCTGGAGTTATTTCTCTACTGATATCCAATAGCATATTGGGCACCTACTGACCAGGGGAATTCATCTTTCTGTTTCCTTTTTGCCTTTTCATACTGTTCATGGTGTTCTCAAGGCAAGAATACAGAAGTGGTTTACCATTTTGTTCCAGTTGACCACGTTTTGTCAGAACTCTCCACTATGACCCAGCCATCTTGGCTGGCCCTACATGGCATGGCTCATAGTTTCATTGAGTTAGACAAGGCTTTGGTCCATGTGATCAGATTGGTTGGTGTTTTGTGATTGTGGTTTTCAGTCTGTCTGCCCTGTGATGGAGAAGCATAAGAGGCATGTGGAAGCTTCCTCATAGGAGAGACTGACTGACTATGCCATACATGAGTTTTAGTATTTTGATTATTAATGATGATTAATCAAAAAAGAAAAGTAAAGCCTATTTATTCTGGGCTTGCTTTTTCTAGAGAGTCAGCCACCATTATATTTATTTTGCCAGAGACTTTAAGGCAGAGAGAAGCATAGGACACATCATAGCAGGAAAAAGTGAAGACCCTGTATATGCTCTGATTGGAAGGCATTAGCCTGGGGAAGCAGTAACTGAGATAACTACAAGTGGGGCATCTTATGTGATAGGATGGGGTATATATGTGATTTTCTTGGCGGTGTTAAGTTGAAGGCAAGAACAAATATTAGGTAAGCCATCAGTTATTAATCAAGCCCTGGGCCTTTTTAGCCCATTGATACAGAAATTATTATTTAGCTCCCTGAATTGTTACTAGTGATACCAATCTGGCTTTCTGTAAGTCTGACTTACAACAAGCTGGCCTCCTGGGTTGTTTACTGTAGATAAGGGAATTGATTTATCGGGCAATTGCCTGCAGGTTATGAGTCAGAGTTCATTTACTATCTGTGTCCACTTTGTCTATGGTCCACTTATTGTCTGAATTTATACAAGTCTCTTAACAGTCTATCTCTGACAACACTATTTCATCATTATTGAAATAATACAAATTTTTATACTATCCTTTGTATATTCTTATCACGTTCCTTGATTATTTCTCAATCTATTTTTAGTTTTTTACCCTTCTTTTGAAAAAGGCAAATAATATACCAATGAATAACCTTGTGTGTGTATGTTGTTTGTTTTTTTAATTGTTGAAAGTGTATCTTCTGGCTAAATCCCAAGAAGAGGGATTGCCGGGCTATATTTCTTATAACACTAAGAAATATTTTTGTTTTTGAGGTTAGAAACACACTTACATAAGGACTGTATCTGTTTATTATCAGTTTGTATTGCCAGTAGCAATGGCATAGAATGTCTGCTTTATACAATCAGTGGAGTGCATTGTCAAAAGTTTTAATAAATTCTATTAATAATATTAACAATAATGTTAATTAAACTCTCTGCTTAATGAAGTCTGCCTTATGAGTGGTAGACACTTTTATCAATATATATTTAAAACAATTTTCATATCTTACTAAATGAATTGCTTGCTTCTTTTACCCATTTCTTTTGATGTGGCTATGGTCTATTTTTCCTCAATTTTGAATACTTTTTATACCATAGGGAATTTAAGCCTTTTAACTATGACATATGTTGCATATATTTTCTTTTAGTTTATCACTGGACTGAACACTACTCATAGTGTTTTATCTGTTTGTTATTATTGTTGCCATACTGGTACAGATATGGGTGTGTATGTGTGTGTGTGTGTGTGTTTGCACATGTGTGTGCAGTTGAATTTGTCAGTTTTATCTTTGATTGCAACCAGATTGAGTCATTGTTTAAAAAAACCTTGTCCTACATCTAGATTGAAGAATACTTTGCTCATATTTTCTTTTAGCATTTATATAATTTCATTTACTCTGTTCCTATCTCTGATTCATTTGGAATTAATCCTTGTGAGAAACAGATTAAATTTTACTTTTGCCCAATAGTTATTCATTTAGTCAATGACAATATTTATTAAAAATTCAATCTCTGCTCTTGTGATTCAAGATGCTTCTTTTATGATATACTAAATATGCGTTAAAGAGCATCTCTACTGCTTGCCTGTCAATCATTGTACTATGAAGTTTTAATTCTACATTTATACAATTCCCTTCTTCCATATTTGCTTTTTTTTTAACTGACAACTCTTGAATACTTGTATTACCATGTGAAATGAGGTATCAACGTACCTCACAGAAGCTTGTGGATAATTTTTGTGGAATAGCATTAAATATTTAATATTGAGAGAGAACTGGAATCTACATGATCTTGAGGCATGTTGTCTGAGAACAAGGGATGTCTTTACAATTGTTCAAATCTATATTAATGTCTTTCAGAAGTGTTGTAAAATTTCCTTATGTTGATTTTAAATAGTTTTTTTAACTTTTTTCCTAAATATGTTACCTTTGTTTTACTATAGTAAATAGAGCTTCTCAAACACTGTATTTCCTACTAACTGGTTATTAATCATGTGTATAAAGGCTATTGATTCTTCCTATTAAGTTGATATTTTCTACCCTTAGTGAATTCTCTCATTTGAGTTAATTTTGTCAATGATTCTCTAAGCAGTTTGGGTTTACTAACATTTTCTGAAAATGGTGTTTTGCTTCTTCCTTTCTAGTTCTTATACTTCTCATTTAGTTCTTTTGTTTGATTATATTAGCTAATACTTATGGTGCACGGTTGGATAAGTGATTGTGAAGATTTCACAAGCACGGGTGGTGTTAAAAGGACTCCTAAGCACCCATGACTCTCCTTACAACACTAGCATACCTGTAGCCTCTCGTCTGTTAATTCCTGGACAAGGTCCTCTGTGGATACTTTTCCCCGTGGATCAAACTGCCTTCCACTCATTCATCTGGTGAAGTCCTATTACAATGTTAAGTTTCAGTTCTAATGTCAGTTTTTTAAAAAGTCTCCCATGACTTCTACATCCATGCACATCTTCAATGAACTGGACATTTTTCACATCACCATGTGATTCTTCCATTTATAACAATTTTATTTTACTTTGTACACAATTTTATTTTACTTTGTATAATGTTATATATTTATGGGATTAATGTGAATCCCTATTTCATTGTTTATTCATGAAAACAGGACCCCACTCTCTCACACAAAGGTGACTTACCAGTACCTAATACCTTTATACTTTGATGGTGTGTAGCATTTTTAAGCTGCTGAAATGTCCAGATCAGACCTGAGATAGTCTCTTATGCTAAGCCCCATGTTAGCAAATCAAAACTTAACTAAGTTTGCATGCTCAGTTTTCCAAGAAAAGGAAACCCTAGGCCAATCAGTGCTTGCCTGCTCAACACAAGTTACCTAGCCTGGGTACAACACTTCCTTTTGTTCCATATAAGGAAAGCAATCCACGTCAGTCAGCAAATGCCCAGTATAATTTCTTTGTTCCTACTCATTTCCATCTACAAAACCTTTTCTCTGGTACAACTCTTTGGAGCTCCTTTCTATCTGCTAGATTGGATGATGCCCAATTCATGAATCACTGAACAGAAGCCCAACAGATCTTTTCAAAACTTATGATTTTTGGATTTTGCCTTTAACAAAGTAAACGAATAGAATAAAAGTGAAATTTATATGATTATCTTTGATACATGCTAACAATTCAATAAAAATTCAAAAATATTCCTTTAAATATTTAAATACATTTGCAGATTAAAATTATGAGAGTACAGAATTGAAAAGTGATTCCAGAAGTAAAAAAAAAAAAGTGAATCTTGTCACCTAGTGGTTATAGAAACATAGGGAAGTTATATATGATTTTTCTTCCCTCATTTTTAAACAGCAGTGTCTGTTCCATGTAGTTTGTATACTAATAGATAATGTTAATACATGTGAACACTCAGGATACAATGCAGAAAGAACTAAAATCTGTTGAACTTCTTCCATTACAAGCTGAAAAATTTTTAGAATGATTTTTAGCAATAACTCTAGACTTAGCTTTCTACTTTCTGAGTAAAAGAGATGAATAAATATATTGTTTTGAAAAGCATGCAGCTGCTAACCTTAAGCTTTAGCCTAGTATTTGATTCTGCTTATCTGTAGTTTCCTCTGCTATATAGGAAAAAAAAAGATACAGCAAGGTCAATAAAGTAGTTAGATAAAGCAAATAAATTGAAACCTCACAGGATTAAAAGGCAATGGATGTGAGGCTAACCAGGTGTGGATGATTCACTGACAGTATAGATTTGAAAATGCATACTAATAAATAAAGTAGGATATGAAACTCACTGATGTTTTGCCAACTATCCATCATTCTTATTAATATTATATATAATCCTTCTGTTTGCAGTGATAAATATATCAGATATAATGATAAATATCATCAGGTTCTTTTTTCAGCAAACTTATCAGAAACTTCAAATAATATTTACATGGATTTGAAAATGCCAAAAATAAGATTTGAACCACTAGGGAATATCTAATTTTATAAAAGTGAATTAAACTCAAATATTTCAAATTATGAACCAGCTTTAAAGATTTTTTTATTTTAGAAGACAGCATAATTTAATGGAATAAAAACTTTCTTTCTGAAGTTATTTCACTCTTGGTATGTAAGTGCCTACCCAACGTTCACTCTCCCTTCATCCTTTACTAACAGACCTCTAATTGGACAATACGTACCACCAGGAGGAGCAATGTAGGACAAAGTAGCAATAAAGACACGATTCTACGAAAGAAAAGCAAGCAGAAGATTTCTGGCTTCAGCTCCAACATCTAAAGAGATTGGAAATTATTACCCCCAATTTTTACAACAAAAGCAAAAAAAATGTGAACCATCAATCACTGAGTTTTCTTAAATTCATCAAAGAACTGGGATCACATGGAAAATTGTCAGCCCCCCAAATCTGAAGACTAGGCAAATAGAGAAAATTGCAGCCGAGATCAGCTTACTTGAAGTAAAAGCCACTAAACACATAAATTGGAAAGAACACTTAAATAGTAATTTTAGAGAACTGCTGAATGTTGAGTGGGCACACTTGGTGAGAAACTCCTAGGGACCTCATCTTAACAAGAACCCCACACATTCACGTGTTTTACCTCCGGGAAACCCACCAGGTTGTCATGATAAAGATTTGAGAAAAATCCCCTTCTGTTTCTAGCAGGAAGAGAAGTAACAATTTTGAAAATTCCCCATAACAAAAACCTGCTCTCTAAAAGAAACTGAAGAAGGAAATGGCAACCCACTTCAGTATTCTTGCCTGGAGAATTCCACAGACAGAAGGAGCCTGGTGGGCCACAGGCCATGGGGTCACAAGGAGCTGGACACAACTGAGTGACTAACACTTTCACTTTTTCTAAAAGAAGCAAGTCCACCAGAGCCTTTTTCCAACTTGAAAATGTTAGTTGCTCAGTCGTGTCCAACTCTTTGTGACCACCATGGACTGTAGTCTGCTAGCCTGACAGACTCCTCGGTCCATGGAATTCTCCAGGCAAGAATACTGGAGTGGGTAGCCATTCCCTTCTTCAGGGGGTCTTTCCAACCCAGAGATCAAACCTGCATCTCCTGCTTTGCAGATGGATTCTTCACCATCTGAGCCACCAGGGAAGCCTCCTGAAGAAAGTGCAATTAGCCAAATTCCAGTTCTTCTAGTTACCCTATCTTACCTAACACTAAAGCGGAGCACTTAAGAAGCACTTCTAAAGTCAGACCCCAAGGACTAAGGCCCACTAAAAGACAGATTTAATCATAATATAGAATGATTCCTCCTTTCACACCTTGCCACTATATCAACAGAGCTCCAGGGTAACAGTGGATAACAACTAAGGGAGATGCAAGTCGCAGGCTCTATTTAAGAAGTGAGGGAAGACCAAAGACATCTCAGTTCAAAAAAACAAAAATGAACAATTAAACAAAAATGGATATTTGGGGAAACAACACAGATAGCACCTCGCCAGATTAGCATAAAGCTCTCATTAAATGCCTATACCTCCCTTGCCAGGGCATAACGCATCATGATCATCTCTCAACACAAAATGACAAAGCGTTGCTAAAAGGCAAGACAAAACACAATCTGAGGAAACAAGGCAAGCATCAGAACTGCATTCCTACATGATGAGAATGCAGAACTACAGTGCTTCAGTTACTGCTGGTAGGTATACAAAATGGTACACTTTAGAAAATAGTTGGCATAAACTAAACCTAATCTTCCCATATGAACCAATAATCATACTGCTAGGTACTTACCAAGTTTAGCTGAAACAATATATCCACACAAAAACTTCCAAAAAATTATTTACAGAAGCTTTATTTATAACCATCAAAACCTAAAAGTAGATATGGTATTCTGCAATAGGCAGTTGGATAAACAAGCTGTGGTACATTTGTATGGTGGAATTCTTTTGGTGAAATTTTTTAGGAATTAAAAAAAGAAAAAAGAGCTATCAAGCCACAGAAAGACATGGAGGAATTTTAAATGCATACTGCTAAGTGAAAGAAATTCAGTCTGAAAAGGCTACACACTGTCTGATGGCAATTATATGACATCATGAAAAACGCAAGTCTTGAGAAACCACAAAATATCATTATTTGCCAAGGTTTCAGGATGACAGGAGGAATGAAAATATGGCAGTTAAAGTATTCTGTATGAAAAAAAAAGTATTCTGTATGATACTGAAACGGTAGATACATAACATTTGTCAAAACCTATAGAGTTTACAATAGAAAAGGTGAACTTTCAAGAATGCACATTTTCAAAGATCACTGCAGACTCAAAGGAAAGAATGCAGACTAGGGCAGAATAATCTATCTAAATTACAAATGTTTGGGAAAACCTTACTGAAGGTGACAGAGAATAAGATAATACTTAAGTAATTTTTAAAATGAATACAATCTGTAGACTAAAGATAAAAGGAATTTGCACGTTAGCATTGTATTCTAACTGATAAAGTGTGCTTACTGTGGGGTGCCTGTGTGCTAGAATGCTAAGTCCCTTCAGTCGTGTCCGACTCTTTGCATCCCTATGGACTGTATCCTTCCAGGCTCCTCTGTCCATGGGATTCTCCAGGCAAGAATACTGGAGTGGGTGGTCATGCCCTCTTCCAGGGGATCTTCCTAACCGAGGAATTGAACACGCTTCTCTTGTAGCTCCTGAATTGCAGGCAGATTCTTTACCACTGAGCTACCAGGGAAGCCCTGGGGCATGGTTTAACAATTCTGGAGCTACTATACATATATGGTGTAATTAAATAATTAAGTAAATAGATGGCAGATAGTAAAAGCCAGGTTCTCACTGTTGGAGTGGAAATATGCAGGTCAGCACATGGAAGAAACTAGAATGATTCATTTGGTAATGAATTAAAGTTGCAGACACCAGCAAGAGCTCATGTTTTGCTTAATACAGATGCAACTGATTACATATAAAATATACACATATAGACACATGTATACACAAATATTAATATGGACACATATTATCTTACTCAGGCAGATGAGTGGACCTAAAAGAAATAAAACCTCAGTGTCAACAAGAACACCTAGCACTCAGATCTCAGTTTCTAATATTGTTCCCCAATAAAAGGGAATAAGACTCTTTGGAGAAATGACTGATCTCAAGACAGGGTCAAGAAATATACAATATGAGCCTGGAGCATCATGTGACAACAGAAAATAGAAAGTGCTAAAAATCAGACAGGAGCTTGTCGAAAGGATACAGAGGCTAACTGAAAATCCAACTGAAAGAGCTCCCTGTGGCCCAGGCTGGAATGATCTGAGCAGCAAAATAAATAAAATACCATTGGATTATAAAACAACCTGGATAATATATAAAGGATAAATATAATTATACAAGTATAAAATAATTGTTCATAAGGCTGTGCCAATATGACTAAATGATTAAATAAATTAATAAGTCACTACTTCTTAAGTATGGGCTAAGTGTAGTGTTTTCCTTCCAGGGCATAGTACAGAAAGAGGGAGAGTGGCAGGGACTTCATTGCGGAGTAGCCTGATAAACACAACTTAGCCAGGTGATTAAGGTCAACATCAATAATCATAAAGCATGAGATGAAAATGGCACCTTAACTCTGTAACTCCAATAGCCTATAACCCCACCGACTAACAGTGACAGAAAACATCAAACAAGTTCCAACTTTGTAATACATGTGAACCAATAATATTGAAAATTCCTAAGGTCACCAAAAATAAATTGTCACAGACAAGAAAAACATAACTGCTAGGTATTGTGGTATCATAGGTGGGATTCTGGAACAAGAAAAAAAAAAGGACATTACAACTAAACTAAGGAAATTTAAATAAACTATTGACTTTAGTTAGTAAAAATGTATCAATATCAAATCATTAACTTAATGAACATACCAAAAAATGTTAACAATAAAGGGAAACTATGTGTGAAGGAATAGATACAAACTCTGTACTGTTTGCTCTTTTTTTCTGTATATCTATTAAAACTCTTCCAAAAAATAAAGTCCATTCATGATAACAAAAAAGTAAGCAAAAGTTCACTAAATGGGGCTCCTACGAAAGCCATGGGAACTTACTGATAGACAGGAAAAGGCCTTATAGGTGCTACGTGCCTTTTGCCTTGAATCCCATTCTTCTTCCTGCAATGCACATGTTTCTGAAAGTGAAGGGTCTTCTTAGGACAGAGGCAAAAAAAAAAAAAAAACAAAACTGGATGGACAAAGGAGGACCGAAGAAGGTCTCTGGGTTCTCAGTGACTTTCTTGAATAGTATCTATGGTTATATAGTGAACTGGCATTGCTTACAGTCATGAAATGTGCATTTTAAGGGAAAAAAAAACCAGTGTCTAATTCTCTGTGAATTAGAATTCTGGGCCCTCCATGCATACATTAATGCATTAGAGTACAATCAAAGCAACGTTTAGGAATAGTTTTTTCCCAACTACATTTGTGCCATCAGTTTATTTCTTCGGTATGGTAAAAGATCACCGACTCAATGAACATGAGTTTGGGTAAACTCCAGGAGTCTGGTAATGGACAGGGAGTCCTGGCGTGCTGAGGTTCATGGGGGTCGCAAAGAGTCAGACATGACTGAGTGGGACTGAACTGAACTGATGGTAAAAGATCAGGGACTCTTCAACCCTCACAAGAAAATATTAACTTAACCCCCACTCTCTTTCAAATATCTCTCAAATAAATTGTCAGTGCTCATAAAACACATTTCAAATCCATAAAATTATGAAATGATAAAAACAATGTTTGGAGAAAATCATTTGAAGTACACCTGTTCTTTCATCTAATCTAATTTTATTCCTGATTCAAACTATAATCAACAGAGAGATGGCACCTGCACCTCTGGTATCATTTGATGGCAAAAATCACTTCTATTGATTTGCTTGAGTATCCATATAAGGCATAATCCTGTGCAACCCCCCATTACATCTGCTTTTTAAATAGCAACCGTGCAACATACCACATTGTACATATCTATGAGGATTTCAGGAGAACGGTTATCTAAAAAGTGTTGTATTTCTCAAGAATAATTGGTTTATTTTTAATAACACTGAATTGTGCAGTTATGTATGCTTTCACTTTATCATTCGCTGGTAGAATGCTTTTAGTAAAACTGATTCTCTTAAGCAAGTCCATAAATAAGATACTGACAAATATGTGAAGCACTTTTACCACCATTCTATCCTAACTACCTCCATAGTTTATGCTAAGAACTGCTCACAGTAATTTTCCTGTTGAAAAACTATATAGCCTCACCTTCAACCAAGAGTTTCAGTCAGGCATACCATTTAAATTGGAGAAGGAAATGGCAACCCAGTCCAGCATTCTTGCCTGGAGAATCCCATGGACAGAGAAGCCTGGTGGGCTACAGTCCATGGGGGTCACAAAGAGTTGGATGTGACTGAGCATGCATACTATTTAATTAGACTAACTTGATGTACATAGTGTCACTATCATATGCATATTAATTTTTCTGATTTCTAGAGGATTTTAGATTCTTACATTTTTCTTTAACTTTCACTTTTAATATTTAGCATTTTATTATAAAGCAAAGGTAGTTTCCTTTTTTTTCTGTCTTAATCCTAGATTTTAAAGAACAAACAACACCCACTAGTTTTGAAAATAGTCTAATTTCAAATAAAACTCATCTTTCTTTCTGACCACTGTGATTGGTCTAGAAGAAAACATAACAACAACAAAATCTCCAAGAATTTTTAAGAATAATTTTATGATATACTGAGTAGATACAAAATAGCATTTATAAAATTTGTATATGAAATTAAAACATCACAACGCAATCTCAACATTTTATTGTCATGCACAGTGTGAGAACTTCTCTATGGTATTTAAATTGAAATGGGATCATTGGTCATATGGCATGTGACTTTTCATCTCAAGGAAAAATCACATTTGGCTTCATTTTGTTCCCAAGGGGGCTTTATCAATTTACACTCCACCCAACTGTATTTGTGTTCAACTTGCTCTGCATCTTTGCCAACCCTTATTTCTGGCAGAGCTTTTCCCCCCTTCATCCCTGAGTCTGGTTTGTGTTTTGGTAGTTTATTTTTATTTTTGTTTGTGTATTTCTTGTTGTTAATGAATTTATGCAGCTTTTCTTGTGGTTATTAGCCATCTGGATATTAGTTGTTTATGGTTTATTATGGTTTATGTTTATTTATTTATTCACCTCTTTCCCTGTTGAACTATTTGTATTTTTCTTCTTGATTTGTAACAGTTTATTATAACTTCTGGATACTAATCCTTTGTCAGTTTTAGGTATTTATAAAACTCTTCTCAGTTCTGTTGGCCTGTTTTACATTCTGTTTATTGTATCTTTAGGTTAAAAATATTTATTTTAATGTATTCAATATAAATGTATTAATGTTGTTTGTGCTTTCTGTATATTTTAAAGAAATACTCCACTACTTTGGTGTCATAAAAACTTTTTTAACCATGCATTTTTATAAAAGTTTTATGCTTTTTCCTTTCATATGTGTGTCTTTAAGCCAACTAGAATTGATGTTCTGTACAATGAAAGTAGGATCAGTATTAACTTACTATTGCTGTATAATGACTTGCCTCACAAGTCATTATTGCTTAAAGCAATCTTCATTAACTATCTCATAGATTCTATGTCAAAAGTGCAGATGTAGCATAGCTGAGTTATCTGCTCAGGGTCCCACTAGGTGATTTCAAGATGTTAGTTCAGTTATGTCATCATTTGAAGCTCAGTATCTTTTCCAAACTCACTGGTTGTTGGTAAAATTCATTTCCTGCAGGCTGTGTGACTGAGATTCAAGTTTTTTTGCTAGCTGTTGGTTAGGAACTGCTCTCAGCACTTCTCTTCATCAAGGCAGCGGGAGAGTGTCTGCTATTCTTTCTTGTTTCTTTCAGAAATCACCTGAACAGGCTACGCCCACTCGAGGTAATCTGTCTCAGGATGAACTCAAAGTCGGTTGATTGGGGACATTTGTTACATATACACAAGCCCTTTTGCCAGATGGTGTAATACTAATTTGGGACTGATATCCCCCTGTATTCACAGGTTCAGTCTACACTTAACAAAAGGAAACTATACAGAGTTTGTGCACCAAACAGTGAAAATCTGAGAGAGGCATCTTAGAATTCTGCAGTCTAGTCTAACTTTTATCCTTTTGGAGAGCCAACTAGCCCAGCCTCATTCTTCTCCTTTTATTTCTCGCTACTCTGCACTGCCAGACCTCTCATAAATCAAGTTTCCATAGTGTCCGGGTATTTTTCTGGATTCTCTGTTCAACTGCATGGTGCAATTACTCTTTACTACACCACCTGAATTACTACAGCTTTATCATAATTCTTGATATCAGGTCAGAAAGTCACCTAAACTTATCCTTATTCAGAATGGTCTTAGCTATTTTGAAGACTTTTATTTTCTATCAAATCTTAGATTTAACTAAAACTCCAAAATATTTTCCTTAGGATTTGGAAAGAATTGATACCTTTAACAATCTATGAATACCATATTTGGGTCATTTTAAATTTATTTAGAGGTTTTTAAAATATATTTCAATAAATTTATAAATTTCATAAATATTGTGAATATTTGTTGGCTTTTCTCCTATCTTCTTTATATTTTGATAGCCTTGTGAATATTATCTTTAAATTATATCTGCAAACTACTTTTTTATGAGTATAAAGAACTCCAATAAATCTTTGTATATTTCTATTTTGTCTTCTACCTTGCTAAGGACTCAAAAATAATTCTAAAAATTTAACTATAGATTCTTTAGGATTATTTACATAGACAATATTAGAGTGTATTAACAGCATACTCTTGTTTCTTCCTTTATTTTGTGGTATTTTATTTTGCTTAGTTTTAGCTAGCACTTTAGTAAATTGTTGAGTAGGAGTGGTGATAGTGGGAATCCTTGTGTTGCTGTTGAATTAAAATCACAGACTTTCAATATTTTATCATCATTAATGATTTCTCATGTTGTTTTTACAGACATACCTGATACTCCAGATGTCACATGTTGTTATTCAGAACTATCCTTCGCTGAGTACATGCTCAGTCATGTCCAGCTCTTCGTGACCCTATGAACTGCAGCCTGCCACGCTCCTCTGTGCATGGGATTTTCCAGGCATACTGGAGTGGGTTGCCACTTCCTCCTCCAGGGGATCTTCCTGACCCAGGAATCACACCCAGGTCTATCATGGGCAGGTGGATTCTTTACTACTGAGCCACCTGCATATCAGAAGAGGGACTTGCTGGAGAAAGTATCTTTCTCAGATTATCCCCAACTCCTAAAGAATCGAAGAAGGCTACATTTCCCAGACTCGTCTGTGAATAGATTCCCAGATAACTTTCACCATGAGAGGCACTGAAAGATGAAAGAAAAATAAAACTTGATAGCTATGAGTATGGGATTCTTTTAAAACAAGATCTTAGGCATTCTCTTGTGAAGTAATCATTTCACTGCTGATAGAAGCTTGGATTACTGATGACAATTTTTCTATCATTTCAACACAACCAGATTGTTTTTATAAATGGCCTTGCTGATGTTTGCTATTCAGGTTTTAAAGTGTTGTGTAAGCTTCTAATAGTCTGTACTAAATGTCATTTCAATTTAAATACCTAGAGTGACTTCAATTTCCAAATGAATCCTTACCAAATCAACATTCATTACCTTCAGTGATTCTAAAGAAAGAATCTCAGATAGGAGAATCTGGAATTGATTTTCTAATCTAGTTAAGATTTGAAAGCAGTAATGATCTCATTACTAGTATATGTAAAGATATTAGTATGTGATCCAAAAAAAAAATAGGCTTACAAATTTACATCATTACTATTTGAATGTGGTCATAAAAACAGGACTTGGATGACCATATCACAGTTGCACTAAAACATAATTGTGGAAATGAGTATAAAGACTATGAACATAGGATGGCTAAGTCATTTTGTAATGAAGAGCTTAGAGGAAACTGTACATACAGGTTGTGAATTTTCAGGTCAAGGTATAACTAACAACCAGAGAGCTCCTATGATTGCCCTCAAATAATGTTTTCCACATAGATTTAGACCAGTTTTACTAAAAATCAGAAGAAAAAAAAACTGATCCTCTGGGTTACTGAATTGCAAGGTAGGGTGAATTCACAGCTTTATCAGATGTCTATCCTTAATGCAAAGACATTGATTAGAGAACAGTTCCCTGAGAACTGAAATAGTGATATTTGCTTATATCCTTAATAATGCAACCACCTTGCTGTCCAAGATTCCACTGAGCCTATCTTGCCATAATAAGCCTACTTTCTGCCACTGCCTTCACTTTCTGAGGACCCTATACTGATCCCACTTGAGTGAGGTGGCTTGTAAGTTGATTCCTCTCAGGATCCATCCAAGCCACTTACTCTCAATACTTATAGATCTATAATTAGCAACCCAGGAAGACAAATTAAAGTCTATACCAGCAGAAGGTACATGAACACCAGACAAATTGCAAACTTCTTCCAATATATATTGACAGAAACATTTGGAGAATTTGAAAGGATGGGCTCAAGGATATTAGATCAAGGAGGAAGAATATAATTTTGGATTTGTCCCAATTTATTAGTGTTGAGTATACTTTCTAGAGATTCTCAATTGAACGTATGAGCTTAAGCACAAAACAGTACTCACAGTGTGCTTAATAAAATGCCAGCAACACAGGAAAGTAATCTGAGATACCAGACCTTCTTTGGTATGATGTAGAAGACTTCTAATGACTCAGACATGCATTGGTATTGGGAGAGTGCATAAGGAAGTTTTTGCCAGTGATTTCCAGGCAATTTCCTAAGAAGCCACTCTCTGCTTATAAGATGTAGGAAGCAGAAAACATAGATATGTGAGATTTTGTGATTCTGACCCTTCTGGTATTCCTGAAAGTCAATTTCTAATCTTTGTTCTGGCTTGTAAAGATTTGATAAGCCTCCACTTCCCTAACATAAACTTCTTCCCATACCAATCGTCTAGGGTAGCTTCTGCTTTGTTTACCTAATTTGGATGATTTCCTTTCACTATTAATCCTCTTTTTAGACCACAGCCATCACAGTCCTATCAGATGGTTAGCATTCAGATATTTGAGTATCTGGCCATGCTTCCTACCTGAGTAAAAGCCAGTCTCAGTAGCATTGGAAAATGATTTCAACACTACTAACCACAGAATTTCTTTAAGGCACTAAAATCTCTGGATCCAGACATCCCGGCACCACAGCGGCACCCCTGCCCTTGCTCATTTGGTTATACGAGCCCATGCAATCTCATTTCTCCCTGTGTTATTTTGAGTCAGGTTACTGTCACTTGCAAACAAAAGCTCCAGTAAAAGCAAATACACACACACCTAGACACATGAGCAAGACTTCTGGCAAGAAGCTATGTAGTTCAACATGTATAGGAGTAAGGCTGAAAATAAATGAATTTTTATCATGTTCTATAAATAGTTGATACTTACCCTTTGCTCATAAAAATGAGAAATACTGCTATTAGAAAAAATATTCTCATGATATAAAGGTAGAAAAATTCCATAAGACATCATGATGTTGATGACTCATTAGTATGGAAATCTCAAAATTTTTATGGATTTCTGCTAAGGACATGAATACATAGAACTGTCATAAATATATTACAAATGTATTTATAAATTTTTATAAATTAGTATATTTTCACAGTATATGTTTATATTAATATCATTTATATATAAACATCATATTTACAAATAACATTATACTTGCATATATTTATAAATTCTATTATATATTATGCTTTTAGTCAATCCCTGAGCCATACTTCAGAGATCAATTTTCAGGTTCAATAATTGATACACTATTGTAAACATGTTAAATGTACTGATCGTAAAATACACATATTTGACAAATCATTTGATGTTACAAAATTTTCTGGGAGATTAACAAGAAAAATTCATACATAATAGACTATTCTGATTTTTTTTAGGCATGAGCCCATATACTTTAGTACTAATGCAAAGTCACTGTTTCAGCTATAATGTCTTGTTATCAAAGGTAGGTCTAGAAGTTATAAAGTTATAAAGCTTTGTTATGCCAAGTGATTTTTATTTTACACTATCCAGTCGCCTTTAAGATCTGTATTCATTATCCAAAGGAGAAAGGAAATCACATCAGCATTCCTAATGACTAAAAGTGTGCTTTTAATAGAACTTTAAGGAGAAAGAAGCAGCAGCCATTTGCTCTGTATTTTTTCCTTTATTAAATGAAACAAACTTGCCAGTGCGAGTTTGAAATAAGTGAAACAAACTTGCCAGTACAGAATCTGATCTTATTTTGAAACTTACTAATCTTTTAGGAACATATACATTTACATAATTTATCATTAATTATGCATTATATGGACAATAGCTATCTCTGCCCAGTTTATTACCTTTGCACTTCAATTTCCTGCCCAGGGGATAATGAGCAGAGACTGAATTTCAATAGTGAAATTCAAATCTATATTCAAATACAAAAGTTGAAAGCAATTAATTCAGAGTCTTTAACAGTCTCTTTAATTTTGAATCAGTCTGTGCTACTAAAAGTAGATCACCTTATCTAGATGCCACAGAAGACCAAATTAGTCTTTGAGGCCATTAATGCATTCTCTTTAAAATTACAGCCACATCTATTCAATGTTCTTCCAGTGACCTGAAAAGTAAATATATTTCCAAATGACTTAATTTACATTCCATAAATTTGGCAAATTTGTTATCTCTTTACTGCATTATAAAAGGTCCCCTTTTACTCAGCTCTTGGCTATCTTGCCCTCTTTATCAGGATCACTCTCATCAAATTTTATGCTTTATGTTCCTGGAATAAGGCTTAAAGCTGTTTGAATAAAACTTGCTGCTTTGACTTTTTCTTGCTCTTTTCTCATTACCCAATCAAATATTTGTCAGCTATTTACTCCCTCTTCTGTGATATATTGTTATGCATGCATTCACACAGACACACACACAGAATACAGTAAATCTTCCACAGATATTGAATATATGTGATAAAAGGGATAATTAAATGACTATATGTGTGAGATGGATTTTCATTTATATATATATTCACATATATTATCTTCCATTAAATACACACTATGTGCAAATATATATATTAAGTACATGGGGAATATATAAATGAGTAAGAAAACATGACACTACCCTTGAAAGAGTTGGAAACTCAAGCTGGTACAGCTTTTAAATAACGTAACATGAGACGATATGAAGTAACTTCCACAAAGCAGGTACATATTGTGTCCACAGATATAGAATAGAAAGAACTATTAATTCAACTGAGGAAACAGGAGCAATATCATGAGGGAAACATTACATCTAAATCACAAAGGAATAAAACTTTAATGGGTATATAAAGAAAGAAAGGGCACTGGATAGCTTTTCTGTTTGTTTTGTTCTGCATTGTAACCATAAATTCAGAGGCATGCAAGAACATAGGATGGTGTGAGAAGGCTTTCCTGGCTGGAATTCAAATGCACAAAAAAGATGGATGTATTAATTAGCACGATTGTTTCCAAGAGATAAAAACAAATTGGGGCTAGTTTACAAAATAAAATTGGGATAGGACTAGGATAAATTTATCCTAAGAAAAGAGAACTACCTCACAATTCAATAGATCTGCCATGTGAAAGAGAAATTATAACTAGGATGTGGAAAACCATCATGATGCTTTTTAAATCTTCCAATTGTTCTTCTCTTTAGATATCTGATTATTCTGTTTTTCTCCCTTCTTCCTCAACATTATGGAAGATCTAATATGATTATACCATAATTCCCAAGTTTCCTGTTACAGTTCTTGCCGTAAGTAGGGGAAAAAAACGGCATGTCACTGGTATCCAGAACTAATATTCTGGAAGATTCTGATAATCCTCCCATCATGAGTCAATTGTCCACTGGTCTTATATATGAAGTGCAGTACATACACAGTCATCCTTCCTCCTCAGGATGAAGCCTATTAATTTATACATATTAACAACTGGCAATAGAGATGTCTACTGAGGTTCAGGAACTACTACAAATTAATCAGTTAAATAACTGAGTCATTGGTACTATCAGGATATTGACAGTCTGATAATCAGACTTGGGGGACTATTTTTAACCATCATACTGTATGTTACTGCTTCACACACTTGGCCATTGTTTATATGAGCAATGACTGTTTAAAAAGTGATTGCTGGTATAGCTAGAGCAAGTTCATATCCCTACTCTTTTTATTAATATATATATACATATATATATATGTATATATATATTTAAGATTGCAATTGTTAGTCATTTCATGTCCACTAGTAAGAGTCACAGAAGTTATACAGTGTAGTTTAAGGTGGTAGTTTTCACTGTTTCTTCCAGGACATTATAAAAAACTTTAATGAAATAAAATAAATAGCAAATTCAGACTATTTCAGCCTATTACAGAAAAAAAAAAATCAATTTATTCCACAGAGTAGTTAGTGAGATGTTTCACTATATAAGAGGTTTACATAGTATATAAAAATAATTTTAATTTCAGAAATAGGGCTAGAGACTCTGTATGTTAATTACTACTCCAGGTGGTTAAGAGTAGAAAAGAAATTCCAGCACCCCTTAGGAATTACAAAATGCATCTTTTCTTTATAGAAACCTAGGCTTAGTTAGATTTTCGCATGCTCAAGAATGAAAAACAGAATAAATGCGGGGCCCCATAAACTTAAGCATTATAAAAGACAAACAACAAAGGATACAAGAGGGTACAGAAAGACAAAACTTTTCAAGCAAACTATTACAGCAAACATAGGGGAAAGTGGTTCGAAACATTTGTTTTGTAGCTTTAATAAAACAGGAAAAAATATAGATCCTGCTTGAAATTATATATGCCTACACATTTCCACTTATATCTGTTTGCATTTAAAGAGGTGTGATGTCTCTTTATAGTTGGCATTTTCTTTATGAGTAAAAAGCCAGATTTGCCAAGAAGAAAGTATGGGTGGGCGGAATACTCTCCATTCAGGTCTCACTTATGATAAATTCTGCCTCTTCTCATCTATGGCACTGACTGTCTCTACTAGCTTTAGGTTTTAGTATTATTTACTAAAGTTTCACTTCAGCTTTTATAACTAATTGAGTAATTGAAAAATTGCAATCTAAACATTAAGAATTCCTGCATATGCTGTATTTTACAATTTCAAAGTTGATAAAAACTTAGATGATGTCAAAGACCAAGGTGTAAATATGGGTATAGGAGGCAGAATTCAGTGGAGGTAAAGTTCATGAAAATGAAAAAAAAGTCAAAGATATGAAGCATAAACATTAGAAGAATCAACTTCATAGACAGTGAAGCCCCCTAAATCATTTTACACTCATAGGCATGAGCCATTGATAAATAGTAGATAACTACTAGATAACATTGCAAGAAGGTACAGTTATAATCAGATGACATGGCTGCAAAGAAAGACAGTTTACATGTGAATGAATATGTAATGAGCTCTAATAAGAGAACCTGAGAATACACATTTTCAGAGTGATAATGGCATCTAAAATGGGAAAGTGAGCACCATTCACTTAAGGGAGCTTCTTCAAAGAAACAGCTTTCCTTAACAGTAGAGTTCAGTTAAGACAACAAGTTAGTCGCTTCAGTGAAAAAAATAATCTGTACTGATGCTGGACAGAGCCTCAAAAAGACTGGACAGAAGAGTTTGACATGGTGAATATATTTCTTAATAATTAGTGAATACCAACTCTACATCAAATAACCAGAATATGGAAATTACACTGAGTTCCAAGCATTGGTTTCAACAGTAAACCCTAAGAGCAAAGCGCCTGTGCTCATGAAGTTTAGTATAAGTCACACATACACCTAAACTTTTGCTTGTTTAGCATAAAATAAGATGCATTTGTTATCTGTAATATCTCCTCATGATAGCATTTTGAAAGGACTGTGTTAATCTCAGTGATATCTACATCCTTAGTAACTAACCTCTTCCCCCACCAAAATCGGACCTAACAAGTGTTTAAATCAGTTTAGCTAAGACAATACACATAAACACCAGGTAAACACCAACAGTATTAAAGAATCATCAATAATATATATTAAAAGTCTAAATTCATGACCTCTTGGTGAATTCCAACTTTTTCTTTAAAAAAGTGCTTCAATAAGCAATTGCAAAAAAGAATATGGGCTCACATCTCTGGATTATACTTTCCCTATTACCACCCTATATAGGCACTATCTCCCAAAGGATGGTAAAATAATTATGCTCGCCTCAGAGGTGCTACAGTCCAAGGCATTATGCTGAAAACTGAATATAGTAAATACCAGAAAAGCCTCTCATGACCAGCAGTGGGAATATGAGCAATTCACTTTGCCTGTTTTGCAAGTCAGATGTTGAACTCTGTATTGTCCTTGGAGACACACCTCTGAAGAGGGCTATAAGTTTTTGTTTGTTCATTTGTTTTTGCTTTTAATATACTGGGTGTTTAGGAAAAGAGTACTATAGTTGGCATATAAGAAAACCTGGAATTTTGGCAGTGTTTTTTCCTCATCAGTTACTATTTTACTACCATGAAAAACCACCTTTAACCTCTTAGGCTGAATAAGTAAGCATCACAAAAATTAGCTCTCCACAGATCATTTCTTTACCATCCCATTCTCTTCCCTTTTATTTTTTACCACCACTTGTTTGTAAGAAATTTGTGTGGTTGCTTGTTTCATACCAGTCTCAGCCTATCAATAACCAATGATACAGCTGGAACGGACCTAGTGGTTTTATGATTGCAAGATACCTTCGGCAATAACCATCAGGAAACTTAGGAAATGGCTTATTATATACATGTTCTAAAAATTATATGGCACACCATAGTCCACACAGCAGCCTGACTGGAGGAAAGCATGAGTGCAGTTTTGGGGTTGTGCTTTTAACAGGATTAAAAGTGGAGGCCTTGGTTTCTGGAGCTCACTCTTTATTGTTAAATTTGAAACTTATGAGTGGGCAATTAAAAGCCCAGGAACAGAAAAAAACTAAAACCAAGCTGCCCAGATAGTCAAAATAATCAGTTACTAAAATCACCCAAGATTTAAAACAAAGGAGCCTGGGGTAGGAGATCTAGCTCTTTCACATGGCTGGTGCTCTGTTTAATCTAGATAATCGTCACTGACATGCATACTTGGCAATCAAAGCTTAAATCAGGCATTTTCATTAAAAAAAAAAAAAAGATATTGCTACAGAAAGATTTTTTTTTTTTTTTTTTTCATTTAGATGAGCATTTGTTGAAGACAAGCATGATTAGGAATGGTGGATGGGATGGAAGATGGGGGCAGGAGAAAGAACCTGAGCCCAGACCTGGGTGTGAAGATGTGCTCACCACCCATGTCATATATGTTAGGACTACAGGTAGACAAGTCTGACTATAGGGGAATAGCATAAATTTTTTTTCCTTGAAAAAAATTGGTACTGAGTGAGATAGTATTGTTTCCTATGCCCAAATTATCTCAGTGAGCTCATTGACATTTTTGGGGAAATGTTTCTTATTATTAACCAATGCATTCATTAATAATTTCTTGATACTTCTATGTTACAGGGAAATGTAATTTCCAGAGGGTGGAAACTAATGCTTAGCACATTCATTTGCAAAACATTCAGTAAAAATTCTGCACACCAAACAGAATATGTCTGGATTTGAGCAACTGTAGAGCTTACTTGCAACACTGGCAATGCCCATTTATGGAAAATAAGAATCCTAACAACTTGTGTGTAATTTTACTTGTCAGCAGCACCTATAACTTGAATGTAAGTTTTGAAGGACTGCATTTATAATGTCAGAGGAAAATTAGCAGCTGCTCAGACAGGGATGGTAGAATTTTAATATAACATCTGCAAAACAGCTTTATATATCTAGAATCAGCTTTTTCTCATGCCAGAGAGTTTTCAGAGAGTTTCATTGATAAACTTCCCACTCCATATGTCTCATGCAGTGTTTCATATTCTCTATAGTAACAGCTATTTTAACTGGTATGGCTAGACTCAACAACCTTTATGTCACTGAGGTTTACCCATCGCCTTTACATCCCGGCGGCTGCGACGGACCACGCAGAAGCGTGGCCGCGAGGAGCTACCCAACGCCCAAGGTCAGGGGTGGCGGCCTAGAGGAGCTACCCATGTCCAAGGAGCAGTGGCTCTGCAGGTGCAGGAGGGGCGGTGGTGAGGAGATACTCCTCGTTCAAGGTAAGGAGCAGCGGCTGCGCTTTGCTGGAGCAGCCGTGAAGAGATACCCCAGGTCCAAGGTAAGAGAAACCCAAGTAACATGGTAGGTGTTGCGAGAGGGCATCAGAGGGCAGACACACTAAAACCACAATCACAGAAAACTAGCCAATCTGATCACAGGACCACAGTCATGTCTAACTCAGTGAAACTAAGCCATGCCGTGTGGGGCCATCCAGGACGGTCGGGTCATGGTGGAGAGGTCTGACAGAATGTGGTCCACTGGAGAAGGGAATGGCAAACCACTTCAGTATTCCTTCCTTGAGAAACCCATGAACAGTATGAAAAGGCAAAATGATAGGAGACTGAAAGAAGAACTCCCCAGGTCGGTATGTGCCCAACATGCTACTGGAGATCAATGGAGAAATAACTCCAGAAAGAATGAAGGGATGGAGCCAAAGCAAAAACAATACCCACTTGCGGATGTGATTGGTGAGAGAAGCAAGGTCTGATGCTGTAAAGAGCACAGGAACCTGGAAATTAGGTCCATGAATCAAATTGGAAGTGGTCAAACAGGGGATGGCAAGAGTGAATGTCAACATTCCAGGAATCAGCGAACTAAAATGGACTGGAATGGGTGAATTTAACTCAGATGACCATTGTATCTAGTACTGTGGGCAGGAATCCATTAGAAGAAATGGAGTAGCTATCATGGTCAACAAAAGAGTCCAAAATGCAGGGGTGACACTATACAGCCTTGACGTACTCCTTTTCCTATTTGGAACCAGTCTGTTGTTCCATGCCCAGTTCTAACTGTTGCTTCCTGACCTGCATACAGGTTTCTCAAGAGGCAGGTCAGGTGGTCTGGTATTCCCATCTCTTTCAGAATTTTCCACAGTGTATTGTGAACCAAACAGTCAAAGGCTTTGGCATAATCAATAAAGCAGAAATAGAAGATTTTTTGGAACTCTTTTGCTTTTTCAATGTTCAGCGGATGTTGGGAATTTGATCTCTGGTTCCTCTGCCTTTTCTAAAACCAGCTTGAACATCTGGAAATTCATGGTTCATGTATTGCTGAAGCCTGGCTTGGAGAATTTTAAGCATTACTTTACTAGCGTGTGAGATGAATGCAATTGTGCAGTAGTTTGAGCATTCTTTGGCATTGCCTTTCTTTGGGATTGCAATGAAAACTGACCTTTTCCAGTCCTGTGGCCACTGCTGAGTTTCCATATTTGCTGGCATATTGAGTGCAGCACTTTCACAGCGTCATCTTTCAGGATTTGAAATAGCTCGACTGGAATTCCATCATTCCATCACCTCCACTAGCTTTGTTTGTAGTGATGCTTCCTAAGGCCCACTTGACTTCATATTCCAGGACGTCTGGCTCTTGGTAATAGTTACAAATTTATTAAAATTTGTCCTTGTTAGATAGTTTACAGTTAGTAGCTCATAGTTCAACTTTACTTTGAAAACTTTATCAGAAAAGCACAGGAAATTGTATGAAAGTAAATTTTAAAAGCTAGAAATATTTTGCAAAAGAAGAGATAAAAATGAATGTGCACTTAAGCTTTCTTAACTTGATAACAGAAGTTAGTTAAAACTGTAAATCTTGAAATATGATATTTAGTGATATTTATAACCCAAGGCAAAAGCAACCTGACATGGAAGAAGTCAAAGAGAAAATCAGATGCAAAGGCATTAAATGATTCCACTGCCTTATTCAAAAATGTTAAGAAATAACCATTTGAAAGTAAGATTTCTGTCAACACATGCATATTCTATGATATGTTGATATTCAGAGATCAGGGATTGAAGTCTGGACAGTTTTTCAAGAATATTGTTAGTTACCTAAACTTTATACTGATTATTTGATAAATATTATGTTTGGCAATTACTTTTTCTGCTTTATGTGGTATCTTCAGCTCCATTTGCTAGCTCCTTGACTCACTCTAAGGCTGGGTCATGTATGAATAAGCTTTAAATATGTAGGCTTTCTTTAGCAAGGCCTTGACTCACATGCTAAAGAGTCTGCCTGCCAGTGCAGGTAGACCGAGGTTTAATCCCTAAGTCAGGAGGATCCCCTGGAGAAGGGAATGGCAGCCCACTCCAGTATTCTCGACTGGTAAATCCCATGCACAGAGGAGCCTGGTGAGCTATAGTCCGTGGAGTCACAAAGATTCGGACACGACTGAGCGACTAAACACTTTTCTTTAGCAAGCTACTGAGTTCCAGTTCATACTGCCCTGGTTATTTACATTTATTATCTAATGCTAAAGTTACTGTCACATTTTCAGCCTTTGCCTAAAGAACTCTTAATGTCAACATGTAAAATGTCACTTTCTGTCAGGATGCACCTGCCACGAGCAACATAATTCTTAGATATATCACAACCCAATCTGTGTATTCTTCTAGGAAAAAAAAAACAGAAACAGCTATCATCTTGCCAAAGGGTATGAGTATGCAGTACATCAAAGTGTTTGATTAGACAAGGAAAAAGGAATTAAGAAGACGACAAAGGAAGAGAATCCAGGGATTCCAGTGATTTTTATTTCTTTAAAGAACATAAAAATAAGTTACTAATAAATACAACTAAAGAGAAAAATACATATTTTTCTTTAAATCTTTATTAAATGTATTATATTAAAAATCAAGCTTTATCCTTGCCATACTTGAGAAAATAATTGCCCATAAAAAAGGAATTAATCACCTTTTTGCCTTTGGATGCTTGCTAGAAATCTATCTTTAGCAGGGAAAAAAATTCAGACTCTAAACTATACTAGGATTATCTCTTCTGAGTAATGTGAGGATCACTGGATATTTATTATAAAAATAAATATTATATCTCTAAATGGATATTTAGGATATCTATTCCTTTTTATTCTGAAAGACATACAAGAGTAGACTCTGGAGTCAGCCTACCAAATACTAGACTCTCACACCACAACTATCTGGTATGAGACAAGTTGCATAAATTCTCATGTACAAACTGGAAGTAATAACAATATCTTCTGCAAAGAGATTAAATGGAAAAATACATATCAGTACTTAAGGACTATACTAGTCTCAAGTAAATACTTGGGTAATTATTATTACTTGAATTTAAGGTCCAACTCATAATAAACATTTAATATACAATGGAGTGTTTTAATTGATAATGTTGTTGTTGTTGTTAGTCGCTCAGTCATGTCTGACTCTTTGCGATGCAATGGACTATAGCCCACCAGACTCCTCTGTCCATGGAATTTCCCAGGCAAGAATACTGGAGTGGGCTGCCATTTCCTCCTCCAGGGAATCTTCCTGACCCAGGGATCAAACCTGGGTCTCCTGCATTGCAGGCAGATTCTTTACTGTCTGAGCCACCAGGAAGCCCTAATTGCTAATAGTCAACATTCATACTTGAAAGCTTGGTTTATTTTACCATGATCTCTTTATTCTAATAGCCATCAATTAGTAACCATTAACTTAATCAGTGATTTCAGTTTTTATATGGCACAAGGACAGTGTACATGTATGTTGCCATTTAATTCAAGTTTCAAGTAGAAAGTTCCCCTTTAAAGAAGCAAATCAATTAGCTGAATAATTATATTCTGTTGTAAAACTCACATGATCACTGTAATATAGCTGTACTTTTGAAGAATGCAAACACTAAAAAAGTTATATTCTGTTTGAAGTACTTTGTCAACATCTTTTTCCCTCTTAATTTACTGGATAAACTTCACATAATTGGTCAGAAAGCTATAAGACCACAAATCAGCTGACTCTGAGTTGATCAGAAGAGAAATTTTCCTGGATGGACATGATCTAGTTGAGTGAGCCATTAGAAGGGACTGGGCCCTTATTTAAAAGAGAAATTCAAAGCAAGACAGGTTGTCCATTACCCTAAGGTTTCTAGAAAATTGCTCCATGAAACTTCTATTATCACCCAAAATCTTGTCTGACTAATCTTTAGCCACAGAGAACACATCTGGCTAGGATCCAGCCTCAAAGCCCCCTGTTATTTTTTTCCACATAAGAACATGAAACTGCATGTACCTAATGACCTTCCAGAAGTCAAAGCACTCGAAGCCTATAGAAAGCCCTTTCTCAGCAGAGAATGGAGCATTTCCACTCCACACTATTCTATCATGTGGAAGCTCTTTACGAGAAAAGTGAAACTGTGTTTTATACTCAGAACAAAAATCTGTTTTATACATTGGTCTACATTATTCTGCCACTTCTAGAGTACACTTAAATGATTTTTCACCAAGAGTAGGTATGTCTCTCTCTGAATTACTTTAAATAAAATTAATTTATATGTATGTAGATATATACACGTGTATAAAAATATATATATACACATACATGGACTAAAGGCTTGGACACTGTGGTAATGAGTCACACTGACAAAAAGAAGCAAAAAATTCAGATGTTGTATATCCATGGGCCATGGCCTTTCACAAGGTATTGCTTTCTGGCATTTCTATTGTCTTCCTTTCCCGATAGGAAGGACTTGATCAATCACACTTGCACATGTATAGAATAAGCCTCTCTCTCCAGTCTCCCTGACCTCCAGGCTCAGGCACAGTAAAATCTCAAAAAAGAAGAAAACATTTTACACTTTAATGTGAAGTGATTTACCTCCTCACTTATTTTAACATTGTCATTTCATAAAACAATTTTGCCTCAACTTCTACATAATCAAAAGATCACTGCAATATTTCCCCCAAAATAAACATTAGTCTTCTCCAAAGATGAATGTCAGGAGAAATAATATAACCTCAGATGCGCAGATGACACCACTCTATGGCAAAAAGCAAAGAACTAAAGAGCTTCTTAATGAAAGTGACAGAGGAGAGTGAAAAAATGGCTTAAAACTCAATATTCAGAAAATTAAGATCATGGTGTCCAGTCCCATCACTTCATTCAAATAGACGGGGAAACAATGGAAACAGGAACAGACTTTATTTTTTGGACTCCAAAATCACTGCAGATGGTGACTGCAGCCATGAAATTAAAAGACGCTTGCTTCTTGGAAGAAAAGCTATGACCAACCTAGACACTATATTAAAAAGCAGACATTACTTTACCAACAAAGGTCCGTCTAATCAAAGCTATGGTTTTTCCAGTGGTCATTTATGGATGTGAGAGACAATAAAGAAAGCTGAGGACCAAAGAATTGATGCTTTTGAACTGTGGTGTTGGAGAAGACTCTTGAGAGTCCCTTGGACTGCAAGGAGATCCAACTAGTCCATCATAAAGGAAATCGGTCCTGAATATTCACTGGAAGGACTGATGCTGAAGCTGAAACTCCAGTACTCTGGCCACCTGATGCAAAGAACTGACTCAATGGAAAAGACCCTGATGCTGGGTAAGATTGAAGGCGAGAGAAGTGGGTGACAGAGGATGAGATGGTTGGATGGCATTGCCCACAAGATGGACATGAGTTTGAGTAGGCTCCAGGAATTGGTGATGGACAGGGAAGCCCGGCGTGCTGCAGTCCATGGGGTCGCAAAGAGTCAGACACAACTGAGTGACTGAACTAAACTCAAAGATGAATTAGAAAACTGCTGTGGCCAATTTAAAATAATTTTTACCCATTTCTACTATTCCAGGTTGCAAATATTGAAATGTAACCTCACCAACAGCATTCATTGAAAGTTTGATATATCCAAAGAGGTATTTGAGCTCAAAAAAATTGAGATTAAGTATTATAAAAAAAAGTTCTTAATTACAATGCACCATAATTTCATCATAACTCTCAAAGATAAAGCAAATCTCCATTTATAGAACATAGGTATATGTCTGTCTCTCATTTGGATTACTGAAGTAAAGACTCTCTGTGTGGGTAATTATATTTAATGAGCTCAAACGGATTTGATATATAGCATCAGCTAACACCCAAAAGATTAGGAGAGGTTAGTGCTGATAGTTAAGAGTGGCTAAACTAGCTTTGATTGTGTAATTACAATTATGATTTCTTAGTTGCCTCATTTCACCAATTGATTCATCCCTCTGTCTTAAAACTATTATTTTCCTTAGCATGATTCCCTATTCCTGTAAAGAGCATTTCTTTGACCTCTCATCCTCATAGCAGCAAGTTGCCCTGCAGTTACAAAATGAAGTTTCTCTAGAATGAGGCAGGGAACTTTAATGTATATAAGCTGAAGGCCAAGGACCATATTAAATCGGAGAATGCATATTCAGACTAAAGTCATGTAAATGTAAACTCCACAGCCACCTGCTCAGTCACTAAATTGTGCTTGACCCTTTTGTGACCCCACAGACTTTAGCCCGCCAGGCTCCTCTGTTAATGGGATTCCCCCAGGCAAGAATACTGGAGTGGGTTGCCATTTCCTACACCAGAGGCTCTTCCGGAACTAGAGGTCGAACCTGTGTCTCCTGCATTACAGGCGGAAGTTATCAAAGCACATGGTTTAGGAGTCAAATAATATCAAGAAGATTATACTGAAAATTGCCCATTCTCAAATCCAATTTTCCCCACCCCTCCATTCCTCTCCTCAGAAACCACCAGCTTTTACTCAGATTCTTATTTTAATTAGCACTTTATTGTAAAATACTTGTACTGCTAATTAAAATGATCAAAAGCATATTTTTTAATTTATTTTATGCTATGATGGATGAGGATTAAGTAATCTGATAACAAACCCGGCTGTCTTCTCAAAGTATTATGTCACTATTTTCCATTAAAACTTACAAGAACATTTATAGCAATATGTCTTTGTGTGTTCCCAGCCAAGACAAGTAGAATACTATCACTACATTTCTCTTCTTTGAATGGCAGTACTTCATCTTTCCTTGTGATTCTAATTGTCCTTTTTGGCAATAAATTGTACTCACAAATTCCATTATATCAGGCTTTTCATCATTCTTAGAAGAGATATTTTTAATAGATTGTGTTTGTTTCCATGACTTAAAAAACAAAAGAAATACACAAATAAAAAGACACAGAAGGGAAAGGCTTCCTGTCTTTCAGTCATCTATCTGTTTATGTTCTATAACAACCCATCTGTTCCATGCACACATATCAGTTGTCATTGTTTAGTTCTGAAGTCCTGTTCAAATCTTGTGACCCAATGGACTGCAGCCCTCCAGGTTCCTCAGTCCATGGGATTTCCCAGATAAGAATACTGGAATGGATTGCCATTTCCTCCTCCAGGGGATCTTCTTGGATCAAATCTGTGTCTTATGTATTACAGGCAGATTCTTTACCACTGAGCTACAAGGGAAGTCCACACATATCAGTAAAAAATGTTTATATTGCTGCATAACCTTATAGAGTCAGCCATATATACAAAAGCCAATATATATATTTATTGATTCCTTTTGTATAATTGCAGGAAATCACATATATTTTCTGAACCTTATTTTTTAACTTTATATTATTTTTATTTATATCAGTTCAGTTCAGTCTCTCAGTCATGTCCAACTCTTTGCAACCCCATGGACCACAGCACACCAGGCTTCCCTGTCCATCACCAACTCCAAAACATGTTGAAACTCAGGTCTATTGAGTCGATGATCCCATCCAACTATCTCATCCTCTGTCATCCCCTTCTCTTCCTACCTTCAATCTCTCCCAGCATCAGGGTCTTTTCCAATGACTCGCTTCTTTGCATCAGGTGGTCAAAGTTTCGTAGCTTCAGTTTGAGCATCTGTCTTTCCAATGAATATTCAGGACTGATTTCCTTTAAGATTGACTGTTTGGATCTCCTTGGAGTCCAAGGGACTCTCAAGAGTCTTCTCCAACACAATTCAAAAGCATCAATTCTTGACACTCAGCTTTCTTTATAGTCCAAATCTCATATCTATATATGATTACTGTAAAAAAAAAAAAAAACAATTTTGGCTATATAGACTTTGTAGGCAGAGTAATCTCTCTGCTTTTTAATATGCTGTCTAGGTTTGTCATAACTTTTTCCCCAGTGAGCAAGCAACTTTTAATTTCATGGCTGTAGTCACCATCTGAAGTGATTTTGGAGCCAAAAAAAAAAAGTCTGTCACTGTTGCCATTGTTTCCCCAACTATTTGCCATGAAGTGATGAGACTGGATGCCATGATCTTAATGTTTTGAATGTTGAGTTTCAAGCCAGGTTTTTCAGTCTCTTCTTTCACTTTCATCAAGAATCTTTTTAGTTCCTCTCCACTTGCTGCCATAAGGGTGGTGTCATCTTCATATCTGAGGTCATTGATATTTCTCCCAGCAATCTTGATTGCAGCTTGCACTTCACCCAGCCTGGCATTCTGCATGATGTGCTCTGCATGTAAAATATAAGCAGGGTGACAATATGCAGCCTTGCATATACTCCTTTCCCCATTTGGAATCAGTCTGTTGTTCCACATCCAGTTCTAACCGTTGCTTCTTGACCTGCATAGAGTTCTCAGGAGGCAGGTCAGGTGGTCTGGTATTACCAAGTCTCTAAGAATTTTCTGAAGTTTGTTGTGATCCACACAGTCAAAGGCATTAGGATAGTCAATGAAGCAGAAGCTTTTCTGGAATTCTCTTGCTTTTTCTATGATCCAGAGGATATTGGCAATTTGATCTCTGGTTCCTCTGTTTTTTTCTAAATCCAGCTTGAACACATGGAAGTTCTTGCTTCACATACTGTTGAAGCCTTACTTGGAGAATTTTCAGCATTACTTTGCTAGCATGTGAGATGAGTGCAATTGTGCAGTACTTTGAATAATTTGTTTGACATTTCCTTCATTTAGGATGGAATGAAAACTGACCTTTTCCAGCCCTGTGGTCACTGCTGAGTTTTCCAAATTTGCTGGCATATTGAGTGCAGCACTTTCACAGCATCATCTTTTAGGATTTGAAAGAGCTCAGTGGGAATTCCATCACCTCCACTAGCTTTGTTCATACTGATGCTTCCTAAGGTCCCCTTGACATCACACTCCAGGATGTCAGGTTCTAGGTGAGTAATCACACCATTGTGGTTATCTGGGTCATTAAGATCTTTTTCATATTTTTTTTGTATATCTTAAGACATATTTTGCCTATCTGTCTGTGTATTCTTGACACTTCTTAAAATCTTCTGTTTCTGTTGGGTCCATAACATTTCTGTCCTTTATATGCCCATATTTACATGAAATGCTCCCTCAGTATCTCTAATTTTCTTGAAGACATCTCTAGTCTTTCCCATTCTATTGTTTTCCTCTATTTTTTTGCACTGTTAACTTAGGGAAGCTTTCTTATCTCTCCTTGCTCTTCTTTGGAACTCTGCATTCAGATGGATATATCTTTCCCTTTCTCCTTTGCCTTTTGCCTCCCTTCTTCTCTCAGATATTGGTAAGGCCTCCTCATTTTGTCTTTTTGCATTTCTTTTTCTTGGGGATGGTTTTGATCACCACCTCCTGTACAATGTTATGAACCTCTGTCTACAGTTTTTCAGGCACTCTATCAGATCTAATCTCTTGAATCTATTTGTTACTTCCACTGTATAATCATAAGAGATATGTTTTAGGTCATACCTGAACGGTAAGTGGTATTCCCTACTTTCTCTGTTTTAGTCTGAATTTGACAATAGTTAGACTCAATGGCACCCCACTCCAGTACTCTTACCTGGAAAATCCCATGGATGGAGGAGCCTGGTGGTCTGCAGTCATGGGGTCGCTGAGTCGGACATGACTGAGTGACTTCACTTTCAATGTTCACTTTCATGCATTGGAGAAGGAAATGGCAACCCACTCCAGTGTTCTTGCCTGGAGAATCCCAGGGATGGGGGAGCCTGGTGGGCTGCTGTCTATGGGGTGGCAGAGAGTCAGACTCGACTGAAGCAACTTAGCAGCAGCAGCAGACTTAATTCATGATCTGAGCCACAGTCAGCTTCTGGTCTTATTTGGCTGACTGTATAGAGCTTCAACTGCATCTTCAACTGTAAAGAATATAATCTAGGTTTGTCATAGCTTTTCTTCCAAGAAGCAAGTGTCTTTTTATTTCATGACTGCAGTCACCATCTGCAGTGATTTTGGAGCCCAAAAAATAAAGTCTGTCACTGTTTCAACTGTTTCCCCATCTATTTGCCATGAAGTGATGGGACTGGATGACATGATGTTAGTTTTATTGAACTTTATTTACATACAGAAAAATCAACATTTTTTTTCATTTGTTTGTGGTGTTGCTACCACTATAATCAATATACAGAATAGCTCCCTTTTGCTGCTTCTTTCTAGTTCTACCACCCTTGGAAACAACTAATCCTGTTCTATTTCCCAATTAAATTGCCTTTTTGAAAATGCCAAATAAATGAACTCATATAAATTTTAGCATTTTAAGTCTGATTTTTAAAATTTACTTTTATGTATTTGAGATTCATCCATATTTTCGATGGTATCACATTTTATTCTTTTTATTTGACTTGTAGTCCATTGTAAGGATGGACCACAGTATGATTCTGCATTCACAAAATATAGCTTGACTTTTCTGTATTGTGATTATGAATAAGCACTTGCTCACTTAAAAATGCTTTAGAGTATGGATAAGGATCATAGCCAAGCAAGAGAACATAATTTATATTAAATATTTGGTAGAATAACAAACACTGAAGATGTTCCTCAAGAAAATGGGATTAGGTATTAGGTAGAAATGTGACTAATTTAAGTATGGTAGCCAAAGACAGTGTCAAGTGTGTGAGTACAGAAGAATATTTGAATATAAAATATGTGGTAATGAGAATGTTCTGTTATGACAGCTTCAGTTTTCTCAGTGATACAGGAAGAAAGGTATATGCCGTGTGTGTGTGTGTGTGTGTGTGTGTGTGTGTGTGTGTGTGTGTCACTCCCACAAAGGAAACAAAAGGAATAGATGGTTTCACTTGTCAAGTCAATTGAATAAAATATTTGAGGAAGTAGAAATAACAATATTATACACAATATTTCAGAAAATAGGAGTGTAATCTTTCCAACTCATGATTCTCCAGGCAAGAATACTGGAGTGGGTTGCCATTTCCTTCTCCAATATAAAGCTAGTATAGTCCTATTACAAAACTTGGCAAAAATATAAAAAGTATATTACAGTCATGTCCCTTAGAACACAAACAAGAAAAATACCAAGATACAAGCAAATCAAAATCAGAAATATTAAAAGAGATATATTATCATGATAAAGTAATATGTATGCCAAGACTGCAAAATTAGTATAATATCTTAAAAATCTATCAATATTATATCACAAAGAATAAAGGAGAGAAAACCTATATGATCATTTCAATAGATGTAGATATTATGGCTGGAATAAAATCAATACTCATTTGTAATGAAAATTATCAGGAAACTGATAAACACATTTATGGAAAACCAACAGTTAGCATCATATATAAAGGTTAATATTGAGTGCTTCCCATAAAGTTGAGGGAAAAGACAAGAATGCCTCCTCTTGTCACTTGCATCCAATATCATCCTGGAGATACTAGCCATTGTAATTAAAAACAGAAAAGAAATGAAAGTTATTAAAATTTGAAAGAAGTAAAATTATCTCTATTGGTACTTAGCAATGTTTTATTGATACATTAAAATATATGGAATATGAAAAGTGCCTAAGCCTATTATTTGAAATAAGAAAGGTTGCAGAATACAAGAATGCTACACAAAATTCAATTCTATTCATAGATACTGGCAACAAAAATTTCAAAATAAAAATTTAAAGCATTGCTTGATTGAATTCTAGTTAATTATATGTGTGCTAAAATATTTAATGGGAAGTATATTGATGTATTTAATTTGCTTTGAAAGTCACCAAAATGATTGCTCAGTGGATGGATAAAAAGATAGTTTTTAACAAATAGAGAATAAAATAATATTAATGGTAGAATCTTAGTTGTGGATATATGAATTAATATTCACTGTAACTTCATTCAAATTTCTATATACTTGAAATTTTTAATAAAATTTTGGAAAAACATCACCATTGCCATCTTCTCTATAAATTCCTTTTTGACCAGTTTCTCCAAAAAACCAATTATTTTATTTTTCCCATGATAGCTTGGCCTATCTTAGACATGTGTATGAATGAAATCATACAAAATGTTTTTCATTATGTCTTGCTTCCATTACTCAATATGCTGACTTTCCTTGGTGAGTAATATTCCACTTTATGAATATATCATAGTAGAATTATCTATTATCTAATTGATGGCCATTTGCATTGTTCCAATTTCTGATTATTATAATTAAAATTCTGTCATGGTAACTACTCTCCATGGTTTCTATTATGCAGGCAGTACGGAGGATGACTGGACTATGTGGTTATTAAAACTCTTTTCCATTGGAAAACGTGGTTAATGGCTATCTAGGGAAAGAGTCAAGAGAAAATAATCAGTGCTACAGTTTCAGCCCTACTTCTGTGACACAGATGTCTCACAATCCATTAATATCTATATAATTGGTATGCACTGTCTAATTAGAAATGATTAAGGAAATAAACAGGCTCAAAGGCTCATAGGTGTCAGACTTTAACAAATTCTTATAACATAGTTGCTTAAAGTAAATATGAAAAAACAATGCCTTGTGTATTGCTAATCACATGAACTTAACATTATAAACATATCTCAAATAATCATAATCTTGTCTATATGAAATAGGAATGCAATCCACATAGAAAGTAAATAGACTCCTGGGTATTATAATTGAAAGAGTTGGTTAGAAACACTAATCTTTATTTTAATCTATCAATTTCAAGCAGTTTTATTATTTGAATAGAAGTAGTGACAAGCAAAAAAAAGGCCACATCATGAGTTTGAAAAATATAGCTAGGTAGAACTACTACAACCAAATTAAACAAAGTCCTTATTGATAGATACTTTGTTGATGAGTCTCTGAATTATAATGACTGGGTTTTTTAAGCACAGTAGCAAAATGAATAACATTTGGAAGCACAATATAAATTTGTCCCTATAAAAGATTTATTTTTAAATAAAGAATTGCACAAAGAGACAGAAAATAATCTGTATGAATCTTAGAAATATAAAAGGAAGTAGAGAACAGATTCTTCCATGTTACACATAGTGTGGTAATCTTTTTTATAAAATTGCAAACAACTGACAGCAAAGAAGGGATTTTTAAGTAACTCATACAGAAAAAAAGTAGTCTAAATAAAAATGGAAAGCAGAGTATTTGGAGGGTTTTTTTTTTTTTTTAAATTTATGCTTACCCAAGAGTAGAAATACAGGACAACATTACAGTTTGGGATCACTAAATAGACCAATGTGGTGATATAGTATTGACAAAAAAAAGGATGACCTGAATTCTAAGAGCAAGTAGTTTTTACTTTAGAGGATTGCAGAGAGAACAGGTACAAGATCTTCAAAGAAGAGGAAAACCACATTATTCAGTGAGTCAGCAAAGGACTTGGGTTTCATCTCATTCATAGCTGGAACGAGGGCCAGTCCTGATCAACCATCATGATACTCATCACAGCAAATCAAAATATCCAATTTTCAAACTAATTATGAGTAGAATATAGGATAAATCCAGACTGACATATAAACTGATCTGGATGACTACTAAAGTGTCCTCATTTCATAAGTTGGCACATTCAGAATGACTGTTGTAACAAGGAGTTTTGCATGTGTTCCTCAGTTCAGTTCAGTCACTCAGTTGTGTCCAACTCTTTGCGACCTCATGGACTGCAGCACACCAGGCCTCCCTGTCCATCACCAACTCCCAGAGTTTACCCAACTCATGTCCATTGAGTAGGTGATGCCATCCAGCCATCTCATTCTCTGTCATCCCCTTCTCCACCCATCTTCAAAATTTCCCAGCATCAGGATCTTTTCAAATGAGTCGCATCAGGTGGCCAAAGTTTTGGAGTTTCAGCTTCAGCATCAGTCCTTCCAATGAGCACCCAGGACTGATCTCTTTTGGATGGACTGGTTGGATCTCCTTCCTGTCCAAGGGACTCTCAAGAGTCTTCTCTAGCACCACAGTTCAAAGGCATCAATTCTTCGGGCACTCAACTTTCTTTATAGTCTAACTCTCACATCCATGCATGACTACTGGAAAAACCATAGCTTTGACTAGATAGACCTCTGTTGGCAAAGTAATGTCTCTGCTTTTTAATATGCTGTCTAGGTTGGTCATAACTTTCCTTCCAAGGAGTAAGCATCTTTTAATTTCATGGCTGCAGTCACCACCTGAAGTGATTTTGGAGCCCAAAAAAATAGTCTCTCACAGTTCCCACTGTTTCCCCATCTATTTGCCATGAAGTGATGGGAACGGCGCCATGATCTTAGTTTCCTGAATTTTGAGCTGTAAGCCAACTTTTTCACCCTCCTCTTGCACTTAGAAGCTCTTTAGTTCCTCACTTTCTGCCATAAGGTGTTATCTGCATATCTGAAGTTATCAATATTTCTCCCGGCAATCTTGATTCCAGCTTGTGCTTCTTCCAGCCCAGCGTTTCTCATGATGTACTCTGCATATAAGTTAAATAAGCATGGTGACAATATACAGCCTTGACGTACTCCTTTTCCTATTTGGAACCAGTCTGTTGTTCCATGTCCAGTTCTAACTATTGCTTCTTGACCTGCATACAGATTTCTCAAGAGGCAGGTCAGGTGGTCTGGTATTCCCATCTCTTGAAGAATTTTCCACAGTTTATTGTGATCCAAACAGTCAAAGGCTTTGTCATAGTCAATAAAGCAGAAATAGATGTTTTTCTGGAACTCTCTTGCTTTTTTGATGATCCAACAGATGTTGGCAATTTCATCTCTGATTCCTCTGCCTTTTCTAAATCCAGCTTGAACATCTGGAAGTTCATGGTTCATGTATTGCTGAAGCCTTCCTTGGAGAATTTTGAGCATTACTTTGCTAGCATGTGAGATGAGTGTAACTGTGCAGTAGTCTGAGCATTCTTTGGGATTGCCTTTCTTCGATATTGAAGTGAAAACTGATCTCCAGTCCTGTGGTCACTGAAGAGTTTTACAAATTTGCTGGCATATTGAGTGCAGCACTTCACAGCAGCATCTTTTAGGATTTGAAATAGCTCAACGGAATTCCATCACCTCCCCTAGCTCTATTCGTAGTGATGCTTCCTAAGGCCCACTTGACTTCACATTCCAGGATGTCTGGCTCTAGGTAAGTGATCACACCATTGTGATTATCTGGGTCATGAAGATCTTTTTTGTACAGTTCTTCCGTGTATTCTTGCCACCTCTTCTTAAAATCTTCTGCTTCTGTAAGGTCCATACCATTTCTGCCCTTTATTGAGCCCACCTTTGCATGAAATGTTCCTAGTTATTGTATAAAAATGCATAGAGGTTGATAGCTTTTCTAGAGAACCTCATGCTACCCCTTGGGGTGACCCAGCCTTGAGTAGCTGGAGGCAAATTATTGATATGGAAATTCAGTTCAGTTCAATCACTCGGTTGTGTCCAACTCTTTGTCACCCCATGGACTGCAGAGCACCAGGCCTCTCTGTCCATCACTAACTCCTGGAGTTACTCAAACTCATGTCCATCAAGTCAGTGATGCCATTCAGCTGTTTCATCCTCTGTCATCCCCTTCTCCTTCTGCCTTCAATCTTTCCCAGTATTAGGGTCTTTTCAAATTAATCAGTTCTTCACATCAGAAGGCCAAAGTATTAGAGGTTCAGCTTCAGCATCAGTCCTTCCAATGAGCACTAAGGACTGATGTCCTTTAGAATGTACTGGTTGGATCTCCCTGCTATCCATCTTCTCCAATGCCACAGTTCAAAAGCATCAATTCTTCTGTGTTCAGCTTTCTTTATAGTCCAACTCTCACATCCATACATGACTAAGGGAAAAACCATAGCCTTGACTAGACAGACCTTTGTTGGCAAAGTAATGTCTCTGCTTTTTAACATGCTGTCTAGGTTGGTCATAATTTCTTTTCAAGAAGTGTCTTTTAACTTCATGGCTGCAGTCACCATCCACAGTGATTTTGGAACCCAAAAAATAAAGTCTCACTGTTGCTACTGTTTCCTTATCTATTTGCCATGAATGATGGGACCAGATGCCATGATCTTAGTTTTCTGAATACGAGTTTTAAGCCAACTTTTTCACCCTCTTCTTTCACTTTCATCTGGAGACTCTTTAATTCTTTGCTTTCTACCATAAGGGTGGTGTCATCTGCATATCTGAGGTTATTGATATTTCTCCCTGCAATCTTGATTCCAACTTGTGCTTCATCCAGCCCAGTTTTTCTCATGATGTACTCAAGTGGAAATATATAATTAGACAGATATATTGTCAAGTTATACCATTCATTTAGGGGAGTGAGTTCATGAATATTAGCATATTACTATCAGTAACTAACAACAAAATCCACCTAAATAAAAGTTGAGTGCATGAGCACATAATGAGAATGTATCATGAACCAAGAATTATAAATTATCCAATTATGTACACTTGAATTTAGAAATAATTAAAAAGAATAAACTAAAATTCTTTCACAGTAATTAAATCTCCTGACCAGTTAGAGATCTTATAACCACACACTACTGTGTTGAATGGTGGTGGTTTAGTCGCTGAGTTGTGTCCGACTCTTACGACCCCATGGTCTATAGCCCGCTAGGCTCCTCTTTCCATTGGACTCTCCAAGCAAGGATACTGGAGTGGGTTTCCATTTCCTTTGTTGAACAGAAGGGGAAAAATCTCAAGCCAGAATTTTGAAAAAATGATTTTTCATACTCAAGTTTTACATAGAGTTCACAGTTCTAAAAGAACCAAACAGTGCTATATTTAGCAGGAGATATTTTACTTTAAATGTCAAAGCCTACTCAACATATAATAAGTCCTCAAACACAATTACCTATTAATACTAAGAAACCATCTGTTAAAAGGATAGGTAAAAGACCAATGCCTGAAAAGAAAAGTGAGAAGTATGAGTAAGTAAACCACAGTGCAGATCTTCCTTCATTTACAATGGGGTTAAGTTCCGATAAATTTATTGTAAGTTGAAAATACCTAAGTCAAAAATGCATTACAACACCTAACCTACCAAACATCATGGCTTAAACTAGTCTATCTTAAACATGCTCAGAACACTTACATTAGCACACAGTTGGGCAAAATCATCAAACACAAAGCTTTTAATATAAAATGTTGAATATCCCATTGTAAGTTATTAAATACTGTACTGAAAGTGAAAGTGAAGCTGAAACTCCAATACTTTGGCCACCTGATGCAAAGAGCTGACTCATTTGAAAAGACCCTGATGCTGGGAAAGATTGAGGGCAGGCGGAGAAGGGGACGACAGAGGATGAGATGGTTGGATGGCATCACCAACTCAATGGACGTGGGTTTGGGTAGACTCTGGCAGTTGGTGATGGACAGGGAGGCCTGGCGTGCTGCTGTTCATGGGGTCACAAAGAGTCGGACACGACTGAGCAACTGAACTGAATTGAAAGTGAAAAACACAATAGCTGTGTTGGTACAGGATGGTTTTAAGAGTGTGTGTGTGTGCACTCAATCATGCCTGACTCTGTGACCCCATGGCTATATCCCTCCAGGCTCCTCTCTCCATGGAATTTTCCAGGCATGAATATTGGAGTGGGTTCATTTCCTACTCCAGGGCTATAAGTGTATCAGTTATTTCTTCTCATGATCACATGGCTGACTGGGAGTTTCAAAACACTGCTGCTGCCCAGTATCACCAAAGTAACATGCCACTGCCACTAGCCCAGTAAAAATTCAAAAATTTGAAGTTACAGTTTGTACTGATGCACATTGCTTTTGTATTTTCATAAAGTTGAAAATTTAAGTTGAACCATCTTAAGTCAAGGACCATCTGTATAAGAAATATGATTAACACATAAGAAAAATATTGTAACTATGTATGGTGAAGGATGTTAATTAGACTTATCATGATCATCTCATAATCTATACAGATATCAAATTGTTATATTACACACCTGAAACTAATATGTTATATGCCAACTGTACCTCAACAAAAAAGAAATGCTATCAAATAAAAAAAATGGGAAATATACAATCTCATTCACAGTAACTATTTTTAAAATATATCAAAAGAATAATACACTTAAATGTTCATGAATCAGATTTGAAAGCTTTAAAAGTCTAAGAATATCCACTGTTGAAGAGAATCTGGGGAAGCCAGCACAAAAGCATACCACTGGTGAGAATATGAACTAAAGCTTCCTTTCTGGAAGGCAACTTGGGACTATATACCTAAAAATAAAATGTGTGTATCATTGGAAAAAGTCAAAGCCTGCTACCTCAGTAAATTATTTTGATTTGAGGATGCTATTAATACATGTCAGCCATGCATATTTCCCTCTTTAGATTCACTGGGCATGACTTTATATGCATAGCTCATATGATAATACTCAATTATTCAGATAAGAATTTAGAAAATAAGCTAAAGTAGAGGTTCCAGCTTATGAACATGATGTTTAGCTTACCAAATATCCTATGGGTTGCTAAAAAAAAAAAAGTGTGAGTAGAGATGAATAAACAGGCAAACACGGTTTAGTAAAAGGCCATGGGTTCTTTTTATCCTTAGGCCAGTACAATTTAATCGAGTCTGAACTATCTTTGCACGTTAGTAAAGGCAGCCACCAGAGAATGTTAGCTGTGAGATTTTTTAGCAGAGGAAAACAGATAAATGAAAATGTGCTATCACTGCTTCTAGCTTAAATGAGCTCTTTCAATTTGGAGGTCATAAAATGATCATTCTATAAGAACAGTACCCATCATTTTCCTACTTCTTATGACTCAAAGATAAATTGTTAGATGTTTTCTTTGATGGAAGAAGGATCATCCAAAGTAGAATTAATCTTTTACCAAGCTTCAATCTAGGTGAAATTCAACCAGTTTAGAAAATATAAAGTAAATCAGCTCATCTGAGCCAAAACAAACTCTAACCACAGTAATTCTGACTTTACAATTTGAACTAAAAATAATCAACCAACCACTAGCTTTCAATGCAAGTGTAATGCCTTAATACTGTTTCTAATTCATTTTGCATTTTACAAAAAACTGACTTTTCAAATGGCTAAATTATCCAGATCAGAACTGTCAGTCCTCAGGTAAAATAGGGCCTTTGAAGAGTCAAAGATATATATCAGAGTTACTAAACTGTATGCAAAGTGACAGTAACAAGAAGGTTCCTAGTTATATTTAGAAAAAAAATTAAATATAGAAAATATTAACAAGTTCACCTTTTAAAGGACATATAGGGAAGAGTGGCTGCCTCTTCAACAATAATTAAAACTCTTAGACTAAGCTTTGAATTGAGACAGACTAAAAAGGTTAGATCTGGGAAGAACAAAATAAACAAAATACCAAAAACAAACCAAAAAACACTTAACTATGTGCCATTTGATTGTCTTTCCCTTATGGTCAATTTAAAGCAAAAACCAGACTCAGCAGCAAAAACCAGACTCAGCAAGATCAGTATTCAAATGATTACCTTACTGTTGCCCTCATCATAAAGAGATTAGGAGTAAAAGCAAACTATACCACCACTGGATCACAATTTTTACCCTGGCACTCCAAGATGGATTCTTCGTATCACTGTCTTCACATCCTTCAAAAGTCAGCACATGTGTCACTGTCCCCGGAAGGCCTCACCTGAGCCCATGGGCCTGGGTAAGTACCTTTCCTACATGTGATTATGATCCCCTAGTTTGGCACTGATTGTTCCACCTTGCTCTAAAATCATCAATGTATGTCACTCTGGTTTGAAACTGGGACCCATGTGGGATATTTCTCTACTTGAGAATGTCATAGCATATAGTGTCTAGTACCTTTTTGGAACATAAAGAATTATGTATGGTAATGGATGTTAACTAGATTTCTTGTGATCATTTCATAATAGGTACAAATACTGAATCATTATGGTGTACATTTGAAACTATTATACATCTATACCTCAAAAAATAAACATTGCATAAAAAGGAAAAAAAGAAACAAATTTCTGAATTTATGTAGTAGAGGATGAGGTGGTTGTATTTATTTGATACAATTCCCTTTGTGAAATCAGAAACATAAATTTATAGTTGCAATTACAATAACAGCTTCAAATCATGGAAAACTTATGCCTCCTCTACAATTCTTAATTTTCTCATCTGTAAAATGTGATAATTCATGAATTCTAGTTAGGAAAGACTGAGTTCCTTATAGAATTGTGTAAACTTTAAATAAGCATTTAAATATTATTACTTAAACTTATGAGGGTAAACCTATCAGATGCAAGTTCAATCCCTGGGTCAGGAAGATCCCCTGGAGGAGGGCATGGCAACTCACTCCAATACTCTTGGCTGGGGAATCCCATGGACAAAGGAGCCTGGCAAACTATAGTCCATAGGGTCATAGAGATTCAGAGACAATTGAAATGACTTAGCAAGCATGCAGTGTGTGTGAGTGAATAATCTACTTTTGAAACTGGACCAAGGAGTGCCTTTTCTGTCTGTGTTTTGGCAGTGTAACACTGGAAAAGATGAAGTAAATCACACTTTCTTCATGTTCTTCAATATTCATTATGAAGCCAAGCCAAAATAAGCCAGTAGAAATCATGTAGAACAGAAGTAGGAAAAGATGAAGTGGAAAAAATTACACAATGTCCTCTGTTCCATTCAAAATAAGTGAGTTTTCCTGATTCTTCAATAAGCAATTTGTTTCCTTAATCTTGATATAGTGCTACAGTTTCATAATTTTAAGATTCATTTTGAACACTGAAAAAGTCTAATCTGCAATACTCCAAGTGTATCCATTCCCTTCTGTGACCATTATTCACAAATTTTGCAATGACTGACAAAAGCAATGTTCCACAATCATTTTGATATGCCTACCACACAACTACCAAAACTACCAAAAGGGATCTCAAATGTTCTCTGAGTCATAGACAGCATTTGGAGACAGAACTTTCCCATAAATAAAGATGCTACATCATATAATGATTCATTGTGTTGAATTATGAGGGAACCAGAGGTTAGCAGTCATATGAAGTAATCAGTTTATCCATAAATTGCCCTTACTTTAAAATTTAATAATCTTGCTATCTCGAGTAAGATCAAGTTTTTTCAAATAATTTATTACATAAAAATTTTGAGTTTCATTATTTTACAGCTATTTTCTTCCTTTTCACCAAAATAAAATACAAAAACATGGTATAAATTTCTTAACGTTGACGTCTTTTGTCACCAATAATAAAGTTTTTCTCTATAGACCATCAGGAAAAAGTACAATGTACCTTCCAATGTCATTTTGCAATGAAATAAGGCTGAACTCAAAATAAGAACTCAAAATCTGTCCTATGCCAAGCATGGAGATTGATCTACATCCAGAGAACTGGATGAAGCAGAGAAGACTCCTGTGGCTGCATATTTGGGAATGAGCCAGAAAGGTTCATTTTCCCACACATGAAGGCAAAAATTCTTATTTGCAAACAATTGGACGGGGTACTCAAAACTACTGGCAAAACTTCCTTGGGCCCATCTAGTTCTGTAAGAAATGGAAAACTCAGGAGTAAACATGAAATCACCCAGAAAATAGATGTTTATAGGAAGCAACTGTCCCTATGGTAGCAAGATCAGGGGACAGGAGAGATGAAAAATGCTGTATTACTTTGATTGGCTGTATCAAAATTTAAGTTAAGTGAATCCAGACACAAAATCCAGCTAGCCCAGAATATAGCATTGGCTTCTCTCCTGCAAAATTAAAAAAAAAATTAAAAAGTTTTCAAAAGTAATATCCTATCCAAGCTATAAGCAGTGCTTGATGTATCTGCATCTTTTGACCCAGGAGAGAACTCACTCTCTGAAACATTATATTCACTTGATTCCTAGGATAACAACTGGTTGTCCTTCTTTACTACCAGTTGCTAACTGTCTTAGTTTCCTTGGTTGTACTGTTCAAGGATTTAGTCCTTAGACACATTTTCACATCTAGGATCACTCACTTTCCACATTCTATTGCATGCATGTTCAGTCACTCACATTCTATTATCCACTCCTACAAAGTTTTAAGATACTACATCTATGCTGATGAGCTTGAAATTTACATTTTAAGCTGACAGTTCTCACTATATTTCATACTTAACATGTTTAACAAATTAAAACTTGCTATTTAACATGTCCAAAATCAAATTATTTTTCTCCTCAGCTTCTTCCCTTAGTCTCCTTCATCTAAATAAATGGAAACACCAAATTTCCACTGACTGAAAACAAAAATTTAAACATCACAGTTGACTCTTCCCTTTCAGACTCTAAGTACAATTCACAAACAAATCTTAACAATGCACTCTCCAAATATATTAAAGATGTAACAATTTAGTATCATTTTAACCATGGCTACCTTGGTCCAAGACAGCACTAGGCTTAACCTGGATCACAGTTTTGCTTCTATGCTTTCCCTACTCTTCATCCTCAAAATAGAGTCACAGTCATGAAGTAAAATTGCTCTCAAAGTTCTCCAACAGTGTGTGATGAAAACACAGTCTTTTTGATGATTTAGCAAAGTCTGTAGGACCCAGGACCTTGATTTTTTTCTCTGATCTCATCTCGCACTTCTTTCTCTTTTGCTCATTTTACTCCAACTACATTAGATTCCCTGCTGTTCTTTGAATACAGTGAACTGCTACTGTAATTCCCTCTGCAGGTGATGATTTAATCTCAGATATCCATAGAAGCATCTTCACTTTCTTTAGATCCTTCCTTAAGTAACATCATATCACAGAGACTTCTGCAGACTACCTTAAATGAACACTTTCATTCTTCATCCACTCATCCTGCTTAATAGATTCTATTGCTTTTCACCATCCATTGTATTACATGCCAAATATTTTTCCTTTGTCTCCCACCCCATTCCTCCTAAAATGTAATGTCCTTTAGGGCAAGGAAAGTATGTTTGTTGTTATATTCCTTGTGCCTAGAATAACACCTGGCATTTACTAGATTCTCAAAGAAAATTTTAATGAATACCAGATACAAGAAAAAATGATAAAATAATTTCAAATGAGTATGTCAAAATGAAAGAATTATATGTACAATCAACACTACATGATGTTATGTGCATGTCAGTTTTGTGGATAAACTAATGTACCAGGATCCTGACTGGACTGCCTTTTAAGTGGGAAGAATAATATAAGGATAACCCAAGGTAGCATCCAGTCTGTGATATCAATGAACTAGTATATATTCAGTTCTATAGATATTCCTGTAAATCTTATATAAATGGATAACAATAATATGAATCATTAACTGGAAGTTTATCATTTTTCAGCAACAAAAAAAAATATGAATTTTGGGGCTACAGAAAACAGTAAGATAATGATTTGTATTTTAAATTCTTTCAACCAAAATACAGTAATAAATTCCAGGCATAGGGAAAATTCCATACATTCTGATTTGCAGTAATGGAGAAGTGAAAAAGTAATTTATAGCACATATAAACTTTAGCAGTAAGTATTTAAATGATTGATTTAAATTGTACATGAGTATTTGCTTTGTCAATTGATTAAGTAAATAATTATTGCAAGTTCTGGTTTAAGATGGCTGAGTAGAAGGATGTGCGCTCATCTCCTTCTGCAAGAGCACCAAAATTACAACTAGCTGTTGAACAACCTTCAACAGGAGGATGTTGGAACCCACAATAAAAGAGATACTCTTCATCCAAAGACAAAGAAGAAGGCACAGTAATAAGGTAGGAGGGGCATAATCATGATAAAATCAAATTCCATACCCACCTGGTGGGTGACCCACAGACTGGAGAACAATAATACCAAATAAGTTCTTGCACCATTGTGAAGGTTCTGAACCTCACATCAAGCTTCCCAGCCTGGGGAATCTGACAAAGGGACTGGAAATCCCAGGGAATCTGGCCTTGAGGGCCAGCAGGATTTGATCACAGGTCTTCCAGAGGAGAGGGAAACAGACTCCAGTCTTGGAGACACAAAAAACTTTTGAATTCACAAAGACCCAGAGGAGAGGAGCAGTGACCCCACAGGAGACTGAACCAAAACGACCTGCTAGTGTCAAAGGGGCTCCTGTGGAGGTGTGGGTCAGCAGGGGCTCACCACAGGGATGGGGACACTAGAGGGTCCCCCTACCATAGAGCCTGTAGGCCCCAGGACTCGGTTTCTTTAGGCCAAACAACTTCCAGGGAGGTAGTGCAACCCCACTCATCAACAGATAACTGGATTAAAGCTTTACTGAGCAAAGCCCTGCCCACCAGTTTTTCCCATGCCAGTGCCTCCCATCAAGAAGCTTACACAAGCCTCTTAGCCTTATCCATCAGAGGGCAGACAGAAGAAGCCAGAAGCACAATCTCACAGTGGCTGAAACACAAACCATATTACAGGAAGTTAATCATGATGAAAAAGCAGAAAGTTACATCCCAGATGAAGAGACAAGATAAAATCCCAGAAAAAAAACTAAATGAAGATAGGCAACCTTCCAGAAAAAGAATTCAGAATAACGATAGTGAAGATGATCCAGGATCTTGGGAAAAGAATGGAGGTAAAGATTGGGAAGATGCAAGAAATGTTTATCAAAGACCCAGAAGAACTGAATAGCAAAGAAACAGAGATGAATGATACACTAAAAGGAATCAACAGCAAAATAACTGAGGCAGAATGGATAAATGACCTGGAGGACAGACTGATGGAAATCACTGCCACAGAACAGAATACAGAAAAAAGGATGAAAAGAAATGAAGACAGCCTAAGAGATCTCTAGGACAATATTAAATGCACCAACATTTTCATCACAGGGGTCCCAGAAGGAGAAGAGAGGAAGAATCTGAGAAAATATTTGAAGAAATAATAGCTGAAAAATTCCTGAACATGGGAAAGGAAATGATCAACCAAGTACAGGAGGCAGAGAGTCTCAGGAAGGATAAACCCAAGGAGGAGCAAACCAAGACACAGAGTAATCAAACAGACAAAAATTAAAGATAGACTTAAAATATTAAAAGCAACAAGAGAAAAACAGCAAATAATATACACAGGAACTCCCATCAGGCTATCAGCTAATTTTTTAACAGAAACTCTACAAGCCAAAAGGGAAGCCATGATACATTTAAAGTGATTGAAAGGGAAGACCCTACAACCAAGAATACTCCACCCAGCAAGACTCCCCTTCAAATTTGATGGAGAAATCAAAAGCTTTCCAGACAAGCAGAAGTTAAGAGAATTCAGCGCCACCAAACCTGCTTTACAACAAATGCTAAAGGAACTTCTCTAGGCAGGAAACACAAGAGAAGGAAAAGACCTATAGAAAATAAACCCAAAATAATTAAGAAAATGGTCACAGGATCATCAGTTCAGTTCAGTTCAGTCGCTCAGTCATGTCCAACTCTTTGAGACCCCATGAATTGCAGCACGCCAGGCCTCCCTGTCCATCACCAACTCCTGGATCATACATATCAATAATTACCTTAAGTGTAAATGGATTAAATGCACCAACCAAAAGACATAGACTGGCTGGTAGATGAAAACATGTGTATGTACTCATTTCCACTTAAATCACATCACTCGGCTTTATCCCTTCCCCAAATTGTATGTAGTTATATTATACTGTTAAGTTAATCATGTTTCCTTTATGGCTTGCAATTGTAATTATCTTTTATTTTTTGTCTGGCTGTTGATTGTGAAGACTGATAAACATCTTTTACTATTGAGATTATGTAACTATTACTCACTTAATACCATGGTATCATGATTGGTCAACAGAAACATAGAATTCTGTATCACCAAAACTAGGGTCTAACAGAAAAATCTGTAATCACTTTTAAAAATCCAGGTGCATATCAGAATTATTGTGACTATTTAAAAATACAATTTCTCAGGTATTGCTTTTCTTTTCCAGAGTTCCAGATATGTTTCTAATGAGCAGTCATGTTTAAAAACAACTGGACTGTATGATGATCTTTTGCTTTGATCTAGTTTGTTTCACTTTTTCTATTTCATATTCACTGCTCCCAATTCATTTAGTTATGGTCTTCAATTTCTCCATCTCTGCATTTTTTCTGAAGTTCTTTCTTAAGCATTTATCAAGTGTAATAGAAAAAACACTTGATAAAGGCTTGAGAAATATATATATACGGCTTCACTTGTGGCTCAGCTGGCAAAGAATCCACCTGTAATGCAGGAGACCTGGGTCTGATCCCTGGGTTGGGAAGATTCCGTGGAGAAGGGAAAGGCTATCCAGTCCTGTATTCTGGCCTGGAGAATTCCACAGACTGTAGGGACCGTGGGGTTGCAAAGGGTCGGACAAGACTGAGTGACTTTCACTTCACTTCATGTGTGTGTGTGTGTGTGTGTGTGTGTGTGTGTGTATGAAGACTTATGAAGTTTTGCCAAACTAAAAAATTATGACATTTTGATTCCACTTGTTTGACTTAGTATGAATAGAATGCTAGATTTCTAATTTTAAAAATAGATATGCAACAAGCAACAAAGGTTTACTGTATAGCACAGGGAACAATAGTTAATAGCTTGTATTAACATATGATGGAAATAATTTCAAAAATAATATATATGTATTTGGGTAACTGAATCACCTTGCTGTGCACTTGAAACATTGTAACATACTTGAAACATTGTAAGTCAACTACACTTCAATAATATATATATACTTAAAACACCAAAAAAGTAAAGAATTATTAACTGAGCCTTACCTATGTGTCCTACACCTAAAAATGGAAAGGCACATCCTCCCCCTTAAACCATAGGAAAAATGTAAATCAGTGCTTTAAAAGAAGCCTGTGAAATCAATTAATGTAATCTACCACATCAACAGGCTAAAGAAGAAAAAGCCACAGACCATGTTAATGAAAACAGAAAAGCTGTTTGACAAACTCCACACACATATTCATCACAAAAACTCTCAGTAAACTAGGCATAGGGAAGAAATTTTCAGTTTGTTAAAGACTATCTGCAAATAACTTACAACTAATATTATAGTTATCAGAAAAACTAAAAGCTTCCCCACTAAAATAAGGGGAAAAAAACAAGGATATTTCCTTTTATCACTATTTTTCAACTTCATACTGGACATCCTAGCTAATTCAATAAAAAAACAAACAAACAAACAAAAAAGGTATACTGATTGAGAAGAAAGAAAGCTGTCTTTATTTACAGATGACACGTTAATCTATGTTTGAAATCTGAAAGAAAACCATGACAAAGGATTCCTGGAACTGAAAAACAATTATAATAAGGTTGCAGGATATATGGTTATTATACAAAAGTCAATCACTTTTCTATATACCAATAATGAACAAGTGGAATTTGAAATTAAAAGTACAATGCTATTTATATTAGCATCCAAAATATAAAATATTAAGATAGAATTCTAAGAAAATATGTGTTTGATCTATATGATGAAAATGATAAAACTCTTGAGGAAAGAAGTCAAATAAAAGTTAAATAAATGGAAAGATATTCCATATTCAGGGTTGAAAGTGAAGTGAAGTGAAAGTTAATCACTCAGTTGTGTCCAACTCTTTGATGCCCCATCAAAGAGTAGCCCACCAGGCTCCTCTGTCCATGGAATTCTCCAGACAAGAATTCTGGAGTGGGTGGCCATTCCCTTCTCCAGGGGATCTTCCCAACCCAGGGATGGAACCAAAATCTCCCACATAGCAGGTGGTCTCTTCAGTGTCTGAGGAAATATCATATTCAGAGTTAGAAATACTCAATGTTGTCAAGATGTCAGTCATCCCAACCTAATATATAGATTCAATAAAATCCCAGTTGAAAATGCCAGCAAGTTATTTTACTACTGTCAATCAAATGATTCTAGAATTTATAAAAAGAGTCAAAAGACCCAGGATAATCAACATAATATTGAAGGAGAAGAAAAAAAATAGAACTAATACTACTTGAGTTTAAGACTCACTAGAAAGATAGAATAATTAAGACAGTGAGGTACTGGCAAAGAATAAACAAACAGATCCATAAAACAGAACAGACCCCAGCAATAGACCCATGTAAATATAGTCAACTGCTCTCTTTGACAAAGGAGCAAAAGCAGTACAATAAAGCAAATGGTGTTGGAAACTGGACATTCACGTGCAAAAAATTAATCTATAAACAGATTTTATGCCCTTCACAAAAATTAACCCAAAATGGAACTTTGACCAAAATATGAGATTCAAAACTCTGATATTCTCAGAATATGACACAGGAGAAAATCTAGAACTTGGGTTTGGTAATGACTTTTTAGATATAACATCAAAGACATGGGATTTTCTTGAATCTATGTATTAGGTTGGGATGACTGACATCTTGACAACATTGAGTATTTCAAAGACATGATTCATGTAACAAAGAATTGGTTAGCTGGATTTCATTAAAATTAAAAACTTATGCCCTGTGAAAGCACTGTCAGTAGAGTAAAAAGACAAGCTACAGGGTGGGAGAAAATATTTGCAAAAGACAAATCTTATCAAGGCCTGTTATCCAAATATATGAAAAACTAAAACAAAAACTCTTTAGTCTTAACAATAAGAAAACAACCCAATTAAAAAATGGACCAAAGACCTTAAGAGACACTTCACAAAGAAAATATATTAATAGCAAATAATCATATGAAAAGAAATTCCTTGTCACACGTCATCAGGAAAATGCAAATTAAAACAATGAAATACTACAGCACACTTGGAATGATCAAAATCCACTGGCAGCACCAAATGCTGGTGAGACTGGGAAGCAACAGAAACTCTCGATTGCTGATGGGAACACAAAGCGCTACAGCCACTTTGGAAGGTAGTTTGGCTCTTTCAACAAAACTAAGCATTTCTCTTGCCATACAATCCAATAACTGTGCTCCTTGGTATTTACCCAAAGGAGTTGAAACCTTATGACTACAGAAAAATACATACACAGACGTTTATAGCAGCTTTATTATTAATTATGAAAACTTGGAAGCAACTACAATATTCTTCAGTACACAAATGGAAAATAAACAGTGGTTCATCCAGACAAAGGAATATTGTTTAGGACTAAAAAGAAATGAGCTATCAAGCCATGAAAGGATATTAAGAAAATTAAATGCATATTACTAAGTGAAAATAGCCAATCTGGAAAGGCTACATCCTGTATGATTTCAACTATACAGTGTTCTAAAAATGGTAAAACTATGGAAGCACTAAAAATATAAGAGATTTCCAATGATTAGGGGTTCAGAAGGGATGTACAAGTGGAGCACAGAGTATTTTTTATTTTCATAGAAGAGTGAAACTATTTTGCATGATATACAAATATATATATATGAATGTGTATGTATATATATGTGTATGGACAAAGAGTGTCATAAGCTATGGTAATTTGAGATTGGAAAATAATGACCAATAATTTGTGGCTGAGTAATAAAAACACCATTAAATGATATTAACCATGCATGTATGGAATTGGAATTTAATTGAGAAGACATGATAGATTCACCACCTAAACATGTTTTCTTCTTCCCTGGTTACTTGAATAAGACACTTAGAATATTAGTATGGATGTAATTGTTTCAAAGCCTCAGTCATTAGAAACAAATGATAATCTACTTAGGAGTAAAGACAAAAAAATTGCAAGAATCTTTAAAGAGCTTAGACTAGAAATTTTAATTTTTTTTATATTCCCAAAGTTTAGTTTACCTAATTACAATTGATAATTTATCTTGTTTTATAATATAAATCAATCATTATGCAATAACCTGACAAAGTCCTGATATATCTTAAAATTTATCCTCAATATTGACCATATCTTTTTCTAAAACAATCTACAAAGAATCTACCTGAAATTATTTTTGAGTGAATATATTTTTCTAAAAGAAAAAAAGCAGCTATTTTGGTAAATACTTTAGAGACCATAATATACATAAAATGACAAAAATGTTTAAATAGACTTATTTAGAGTAACATAAAAACAGATTTTGAAAAGCAAAGGCTTTTTTCTTTAAAGTTTTAAAAGTCCTAATGGAACTGTTCCTAGTCACATAAAATGCCAAATATGCATTGTTTCTTACTTTAAATACTTATTAAAAGACACAGTATAGGCTTTCTGGTTTGTTGTTTCTTTGTTCATAAAGTCTTTTCTGAAGTATTAGTGTGAAAAGTGAAAATGTTAGTCACTCAGTCATGCTCAACTCTGTGATCCCATGGACTGTAGTCCTCCACGCCCCTCTGTCCATGGGATTCTCCAGGCAAGAATTCTGGAGAGCCATTCCTTTCTCCAAGGGATCTTCCCAACACAAGGATCAAACCTGGCTCTCCTGCGCCATAGGCAGATTCTTTACCATCTGAACTACCAGCGAAGCCCATTAGTAAACATATTAACCATAAAAATGAACTTGTGAGGGATATTTGCTAAGAAAACTAAATTGACAAGTTTCATGTTGGTACGCCTGTACCGTGGCTACAAGTTTACTGAAAGAAATTGAATGTAGGTCAGAATATACACCTTGCCAATCTCCTGTCTTTTATTTACAAAACGACTCTATAACCACTTTCACTTACTCCTTAATTCAGATCACAACTGCATCATTTAAGTGTTCCATAAATTGGCAACAGTGGATATCCCAAATCCCAAATCCCAAATGATGGCAACATGCATTCCCAGTAAATTACTTTACACCAAGTTCAACGCACTAATATTTTAGTAGTTCAAGAAGACACCTGGAACAGTACAGGCACAGACTTACAATAGCACCCTGAAAACCGGAAAGCAAGCTGAGAAGGACAAGAGCACAACTACTATAAACTAAATGCAACAAGCTAAAGAACAACTGCTGTAGCTGACTAATATAGAATGTTATCCGCAATGTTGTTCCATTCACATTTTTCCACAAGGTTTCACAGAGAGTAATGGGATATTGAATACCTGTAATTCTGCCAAAAACAGACTACTCAATAACTCTTACATGCAAAAATATACATATACTTTAGACCCATGGAAATTTCTTAGTAACAGAAACTAAATTAGAATAAACAACTACATTTCTTGAATGAGACGAAAGAATTCTAAGGAATAGGAGAAAACAAAAAGAGTGCAAAGTGAGAAGAAAAAAAAGAGGATATCTCTCACTATAATTTCCATGTTTCAACAAACTTTTGCATCCTTAAAACACAACACCATGACAACATGCCCAAGTAAATAATTTTTAAAAAGTATCATTCCTACCTCTCTTTTGTACTGGTCAAAAGGGAGCATCATCTTGGGATGATTTTCTGTAAGCAATGAATCTTTTATTCTTAATTTTCTCAAATTCATGGAGATAAACCTGTGAATAAACCAGCACACAAAAGTACATTATCCAAGTGGCCCCTTTAATTGAAAATCCCTTAGAGATTTCTATTCTCTAATAGAGAATGTCCAAGTATATTTATATCTTGTCAAGTCACATATTGTGTAGCCAATAAGTTTCCATGATTGTTATGTTACTACTATGACATTCACAATAATTGAGATTATTTTTATAAAATAGTGATCAACTAATCATAAAGAAAATAGAAGTTACACATTAAAACAAACATACTTCTTAAAAAACACATCTGAAAACAGTAATTGTAAACTACAAAAAGGATTTAAAGTTGCTCTTTCGCATAATGTTAGGAAAGTGTATTCTCTAATTCAGTATATAACAATTTTTTACAAGTTACTTTGAGTATGTGCTATAATATGCTAGAAAATGTACAAAGGGTGACTAAACAATTCCTTTATAACAGTGTACATAGTACCATAAACACATATATGAAAATCAAGTACAAATATCAAAGCTTTGCTTTAATATTTAATATTAATATCTGCTTTAACATTTAAAGCAAATAGTATTATTTGCTTTATTATTAGTTTTAATATTTTAATACTATATATATAGTATATATATATTATATATTTAATACTATATATGTATTAGCATATTTAAAGCAAACATATTATTGGCTTTATTATTAAATAGTATTTAAAGGAAATAATATTAAACTACATTAGGGAGTAGCTTGTGTAGTCAGAAACAAAGAAGTGCAAGTTGTGAGTTACAAGTTCAGGCAAGGTGAAAAGGCATTGAAGTTATTTTCCAGATTCAAGGAAATCTGTAACACTTGAAGATTACTTTTTCACAAGGTGAATAATTTCTGTTGGGTTTTGAAATTTCTCTAACACTTCAGAGGATGTGAGGGTCCATATTCCCTCATGGACATTCTGATTCAGACACCTCACACTTTTTAGCTGTTTCATAGAAATACATGTGCAGAGAAAATGCCTAAAGCCCTGTTAGAATATACCCATCTTATTTCAATCTGTAATGTCATCTAAAGGTTAATTTAAATAATGAATTCATTTTAATTGCTTTAGATATTAGACCAACCAGTACTTTGGAGAGTTTTTCTTAAACAACTAATTTATAAGAAATCTCAATTTAAAATTCATGCAAAAGGTAAAACAAATGTCTCTATTGTTTTTTTCCACTCTTTAGTACATTTAAACTAAGTAAAAATATCATTCACTTATAAAATTGTCAAACAATACATGGGTATATTAGGTAATGCTTACATGTCCTGTTTTACTGGTCCCCAATACATTCTTTTCTGTTTCTCAGAGATAATATTTGAATAACCATCTGGGTCTTTTTCCTATGCAGTTGTACACACATTTATACAATAGCAGTATGGATTTTTTAAATAAAAATGAGATCATACATACTACAGATTATTTTTACAAATTAAAAATTTCCTCATGGAGCAAAAAATCATGAATATAGTTTCAGGTTATCACAAGGTAGTTATCACACTACCTCATTCTTTCTTAAAGGGAGCAGAGTATTCTACACTACAGATGTGCTAATATTTATGCAAACATTTCCTAGAGATGCTTGTATATGTTGCTTTTTAAAATTCCTCTTAAAATATTACTCTGGATATTCTTAAACAGGAGCTGAGCACATACACAAACATTTCTGTAGTTTCAATGTTTCTACAAGGGTTTCTAGTCCAAGGTATGTGCATTTAAAATTTTAATAGTTATTCATAAATAGACCTTAAAAAAGTTTAGTTTATATTTCTTTCAGAAATGTATGAAAATATATATTACCACTCATATTCATTACTAGGTATCATCAATCCTTTTTTTTTAACATGATATGCAGTAAATAGTATTCATAGATGTGAATCATTTTGCCTTTAACTGATTTTTCAATGAGTTGGAACATTTGTTCCAGATACTTAACTGACTTATTCTACTGAAGTAGAAATAGAAAGACTATCTTGTCACTAATTATGAAACAATTTTCAATGTTCAAATCTAGTGTGTGGACACTTTTACCACATTTAAGTTATTTGAACATCTTCAACTTCTAATATAGTATTATCCAGAGGTATAACATTATTTTTTGATACAAATAGCTAGTTTTTCCAAAAGCACTTAATAGTTTATGTTTTGTCTTCTGTTACAATCCCTTTAAAATCTCATTTCTCTTTAGCCTGTTTTGAGTCCATCTTAATAATGTACTTACATTTCCTTCTTCATTGTATTCTTATTTGTGCCTTATTTTATTAGCCAAGCTATAAGAAAACATTTGTCTAAAATTAAGTAGCACTTGTGATAAAGAAAGGACAACAGACACAACTACACAATCTGTTATTTCCAATTCAGTCCCAGTGATAAAATGTCAAGGAGTTTACATGGCCTAAAACTAGAATGTGCATTTATATCCAATTACATAAATTCAAGTGATCTAAACATAAAATATGTTGTCACTATTGGTCTATAGGACAACTCTAAAAATAACTGTTGATATTTTCCAAAAAGTCAAAGTTAATATTTGTTACTACAGGTCTTTATACAACAAATTTTAAAAGGAAATAGGGAAAGCAAGCCAGCAATCAATTCAATATGCTTGTGAATCCCACTGCTGTGCGGAGACATTCATCACTCAGGAGTGAATAAACTCCTCATCCTGCTTCTACCAGGGGGCATTATTGGCCCAACAGTGAACATTAAAGGAAGAGCAGAGAGAATTGCAGCTAGAGAATTAACGAGAGGAAATGAGAGAGAAGGAAAACATTGTTCTAATCATTCTTTGAGTTCTTATAATTATGAAGTTAAATCATTCCTTGAGGGTTATTATCATGATAGCCTTATAACAGAGAGGAAGCTGGCAGATTAGGATAAAATATGTTGTTTCTGGGCTTGTATAAAAAGTAAATATAGAAAAAAGTAGCAAGAAAATCATTCCTTTTATAAAGAAACATCATTTTGACTTTAGCAATTCAGCAGTTGTTTATTAAGAGAAAATTTAGAACTAGAAGCCCTTTCCAAAGCAGTTTTGAGGAGATGTATAGAAAACAGGAACAAACTTTTTGTTTTGGTCATTGTTAATGGACTCTTGAAGATGTCTTCTCCAGATGTTTATTACTTTTATTGTTATTATAATTCAAATTAAATGCCTTTGGAATTCTTTATATTTAGAGTAGTTTAACCCATTTTCAAATCCTACAATCACAGTTCCTAAGACTCAGTAACTGGTTGAAAAAATAAACCAACTTAGTCTTATAAATAAGTTTAAGATCTTGAATCCAAACTCTGCCAACATCCCTCCCCTTAAATTCATTTGCATTCATATATAAATATTTGTCACATTTATATTTTTTAAATAACATGGTAGTGAAAGTCACATAACACAAAATTAATCCCTTTAAAGTAATTCAGTGGCATTTAGTACATTTATAATGTTGTGTAACTACTACCTTTATCTAGTTTCAAAACATCTCATCATTCCCAAGTAAAATCCATTATCCTTCAGGCAAGTTTCTCCCCATCGCCCTCTTCCTCAGGCACCACAAATCTATATTCTCTCTATGGACTCATCTTTTCTGGATATTTTATATAAATGGAGTCATAGAAGATAGGATCTTTCATGTCAAGTTCTTTCATCTCAGAGGTTTTCTGCATTGTAGCATACATCAGTACTTCATCCACTTTTATATCAGAATAACTTCTATTATATATACAAATATATATATACACTATAATTCATTCATCCATTCATCTGTTGATTGACATTTGGGCTGTTTCCACTTATATGTGCCTGTTTGAATGCCTGTTAACAAAATTCTTTTTAGCATATACCTAGGAGTAGAATAGTAGGGTTATATGGTAATCCTATATTGAACTTTTTGAGGAATCACCAGTCTCTTTTACATGTAGGCTGAACCCTTCCCAACAGCTATATTTAAGGATTCTAATTCCTCCATATTTCCACCAGCATTTGTCGTTTTCCTTTCTTGTTGTTATTGTTGCTGTTCTTTTGTTGTATGTGTGTTTTTAACTATATACCCTAAATTTTAGTGGGTATGAAATGGTACCTCATTGTGAATCTGACTTGGATTTCTCTAATAACTAATAAAGTAGACCATCTTTTCATGTGTTCACTGGCCATTTTTATGTAGTTGAAGAATGTCTATACAACATTTGTATTCCTAGAAAAAGAAGTTTTAAAATTTAGTTTCTCTGCTATGATTCTTCTAACATCCATTCTATTTCTTTATTCTAAGAGCAAAAAAAAAAAAAAAAGACTGTTTTAATTTCCACTGAAGAGGAAAAGTTAAAATTCTACAAAACCTCCTGCTCCTTCTGTCTCTGTAACTCAGCTTGTTCCTTGCAAATTCTGGATCATGTAGGTCACGTAGTCTCAGAAAGTGGGGATTCACAATACTAGGAACTGGAGTTTATCTCACTCACCCTTGTCCTGCTCTTTGTAATCACCCAACCCCTGCAAACCCACTTAATCATGCCTGTCAGTGTATAAAACTCTGTAACCCTTTGTTCATGGCTCAGAACTTGAGAGTGTTAACTCTTCTGGGCCCACCAGCATAATAAACTGAGTTCTCCAACTCTCCAAGTGTGGTGCTTGGTTTCTAGAGTACTGGTTTCTGCAACATTTCTGGAGGCCCCAGCGACAGATTCCAACCCTTGAGCCATCAGACTGGTGGTTCAGCTGGGTCGGAGCAGAGGAGCCCTCAGATGAATGAGGAGGCATGCCACCTCACAGTATTCCAGGTTCTCTTTTGGACTGGCGTTCTGACTCTGGATGGCTGAGCCCTGACCGGACTCAGTGGCGGGATGGACAACTCACCAGGAATGGCCACAGGATCAGGTAAGGCCCTGGGGCCAGTCCCCAGTCAGATCCTACCCCAACAGGGAGAAGAGGAGACTGATCACCTCCTTGCTCCCAGGAAGGGAGCATGAGATAGGACCTGGGAACTTGGGAAAAGGGAGGTATTGTGATAACCTCTGAGTAATTGTGTATGCATGATTGTTTATTGAAGGAAGTGAAAGTGAGCTCCACAGTCCTCAGACTATAGAGCCTGAGAGGGTCCAAAACCTGCAACGACTTCATGAGGCTGAAAGGCGGTGACAGTTTCTGGGGGATTTGATCCCTCCCTGCAAGTCTGGTCTGGGTTGGGGGTTTATACCGACCTGCCAATGCTAAGAGGCATCTTAAATCTCCCTTGGGAGAGTGGCGAGGCAGACAAAAAATAAATGTGAATGAGTGTGCGGCCTGATTCACTAGTGCTTCAGGCTCAATTGTATGGCTTCACAGCCTTCACGGCTATGGAGTCCCAGTGGGCCCTAACTTGCGGTTCCATGGTGACCTCATATGGCTCAAGGCGGTGCCTGCCTCTGGGGGACCCAGTCCCTCTCTACGAGACAGATCCAGATCAGGGGTTTATACTGATCTGCCAGTGCTAAGAGGCACCTAAACTCCACCCCCCAGGGACGTGGCCAACCAGGCACCTGGATGGTCTCCTCTTTTGAGGGGGCACCCACACTTGTTTTTCTTTATGCCATTTTCTCAGGGCAGAATACACAGGGAGGGAGAAATTATTGGTTACTGGTTATTCTTCTGTCCACTGACTCCTTGAGCTGACATCTAAGAGATGAGGTTTTCCTCAAAACCCTGCCAGGTAGATTACATTTGTCAACATGGGTGGAAGTTCCTCTAAGCCAACAGTTTTAGATTGCATGATAAAGAACTTTAAGAAGGGCTTTTTAGAAGATTATGGAGTCAAGACAACCCCTAGGAAGCTTCACAACTTCTGTAAGCTTGATTGGCCATCCTTTGATGTCGGATGGCTGCCGGAGGGCACTCTCGACCTGCCCACTGTCCGAGAAGTGCACCAGGTCATCACCGGGACTCCAGGACATCCAAATCAGTTTCCACACATAGACTCCTGGCTTCTAATAGCACAGGCCCTGCCCCCATGGGAAAGATTTTGCATGAACAGACACGGACAGAGTAGGGTATTTGTGGCCCACCCACTCTGAAAAAGAAGGAAGAAGAGAAAAAAACCTATATTCCAGGGGGATCTGGTGGAAGACCTCCGCTGCCCCTGCCACACCTCCCCCTGTCTTCACAAGCCCCAGCACAGCCAGCGCCAGACACATTGCCAGACAGTCCACCTCCCTTCATGTCCCCCGCAACCAACTCATAAGAAGACTCCAGCCCTGAGCCAGCAGGGAAGTGGCTCTGTTCAGCCAAACAATCTAACCAGCTGGCCGTGGCCTGTCAGATGCCACTGCAAAACCTCAAGGTCCTCAACAAGTGAATGAGGACGGCTCAGTCCAGCCTGATTACTCTATCTTCTATTACCAGCCCCTCAGCACTACTGATCTGCTAAACTGGAAACACCATAACCCAGCATACTCTGATGGCTCACAGGCTATGATTGACCTCCTGGAGTCCATTTTCCACACCCATCAGCCCACATGGGACGACTGTCACCAGCTCCTTATGTCTCTCTTCACTACTGAAGAAAGGTGATGCATCTTGACAGAAGCTCAAAAATGGCTCCGAGGACAGGCCCCCACAGAGGTCTTAGTTGTAGAAGGATGGGCACAAGACGCGATGCCAGAGACGAGACCTAACTGGGATTTCAATACCAGAGAAGGATAAGAAACCCTGGGTCACTACCGCGATGCCCTTCTACATGGACTATGTTGCTGCTGCTAAGTCACTTCAGTCGTATCTGATTCTTTGCGACCCCATAGACGGCAGCCCACCAGGCTCCCCCGTCCCTGGGATTCCCCAGGCAAGGACACTGGAGTGGGTTGCCATTTCCTTCTCCACATGGACTATGAGTGGGAGCCAAAAAGCCCACCAATACGTCCAAGATTACAATGATAATCCAAAAACCGGATGAGACTCCCACCAATTTCTGTGAAAGACTGTGTGAAGTGTCCCAGACATATACCCCATTCAACCCTGAGACACCCAAGAATCAATGGATGATTAACACTGCCTTTGTGGCTCAACCCCGTGCAGACATCCAGTGAAACCTCCAAAAGCCGGAAGGCTTCACTGGGATGAATGCCACACAGCTGCTGGAGGTAGCAAATAAAGTCTTTGTGAACCAAGACCATGAAGCCCAACAAGAAACATTAAAAACAAACAAACAAAAAAATGAAACAGAAAGCAGCCCTGCCAGCAGTGGCACTGAGGAGCTCAGATCCAGTGAAACAGACTGCTCCCTCGTGGAAAGGGGACACTGAGAAGAGACCACCACTAAGACCAGTGTGTCTACTGCAAAGAGATTGGACACTAGAGGGATGAGTGCCCCCATCACAAAAGGACATCCAAAGGGTCGAAGAAGTTCAGTCAACCCAATGAGAAAGATACCAGTGTGACCTGGCTCTCCAAAACCTTATCAGCCTGACTGGAGCAGAATCAGACCAGCGAAGACCAGGCTCCCTGATCCTGGGCCCCCGGGAGCCCACAGTCACAATGAAAGCAGGGGGCCAATCAATGGCTTTTATTGTGGATACTGCAGCCGAACACTCCGTGGTAATCACACCTGTGACTCCCCTCACAGGCCGAACAACAATTATTGGGGATACAGGGAACATGGCAGGCCACTCATTTTGCAAGGCCCATTCACACCAGCTAGGGGGCCATCTGGTGACTCATGCATTTCTCTATTTACGGAATGCCTCATTCCCCTGCTGGGTAGAAACTTACTGGCAAATCTGGGGGCACAAACCACCTTTGCCCCCAGAAAACCTGTGAGCCTCACCCTGGGAAGCCAATCGACCCTGATGATGGCCATGACCATGCCCAGGGAAGATGAATGGCATCTCTATTCCTCAAGGAGGTAATAAATAAATCCCCCCAGACTTCTAAAAGAATTCCCTGATGTCTGGGCAGAGAAGGGTCCCCCAGGTTTGGCCAAAAACCATGCCCCCATTATAGTGGACCTGAGGCCAGGAGCTACTCCTGTTAGACAGAAACAATATCCAGTACCACGAGAGGTACACCTGGGAATTTGGGGCCACATCCAGTGCCTATGAGATGCCGAGATCTTAATTGAATGTCAGTCTCCCTGGAACACTCCACTCTCACCAGCCAAAAAGTCTGGAGGGAACGACTACCACCCCATTCAGGACCTCCACGCCGTCAACAGTGCAGTGATCACCATCCATCCAGTGATCCCAAATCCCTATACCCTCCTGTATCTCTTACCCACTCAGGCAAGCTGGTTCATCTGCCTCAATCTCAAGGATGCATTCTTCTGCCTCCAGCTGTCACCAGCCAGCCAGCCCTTGTTTGCCTTTGAATGCAAAGACCCACACACTGGGAAAAAGACACAGCTGACTTGGACCTGACTGCCACAAGGCTTCAAAAACTCATCTACCCCTGTTTGGTGAAGCCCTGGCTGCACACCTTGCTGCCTTTCCCAGAGAAACTTTCAACTGCACCCTACTCCAGTACATGGATAACCTGTTGCTAGCCAGTCCCACCCAAGGGGACTGCTGGAGAGGCACCATAGCCCTGTTGGCCCTTCTCTTTACCACAGGGTACAAGGTGTCGTAGAAAAAGGCTCAGATCTGCAGACAGGAGGTTGAGTACCTCAGTTTTGTCATCTCAAAAGGGTATCGGGCACTCAGACATGAGAGGAAGCAGGCCATCTGTTCAATACCTTGGCCAAACACCAGGAAAGAAGTCTGTGTGTTCCTCAGGGCTGCCGGAAGCTGCCGGATCTGGATACCTGGGTTTCTGTGAAATTGCCAAGCCTTTGTTTAAAGCCACAGCAGGGTCTGGTAAGGACCCCCTGGAGTGGGGACCCGAATGGGAAAGGCCTTCAAGGAGATGAAGAGACTCTTGACCAGTGCTCCAGCATTAGGGCTGCTGGATGTGACACGGGACTTTAACCTCTTTGTACATGAGAGAAATCACACTGCACTGGGGGTCCTCACACAAACAGCTGGGCCATGGCAGTGCCCGGTCACATACCTGTCCAAACAACTGGATCCAGTGGCCACAGGATGGCCACCATGCCTCTGGGCATTAGCTGCCACTGTGGTTTTGGTCAAAGCAGATAAGCTTACTCTAGGACAAAATATGAATGTGAAGGTTCCCCATGGTGTTACCGCTCTGATGAACAGCCGGGGGCATAAGTGGCTGACCAATTCCAGGATGACTCACTATCAAGGACTGCTTTGCGAAAACCCACAGGTCCAACTTGAGACTGTGCGGAGACTGAACCCCACCATCTTTTCACCTACAGAAGCGGAAACTCCCACTTCATAACCCCCGATCATAACTGTGAGGAGGTCATAGATAAAATTTACTCAAGCAGGCCAGACCTGATGAGCATTCCCCTCCAGAACCCAGAACTGGAACTGTTCACTGACAGAAGCAGTTTTATCCAAGACGGGCAGCGCAAAGCAGGCTCTGCCATAACAACAACTGACAAGATAGTGAAGGCTGAGGCCTTGCCACAAGCGTGGTCAGCATAACGGGCTGAGCTATGGGCACTCACCCAGGTGCTAAGGCATGCCAAAGGGAAACAAGTCAACATCCATACTGGTTCAAGGTATGCCTTTGCTACTTAACATGTTCATGGAGTCATTTATAAAGAAAGGGGACTATTGACAGAAGGGGAAAGGAGATTAAAACCAAAAAATAAATCCTTCAGCTGTTGTAAGCAGTCTGGAAGCCTTCCCAGGTGGCAGTCATCCATTGTAAAGGCCATCAGCAAGGAACTGATCCAATCAGCACAGGAAATCAGTTGGCTGACCAGGCAGCCAAGGAGGCGGTGACCCAACCCAGCCCCACAGTGGGCCTTGAGTCAATCTTTAAGGTCATCTTGGCGCCAAAGTTGCCTCCATCCCCGAGATATACCAAGGAAGAAGATCAATGGGCTCTAAATGAGGGAGGAATAAAAGAAAAGGAGGACTGGTGGAAGCTCCCAAAGACTCTTTGTCCCCAGCAATATAGCAGTCCAGCTGGTAAAACATCATGAGACAGCTCATTTAGGAAAAACTGAGCGTACTGAGCTGCTACGGTTTCATTCCCAAGCTCCCAAGCCTGTGTGCCCAGATCAGTGCTAGATGTGACTGGTGCACAAAACAATGCCAGCCAGGGGCCAAGACCCAACTCAGGGGTGCAGACAGTTGGGACACCGCCCTCTGAAGATCTAGAAGTGTACTTTACTGAAGTCAAACCCTAGAGGGGCTGTAAGTATTTACTTACAGTATTCTGCACCTACTCAGGATGGACTGAAGCTTATCCCATGCACACTGAATGGGCACAAGAAGTGACCAAGGCCCTACTAAGAGACACAGGCTGCCTGAGATACGGGCTTCCTCTCTCCATAGGGTCCGACACTGGGCCAGCTTTTGTGTCTGAGATAATCCAAACTTTATTCAGGACACTGGGAATCAAATGGAAGCTTCACATTGCTTACAGGTCACAGAGCTCAGAGAAAGTTGAACACATGAATCAGACCCTCACGACTTCACTAGCTAAACTCTGTCAGTAGACCCAGTTATCTTGGGTCAACATGCTACCCCTAGTCTTACTCTGAGTTCGATGCACCTGAGGTCCTCAGGCTATTCTCCCTTTGAGCTCTTACATGGGAGAACACCCCCAGTGATAGGAAAATTCAAGGGAGACCTCCTATAACTAGCTGACCTGGAGATGTCCTGGCACCTCCAGGCCCTGGGAAAAGTCTTCCACCATATCGCCCGAGAAACCTTAGAAAGGACACTCATTCCTTTGGGCAATTGGGTTTATCCCTATCAGCCAGGAGATGAGGTATGGGTTAAAGATTGGAAAAAGGAACCACTTTAGCCAGTTTGGACAGGCCCTCACATGGTCGTCCTGGCAACCCCTACTGCTGTTAAAGTTACAGGCATCATCCCTTGGATCCACCACACCAGAGTCAAGAAGGCAGCAGCTTTCTGTGATGAGAACACTTGGAAAACAGTTTCGGACCCAAAAAACCCCCTAAGGTCTGGTTCCAAAAACAAAGGCCCTCACCCACGAAGGATGCTGAGCCCTGCTCTAGTCACTCCAGAAGCTGACTAGTCAACACACAGCAGAAGCTTGATGATTCTTCAACTTTCCTCCAGCCACACTCTGGCAGCTGGCTGGTCAATGCACAGCAGAACCTTGAGGATCTGGCTGTCAAAATATCAGTTGGTTTTTACTGTCAACCCTGATTGGTATTATTGCTGTGCTCTTCGCTATAGCACTAGCTTCAGTCACACCCCAGGACTGAGATTTGAGTCAGAAGCTGCGGTTAGCTGTTATCTCACCGTAGTGGGAAGCCTCATTCTTATTAGATGTCTCTTATGATAAGATTCTTCCTACTAACTAAATCACTCACAGTATAGCTGAACCCCTTCATGATAGGCTCAATTGATATAGCCATGACAGCCCAAAGATGGGGGGAAAACCTTTTGCTAGTGTTCAGTTATCTGTTATGTGCAGGCTGCTTTGCAGGCTTTTGGTGTCCCTTGCTGTTACCGATAGTGACGTTCCTTATCCATCATGCACCTGTCAACATTACAGCCAACTCTTGGAAAATTGCTTACTTAACCATAATCTAGAACAATGGATAGACAGCCAGTCCTATAGGCCAATCACCTACTGCCTTCGTAACCATGTGATGTACATCCAGGAGCCTGGGTGCCAACGATGTTTTCAAGTTATGCCCACCACTGCCTCGACCTTTCCCCACCAGAGAATCCAAACCCCAGGCGGTATCCTGACACCATTACATTGCCATCATGCCCCTGCGCCTCCGTCTACCCCCAAATGCCATGCAGCTGTTACAACCCAGAACAGGTGTCTGTCTACCAAAAAGTGGAAAAACCTACTAGCCAGTGACAATAATGCAGACAAACAAAATCATGGACCAACTCTACCCTAAAAAATCAGGCTCTGCCTACTGGCAGTATGACCCAGGTTACAGGGTTAATTCCCCCTCAAACCCTCATCTGTACCAGGTTCTCAGTGCAACTCATCACCTTCTTAATGACACCAACCCCCAGCTGGCCAGGGGTTGCTGGTTTTGCTTATCCTTAGGAGCTCCATGGTACTTAGCTATGCTGGTATCACTGAATAATGCAACAGCCATGGGAACTCCTATAGATCACCCTTACAAGGGCCAGTCTTAAGGACAATTGAGTTAACTCAAAAGGCTCCAAAATGCTTTACAAATGATAGAAGAATTGAACTTATAGGCAATTTAACCAGGGATGAATGTATTCAAACACTAAAAGGTGAGTGGCCCACTCATCCTCCCACAAACACAGTATGGTGCCACCCCCATCAAGGCCTTTTCTTTCTTTGTGGGACAGATGCTTACTTATGTCTACCAGTCAACTGGATGGGTATCTGCACCTTAGCTTTCCTCACTCCCCAAATGAACACTGTCCCTAACAACAAGACTCTCACTGTACCTCTGGCAGCACATACATGGTCAAAAAGAGCCATCCAATTTGTTCCCCTACTATTTGGTCTGGTATTTATGGCTGGGATAGGTATGGGAATAGGAGGAATTGCTTCATCAACCACCTTCATACACTATCCAAGGACTTCACAGACAACATTGAGAGGGTAGTCAAATCTTTAGTGGCCTTACAGGACCAACTAGATTCCCTGGTTGAGGGGATTTTACAGAATAGGAAAGGGCTAGACCTACTGACAGCTGAAAGGGAGGACTCTGCCTCTTCTTGCACAAAGAATGTTGCTTTTATGTAAACCAATCAGGATTAGTCAGGGACATGGCTCAACAGCTAAGGGAACAAATCATAAAAAGGAGAGAGGAACTAGCAAATTCCTGGGGTAATTGGAACAATATCTGAATCTGGGCATTGTGGCTTCTCCCTTTAACCGGTCCTCTCTTAAAGTTCTTTGCAGTGCTCTTGTTTGGTCCTTGTATTCTCAATGCTATTACCCAGTTCATAACCTCTCAAATTGAATCCATGAACTTATGAATGGTAACAGCTCAATATAGCCCCTAAATGATGGGGAGCTCTGACTATTCTACCAAAACATGAGATGATGTTTTGTACAATGAGTGACAGAAGCATCAATAGGGTGGAGTGAAGAGGAAAAGTTACATTTTTACACACCCTCCTGCTCCGTCTGCCTCTGTAACTCAGCCTGCTCCTTGCAAAGTCTAGATCATGTAGGTCATGTAGTCTCAGAAAGTGTGGACTCACAATACTAGGAACTGGAGTTTATCTCACTCACTCTTGTCTTGCTCTTTGCAATTGCCCAGCCCCCGCAAGTCCACTTAATCATGCCTGTCCATGTATAAAAACTCTGTAACCCTTTGTTGGAGGCTCGGAGCTTGGAGTGTTAACTCCTCTGGGCCTGCCCAGCATAATAAACCTGAGTTCTCCGAGTGCAGCACTTGGTTTCTCAAGTACTGGTTTCTGCAAATGATCTTTCATTTCAATTCTGAAGATGTAGGCAAAATGCCTCAGGAACACATAATCTGGAAGGCTTTTTAGGCCTCACAATGAGAGAAAGCACCCAACTAAGTCTTTAGAGGCTAATCAGGAAATTGTGTGCACTAAAAATGGTTTTACCCTTTATGCTCATGTGGTGAAATGGAGATATAATTAAAGGTATTTAAGTCATAAGTGAATGGTAACAACAGCTGAGTGACAACTAATGTGGTATAAAATCTAACAAACAGTCTTTTCTTTTCCCTGAATTTCAGTTGCCCTAAGGCATGTCTCACTTCACAGTCAGAGCAGAACATCTGAAAAACAAATCTTGGCTGAAGTCTACCTGCACATGTTTCCAGGAATTTACCACTTATTAGATACACGGGGAGGTTTCTTTTCATTCAGTTCAGTCACTCAGTCGTGTCCGACTCTTTGCGACCCCATAGACTGCAGCACACCAGCGTTCCCTGTCCATCACCAATTACCGGAGCTTGCTCAAATTGATGTCCATCGAGTTGGTGATGCCATCCAATCATCTCATCCTCTGTCATCCCCTTCTTCACCTGCCTTCAACCTTTCCCAGCATTAGGGTCTTTTCCAATGAGTTCGTTCTTCGCATCAGGTGGTCAAATATTGGAGTTTCAGCTTCAGTAATCAGTCCTTCCAATGAATATTCAGGATTGATATCCTTTAGGATTGACTGGTTTGATGTCCTTGAAGTCCAAGGGACTCTCAAGAGTCTTCTCCAACACCACAGTTCTTTTCATTAGTAAAGTAATATCTTAAACATATATTGTATCATATCACAGATCTAAAATACCTATCAATGTATCGGGGACAAGCCCTTCTTCATATATCTCTTCCTCCAAAATTCTATGTCTATTATCTAAAAACATTTTGGCTTCCAAGTTGACTTAATCACTCTTATAATATATGGAACTCTACTCAATGCTATGTGGCAGCTTGAATAGGAGGGAGTTTGGGGGAGAATGGATACAAGTAAATTTATGGCTAAGTCCCTTTGCTGTTCATCTGAAACCACAACATTGTTAATTGTCTACATCCCAATACAAAATAAAAAGTTTAAAGTTTGGGGGAAAAAAAGAAACAATCTTATTGGTTTTGAAAAGAATGTCTAATTGACATTTTTATTAAAAATATAGTTACACTTTTGTTTATTTTTTCAAAAAACCAGCTTTTAGCTTTGTTAATTTTTGCTATGATCTCTTTAGTTTCTTTTGCATTTATTTCTGCCCTAATTCTTAAGATTTCTTTCCTTCTACTAACCCTGGGGTTCTTCATTTCTTCCTCCTCTAGTTGCTTTAGGTGTAGAGTTAGGTTATTTATTTGACTTTTTTCTTGTTTCTTGAGGTAGGCCTGTAATGCTATGAATCTTCCCCTTAGCACTGCTTTTACAGTGTCCCATAGGTTTTGGGTTGTTGTGTTTTCATTTTCATTCATTTCTATGCATATTTTGATTTCTTTTTTGATTTCTTCTAAGATTTGTTGGTTATTCAGAAGCGTGTTGTTTAGCCTCCACATGTTTGAATTTTTAATAATTTTTTTCCTGTAATTGAGATCTAATCTTACTGCACTGTGGTCAGAAAAGATGACTGGAATGATTTCAATCTTTTTGAATTTACCAAGACTAGATTTATGGCCCAGGATGTGATCTATTCTGGAGAAGGTTTGATAACCCTATATGCAAAACAGAAAAAGAGACTCAGATGTACAGAACAGACTTGTGGACTCTGGGAGAAGGCGAGGGTGGGATGTTTCAAGAGAACAGCATTGAAACATGTATATTGTCTAGGGTGAAACAGATCACCAGCCCAGGTTGGGTGCATGAGACAAGTGCTCGGGCCTGGTGCACTGGGAAGACCCAGAGGGGTCGGGTGGAGAGGGAGGTGGGAGGGGGGACCGGGATGGGGAATACATGTAAATCCATGGCTAATTCATTTCAATGTATGACAAAAACTACTGTAATGATGTAAAGTAATTAGCCTCCAACTAACAAAAATAAATGGAAAAAAAATATATAGTTACACTTAATAGTCTAGATAACACAGAAGGTTTTAGAGATTCAGTTCATCCATTTGTTTATTCACCCGAAAATACTTTTAAATGTCTCATAGAGGCTAGACCCCATTCTAGGCTTTCGAGATTTAAAATCTATCTAACATAGGCCTGTTCCCGTAGGAAGTTTACAGTTTAGTCAAACAGACAAAACAAGGAAATGGGGAGTTATAGTAAGTTAAATGCTAAGATCATTATAAACCCAAGGTTCTATAAGAGAAGAGGAAGAACAAGTATTCCAGGTAGAAGGACTCAAGACAGTTTTCCAGGAAAAGGGGGAACTTGAGCTAAATCTTACAGAACAGGTAAAGCAGAGAGATGTAATAGAAATTCTCTTTGTGAATACAGTGCCTCTGCTGCCTGAAGATGTTTGAGATGCTCTCTCTCATCATCTATCACAATTCTCAACCTTTTATTGCACACCCTGTCCTCTGCCTTGAGATTCCCATTGATGGCAGCCATAGCACCATGTTTCCACCCAAAGCATACAGGGTGATAAAACTCATGGCCACTCTTGTTTTTTGTTCTCACCAAATTCAAACTTTTTAATTGAGGGGAAGCTTTAAGAATACATAGACTGCTACCAAAGTAACTACACATATTGAAAAGAATAGTGTTTTGTCACTGTTAATTTATTACTAATGGTTGAAAAGTTAAGACTAACCGTGTACCATTTAAGTGGCACTAGTGATAGAGAACCCGCCTGCCAATGCAAGAGACATAAGAGATGTGGGTTCTATCCCTGGGTCTGGAAGATCCTAGGAGAAGAAAATGGCAACCCACTCCAGTATTCTTGCTGGGGAATCCCGTGGACAGAAACCTGACAGGTTACAGTCCATGGGGTTGCAAAGAGTTGCATGTGACTGAAGCAACACAGCACAGCACATGGACCCTTAAAGCAGTTATATATTAAGATAAAATCTGTCATGCAGAGCAACTTCTTGTGGATAAATTCCAAATTTATATAGCAAGTCAGTATTAAAAACTCAATTATTTGCTTCTAATATGAAAACTATTTGACTGAAACCCAAATTTTTGAGTATACAGAGCATATTTTTTCCAAGAAATTTAACATTATCATTACTTTTACCCTGAATTTGGTCCCTATTGTGCCTGAAATCCTTTGAAGAGATCTTTGAGCTTTCTAAACATTATTTTCTAGATATTAGTGGACCCTTGTTTAATCAATATGGGTGATAGAATAACATACTTTTACTCTTCTAGGGAGCATTTCTTTCTCTGCAGAGAATGATAGTAATGTATTTTTCTGCTTAAAAATTCACAATGCTAACACAGACTCACACAAAATAATAGCATCTCTTTCCTTCACTCATCTATTGAAAAATCTAATTGTAACCATTAGCAGTCTTCAGAGTAAGTAACAGTTTTTCCTATATTATTTATCTGAAAACATTGAGTAATTAATACCCATAGCCAAGCTTGCAGAATTCATGTATATTTGCGCTTTGCTTTACCTCACATTAATGTCATAAATTTTTATCTACTACTTGCCCTGAAGCAATATCAGTGATGATACTTGTTATTTGTTCAGTGGAAAATCTAATCACTGTCAATGTAGTCCATGTTATAAATTAAGAGTCAAAGCAGATATGTTCAAGAAAGGAAGATTAACTCCATCCAAAAAACTGAAGCAAACTCATAATGTTTATAAGCCCACATGGTTTATTCTATATACTTCAAGATGCCTAAGGCAATTATAAATGACAAATGAAACACAAAAGTCTTGAGGTAAAATATGAGAGAAAATAATGGGTAACAGGACAAATAGGAAATACATGATTAACATATTTGCTTTTCTTGTCTTGTTTAGAACCAAAAGGGAATCAATGGATTCTAGTAAATACCACCTATACTGTATATAAGTAGGATTCAATTCAGTTCAGTTGCTCAGTCATGTCCAATTCTTTGTGACCCCATGGATTGCAGAACACCAAGCCTCCTTGTCCATCACCAACTCTTGGGGTTTACTCAAACTCATGTTCATTGAGTCGGTGATGCCATCCAACCATCCTCTGCTGGGCCCTTCTCGTTCTGCCTTCAATCTTTCCCAGCACAAGGGTCTTTTCAAATAAGTCAGTTCTTCGCATCAGGTGGCCAAAGTATTGGAGTTTCAGCTTCAGTATCAGTCCTTTCAATGAATATTAAGGACTGATTTCCTTTAGGATGGACTGGTTAGATTCCCTGCAGTCCAAAGGACTCTCACGACTCTTCTCCAACACAACAGTTCAAAAGCAACAACTCTTCAGTGCTCAGCCTTCTTTACAGTCTAACTCTCACATCCATAAATGACTAAGGGAAAATCCATAACTTTGGTATAGAACAGACTTGAGGACTCTGTGGGAGAAAGCGAGGGTGGGATGTTTCAAGAGAATAGCAATGAAACATGTATATCTAGGGTGAAACAGATCACCAGCCCAGGTTGGATGCATGAGACAAGTGCTCGGGCCTGGTGCACTGGGAAGACCCAGAGGGATGGGGTGGAGAGGGAGGTGGGAGGGGGGACCGGGATGGGGAATACATGTAAATCCATGGCTAATTCATTTCAATGTATGACAAAAACCACTGCAATGTTGTCAAGTAATTAGCCTCCAACTAATAAAAATAAATGGGAAAAAAAAAATCCATAACTTTGACTAGACGGATCTTTGCTGGTAAAGTAATGTATCTGCTTTTTAATATGCTGTCTAATTGGTCATAACTTTTCTTCCAAGGAGTAAGCGTCTTTTAATTTCATGGCTGCAGTCACCATCTGCAGTGATTTTGGAGCTCCCCAAAAAATAGTCTGTCACTGATTCCATTGTTTCCCTTCTATTTGACATGAAGTGAGGGAACAGATGCCATGATCTTAGTTTATCTAATGCTGAGCTTTAAGCCATCTTTTTCACTCTCCTCTTTCACTTTCATCAAGAAGCTCTTTAGTTCTTCTTCACTTTCTGCCATAAGGGTGCTGTTATCTGCATATCTGAGGTTATCGATATTTCTCCCGGCAATCTTGATTCCAGCTTGTGCTTCTTCCAGCCCAGTGTTTCTCATGATGTACTCTGCATATAAGTTAAATAAGCAGGGTAACAATATACAGCCTTGATGTACTCCTTTTCCTATTTGGAACCAGTCTGTTGTTCCATGTCCGGTTCTAACTGTTGCTTCCTCACCTGCATACAGATTTCTCAAGAGGCAGGTCAGGTGGTCTGGTATTCCCATCTTTTGAAGAATTCTCCAGTTTGTTGTGATCCACACAGTTAAAGGCTTTGGCATAGTCAATGAAGCAGAAGTAGGTGTTTTTCTGGAACTCTCTAGCTTTTTCGATGATCCAACGGATGTTGGCAATTTTATCTCTGGTTCCTCTGCCTTTTCTAAATCCAGCTTGAACATCTGGAAGCTCATTGATCACAGACTGCTGAAGCCTGGCTTGGAGAATTTTGAGCGTTACTTTACTAGTGTGTGAGATGAGTGCAACTGTGTGAGAGTTTGAGCATTCTTTGGGATTGCCTTTCTTCAGGATTGGAATGAAAACTGACCTTTTCCAGTCCTGTGGCCACAACTGAGTTTTCCAAATTTGCTGGCATATTGAATGCAGCACTTTCACAGCATCATCTTCTAGGATTTGAAAGAGCTAACTGGAATTCTATCACCTCCACTAGCTTTGCTCACAGTGATGCTTCCTAAGGCCTACTTGACTTCGCATTCTAGGATTTCTGGCTCTGGGTGAGTGATCATACCATCGTGATTATCTGGGTCATGAAGATCTTTTTTGTAGTTCTTCTGTGTATTCTTGCCACCTCTTCTTAAAATCTTCTGCTTCTGTTAGGTCCATGTCATTTCTGTCCTTTATTTTGGCAACTTTGCATGAAATGTTCCCTTTTCTTGAAGAGATCTCTAGTCTTTCCCATTCTATTATTTTCCTCTATTTCTTTGCATTGATCACTAAGGAAGGCTTTCTTATCTCTCCTTGCTATTCTTTGGAACTCTGCCTTCAAATGAGTATATCTTTCCTTTTCTCCTTTGCCTTTTGCTTCTCTTCTTTTCAGAGCTATTTGTAAGTCCTCCTCAGACAGCCATTTTGCTTTCTTGCATTTCTTTTTCTTGGGGATGGTCTTGATCACTGCCTCCTGTACAATATCATGAACTTCCATCCATAGTTCTTCAGGAATTCTGTCTATCACATCTAACCCTTTGAATCTATTTCTCACTTCTACCGAATAATTGTAAGGGATTTGATTTAGGTCATACCTGAATGGTCCAGTGGTTTTCCCTACTTTCTTCAATTTAAGTCTGTATTTGGCAATAAGGAGTTCATGATCTGAGCTACAGTCAGCTCTTGATCTTTTTTTGCTGACTGTATAGAGCTTCTCCATCCTTGGTTGCAAAGAATATAATCAATCTGATTTTGGTATTGACCATCTGGTGATGTCCATTTGTAGAGTCTTCTCTTGTGTTATTGGAAGAGGGTGTTTGCTATGACCAGTGTGTTCTCTTGGCAAAACTATTAGCCTTTGCCCTGCTTCATTCTCTACTCCAAGGCAAAATTTGCCTGTTACTCCAGGTATTTCTTGACTTCCTACTTTTGCATTCTAGTCCCTTATAATGAAAGGACATATTTTTTAGATGTTAGTTCTAGAAGGTCTGGTAGGTCTTCATAGAACCATTCAACTTCAGCTTCTTCAGCATTACTGGTCAGAGCATAGACTTGGATTACTGTGATACTGAATGGTTTGCCTTGGAAATGAACAGAGATCATTCTGTCATTTTTGAGATTGCATTCAAGTACTGCATTTTGGACTCATTTGTTGACTATGATGGCTACTCCATTTATTCTAAGGGTTTCTTGCCCACAGTAGTAGATATACTGGTTAAATTCACCCATTCCTGTCCATTTTAGTTCACTGATTCCTAAAATGTCAGCCTTCACTCTTGCCATCTCCTGTTTGACCACTTCCAATTTGCCTTGATTCATGGACCTAACATTTCAGGTTCCTATGCAATATTGTCTTTACAGCATCAGACCTTGCTTCCATCACCAGTCACATCCACAACTGGGTGCTGTTTTTGCTTTGGCTCTGTCTCTTCATTCTTTCTGGAGTTATTTCTCCACTGATCTCCAGTAGCATATTGGGCACCTACCGACCCGGGGAGTTCATCTTTCAGTGTCCTATCTTCTTGTCTGTTCATACTGTTCATGGGGTTCTCAAGGCAGGAATACTGAAGTGGTTTGCCATTCCATTCTCTAGTGGACCACGTTTTGTCAGAACTCTCCACCATGACCCTGTCTCTACCATGTCTTGGGTGGCCATACACAACATGGCTCAAAGTTTCATTGAGTTAGACAAGGCCATGGTCCATGTGATCAGATTGGTTAGTTTTCTGTGTCTGTGGTTTTCAGTCTGTCTGCCCTCTGATGGACAAGGATAAGAGGCTTATGGAAGCTTCCTGATGGGAGAGAGTGACTGAGGGGGAAGCCGGGTTTAAATTAGAAGCAAGTACAAATGTAGTGTTATCTTATAAAGACTGGTATTTTACTCATTGATACAATGATAAAGACAACATACACCTAAAAGTGTTTTTTGTTACCATAAATGATAGGATGTGGATAAGCCACTTGTACAATAATTATTTTTTATTAAATATCATTGATATATGACTCTTAATGAAGTAATTAAACTGAATTTCATTAATATGTGTTTTAATTATAAAAGAATTATTAGAATAATTATCTGACTGGAGTATAAAAATCTAGAATAAAATATGAATGGTTACAATTCTTATTTGTAGCCACAGATAAACTATGACAAAGACCTGATAAAGTAAATAGGAAAAAGGAAAGTGAATCCTTCCAACAAATGGTGCTGGCACAACTGGATATCAACACGTAAAAGGATGAAATTGGATTTATTTTTCACAACACACTCAAACTATTTATGAAATCTTAGAAGAATCATAAAAGTACATCTTCATGGCCTTGAATTAATCAAAACACTCTTATTATGACACCAAAACCAAAAGTAACAAATGAAAAAGTATACAAATGGGACTTTTTAAAATGAAAAACTTCTGTGTTTCAAAAAATACCATCAAAAAAGTGAAAAAATGATTTATTTATCTAATAAGGGATTTTCATGTAGATTTAATAAATCTTAAATTCAGTGAAAAAGATAGTCTAATTTAAAAATGGGGAAAGTATTTAAATAGACACACTTCCCCACAAAAGATACACAAAAGGCCAAAAAAGCACATGAGAATATGCTCAAAATTACTGGCCATCAGGGAAAGGCAAATCAACACTCCAACGAGATACCACTTCATATTCACTAGGATGGATATTATCAAAAAGAGAGACAATGAAATGTACTGGAAAGAAATGTGAAGTAATTGGAACCCTGGTACTCTTCTGTGGAATATGAAATGATACAGCCACTTTAGAAAACAGTCCGACAATTTTTCCAAAGTTTGACATGAAGTCAATGCATTATGAAGCAATTTTACTCTTAGGGACATTACAGTAAATACATTAAGATATATGTCCATGCAAAAGTCTGTATAGGAATGTGTATAGAAGCATTATTGGTAATATCTGAACTGTGGAAACAATACAAAATCCAAGAATGAATAAATGAAATATGATGTATTCACATGACAGAGTATTATTTAGCTATAACTAATCTAAAGTACTGCTACAGACTGAAACAGGAATGAACCTTGAAAGTACTATGTTAATGAAAGAAGCCAGTCAGAGAGAGCCATAAAATGCACTCTTCCATTTATGTGAACTTTTCAGACTAGGGAAATAGAGATACAAATAGATTAATGGATGTCTAGATCTTAGGGAAGGGGGCTTTAGGAGAAAATGGGAAAAGACTTCTAAAGGTTGCCAAGATTTATTTTTGTAGTAGTGGTGAAAATGATGCTAGTATTTACATAACTCTGTGAATATAGTAAAAGCTATAGAATTGTACACTTTAAGTGGGTTAATTATAGATATACATGAATTACATCTCAATAAAGCTATTCTATTCAGATTTTTTTAAGAGAGAGCCAGGATGCACTATTGAGGAAACTCAGCTACAGATGTTTCTGTGTTATATTTCTCCTGGAATGAGCTGAGACCAGTAAAAATATGGTTAGATATCATTAAAACAACATGAACCAGCTAGTGGGAGTTTGCTGTTAACGATGCAGGGGATGGTGCTCTGTGATGACCTAGAGGGGTGGGATTTGGTGGGAAGTGGGAGAGAGTTTCAAGAGGAAGGGGCCATGTGCGTGCCTATGGCCGATTCACGTTGATGTATGGCAGAAATAAAGAAAGGGATGGCAGAGGTTGAGATGGTTGGATGGCATCACTGACTCGATGGACATGAGTTTGAGCAAGCTCCAGGAGTTGGTGATGAACAGGGAAACCTAGTGTGCCTCAGTCCATGGGGTTGCAAATGACTGAGTCAGACACGGCTGAGTGACTGAACACAATGTTTTAAAGCAATTATCCTTCAATTAAAAATAAATAAATTAAAAAAAACCCAACATGAACCAAAGGAGAATATATCATATATTCTTATTCCTTTACTTTAAAAACATCTCAATCTGGGAAATAATTTTTAACTACAGTCTGAGATGGAAATAGTTCATGAAAACATTAATAAAGACTTCCAGAAATAGGAATGAGAACTGAAAATAGTAGTTTCATCTTATGATAAGAGAATGAAAATATCTGAACTTTTGCATTTGGAAAACAAATATTGGTTTAGGTGTTACTGAAATCCATGAATTCTTGAATGGCACAACTAAAATCAACATAAACTATGTATGTCTAATGTTAGTAGAAAGGGACAAATTTGTAACTCAATCTAGTAATTTACACATAATATAAAGACATATTGAACTAACAAATGAACAGTATCCAGAAAAATAATTTCATTCAAAAAGAGTTAAGGCTAAATTAATAGCTCTAAGTCTTAGCAGATTTGTCAAAACTCAGTGATGTCTAGAGTTTCTTTGGGGGTACAACAAGCCTCTCTGTTGATAAAAGCCAGAATAAATAAGTCAGGTTTCAGATTCAGAAAGGTACTTCTGATTTTAAAGTGGATAAATCAAGTACACCATTAGATATACAGGTCTGGGTTTCAAAGAACAGTACTGGGCTAGAGATACACATTTGGGAGGCAATAGAATATAACTAGAATTTAAAACCAAGAGGATGGATGAGACTAAGAAGGGAGTATATATAAATGTATCAATACAGTGGGTAGAGTATAAATAGGTATATTTTGTGTAAGTGGCAGGTAACATGATCAATATAATCTATGATGTATTATAATTATATATTTGAGTGTTTCTTACTACTGAGTTTCACAGGAAACAAAGTTCATGGTATTTTAGTTCAGGCCCAGAGTGATTATTGACAATTTACTAAACAGGAAAATGAAGAGGAAATATCACAATAGAAAATAATATCAAAGCAAAGACTCTGAGAGATAAGAGTTAATCAATTCAGGATATATACCTTGCAGGCTTCCCCCCCGCCACCCCACCAACTGGCTATTGCTCAGTTACTAAGGCAATATGTTCTGGTGAACTCCAAGTCTTACCCCACACCTAAAAGGCAAGGAGACACTCTCTACTTCCCTAAAAACAAATGCTGATATGAAAAATCCTGATTCCAATATCAAATATCACATAGCTGAAATTATAAATCTTGGACCCCAAGCTCAGTATTTCACTAGGGGAAGACCTCAAGTGTATCCATCCACCCAACTAGGTGAAGCAAAACTGGAACCAGGTTTTTTGGGGAGTAAATGGGTACAACGAGGTTATGAAGAGACTTGCATTACTTGTATTACTTTGGGTAGATTTTTACATTTTGTACACTGTGGATGTATTATACAATTTTTTGTTAAAAGTGAATAATACTTTCTATATCTTTAACAATAAAAAGCATTACTACCACTATGTTTAGTTAAAGAGATTTTCTCATGAGTTAAGAGCAACTTGAAACATCATTTTGTTCACTAATTAAGTATTGACCACTTAGTATACATTATTAATCTGAGTCTCTCCAATATCTCAACTACTAATTCCATTAGACACTCTCACAAGTAACTTTATCCATTTCTTCTGATAGTTATAAAATCACAGTTTCAACTCTTCATAGATTAATTTGAAAACTTGGAGCCTGAGTTGAAAAATGAAACCATATTTATTAGGTTAATATCATCTTTGCTGAGTGGATTTTGTGTCTGCTCTAGAAGCTCTATACCTTTTAAAAAATATAAACGAGATTTAATAAAGGAAAAAGAAAATGTAAATGTTTGTTACATATTACTTGTTTTCTCCTTATAGTATTTCCTTTTTTAATTTAATTTTTATCTTATTAGTTGGCTAACAATGCTGTATTAGTTTCACATGTACAGAAAAGTGATTGCTATATATGTATCTCCATTTTTTAAATTCTTTTCCCATATGAGTTATTACAGAGTACTGAGTAGATTTCCCTGTGTTATACACTAGATTGTTATTGATTACCTATTTTATATACAGTAGTGTGCGTCTGTTGATCCTAAACTCCGAGGTTACTTCCCCCGCTACCTTTCTCCTTTGGTAACCACATAAGATTTTTTTCCAAGTCTGTGAGTCTGTTTCTGTTTGTAAATAAATACATTTTTGTCGCTTTTTTTTTTTAAGATACCACAAGTAAGTGATATCATATATATTTGTCTTTGTCTAACTTACTTCACTTTGTATTATAATCTCTGTCCATCCATGTTGCTGTAAATGACTTTTTTTACAGTATTTCCTAATAATTTATTTGCATTATGTACATTCTGCTTTGCAATTACAATTTGAAAAATTCATTTTTCAAGCTAGTTGTATGAGATCATACTATTCATTATTTTTAATCATGCTTCTCCTCCTGGATACTAAGTAAATGACTTTTTTCCTTGCCTAAAGTCTATGAAATAAAGTTTTTTTGTCAATCTAAAATTATTGCCTATTGTTAACAAATCTGAAAGGTACATAGGCCATGAAGTTTGTAAATAGTGGGCCACCAGTCTCTTGACCAACCATTAGAGGGAGTCCACACTGGCTATATGTACAGCAAATATACCCAAATGTAAAAAGAAAACAATACTATTCAGTCAGTGGTATTTCAACAAGTCTGGATGTATGCTAGGGTATAGGGAAGCAGCAATATGTTTCTTTCCTAGATAAGGAACATCATTGCAACCATTTTCCAGGCACTATCATGCCTCCTCTAACACGAGCTAAATGCTTTACACAACATCTATGAGACAGATTTCATTTTTATCCCCATTCTCTTCTGAAAAAGTTCCCAAGGTCATACATAACTGGGTGTTTGACAGAACCAATATTTAAACCCTCAGCTGTCTGACCTCAGAGGATATGCTTTTAAACACTGTCCTGAGCAGCCTCCTATCAAAGTATAGGGTTAAGGAAGGTCGTCAGGAATATTCTAGGTCAACATACTCTGATTTGGAATAGCTCTCTTATCATCCCAATTTATAAATATTTGTAAGGCGAGAAGAGGTGAATGGACATTTTTCCAGGCAGCACCACAATGGTAAGAAGATGTGCACCATAGTTCTTTTAAGGTCAAAATTATTTATATGTGAGCACAGTTCTCACTGATCATAAATAATTATAGATTTTTTAAAAATCCATACTGTGCTATTTTGTTGTATTAGGTATGTGCTCACTATAGTGAGGAATCCAAATGCATAGGATTTATTTCCTCTTCGATGATCTTTGCCCTACCTATATCTTCAGCTGTGAGCAAACAGCTGCATATGAATTTTTATCAGATAATGTGTTCATATCCATAAGACATTTCCCCAGCACTTTTATTGACATATCTTGGCTTAATCCACATATTTGCTCAGGAAAAAAAAATGTGCTCAAATCCCTAAAATAAAATTGTCTAGAAAATAACATTATTTGTAAGCGTAACTTGACAGTTCCACCTTCACATCCCATTAAGGTGTCCATGGTGCAATATATTTTAAGATAGCCTTGGGTTTATCTTTACATTTACAAAATAAATGAAAATTCCAGGAGTTTATTAGTACAGAAAAGCTGTGAATGTATAATATTTCTGTTTCTGTGGAATTTTCTCACCAGCCATATTTGGTTATACCCCTTTCATTTGCTGTACTAAGTAAACCACTTCCCAAGACAGTTGATTGCTGAATTAAAATCTGAGAAGGGAAGAAAATAAATTTGCGCAGCGTTTGTTCAACAATATATTCAGTAGTGTACCATAAGACATTATGAGTTAAAGTAACACTGTAGAATGCTAGCAACAAAGAATTTAGAGCAGACTCATAGGGAACTCATAATCATAAAGTCATCCTTAGACAAGAATAATAAAACCCAGTTACTGTAAACAGACTGAGTCCTCAATAACATGGGATAAATCACACGGTGAAAAATGGAAAAAGCAAACTACAGACATCATTTGAGCACGGGAGAGAGAAATCATCAAACAATGAGGTAATAGAAATGTCACAACACTGGAGCCAGTGTTCATTACAACTTTTCTCAGTGCCATTCACTTCCTTTAAAGGTCAAAGAAACTTCAGGAATGATGAAACACTAGTTTCATTTCCTTTTTTCTGCTATTTTTTTTTTTTTCTGTAAAAGTCTTACCTGAGATCTGACTTGAAAGCTGCAGTAGCAGAGCCTACTTTGGAAATGAAAGTGAATATATTTCCTCCTAAACTGATAAGACTATTTTTTTTTATTGAGGTATAATTGACATTCAACAGGTTTCCTTGGTGGCTCAGTCAGTGAAAAACCTGCCTGCAGTGCTATAGACTTCAGTTCAATCTTTGGGTTGGGAGGATCCGCTGGAGAAAGAAACACCAACCCTCTCCAGTATTCTTGTATGGAATATTCCATAGACAGTGGAGACTAGTGGACTACAGTCCATGGGTGGATTCTTTGCCTTCTGAGCCACCAGGGAAGCCTTAAAGTAGATGCAAAGAATCAGACATGACTGACTGACTGATACTTTCACTTCACTTCACTGACATTCACCATCAGGTGTCTGGCATAATGATTTAATGTTTGTATATGACCCAGAGAAGACTCTTGAGAGTCCCTTGGACTGCAAGGAGATCAAACCAGTCAATCCTAAAGGAAATCAGTCCTGAATATTCATTGGAAGGACTGATGCTGAAGCTCCAATACTTTGACCATCTGACACAAAGAGTTGACTGATTAGAAAAGACCCTGATGCTGGGAAAGACTGAAAGCAGCAGGGAGAAGGGGACGACAGAGGACAAGATGGTTGGATGGCATCATCAAATCGATGGACAGGAGTTTGAGCAAGCACTAGGAGATGGTGAAGGACAGGGAAGCCTGGTGTGCTGCAGTCCATGGGGTTGCAAAGAGTCAGACATGACTGAGTGACTTAACAAGAAAGGGAAAGAAAAATCCATATATAAATAAACAGGTTCATAAAAATTCACTGAAGTAGTATTATGAGAAATAAATTCTGTAGTAATTCAAAGGCAGAATTCTCACTCTTAGACCTCACAGAAGGTAGAAAATGGAATGCTGGGACACTGACTTTGAATAGAAACCATGTTCCCTGGCTAGTACATAAAATCAAGTGTCTCTGGCCTTGTCAAATTAGTGCATGTTTCTTATTTTCGGGAATTCCTATTTGCTTTCCACTTTTATGAGTGCCCTGTATTAGGAACAATGACTAATATACCATATATACAATAATGGGAAAGTCTGGGAAAATTAGATCTGAGGTCAAGAGCTTTTTTTAGAGGCAAAAGTAATCAACCTGAACCACCAAGGATTTGGGTAAAAGTTGAAGAAATTAATTCAAGTTTCTATTTTATAATTAAAGAAATATAATCTTTAACTTTTGACATCATCTCATTTTTGAGAATATTTGATTAAATCTGTGTGTGACATTTCTGACCTGGATTAGACTTCCCTGGTGGCTCAGATGGTAAGGAATCTGCCTGCAATGCATGAGACTCAGGTTTGATCCCTGGGTCGGGAAGATCCCCTGGAGAAGGAAATGGCAACCCACTCCAGTATTCTTGTCTGGGAAATCCCATGGACAGAAGAGCCTGGCAGGTTACAGTCCATGGGGTCGCAAAGAGTTGGACATGACTGAGCAACTAATATTTTCACTTTCAGACTCCCAAGAGTCCATCAAGAAGCATACAGATCCAATGAAACTGATGGAAAGGTAAAATAGGTAGTCAGTTGCCAAAATCCACTGCTACCAGTTTTTGACGATTTGGTAGATTCTATCCAATTAACCAATTTTAAGTCTCATATGTATTATCACATTCCACATCTGTCTACAAATTAGTTATGTATAAGCCTTGTTATTACTGTTTAGTTGCTAAGTTGTGTCTGACTCTTTTGCAACCCCATGGACTGTAGCCCATTAGGCTCCTCTGTCCCTGGGATTTCTCAGGCAAGAATACTGGAGTGGATTGCCATTTCCTTCTCCAGGGGCTTTTCCCAACCCACCGATTGTACCTCCTTGGCAGGCAGATTCTTAATCCCTGAACCACCTGTTAAGACTCTAAAACAATCCAGAGGAAATGAGTAATCCAGGGCAGGTAAGCAAGTATACTCCACAAACATATCCAGAGACTCAGGTTGGCCCTGTCATCCTTATTAGGTGTCTTTCTGTTTTTTTCTCTCAAGGCCTAAGGTCACTGACTGATCCAATCTTTATAATTTTCTACATTAGAAGGGCAAAAGAGGGAACTGAAGGAAAATCAGCATTCATTCCCCTGACAATAGTACATATCACTTCTATTTGCATGTCACAGTCAAAGGGCCACACCAAATTGCAGAGGAAACTGGAAAATTAAATGTCAAGATACAGAACCCTAAAAGTTCCTGTGTGTATATATGCATTTGTGTATACGTGTATATCTGAGTATCTGAAGAATTCTGTTTCTGTAAAGGGAAAAAGGAAGTAGTAGAGAGAAATAATGAACCATCTCTGTCACATATTATTTTCTTACTGTGGAAGCTGAATGTTAAAATTTGAAATGAATTTAGTCCTATCTTAGAAGTAGACTTCATATGTTTTCCAACAGATTACAGCCTGTATATATTCTAAGGATAAAGCTAGTAAGGTAGACAACCCAGAGTTACAAAAAAAGAGCCAGTTTCTCAGAACATTTTCCTGTGCCGGTTGAGATTAAGGAAAACAAAGTACGGTGTTCAGTAATATAATAGTGAATCATATAAAATGGCAGTAAAAATAAACCAAGAACCATATTTTTGCACCCCTTATGATTCTATTTCATGTTCTAAATGATCTTATGATTTTTTGAAAATTATTTTTTTGGTCAACTTACTGTATCATTTATTACTTTAGCTCTATCAAATTCACAAAATTAAAGATCACTTAATGCTAAAGCGTTTATTTTAGATTTGAAAATTATTTAACAGTTTAACAGATATTACTGAGTTCTGGAAGATAACAAGATGGAATAGACTATAGTCTCCAGTTTCCATACAGTACGTCACTTTTCAGATTGGTTCCTTTTACTCAGTGAATATGCATTTACGTTTCCATCATGTATTTTCATGGCTAGATAGCTTATTTCTTTTCATCATATTCTACTGTCCAGATTTACCACAATTGATTTATCCATTCACTCATGAAGTTATTTCCAAGTATTGACAATTATGAATCTTGGTTGCCTCAGAATTTAGGCAATACAAATAAAGCTGACATAAACATCAATATGCAGGTTTCTGTTGGGACGTAAGATTTCAGCTATTTGGGGAAAATATCAAGGAATATAACTACTGAATCATGTGACACAAGTATTTTTAGTTTTGTAAGAAAGAGCCAAACTGTTCTCCAAAGTGATTGTAATATTTTGCATCCCTGCATTCATGCGTGCTAAGTCACTTCAGTTGTGTCTGACTCTTTGTGATCCGGTAGCCTGTAGCCCACCAAGCTCCTGTGTCCATGGGATTCTCCACACAAGAACACTGGCGTTGGCTGTCATGCCTGCCAGGAGATCTTTCTGAACTAGGGATCGAACCCAAGTCTCTTATGTCTCCTGCATTAGCAGGTGGGTTCTTTACCACTACCACCACCTATTCCTACCAGCAATGAATAAGAGTTCCAGAGTCTCCCCATCCTTTTCAGCATTTGTTATTGTCAGTGTTTTGGATTTCTGCCACTACAATAGATGCACAAAGGCATCACATTATTGTTTAACCATATGAGTTGAGCATAGTTTCATATGCTTATCTGTCATTTGCATATCTTCTTTGGTAAGCCATCTATTAAGGTCTTTGGCCTGATTTAATTGGTTGTTCATCACCCTGTCATTCAATTTTAAGAGTTTCATGTATCTTTTGAAAAGTAAACCTTTATCAGATATGCATTTTATAAATATTTTCTCCCAGATGTGGCTATCTTCTCATTCCCTTAACAGCATCTTTCACAGAGCAGAAATTTTTAATTTTAGTCAATTCCAAACACTCAGTTATTTCTATCATAGGTCTTGCCTTTGATATCATATCTAAAATGTCAGAGCCAAACCCAAGGTCATCTAGATTTTTTTCTACATGCTATTTGCTAGGAGTTTTATAGTTTGGCATATAGTCTTACATTTGTAAGATGTAAGATGGTGGGGTAGAAGGGCCTACCCTCATCTTCTGTGAGAACTTCAAAATTGCAACTCACTGCTAAACCACCACCAACAGGAGAATGTTGGATCCCACCAAGAAAAAGATACCCCACATCCAAGGCCAAAGGAGAAGCCCAACAAGATGGCAGGAGGGGAAAAAACACATTTAGAATCAAACTTCATACCGACCAGAGATGCTTGGAAGGCTCAAACAAAACCTTGCACGCACCAGGACCCAGAGACCCCAAAGAGACTGAGCCAGACCTGCCTTTTTGTTTTGAGTGTCTCCTGCGGAGGCATGGGTCAGCAGTGGCCTGCCATGGGGACCGGGGCTTTGGCTGCAGAAGACCTGGGAGGCATTGCATATGGAGTAAGTCCTCTGGAGGAGGTCACTATTAACTCCACCATAGAACCACAGAGCAGATAACGCACAAAATGGAGAATAATTATATCAAAGGAGTTCTTGCACTGTTACAAAAGAAAGGAGCAGTGATCCCACAAGAGACTGAGCCAGACTTGCCTGTGAATGTCCAGGAGTCTCCAACAGAGGTGTGGTTTGACATGGCCTGCTGCAGGGCCAGGGGCACTGAATACAACAGTGCAGGCATTAATCCTTTTGAAGGAGGTCTATCATACTATGGGCTTCACTGGTGGCTCAGATGGTAGTGTCTGCCTGCAATGTGGGAGATCTGGGTTCAATCCCTGGATTGGGAAGATCCCCTGGAGAAGGAAACGGCAACCCACTCCAGTACTCTTGCCTGGAAAATTCCATGGACAGGGGAGCCTGGTAGGCTACAGTCCATGGGGTCACAAAGAGTTGGACAGGACTGAGTGACTTCACTTTTCTTTCTTTCACCATACCATAGTTTGGCCTCAGTCCAAACAACAGGAAGGGAACACAGCACCACCCATCAATAGAAAATTGGATTAAAGATTTACTGAGAACAGCCCTGCCCATCAGAAGAAGATCCAGACTCCCCCACAGTGGTCCCTCCCATCAGGAAGCTTCTACAAGCCTCTTATCCTTATCCATAAGAGGGAAGAAAGAATGAAAACAATCACAGAAAACTAACCAAACTGATTACATGGATCACAGCCTTGTCTAACACAATGAAACTCTGAGCCATGTCATGTAGGGTCACCAAGATGGACAGGTCATGGTGGAGAGTTCTGACTAAATGTGGTCCACTGGAGAAGAAAATGACAAACCACTTCAGTATTCTTGCCTAGAGAACCCATGTAGAGCATGAAAAAGCAAAAAGATATGACACTGAAAGATAAACTTTTCAGGTTGGTTGGGCTTCCCTTGTAGCTCAGTTGGTAAAGAATCTGCCTACAATGCAGGAGTGAAAGTGATGTCACTCAGTCTTGTCCGACTCTTTGCGACCCCATGGACTGCAGCCTACTAGGCTCCTCTGTCCATGGGATTTTTCAGGCAAGAGTACTGGAGTGGGTTGCCATTTCCTTCTCCAGGGCATCTTCCTGACCCACTCCAGTATGCTTGCCTGGAGAATCCCATGGCCTGTAGCCTGCCAGGCTCATCTGTCCATGAGGTTGCAAGAGTCGGACACGACTTAGCAACTAAACCACCACCACCACCAGGTTGGTTTGTGTCCAATATGCTACTGGAGAAAAGAGGAGAAAGAACTCCAGAAACAGTAAAGAGACAGAGCCAAAGGGAAAACAACACCCATTTGTTGATGTGACTGGTGATGGAAGCAAAGTTCAATGCTGTAAAGAACAATATTGCTCAGGAACCTGGAATATTAGGTCCATGAATCAAGGTAAATTGGAAATCGTCAAACAGGAGATGGCAAAAGCGAACATCAGCATTTTAGGAATCAGTGAACTAAAACGGACTGAAATGGGCTAATTTAATTCAGATGACCATTATATCTACTATTGTGAGCAAGAATCCCTTAGACGCAATGGAGTATCCATCATAGTCAGCAAAAGACTGCAAAATGTAGAACTTGAGTGCAATCTCAAAAATGACAGAATGATCTCAATTTGTTTCCAAGGCAAACAATTCAATATCACAGTAATCCAAAGTCTATGCCCCAACCACTAATGCCAAAGAAGCTGAAGTTGAATGGTTCTATGAAGACCTACAAGACTTTCTAGAACTAAAACCAAAAAAAAAAAAAAAGATGTCCTTTTTAACAAAGGGGACTGGAATGCAAAAGTAGGAAGTAAGCGATACCTGGAGTAACAGTCAAGTTTGGCCTTGGAGTACAAAATGAAGAAGGGCAAAGGCTAATAGAGTTTTGCAAAGAGAACGCACTGGGTCATAACAAACACCCTCTTCCAATAACACAAGAGAAGACTCTACACATGGACATCACCAGATGGTCAGTACCAAAATCAGATTGATTATATTCTTTGCAGCCAAAGATGGTGAAACTCTTTACAGTCAGCAAAAACAAGACCGGGAGCTGGCTGTGGCTCAGATCATGAACTCCTTATTGCCAAATTCAGACCTAAATTGAAGAAAGTAGGGAAAACCACTAGACCATTCAGGTATGACCTAAATCAAATCCCTTACGATTATACAGTGGAAGTGAGAAATAGATTCAAGGGATTAGATCTGATAGAGAGCCTGATGAACTATGGACGGAGGTTTGTGACATTGTACAGGAGATTATGATAAAACCATCCCCAAGAAAAAGAAACATAAAAAGGAAAATGGCTGTCTGAGGAGTCATTAGAAATAGCTGAAAAAAGAAGAGAAATCAAAGGCAAAAAAGAAAAGGCAAGATATACTCATTTGAATGCAGAATTCCAAAGAATAGCAAGGAGAGATAAGAAAGCCTTTCTAAGTGATTAATGTAAAGAAATAGAGCAAAATAATAGAATGGGGGAGACTGGAGATCTCTTCAAGAAAATTAGACACACCAAGGGAACATGTCATGCAAAGATGGGCACAATAAAGGACAGAAATTATATGGACCTAGCAGAAGCAGTATATATTAAGAACGGGTATCAAGAATACGCAGAACCATACAAAAAAGGTCTTAATGACCTGGGTAACCACGATGGTGTGGTCACTCACCTACAGCCAGACATCCTGGAATGTGAAATCATGTGGACCTTTGGAAGCATCATGACAAACCTAGACAATATATTAAATAGCAGAGACATCACTTTGCCAACAAGGTCCATATAGTCAAAACTGATTTTTCCCATATTCTTGTATGGACATGAGAGTTGGTCATTTTTTAATTTACCAGCTGACAAATATTTCAGTTGTTTTAAGACTTTTATATTATGGATGAAACCACTATTAAAAAATTATATTCTGTGTTTTGTGTGGAAAGAGTGAAATAACCACACAATGAGTTAGTTCATGGTTAATTTTATATGAAACTGCTGATTTATGTTCCAAGTGGCTACACCATTCCACATTTCCACCAAAAATATATAATGAGATTTCCACTTGCGCTGCCATCTCAACAACACCTGTTCACAGTAGTTCTTTAAACTGTGGCCAGTCTAATGGGCATATATATTTCATTGTTGTTTAATTTACATTCTCAGTAAATAATGATATTAAGCATACTTTTATCAACTTATTTGTCAATGTGATGCAAATATATTCTTCTAATCTCTGTATCACATTTTCATATTTCTAACCATGACTTTAGAAATTTTTTGATTAAGTATAATTTATTTATTTTATGATTTATGCTTGTGCTCTATGTAAAAACCTTTTTCTAAAATAAAACTCTGATTAGTTTCAAGGTGACTTTTGTACCATGTGAGATAAATTTGAAAACTGTTTTTATGACAAAATTTTTTTATCACAGAATTCCAAGTATTGCAGCATTTGTTTGAAAGACTATCTTCTCCAAATAATATCTCCATGGCACTTTATTCAAACTCAATTACCATCTGTATGTTGGCTTTTTTTCTGAACTTTATTTCATTGAAGCTTGGTTATTTCTATAAAATAGTCTGCTAAAATTTTTATTAGAAATACATTATATCTGTAGATCAGTTTGTATCAATAGTAAGTGTTCCAATCCATAAACATGGAATGTTTCTATACTTTAAATTTTCCTTAATTTTTATGGTCAATTTTTATACTTTTTACTGCACTGGTATTGCACATTTGTTTTTATTTATCTGTAAATGTTTATTGTTTATTGATAATTTTATAAATGATAATTTCAATTTCCAAATATTTATACATAGTATATAGTATATATTGACCATGTATTGTACAATGTTGCTAAACTTACTTATAAATATGAGTAGTTTTAAACAGATTCTTCCATATACTCCATACAGATTAGCATATTATCACTAATCTGCTTTTTAGTATTTATTTTTCTTCTATTACCTTATTGCACTGACTGGAACTTGTAGTAAAACATTGGCTCTAACTGATAAGATCAATACTATAGTCTCAGTTTTGATCTTAGAGGAAAAACATTTTTCAGTATTTAGTATGATGTTGACTATAGGTTTTTATTATATGAAATGTATCAGGTTGAGAAAATGTCATTTTTTATTATGAGTTTTTATTATGAGTTTTATTTATTATGAGGTTTTATTATGAGTGCTCTTTAAAATTTGTCTAATGCCTTTTCTACATCTATTTAAATGCTTACATCATTTTCTATTCTGTTGATGAGGTGAATTATGTTAAGTTAAAATTTTGAATGTTAAACCAATATTACATTTTAGGGATAAACATTACTTGATGCATTATCAATGCATTATCTTTTTTGTATATTTTTGGATTTGACATGCTAGTATCTTAATATGGAGTATTTCATCTTTTGATGGAAATTTGTTACAGTATTCTTGGCTTGTAATATCTCTGTTTGCTTTTAATTTTTGTTCCTTGCCACTTTGTTATTTAAATGTAGAGTACTGTATCTTAATTGAGCCTAGTATCTATCATACTATCATGCTCAAATTATACCAGGTAGATACATATCATACCCTTTTTTCCCTCAGGATCCCATTGAAATTCCACATTGTATTCATTCACCATGCCTTCTTGACTGTGACAGTTTCTCTGACTTTATTTTTGATGACCTTGATAGTTTTGAGGATTACAAGTCAGATTTTTGTTAAAAAAAAAAAGAAAGAAAAGAAAAATCTCTCAATAGATATTTTTCTGATATTTTACTGATGATTCAACTGGGTTTACGGGTTTTGTGAGAAAGACCACAGAAGTAAAATACCATTTTTCTCCCAAATATCGAGGTTACACACACTATCAACACGACTTATCCTTGCTAGTATTGACCTTAGTCCCTTGGCTGATGCAGGGTTTGTCAGATGTCTCCACTGTATTTTTTTTTCTCCCTTTCCACACTAAACTCTGTGGAAGAAATCCACTTTGTGCAACCAGCACTTAAGAAATGAGGGGTTCCACCTTCTTGAGATGAAGTATCTAATAAATTATTTTGAATTTGTCGACAAGGGAAATGTGATATTTATTTACTTAACTTGTTCAGTCATTTATTTGCATCAATATGAACTCATAAATATTTCATATTTTGGATTATAGTCCTATCCTACGTTAGATCAAATTTTTCCTGCTGTGGCCATTGAAATTGCTGTTGGTTGGTTTGAGTATCTCTTTAATAAAACCACATAATTGCTGAATTTTTGTTTTTACCACTTTCCTACCTTTTGACACCATAAAGTCCTCTAGGCTCATTGTATATTTCCTGACCCAGTCCCAGAATTAGTATTTAATACTAAATGTAGCATTTATTGATAGAGTGGGGTAGACCTTGATTTTTTCAATAAAAATCAATAATAATGTGTATAAACTATATTGTATAACTTTCATTATCTAATTTCAAGTACAATAAATTAAAAGTATTTCTAACAAAATTTACAAAAGTATTCTTTCAAACTTCATATTTATGTACTATTGCTTTGATGAACTAAAGGCAGTCTGTGCTGCGCCAAGTCACTTCAGTCGTGGTCTACCCTTTGTGACCCTATGGACCACAGCCCGCCAGGCTCCTCTGTCCATGGGATTCTCCAGGCGATACTGGAGGGGTTGCCATTGTCTCCTCCAGGGTATCTTCCCAAAACAGGGATCTAACCTTCCCTTAGGTCTCCTGCATTGGAAGGTGGGTTCTTTACCACTGGTGTCACCTAGACATTTAGAAAATGAAACCCACCTGTGAAAATTCGGATTAACTCAAGATGCCAAACAGCTAAATTGTTACTTAGTACTTCCCATTCCCTATTACAAGTTCATGGCTCTAGAAAGTTCTTTTACACAAGAAAGCAAGTTCTTTATACATACTACTGTTAGAGCTTTTCAGAAGTATATTTTAAATAAATGTATAGGTTTATAGGATTTTTTACATAATATGGTATGACATAATGTGGATATTTTGAAATTTAAAATTCCATTCTATGCTCTCCTCATATCAAGAGAAAATCATGATGTACAAGTTGAAGAATTAAACATGAAAATAACAGATTTCAAAGTGAATATTTCTAGAGAAAAATTGTCCGTGTAACAGGCCATAAGTGGAGTCCCTCAAAAATCATTACATTGTCCTAATACATTTGACGTTTAGATTTTATTTTCTAGTGGTCTCTTCAGGATCTTGGTCATTACTGAGTATGATATATCATTCTTGGAGCTCTTTTGTCAAAGCCAGTAAAAGTTAGAATCTAAGTAAATAGGTCAAATTAAAGCAAATTACTTGAAATTTATCATTAGTAAATGGCCTGCTACACTTTCTATCATTTGTAGGCAATCAGAAAATATTGAAACTAAATAAAATGCATGCACAATGACTCTAGGGAAGAATTTAATGTTTACCAATATAAAAGTAATCAAATATGTAGGACAGGAAGCTGAATGTGGTGTTTTACATTTCTCAAATTAGCATTATGAAATAAGAAAATGAAACTCTTGTGCCTATTTGCAGAACAATCACAAACATTTTTCTCCCTTTTAGGAGAACTAAAACTTTTGGGGTCTACCCATGGAAGTCTTTCCCCTTCATCTTGCACTCAAATACTTTTCATCCTTAAACCTAGGCATCATATTCAAAACCTTTTCAGAAGAACGTAGTATGAGGGCTTTTACCTTGCCAACAAAGACAGTTTACGGAGGAATTTTCAATACAATTTGCCTCTTTCATTAAAAAGCAATCTCTTAAATTCCAATCAGGTCAGAATAAAATACCTTTATTCATCTAATATATATTTGTTCATGTATTTGTTCAAATTCTGCAACAGGGCTTCTTGTTGAGGCTATGACCAAGCCTCTCTTGAAAGTATTTTATTCATCACATTTCAGAATCCAAATGAAGCTAGTCTGTCAATCTTCACTTAACACAAAGTATAATTAGATGCATTTTGGATTTCCCTTCTTACTTGTATTGGGATACTGCATATCTTGCCCCAAAAAAGAGGTTATTATCAGATCTACTTTTCTCTGGCTATGATGAGCAGTTAGCCAGCAGTTATGCTCTTAACTGTGATATAATTTATACATAATTTTATTTCAGAGTGCCTTCTTCTTAATTTGAAACAAGTTTAGTCCCTGCCACTATTTTATCTAAATGTAAGGAGACTATGCATCTTAACTGAGCCTAATATGTATCATGCAAACATACTTTAAAGCTCATGTCAAAACCATGAAATACAGGATTTTTTTTTGCAATGTCAAAACCATCCAATGTAGTTTATTTTTTTTTTTAAAGAAAAGCTGAATTAGTGAACTGTTTGATACAGTGGCATCAGATTCTCCTAATGCATAAATCCTCTCCTGGATTACATGTCTCAATTCTGGAATCTGTACTAGCATATTTCATAAGTCATTAAGTGAATGGAAGCAATGACATTTATTAAGTAATCCAGCAGCAATCAGAAAATAATACAGTACTGTGAAGAGATATCAGAAGACTGTTTAAACATTGAGAGCATTTGCCTAATGCAATGAATAATCCCAAGATCATTTTTCAGCTATGTTTTCCACTGTGAATGATGTGAAATAACCTTCCTAGTAGACTTGTATTCAATTATATGCTTCTAGTTATTTCTAGTGGAAAATCAAAAGTGAAAAGTCAAATTAAGTAGCCATGTTCTTATCCAAGGCCTACCTTTTCATTTTTAGATTAACAATAAAAGCCCATATATAACCTGTAATCCATAATTAACAATGTATTACAAAATTTCCATATGCTTAATAGTATATAGCATAATGCCTATCCTTTAAAGTCATAGAGAAAAATATAAATTTTAAAGAGGGAAAAGGGAAGGCCATTTAATAGTTAAACAATAGCCTTCACATGGAAAACCTAATTGAATTGGAATTATTTAAACTAGAGAATAATCAACTGCAAGGTGACTTACTGTTGAATATAGAAAGTATAATTATGAGGAGAATGCCAACTTGTTCTGCATTCACCAAGAAAAAAATTAGAAATGTGTTAAATGTGACAATTCCTCCTTCCATTCTAGCCCCCTCCCCCACTTCCATCCCCAGCTTCTCTGTAAGGATCAAACAATTTAAATTGAAAATAGAACGACAACATTTCAGGGTATGTGTATCAAATCTTTCCAACACTTTAGTGAACATGTTTGCTTCTATGTTAATACAAGATAGCATGTAGTAAATGTCTTAAGTGTTTCAAAAGAAAAAACTGGCCATTTTACTTATTCTTCAAATACCGTCCTACATTTTGAAATACAGAATATAAAATGACTGTTAAAAAATGCAACAGTGTTTGGGGAGTGTGAAATGAATAAATCATGTTAAAGAAAGGGAAAGAGAGATAATGAGAGAGAGATTTTTTGAGGTAGATACTTTTTAGATGTACTTATTGAGCAAAGAAAGAGGCAAAAACACTGGCAAAGCAGTTTCCTGGCTTACAGGGAAAAGATAAGGGGGCTTCCCCGGTGGTCCAGTGGTTAAGAGTCTGCCTTGAAAGGCAAGGGACACCAGTTTGATACCTGGTCTGAGAGTATCCAACATGGCAACTAAGCCCGTTGGCCACAACTACTGAAGCCCACTAAGAAGCCACCACAACGAGAAGCCTGTGCACCATGACAAAGAATAGGCCCTGTTCTCTGCAACTAGAGACACCGCCCAGCAACAAAGACCGGGCGCAGCCACAAATAAACAAATAAATTGATTAATTAAAATGCCCTTAAGTGCTTCCTTAAAAAAAGAAGAAAAAGAAAAGAAAAGCACTGCAGGGGTGGCAAAGGCATTATATTTTTCTATCATTTTTTTTCTTCCTACTTTCTGCCAACAATCATTCAGTAACAAATATAATAAAAATAGAATGAAACTTAAATGGTGACTACCTGTAGAAGTCACAGTTTATGTCCAGTGGGAGTCACAGAATTTGGGAGGCCTCCTAGAGTGTTTTGAGTTTACATCTATGTGAAACAAAATGGGCTGGAAGGCTGACATGGACTACAATTTAAGTTTTTCTCTGTCTATCCCTACACGTATGGCATGACTGATTACAAGGCAGATTTACAGGTAGCAATTTATTAGTATTAAGGTTATTTGTATTCTTATTCCAAATATACCCTGTTTTAATCCAAATACACCCTGAAAATGTGTTAAAATGTTATCTCTAATAAATGCCTTCTTAGTCTATTAAAATAGACATGATCCTGCCACTTGATGCCAGTAATGGGTTGACAAAAGGCTACAACATCAAATATAAGAGCTAATACATTTCTACCCAAATACCTGGCTCCATTCAAAGGTAAGTGACAGAAGCTCTTTGACAATGATGACTCGAATCAAAACGTTGCCTGAAGATTGCTTTATAAACTGTAATTCTTTACATTTCTGCCAGATTACCCTTGATGCACCCCTTAGTTTTCTCTTACAAATCAATTTTTTCTCATCTTCCCCAAAAGAATCATGAAGACTGATTACTGACATAAAATGCCCTGTGGACCTAGTTGAGTCAATTATTATAGTGCCTGTCAACAAATATTTGGCCTTAACTGCAGTATAATGGAAACCTACATAAAAGCTTAATATGGATACTAATCTAAAAAGTTACTTCTACAATTTTTTTTAAATTGGGGTATAGTTGCTTTACAGTGTTGTGTTAATGTCTGCAGTACATCAGCTATGCTGCTGCTAAGTCGCTTCAGTCGTGTCCGACTCTGTGCGACCCCATAGACGGCAGCCCACCAGGCTCCCCCGTCCCTGGGATTCTCCAGGCAAGAACACTGGAGTGGGTTGCCATTTCCTTCTCCAATGAATGAAAGTGAAAAGTGAAAGTGAAGTCGCTCAGTCGTGTCCGACTCTTCGCGACCCCATGGACTGCGGCCTACCAGGCGCCTCCATCCATGGGATTTTCCAGGCAAGAGTACTGGAGTGGGGTGCCATTGGCTCTGTATACATAAAGCCCCTCCCTCTAGGACCTCCATCCCACCCCTCTAGGTCAACACAGAGCACCAAGTTGAGCTCCCTGCTCTATTGATCAAGGGATTGTTGCACTTATGACTAGATCATGTGAGAAAGGGGAGTGAAGAGAAGATTCCTCATTATATTACAGAAAGCATTAGAAACCATATAATGGTCACATAGAAAAGCCATGAACAACCCCAGAGTGAATTCCACAGAGCTTGTCATATTTGCTCAATCCAAAAAATGGAGGAAAGTGTCGTAACTTTAAAATAACGACTTCCACATAACGAACTTCGCTGTGAAAAAATCCTGCATATATTCATCATATACTCAAGAGGCTGTAAAACAAGTGCTTTCCTGACTCAGAATGAGTGACAGTCTTGCTAGAATTTTGGCCGAAATTATTTTCTCCTATCTTTATGAACAACTTCTACATGACTTCAATTCTTTTAATGAGTAGTGCAAAAAAATGTCAAATACTGAAAGGAAAAGAAACACATTTATGTATTGTTAGCTTGGCAATGAATTCAGAGCCTCATGGCAAAAATATTACAACTTAAATCCATCTTACAAAAGCCAAGCTAGATTTTTCAGAAAAGGAATTGAAATATCTGATTGCACATTCACACAAGCAATCAGCTAGCCAAAGAAAGACAGTAAAAAAGACATTTCCTAATGTCCGACAGCATTCTGTTTCCAGGGATGTGTTCCAGGTCTTAGGTCATGATAATCAAGCTGGCTGTGTAGTCCCTGAACTCCTAACTCCATATTACCTCTTCCCTGTCACTATTTAAGTTGAAAACACACCTGCCTAAATGCCTAAAGTTTAGAGCTAAATGCCTGCACAATACAGTTAAATGGGCTGAATGCAACCCAACATAGAACCTTCCAAACATGTGCGTGAAATGCACTGAGAGAAGCATTTTTATGCAAAAATGATAGAAAATGTAATTGAAGAGAAAACCTAACAAAGCCACAGCCAGATGGTGTCCTTTATTGGGGGCCAGCTCATATTTCTGAGCTTTTGAAAATGTCACAGCTTATTGCTGCTCAATTTTAGATTTACATCCTAAATTTGGGGAAAACCCTTCTCATGTGAATATTATGATTTCTTTCACATTTGTCTTGTAATTTACCATTTAGAAAATGCTTTAAAATTTTTGAAGCAATTTTTTTACACAATTTTGTACAGACAATATATGGCCAACACAGAAAAACAGGACACAATGTGAAAAACTTAAAAATTAAAAGTAAAATTGTATTGAGGATTCTATTGTTGGTATTTTGCTTTATAAGATTTTTTTTTACTGTGTACCTAAATAAGTTTGTTAGAGAGTATACAAAATTAAGTTTGACTATATACAGATTTGTAAATTCTCTTGCTAAAATTGCACTGTAACAACTTTATCTACCTATCATGCTAGCTATGTTCAAATTAACATTTAAAATAGTTGATTACTCTTTCATTTTACAATCATTAAATATTAAGTACAATAATCTTAAAATGAAATAGTGCAGGAGACCTGGATTTGATCCCTGGATTGGGAAGATCCCCTGGAGAAGAGCATAGCAACCCACTGCAGTATTTTTGCCTGGAGAATCCCTTGAGAGAGGGGCCTGGTGGGCTACAGTCCAAAGAGTCACAAAGAGTCAAACACAACTGAAGCAACTTAGCATACATGCATATTATAACTAGGATAATATTGCGGGCTGTTTTTTGGCTTTGGTTTTTCTATTCTAATAATGCTGCACTAAGTATTCTTAACCTATAATTTATATTCTTATTAAAATGTTTGCTTAAATTTCTAGAAGTAGATCCACCAGGTCAAAGTATATTTGTTAAGTATAATGGCACACTACCAATCATCTAAAACTTCCTCACTCAAAGATCAAAAATGGTTGTAAAAGTCTCATGTCCAAGTGTTTCTGTCTACAGACTATAGTCGCCAGGCTCATCTGTCCATGGAGTTCTCCAGGCTAGAATACTGGAGTGGGTAGCCCTTCCCTTCTCCAGGGGATCTTCCCAACCCAGGGGTGGAACCCGGGTCTTCTGCTTTGCAGGCAGTTTCTTTAGCATCTGAGCCACCTAAGTGCTACAAAACCTCAGAAACATGTGATCCAACAATTCCACTAATGGGCATATATCTGAAGAGATTGAAAACACTATTTTAAAAAGAGCAATGCACCCCAATGTTCGTAAAAGCATTATTTGCAATAACCAAGATATGTTAAGGGCTTCCCCGGTGGCTCAGTGGTAAAGAATCCACCTGCCAATGTAGAAGATGCAGGTTTGATTCCTGGGTCAGGAAGATTCCCTGGAGAAGAAAATGGCTACCCAGTTCAGTATTCTTTCCTGGAAAACCCCATGGACGGAGGAGCCTGGCGGGCTACAGTCCATGGGGTCACAAAAGAGTCAGGCAAGACTTAGAGACTAAACAATAAGATATGGAAGCAACCTAAATGCCCATCAACAGATAAATGAATAAAAATGTGTCATTCATATATATAAATATACACATACACACATACATACACACACATATATATATATACACACACACAATGAAATTATTAGCCCTAAAGAGAAAAATATTCTGCCATTTGCAACTATGTGGATAGACTTAGAAGATAATATGCCTAATGGAGTAAGTCAGAAGACAAATAATGTATGTCATCACTTAAATGCAGAACCTAGAAAATAAACAAAAATATAACAAAAAGGATATAGACTCATAAATATAGAGCATAAACTACTGGTTACCAGTGGAAGAGAGTTGGAGAGAGAAGCAAAATAGTGGTATGGTGCTAAGAGATACAAAGTGCTGCTGCTAAGTCACTTCAGTCGTGTCCGACTCTGTGCGACCCCATAGACGGCAGCCCACCTGGCTCCCCCGTTCCCAGGATTCTCCAGGCAAGAACACTGGAGTGGGCTGCCATTTCCTTCTCCAATGCGTGAAAGTAAAAAGTGAAAATGAAGTCGCTCAGTCGTGTCCGACTCTTCATGACCCCATGGACTGCAGCCTACCAGGCTCCTCCGTCCATGGGATTTTCCAGGCAAGAGTACTGGAGTGGGGTGCCATTGCCTTCTCCGAGATACAAACTACTATGTATAAATGAAGTAAGCAACAAGGATACATATTGTATAGAACAGAGAAATATCATTTTGTAATACCTTTAATTGGAGTATAATCTATAAAAATATGAAAAACTGTTATACACAACTGTGTTGTACCTCTTAATTGTACATGATTTTTATCTTAAAAATAAATAAATTTATAAAATTTAAAATGAAACAAAAATCTTAACCAGCCAATCAGTAGATCCCATTATAATTAGATAAGAATGCTTAAACTGTAATTCTAAATAAGCATTACTATGAAAGTATCAGCCATCTGCCCACAACACTTCACTTAGGAAATCTTGGCTTCCTGAATCTATGGAACCTATGTAAATCTGCTGTTTCCTTCAGCCCGCGGTTTCCTGGTAGTTGCAATTTCTGTCTAGGATTAAAACATGATGCATGAGAGAGGAGGAACAGCGTTATACTATACAGACTACCAAGGAGTACTTGATGATATTTTATCCAGTTTAGTAGAGCCCCTGCATTTTGGAATCAAAGGACTGACTCTGTACAAGGTGTAAAGCTTTATTCTAATTTTTTGTTATAGAAAGTAAGATCAAACTCAAGCCTGGTAATGATTTTCTCAGTCCAAAACTATTTCATAATTATTTTTTTCTTTTACCGATTATATTTCCTTTACATTTGATTATGCCATTTTGAAATTTTCTCTTTTAATGTATCTTCAAGAAACTTTTTTGGGGAAAGTATAAGCTGCCAATCAAAAAACTACTTTTAATTGAGAGTCCTGTTGCTTCACTATGAAGATATCAAAACTTATTTTGAACATGGAACAGGGATACACCCTTACTATGCAGGTATGAAAACTGACGGCCAAAGTGATTCAATGCATTTTATAAGATGAAACAACTGGAAATAGGTGGAATGTGATTACAGATCAAGTATTTAGTTTTCATTATAACCACTTTCCAATCTTACAAGTGATAAAAATTTGAAATGATGTATATTGTTAGTAACAACTGTAATAACATATAGCAAGAGGACAGCAGTAAGGGACTATTGGAATTAAGTGATATTTTAAGTTTCTCTAGTCCTTCATGGTGAGGAAACTGACAAAAATCTATTATGTAGTCAAGACTGAGATTTGAGATAAACAGTCAAAATTTAAGAAGCAAACTATTCCACATGTGCCATTAAAAGAGGTAAGGAGTGTGCAAATGAGTAGTTCTAAGAAGTAATGCAATTAAATAAAAATTATTTCCAGGTCAGAGTGGAAACAAATTTACAGTCTCTGATATATTTGTCTCTAAAGATTAAAAAAAAAATCAAATACTTTATATTAGCATCTTTGAGTAAGAATACCAGCCACCTTTTTGTTATAGAGGTAAACTTAAGTAATTATAGCATTGATGATGGTAGATTAAGGAAGAGAACTGAGTTGTAGAGTTTTCTACAATACAAAGCAGAGAAATAATCAGGTGGCATCTAAGAACAAGGACCATCTACATATATCTTAAATGTCTATTGTCTTTATAAAAAAGAAATAATTTCTTCCATAATCATCGCCATACTACATTACACTCCCCAATGCAAGCTAATCACATTTTGAAGCTATCAGATAGAGTCACATACTGCTACAGAGTGAAATGCAAATTCCAGAAGCTTGTATGTCGGAGCTCTAAGTTTCAATGTGATGGTGCTTGGAAATGGGGCTTTGACAGGTAAGACAATTAAGTTTCAATAAGATCATGAGAATGAAGCCCTTCTGATGAGATTGGTGCTCTTGTTGGAAGAGAAAGTCACCAGAACTCTCACTCTCTACCATGTGAGGACACAGTGAGTTGGTGGACACCTGGAAGCCAATAAGATGGCCCCACTGGAACCAAACTGCCTGACACTTTTCTTGGACTTCCCAGTCTCCGAAACTATGAGAAAGACACACCTGTATTTAAGTCATCCAAGTCTCTGTTATTTTCAGTTACAACAGCCAGAGAAGACTAACACACATACCCATTCTATCAGTTTCTCATTTCCATCATCCATTTAAATACTTTCTAGTCTATCAGGCAGAAATAGAAATTAGGATAGCATATGGTGGTACTCGTAGAAAGGATCTGTAGCTTGTGAGAAGAAACTGTTAAAAACTCTTGATTGATTTTCATACTTTTTTGACTCTCTAGGATGAAAATTATCTCATTCAGCAGTTCTTAGTGGGGATGGGGTGGGAGCAAGGCTAGAGATAGGAATAGGAAGAGGGATAGCATTCTCTGAGGTACCTTATTCAAAATGAGTAGATTCAAAGTAGGATGCAGACATGTATATTTTGAATAAAGTTCTTCAACTCTGGGCTAGAGTTAGGGTAAGGTATATGAGATACACTCTTTAGCACAACATTTAAAGAAGCACCAAAAAGTTTAGTAATCAAGATAACTGATTATTGATCATTTCAATATAGTATTTTGCTGAAATATTTTTAAATGCAAAAAATCAGTGATGAAAAAAATCAAAAATTAAAGCCAGGATGTTACCCTGTACTTGCATGACTGTGTTTCACTCACCTCATCCTGATTCAACCCTGTTCCAATAAAACCTTGTTTATAAAAACAGAGGCCACTCATGGGGCATTGCTTCCCAATTTGAATTTTCTTTAATATTTAAAAATATTGCACTACTTAAATTATACATGAAAGTGAAAGTGTTAGTCACTCAGTTGTGTCTGACTATTTGCAACCCCATGGGCTGTAGCCCACCAGGCTCCTTGTCCATGTGATTTTCCAGGCTAGAATACTGGAGTGGGTAGCCATTCCCTTTTCTGGGGGATCTCCCCAACCCAGGAATCGAACCTGGGTCTCTTGCACTGCAGGCAGATTATTTACTGTCTGAGCCACCGGGAAAGCCCAAATATATTTATGCACAAATATTATCTTGTTTGATTACTGAGATTTTCTTGATACCCCTTTCAATTTTGCACCCCAGACAAAGTGGCTCACTTGCTTTAACTTAGTCTCAAACATGGAAAGAACCTAAAAGCACTCTATCATTTAAAGAATTAATTCATAAAACATTTTTTAAAAGAGTAAGAAGTAAGCTAGGCAGAGAAAAAATAAATCACAATTTCAGCAGGAAACAATTTAGGATCAAGCCTGTAGTCACCAGAAATTAGAGTATATACTATATGCATCAACTCAACTTTAGATCTGAGAGTCTTCAGCACTCAAATACATGAAGAAGGGCTCTAAAAGCAACCAAAGCACTGTTTTTAGCAGGTACTTGATATAAGAAAACATATCCTCTTTCATATATGAATGATTAAACTAGGGTGGAAAATATGAAGAGTCCAATGCAAAAGAAAAGAGTAGCATTATTATTTCAGAAGAGAATCAATATTTTGAAAATAATACAAAAATATATAAGGATTTTAAAAATACCAGCTCCATGTTTTAAAATTTTCATATATAAATGCCTGTATGAACCAACATTAAAATATCATAAAAAGAAGTAGCTCAGATGAAGGCTGGGATGAAAGAGCAAGTTAAGAAAATAATTTTAAGGACACAAAAATGGAACAGATTAATTTAACCTACTGTAAAAAGAATTTAAAGAGCAGAAATGACTAAGAAAATTAACGCTTTAATATGTGATACAGAGAACAACTTCAAAAGTTATTCCAGATTTTTTTCCAGAGGAAGAAAAATGAACACAAAAATACCAATATTAAGAAAATATAATAAATATGGAAAAAGAGAATTTTCTTTAAATATTGAGATGCAAGTTGATAATACAATACCAATAAATTTAATTAAACCAATAAGCAAAATTATGAAAAGGAAACAGCATTGTTTTAAAACAAAGGAACTAAACATGAAGCTCAAAATAATTCATAATATACAAAATAGGTGAAAATTAAAACATAGATATATCTTGGTACAGTTTTTGAATTTCAAAAAAATGTGTGTATATACATAATTGATGTATATGGAACAAAAATAAGACTGGCTTAAACACAAATATTTAGGAGTTGCTTAAATAGAATTATAAAATGTTAACTTTGAGATGAAAGAGAAAAAAGAAAAGGCAATAGGTCTAAGATGGAAGATAAATAACACTATTTTCTGTAAGCTAATATATAAATTTAATGAAATTACAAACAATATCTTAAATGAGATGTTCTGAAATTGATCAAGTAATTTGAAATTCCGTAAAAAAGTATAAATGCTTGAGAATGGCTATGAGATTACTTAAAGAGTAAAATAATAAAGCATTCTTGACATATATTAAAGATATTTTGAAAATGTAATGATATTTTATAGAAGAGTAAACATTTGGACCAATGATAAAATAAAAGATAATGGGAAACAAGTATAATGGTATATGACAAAGTTTAACACAGTATTTGTAAAGCAACCACAAGTTTATGTTAAGTTTGTTAAGTAGTACATTACTTGTTAAATGTTATTAAAAATTAGGTGGGCTTCCCTGGTGGCTCAGTTGGTAAAGAATCTGCCTGTATAGCAGGAGACCTGGGTTTGATTCCTGGATCAGGAAGATCTCCTGGAGAAGGGAATGACAACCCATTCCAGTATTCTTGCCTGGAAAATCCGATGGACAGAGAAGCCTGGCAAGCTATAATCCATGGGTTTGTAGAGAGATGCATAAACAAATCTATGAAGTTTAATCTAATCTCACAAAATATCCTAAAATCAATGGATTAAAAAATTAACAGTTAAGAGTAAAAACTAAAAGGAAATTAAATAACTAGATTTAAAACAAGATCACACAGCTTCAAAGCAATCAGCAAAAAGGAAAACAGCTAAAAAGAGCATCATGAAACTGTAAAGTATAAAGAGTAAGAAAATACTCAGAAAAAAGCATGAATTAAAAATGCAGAAGTGAGATAAAGTAGGAGTTATAATAAATGTAAATGGATTAAAACTATAGGCTATCATATTTTGGACTGAATAAGATCCGCTAAGGGAAGATACGATTGTCCCTTCAAAACTCCAAGTAAAAGGAAGGGCAGAGAAGAAGGTAATTCATTTAAAGTCCATATATAGAAAACTTGATTCACAATCCCACCTTCACACTTGCACACATGGTCTTTTAACCATGCAAGGAAAAGAGAAAAAAGGGAAAAAAAAAGAATTCCTGGAGAATGTTTCTTCTATGAAATTATAGGATATTTATGGAAAGAATTAGAAAGGCTAAAAGAAGTGTGTCTCTCCAGGGCAAAGTCCTCCACTGTAATATAGGAAGTTCTATGTGCATTTCCCATACCTCATCTTAGGAAAACCAAGCTCTGCCGCCCATAGCCCTAAGGCAGTAACAAAATAAATTAAACAAACTGGGCATGTTCCAAAATAGAAGCATGTATGACACTGAGTATTATTTAAATCTGTAACTTCAAACATAGAGATTGAGTATTTAAATATTATATTTTTGTAATAAGTTGTTCCTTCTATATAAACAGAAAAACTGGAAATATTTTCCTTGCCCAAAATGTCAATAATGAGCTTTGTTTCTTGGACAATAAATATGTAACAGAGAAATGGGGCTTGAATTCTCACCTAAGAGCAATATTTTCATGTCACTAAGTATCAAAAACATGAAGAGAATTTTTGTAATAATCTTATAATCACTAATTCTCAAATATTTGCATAATTCTGATATTCTGATGCTGTCCTATTTGGTACACACTGCCACATGGTATCACAATTCAATAGCTTCTATTCTTGACTTTATTGAAACTGCCAGTTATAATTAAGAAAGGCAAACTCGATGATAGTTCTACTCATAATGGTTTAAATCAGATACTCATTTTGTAACTGAATTCACAAATAGTCTAGTTTTGGAAAAATATTTAAGAAAGTCATGTCCTTAGAAAATAAACATTAATACAGAAAAAAAGACCACATGAGCTTCTCAAATATGTATTTGGGGCAAGCAAATCAATTTATACACTTAGGTTAATACATGTGCGTATATTTGCAGAGAAATCACATTGTGAATAATACTTAACTATGTGTGTTAATGTCAAGTGAAAAGATAAGTTTCTTAATTCAATATTTGCTGGTGAAAAGAGGTGGGGATTTTGCCCTGGCTGACATAAATATGTTGATTTCTTCTAATAGTTCAAGAATTTCTAGGTCTCTATATCCTTGCTCAGTCAAATAACTTCCAGACTACATTGTCTGTCCAGTCAATTAGGCAAGATCTTGAGTTGACTAAGGTTTCAGGTCAAAAAATATTCAATTTACTTGGCTCATTTAGTAACAAAATAAATAGTTATTGAGCACCTTTCATGTTCCAGTCACTCTTCTAACCTCTGGGAATGAAAAACAAAGAAACAAACAAACAAAAAAGCTTAAGAACAATATACCCTGTCCATGTGAAGATCACTTTCTAAGCATGCACGTGGGTATAAGTGTACTGGGGTGGGGGAAGAGAAAATAAAATATATAGGGTATAAGAAATGTATTGCTATGGAGAAAAAGCAGAAAAGTGATATGATGTGTGTGTTGTCAGATGGAGTGTTACATACTCTGACCAGGGAAGACATTACAGAGAACGTGACACTTCGGGGAACAGCCCAAAGAGGTGGAGGAACAAGTCCGTAGCTACTTATGGAAGGATTCTGGAGGCAGAAGGAAGAGTAGGTACAAAGGCTCTGAGGCTGAGGTATACCTGACCCTTAAGATTTCTGCAGTGGATGAAGCAAGGGGGAAAACACTAGGATAAGAGCTCTGAGATGTTAATGTGTGTGGGAATTGTACCAATTGTGAAGCCTGTAGGCATGGTGAGAGCTTGGCTTTTATTCTGAGACAAAAAGGATTTTTAAAATTTTTAAGAAGAGGAATTTATGCATATCATATGTTCAGCTCTTTTTTTTTTTTTTTTGACAAAACCATTTCTGAATAATAAAGGAATCCAAAGATGTAAGTTCTATGTCTCTGCAAATGTGTTTTTAATTAAGTTTATTTAAAAATCTAGCACAGATCACCACTCAAGCACCATCCATATATACACTTATTTGACCAATTTACATTAAATTTTTCTCAACACAGTAATTCTGTGACCCTCACAGGCATCACCTCCAAATGCTATTCAATCATACAAAAAATTTTTACTGGTGATGAATAAATACATCTAAATAATGGACATTATATATAGTTGTGATATCATAAGGTAGAAGAAACAAATCCATAAATGACTTAACTTTTTTTCTTTCAACACAGACTGTAAATGTTTAGCCGTATCTCCAGTTTGTCTTATGTTTTCGATGCTTGTTTCTGTTCAGGGCATATAATTTCTATTGCCTTCAACAGATACTCTTTTTAAAAAAACAGCTTTTTAAAAAACTTTTAAAAACACCAGCTGCAATAAAAATGCCATTTGGGCAATTTTAAAACTAATTCATGGTAACATATTATGGCAAAATCATTTGCTTTATATCTATGTATTTGTATTCAAAAATAAGCCTGTAGAAAGTTTAGTCCATATTTCAGTTCATTAAGTTTTTCATCATGAATCCTTCCACATGTCTGTCATAACTCTTAGTTTATATACATACATATATGTATACATATATCCAGAATGGCACTTTGTATTGTGTTTGTTCAACAGACATTTGTTAACACTATAAATATATAGGAAATCTCTTTACTTCTACTAAGAAATAATCTTTCATTTTCTTGAAACTCATTGCAATTTCTTATGCCTACTTTTAAAGATGGACGAATAGAGAGTCTCTCTCTTTCTCCACTTAAATAAAAGAAGCCAGAAGGATGATGATGCACAGCAGCTGATACTTGAGCTTGAAATCAGGAGGACAAAGTGGAGCAGAAATGATAAGGACAATCTGGAGTGTGTGCATCCCCTCTAAGAGTGGCGGCTGTTATTTCTCGCCAATTACTATCACTTAGGAATGAAAGTTCAGTTTGTCAGATCTTCCAAATTGCCAAAAATGCAAGAGATTTGTAACTTAGCTGAAATCTATCAATTAAAAAATATCTGAATCAATTATTTTCAAAACACTGTTCAGATTAGACAAATTAGGTCTGTAAGCTGTGTTTATTTTCTTAGTCACTACTTTGTGATGTCTTCCTTAAAAGTTCCAATATCTACTTGATAAGGTTTACAGGATGAGAAAGTAGAGAGAAGATGGGAGAGACAAACTTCAGGAAAAGAAAAAAAAATAAAAACAGCAGACAATTTCTAAGTAGTGAAGAAAAATACAATTCTTAAAACTAGAAGGGCCTGCATTTTAGGAGCAAAAAGACAAATAATACAAAAACAAAACTCACACTTAAAAACAGAACAAGTATGAAGACAAAATACCAAAAAGCTTCCAGAAAGAATGGGGAAATAAAAGATTACATTTTAAAAATTACAATTATATGAACTACAAAGCTGCTACTGACAACACTGGAAACAGGAAGACAAAGACCCAAAGCTTAAAATTCTAAGAGAAAACAGCTTTTAAAGTAGAACTGCATACCCAGAAAAAGCATTATTTTTAGGTAAGAGGACAGAGAAAATTTACCATAAATGTATTAATTCTAAACAGCAAAGCTTGTGGATATTTTTCAAGAAGAGAAAGAAGTGAATCATAGAAGGATGGTAAAAGAATTTGGTGTAGATTTGTAACCAATAATTTGATGCGTAAGAATTTATTTTAAAAAGAAAATTTATTTTAATCACAATCTAGTACTTAAAATGAGATTGACAGACACTAAGGAAACAAACAGTTCTTCATATGTTTGAAAAAGAATGTAGTCAAATTTTCCATCATCTTGATACAAATGCAAAATTTAGCATGTGCATTAAATATTGAAAAATTATTCAAAGTGAAGAAAAATACACAATTTCCCCCAAGTAAAAGGATAATAGTTTTGTGTTTGAAAAAAATGATAGAGCAAAATAGACCGCTATATCAGAATGTGAGAAATAATCAGTAGAAAAGGACAAGTATTCAAAAACAGGTTGAGATAATTGCCTATAAATTTCTTTAAAAATTAAAATTAAATCCCTGTGCCATCATTTAGAACAAAAATAATTTCAGTTGAATGAAAAATTGACATATTACAAGAACTCTATATACCATAAATATACTGGAATATATTATCAGACAATATGCTTATGAATCTGAAGTAGGAAAGGATTTTAAAATATGAGTATAAAACAGGTATGCAAAAAGACACTTGTACACAAAGAATCACAGCAGAAATATTCATGGTAGCCCCAAACTGGAAACTAGTCAAATGTTCATCAATGGACGAAGAGAAAAATAAAATGTGATATATTCATGCAATGGAATATTTTTGAGCATAAAAGTTTGTGAAGTACTAACATATATACTATAAAACGTATGAACCTCAAAAGCATCAGGCTAAGAAAAAAAGGCTAGACACAAAAGACAATTATTTCATGATTATGTTATATAAAACAGGTTTTAGAGGTAAATCCATAGAGGCAGAAAGCAAGTTGGTGATTGCCAGGCACTCAACAGGGGAAGGAAAAGAGAGGCTATAAGAGGTACATTTTTTTACGGTAATGAAAACGTATGGAACTAGATAGGAGGTGTTAGTTGCACAACATTACAAATATACTAAATAACACTAAATTTTACACTCTGAAATGGTTAATTTCATCTTAGTAAATTTCACCTCAATAAATAAAAACACAAATTATAAAAAATAATATCCTTTTCATGATATAAAACTATAAATTATTTAATATGGTTTTGGAATTTCAGACCATAGCAATGAGAAAATATGAACACATTAATTACTAGTAAAGAGTCTGAGGACAGGGGTTCTGGCAGCAGCAGACTGGGAGGTGTGGTGTGTGGTGTAAGTCCTCTTAGAGGAGGTCACCATTAGCCACACCTTAGAGCAGCCCAGCAAATAACCCACAAACTGGAGAACAATTATATGAAACAAGTTCTCACACTGCTGCAGAAGTTCTAGGCTACACCACAGATTTCCCAATCTGGGGATCCGGGAAAGGAACTTAGAATCCCCAGGAAATTTGACTTTGAAGCCAGTGGGATTTGATTACAGCACCTACACAGGACTGGAGAGACAGACTCTTGGAGGCCACAATAAAACATTTTGTGCACCAGGACCCAGGAGAAAGGGAACAGTAACAGGCAAATCAGCCTTGGAGTACAAAATGAAGTAGGGCAAAGTATAACACAGTTTTGCCAAGAGAATGTACCAGTCATAGCAAACACCCTCTAACAACAACACAAGAAAAGACTACACATGGACATCACCAGCTGGTCAATATCAAAATCAGACTGATTATATTCTTTGTAGCAGGAGATGGAGAAGCTCTAACGTCAGCAAAAACAAGACTGGGAGCTGACTGTGGCTCAGATCATGAAATCTCTATTGCCAAATTCAGACTTAAATTGAAAGAAGTAGGGAAAACCACTGGGCCATTCAGGTATGATCTAAATCATTTTGCTTACACTTATACAGTGGAAGTGAGAAATAGATGTAAGGGATCAGATCTGACAGAGTGCCTGAAGAACTGTGGATGGAAGTTCATAACATTGTATAGGAAGTGGTGATCAAAACCATCTCCAGAAAAAGAAATGCAAAAAGGCAAAATGGTTGCCAGAGGAGGCCTTATAAATAGCTGAGAAAAGAAGAGAAGTTAAAGGCAAAGGAGAAAATGAAAGATATACCTATCTGAATGCAGATAGCAGATACTGCAAAGAATAGAAAGGAGAGATAAGAAAGCCTTCCTAACTGAACAATGCAAAGATACAGAGGAAAACAATAGAATGGGAAAGAGGAGAGATCTATTCAAGAAAATTAGAGATATCGAGGAAACATTTCATGCAACAACGTGCACAATAAAGGGTAGAAAATGTATGGACCTAAGAGAAGCAGAAGATATTAAGAAGAGGTGGCAAAAATACACAGGACTATACAAAAAAGTTCATGACCCAGATAACCACAATGGCGTGATCACTCATCTAGACAGGCATCCTGGAGTGTGAAGTCAAGTGGGCCTTAGGAAGCATCACTAGCAAAACTAGTGGGTGATGTAATTTCAGTTGACCTATTTCAAACCTTAAAAGATTATGCTGTGAAAGTGCTGCCCTCAATATGCCAGCAAATCTGGATAACTCAACAATGGCCACAGGACTGGAAAAGGTCAGTTTTCATCCCAATTCCAAAGAAAGGCAGTGAAAGGATGTTTAAACTACTGCACAATTGCACTCATTTCACATGCTAGTAAAGTAATGTTCAAAATTCTCCAAGCTAGGCTTCAACAGTACATGAACCAAGAACTTCCAGCTATCCAAATTGGATTTAGAAAAGGCAGAGGAACCAAAGACCAAACTGCCAACATCCTTTGGATGATAGAAAAAGCAAAAGAATTCCAGAAAAACATCTACTTCTGCTTCATAGACTATGCTAAAGCCTTTGACTGTGTGGATCGCAACAAACTGTGAAAAATTCTACAAGAGATGGGGTACCAGACCGCCTCATCTGCCTCCTTTATAACCTGTATGAACATCAGGAAGCAACAGTTAGAGCCTGACACGGAACAACAGACTGGTTCCAAATTGGGAAAGGAGAACATCAAAGCTGTGTATTGTCACCCTGCTTATTTAATTTATATGCAGTGTACATCATGCGAAATGCTGGACTGGATGAAGCACAAGCTGGAATCAAGATTGCCAGACAAAATATCAACAACCTCAGATATGCAGATGACACCACCATTATGGCAAAAAGAGAAGAGGAACTAAAGATCCTCTTGAGTGTGAAAGAGGAGAGCGAAAAAGCTGGCTTAAAACTCAGCATTCAAACAAAACAGATCATGGCACCCAGTCCCATCATTTCATGGTAAATAGATAAAAAGACAATGGAAACAGCAAGAGACTTTATTTTCTTGGACTCCAAAATCAATGTAGATGGTGACTGCAGTCATGAAATTAAAAGACACTTGCTCCTTGGAAGAAAAGCTATGACAAACTAGACAGTGTATTAAAAAGCAGAGACATTACTTTGCCAACAAATGTCCATATAGTTAAAGCTATGGTTTTTTCAGTGGTCACGTATGGATATGAGAGTTGAACCATAAAGAAAGCTGAACTGTGTTGCTGGAGAAGACTCTTTGAGATTCCTCTGGAGTGCAAGGAGATCAAACTAGTCAGTCCTAAAGGAAATCAATCCTGAATATTCATTGGAAGGACTGATGCTGAAGCTCCAATTCTCTGGCCACCTGATGTGAAGTAGTGACTCATTAGAAAAGATCCTGATGCTGGGAAAGATTGAAGGCAGGAGGAGAAGTGGATGACAGATGAGATGGTTGGATGGCATCACTAACTCACTGGACATGAGTTTGGGCAAGCTCTGGGAGATGGTGAAGGACAGAGAAGCCTGGCGTGCTGCAGTCCATGGGCTAGCAAAGAGTCAGACACAACTGAGCGACTGAACAACAACAAGAGTTTGAATCAGTAGTCAAAACCTCCTAAGTTAAAAACAAAACATGAATCTAGGAACAGATGGCTTTACTGGTGAATATCACTCTACCAATTATTAAAAAAAAAATCAATATTAATCCTTTCAAACTCTCCTCCAATAAAGAGGAAGGAACATTTCCAAACTTATTTTACACGTCCATCATTAGCTTAATACCACCATCATACAACACTATAATAAAAGAAAATTAAAGGCCAATATTTCATATCAGTTCAGTTCAGTTGCTCAGTCATGTCTGACTCTTTGCAACCCCATGAACTGCAGCACGCCAGGCCTCCCTGTCCATCACCAACTCCCAGAGTCCACCCAAACCCATGTCCATTGAGTCAGTGATGCCATCCAACCATCTCATCTTCTGTCATCCCCTTCTCCTCCTGCCTTCAATCTTTCCCAGCATCAGGGTCTTTTCCAATGAGTCAGTTCTCCACATCAGGTGGCCAAAGTACTGGAGTTTCAGCTTCAACATCTGTCCTTCCAATGAACACCCAGGACTGATCTCCTTTAGGATGGACTGATTGAATCTCCTTGTAGTACAAGGGACTCTCAAGAGTCTTCTCCAACACCACAGTTCAAAAGCATCAATTCTTTGGTGCTCAGCTTTCTTTATAGTCCAACTCTCACACCCATACATGACCACTGGAAAAACCATAGTCTTGACTAGATGGACCTTTGTTGGCAAAGTAATGTCTCTGCTTTTTAATATGCTGTCTAGGTTGGTCATAACTTTCCTTCCAAGGAGTAAGCATCTTTTAATCTCATGGCTGCAGTCACCATCTGCAGTGATTATACACATAGATGCAAAAATCCTCAACCACACTGCACCTAGAGAAAGCCTGTGTGCTGCTGGAATTCCACAATAGCCAAAATTCAAATAAAAAAATCCTCAACCAAATATTTAACAATAGAGTTAAAGAATCATGCACCATGATTAAGAACATGTCTGATGCTCTCTAATAGTGCTTCCTTTGCTTTTGCACATAATTCTTGATGAAAATCCTTCTCTAAAATGGGCAATCTTATCTTCAAGCATCAGCTCAAATGTCATCCCCTCCTTGAAGCCCAGGGTGCCAGTACACTTAGATTCTTATCTTTACTGCCTCTCTCAGCATGTTGGGTGCATTTCAGTGGCATCTGCTTTGAAAATGTGCCTTTCTCCCTCTCACACATACACACAAGACACATACACTGCCTCTGCCCACGGGACCCTCCCCCAAAGTTCTTGCTAATTTCTTCCTTCCTTGTGAGTGATCCTAATAGTTACAAAGTCCCATGCAAGTTTTTTTTTTTAAGGCACAAACATAATTATTTTATTATAACCACTTGAGACAAATGTGTGTACAGTGCACATATGTGAACTAGACAGAGCTTAGATATGATTCTCAATCATTAATTATTCAGTAAACTTACTGAGTGACTACTATATGTTACTTTTCTAGGTTGTAGGGATACAGCAAAAAAGTTAATGGAAGAAAGAAAATAAACCTGTGTGTATAACGAAATTTCAATGACAGTGAGCATTATGAAGAACAAGAGGATAGAGGTTACTATTTGGGTTAAAAGGTTACTGATGCCCTTTCCAAGGAGGTGGCAAATGAGCAAAGATTTTATTTCTTCAGGCCAGTACCTCTGCCCAGCTTCCAAATCTAGTCTATTTCTTGTCAATCCTTTTTCAGCTTAGTTTTTTGAAATGGTTTATACTTAAATGTTCTAGTCAAAATCAGGCTTACTATTCAATCCTTGTGAAAGGAAAGCTTCCATAAAATCCAATGTCTTCAGCACTTTCAAACCAGATGCCAAGTTTTTTTTAAGTATTTTATTCTTTATATTCAGATTTACCTAGAGTGAACTTTTTGCATCTATTTTTCTATCTCTGAAATCTGAAGCATCTTGGAAACACTCTCAGCCACAATATATTCATGGCTAGACACACATAAGCTCATCATAGGTGTTCATGTTGTCACCATTTTGAGTTAAGTGTACTGTTAATGGCTCATGAATTGAACTTAATTGACTTTTCAATAGCTTCAAAAAAATTACACTCTGTTTCTGCTTTAAAATGAAATCGTCTTTTTACCTAGAAATGCTCAGAAGTGAAACAAGCAGGACATAAATGTGAAGCCAATATTTGTCACTGGAGGAATAAAATCTTCTGGTGCACTGAGTCTCTCTTCTTCCAGCAGATTAAGTGGGGCTTGTTCACGTGGTAGTGGCAACTCTCCAAAGAGAAAAGGGAGAAATGCATATACCCTCTTGAAAGCGAGACTCCCAAGTGGATCTGTGGCACTTCCACCACTTTCTGTCAGCCCAAGCCCATGGCAGGTATAAGGGAGGAAGGAGACCCTTTCTCTTGGAGGCAGGAGGCGCAACATCAGACGGTCAGGATTGTGTATATGGGGGTAGTGGAGGATTGAGGCTAATTTACAAGGAGCCTACTCAGTGTTACAAACCACTATCACAACCAAGTGCAAAAAAAAAACAAAAACAAGCTGCCTGGAAAAACCCTTCAATAAATGAAAGAAATTTCAAAATCCTGAGATTTCAGAATGACTAAGTTCTGTGATTCTGGTATTAAATATGACTGTTATTAAATTATCAACTATTGATTTGTGAGACTTCTAACTTTGAGCTGAACCTATATGATATTTGATAGCAAATAATTTAAGTGATGCAAATATGAGGGTGAAGTCTTATCCCATAGGAAATTCTGACAAATTCTGACATGGCTCAAAATTATTCCATTAATGGTAAAAGTGCTAAAGGGTTAAAGATCATGAGAATGGATTACATGTTTTCTATATCAGGATGTCTAGAAGTGCTGTTTCGATAACTATAAAAAAATTTTAATATAAAAGTAAATATTTTAAAAATTTGCAATATTTCATTGGTAGTTTTTCTTTTTTAAAGTGGTACATAAATTGATGACATATATTTCAATGAGTGACATACTATATTTTCTTGGGGGAAAAAAAAACTAAAATTATTCATCTGTTTCATCCTACTGTGACTGTGGATATATTTATCACACATTCAAGCCATAAGAGAAGTTTTACGTATGGAATTAGATAGCTTACATTCACTTGCCTATTTATTCTCAGATCATGGATTCCTAAACTTTAGTGAGTGTGAGAATCACCTGGAGAGCTTCTCTGGCATTGGGTCTTTAGCTTATGGGAGTGGGAAGTGGAATATAGCAATTTATGTTTTGAATTAGGTACCCAAGTCACACTGGTGTGCCAGGAACCACACTTGGGAAAGACTTCATCTTAAATTTTCTGTTCACCTAGGTGGATCATAATGTTTTAATAATGATCATGTGATAATAAGAGTTACAAACACTAGAGTTATTAATAATAATAAATATAAATAACAAGTTATTTCTCTACATTGTCTTTTTTAAAAGGTATAAAACAGTAACAGGGAAAATATATATCAGTTTTAGAATTATTTTCCACTTTGGAGAAGGAGGGATAGGATTAAGGAAAAGTAATTAAGAGATGTTTCAACTCTGTGATGTTTTATTGCTTTTAAAAGAACTAAGTGTTGAGAACATTGCAAGCATAATTCTGTCTAGTGCTTACTCCAGGGGGCACCACCACATAAGATGAGTATACGGATGGTACCAGAAAGATTGAAGGTGGGAGGAGAAGGGGCCGACAGAAGTTGAGATGGTTGGATGGTATCACCGACTCAATGGACATGAGTTTGAGTAAACTCCGGGAGTTGGTGATGGACAGGGAGGCCTGGCATGCTGCGGTCCATGGGGTCGCAAAAAGTCAGACATGACTGAGTGATTGAACTGAACTGAACTGACGGATGGTAGCCACCCCCTACTCTCCCACCCAAGCCCAGAGCTGTATGCTCCATGGTCCTTATACTTACATGAAGGAACACTAGCAAAATACATGTGGTGTATACAATAATATTACAGAGTTACATTACTTTCTCTATTTTTTGAAACAATTTTTAAAATCCAACAGTTACTAAAACCTCATTCTATTAAGTGGAACTGTATGAAATTGCCAGGAATTGATCATTTTGGAACTACAAAAACAGCAATTTCATGTGGTTTGACCCAGTATATACAGTGAGAGAAAAAAATTTACCCTAGCTAGTAAAATTTCCTGATATCCTATGTACTTAATATCTTCCTAATCTAGACTTGAAACAAAGCAAAAAGGATTTGCTTGATAGCCACTTAAACATGTTATCTCCAGCCTTGCACTAAATTTAATATCTAAACAAACATTACAACTTAATGTAAATACAGGGTACAATTTTCATTTAACCCTTAAGACACATTTTCCCTATACAGAGAATGGGCAAATATTGTCTGGACAGAGACCTATGGCTCAAAGTCTCAATGCTATAAGCTTGATTACTGCTATGTAATTTCTTACCCACGTATTACAAATAATAGAATTTTAGCATTCTTTAATGTCTAATTCCCTTCATGGATCACAGCCTTGTCATGGCAAAGTGGCTTGCATAACTCAATGAATCTATGAGCCATCCTGTGTAGTCACCCAAGATGGATGGGTGGTAGTGAAGAGTTCTGACAAAATGTGGCTCCCTGGAGGAGGAAATGGCAACCCACTCCAGTATTCTTACTATGAACCCTATTAGTGGTATGAAAAGGCAAAAAGATATGACACTGGAAGATGAGCCCCGTAAGTCAGAAGGTGTCCAATATGCTACTGGAGAAGAGCAGAGGGTAATTACTAATAGCTCCAGAAGGAAATGGCACCCACTCCAGTACTCTTGCCTGGAAAATCCCATGGACGGAGGAGCCTAGTAGGCTACAGTCCGTGGGGTCTCAAAGAGTCGAACATGACTGAGCAACTTCACTTTCACTTTTCACTTTCTAGAATGAATGAAATGACTGGGCCAAAGCAGAAATGATGCTCAGCTGTGGATATGTCTGGTAGTGAAAGTAAAGTGTGATGCTATGAAGAACAATATTGCATAGGAACCTGAAATGTTAGGTCCATGAATGAAGGTAAATTGTGGACATGGTCAAGCAGGAGATGGCAAGATTGAACAAGAGCATCTTAGGAATCGTGAACTAAAATGGACAGGAATGGATGAAGGATGAATTTAATTCAGATGACCATTACATCTACTAATACGGCCAAGAATCTCTTAGAAGACATAGTGTAGCCATCATAGTCAACAAAAGAGTCCAAAATACACTACGTGGGTAGTGCAATCTCAAGAACAGAATTATCTTGGTTCATTTCCAAGGCCAACCATTCAATATCACTGTAATCCAAGTTTACGCACCAATCACTGACGCCTAAGAAGCTGAAGTTGAAGTGTTCTATGAAGATCTACAACACCTTCTAGAACTAACACCAGAAAAGATGTCCTTTTCATCATAGAGGATTAGAATGCAAAAGTAGAAAGTCATGCATGCTCAGTTGTGCTGCAGTCGTGTTCAACTCTCTGTGACCCTATGGGCTGTAGTCCACTAGGCTCCTCTGTCCATGGAATTTTCCAGGGAAGAATTCTGGAGAGGGTTGCCATTTCCTAATTCAGAGGATCTTCCAGACCCAGGCATCGAATCTGGTTCTCCTGTGGCTTCTACACTGCAAGGTGGATTCTTTACCACTGTGCCCACTGGGAAACCCAGGAAGCCAAGAGATACCCAGAAAAACAAGGAAGTTTGACCTTGGAATACAAAAAGAAGTATGGTAAATGCTAACAGAGTTTTGTCAAGAGAACATACTGGTCATAGCAAACACTCTTTTCCAACAACCCAAGAGATGGCATGGTCATCACCAAATGGTCAGTACAAAAATCTTATTGATTATATCATTTATAGCAGAAAATGGAGAAGTTCTACACAGTCAGCAGAAACAAGACCTGGAGAGGATTGTGGCTAAGATCATGCGTGAGCTTCTTATTGTAAAATTCATTCTTAAATTGAAGAAAGTAGGGGAAACCACTAGGCCATTCAGGTATGACCTAAAACAAATCCCTTATGATTATAGTGTAGAGGTGATGAATAGATTCAAGGGATTAGATCTGGTAGACAGAGTGCCTGAAGAGGTGTGGATGAAGATTTGTAACATTGTACAGGAGTCAGTGACCAAAATCATCCCAAAGAAAAAGAAATGCAAGAAGACAAAGTGGTTGTCTGAGGAGGCTTTCCAAATAGCTGAAGAAAGAAGAGACGTGAAAGTCAAGGAAGAAAGGGAAAGATATACCCAACTGAATGCAGAGTTATTAAAAATAGCAAGGTGAGACAAGAAGGCCTTTTTAAGAAATAGAGGAAAACAACAGAATGAGAAAGATCAGAGATGTCCTCAAAAAAATTAGAGTTCTCAAGGGGAACTTTCATGCAAGGATAGGCAAAATAAAAGACAGAATTGGTAAGTACCTAACAGAAGCAGGAGATATTAAGCAGAGGTGGCAAGAATACACAGAAGAACTATACTAAAAATGTCTTAATGACCCAGACAACCATGATGATGTGGTCACTCTCCTAAAGCCAGACATCCTGTAAAGTCAAGTGAGCTTTAGGAAGCATTACTATGAACAAAGCTAGAGGAGGTGATAGAATTCCAGCTGAACTATTAAAATCATAGAAGATGATGCTGTTAAAGTGCTGCACTCAATGTGTCAGCAAATTTGGAAAACTCAGCAGTGGCCACAGGACTAGAAAAGGTCAGTTTTCATTCCAAGCCCAAAGAATGACAATGCCAAAGAATGTTCAAATTACTATGCAATTATGTTCATTTCACATGCTAACAAGGTTATGTTCAAAATCTTTCAAGCTAAGCTTCAGTAGTACATGAGCCAAGAATTTCCAGATGTATATGCTGGGTTTATAAAAGGCAGAGGAGCTAGAGATCAAATAGCCAACATTCATTGGATTTATGGATAAAACAAGGAATTCCAGAAAAACATCTACTTTTTCTTCACTGACTGCAGTAAAGCCTTTAACTGTGTAGATCACAACAAACTGGAAAAAAGAGATGGGCATACCAGACCACCTTATCTGTCTCCTGAGAAATCTGTAGACATGTCAAGAAGCACCCATTAGGACCGGACATGAAACAATGGACTGGTTCAAAACTGGGAAGTAAGTATGACAAGGCCACATATTGTCACTCTTCTTGTTTAACTTATATGCAGAATACATCATGCAAATGCTAGGTTGGATGAAGCACACATAGGAATCCAGATTGCTGGGAGAAATATCAACAACCTCAGGTAGGCAAATGATACCACTCTAATGGCAGAAACTGAAGAGGAACTAAAGAGCCTGTTGATGAAGGTGAAAGAGGAGAGTGAAAAAGCTGGCTTGAAACTCAACATTAAAAAATCTAAGATCATGGCATCTGGTCCCATCACTTCATGGCAAATAGATGGGGAAACAGTGGAAACAGTGACAGATTTTATTTTCTACTACTGCTGATGATAACTGCAGCCATGACATTAAAAGATGCTTGCTCCTTGGAAGAAAAGCTATGGCAAACCTAGACAGTATTAAAAAGCAGAGACGTCACTTTGTGGACAAAGGTCCATATAGTCAAAGCTATGGTTTTTCCAGTAGTCATGTACAGATGTGAGAATTGGATCATAAAAAAGGCTGAGTGCTGAACAATTGATGCTTTCGAATTATGGTGCTGAAGAAGACTCTTGAGTGTCCCTTCGACTGCAAGGAGATCAAACCAGTCAATCCTAAAGGAAATCAATCCTGAATATTCATTGGAAGGATTGATGCTGAAGCCAGAGCTCCAATATTTTGGCTACCTGATGCAAAGAGCTGACTCATTGGAAAAGACCCTGATGCTGGGAAAGACCGAAGACAAAGGGAGCAGGAGTTAGCAAAGGATGAGACAGATAGATAGCATTATTGACCCAATAGACATGAATCCAGCAAACTCCAGGAGATAGTGGAGGCCAGAGGAGCCTGGCTTTCTACAGTCTATGAAAGAGTCAAACCCAACTTAATGATTGAACAGCATCAACCATGTCTAGTTATTACATTCCTAGTCCTGAGACATGTATTACATTCTTTCCTTGCTGTGTGTACTTTAATTCTTTTTTTCTGCATTTTTTTTAACCCCGTGCCTGTCTTTTTCCTTTGAGTTCACAAGTGTTTACTTAGCACCTGTACTAGGCACTATACTAGGCAGTGGGGCTACAAAGTTCAGGACAGACATCCCAGCTTTCACAGAACTAACGTGAAGTTTGTCTGGGCTGCTAGTACTTCTTCCTTCATTAACTGGGCTCACCATGCTGGCCTTGCTGCTGCTGCTAAGTTGCTTCAGTCGTGTCCAACTCTGTGCGACCCCATAGACGGCAGCCTACTGCTGGCCGTGGCATCATATTACTATGGGGCTGAGCTCCCACGGTGCAGTACATACTTCCCCAGCAGTCGCTGTGTTTACACTGTCTGCACTGTCCATTCACAGAGGATTTTCTGCAAGTCCCTTGGATATTTCCCATATATGACTCAATCTGTGCGTACCCAGTGTCCCCGCACTTGCCATCCAGGTTGTCAGAACGTGACTTTACAAAACACATTGACAGGAACTATTTAACGAAGGAACAGGATCTATACCCTCTCTGTAGGAAATGCTTTAAAACTGACAAGGAAGAATGGACCTCCTGGTGAAGTACTCCAAGGAAAAAAGCACAAGTTGTCTCTATGAGCATCCTGCAAGAGGATCACTTTGAAGAAGTGGCTTGCCAACTTCAGTACTCCTCAGAATCACCCAGAGATTATTACAGCACTGATCACTGGGCCAGAGGAAGTTTTTGATTCAGTGGGTTTGGGGTTTGCCTTTCTGCTCATCCTTATCTGAGACATTTTGAAACATTCATCCCTATCTGAAACATTTTGAGAATGTTCGCCATAAAATCTCCTGAAATTGTGGAGAAAAAAGAAATGGCTACTTTTGTACTTTAAGTATGGAGATTTTTTACTTTTTATTTTCATTTCTAGTATGAGTGGTTATTACACTTACTGTTTCCTCTAAATGATGTTTTCTGCTGCTGCCATTATAGTCACGAAGTCCTCTCTGACTCTGTGTGACATCATGAACAGTAGCCCACCAGGTTCCTCTATCCATGGGTTTCCCAGGCAAGAATACTGGAGTGAGTTGCCACTTCCTGCTCCAGGGGATCTTCCAGACCAGGGATAGAACCTGCATATACTGCATTGGAAGGTGGATTCCCTAGGCCATCAGGGAAGCCCCATGTGTATTTAAATAACTGAAAAATTCATCCAATGAAATAAAATAAAATCACCAGAGTTCATTTTTTTGCATCAATAAAACAATGTTTGATGTTTTCTTTATCTTTTTATTATGAACTGTTTTCCAAGGCTGTGCTCTCTCATAGTCTCAATCCAAGACTTTTGAATTTTTTTATGTAAAAATTAGAAAATTATGTGAAGTAATATAAGTGCTAAACAGTAATTAAATTTTACTGTTAGACTTGGTAGATATGACAGAATTACATAATCCAAGAAAAAGACTAAAATTCTTCAAACTGGAAAGACGATTGATATACTGTTGATACTAGGATACAAGATTAGTGTTCGATTGACCAATAATCGATTATTTTATTTTTGTCAGAGAGATCTGTTCTTAGATTATGGACAAATCAAGATTACTTGAAACTTTAGAGTTTATGAGAATTTTTGAATACTCAGAATAAAATGAGCAAAATATTTACATTAAAGTATGGGCTGAAATTGTAAATATTTCTAAGAACCATATTTCCTTTTTCAGAATAAACTAAGTATTTTATTTTTAAAAATATTTAACATATATGCTATACATTGAGACCATCATTTCCAGGGTGGTTTTTGACATTGATCACCACAATAACAACACTGGCAAAGGAGTGCAGAGCTCTTTTGCTTCAGAACAGGCCAATTCAGTGATTCTGGCAGGATGAGGGAGGGTCAAAGACTATGCTCTTGTCAGGTAGGGGCTGAGTAGTCAAGGGGATACCCATTCCATGATATCATGTTAGTTACTGGAAGTAAATTTACTGATGGAATTTAGAAATGATGGATCTAACTCCTGGGGAGTTGGTTCACTAGGTGCATAAGAGGCAAAGTTACAAAAAAATTAAAATATGCAATTTCCTGGTTGTTATTAATCTTCACTATTATAATAGTTAAAATGGAAGTAAGAGACAGACGAAGTTCAGACTCTGGTACACATGACAGCCTTTATCTCAGGCACCCTACCAAAGGAATGTGCTGGAGTAGAACCCGACACCAGGTCCAGTTTAGATTTTTGGTAGCCTGAGGTTGAACTACTAGCATGAGAGCCACTGTCAAAGAGAAAAGTTATACTGAAAGAAGGACAGCATAGGCTAGACTGGTTGCCAAGACAATAGGAAGAAGCAAAGAGAAAAGTCAATGGATTCATCCCAGCAGAGTGGAAGTTTTTAAATGCTTATTAAGAAATGGAGTGAATACATTAAGCATCAATGTGGTAGAACAAAGGGGAAAGAGAAAGAGGGAAAAACAAGGGACTCACAGAGTAGAAAGCAGTTATGTAAAAATAGGACAAATAAAGCAGACATTGACGGGGTCAAAACAAAGATCTTAAAGCAGCACTCTCAAGAGGTTGGGTGTACCAGTGGGAATCTTAGTGGTCCCCCAAGGGACCCTCAATAAATCTTATTACTGTTATTAATATTAAGGGACCCTCAATAAATCTGCTTAATTCACCCTAGTTTGGGCAGTGATTCCACAAGCAATCTAATGATTACCATGGTTGACTCATCTACTAGAGACTCAAATATATTAATGGGTAAAAGGATCAAAGAGTGGTGAAGACATTTCCAGGACTCCTTTACATTTTGGTAAAGGAGCCCTATACATTTTGTACCAAGACCCATTGATGAAACCCAAACAGGTATGACAATTAAACTGAAAAAATACAGAAATTTAGGAGAGATTAAGGTGAAAGTTTGGATGAAAACTGTAATATTTGAACAAACTTCATGTGAAACAGTAGCACCTCCTTGAATGCATTATAGAAATGAGATGAACATATTAGATTGTGTCTAATTAGGGAACATTTCTCCTACGGAGTATAAAAATAAAGGCATATAAATCTACCCTTCAGGCAATATTCATTAGATACACTGAAAGGCAACCAATAAGAGAGCTCAAACCCATGCGAATTATTAATTTGAAACAGAGTAGAACCAGAGTGCTGGTGTGAACAAATTATCTGTGTAATTGTCTTTGCTGAACATAGATGGGGTCTTATTACAAAGCCTGTGAAAATCATCCAGCAATAAATACTGGGATTTTAGACCAGAAAAGTTCCTTTTGAGAAACAATTAGCTAGATATTGGGTTTTTATTGAGACTGTCCCTATGGCTGAAAGACATAAAATAATCTTGAAAACTGGAATACCTCTAATATCTTGAGTGATGTCTGACAGATGCTCTAATAGGGAGGCAATGCCCAGAAGAGTTCCAAAAGAAAACTGAAATGGTTTATACAAGAACATGCTACCAGGGGAATGTAAAGATATTAATGAGCAGGAAACCTCTCTTCTCCTAGAGTCAACTTTGGAAATGCCTGACCCTATTGCTATTTGGGTAATGCCCATAAACTGCTCTTGATAAACTAAAAAAGAGCCGTTGGGTTTATGAACAGCAGTCCTGATGGAAATGGATAGCCTCATGTTCTGAAGGCCACCAGTCTGATGAAGGTAGATCAAAACAGATCAGTGGGGTGAACTGCATGTTTTTTGTCAGTGTCTGTGTTTTTTTACCACTGATGGGCAATAGTCAATGCTTCTGCATGGTCATGCAAAAGGACAATGAAAAATTAGCCTGTTAGGGAATACCAAATTGCTGCATGGCCCTATGGAAATCTCTTATGAGAATCCGAGGAATGCATTAAAAAGTAAGATGTGTTGATGTCCATCAGAAGAATCCCCTTCCAGAATTAGAAGGTGATCAGAATTGATGAGCAGATCTTCTGATATACTCAACTGAGGTGGCCACCTGGGTTCATGAAAAAGGTGGACATGGGATACTACAGCAATGCAGAGGTAGACACATTCCTCTTAATACCCCGAGGCATAAAATGCTGGCCATAACTGTCCTGTTTGCCAAAAACAGAGAAAGGAAACTGCAGATGGCAGTGGGGACAATTTCCTGGAGGTAAGGCAAACCTGCAAATAACTGGCAAGTTGAACTGATGCCATTAGTCCCAAGAGGCTACAAAAGAGCATTAAGAGGAACAGATTTTTACTCTAGACTGAACCCTGTGGTCGATGTAAGTACTCAGAGTATCATAAAAGAACCAGCACAGAAGATACTATACCAATTTAGAAAACAGAGTCACATTTCTTCAGACAAAGAAATGTTTTATAGCCCATAATGTCTGACAATGGGCAGAGATGTAACATACATAGAGTAATGGTTTTATAGAATTGAAACAGGACACTAAAACGTGGGTTGCCTAAAACAGGGCAATCTATCGGCACGGGGGCTAGCTTACGCACTGTAACAAGTGTGTGCTTACACTCAGCGTATTCGGGGGCGAGGGAGTCTCCCCACTAGATAATTCCTCTACTGTTACTTTTTCAGAAAAGAAAACTTGCTTTTCTGATGAATTGAGAGGAGAAGGGATTGGGGAGGATTCTGGTATAACACTACAATTATTCCCAAATTATTTTTTTTTCTTCATATCATCTCCACTTTCTCACCTATGCACACATCTGATACAGTGGTGACAAGACTAGGACTTCAACTGTAGGTATCAGAAGCAAGGACGATCCTTGATAAAAGCAAGAAACTGTGACTATAAAAGTAGAGTTTGAACTATACTTAAACTTTTTGTACTGAATTCCTAAGGTCCTGATAGGCTCAATGATGCCTTTTCCCCATCTGGAAAAATGAGGGTTGCCAGTGAATGCAGCTAAAAGCCTAAAGGTTGAGATAGTCCATAAATTCTCTACCTAAATAATCCTACCTGATATGAATGGAAATGAATAGAGGGAAAGGCACTTGCTAGACTATCATTGATGTTGCTAATCTACACCAGGATGGCCAAGACTATTATTATTTCCAAAGAGGAAAATTCTGTTTTAAAGCTGAAAGAAGGAGGGATAGTACTTGAAGAATGAATGAATGAATGAATGATGCAATAGGGCAATCCAATGTAATAAAGAGTCATACAGCAAGCGATAGACATAGTCTCTTAGCTCAGTTATATGCTAAAAATGTTCCAGAGTCCAGTCCTGCTTTCAGAACCTGACAAGATCAAATGGAAACCTACAAACCTTAGCGGCCTTACCCTGGGAGATAGTTTGGTTTTATGACATGATGATGGAGTGGACTAATAGCCAGAGACAGACTAGGACTCATAATGTGCCTGTATCTTTGACTCTTGTTTTTCAGGTTACATCTACCATACTGCCTGATAGTAGAATTCTGGCCTTGTTGGTAAAATTATAATATTTATATTGATGGGCAGGTTTGGACTAACAGTAAAGTAACTACACTCCAATAAAAATTAATGCTTTAGATGTTTGGACTAACTATGATTACAGTGCTATGAGAAAAATCAGGGAAAGCATATTGCCAGTGCTGGCGGTGACAAAGTATGTGAGTATATTTAAACAGAGTTCAAGGAAGGCCTAATTGAGAATATGGCTTTTAAGTGGAGACCTAAATAAAGTAGGAGAGGGAGATGTGAAGCTGTCTGGGAAAGGACCATTTCAAGTACAGACAATAACAAATGTAAAATCCCTGAGGCATCAACTTGACTTAGGTGGTTCAAGGGCAGACAGCTAGGGGAAGAGTTGCAGCAGTGAATATGGTGAAAATTCAGATTGTGTGTACACAGAGGCTACTATGATACTCTTGGTTTTTACTCTGAGTATGATGAAGATTTTGAACAAGGGAGTGATATAATCTCACATATCCATAAAGAATTACTCTGGTTGCTGTTCTCAGGAGCAAGCAGGGAGGCCAGGTATGAGGTTATCACCATAATTCAAGTGGGAAATATTTAGATAGTAATAAGTAGTAAGTAGTAGTAAGTAGTGAAGTCGCTCAGTCGTCTCCGACTCTTTGTGACCCCATGGACTGTAGCCTACCAGGCTCCTCTGTCCATGGGATTTTCCAGACAAGAGTACTGGAGTGGGTTGCCATTTCCTTCTCCAGGGGATCTTCCTGATCCAGGGATCAAACCCAGGTCTCCAACATTGCAGACAGACGCTTTACCATCTGAGCCACTAAAGACCTCAGTATTTGGAGAGTGTGGACAAATACTTTGGACTAGTGTGATAGTGGAAGAGGTAGAGGTAAATTGTTAGATGGCAAAGATAAGCAGAGAGGATTTGCTGATAGAGGTGATCTGAATGCATGAAGCAGAAAGGAGTCAAGGTAACTTCAAGGAATTTGGCCCCAAGAACCAGAAGGATGGAGCTGCCACTCCCAGGATTGCAAGGGACAACCCTAATGGAAGATAAAGGATGGAAATTTGGGCTCAGTTGTGTACATATAAGATTTAAGGACTTTTTTTTGGACATCCAAGTAGAGATGTTGACTAAGGAATTAGACACACAAAACTGGTGTCAGGGAAGAAGTTTAGATTGGAAGAAGAAATGTGGGTATCTTCAGTACAGGGATGTTTCTTAAAGCCAAGAAACTAGAGGAGAATAAGAGAGTCAGTGTAAATAGAAAAATCCAGAGGGACAGCCGTGGGGCATTCAGTGCTTAGAACTGTGTAGATAAGAAAAGAGTCCCTTGGACTGTGAGGAGATCAAACCAGTCAATCCTAAAGGAAATCAGTCCTGAATATTCATTGGAAGGACTGATGCTGAAGTTGAAACTCCAATACTTTGGCCACTTGTTGCAAAGAACTAACTCATTTGAAAAGACCCTGATGCTGGGAAAGATTAAAGGCAGGAGGAGAAGGGGACGACAGAGGATGAGACGGTTGGATGGCATCACTGACTCAATGGACATGAGTCTGAGCAAACTCTAGGAGTTGGTGATGGACAGGGAGGCCTGGCGTGCTGCAGTCCATGGGGTCACAAAGAGTCGGACATGACTGAGTGACTGAACTGAACTAAGAAAAGAGGAAGCTAAAAGGAAGGAAAGGTGTAGCTTTGAGGTAAAAGGATAACTAGGAAATGTAGGTGTCCTGGGATCTCTGAGAAGGCTATGTTTCAACATGGAGGGAGTGATCAACCATGAAAAATACTGCTCTAAGTCCAGTAAGACAAGCACCAGTTTAGTCACCAGGAGATCAATAATATCCTCAGCAAGCAATTATTAATATTAAAAACAATTTTCTAAATCAAAAGCTAAAACCTAAAAATATCAAACATTACTATAAAACTGATAGCTTCAAAGCAATTATCAATATCATAGGCATAACTTTATGATGCTAATTATTCATTAAAATATTTGACAGAATTTCTCAAATACTATCCAGATGTTCAGCATCACAAAGCTGTAATTCAAAAATCTCCCTCTGAAATTTATTTTCTCTTTCTTAACGTACCTTTTTTACTCAATTTCCTTTGAATAAATTTGTATCTTTAAAACATTTTTTAATTAGGCTCCTCCAGGGTTCCTTTATCATTATATTCTGTGAAAATTTTTTCTTTAAGAATTTAATAATTCTTTTTAAAGACTGAAATGGAGGGTCAGTGCAGGACAGTTTTGTTGATTTTATCATTTTATTAGCTCCTAAAATTTTGCTGTTTCATGATGTATATGTCTTTTACTTAACAGATGAATGGCATATTTCTTTACTTCTAAAACAAACAATTTTATGTCAAGATACCCCAATGCAGAATTTTTATAGTGGCCATTAAATACTTTCTCAGCCATAAAGGACACACCCACTTCAATCTATTCAGTCATTATCACTCTAAATAACTAAGAATTTTTTTTCCGAATTTATCCAGAACTGAGTGGTATTCCAGGACATAAGACTGCCAATATCAATACAGGGGCAGCCCTGGGCAAATGAAAATGAATGGTCACTCACTCCCAAAATATTACCTCCTCTGGTTATCTTTTCCACCTGATTATACAACTGTGGTTAAAAGCATAGACTTTGGATTTAGAGGAAATATTCTATGTTTGAATATTGACTTCATCCTTTGTTCATTAAATGACATGGGTAAATTAATTTATCCCTGGGATCAAACGACAAACTGATTATAAATGCCAGGCCTCAAGCATGGCACAGAATAAGTGCTCAAGAAATGTTACCTATTTTTATTATGTGTTTCAGTGACATAGCTTCTTTTTCACAAGAAATTTAAGGCTACTGCTATGCTTAAACCTTAAATAATCATGACCAACCACTAAAGAAATCAAAGTAAATAAACTAGAAAATGTATGGAATTTAAATATGTGAACACTATCACTATTGTAAAGCCTGAATACATCATTAACAGAAGTCAAATTCTTTTTGAAAATGCAAGGACTGGGAGTGACAGATTGTTGCAGGAAGAAAGGTTATTTTTTTTTTTTTAGTCTACAGCCAGCCACCCTGAACATGCCAAATCTCATCTGATCTCAGAAGCTAAGCAGGGTCAGGGCCTGGTTAGTATTTGGATGGGAGAAGCTTATCTTTTAAAAAAAAAAAAAATCAGATTTCAGTTTTGAGTTGGTCAAACCAGGGTGTAATATCCAATCAAGACCTGGAATCACAGAAAACAGATCATTTAACTGATTATTTCTTTCAAAGACAGCCAATCAGTTAGCACTGAAGGCAAACTTCAAGCTTCTCAAGGGCAGTGACCAGTTCTGCCCCTTTCATCTCTGCATCCTTTGTACCCTAAAGAGTTCTTGACACATCATAGGCCCCAGCTAACTAAACACATGTGGACTGACTCATTCAATGTCTGACAAAATGAAAGAATGAATAAATGGATGACAGAAACCAGGAGAAAACATGGATATCCTGATTCTCAGCCCTAGATGTTCCAATTTTATCCTTATTCTGTGCCTAACATCGACTAGAAGACTCTCTATCAATATGCCTTTGCCTTTGTGCTCTCCAACCTTCTCCTGAGTCAGTGTGCATAACACAAAGAGGGAAAATAAACAATTTAGTAAATGAGCTTTGTACTGTGAACAGAGAGCAACACTGAAAAATATATTTGATAAAATGTTGATGTATGAAAAAAATGTTCAAACAAGTTTTGAATCCATTAAAAAGTCGGACCTCCCACTATGTTCATTTATTTTACCAAATGTCTCATGTAGCTACTAGATTCACTCCATTTATCTAATCCTCCATAACTGTTCAAGACTTAGTTTTTTATGCAAGAAAAAAAAAATACTTCCGTACAAACCCCCTGCATAATTTTCCTGGTGTGAAAGAACTTATTAATGAAAAAGAAAATTCTGAAATCAGTTCTCAACACTGGACAGAAACCTACAGTGTAAATCAAAAAGAGCTTTATTCCTCAGCGTGCCTAACTATACCTGTGTGGTTTGAAAAAGTTGTTGCTAAATTACTGCTCATGCAGAAGAAAGAAAATTAAATGGGAAATTATTTAAAGAAAATTACAACTAATAGAAACATCAGATTTACAAAGTCGCTGCTCTGCTTAAAAAATCCTTGAGTGTCTCTTAAGACTTAAAGCAGAGACCCCCTAATGGATTTAGATATGTTTCAGATTCAATTTGTATACCCTTGCTTCTTTGTTGGAAAGTTAGAATAATGTTTATCTATAAGACCTGTTGCTTTCTTCCTTCCTTTTTTCTCCTGTAAGTATAGACCCTAATGTCCAGTTTTACAAAACCATGTCGAGTAAGGTACTATACAAATTGCCAACATCACAGAAAAAAAAAAAGGAAGAAGATAAGCTTTATACTCAAACCCAAAATCTTACAGTAAGAAAACCAATGAGGACTTTTTAAAAAAGAATTTCTTGAAGATTCCAGAGACCCAATAGGTTATTCTGTTACAACTGTCATTTTGTGTACGGAATGCTTAGTCTTTCTTCAAGGTGAATCATTGCCAAGATGAATGCAATCGTATTTTCCCTCTATCATTCTAAGACAAAATTCTCTATGAAGAAATTATAGTCTACCAAATGGCATGGAAATATCTATGTAGAAAAATGCCATGACCATCATGAAATACCTCAGTGGCACACACATTTGCAATCAGAACTGTTGCTGCAGATCAAGTGAGAACCAGGGCAGTCAGATGGAGACACAGATAATTGTTTGAAAATTATCATGAATTTGGAAGATTTCTGTAGTAATAGACCAGAGAAGCAAGCAATCCTCAGAGGGTGGGACTGATAGGTTACCAACACTTGATGGCTGTGTCACCTTAAACAAATGTCATGATTTCTCTGAACTCTACTTGCTTCATCTAATAAGATTATTGTGAACAGGAGAAAAAGATAATGAATGTAAAACACTCAATATGGTGCTCACATATAGAATACATTCAATAACTGTTAGATATGTTGATGTTACTGCTGCTGCTGTTGGTGGCATTGTCTTTTCCAGATTAAATGCTTAAAATATCCTCTATTAGTTCTGAAAAAAAAATGTGTCTGAAATTCCCAGATTATAGGCTAAATAGTAAAGTCAATCAGCAAAACATGTCTTTGCAAAAATATCTCTGAAGGAGTCTAAGAGACTCAAGGGGAATTAAGTCTTATCTTAAAAAGGATGCTGGCTTGCAGGGCAAGGAATTTGGAGGTCCCAATGACTAGAGTCCATTGCAAAAAAAATAACAAACAGAAATGTCAGTTAAAGTAGAATCAGGAGGCCAGAGAGGAAGCTCTCATGTCCTACCTACCATGATAGCAGAGCCCAAGAGGAAGGAGAAAGATTTCCTCTCCTTGTCTGACAAGAGCTCACAACCCAGCCAATGACAAATTACTATAATATACTTTGAACTCTCAGTTTCTCCATTGGACTATTTCCTTACCATAGCCCTTCTAGCTCACTTTGCCTCTCTTTGAAAGAATTCTCTCCTTTCTCTGGGGGGACTTGCACATGGCTCACTGTGCTTGTAGACCTTGAACTGCAGCTCTTTGTTGATCCCAGATAAACCAAATTTTCCTGAAGAAATAACTGGCAGTCTGTTTTAGGTCAACATCATCATGCTAATCACTAGCTAAGTGAAAGATAAGAGCTCAAGATGAGAGACGAGAACAAAGACACAAGCACGTTCCTACAGAAAGGTTAGCCTGAGGGTCCTCTGACGCAGCACTTCATTGCTAATGCTGTTAAGATCCAGTAATTCAATAAACAAATTTATACGGAGAGGTCACTCTCCCAGGCACTACAGTTCTAAGAATATGGCAGGTCCCTTGTTCCCCAACAAGTCACCAGAAATCAGCATGACTTGTCTCACCCTTCATGAACTTCACTTCACTTTCACTTCACGAACTTTGGCAAAGAATGAATGCAGCAATAGTTCAAAGGAAATGAGTTGTCCTGAAAATGAGGCCTAGAGGTGGTTGATGATGGATCTCAACATGGGTATAATTATAAAAACAAGACAAACAGGTTGCTCGAGCACTTCTAATAATACCAGCACACACATTTTAATTGACAGCTTACTTGTCCACTGGTGGCTCAGACAATAAAGAATTTACCTGCAATGCAGGAGACGCAGGTTCAATCCCTGGGTCAGGGAGACCCCCTGGAGAAGGAAATGGCAACCCACTCCAGTATTCTTGCCTGGAGAATTTCTTGGACAAAGGAGCCTGGCAGGCTACAGTCCATGGGGTTGCAAAGTGTCAGACATGACTGAGTGACCAACACACTTGTCCATCTACCCTACTGGATTCTGGGACCTGCAGGGTCCAGTTTGGGCTTGCTCATCATGGCTTCCCAGAACCTAGAATGGTGTGTGACTATAAGAAAAAAATTTTGAAACTGAATTATTCTGTAACTTTCTTTGCTTGTGTGTGCTTAGTCACTTAGTCATGTCCAACTCTGCAACCCAATGGACTGTAGCTTGCCAGGCTCCTCTGTCTATGGGATTCTCCAGGCAAGAATGCTAGAGTGGGTAGCCATTCCCTTCTCCAGTGTATCTTCCCGGCCCAGAAGTTGAACCCAAGTCTCCTACACTGCAAGCAGATTCTTTACCGTCTGAGGCATGAGGGAAACCTGTCCCTCTTGGCTTAGCTCACTCTGATTAAACATGATTTAATTTTCTTAATTAACATTAGAAAGGTTATTGGCTTTTAAATAACAGTGACCAGTAGTAGGATTGTGAATGGTATTAATAAAGAAGTGAGAATTAATATTTTATCAACATAAGCCAGAAGAGATCTATGGCTAAGTAAGGAAATAGGAGACCAACCAAATTTGAAAACAGAACTATTATCACCTTGTAATTGAAATATGAGAATGTCTGTATAGGATGTGTGTGCTCATTTAGAATGTAAAGCAATACAGGAGAACATGTTAGAACTTCTTTCTCACTGGTTGTGTAATTAAAACAAATGAGTTTCACTTCACACAAATCTTGCCTAAGTTACTTCAGAAGGTTCTATTTAGAAGAGAAATGGATATGTTAATGTATTCCCAGCACTAAAAGATATGAAATGAGCATGCATGCTTTTCCCCAGTAATGATTGTTTTCTTAATAAAGGACCAAGGTTAAAGTAAACAAAAGAAAAAAGATGATGAACACAGAGAGAAGACAAAGAATCAGACAAATGCAGATTCTTATTTTAAAAATCATCTGAGCAGTATACTGTCTTTTCAACACCAACTTGCATACCAGGTAGTTATCGACAATATAAAGAAGAAAGGAAAAAAATCCTTCCCCTCCTCCACCACCTGACACTAACACTGCAGTGGCTGTGCCCTTTTCCACCCATCTTCCTCTCTTTAGGGACTGAGATTTTTACAGAGATATTGTCCAGACAGCAAAAGCAAAGGAGTCCCAGAGGGGTCTGTGATTTCTTAGGAAAGAATACCAAAAGAATGTGCCAAAAGAAATAAAGCCAGAGATCATAAATTCCAAAAGCACTAACCAGACCTCTGAGGAATCAAAAGATGTAAGAAAATTATTAAGAGGATTAATCTGATTGAAAGCCAGGTGCGTAGCTAGTCATGCTTTTCTTTAACTCATGCAACACATAAAAAGAAAAAGTGACCAAACTGACAAGCAACTGCAAGTCTTAATGACTGAACACACAAGGATATAAGGAATTTGAGATAACAAAAATAATGAAATATAAAACATTTCATCACTCCCAAGGAATTTTACAGTATAGAAGGCAGGGTGCTGGAGGAAACTTAGATTGAGGCCTTGACCTGATCCATCATGGGAGCTTACACTATTTTTCATTCACTTCACTCTAGAGGCAGAAGACTATATTTATCTATAATGGAATGCTAACGAATGCAAATGTTGTAAGACCATAAAATAATGCTTTGCTAAGACATCACAAGATAACTCCTGAAGGAGAAAGCAAATAAAGATGATAGATTAATTCAGATCAGAAAAACCTGTACTTTTGCACTTTCTTCATTCTTAAGAAATATGAAGTAAAAGGAATAGGGTTGATGTTGAAACAAGGGATTTAGGTTAGAAAATATTCTCAAATGACAAAGCAGTGTAAATCAAGAAAGTGGTTACCAAATTCTAAGGTTGAAGTTGGGTTCCTAAAGAAAGATACTGTTTGTTTACATCTAACAATCATATTTTAACACAAAAATAGTAAAGTACAATCTGCTTCTTAGAATAACTGTAGAAAAAACTATGCATATATTCCTATATTTTTTGGTTTTTTTGAGGGGTGTGTATATTTTTAGAATATAAAACAGAAGAAGGGTAGGATGATATACATATATTTTTTAATCAAGAATGGTGGATTCAGTCTCTTACAGGGAATCTGCTGGATGTCTGTCTTATCTATGTTATATTGTTTAAATGACATGATTATTGCATGAAGTATATCTTACTATTTATGGGTCTTATTATTAATTCCTTAAAGACAAGAAAACTGAGAGTAACATTAAAGGTAACTGGACAAAGCCACAGAGCCAGGAAGTGGCAGAGCACATAGGCAGATCTACGTTTCACAAAAGCTTATGCTATTCCCCTCGGATTTTTTTTTCTTTATACATCCTCAAAGCTGCTCCTGGTCCTAGAACTATGGGTGATTTACTCTAATAGGGAACATTTGTTTCTTTATTCCTATAAATCTGTAAAATGTATTATTTCCCCTCATCCTCCTATAATCAAAGAAAAGAGAAATATCCACTGTAGGAATGGTCTAGGTGAGAGATGTCTCAGTCTTAAACTAAGAAAATAAGATACTAGGGAAGAGCATAGGCAAGATTTAGCAATTTCTTGGAATATGAGGTCAGGAGAAGGGAATTCTTGATAATGAAAAAATAGAGATAAAAGAGAAGGAATAGGCTTAGGGAAAAAAATGCTTTCAATGTTGGACATAAGCACTTAATAATATGTTTTGCTATGTCAGTAATTAAATCTATCTGGATATGGTCCAAGGTAGACTTTCCTTTCAGTTGTTCTTTACAGCATAATGAAATATTCATGAATCATTTTTGTGGACTAATAAGATGTTTACGCAGTCTTCCCCGGTGGCTCAGCGGTAAAGAATCTGCCTGTCAATGTAGAAGACACAGGTTCAATACCTGGGTTGGGAAGGTCCCCCAGAGAAGGAAATGGCAACCCACCCACTCCAGTATTTTTGCCTGAGAAATCTCATGGACAGAGGAGCCTGGCAGGCTACAGTTCATGGGGTTGTAAAGAGTTGAACACAATTTAGCTACTAAATATCAACAACAAAGATGTTTAATCCAGGTAAATATTTGACATTTAAAAATCTGTTCTTTATAAATAGGAATATGTGCCATACTTGTGATTATATGTATTAAATATAAAAATAGTTCACAGCAGATACTAAGTTAATAAATTCACCATAGCATTGAAAATGTGCCTCCTGCTACCAGAAAAATCTCATGCTGAATATTGAATACTTGCTCTAAAAGAAAGAAAACATAGCTAATCACAACAGGGAGGTATTATCTCCAGTTCTACTAAGAAAGTTCCTGAATTTTAACTTCTCTGTAGCAGCAGACTGAGGAGACTTCAAGTACCAGGTCTTGTGAAACTATAGTAAATATAGTGACTACACTGAAATGCTTAGAAGACTTGAAAATCTAACATCTAGCCATGGATATGATACTTCATTTGTGATATATAAAATTATATGCATTCTATGAATGCAGCAATATTATAATGAAAAGCAATTTTTGGAAAATCCAAGATAGCCCACTGGTTTTAAAATTCAGCATAATCTGGCTGCCATTTACTTGGTAATATCATTGATATTAAAGACTTTATAGCCTCAAAAGTATAATTTCTTCTCTGCTTATGATACTTTGGCCCTTTGATGATGAACACTATTAAAGTGCCTAGTGTCTGACTCTCTTTCCACTATCTTTTCCCTCAAATAAATGGTGTGAAACTCCTGAATGAAGTGCTACTGTTTTAATTGTGCCTGCCAATGGGGTGATTTTCATCTCAAATGATTCAGGTAATAATTTCATACTTGCTATGCAAAGGGGATATGAGACTCTTTTGCCTTACATTTTTCACTTCAATGAAGTGTCATATAGAGCCAGGTCTGACTAAAAATATGGACAATGATATTTTAAAATGGACATGCAATTTCCTGTAGGGTGGAAAAGAAAATATTTCTAGAAATGTGGTGCTAATAGCATTTTCTAAGTTGGCAAAGGCAGAAAAAACTGTTTTACTCTTAAAAGATGAGAGTTGTCATAAGAATTTACTCCATGGGTACAATTAAAAGAGCTGAGCAGGCAATGTAAGGAAATATTTTGTCTTTCTCCTAACTATTTCTGAAAGAGAAATGAAAGAGCAGAAAGCAGACTGTCCTAGAATTTAATACTTTAAAATAACTCCACTCAAAAATGTTTGATGCCCACTGCCAATAAAACACGTTATGACGGGTGGAGAAGAGGTAAGAATGCACAAACATGTCTGTGGGGAAAAAAACAGGCTTTATAGAAGTACCAATAAGATGTTTTCATCAACATGGATGGACATGTTTTTTTTTCTGTGGGGAAAAAACAGGCTTTATTGAAGTACCAATAAGATGTTTTCATCAACATGGATGGACATGTTTTTTTTCTGTGGGGGAATAAACAGACTTTATAGAAGTACCAATAAGATGTTTTCATCAGCACGGATGAACATAGAGATTGTCGTACTGAATGAAGTCAACAGAGAAGCAGGGACATTGTATGATGCCCCTTATAGGCAGAATCTAAAAAGACATGATACAGATGAACTTATTTACAAAACAGAAACAGACTCACAGAGAAGTTACTTGTGGTTGCCAGGGAGGAAGGATGAGGGGAAGGGGTAGTGAGGGAGTTTGGGATGTACCGGTGTACACTGCTATATTTAAAATAGATAACCCACAAGGACCTATTGTATAGCACATGGAACTCTGTTCCACATTATGTGGCAGCCTGGATGGAAGGGGAGTTTGAGGGAGAATGGATATATCTTTTATGTACGGCTGAGTTCTTTCGCTATTTACCTAACAGTATCACAATGTTGTTAATTGTCTATATCCCAACAAAAATAAAAAGTTAAAAAAAAAAAAAAGATGTCTGGAGGACTTCTTCCTTTGGAGCAGAGCTTTTTTCCCGGGAGTACAAATTACACAGTGATTATTGACTCTTTAAACAGCAGCAGTGGCAGCAAACAGATAAAAATTAATACTCACTTTAGATCAGTAAATTTAATCCTAGAATAGTTCATTCATTTGACTTCAAGACCCAATATCCAGACAAATTTCTCTGTATCTTCAGAATCTCAATCCACCAACTATAAGTGCGCTAGATGTGAAAAAAATGCCCCCTTAAAATACATAGTAAAGAGAAAGCCAGCTGTAAGCACGCATAGGACAGTGTAGATTTAGAGCACAGGCTCTTCATTCAGAGACTGAGTCTTCCTTTTCATTTAGAGTCGAGTCTTGGGTAATGTTCCCAATCACCAGAATATTATACTCTATGGCTTTTGTTGTTCAGTCGCTCAGTCATGTCCAACTCTTTGTAACCCCATGGACTGCAGCATGCCAGGCTTCCCTGTCCTTCACCACCTCCCAGAGCTTGCTCAAACTCATCTCCATTGAGTCAGTGATGCATTCCAACTATCTCATCCTCTGTCGTCCCCTTCTCCTCCTGCCTTCAATCTTTCCAATATCAGGGTCTTTTCTAATGAATCAGCTCTTCACATCAGGTGGCCAAAGTATTGGAGCTTCAGCATCAGCCCTTCTAATGAATATTCAGGATTGATTTCCTTTAAGCTTACTCATGGTTTACTTTTTTTCATTTTAAAATGCAGCTAGTAACAATTCATTCCTGAGTTGCCATGAAGACTAAATGAAATCATCTAAGCATTTGGAATAGTGACTGGCACATAATATGCTCCTCTTACTATACAATGTGAAATACAACAACATATAATATTTGTTGGCTAGGCTTTTTGTTTACTCTGTTTCTCTTATTCTAAGGTTGACAACTCAAATTCCTACTGAAGTCAGGCAACCTTGTGTCAGGTTGCATTTTTTTGAAAGACAGTGTTTCATAAGAAATGCATAGGGATAATGTTCATTTCCACAAGGAAATATGATATTTTCTCATTTTTATTACGCGTGGCTTTCTTCCACTATAGTGGGACAAAGTTCCTCTCCCTTATGTTTTTATAGCATACAAGAAATACTTACTTTCACTTTATTGTAAAATAATCAACAATACACAGGCTATGATGATAAGATAACTGACATTTGGCCTCAGTTGATCAAAGGTTAGCTCAGACAGTAAAGAATCTGTCTGCAATGCAGGAGAACCCAGTTTCTATCCCTGGGTCAGGAAGATCCCCTGGAGAAGGGGATGGAACCCACTCCAATATTCTTGCCTGGAGAATCTCTTGGACAGAGGAGTTTGTCAGGCTACAGTCCATGGGGTCACAAAGAGTCGGACATGACTGAGTGACTAACACTTTCCTTTTCACTTTAAGAGAGGTTGGAGTAAGAAAGGACACTGTTGAACTGAAGATACACATCACTCTCTAAAGGAGGAAGCCACAATTCCCCTCTAGGGACTGGTGCCTCACAGGAATATGAGGTTCCAGACCATCTGACTTTTCAGTAGCACCAAAATCTGAATTTTAAGTGTATTCTGAAATACAATAATAGCTTGGAGATAGAGCAAATATTTCAATGAAAAGAACCACACAATTTTTTTTCAGCTTCCCAGTGCATATAAAAGCTATGTTTACCCTATAGTCTAAGTGTGTAAAAGTGCATGCTCAGTTGCTCAGTCATGTCTAAGTCTTTGTGACTCTATGGACTGTAGCCTGCCAGGCTCCTCTGTCCATGGGATTTTCCAGGAAAGAATACTGGAGTGGGTTGCCTTTCCTCCTCCAGATTTTCTTGACCCAGGGATCAAACCCACCTCTCCTACAGCTCCTGTGTTGGTCGGTGGATTCTTTGCCACTGAGCCATCTGGGAAGCCCATTAAGTGTGTAAAAGTATTATGTCTAAAAAGCCTATGTACCTACCTTAATTAAAAAATACCTTCTTGCTAAGAAATGCTAATCATCATCTGAACCTCTAGTGAGCTGTATCTTTTGCTGGTAGAAGGTCTTACCTCAATGCTGGTGACTGACATTTGGTCAGGGTGGTGGTTGCTAAAAACTTGGTGTGGCTGCAGCTATTTCTTAAAATATGACAATGAGGTTTGCCACAGATTGACTCCTCCTTTCATGAATGATTTCACTGTCGCATACAAAGCTGTTTAATAGCATTTTACCCATAGTAGAACTACTTTCAAAATTGGAGTCAGTCCCCTCAAACTCTGCTGTTTTATCAGCTAAGCTTATGCAATATTCTAAATACTGTTGATCATTTCAACATTCTTCATAGCATCTTTACCAAGAGAAGTTTCCATCTTAAGAAAACACTTTAGCAGTCCAGTCCCATCTTTATGCTCCACTTCTAATTATAGTTCCCTTGTCATTTCCACCAAAGTCACAGTTCCTTCCTCCACTGAAACAAAAAGTCATCTGTGAGGGTTGAAATCAACTTCTTTCAAACATTTGTTATGTTGATATTTTGACCTTTTCACGTGTATCATTAGTGTTCTTAATAGCATCTATAATGGTGAATATTTTCCAAGTTTTCAGTTACTTTGCCCAGATTCATCAAAAGAGTCACTTCTTATGACAGCTATAGCCTTAGAAATCTAGTTCTTAAATAATAAGGCTTGGAAATCAAAATTACACCTTGAACCATAGGCTTCAGAATGAATGCTATATTAGCAGGCACGGAAACATTAATTTCATTGTACATCTTCATCAGAGCTTTTGAATGACCAGGTACACTGTCAATGGGCAGTAATACTCTGAAAGGATTTTTTTTTTAAATCAGTAGATCCCAACAGTGGATTTAAAATATTTAGTAAACTGTGAGAAATGGATGTGCTGTCATCCAGGCTTTATTATTCTCTTTAGAGAGCATAGGAAGAGTGTATTTTGCTTAATTCCTCGAGCTCCAGGATTTTTGGAATGGTAAATGAGCACTGACTTCAACTTAAAATCAGCAGCTGTATTAGCACCTAACAAAAGAATCAGCCTGCCATTTGAAGCTAGGCATTGACTTCTACTCTCCAGCTATGAAAGTTACACTGTTGGTGGGAATGCAAATTAGTACAGCCACTATGGAAAACAGTGTGGAGATTTCTTAAAAAGCTGGAAATAAAACTGCCGTATGACCCAGCAATCCCACTCCTGGGCATACACACCAAGGAAACCAGATCTGAAAGAGCCACATGCACCCCAATGTTCATCGCAGCACTGTTTATAATAGCCAGGACATGGAAGCAACCCAGATGCCCATCAGCAGACGAATGGATGAGGAAGCTGTGGTACATATACACCATGGAATATTACTCAGCCATTAAAAAGAATTCATTTGAATCACTTCTAATGAGATGGATGAAACTGGAGCCCATTATACAGAGCGAAGTAAGCCAGAAAGATAAAGACCATTACAGTATACTAACACATATATATGGACTTTAGAAAGATGGTAACGATAACCCTATATGCAAAACAGAAAAAGAGACTCAGATGTATGGAACAGACTTGTGGACTCTGGGAGAAGGCGAGGGTGGGATGTTTCAGGAGAACAGCATTGAAACATGTATATTATCTAGGGTGAAACAGATCACCAGCCTTGGTTGGGTGCATGAGACAAGTGCTCGGGCCTGGTGCACTGGGAAGACCCAAAGGGATCGGGTGGAGAGGGAGGTGGGAGGGGGGACTGGGATGGGGAGTACATGTAAATCCATGGCTAATTCATATCAATGTATAACAAAAACTACTGTAATGATGTAAAGTAATTAGCCTCCAACTAATAAAAATTTAAAAAAAAAAAAAAAAAAAAGAAAGTCCCGTAGTGTGAAAGTGTTAGTCACTTAGTCGTGTCTGACTCTTTGCAACTCCATGAACTGTAGCCCGTTAGGCTCCTCTGGCCATGGAATCCTCCAGGCAAGAATACTGGACAGGGTTGCCATTCCCTTCTGTTTACAATAGAATTTTTTACAATTAAACCCTACAGTTTAGTGTTGCCACCTTGCTGAAGCTTCTACATCAGCACTTGCTGCTTCACCTTGCACTAAGATGTTATCAAGATGACTTCTTTCCTTAAGCCTCAGGAACCAGTTTCTGCTAGCTTCACACTTTCCTTCTGCAGCTTCTTCAGCTCTCTCAGCCTACACAGAATTGCAGATAATTAAGGTTTTTCTCTGGATTAGGCTTTGGTTTAAGTGAACATTGTGACTGGTTTGGTCTTCTATCCAGATCTCTAAAACTTTCTCCATTTCAGCAACAAGGATGATTATATATGTACATATATATGATTATATATATGTACATATATATATATGAAGCAAATATGGTAGAATGTTTAATATAGATAGATAAACAGACAGAAAGATAATCTGTAACTATTTTCTCTTTCAAAAAGATGTTTTTGTTTTTTTCTGAGTCATGTCAGAGAAGTTGCAAACAGTTAGACCCTTCATTCCTGAATATTTCAACATGCATTTCCTCTAGATTTTTAAAAGTCTGAGCATTAATTGCACAAAGAAGTTCCTTGTTTCTAAAATCATGAATATTATTGTCTTTTCATGTTCCACTCAGTTGTGCATTAATTATACATTAACTCATGCAATAAACATTATCAACTGCTTTCAATTTGTATGACACTGTACGAGATCCAGAGATAAAAAGATTTGATGCTGGTAATCAAAAACCTCACTGTTTAGTAGCAAAAACAGGCCTTTGTGTCATGGGTTTGATAGAGGCAAGAAGAGGGCACTATGGATTCTAGCAGATTCCCAGAAATCAAGAGTAAGGAGTAAATTTCAGTTCAGTTCAGTTCAATCACTCAGTCATGTCCAACTCTTTGTGACCCCATGGACTGCAGCACACCAGGCCTCCCTGTCCATCGTCAACTCCCAGAGTTTACTCAACTCATGTCCATTGAGTCAGTGATGCGATCCAACCATCTCATCCTCTGTCGTCCCCTTCTCCTCCTGCCTTCAATCTTTCCCAGCATCAGGGTCTTTTCAAATGAGTCAGTTCTTCACATCAGGTGGCCAAAGTATTGGAGTTTCAGCTTCAGCATCAGTCCTTCCAATGAACACCCAGGACTGATCTCCTGCAATCCAAGGGACTCTCAAGAGTCTTCTCCAACACCACAGTTCAAAAGCATCAATTCTTTGGTGCTCGGCTTTCTTTATAGTTCAACTCTCACATCCATACATGACTACTGGAAAAACCATAGCTTTGACTAGACTGACCTTTAGTGGCAAAGTAATGTCTCTGCTTTTTAATATGCTGTCTAGGTTGGTCATAACTTTTCTTCCAAGGAGCAAGTGTCTTTTAATTTTGGTTCAAAAACTGAGTCTACATGGAGGGGTATCCTAGCCAAAATTTAAAAGATGAAGTGGAGTTAGGTAAAGAACTTGGAATAGAATATTCTAGGTCTTGGAGGAGCATGGGCCAAGGCACTGATGGTGTGGCATGATGTACTCAGGATATAACTGAGTACTCAGGAATCTCATTGCAGCTGTAGCATTTATTATGTACCAGGGAGTACTTCAAGCACTCGCCAGTCATTTTTAACTTGGTTGTGAGTAACTATTAGAGACAGTTCAGTATAGAAACCACTCCAAATACTTGAGGCAATAAGGGACTATAAAGAGAATTAAAATTTTTCAGCAAATTAGAACCACTGAAGTAGCAAATCAATCCCTAGACCTCCAGGAAAAAACTCACAATACTGTACAGAGTTATTACTCCTAGGATGCCTCTGGAGCTTTGCCAAATCACCAGCTCCTCCCATGCCCCAAACACAGGACACCAGGAGGCTGAAGGAACAAACCTAGACTAGTGCTATAGGGAACCCACTAATTCCACAACCACACCTGCCAGTGATAACTGCTAAATGCGGATTAAAGGATGGCCTCTTTCTCATTTTCACCTTCTAATCTTCACACAAATGCAACTAATTGGTGAGAATATTTTGCTTCCAGAATCTCAGACACAATGGGTGTGAAGTTTTCAGTCTTTTCCACCACAATGCTACTGTGGAATTTAAGGAATCAATCCAGAGTATACAGTCAAGTTTTCTCACCCTCTCCTCATCAGCCTCCTTCTGAACTGAATGCACTGGGAAGACCACTAATTAAGTATTTAAAGGTGTAAATTGCTGCCAAATGTGTTGTCTTTTGCTTTTATGTTCAGTATAAACTGCATCAAGTTCACACACAGGGATAAATCCATAATCATGACCTTTAAGGCACTATCATGGAACAAACTGAATTTAACAATCCAGACAATTAACTTTTCCCCCAATAGCTTTAAATATATGGCCTTTATTTTCGAAGGTGGTAAAGCATAAAAATGGGTATTAATGAGTGAAAAACATATCATGTCATTCTAAAATTTAAGCTAAAATACAAGCTTACTGAAGTTGAATTACTGATCGATAGAATTTTTATCACATCTACCAATATGATTAACTTCAAACATCTACAAGATGAAATATTACTCTTTAGGATATTGAGATTAATGTTATGAAAGCATATAACTATTAATAATAGTAGAAGTATATTTTATATTTCAAACCCTATCAGATGTATCAATATTCTTATAATGTTCATTTCCAGTGGACATCCAACTTCTGCTTCTGAATTTAAGAAATCAGAAACTAATTGACTGTCTCCTTAGTTTATTCCATTTTATCCCCCTGTAAAATATATCCTGAATTCTAGCCTCTAGTCCTAGTTCTGTGCTTTGGAACCATTAAAATTGTCTTCCTCCTCATTAAATACCTTTAAGATGTAAAGTTAAGGGCTTCTCTTGTGGCACTAGTGGTAAAGAATCTGCCTGCCAATGCAGCAGATGCAGGAGATGTGGTTCAATCTCTGGGTCAGGAAGATCCATCCCCTGGAGAAGGAAATGGCAATCCACTCCAGTGTTCTTGCCTGGAAAATCCCATGGACAGAGGAACCTGACAGGCTACAGTACATAGAATCGCGAAGAGTCAGACACGACTGTGTGACTTAACATAGCACAACAATATTTAAAGGTAGCAGTCACATTCTACCTAAGCCTCCCCTTTTACAACTTAAATAATTTGTTTCTAGTCCTCATTTCAGACCACTGTGACATCTTTCAGTGCCCTTTAGCTTGACCTAGACATGGTCAGATAATTACAGAATATAAGAGAACTATGTTCAGAGTAGCTAAAGCATGCTCTAGAGTTTTGGAAGTGATAGCACATAATGCTTTGCTTTGAATTGAGCTTCCTATAACTAAAAAGTATTTTCAACTGTACTGCTCATAAGTCTTATCTTTCAGTTTTGTACTATTCAGCTATGGTACTTGGAACTGAATACTGGAGTTTATTACTATCAATATTGACCTGTTATACTGCATGAGTCCTTAGCTTGTTGATTTCTAACCTCATGGTCAAAGAAAGATGCTGTACCTCCAAGTATCACTTCTTATTTCCATGAGTAAGAAATAAGAAAGATGAAGGAGAAACGGGCAATGGCAAGAAATTTTTCATGTATCTCATCGGTCAGAAATATCACAAATTATCTTCCATAGCTAAAAAAGAGGCTATAAATCAAACATTTTGCTTCTAAACTGCTATGGTATAAAACAATAGGAAATTAGGTGGTAAGAAAGATTGGTCATAAGTCAAATTGTAATATTTGCCACAGTATACAATATATGAGCTTATGCTTACTCCCACTGAACACAGCTACTTATACTAAATATTCATAATCCATCCTTTTAGTAATTCATACTGGAAAGTTTTCTATCACCATTATTATTATTATTACCCCCAATTTAAAGTTTATAGGAATCATTTTCTTACTTTCCTTAAATAAGAATAGCAGTTTTTGGTGTCCAGTCTTCCGTTGGAAAAGACCCTGATGCTGGGAAAGATGGAGGGCAGGAGGAAAAGTGGGCAACCCAGGATGGATGGTTGAATGGCATCACTGACTCAACAGATGCGAGTTTGAGCACACTCAAGGAGACAGTGAAGGACAGGAAAGCCTGGCATGCAGCAGTTCACGGGCTTGCAAAGAGCTGGACCCGACTGAGTGACTGAATGACAACCACAAATCTTCCATTACTTATATCTTGGTCTGTATTTTTTAAATCTTTCAGTAATTTTATATATCTATAAATTCATCAATTTAGTGATTTTCATCTATAATTTGTTTTTCAGGAAACTAGAGTATAATTAACTTAGTCCAGAAAAGTAGAACACATTGAGAGAATTATGGGCACTTTTACTTTCTCTTCAATAGCCTGGCTTCATTTCTATATTACCAATAAATGTTCTAGTTTTTTGAATGTGAAACTTATTCTCTCCAACAAAAGAAAAGATGCAAGCAAGCAAATTAGTTATGTACTATGGTTCATTTTTCTAATATTTTTCAGATCTAGTCCCAAACATCACCCCAGGTCAGTTTTCCTTTTCTTATAGATCCAAATATAGAAAAAAATCCCTATTCAACCTTCTTTCCTTTTGAAATCTAAAATCAACTTTTCATCTTTTCTCTCAACTTGTAGAAATGTCTTCTAAATCAGACTAACATTTCTACACCTCACCAGACCTAGCATATATTCCAAGGGTATTTACTATTTCTCCACTCACACAATTTACACACAGAACTCCATCCAAATGAGCAGGAGTACACATCCTTCCCTAACCTTCCAGGTTAACAGATCGTGAACACAACAGGTCACCTTAGTGTAGAAAAAGGTAACTGGTGGATGACAAGTCAACTGCATTTTTTATTCTACCAGTTTCTTGTAGGAGAGATCAGTACATACAGGCAGGGAGATAAGGTTACAGAAATTCTCAGAAGCCCCAGTGTATTGACCTCAGATTGAATATAAGTGGACATTCTGTCTCAAAATTTGAAGCTGTATAAAATTCAATGGGTAATGAGTGTCATAAATAGTATTAAAGCAGGTAAATTTTGATTATGTTCTTATTGTCCAGAGGACAGCCTGAAAATAAACAAAATGACTATCCTCTCCTCTGGTGGTTAAAATTCCCTGCTAAAGAGCATAACAGCTATTAGAAATAAACAAAAAACTCTACATGATTAAAGGTCTTTATAATAAAAATTTTATTTAATACTGTTTGCCTTGAAAAAATACAAAACACCACACAATTAATGAGTCTGAAATTTTTAGTTTCATATAAAAACCCAATTTTTTTGGCATCAGTCTCAGCAATTGAAAGAAGAAAGAGTTCTACAATAGGATGGCCTAACAAAACTTAATTCTATAATTATGTAAAATTTTTCTAAGTGCTACAACATAAAAGTTTACAATGCATTACAGAAGTTGGGTGAAATTATTAGAGTCAGTACAATGGATACTGAAAACAATTTCATATGTACTGCCTGATACCTGAATATGTCAGAATATCTGCAGAGTTTGAGAGAGATGTTACTGTTACCACTGTTTCAATATATCTAACTCATATACAGATTGAAACCAGATGGCATAGGTGCAAACTGGTACCCATTAAAATGGAGTGATTCATTTTTAGGTAATTCAGAATATTATGACAAATTTTATTTACATTCACAAAATATCATGAAAATTATTTCTGCAAAAAGTAAACCTTGGTTCTTGTTTATATATACTCACCTTTAAAAAAAATGACCAGATCACAATAGCATATGACTTGTGTATACTAATCACAAAATCAACTCTAGTGAGTAAAGAATTTTTAGTGTTTCAAGACTATACATCGCTTTGAGGAAACTGAACCACTTCAATATTTTATTGAATAACAATTTGGTGCTTTCTTCAAGGCCTAATTTGTTTTTTTGACTTGGGTAAAAAATAATTAACTTCCCCAATCTATTTTGATCTTACACATTGAGGTACAATGTCTCGAATTCTTAAAACAGTCTTTTAGTATGGCTCCTTTTCAATGACAAAAATCTTGAATGTAAAAAAAAAGTAATATCTTCTTCATGATCACCCATTTTATAAGTGGCAAAGGGGTCATTCAAATCCTTAGTCTGAATCTCCTCCAAGAGAGCAAACTCCTTGCTAGACGTCGTTGTACCTCAGCTACAACATTAATCTAAATGAATGTAAGGCCGACATCGTCCAGTGGAGCGCCTGATCATACACTCCCTATAGAGCTTCCTTATTATTTATTTTTGTATATGTCCATTTTCTTGTCCATGAAGTTAGCTCTTTGGAGAATATACCACACAACTGTTCTTTATTCTCCTCTGCACCAGGAACAATGCTGAGTACCCACTGGACATTTGATTAATGGATATATCTAGGAAAGTGATTGTTTCAATAAAATGCAGTGCATTCTGAAAATTGTTTTCAACTTTCTCTCAACTGAGTTGAGAAAAATAAGACTCTTGGTAAGGGTATAGAAAAGTCTTAACATTTCTGATATCACATGTGAGAAAGTTCATAATATCAACCTTACATAAAGAAAGACAGAGGTAGGAAACTGCAAACCTCAAAGCTGTAATGAACAAAGCACACGGCAACGAATGTATGGGATTGTGAAGACTAAGCTTTTTGTCCACTAGACATACGGCACCAAGAAATTCTGTGAAGTTACAGTATGATATGTTCATTACCGTGTAGAATATAAGAGAAAAAATAATAAAGAAATAAGCCAAGTTTACAACAGGTACTATTTCTTAAATTATTAAATGTTATACCTTAAATTTAAAATGATATTATAGATTTTTTTAATGATAAAAATGTTCATATTTCGTGTAATGCCAGCTTCTCTGGTGGCTCAGACAGTAAAGAACCTGCTTGCAAGGCAAGAAACCCAGGTTCAATTCCTGGGTCAGGAAAATCCCCTGGAGAAGGGAATGGCTACCCACTCCAGTATTCTTGCCTGGAGAAGTCCATGAACAGAGGAGCCTGGTGGGTTCCAGTGCATGGGGTTACAGAGAGTCAGACACAACTGAGTGGCTAACACATACACACAAGTAACATGCAAACTGTGATTCCATTGTACGTGTATATGGACATGTGTTTCTTTTTCTGTAACAGGATAGAAAAATGGACATCTTTTTGTATCAGTTCTAATAAGGCTTCCAGACCATAAGCAGCAAATAATCCACCTTCCAAAGGCGATCACAGAGGTACAAAGGGAGGGATTAACATCAGAGTTGGGACCCTTAGCATCCACTTCATCTGCATCCCAAGAACTACTAACACCATCCCAAAGGGGAATGGTGAGAAGTTCTCTCCCTACTCCTCAAGCAGAGCACGGGGATGACTTCAGGAAGATGACTCCAAGAGCCTGATATGTGACTCAAGATTTAAAATAACAGACTTGCATCTGGATAATGCTAAAGAGTAGAAGACGGACTGAAGTAGTTTATGGCCACAGAACAGAGGGCCATGTTTGGGATGCAGCTGAAGTGACAGAGACAACGGCAAAGGGGTATGTCTCCTGCAGACCAATGTGGGTGACATGGGAATGAGTTGGCCTAATCATATATGGATGTGAGAGCTGGACCATAAAGAAAGCTGAGCACCAAAGAACTGATGCTTTTGAACTGTGGTGTTGGAGAAGATTCTTGAGAGTCCCTTGGACTGCAAGGAAATCCAACCAGTCCATCTTAAAGAAAATCAATGCTGAATATTCGTTGGAAGGACTAATGCCGAAACTGAAGCTCCAATACTTTGGCCATCTGATGTGAAGAACTGACTCATTAGCAAAGATGCTGATGGATGCTGGGAAAGATTGAAGACAGAAGGAGAAGGGGGCAACAGAGGATGAGATTGTTGGATGGCATCACTGACTTATTGGACATGAGTTTGAGCAGGCTTCAAGAGTTGGTGATGAACAGGGAAGCCTGGCATGCTACAGTCCATGGGGTCTCAAAGAGCCAGACATGACTGAGCAACTGAACTGAAGGCTAACATGGAGCTTGCTATTGTCTGATACCTATTGCTATACAATCAACAACTATAAAATCAGTAGCATGCAAAATAAGTATTTATTCTCACAGATGTGCAGACTGACTAGAAGTCAGTTGGGGGGGTCAGCTGGACAGCTTAGTTATTAGCTGTGCGTCAGGTGGCCTTGCTTGTAACTCAGTCCCATTCCACGTATTTTCATTCTGAGGCCCAAGCTGAAGGGACAACAGCTACCTATTATTAGTAGAAAGAACTGCTGTTCAGAAATGTTCACTCCCTCCCACTCACTTCCATGGGAAGATCCTCTGCCCATTGACAGTGTGTTTTTCCATTGGCCAATGGTATGTTATCAGGTGTGAAGCATCAGAGATTGAAAGAGCTTGTGCTTACACTAGCTCCTCTGTGGCTGCCATGAGAAACATGAGCTTTCCTGGTGGCTCAGACAGTAAAGAATCTGCCTGCAATGCAGGAGAACCAGGTTCGATCCCAGGGCCAGGAAGATCTGCTGGAGAAGGAAATGGCAACCCACTCCAACATTTCTGTTAATCCCAGAGAAATGTGAAAACACTGAAGAGCAAAATGAGTAATGCTATCCCCACATTTCCCACCAGGTAATTCTTGTCCTATGTGGAACAGGTCTGAGTTGAGGAAGGGGAGAAGATACACTGAATAAAAGACATGGAACCTAACATTTTAATTATGGAAACAATTGCCCTGAGGTGAATTTTCCAGTGAGTACTTTATATTATCAGGGAATTAACAGAAAGCCTATTAAAGGTTTTACCCAGCACTACACAGGGTTTTAAATAAACTGAGTGAAGGGAAGCTGAGGAGAGCTACAGGGAGCAGTTTGCTGATTGCACTCTGAATTCTTTGTTCTTTGAAGTATCTTTATGTGGGTGTATATATGTATGTATGTGTATGAGAGAGATAGTAACTGAAAGTAAAAATCTAACAGTAAAAATTTAGCAGTTAACAGACTTCATTATATGCTTTATATGAACTAAATCCATTACTTTATAAAAAAAAAGGGAAAATGATTATAAATGATGCAGTTCAATAAAACGCCTGAACTTACCTCTCTTACCACAACAAAAACAGTAAAACAAATATTCTCAACTATTTCCAAATGTTTTTTTAAACACTTTTGAAGGAAAACAAATGAGCAGAAATGGTGCAACCATATTGACAGTCAAATAATCTTTAGCTTTATCTTCACATCCAACAGAACAAAACATCTCAGTCCTCACCATGTGGGCTGGCTTGCATCCGTCTGATCTCCGTCTATCGAGTAGTGCTTATAGAAACTAATTAAACCTACGGGATGGAAAAATACCTTTCCCACCAGCACTAATTTCTCAGACCACATACATCCCACAGGGGTCTTCTGAGATACGTGCTTTTTACTGAGTCAAGGCATTAAATGCACTCGATCATGTGGGAAAAGGAAAAAATCAGTTTCCTTCCACGTTAGCTGTAGTTGCTTTATCTGATTAAGCCTATTGATGCCATGCAGCCATGGACAGAGCATGAACACAAGGAGAATCCAGAGGATCTAGGGAATGGCCTTCACTGAGGAGCAAGTCTGTGGCTGGGAGGTACTCATGTAACAGGAAGAAGGGGGAGATGAGATGAACAGTGACAAGAAGAATGATAGAAAGAACAGGCTTACTCAGTGACTTTCCACAGGCTGTCCTGCCAAAGAGGCCAAAATAAGGTATGTAACCATGTAAAGTATAAATTAGATTGTACCTGAGAGATTTAAGTAGAGAGTTAAAATGATTCACAGCACTCTTTGGCTAAATCTCAGGGAAATATCTATGGCTACTTTCTGCAAGAGAGTGAAGTCCACAACTGATAAAACATAACAAATAGAAATTTGAAATGTCACTACATCTCTCTCTCTCTCTCAGGGGCTACTGCCACTTGAACCAAAAACTGATATAGGAAATATTGCCGAGATCGTAGTTGCAGAGAAGCCATTGGGTCCCAAGCCAGCACAGTTCCTTCTTGGCACCAACTTTCTCTCCAAATCAAATGGAATCCTATCTGCAAGTGAATCAGAACTGCTCAAGTCAAACCAGCTAAAATTCATTATGCACCACATTAACTTTTACCAAGTTATTGAAACAAATGCCTCTTTTCAGGACTGTGGTGTGGCTAAGGCCACAGCAGAGGGAGAAATGAAATCTTCCACAACTTTGACGTGAAACACAGTCAAATGAAGACAAGGATCAGAACAGGATTTCTTTCCTTAATTTGAGGTGATTTATCTGAAAAGGTGGATCATCAGTTTTTGAAAGCTGTAGCCATTAGTTCAGTTCTCAAAATAAGTGCTCCTTGCTTTAGATTGACCTTTTCATTTCCTTTTTCATTTTTATGCCCTTTTCACAAGGAGGACACATTTTTTAAAATCATATTTATATTAGCAGAGGAAAAATAGACTTTAAACCTTGATTGTGTATGGGTGTCATTATTTTCCTATGGAAAGAAAGATAATGTGTACTTCACATGCCAGACAAACAATAAGGAATCATCATGTACTAATTGTTTTATTGATCTTCCCAGTTCTTTCCAACTTAAGTCTCTTAGATAGATAAACCTTTACGCAGATGAATCATAAAGAGTGACTGCTTACAAATACATGAAAAGATGCTCAACATCACTCATTATTAAAGAAATGCAAATCAAAACTACAATGAGGTATCACCTTACATCAGTCAGGAGAGCCATCATCAAAAAAAAACTACAAATAAATGCTGGAGAGGATGTGAAGCAAAGGGAACCCTCTTGCATTGTTAGTGGGAATGTAAATTGATACAACTACTATGGAGAACAGCACAGAGGTTCCTTAAAAAAACTAAAAACATAACTACCATATGACCCAGCAACCCCACTAACTGGCCATATACCCTGAGAAAACTATAATCCAAAAAGACACATGCACCTCAATATTCATCGCCGCACTATTTACAATAACCAGGACCTGGAAGCAACCTAAATGTCCATCGACAGATGAATGAATAAGGAAGATGTGGTACATATAAACAATGGAATATTACTCAGCCATTAAAAGGAACAAAATTGGGTCATTTCTAGTGATGTGGATGGACCTAGAGTCTATCATACAATGTGAAGTAAGTCAGGAAGAGAAAAATATCACATATTAATGCACGTGTATGGAATCTAGAAGGATGGTACAGATGAGCCTGTTTGTAGGACAGGAATAGAGATGCAGACAGAGAATGGACATGAGGGCACAGAGGGGGAAGGGAAGGGTGAGATGAACTGGGAGAGTAGGACCGACATACATACACTAGTGTGTATGAAATAGATGGCGACTGGGAAGCTGCGTATAGCACAGGGAGCTCAGCTTGGTGCTCTGTGATGATCTAATGGGGTGGGAGGGAGGAGATATATGTATCAGTCAGTTCAGTTCAGTCGCTCAGTCGTGTCTGACTCTTTGCGACCCCATGAAGCGCAGCACGCCAGGCCTCCCTGTCCACCACCAACTCCCGGAGTTTACTCAAACTCATGCCCATCGAGTCGGTGATGCCATCCAGCCATCTCATCCTCTGTCATCTCCTTCTCCTCCTGCCTTCAATCTTTCCCAGCATCAGGGTCTTTTCAAATGAGTCAGTTCCTCACATCAGGTGGCCCAAGTATTGGAGTTTCAGCTTCAGCATCAGTCCTTTCAATGAACACCCAGGACTGATCTCCTTTAGGATGGACTGATTGGATCTCCTTGCGGTCCAAGGGACTCTCAAGAGTCTTCGCCAACACCACAGTTCAAAAGCATCAATTCTTTGGTGCTCAGCTTTCTTTATAGTCTAACTCTCACATCCATACATGACCACTGGAAAAACCATAGCCTTGACTAGACAGACCTTTGTTAGCATATTAAAAAGCAGAAATATTACTTTGCCATCTAGGTTGGTCATATCTTTCCTTCCAAGGAGTAAGCGTCTTTTAATTTCATGGCTTCAATCATCATTTGCAGTGAGTTTGGAGCCCAAAAAGATAAAGTCTGACACTGCTTCCACTGTTTCCCCATCTATTTCCCATGGAGTGATGGGACCTGATGTCATGATCTTAGTTTTCTGAATGTTGAACTGTAAGCCAACGTTTTCATTCTCCTCGTTCACTTCCATCAAGAGGCTTTTTAGTTCCTCTTCACTTCCTGCCATAAGGGTGGTGTCATCTGCATATCTGAGGTTATTGATATTTCTCTCAGCAATCTTGATTCCAGCTTGTGCTTCTTCCAGCCCAGCGTTTCTCATGATGTACTCTGCATATAAGCTAAATAAGCAGGGTGACAGAGGAAACCAGATCTGAAAGAGACACGTGCACCCCAATGTTCATCGCAGCACTGTTTATAATAGCCAGGACATGGAAGCAACCTAGATGCCCATCAGCAGATGAATGGATGAGGAAGCTGTGATACATATACACCATGGAATATTACTCAGCCATTAAAAAGAATTCATTTGAATCAGTTCTAATGAGATGGATGAAACTGGAGCCCATTATACAGAGCGAAGTAAGCCAGAAAGATAAAGGCCATTACAGTATACTAACACATATATATGGAATTTAGAAAGATGGTAACGATCACCCTATATGCAAAACAGAAAAAGAGACTCAGATGTATAGAACAGACTTGTGGATTCTGTGGGAGAAGGCGAGGGTGGGATGTTTCAAGAGAACAGCATTGAAACATGTATATTATCTAGGGTGAAACAGATCACCAGCCCAGGTTGGATGCATGAGACAAGTGCTCGGGCCTGGTGCACTGGGAAGACCCAGAGGGATTGGGTGGAGAGGGAGGTGGGAAGGGGGACCGGGATGGGGAATACATGTAAATCCATGGCTAATTCATTTCAATGTATGACAAAAACCACTACAATATTGTAAAGTAATTAGCCTCCAACTAATAAAAATAAATGGAAAAAAAAATAAGCAGGTTGACAATATACAGCCTTGATGTACTCCTTTTCCTATTTGGAACCAGTCTGTCGGTCCATGTCCAGTTCTAACTGTTGCTTCCTGACCTGCATACAGGTTTCTCAAGAGGTGGGTCAGGTGGTCTGGTATTCCCATCTCTTTCAGAATTTTCCACAGGTTATTGTGATCCACACAGTCAAAGGTTTTGGCATAGTTGATAAAGCAGAAATATGATATATGTATACATACAGCTAATTCACTTCACTATACAGCAGAAACACATTACATATAGCTAATTTAATTCATTGTATAGCAGAAACTAACACAACATGGTAAAGCAATCATACCCAAAAAAGAAAAAAAAAGAAGACTGACTGCTTATTAAATGGAACGTTGACTGACCACTCTGCATTTCTTCACAGGGTCTTATATCAAAGGAGTAAAGCCTCTCAGTTGTCACTCCGACAGTGCCAGCAGAGAGACTGCCAACGGTCACAGTGTAAGGAGCAATTTTTCAGATATCATTAATAGACTGAAAGAAATTCAATTAGTTTTATAAAGGTTGCAAAGCACCAGCCTGGATTTTTTACAGAGCTACCTATAGGAAATCTCAGCCCTGGGCCTGAGAAGTTTCATGAGTTTCTACAGCATCATGGAGTCTGAGAAATGATGGCTGTAAACTCAGGTCTCTCCACTGGAGAGATTTAGCCTAGCTAAAAAAGTCAAAAGACAACAAATGTATCAGAAACAGGATATTCACAAGAATGCCTGTTGCTATCCTTGACATCCTTACATACTAACTGAAATAACATATAATGACAACTCAAGAGATTTCCTGGCTATAAGACATATAAGCATATGCACAAACATACACACAAACACACACTCTTTCATCAGTAGTATGGTTACTTTGGAAAAGAAAATCAAAAACTATATTGCCATTTAAGGAATCCAAGAATTGTAAGCAAACTTATGGACTATATGAAAATTTTAAAGATATTTTATTCATAAAAAGAAAGAAGTACCTGAAACTTCTAGGAAAAGTATGGCTAAGTTTGGTCAATCCATAAATGGTATTATTGGCAGTATAGAAAAAATATATTCAACATGATATACAGGCTGTATTTTTTTTTTTTTTTAAACAAAACCACTCATTGAACTTCAAAATTTTTATGAATGGCCTCAAAAAGTGGGCAAAAGCCTACCGTCATTTGATAACCAATGGGTTAAAAGCCCAGCTAAGACATCAAGTAGGATTTCTGGGTAGGAAAGCAGGACACTTGAAAAACCTAAAAATTCTGGGAAAGGAAACATCTTGACAGATAAGCAGTTGACACAAACATGTAAGTGGCTTTCCTGATGTAATATGCAAAACTCAAGCAAATTGTTAGTCACAGGTAACTATAGATAAGAATAAATGGACAGCAATCAAGGTAGTTCTAACAACAGAAAAGAAAACCTAGACTACCAGGTACAAGGAAGGTCCAGAATTTCAAAGTCATTGTATTTGACAGTGTGAGGTATTTTCATATAAATTTACATATCTGGAGACATACAAGTAAGTGTATGTCTTGTTTGAAGTTTTAGGGAGCCATATGCCAGACAATTAACCTATCAGTAGGAAATGGAAAAGTAGAAAGACAGCAGAGTATTTTCCTGCCTTAATTATAGGATAGTGAAGTTGACTTTCTTCTAGTAGCATGGAAAGACACTTTGTTACAGACTGAATTATATACAATTTTCAATTCATATGATGAAGCCCCAACCCCAATGTGACTGTTTGGAAACAGGAGATCATGAAGGTTAAATAAGGTCATAAAGTTGGTGCCTGAACCTTACAAGAAAAGAAAGAGAGATCCTCTCATCACTATTCCTCCACCCCTAGCAGGGTCAGAAAAAAAATTTATGTAAGAATAAAGCAAGAAGATAGCCATCTGCAAGCCAGGAAAAGAGATCTCACCAGAACCCAAACTGGTCAAGACCTAGATCTGATCTGGAACTTTTGGACTCCAGAAGTGTGAAAAGATACATTTCTATTCTTTAAGCTACCCAATTTATGATATATTATTATGGCAGGACAAGCAGAACAGTGCCAGCTTCTTTCCCAGTAGGATGAAAGAACGTGATAGTGAGGTGGAGGAATTCCCAAGCCACATGGAATAAGAAAAGTGAAGAAGGCTAAGGTTAAGTGGTGGAACTTCTGAGGACCCGAGCAGAGAGTGTTACTAAAAAGGAATGTCACCATGGCAGCTGGAACAGTCCAAGGTCACTGTTATTTCAAACCATAAAGAGCAAGGCTCTTCTTCCTCCAGGTCAACTCCCACTTCTCTAACTAAAATCCTCCTCCTGCTCAGCAACCCCTTTATTCTCTCTACATTCACCTTCAATCTCTGCTTTCTTTTCTTCCCCCTTTTCCTCCTCTTTTTGGTCTCTGTTTCCATGGTCCTTTTTATGATTCCTTCCACTTAAATAGACACTTCATATTATTTTGCTTGAACAATCATGTAGTGACACTGGCCTTATAGAAATGAAATGTCTGTGGGAATTCCCTGGCAGTCCAGTGGTTAGGACTCCATGCTTTCACTGCTGAGGGCCCGGTTCAATCCCTGGCCAGGAAACTAAGATCCCACAAGCTGCATGGCTAGGTCAAAATAAAAAATGATAAAAATGAAATGCCCAGTCAAATATTACAGTTTGGATGTGAATTGCAGATGATTTACACAGTTAAAGATGGAGATGGGAAAAGTTAGTTAGTCATTCATTAACACTAACACCATCAACCCTAATTTATTCATTTAAAACAAGCAAAATGAATTTCCAAGCATACATAGCTGAAGACCTTAGTTAAATTGCATTAGAATATACTGTATTATATATAAGTGCCAGTGTGTGTATCAAATTGCCTGGTTTACTTCAGATTTATATAGGAATGAAAATAATAAAAATTTGCACATAGATGGCACATAGTACATATTCCTCTTAAACACTGATAACACAAACTATTGCATCTATACAATCATATGAATATTTAGTCAAATAATCTGGTGAGTCAAATCAGATTCTTATGCTTAGCTAAAATATTTGAGAACTCAAATGTGGCCTTTATATCTTGAAAATATCCCACATTGTGAGACAATAAGTTTTCAGTTTCCAATTTCCATAAAACAGAGAAACAAATTATCAAGGTGTTTGCCTTGCATGACATGTGCAGATATGCAGTGTATTTTTTATTTGAAGCCTTTCAACATTGCCTAGCATCTAGCATCCCTGTAGGACAGAGATCCCAAGTCATTTTGCTGAAATCATGCACACTAGCCATACAGATGAAGCTTGATGAATGTCACATCACCACATCTAACCTGACTACTCTCCAATTATCAAAAAAATGGCCTCAACAAAGACAGATGAAACTTAAAATTAGTTAATTATTTTTGTCTTTTTGTGTGATGGTATTACACAAAACACAGTTATAAACATAAGGTACTAGTATTTGCGGAACTGCCCATCGCATCTTTATATTGAGGCTTTACTTCATTCAACAAAAGCAGTCATTTATGCAGCTCTTGGATCTTGTCTGCAAGTGGCCTTTATGGGCCACTCTAACTTTTAAATCCTCCTGTCTATAATGCATACTTATTCTAGGTTGAGACAGTTAACCAGATTGACAGAAGAGCTTTGCAAGAATTAATGTATTATGAAGTTTACCAGAAATATCAGTGCAAACCGAACCAAAGGGGCATGTTAGCATCTGAGTGGGTTTCTGGTGAGAGACCTCTTTCTGATTTCCTCATATGGCAAAGACAGAGGGAAAAGCAAGCTCTCTCATGCTTTTTCTTATAAGGACACTAATCTTATCTATGGGTGTCCCATTCTTACAACCTAACTACTGCCTAAGAGCCAGCCCTACCTTCTAACATCATCACACTGGGCATTAGAATTTCAACATATCAGTTTTGGGAGGACATGTTCAGTCTATAGCAATACTTATAATAATGAGGCTACATTTTAGAAATTACAAAGAATTTTCAAAGATTTTTCTCTCAATAATTTCTCATGCAGCTGAGGAGTTATTACTCTCTCTCATTTTAAATATTAGGAGTGGAAATTGAAGTGTTGAAAGACTGGCATACATCCGACAAGTACCAATGCTGTTTAGTTGACTGACTCCTGGTTCAGTGCCTTTCAATGTTCTCCAAGCTTTGATCTACACAGGAACAAAACTGCATGCTAAAATGCATTACATGATGCTTCTAACAGTCTCTGTGTAATCATCTGAGATGCTCTGTGATAGACAGAAAGTTGTAGTGTTTTATAAAATGATTGGAAAACACCCAGTAAATATTTGTGCTGAACTGAGTCAGTCGCAGACACTTGATGAGCACCTGTGCAATGTGAAGACCAAGCTCACAGCAATGGCTTCTGTTCAGTGTCATGTACGGCTGTGATATTTTGCCCCACTGTATGCACAGTCTGTGGATAATAATGTTCATATTATTTTAATTAACATTTACCTTTATTTTTATAAAGTAAACCTGTTTTTGAAAGACTAGGATCCTTAATCATGTGAAATGCTGGGTTGGAAGACTCACAAGCTGGAATCAAAAATGTTGGGAGAAATATCAACAACCTCAGATATGCAAATAACACCACTTCAATGGCAGAAAGCAAAGAGGAACTAAAGAGCTTCTTGATGAGGGTGAAAGAGAAGAATGAAAAGCTGGCATGAAACTCAACATTCAAGAAACTGAGATCATGACATCCAGTCCCACCACTTCATGGGAAATAGATGGGGAAACAATGGAAATAATGACAGACTTTATTTTCTTGGGCTCCCAGATCACTGCAGATGGTGACTGCAGCCATGAAATTAAAAGACGCACATTCCTTGGAAGAAAGGCTATGCCAAACATAGACAACATATTAAAAAGCAGAGACATCATCCCTTTCCAGCAAAAGTCCCTCTAGTCAAAACTATGGTTTTTCCATTAGTCATGTGTGGATTTGAGAGTTGGACCATAAAGAAGGCTGAGCACTGAAGAACTGATGCTTTTGAAGTGTGGTGTTGGAGAAGACTCTTGAGAGACCCTTGACCAGCAAAGAGATCAAACCAGTCAATCCTAAAGAAAATTAGTCCTGAACATTGATTGGAAGGACTGATACTGAAGCTTCAATACTTTGGCCACCTGATGTGAAAAGCTGACTCATTGGAGAAGACCCTGATGCTGGAAAGATTGAGGGCAAAAGAAGAAGTGGGAGACGGATGATGGCATCATCACTGACTCAATGGACACATGTTTGAACAAACTCTGGGATATAGCAAAGGACAGGGAAGCCTGGCATGGTGGGCACTTTTCCCTGTCAGCTCATGGGGCCACAAAGAGTCGGACATGACTTAGTGACTAACCAACAACAGGATCCTTAATTAAGTCTCTCTTTTTTTCCCTATGTTATAGGAGGAACATCTATCTGTTAAAGAGTAGCTAGGACAGAATACTAACATAATTGGAAGCATTCTGTATTTAAAAAATAAAAGCTTATTTAAATTATACATTTGCATGATGCACCTGGCTAAATGACAGGCAAGGGATTTTACTCCGTAACGACTTATGTTTCTAAATTTTAAATTTCAACTGAAATAAGAATCTCTGCATTGTGTCATCTGTGGGAGTATTATAATCATTAACAAAACTTTAGTTTTTATCTCAGTGAAAAAGTATTTCACTCTCAGTCAACTAATATGTAGAAATATTACCATTATAGAAAGCCTAGAGAGGTATTCCACACCCACAAATGGTATTGTAATAGACAAAATAGTATCATCAAAAATCTTAAATTTAAAGCAGAGATTATGTGGTGGTCTGTGCTAAACATTGGTAAGTAAATAAGGTCATTGGAAGCTAAAGCAAGAAACATGCTAGGATGAAAATCTTCAATTACAAAAAAAAATTTTAAAAAAAGAAAATCTTCAATTACAGAAGGCTTCCTAGTAGTTTGAGTACTCTGTATAATATGCAAGATAAAAAGTTGACATTCAGTAAACATTATATTTAATATTTGCTTCCATAGGCCAGAAGCCTAAGTATATTTCTTTTGGTTTATCATTTCTGGAGTAGATAACCCATAGCTAGAAACACATGCTGACCAATTTGATGATGTCCTAATGGAAATTTTGTCAGGGATTTTCTTCAACATTTCCTACTGAGATCAAATCACCATCAGACATTCTTCTACACGGTATCCTCTATTTCATCCCTTAATGTTCCACTGTGCTTTTCATTTTATTTAATTAACCCTACAGAGGGCCATATTTAGTGCTGCCACCTGAGAGACAGGTATGAAGAGACTGGCTTTTGCAGTCATTCTTGGCTCAGAATCTTGCTTTGAACCTTAGGAACATATGCGCACTGTTGGCTGCTTAAGATCACACCCACTGCTCTGAGGATAAGAAATCTGCAGGGAAGTTGGTTGCTTCCGTGCCTTAGGGTTTAAGTGTCATAAAGTGATGGGTGTGTATAAACAAGCTCTGTGGGACCTCTGACAATGCCTCTGTTTTTGGTCCAATACCTGTACCAAAATAGGGGCTCAAACTCTTCATTACATGCTGCTCTGTTGCTCTTCAACTCTTGCCAAAGTATACTGGAAAAGGGAACAAAATCAAGTGTTTTTAGCTGCCAGAAACAACAATGTTACAGGGGCCTTGGAAATTTAGTAAATCCTGAAATTAAGTCCAGGTGAAATTAACATCTGCTGTGGAGAAGAGAATTCAAGCCAAAGACCCACTAAGAACATTGCAGTCCTACAAGGGCACCTCTCTCACATGAGACTGGAAATTCATGCAGTCATAGTCATAGTTCTTCACCCGTGAGAGGCAATTACCTGAAGAAACAGATAGTAAAGAGATGATGGCACAGTGACTTAAGTCACTGAGAAAGTGTACCCAATCCCCTAGTCAGTGGAAAAATAATGCCAAAGAGTATGTATATTTTCCATACAGCCAGTGAAAAATTTATACAGGCAAACGCATCCAACCAGAATACAATATGAATTCGATGCTATGCTAGACATAAAAATACATGGCTGTGCAACAACAGACCTTTAAGCCAGCCCACGTAGGCACCATGCCCTGCAAACACCGCCAGCCTCACACTCCATCATTCAAGCTGGTGGCACATCCTCACAACACTTCTAATATCTGTTCACCAGTTCTTCTAACAGTGACTGACTTTCTACCATGAGTCAAGCACTGAACCAGGAGCTCTCTGCAAATATGTATAACCACATTTAATTTTCATAGTGTTATTTTTGTTTGATTATATCTCTCTATTAAGAACACATGGCTATATTCATTTTGATGCATGCTTTAGTCCCTTCTGGATTCCACATCTGTACTGGTATTCCTCCAGCAGAATATCAGGCAGAGACCTAAGCATGGAAGAGCCTCATCAAAATGTAAAGATACTCAGAGCCAGGGCCAGAAGGCACCAAAGTGCTTTAGAAAAGTCCCTTTTAAGTATATACAATTATTTTTTTTACTATTTTGTACAGTTCATGCACAATTCAGATGAGCCACCATGGTGTTAGAGAGGTAAGAAAGAGTTGTATGGGGTGGGGGAATAAATAGCTGAACTTAAGTAGTAGGGCTGTTCACAGTATGGTAATTTGTATTTTTTAATTCTATCTTGATGAAAAAAATTAGTGCTTACAATGTCACAAGGCAATTTAATTGACTGAATTCATGTACAGTGATATAATTCTGCCACTGTATTAAGCAGGGTTCTTCAGAGAAACAGTATCAGTAGAAGATACAGATATGTAGAGAGAGAGGGAGAGAGAGAAGTAGAGGGGGAGAGAGAGAGAAAAAAGTCATGAGGTATTCATTGGCTTACACAATTACAGAATCTGAGAAGTTCCACAATTTGGTGTCTGCAAACTGGAGGCACAAAAAAGCCTGTGGACTGATATAATTCAGTCCAAGTCTGAGTGCCTAAAGGACAGCCAATGGCAGAAATCCCAGTCCAAGGGCTATGGAAAGTAAGATGAGATGTCCCAATTCAAGCCTGCAGGAAGGAAGCAAAAAGAGAATTCCTCCTTTCTCTTCCTTTTGTTTGATTCAAGCCCATAATGGATTGGATAATGGCCACCCATTTGGGGGAGGGTGATCTACTTTATTGGGTCTCATTCGGAAAGACACTCATAGACAAACCCAGAAATAATATTTCATATGGGCACCTCCTTGCCAGTCAAATTAACACATGAAATTAACCATAACAACCACATTTCCTATGCTCTTATTCTGGAATGTCTGGATATTATATTACACTGTTTCTGGGAATGGTGAGAGATGTTGGATTACGGGGCTTACAAGGGTCATCTCCCACTTCCAACAATATACATATACCTAACCTATCAAATAGGCTTCTCTGCTGGCTCAGACGGTAAGGAATCTGTGTGCAATCCAGGAGTGCATGCTTAGTTTCTCACTCACGTCCAACTCTTGGCATCTGCATGGACTGTAGTCTGCCAGTCTTCTCTGTCCATCAGATTCTCCAAGTAAGAATACTGGAGTGGGCTGCCATTCCTTTCTCCAAGGGATCGTCTCAACCCAGGGATCCAAATCAGGTCTCCTGCATTGCAGGTGGAGTCTGTACTGTCTATACCACCAGGGAAGCCCATTTGATGGGTTAGGCATTTGTATATTATAGGTATATGTATATTGAAGCAATCCAAGAGACCTGGATTCAGTCTCTGGGTTGGGAAGATCCCATGGAGAAAGGAATGACTACCCACTCCACTATTTTTGCCTAGAGAATTCCATGGACAGAGGAGCCTGGTGAGCTATAGCCCATGGGGTCATAAAGAGTCAGACACGACTGAGCAACTAACACACTTTTTTCCACAACCCATCAAATATTCTAATAATCGCTCTTTTCAAATAGACAATAAACTTAGAGAAAAGAGAAAACATCTACTAATTTATTTTAGTAATCCAACTAAGAAAGGTTGGAAGTTTGAACTAAGGCTGTGAACATGGGGATAGAGAGCAGTTGACTAATAGGGGATATATTAAAGAGGGAAAATCAATAAGACACTGTTACTAACTGGATATGGAAGAAAGAAAGAGAAAACTATTTCTAAATTTGGGCAACTAGAGAAATGTTGGTGTCATTAATTAAAATGGAGCTTTGAAAAAGACAAACAGGTATAAGAATTTATATATATATATGTGTGTGTGTGTATACATAAGCGCACACACACACAACATACATTTCATATAACCCTCTTAAATTCAAGATACTTTGAGACATTCATATGAAAATGTTGATTGCCTAGTCCAGTGACTTGGCTTGAGCGATGCTCTTTGGGATACTCCTTTGTTCTGAGAAAGACAAAACCCTTCTCCTGACAGACATTGGCCTGGGTCCCAGAAATCTTTAAAAATGTAGCCTAGCAGAAGTACATGGGCCTCCTAACCTGCAAGCAGACATATCACTACTTCTAACTAGGCAGCTTTATAAAGAAGCTGCTGCTAAATCTCACTTGTTTAAGTTCCAAGAGCAATAGAGAGTCTACCTTTGTTTGCAGCAGGTACTTCCTGCCTTCCCTGCCGGTGCTGACTGCAAAGAGTACCACAGATAAGAGAGTATTTCCCATTGTTTCCACTGACATTACATGCACTGTCAGTCAGAGACCATGAAGAGGAACTCTGGAAACCAAAAATATGGCCCCGGTTGATAAGAAGATGCATCAGGTGCAAAAGAATGATTCTGTAGATTTGTGGGGATAGATTACAGGACATTATGAATAAAGTGGTGTGAGGGCAAGATTTCCTTCTTTCTCATGGGAGAGTAATACATTATATAATAATATTTCAATATATTATATATACAATACATACATATTCCTTATCTATTCATCCCTTGACTGACACTTGTTACCATACCTTGGCCACTGTGAATAATGCTACAATGAACATGGGAGTGCAGATATCTCTTTGATATCCTGTTTTTATTTCCTTTGGATATAGAATTCAGAAATAGGAATGTCATATAACATAGTAGCTCTATTTTTAATTCTTTGAAGAACCTCCATATTGTTTTCCAGAGTGGATACAGCAATGTACATTCCCACCAAAAAATGCACATGAGTTTCCTTTTTCTCTACAAATTTACCAAGACTTCCTACTTCTTGTCTTTTTGATGACAGTCATTCAGACAGGGGGTGAGGAGATCCCATTATAACTTTGATTCACATTTCCCTGATGATTAGTGATGCTGAGTTCCTTTTATGTGTACATGTTGGATATTTTTGTTTGTTTGTTTTAGAAAAATGTCTTAGTTTTTCTGACCATATTGTAATTGTATTACTTATTTTTTGCTATTGAGTTATAGGAGTTCCTTATATATTTTGGATATTAATTCCTAATCAGATAGATGATTTGCAAATATTTTCTCCCTTTATAAAGGTTGCCATTTCATTCTGATTGTTTCTTTTGCTGTGCAGAAGCTTTTTGGTTTGATGTAGTCAAACAGAAACATCACTGTGCTTTTGGTGTCATATCCAAAAAAAAAAAATCATTGCCAAGACCAATGTCAAAAAGCTTTTCTTCTATGCATTCTTCTAAAACTCATGGATTCGGGTCTATGTTTATAATTTAATCCATTTCAAGTTAATTTTTGTTAGTGGTGTAAAATAGAAAAGTTAACAGAGGTTACCAGAGCGGGGAAAATGCAGAGATGTTAGTGAAAGGGTACAAGTTTCTAGCTATAAGATAGATAATTCTAGGGATCCAATAAAGTACAGAATAATGACTATAGTTAATAATACTGTAGTATGTACTTTCAAGTTACTAAGAGAGTAGACCCTCAATGTTCTCACCACAGAAAACGAAATTGGAGTTACATGATGTGATGGAGGTGTTAAATAACATATGGTGGTAATTGTTTTGCAATATACAAGTGTATGAAATCAACACAGAGTACATCTTAAACTTACAGAGTAAGTTTATCTCAATAAAGCTGGGAGTTTTTATTTTTTTAAAAGTAAAAAATAACTAAATTTTAAAGGAGGAGGAGCTGAGGGTACTGTATTATAGTGATGTCCATTAAATCTTACATTTATATTTGAAAATTCATAATGGTTTTGAAAAAAGGAGGTCCAGCACCATCATGATGACTGAAGCAGCTTAAAAGCAGCTTTACTTTACACTAGTAAAGTAAAATAGAGAGGAAGCAGGTCCATCTTTATTTCTCCTTCCTTTTATCTTCCTACATCAGTCTCGTAGGGCTGCCATTATGAAACATCACAGACTGAGTGGTTTAAACAATGGTGAAGTCTATTTCTCATCGTTCTAAGTGGTTACAAGGTCAAGAATATGGTGTTAACAGATTTGGTTTCTCCTGGTCTTATAGATAGCTGTCTTCTTGCTGTGTTGTCAAATGATCTTCTCTCTGATGTCTCCTACAAAGATACCAGTACTATTGGATTAGGGCCCTATCCTTATGACCTCATTGAACCTTAAATTCTTAAGGGCCCAATCTCCACCTATAGTCACACTGGATGCTGGGGATCCAAACTACAACTTTGCCAGTGGGTTGGGGAGGATGATTAAGTTCACAATAATTCCTTTTTATTCCCTTTCTCTCCTAAACAATTCAATCCAAAAAGCTTGTGTTGGGGCCAAGCCAGACGGGCATCAGACTAAGGTTTGGGTGAGGACAGATTGCAGTGGCAGGGGACGGCGTGTCAGACCATGTGGGGGTGAGGAGAGTGACAGGGAGGCAAGGATGGCATATGAGCAGTATAGTATATAAGTAGCCCGTAGTATATATGTACCAGTGTAGTTTATTAGTAGCAGACAGGTGCAGGTACCAAAGGCCAAACAATGGGGAAAATAGACATCCACATTGGCAGAGCTGGGGAAGATGGCCCATCGTGAGGTTTTGGCACCCATTCAAAGTGAGGTAGTGTTCCACCCAAAAAAGTGACCTGGTCTAAGTGTCAGGGAACAGGCAGAATGAGGAGAGCATCCATGTGGGAGAGGTAGCACCTGCCCGCACAGAATGTTGAATCCCAAGTCGGGTGAGAGGTTCCCCTAGTGGCTCCTTGAGACGTAAGAGACACAGGGTCAATCCCTGGAAGATCCCCTGGAGGAGGGCATGGCAACCCACTCCAGTATTCTTGCCTGAGAAATTCCATGGACAGAGGAACCTGGCTGGATAAAGTCCATGAGGTAGCAAAAGATTGGAATACGATCTAGTGACTAAGCAACCACAAAATGGGGTGAGGAGAACATGCAAGTGGGGTAGGGGTGCTTGAGCTAGTTCTCAGACTGTACACGCCTAGGAGGGCATGGAAATGGCAGCATAGTACACGTTGTCTGAGTATGAGTGGCACGGAGGAGAACTTCCATATGGAGAGAAGGCAGTACCAAGAATGAGATGGGTTATATGGAGGAGAATTCATCAAATTAAATAAAAACGTTAAGAATAATGAGATCCTATATCTCACCATCAGAAAGGAGCTACAGACAAGAAAAAGGAGAAAACTAGAATGAACTCTGGGGTGCTGAACTGTAATTGGAAGTTTCAGTGTGAACTCATGATTTTCAATATACAGAGAAAAACACAAATAAATATAAACGCATGTGTGTAAGCATGTACGCTTGCATATATTCCCTAGTTCTGTCCAGTGAAGGAAACTGGAAGCAGTGATACACTAATTGCCATGAGCACAACCAGGTCTTTCTTACTAAATTGCATCTTCCTCTAAAAGGAATCCAGGATCTTTGGAGAATTGTTTGACTCCAGGCCTGGGGCAGTAAAAGGTGCATTTGGATTGTCTCTCATGCCAGAAAGTATCAAGGAATGATGAAAACATGTCAAAAAGAAAAAGAAGTCAGTTTGAAGGAGCTGTCATTGGCCAGATCTTTGCCAATATGAGCATTAAAGATTTATTATAGTAAAAGATTTTAATTCAATAGTAAGATTATCATAGTAAAAATTTAATTGAATAAAGTAGAAAACCAGATTTTACACAGATATAAATTTAAAAATACAAAATTTAAAAGTTTGATGAGAAATGGGATATTTACATAGACTCAAATTACCTCCTCAAGAAATGTTCATTAATTATGAAGGGAACAAGAGTAATTTATGGTGGAGAAGCCTGGAAATTAGCACCTTAATCAAGTGATCAACGTGTTCATCAATAATGGGACAAATTAAAGTCATGAGCCACTGATACCATGCCATGAGAACACAGAATCATGAGGAAATGCTAAGCAAACCAAAGTGAGAGATAATTTATAAAATAATTGGCCTGTACTTTTTAAAGTTGCAAAGTGATGAACATTCAAGGAAAGACTGAGGAACAGTTCCAGATTAAAGGTAACTAAAGAGACAGAAAACTAAATGCAGTACATGATCCTGATCTGGATTCTTTTGCTGCAACTGACATTTATGGGTGATACTTGAATGGATCCTGAGGATTAGACATTAGTGTTGCTGCAACTCATTTCTAATTCTGATGGTTTCATTGTGGTCCTTTAGGAAAATGTTTTTGTTGGAGAAAAACACATACTGAAATATTCAGACTTGATGGGGCAACAGGTTGGTAATTTAATTTCAAAGAGCTTAGGAAAAGAAGTTTTTGTACTATGCTTACACAATTTTTGTAAGTTTTAAGGTGGTTTTCAAAATTGGAAGGAAAAAAGGAGACATATAATCTACATTTAAAGAAACCTGACAAGTAATTGTAGGGAAAGGCAGGGCAGGGATTTATCGTAAAGGGGCATAAGGAAAATTTCAGGGGTAATGAAAATTTCTGTAACTTGAATGGAGTGGTGGTTACTTTGGAGTCTATATTAATCAAAACTTATCAGACTGTGTATTTAAGATATGTGCACTTGGCTGCATTATACCTTAATGAAGTAATAAACAGAAAAAACAGGGCCAGTGAGTTCAGGCAATCCATTCAAATTGCTTGGTTTGGAAAAAGAAAAGAAATAAGGCATAGCTCAAGGAGGATCTAGAGGTTGAGAAAATAGCTTTCCTTTTATTTTTCTTTTATCTCTAGACATGAGTTTATACGTGTGACTGTATCATATGAAATATCTGAGCATGTCAAAGGGAAAAGACATCCCAGGGAGAGAGGCTGGAACTACAGCATAGGAAAATCTAAGACAGGAAGAGGGCGGCTGCCAGAGCAGAGTCCTGGAAGAGATGGAAAAGTAGATCTGGTCAGAAGCATCTTTCATTCCCAGGACCAAATGAAAGTGACTTTAAGATATGGGGAGATAGATGGCTGAGGATCCTCAAGCTGAATATCTCTTTTTCTTTTGAAATAAATTTGGGCATTTCTTTTTACTATGAAGGACTTAAAATGGCTAAGTAGATTTTAAAAGGTGGCACAAGCTTGAAATTGGAATACCAGATCTGACTATACTAACTGTGTAATGAGAACATGGTAGCTTGCCCACTAATCCAGACTTCAGCTAGAAGAAAAGATAATTTCCTTAAATCTGTCCTTAGTCTAATTACTCAGCCTCAATCATCTTAATTCCTTAACTCTATCTCCTAGAATAAGCAGTTCACTCAAATATAAAGAATTTGAAGGAAATAAAGCAATAGGCCTGAAAGAAATGTATCAAAACCTGACCCACTCAGCAATCTGCACAATTTTATGTGATTAATATTTAAGTGGACATGATGATGATAGGCATTTTGTTATCTTAGCTCAGCAATGTGAGGAAGTATAGAAGGTATGGAAAATTACTCTTGAAAGAGATAAGGGAGAAAACTTTGGTAATTGTGTATAGACTATTTCTGTGCTTTTCAGAAAGTTAGTCACTCAGTCATGTCCGACTCTTTGTGACCCCATGGACTGTAGCCCACCAGGCTCCTCTCTCCGTGGAATTCTCCAGGCAAGAATACTGGAGTGGGTTGCCATTTCCTACTAGCTGGTGATAAATTCTGTTTTCAAAGCTTTTTTTTTTTTTGGTAACAAATTTATCAGGAAGCTGTATTTTTTTTTTAATACAAGTTTTACTGGTTCATTAGGATTCAAGGATGAGAACTATTCTTAAAGAGAAAGTCAGAATGTCAACAATGGAAATGAGAGTTTTCCCAAGACTCAATCAAAAATACAGCCGGGCAACCTCAGCATTTAGTTCTCAGGGCGTCTTTCGCCACCTGAGAGGCTCTAATCCAGAGTCTTCAACGTGGGAAGGTCCCATCCTAGAAGAACATATAGTACCCTCACTTGATCTTAGCCAACAAACATGTGGACATATCGAAGGAAGGGGAGGGTGGGAAGAACTGGGAGAACAGCACTGACATATATACACTGCTGTGCGTAAAATAGCTCTCTAGTGGGAAGCTGCTAAATAGCACAGGGGGCTGAGCCTGGTGCTGTGATGACCTAGAGGGATGGGATTTAGGGGAGGACGGTTGGTTACCCAGGGAGGGGACAGAGATATCCATATGGCTGGTTTCACTCTGTTGTGTAGCAGAAACTAAGACAACATTGTAAAGTAACTATACTTCAATAAAAAAAAATTTTTTTAAAGAGTCTATTGTATCAGTTAGATGGCTTAAGTATTCCATTTGACCAAAATACAAAATATCATATGAAAATAGCATAAATTTTTGACAATTCTAAACAAAACTATTTCCCTTTCTGAAAGTAAGCTATGACATTATTTCTCTCATTCAAATAGTATGCTTTTCCAAAAGAAAACAAAGAAGACTTGGTGAGTGCATTTATTTTCAGTATTGCTATGGGAATTATGCAATGGGATAAGAAAGGGATGGTTTGTTTCTGATGTGTATTCAAGCACACGACTCAATGATTTCACTGGAAAAGATGTGTATTAAAGCTACACTAAGAGCTAATTTAAGTAATGGAAATTGGATCCTTTCCTTCAGGTACAAATTTCTCCATAAAGGCAATTTATGAAATTGTTTTATTTGTGGGCTTTTTCATTTTTGTTGCATGATTTGGTTGAACTGAAGGACATCAGGCAATCACTTTTACATAGCCAGCTTGAAAACCAAACATTCTTGTTCCAATTTTTGAAAAACACACGGAATTGAGAAAAACAGATTTTTTTTTCAGTATCACTGGATCCAGAATCTCATAGTGATATTCATACTACAACCCTCAGACCATATGTGGCTCACAGAATATGGCATGCTGCTTTCTACTAAGTCACATTATGAAGCCAGACTACTTCCTCTGGATTGTGATACAACAGTTGACCTGGAAGATGAGAGATTTAAAACAGTCATCACAACAGACACAGATGGACTCTCACCAAGTGAGTGGGAGGAATGCATGAAGCCAGCTAACAAGAAATGAATGACAGATTCTCCTTGACTGATCTCTCCTTGAACCTAAAATAATATTCCTTGCATCATTACACTTATTTAGCTGTTTTGAAAAGCTTATTTTTAAATGATTCTATGAAAAACTATAATTGGGCATTATAATAATTAGGCTGAATCCTTTAGTGATTTCTCAGGACACCTGATGGTCATGTGGTGGTGGGGAAGGGAGGAAATCTTCAGATATTAAGGAGAGGTAATGTGTTTTAGTAAGCAGTGCAAGATTGAGAGATAGACATTAGTTCCATTCTCAGTTTTGTTACTTACAAACTGTAATCTCAGTATTCTCATTTGTTCTACGGGCCCATGTATATTGTGGAGAAATGCTGCTGAGAATCAATGATGTGATGCAGGCAAACTAACTGGAATGTCAATGTTGCCCAATAATTGACAGTTATTATTCATTTATAAGATTCCTGAGTCATCTGGTTATTACATAGCCCCAATTATTGACTCTTACTCAAAAAATGAAAGATTATATCGGTGATTTTTAGTGGGTTCTTATTAATCAACAGTAATAAGTGCCTTCATATTGAAAGCATTTAATAGGTAGATTCATAAATTAAAAGTCTTAACCAGGTTCACTCATGAAAAAACTGACAAAACTGAAACATTCCACATAAAACATTACTGGTTGTTCTGATACTTTCAATGCAATTTCAGTCTTAATTAAATGGGCAGAAAATCATGGAAGATAAGCCTGTTTTGATTTTTCACTGGCTTCTCTTTTGTGTAGTAAGAGAAATCATGGAGTCACAGCATTTTAGAGCTGGAGATGGGCCATAGATATCTTTAATCAACCCCTTTATTTTACAGATGACTAAACTAAGGCCCAGTGAGACAAAGTGACTTGGACATGATCATAAGATCAGAGCCAAGATTAGAAATCAGGTCACAGAAATCTCAATACAGTTTACTTTATTCTACATTATACTGCATAAATCAGACCTAAGATGTAGTGGTATGCTCTGATGCACTAAAACAGAATTCAGTGGTGAGTTCTGGAGCAAAAGAAACTCCAGGATTAATGCAACTCAAGATGAGAGAAAAATGGCAACTCATCCAATTAATATTTTAAGGGAAATAATAAATCTAACATCATTGTTCTTTAGCTCCTTGGCACACCATCTATACTTGGGTCTTACAAAATTATTGGTATGACCAAAAAGCATGTTGGTCTTTTCAAGGTAATGGTAAATGGCTCTCTTGAGGGAAAACTATTTCAAAATAAGTTTTGCTCTTTGGAGATTTGCTGGTTGTGTAGAAACATTCAACCACATCCTTGTCCTTTCAGGGCAGAGTGGTTTCACCTCAGCACACTTGCTGGACGATCTTTGGAGGGTACTTAATTGATTTCTGCCTAAGTTTCCACCTCCATTTGTATTGTGATATTTGATAGTAGTTATGAAGTTTGTGTATGGATTAGTTGAGCTAGTACACATAAAGCATTTAGAATGATAGCATAAAAGGAAAATGCAACAAATACCACACACTACTATTATTGCTATTACCATCATTACCACTACTATACATTGTCACTGAAATTCCAATACTTTGGCCACATGATGCGAAGAACTGACTCATTGGAAAAGACTCTGTTGTTGGGAAAGATTGAAGGCAGGAGGAGAAGGGGACAACAGAGGATGAGATGCTTGGATGGCATCACCAACTCAATGGAAATGAGTTTGAGCAAGCTCCAAGAGTTGGTGATGCACAGGGAAGCCTGGCATGTTGCAGTCCATGGGGTCAGAAAGATTTGGACATGATTGAGTGACTGAAATGAATGATATGTTGTCAAAAGCAGGTAATATTCATATATAGCAAGGTTAGATTCTAAATTCTCCTCCTCAAACTTCATGAAGGTGGCTTTCCTACCTCAAGTCACTGTGTCATCTTAAATGATGCCAGAAAATTTTGTCTTTCAACCTCTGTGCTGTTTGCCATTGTATTTCAAAACTTCAAAAGAAAATAATGGTTAATAAGTATTCACACTCATTTCAATAGACTCACAATGTTCTTTGACAGTCTTCTTACTCTTCTTAGCAGCTTTTCAAATATCCTAAGCCCCCTTCACTTGGAAATCAAGATGAACATAAGAGAAAATCTTTTGAGAAATGTGAAAAAATAAAAAATAAATGTAATATGTTTCCAGGCATCTGTAAGAATATGATTTCACTTGCTTTTAATGATTGCATATAACTTATTAGTTATAAGAAAAACAACAAAAATAATTAGGAAGAGGTTTACTTTCTCTTCTCTTTTTTTTTTTTTTTTTTGCATTTTCCATCACCTTAGTTCAGGGTCTAGAGCTGAACTAAACATAAATACAAATCAGACTAATTATAAATAGAAATATTGCTGAATTAATGGATAAAATAAACCAGAGTGTCGTGGAAAATCTAAGTTGTCAAAATATTTGCAGCTGTAAAATTTCTTCAGTATAGATTCTCCCCCCCCCCCCCACTCCCCCACCCCCCCACCACCTTTTCTTTATATGTCTTCATTGGCAAAATCTGGATGGATGAGCTTCCTTGCCAAGACTTACAATGTGTATACAACTCTCTGTCACCTCTAGGGGGACAGTTATTAGGTATTCACCATCCACATGCCTATAGCTGATTACTCTGGAGGCCAATCTAAAGAAAGTTCACTTCAAATTATATTAGCAACAGATTCCAGAACACTGGAGAAATAATGCAATTCTCAAACACAGTACTTTTTTTCCTGATAAAACACATTTTCAAGTTAGCTCAAAGTCAACAGGCCAAGATCATGACTAAAATTACATCAAAAAACATGTACATGGTAATGGAATATACATCAAACCATTTTTAATTTTATGTGCTCATTTGATAGCTAACATTATACTTCTTTTCTAAAAATTGTGATTAGATTTTACTCTGTCAGATAAGTGTTGTCTAAATTAGACTACCAGCTAAGAACATTAAAAAAAAAAAAAAAGTGAAAAAAATTTTTAAATAATGAATACTGGAAAAATTTTAGGGCAAATAGAATTAATATGAATATGAATTAACTTTTATTTATGGTGGATATAAGTTAGGTTTGATTCCAGATAGATTTTAAAAATTTAATTTACAAATACCTTTTAGATGTCAAAATTGGAAGAAAGCAATTTAAAAAAATAGATCTATAAAGTAAGTTAAATAAAACTTACTTTAAAAATGCCTATGAAGTAATACTGAATTGTTTTTCCCCTCTGGGATATAGAAAAATAAATTTTAGACTTTTCGTGAAAGAAAAGCTATAGAATTTTCACCAGCTAAACCTGACAAAATAACTCTCTTGAACCATTTAAGTACCTAAAATCTACTGCCACAAAAAAAATACTTTCTCTGATAAACTAAGATCAGTGTCTTCATTTTTTGTTTATCTTAAGATAGCTGTCTGAAGACAATTATCACAAAGACAGTTTCTCTGTGTTCTTTCCTCCTTGATTTTAAAACCCTCGAGACCAGGAAAGAGAAGAATCAAGACTGATGAGCTGAAAAACACATCCTACACAAAACCAACACATCTTTATGATTCTCCCCTTATTTGATAGCATCATCTACAGAATAATGTTGCAAATCCCTATTATGACACTTAGGCTTTCATTAATCTAAGATCTCACTGCATTCCTCTGCATATTTCATAGCCTGGCCACATCAAGTTGTTTGCCATTTCTGAAACACACCACAGGCCTTCTCGCTTCCAAATCTTTGATCACAATGTTTTTTCATCCTGAAACCTTTAGAAGAACCCATTTCTTCAACCTTTTTCTGCTCTCCAAAAGTTACTTATCCTTCAAGTCCAAATAAAATGTTAGCTTATTTATAAACCTTCCTGGATATCCCCAGTCTGAATCTGAATTATCTCACAGTATAATATAGTGGTTTTTGCTAGGTAGTATGTGTGTGCGTGCTAAGTTGCTTCAATTGCATCGAATTCTTTGTGATGCTATGGACTGTAGACCACCAGGATGTTTTGTTTATGGAATTATCCAGGCCAGAATCCTGAAGTGGGCTTCTGTGCCCTTCTCCAGGGGATCTTCCCAACCCAGAGACTGAACCTGTGTCTCTCACATTTCCTGCATTGGCAGGCAGGTTCTTTACCAATAATGCCACCTGGAAAACCCACTAGGTAGAACAGGGTGGTCAAAAGTGAGGGATAGTGATTGACTCATCTAGATTAGAATTCTGCCTCTGACATGTTTAAAATCTGGAAGGCTTTTTTTTTTTCTTTTGTTGTTTCTTTTTTTTCCATTTATTTTTATTAGTTGGAGGCTAATTACTTTACAATATTGCAGTGGTTTTTGTCATACGTTGACACGAATCAGCCATGGATTTACATGTATTTTGATAAGTCACTTGAGTAGAGAGAATATCCACTTTCCTGGGCTATTATAAGCATCAGAGACAGTATGATAGCTGCACATACACTACAGAGTCAAAATATTAGATCTCATGTTACTTCACCTTCCCTCCCAAGGGTCCTTCTTCATTTTGAATGGTGCACAGACACTAGATTGTAGCATATGCTTAAAACAGAAGTCCACTGAATTCAAATAATAAAGGAATACAGATGTGAGAAACTGCTGTTACTCTCATTCCTTGGAAAGCCGCATATTTATTTTAGGCTGTCAAGAATTGCCTGACAGCCTTCTAAGGAAAGGCTAAAATGCCAAGATGGGCCCAAAACAGCCAAATGAAGGAGCCAGTTGTGATACATCAGTCATTCTGCGTAACAGGCTCCCACTATTCTTCACTGACTCTCTGAGGTTTAACAACAGTTTAACAAGTTATAGGACCTACCAAGAAACTTCAGTAAAACTTGACCACATCACTACAACCCCAAGGAATCACAGATCAAATTAAACAGAATGTTTCAGTATCAGAGCATGAAGAGTCTCGAGGTCAAAAAACTGTTCCCAATTAAATAAAAGAAGGATGTGGTCATCTTACTATTATTCTTAGCACACGTCTCCTGGAATAGAACACTACTTTTTTTTTTTTTTTAAAGCAATCAAAAATGAAAGGAAACATAATCAGAGCTGGATATGAAACTTCTAAATAAAAACTGACCCTTGAACCCAAAGCTATGTCTTGATTCTCAGAACAATAACAAGATGATTTGGATGGATCATGGAACAAGGAGAGATAACTTTTAGTTTTAATAAGTGAGAGTAAAGCATGTGGTGCCTTTTTAAAGATGTCAGTGTAAGGCTCAGATTAAGTAAACACATAGAAAAAAAATCTCAGCAATGAATTGTAAAAATATATGTTTTAAGGTCTTTAATAATCAGATTAAAACAGGAAGAAATTTCTCTTTTGCTATTTCCTAAGTGAGATATAGGTTCTCCTGAAAGGGTCCTGGTGACACGCAAGCCTTTACACTGACTTTGGGTGCTGCTCTCTGCTCCCAAACACTCAGCCCAGAAAAATCGCAGGCTTCTGTTCACCTGTGAAATTGAGTGTGCACCCAATTCAACCTCTGTAGACAGAATGAAACACTGAACGATAAGAGAGTGAGGAGAGTAATGTGAATTTGTAAGAAATACACGTATGCTGTTGGAGTCTAATAGAAATATTTTAACCACTGGCCTGAATCCAATCTGCACAGTAATTTAATAGACTATCAACCACAAATGCAATCCATAAGGCCAGTAAATGGGTACCAAATGCTGTAGCTGATTTTCTTGGAATGGCATTGGTAGAATCAAACTAATCTATGTGAAAAAGGAAGCTGCCCAGCAACGTCATATAGTCAAAATCATCAATAAGAAAGTGTAACCAATCATATCCTTGTGATATATTGCTTTGGAAGAAATTTGATCATCTCTCCAGGCCCTGAAACTCTGAAAGACTTTTTTTTTTTTGGTCACAAGTTTCTTTTTTTGTAGTATATTGGATCTCATTAAATGTATAGGAAACTCATGGGAACAGACCTTGAAGCCGATGTTTTCAAAATACCATATAAGCATACATTTTAAAATGATGACATGCAGATGACACCACCCCTATGGCAAAAAGTGAAGAGAAACTAAAAAGCCTCTTGATGAAAGTGAAAGAGGAGAGTGAAAAAGCTGGCTTAAAACTCAACATTCAGAAAACTAAGATCATAACATCCAGTCCCATCACTTCATGACAAATAGATGGGGAAAAAATGGAAACAGTAACAGACTTTAATTTCTTGAGCTCCAAAATCACTGCAGATAGTGACTGCAATCATAAAATTATAAGATGCTTGTTCCTTGGAAGAAAAGCTACGACAAACCTGGACAGCATATTAAAAAGCAGAGACATTGCTTCACTGACAAAGGTCCATATAGTCAAGCTATGGTTTTTCCAGTAGTCATGTATAGGTGTGAAAAATTGGACCATAAAGAAGGCTCTTAAGAGTCCCTTGGACTTCAAGGACATCAAACCAGTCAATCCTAAAGGAAATCAATCCTGAATATTCATCAGGACTGAAGCTGAAGCTCCAATACTTAGGCCACCTGATGTGAAGAGCCGATTCACTAGAAAAGATCCTGATGCTTGGAAAGATTGAAGGCAGGAGAAGGGGAGGACAGAGGATGAAATTGCTGGATGGCACTACTGACTCAATGGACATGAGTTTGAGCAAGCTCCAGGAAATGGTGAAGGACAGGGAAGCCTGGCATGGTGCAGTCCATTGAGTCACAAAGAGTCAGACATGACTGAGTAACTGAACAACAATGATAATTTTTTTTTTCCTTTTCAAAGCAGTTTATTGCAACTTGTATCATTGGGATACTGTTTTACCATTCCAATTTTGGTAATTATTTTCAGAGTCACTTAAGGAGCCCTAAAAGGAAATTAGTCCCATCGCTTTATAATCATAATTCAAAGAAGATGGACTCAGAGGGTTGTGACTAACTCCATTCTGCCTCTACTAAATAGAAACATTTAGGTTAGGTATAATAATATTTTATAAGGGAAAAATACAAATAAAACTTTTCTAGAAGGAAGCCATTTTTTAAAGTCATGTAAGGACTTTAAGACCACAATGAACTGCCTTATCTAGATAATTTGGAATTGTCTAAAAGGACAAAGGTAAACCAACTGTTCTGAATGCCCCTTCCAACTGAAGAGCAGATTCTTCTGAATCACATGTAGTATATGACAAAAAGACTGCCCACCAGATATGCTGGTTAAAAGCAGCTTTCTCCTACTACTATATGATGTTGTCCATATAAATCCCCACTAATGCTCTTTCTTTCCATGGATGCTCAGTTGAAAATAAAATATCAATTGTTTAATGTAAGAAAGTTAATTTTACCATTAGAAACTAGATTGCTGACAGGACTGAAAAATATTAGAAGCTACCTTGAAAAATCCAACATCATATTTTATTCATTTATTCAGAAACAATCAGGTATTTATAATTCATTATGTGACAGTATCCTTCATTATGCAGAAGTCAATAAAAAGAGGCAATGGTCCTTGATCTCATAGAATTTGCATTCTTATATGGAAGGTAAGCTTCAGATCAAGTTACACAAAAACATGCAATTAAGTATTCTGCTTAGGTCTGGGATGAAAAGGCAAAGTACTCTGATAGAAAAGAAAGGATGATCTAATTTAAGTTTGAGGAAAAAACATTTAATCTGAGTTCCGTAAGAACATTAGAATTTACCAAGTGGCTGTTCACTTCAGCAGAGAAAGCAATGTGTAGAAAGGTCTGCGATATGGCAAAGATCTTGATATTTTCAAGGACTGGAAGGTGGACAAAGAGGCAAGGATTCACTAGGGATGGAGATTAAGGTGAGACTGGAGAAATAAGTGCAGGCCAGGTCTTGCAGGGCTCCAGAGGATGTGGCAATGATGTAGGCTTTTTTTCTTAAATGCAATGGAAAACCACTGAAGGGTCTTAATCAAGGGGAGAACATGACCAAACTTAATTCATAAAAAGTTCACTCCAGCACAGGGAGTGGTAGGGATAAAATTACAGGGAAACAAGGCTATTGTACCTCTAAAATAATTCACATAGGGCTCTGAGAGTGACAGTGGAGATGGAAAGAAGCAGGCAGCTCTGAAATATACTTCCTGTGATATTACAGTATAAATTTAATGTCTGGAAATAAACACCAATTACTTCTTTTTGACTCAAGATAAAAACTCTGGCAATAACCTTACAAAAACGTTCTAAATGAAGGCCTTTATAGTTACAGTTTACAGAAAATGGAATAGGGCAGTTGAGTTTATAAAACTAATCACATGTTTACCTACCAGGAGAGCTCTCTAATCCTGGGAGTATCATCTGATGAATACAGATTCATGTCAAAGGTTTCTGTTGTGATTAGTATCCCACTAGGCGGGATTAAGTTCAGAATTTGCCAGTTCACTGTGAGTATACTTTTATGTGGTTACTGTAATCTGAAGGTTTAGGCAAAGAGAATATGCTTAGTTGGAAGAAAAGTAGAACAAAACAAATTATTTCCTCACAAGTAAATATACATAAGTATGAACGAAAATCATTAAATAGGATTTCTAAAGTGTTCTAAAGCACTTGTCCTTGAATGTGACTGGGGATTTGGGTACATTAAACTGAAAACAGTTATGTGCAAATGTCCATATCAATAAAAGTTAAAAAGGTTCGAGCAATGTTAAACATGGTCCTTGGAGATAAGCTAATTAGTAAACTAGAGTCTTAAAACTCTCAAGTGCCATCTTTGAACTGAAGAAGACATCTACTAATGAAGTCCCCAATGGGCTAAAAGTCTATATCTGGCAGTATGTGTATTTCTGTAGCTGAATTTCAACTATGTTGATGCATTAAAAAATGGTATGAGATGTTACTCCATAAAGAAAAAAGAGGGTAAAAATGTTTACAGCACCCTAAGCTGAAAGCATTCGATTTTTAATTTCTTGGTCATATATAATGTATCTAAAACAAGCAGATACAACCCAAGTACCCAATAAACAGAGAGGAAAAGGGTTAAAAAAATGATATAATAAGGAAAAAATAATTAAATCTAACTCTGACTCATTTAAATATTACAAAAATAAAAGAGGTAAATTTGACTCTTCAAAGTTTTACAAGTGAAAACATCACACTTTATGGCCAAGTATATTATTATTTCAAATGGAGTGTTTTAAGTTGCAGATAAGAGCAGATACTTAATTTAGAAATCTATATAGATACCTAATTGTCTTAATCTTGACAGGAAGAAAGGGTTGTTCCAGCAGCTGGCTAACACTTACTATTTATTACCAATCTATGATTTATTATACTTCATAGAAAAATCACTTGCCACGAAACGTGTGTTTTCTAATAAACATTCTACTATGATGTATTACTGAGTGTCTCCTTGCTGTTAGCAAGGAGCCTAGAGAAACCGAGTAGGTTTCAGGGACCAGACAACCTAGTAAATAATGTTGTCCTGGCCTTTTGAACAAGGTCATGACTGCAGGAGCATACCCAGGAGAGAGAGTTAAACATACAGATGGCATGCCTTCTTCCTTCCCTTAAGGCCATGAGAAAGATCCAATACCTATACCTCTATAATCTGGAAAACTAGAGCACAAGGCAGAACACAATTTTTAAAAAGTCACCAATATTAAACAAGTCCAATTGAACCAGCACAGCACACACCTCCTTATTGTACCCACACCCTATCCCAATCTGGAGGGTTTTTTTTTTATGACCCTCTTTCAAACTAATTCAACTTCTTAAAAAAACATGATACTACCATCCTCTCTTCACTTGTATTTTTATAAAAGCAGAGGGAGGGTGGAAGGGTGGGAGAGAAGAAGGGAAGGAGGAAGAGAGAGAGAGAAAAAAGGAAGAATAGAGAAAAAAAAAAAACTTTCAGTCTGCTCAAAGTCATCAGATGACTTTGACACAGAACTCCAAGGAAAATAACTCAGAGCTGCTGAAAATGGAGAAAGCTGTGGAAAAAATGAGGTCAATTAAACCCGGGGGGGGGGGGGGGGGTTGCGGGTATGTTAGATGTTAGATATGTATGTCTGAGCCCAGTACATATGTGTCTTACATACTTATCTTGCTTCTTTTCTAACCTTTTGTGTCTTCCTCCCAAATTGCAAGATATGTATAGATCTGTTTTTACTTCTGCTGCAAGCCCTTGAACCCATACACCAGCATTCAACATGTTACCGTTTCTGTTTGGGATTTCAACATCCTCAATCCTACTTACAAAAGAAAGGTGGTAGGTAGTGTGAGGAGTAACAGAAAGTCCTTTTGATCTTCTACTAATATTTTTCTTTTTTTAACATTTTATAATATTTTTCTTAATAGTCTTAACTTAAGCCTGTAATTCTATCTGAAAACAAGCCAACTAGAGATTGATATAGGCTCTAATGTTTGTCTTTTAAAATGAAAACATGCCAGGACCTTAAGAGGAGCTATCCATCACTGGCACTTCAATGTAACCTTGTTAAACTAGATTGTTACCTCCTAACACTTTGCCTATGCCATTTACACTCCAGAGTCCAGTTTCAGAGAAGGAGTCAGAGATGTGAAATATAAGCAAGTGACACATACCAGGCAAGCATGGTGACTTCATTAAACAAGAATCCTGTGGCTTGATTTTGATGGGAGACAAGAAATGGTAGAGGCACAAAGAAATGTTAAGCTTTATACACTTTGTAATTTTTTTCTCTAACTGGCCCTGGGTCCCACAGTATTTATTACGACCTTCCTTTAAATTGGTCCTTTTCCATCATCACAGGTACTTTTAAGGGCATAACTTGGTTCTAACTGCAATTGTTTGATATTTTATCAGTGCTTAGAGAGTTGTTTAATCTTGGGATGAAGTGCAAATATTGATTAAAAATAGAATCATTGGGGATAAAGAAGTTTTCAAATAATACTTTTTTTTAGAATTGATAGAATGAAGGAAAATGTTGACTAATGATTCAAATACCGACAGAAGATGAGGGGGAAAAGAAAAAAGAAATATATGGGAGACAAGGGAAACAACTGATGAATTGTACTAATCAAATGCAAGATAACAACAAACAATAGCATTTTGTTCTTGGATAAGAGATATTACTTATTATAGCAAGAGTGTGGATTGATATAATTGGTGGACAGTGGCACAGCAACAGAAAGCAGAAAAACATAGATAACAAAGGCACAAATATATTTGGGTCATAAAGGAAACTTCATGGATGTATTCTGTTAAGTAAGAAAGAGCCTTGGGATGTTGCTGAGGAAAATGATGGGTCAAAAAAGGTATATGAATAGAGCAGCCTTTAAATGTGTCTTTGATAATCTCCCTTCAAGAAAATATTTTTAAAAATTTTAACTGAGATCATTCTGCATAATTGCAGGCTTTGTTTTTTCACATTTCTCTGTGTCAGTTGCAACAATCAGATTCAGACAGAAAAATGCTGTTAATCTTAAAGCGTCAGTCCTATCTCACTTTGAGGAAAACTTAAGAAAAACCCCATTGAAAATGCTGGAGAGGGTGTGGAGAAAAGGGAACCCTCTTACACTGTTGGTGGCAATGCAAACTAGTACAGCCACTATGGAGAACAGTGTGGAGATATCTTAAAAAACTGGAAAGAGAACTGCCATATGACCCAGCAATCCCACTTCTGGGCATACACACCGAGGAAACCAGATCTGAAAGAGACACGTGCACCCCAATGTTCATCGCAGCACTGTTTATCATAGCCAGGACATGGAAGCAATCTAGATGCCCATCAGCAGATGAATGGATAAGGAAGCTGTGGTACATATACACCATGGAATATTACTCAGCCATTAAAAAGAATTCATTTGAATCAGTTCTAATGAGATGGATAAAACTGGAGTCCATTATACAGAGTGAAGTAAGCCAGAAAGATAAAGACCAATACAGTATGCTAACGTATATATATGGAATTTAGAAAGATGGTAACGATAACCCTATATGCAAAACAGAAAAAGAGACACAGATGTACAGAACAGACTTTGGGACTCTGTGGGAGAAGGCGAGGGTGGGATGTTTCAAGAGAACAGCATCAAAACATGTATACTATCAAGGGTGAAACAGATCACCAGCCCAGGTTGGATGCATGAGACAAGTGCTCGGGCCTGGTGCACTGGGAAGATCCAGAGGGATCGGGTGGAGAGGGAGGTGGGATTGGGATGGGGAATACATGTAAATCCATGACTGATTCATGTCAATGTATGGCAAAAACCACTACAATATTGTAAAGTAATTAGCCTCCACCTAATAAAAATAAATGGAAATATATATATATATATATATATAAATTTTAAAAAAGAAAAAAGAATAAAAAAGGAAAACCCCATTGATTTCAAACAGGATTGACTCTAGTGGGAATAGGAAAAGGTAATTTAAATATGTTTTGTTATAGATGACACTATATTACAGTAGACAAAATATTGAGGAGAAAGGTGTAAGTATGTAACAAGATGAAAATATAGTCAACAACTGTCATGAGTACATTGCCTCAAAGTGAGGAAATATTGCTGTATAAGCTTCACACATGTTCACAATCCAACATTACTCCATTGTCTATGACACTTTAAACATTAAACAGTATATTCTAAATGCATCCTTGTTTTCATTTATTATTTCTCTAGCCCCACTCTCTCATATACTGCTCTTTTTCCTAATGGTTCATTATCTATTTGCATCCTTCAAAATGTAGGCTTTTTTTTCTCTTCTCTCCCTCTTGTCTTTATTTATTTAGCCTTCTCTCATCATCTTTCTGAAATCAATGTTCTGTTCTGTTTTTCCTGCATACCCTTGAGGTCCAAATCCCTTTCCAGAAAAGCCTTGTTTCTCAAAGTCATCAGACTCATGCTCTCCGTTGGTAAATATTTCCAGGTAACTGGTGCATGAAATGCTGATTAATCTTTGCTACAATTCCAGAGTGCCAGCCACCACGCAGTATTCCATCAGTGCAACCCAGTCCTTACTCTTCTCCCCGTTTCTGTCCTTACTTATAACACTTTTTGAGTGAACACAGTACTTCAAGTTACTTATTTATCTTTCTGGACTTATACTGTTTTTCCTTAAACCATTTTCTCTAAATATTCCCAGCTTTTGCAAGATCACCAAACACCACTAGTTTCCCCACCAGGATCCTTCCCTTTAAAAACTACGCTTCACTCAGGTGAAAGGGGAAGGCTCAACCCCTTTCACCTGAGTCCCTCACCGAATTTTCATTCCAGAACACTTTGCCTTCCAGCATTTATTACTTTTCACTTCCTCAAAAGTAAATGCTCTCTGCACTTTTTGGATGAGATAAAAGGAGTGTGGGAAGATGGAGTTGTCACAAGTTAAACATCATATTAGGGCAATTCAGATGGAGAGTACTGTGGAACAACAGAAGGGAGATGGAAGACGAGTGAAATGTTTAGGGAATAATCACCGACCCAACAAAGAAAAAGGCTTAGGTACACATTCAGACTACTAAAGAGGAAAAAGCTTATAGAAATTAAGAAACTGATAGAGAGGAACTGAGAAAAGAGAGGAAAGAAGAGGGGAAGGGAGAACAGAGAAAGGAAAAGAGGGGAAGGAAGAGATGGAGGAAGGGAGAGGGTAAACGAAAGACAGAGAAGTGGCAGAGGAGGAGGAGGAGGGAACGAGAGGTGCAGAATCACATATGCTTCAGGTGGTCGTTTGATAGAAAAGGGGCAGAAGCTACTGTTGAGGACCTTCAGTAAAAGGATGTATGTGAGCCAGATTTATTCTTCCCATGCCAATTAATAATTTGTCTTTTTACATAATTTCTGATTTTTCTCCCTTATCCTTCTCTCTCTTTTTCTTCTCTTCTTTTCATAAATATTTTCTGAAGGGTATAAGTGTCAGTTGTTCAGGTGTGTCCGACTCTTTGAGTCCTCATGGACTGTAGCCTGCCAGGCTCCTCCGTCCAAGGAATTTTCCAGGCAAAATACCAGAATGGGTTACCTTTTCCTTCTTCAGGGGATTTTCCCAATCCAGGGATTGAACCTGTGTCTCTTGCATCTCTGGCAATGAGAGTCGGATTTTTTCTTTTTAACCACTGAGCCACCTGGGAAGCCCTTTATAGTTTCACAGAAAAGGTCTTTTGTCTTCTTAGGTAGGTTTATTCATAGATATCATACTTATTTAAATTTGATGGCAAATGGGATTGTGTCCTTAATATTTTTTTCTGATATTTCATTGTTAGTGTATCAGTTCAGTCACTAAGTTGTGTCCAACTCTTTGTGACCCCATGGACTGCAGCACACCAGGCTTCCCTGTCCATCACCAACTCCCAGAGCTTACTCAAACTCATGTCCATTGAGTCAGTAATGCCATCCAATCATCTCATCCTGTCATCACCTCCTCCTACTGCCTTCAATCTTTACCAGCATCAGGGTCTTTTCCAACAACTCAGCTCTTCACATCAGGTGGTCAAAGGATTGAAGCTTCAGCAGCAGTCCTTGCAATGAATATTCAGGACTGATTTCCTTTAGGATGGACTGATTGGATCTCCTTGCAGTCCAAGGGACTCTCTATAGTCTTCTCCAACACCACAATTCAAAAGCATCAATTCTTCAGCACTTAGCTTTCTTTAGAGTCCAACTCTCACATCCATACATGACTACTGGAAAAACCCTAGCTTTGACCAGATGGACTTTTGTCCTTTATCAGTGAAGTAATGTCTCTGCTTTTTATTATACTGTCTATGTTGGTCATAGCTTTTCTTCCAAGGAGCAAGAGCCTTTTAATTTCATGATTGCAGTCACCATCTGCAGTGATTTTGGAGCTCCCCCAAAAGATAAAATCTCTCGCTGTTTCCATTATTTCCCCATCTATCTACCATGAAGTGAAGGGACCAGAGGCCATGATCTTAGTTTTCTGAATGCTGTTTTAAGCCAACTTTTTCACTCTCCTCTTTCACTTTCATCAAGAGGTTCTTTAGTTCTGCTTTCTGCCTTAAGGGTGGTATCATCTGCATATCTGAGGTTATCGATATTTCTCTCAGCAACCCTGATTCCACCTTGTGCTCCATCCAGCCCAGCATTTTGCATGATATACTCTGCATATAAGTTAGATAAGCAGGGTGACAATATACAGCCTTGACGTACTCCTTTCCTGTTTTGGAACCAGTCTGTTGTTCTCTGTCCAGATCTAACTGTTGCTTCTTCACCTGCATACAGATTTCTCAGAAGGCAGGTCAGGTAGTCTGGTATTCCCATCTCTTGAAGAATTTTCCACAGTTTGTTGTGATCCACATAGTCAAAGGCTTTGGCATAGTCAATAAAGCAGAAATAGATGTTTTTTCTAGAACTCTCTTGCTTTTTCCATGATCCAGTGGATGTTGGCAATTTAATCTGTGGTTCCTCTGCCTTTTCTAAATCCAGCTTGAATATCTGGAAGTTCACAGTTCACGTATTACTGAAGCCTGGCTTGGAGAATTTTGAGTATTACTTGGCTAGCATGCGAGATGTGTGCAATTGTGCAGTAGTTTGAACATTCCTTGGTAATCCCCTTCTTTGGAATTGGAATGTCAACTGCCCTTTTCCAGTCCTGTGGCCGCTGCTGACTTTTCCAAATTTGCTGACATATTGAGTGCAGCATTTTCACAGCATCATCTTTTAGGTTTGAAATAGCTCAACTGAAATTCCATTACCCACTAGCTTTGTTCATAGTGATGCTTCCTAAGGCCCACTTGACTTCACATTCCAGGATGTCTGGCTCTAGATGAGTGTGAGTGATCACACCATTATGGTTATCTGGGTCATGAAGATCTTTTTTGTAGAGTTCTTCTGTGTATGCTTGCCACCTCTTCTTAGTATCTTCTGCTTCTGTTAGGTCCATACCATTTCTGTCCTTTACTGTGCCCATCTTTGCATAAAATGTTCCCTTGTTATCTCTAATCTTCTTGAAGGATCACTAGTCTTTCCCACTTTATTCTTTTCCTCTGTTTCTTTGCATTCATTCGTCACTGAGGAAGGCTTTTTTTATCTCTCCTTGCTATTCTTTGAAACTCTGCACTCAAATGGATGGGGTTTGACTTTAAATATGACTCCGTCCCTCCTACCATCTTGTTGGGTCTTCTCCTTTGCCCCTGGAGGTGGGGTATCTTTTTTGGTGGGATCCAATATTTTCCTGTTGACAGTTGTTCAGCAGCGAGTTGTAATTTTGGAGTTCTTGCAGAAGATGAGCACACATGTTTCTACTCCACCATCTTGTTAGTGTATAGAAAGGCAACAGATTTCTGTGTATTAATTTTTATTCAGCAGCTTTACTCATTGATGAACTCTAGTAGTTCTCTTGTAGAGTCTTTAGAATTTTCTGTGTATAATGTAGTTTTTAAATAACTGATTCAATTTCAGTACCACACTTGGTCTGTTCATATTCTCTATTTCCTTCTGTTTCAGGCTTGGCCTTCTGGTGGGCAGGGCTATGTCTAGTGTGATGTCTACAGGCAGTTGTGGACTCTGGCAACCCACTCCAATATTCTTGCCAGAGAATTCCATGGACAGTGGAGCCTGGCGGGCTACAGTCTATAGAGTTGCAAAGAGTCAGACAGGACTGAAGTGACTTAGCACAGCACTCAAGTGCTGATGGATGGGGTTGTGACTTCACTCAGTTAGTGGTCTGGCTTGAGGCATCCCAGAACTACAGGCTCCTGGGTGGAGCCAGGTTTTGGTGATAATGACCCAAACAAGATGACAGCCTCCAGGAGAGTTCAGGCAGATGAATATCCCGCATGCTCTCCACTGGTATCTGTCCCCAGGGTAAGCCAGCAGACATTCTAAGACCAGCAAGTAGGTCTGCCTCAGGTTTCTGTGAGATTACTGCTTTTGCCCTGGATCCTAGTGTGCATGAGATTTTGTGTGAGCCCTATGACATGTCTATTTCCCCCAATTCTGCTGTTCTCCTGCAATCAAACCCTCTTGACCTTCATAGCCAGTTGCTCTGGGGGCTCCTCTTTCCAGAGCTAGACACCCGGCCACAACTAGGGGGCCTGATGTGGGTGTCAGAGCTTTCACTCCTGAGAGGGAACTTGTGTAATATAATTAATCTATAGCTTATGGGTTGCCCATCCATGGGTATGGGATTTGATTAGATAGTTAGTCCGCCTTTCCTAATGGTCTCATTTTAGGCTCCTTCTTTATGTCTGTAGAAGGTCCTTTCTGGAAGGCTTCAGACTTTTTCAATGACAACTGTTCTGCCAATTGTGATTTTGGCTCATGAGAGGAGGCGAGTACACCTATGTCTGCAAAATACAACATGTGAATTCCCTTGGAGTCACATTATATTGATTACTTTTATTTTCCTGGTTATTTGTCAAATTTAGCTGTTTCTTTGGATACTTATTTCTGGTTGAAAATGAAGACTTTGCAAGTAATATGCTGTAGTGACTCCAAATTCCATCCTATTCCGATGATTATTCTGATTTTTTTACTTAGGCAGTTACCTTGCCTGACAACAAACTGCAAACTCTGATGCAGCTGCCTATCTTCTGCTCTCACACTCACCTGCCCTCCAAGTTCATCAACATACAGCTACTAAAGTACCTGCTTTGCTCTTAGGCTTTCCTGCTGCTGCATTTTTAGCCAGGTTTCTATCAGTCACCCATTCCTGCCAAATTTGTTAGAACACTGGAAAGTCAGGTGGATTATGGAGCTCATGCTTTCTGTTTTACCTTGTTTCCAGGGAAACCCTAATTTCCAGGTGCTCTGCTGGTTTGGGGCCCTGTCCTCTGACCAAAAGTCCACCTTTCTGGTAACTGGACTGAGCATGATTGAGGAATGCAGCTAATTTTTAAAAAATCAGACTCAGAGGTCTGTATCTGGGATATCCTATGTTCATTTCTGGTAACTGGACTGAGCATGATTGAGGAATGCAGCTAATTTTTAAAAATCAGACTCAGAGGTCTGTATCTGGGATATCCTATGTTCATTTCTGGTAACTGGACTGAGCATGATTGAGGAATGCAGCTAATTTTTAAAAATCAGACTCAGAGGTCTGTACCTGGCATATCCTATGTTCATGTCTGGTAACTGGACTGAGCATGATTGAGGAATACAGCTAATTTTTAAAAATCAGACTCAGAGGTCTGTATCTGGGATATCCTATGTTTCACTCCAGGCCTCTGACTTCTTTTCCATCGTGTCTCCTGAGGTGTACACTACATGCAAACAGTTTAGCTGTCAGCCAGATATTTGAACAGTTCATGCTCAGAATCGGAGACTTCTTGTTTCTCATAGTATTTAGTATTTCCCTTCTGAACTTCCAGTCCTGAACTCTGATCTCTAGCACATTTAGTTGCCCTTTTAAACTACATCCTTGGGAAAGAATGACATACTGAGATCAAGAAATGCCAAACTTGAAGCACTTATTCTAGTTGTGGCTTTATGAGTTTAAACTGTTCCTAGTGGTTTTTTTTTTTTAATGTTTTATAGTTATGCATTGATTTTAAATTATCCAGTATTTATAACTCTCAACTGCTAGATGTTCATTATAGTTTCCTAACCCCCTGCTTTTCTGAGGTTCTGTAATCTTGTTTAGCAAAACCAAATCTAAGAAGTCTTTCAAAATACTAACTATAATTATCTGTGGTACAAATCGATTTTGGTTAAAATATTTTATGCTGATAAATTATCTTTAACATATTCATCTTTCTATATTTGACTAACTGCTTTATGTCTTAGGTGTGTGATGTCTTTTATAAATCATAATTCTTAAGATGTTCTTTCTTGTAGAATATAATCATTAAAATAACAATGTAAGTAAAACAACCAATTACTGACCATTCATTTTTTAGTTTATCCTATGTCAGTATGCGTTCAATGGTCCTGTGCTAACCAGACAAAATAGAAGAGAGGGGTATATCAGTATAGGTATAATGGGAGGATCAATAAAACTATTTTAAGCAGAAAAATATCCTGGAGGTAGAGAATCTAAAGTATTTACATAATGTCTGGCATGGATTCTCTTCCAACCTCTGACACTATAAAGATGAGCACTTCATAAGGCATCGATGTTCTGTGAAGCAAATAGAGACAACATATAAAGGGAATTCTGTTCATCTTGGAGACATACTAATATCTGACCCTGCTCTCCCACTGGGAATAATTACACATCAGTCCCTGGTCTAACCTCAAGCCACATACCTAAAACCAGAGTAGCATACACTGTCTTCTTAGCCTCCACCATCTGCTCTTACATCCAATAAATCCACTAAGCTACTGTGAATTTTATTTTTATTTTTTGAAACATTCAATCCATAAGATCCTGATGCAGGAGTTGAGGGGAGGGCAACCTGCATCTGTGGATTTTTTTTTTTTCTTTTTTACTTATTCTGAGGAAGTGTAAATTGGCTTCTTGTTTTGTTTTAAGAGTCTAAATGTCAAGAGGGCTTAATTTGATCCGCTTTACATATGTTAAGAAGGAAATTAGAAACCCTATTAAGGGCTGAATGCTAAGAGTTTTCATCAGTAACTTGAGTCTGTTGGTATCATTTTTTTAAATGTTTATAAGTTGTTTGAGAGTTATGAAATTTTTATTAATGTGGTAAAGAAAAAAGCTATTACAGTGAAAGGAAGTAGAGACATTTACCTTCATCCCAAGTTAACTACTTTGATCCTTTGTGTACACTTCAACCAGGAGGCCATCCCCATGCTAAGTGAGATATAATAGGCTTAGAAAAGAGATAAGAAACTTGAGGACATGGTTTAGTGGATCTGAATAACAAAGTGCATGGAAATATAGACAAGTAATTCTTAGTGGTAGATAAAGAGGTGAGAGGGTAGAAAGACACAATACTGGAGGAGCTAAGCTAAAGGAAGGAAGGAAATGGTCATAAGGATAAAGACCAGTAAACCAGAGATTTTTAATAGATCAGGAAAAGAGAAGACAAAGAGGGAAACTGAGAATTGACCACCTGCAATGAGAAAAGGGATTGATGAAAAAGAAGCATTTAGTTATGCCTCATAATATGCAATTTAAGGTCCTTCCAAAATCCCCCAAAATGCAGCATTTCTTTTCAGTTTTTTTTTTAAATGATATGATATGCTGTGACTGTTCTTAAAGTCAAGAGGAAAAGGGACACTTTTATTCAAGTAACATTTCAGGGATTCATAGCATTTTAGATATAAATGAGCCCAGAAAGCCCTATCATCATGAGAGTCAGATTGCTGAATTTGGGAGACAAGACAAAACCTGTGATTGGATTGCCCTTACAGTGCCATTTAAGGTCAGAGGTGAACTAGAAGAATTACCATAAGATAGGCAGAATGCCTGATTTGTAACTAGATATATAAAAGGAATAGAGGGACTTCCCTGGTGGTCCAGTGGCTAAGACTGTGCTCCCAATGCAGGAGGCCTGGATTCGATCCCTTTTTAGGGAACTAGATCCCACATGTTGCAGTGAAGATAGAAATCTTACATGCTGCAACTCAGATCTGACACAGCCAAATAAATAAAATTTTTTTTAAAAAGGGAAGAGAGGCTTAGGACTATGCGAGATTGCTAGAATGTAAAAAAAATCTAAGAAATCCCCTCTTAAGTTTGCAGAAAGGAAATTAGTGTTTAAGCCACATCTACAGACACATAATTTATTGAAACATCTGAGTCTTTCTTAGAAGATGACAAGAGGTCTGTGACAGGTACAACTGAATAGTTTTAGGACCTTTGTCTGGCCTCACAAGCTAAGACCTGATTCGCAGTTGCTCAGACCTCAGAGGACTGAGAAAGTAGAGAAGTTTTCAGAAGTTACATTCCAGGTCTGAAAAAGAGGTGTGCTACTGAAATAATTCAACAGTGGTGTGTCTCAGAGACTGAGAATCAACAGAAACTAAGAGGAATATTATAGATCTTGCATTAAGAATAGTTTGAGGACTTTCTAAGTAGACTTCCATTTTTATGACTGAATGCCTTTAGTAGTCCTAAGACAGAATGCAGAGCAAGACAGGGAGCTGAGGGTAATTTATAAAAATGCATATGACAAAATCAAAGAATATCTCTATACTGACAAGATTGTGGATGACATATATTACTGTTATTTTACAAAACAAAGAAATATATGCCCTTTACTCATATTTTTTTCGTTAAAAAAAAAACTACTTCCTTTCTCATTTTAGCAGTGTGTGATGCAGCAAACTTCACTCCTTTAGACACAGTATGTAACTGCATTTCTCAAAATTAACCATAACCTATTGACTCTATATCAGGAAAGCACGCAACTTTGTTCTCCATAAAGTCATGAAGTTAATTGATATTTTAATCATTTTAATTGAGTTATCACCACTCAGTTCACATAATGAGGTAAAATTCTACTCTAATCAACTTCTCAAAATACCACATCTGAAAACTGAACACACGTATGACTCTTCTTTGTATTATTCTTTATCAACTGAATTCTGTAATCCAACTAGGCAAACTGGTATCAAATAACTTACATTTGTCTTTAAAATAAATCCCTATTCCTGAGTATTACCCAAGTGTAGAATGTATTTTCTACCATCTCTCAGCTGATCTCCGATTATTCCCTTCAAATCCTTAATAAGCAAAGATACCCACAGTGATAGTATGACTTTCAAGCTCTTGATGATGAATTTACTTTTCAGTCTTTCAGATATAGCCCTTTTTCAATTCCAGTGTTAGCAATCCAGGTCAGATTCTCATTAAAACTCATTCTGACCACTGAAACTCTATACTAACTAGCTTTCTCTCTTTGATTTCAGAAGTCCTTGACTTTGAACTAGCCCCTCTGACGTGGATGTCTCAAAGCATTTTGTATCACTCATATCTCCATAAAAATTTTGTGTGTACACTCACAGCATATGTGCATTTATTTATTCATAAATCATGTGCCTGTTTTAATTTGCTAATCCTTAATGTACCTTTTTAACTATACAAAAAGAAAATTTAAAGGTGAAGTATAAATAAATGTCTCCTAAAGCCCAGTGAAATCATATCCTTCTGCCTCAGGGTAGTGATTAGATGACATTTTTTTTTTTCCATTTATTTTTTATTAGTTGGAGGCTGATTACTTTACATCATTACAGTAGTTTTTGTCATACATTGAAATGAATTAGCCATGGATTTACATGTATTCCCCATCCCGGTCCCCCCTCCCACCTCCCTCTCCACCTCCCTCTCCACCCGATCCCTCTGGGTCTTCCCAGTGCATCAGGCCCGAGCACTTGTCTCATGCACCCAACCTGGGCTGGTCAAGTCTGTTCTATACATCTGAGTCTCTTTTTCTGTTTTGCATATAGGATTATCGTTACGATCTTTCTAAATTCCATATATATGTGTTAGTATACTGTAATGGTCTTTATCTTTCTGGCTTACTTTACTCTGTATAATGGGCTCCAGTTTCATCCATCTCATTAGAACTGACTCAAATGAATTCTTTTTAATGGCTGAGTAATATTCCATGGTGTATATGTACCACAGCTTCCTCATCCATTCGTCTGCTGATGGGCATCTGGGTTGCTTCCATGTCCTGGCTATTATAAACAGTGCTGCGATGAACATTGGGGTGCACGTGTCTCTTTCAGATCTGGTTTCCTTGGTGTGTATGCCCAGAAGTGGGATTGCTGGGTCATATGGCAGTTCTCTTTCCAGTTTTTTAAGGAATCTCCACACTGTTTTCCATAGCGGCTGTACTAGTTTGCATTCCCACCAACAGTGTAAGAGGGTTCCCTTTTCTCCACACCCTCTCCAGCATTTATTGCTTGTAGACTTTTGGATAGCAGCCATCCTGACTGGCGTATAATGGTACCTCATTGTGGTTTTCATTTGCATTTCTCTGATGATGAGTGATGTTGAGCATCTTTTCATGTGTTTGTTAGCCATCTGTATGTCTTCCTTGGAGAAATGTCTGTTGAGTTCTTTGGGCCATTTTTTGATTGGGTCATTTATTTTTCTGGAGTTGAGCTGGAGGAGTTGCTTGTATATTTTTGAGATTAATCCTTTGTCTGTTGCTTCGTTTGCTATTATTTTCTCCCAATCTGAGGGCTGTCTTTTCACCTCGCTTATAGTTTCCTTTGTTGTGCAAAAGCTTTTAAGTTTCATTAGGTCCCATTTATTTTTGCTTTTATTTCTAAAATTCTGGGATGTGGGTCATAGAGGATCCTGCTGTGATTTATGTTGGAGAGTGTTTTGCCTATGTTCTCCTCTAGGAGTTTTATAGTTTCTGGTCTTACATTTAGATCTTTAATCCATTTTGAGTTTATTTTTGTGTATGGTGTTAGAAAGTGTTCTAGTTTCATTCTTTTACAGGTGGTTGACCAGTTTTCCCAGCACCACTTGTTAAAGAGGTTATCTTTTTTCCATTGTATATCCTTGCCTCCTTTGTCGAAGATAAGGTGACCACAGGTTCGTGGATTTATCTCTGGGCTTTCTATTCTGTTCCATTGATCTATATTTCTGTCTTTGTGCCAATACCATACTGTCTTGATGACTGTGGCTTTGTAGTAGAGTCTGAAGTCAGGCAGATTGATTCCTCCAGTTCCATTCTTCTTTCTCAGGATTACTTTGGCTATTCGAGGTTTTCTGTATTTCCATACAAATTGTGAAATTATTTGTTCTAGTTCTGTGAAAAATACTGTTGGTAGTTTGATAGGGATTGCATTGAATCTATAGATTGCTTTGGGTAGTATAGCCATTTTGACAATATTGATTCTTCCAATCCATGAACACGGTATATTTCTCCATCTGTTTGTGTCCTCTTTGATTTCTTTCATCAGTGTTTTATAGTTTTCTATGTATAGGTCTTTTCTTTCTTTAGGTAGATATACTCCTAAGTATTTTATTCTTTTTGTTGCGATGGTGAATGGTATTGCTTCCTTAATTTCTCTTTCTGTTTTCTCACTGTTAGTGTATAGGAATGCAAGAGATTTCTGTGTGTTAATTTTATATCCTGCAACTTTACTGTATTCGTTGATTAGCTCTAGTAATTTTCTGGTAGAGTCTTTAGGGTTTTCTATGTAGAGGATCATGTCATCTGCAAACAGAGAGAGTTTCACTTCTTCTTTTCCTATCTGTATTCCTTTTACTTCTTTTTCTGCCCTGGTTGCTGTGGCCAACACTTCCAGCACTATGTTGAATAGTAGTGGTGAGAGTGGGCACCCTTGTCTTGTTCCTGATTTCAGGGGAAATGCTTTCAATTTTTCACCATTGAGGGTGATGCTTGCTGTGGGTTTGTCATATATAGCTTTTATTATGTTGAGGTATGTTCCTTCTATTCTGCTTTCTGGAGAGTTTTAATCATAAATGGATGTTGAATTTTGTCAAAGGCTTTTTCTGCATCTATTGAGATAATCATATGGTTTTTATCTTTCAATTTGTTAATGTGGTGTATTACATTGACTGACTTGCGGATATTAAAGAATCCTTGCATTCCTGGGATAAAGCCCACTTGGTCATGATGTATGATTTTTTAAATATGTTGTTGGATTCTGTTTGCTAGAATTTTGTTAAGGATTTTTGCATCTATGTTCATCAGTGATATTGGCCTGTAGTTTTCTTTTTTTGTTGCATCTTTGTCTGGTTTTGGAATTAGGGTGATGGTGGCCTCATAGAATGAGTTTGGAAGTTTACCTTCTTCTGCAATTTTCTGGAAGAGTTTGAGTAAGATAGGTGTTAGCTCTTCTCTAAATTTTTGGTAGAATTCAGCTGTGAAGCCATCTGGTCCTGGGCTTTTGTTTGCTGGAAGATTTCTGATTACAGTTTCGATTTCCTTGCTTGTGATCATTTTGTTAAGATCTTCTATTTCTTCCTGGTTCAGTTTTGGAAAGTTATACTTCTCTAAGAACTTGTCCATTTCTTCCAAGTTGTCCATTTTATTGGCATAGAGCTGCTGGAAGTAGTCCCTTATGATCCTTTGTATTTCAGTGTTGTCTGTTGTCATCTCTCCATTTTCATTTCTAATTTTGTTAATTTGGTTCTTCTCCCTTTGTTTCTTAATGAGTCTTGCTAATGGTTTGTTAATTTTGTTTATTTTTTCAAAAAACCAGCTTTTCGCTTTGATTTTTGCTATGGTCTCTTTAGTTTCTTTGCATTTATTTCTGCCCTAATTTTTAAGATTTCTTTCCTTCTACTCACCCTGGGGTTCTTCATTTCTTCCTTCTCTAGTTGCTTTAGGTGTAGAATTAGGTAATTTATTTGACTTTTTTCTTGTTTCTTGAGGTAAGCCTGTAATGCTATGAACCTTCCCCTTAGCACTGCTTTTACAGTGTCCCATAGGTTTTGGGTTGTTGTGTTTTCATTTTCATTTGTTTCTATGCATATTTTTATTTCTTCTATGATTTGTTGGTTTTTCAGAAGCGTGTTATTTAGCCTCCGTATGTTTTTTTTCCTGTAATTGAGATCTAATCTTACTGCACTGTGGTCAGAAAAGATGACTGGAATGATTTCAATTTTTTTGAGTTTCCCAAGGCTAGATTTATGGCCCAGGATGTGATCTATTCTGGAGAACGTTCCGTGTGCACTTGAGAAAAAGGTGAAGTTGATTGTTTTGGGGTGAAACGTCCTATAGATGTCAATTAGGTCTAGCTGGTCCATTGTGTCCGTTATCTTCTACAAAGGAGGCAAGAATATACGATGGAAAAAAGACAACCTCTTTAACAAGTGGTGCTGGGAAAACTGGTCAACAACTTGTAAAAGAATGAAACTAGAACACTTTCTAACACCATACACAAAAATAAACTCAAAATGGATTAAAGATCTAAATGTAAGACCAGAAACTATAAAACTCCTAGAGGAGAACATAGGCAAAACACTCTGACATAAATCATAGCAGGATCCTCTATGACCCACCTCTCAGAATATTGGAAATAAAAGCCAAAATAAACAAATGGGACCTAATGAAACTTAAAAGCTTTTGCACAACAAAGGAAACTATAAGCGAGGTGAAAAGACAGCCCTCAGATTGGGAGAAAATAATAGCAAACGAAGCAACAAAGGATTAATCTCAAAAATATACAAGCAACTCCTGCAGCTCAATTCCAGAAAAATAAATGACCCAATCAAAGAATGGGCCAAAGAACTAAACAGACATTTCTCCAAAGAAGACATACAGATGGCTAACAAACACATGAAAAGAGGCTCAACATCACTCATCATCAGAGAAATGCAAATCAAAACCACAATGAGGTACCATTACACGCCAGTCAGGATGGCTGCTATCCAAAAGTCTACAAGCAATAAATGCTGGAGAGGGTGTGGAGAAAAGGGAACTCTCTTACACTGTTGGTGGGAATGCAAACTAGTACAGCCGCTATGGAAAACAGTGTGGAGATTCCTTAAAAAACTGGAAATAGAACTGCCATATGACCCAGCAATCCCACTTCTAGGCATACACACTAAGGAACCCAGATCTGAAAGAGACACGTGCACCCCAATGTTCATCGCAGCACTGTTTATAATAGCCAGGACATGGAAGCAACCTAGATGCCCATCAGCAGACGAATGGATAAGGAAGCTGTGGTACATATACACCATGGAATATTACTCAGCCATTAAAAAGAATTCATTTGAATCAGTTCTAATGAGATGGATGAAACTGGAGCCCATTATACAGAGTAAAGTAAGATAGAAAGATAAAGACCAATACAGTATGCTAATGCATATATATGGAATTTAGAAAGGTGGTAACGATAATCCTATATGCAAAACAGAAAAAGAGACACAGATGTACAGAACAGACTTTTAGACTCTGTGGGAGAAGGCAAGGGTGGGATGTTTTGAGATAACAGCATAAAAACATGTATATTATCTAGGGTGAAACAGATCACCAGCCCAGGTTGGATGCATGAGACAAGTGCTCAGGGCTGGTGCGCTGGGAAGACCCAGAGGGATCTGGTGGAAAGGGAGGTGAAAAGGGGGATCGGGATGGAGAATACATGTAAATCTGTGGCTGATTCATGTCAATGTATGGCAAAAACCACTACATTGTTGTAATTAGCCTCCAAATAATAAAAATAAATGGGAAAAAAAAACAGATCCTATCCTAACACTTTCCATTTTCAAAAATCTTTTTTTAAAGATTACATCCTCTCTTTAGTTAGTGAACATAGTTCTATAGACTGAGAACTCTACAGCCTTAATCTCTTGACAAGCCTGCTAACGAAACAGAGAACATCCTTTTCTCTAGTCAGACTCTTGCATCATTTTCTACTTTTCTCTGAAAAGAACTACCACTTACATGTAAATAAAATTACTAGTAACAGCTACAATTTATTCAACACTTACTTTGGGGTGCACATGTCCATTATCTTATTCAATCCTAACAACATTACAGGACAGGTATTATTATCCCCAATTTACAGAAGAGTAAACTGTGGACAGAAAGTTAAAAAGTTGAATTCAAAGCCAAGCCTGGGTCACTAAAACCTGAGCATGTTTCCGATATAAACTGTTTTCATACCTCAAGTGCCATATCAAGTGCAAATCCTATCCTAACACCTTAGCCCCCAACCCACTCCTCTCCATGAAGCATGACAAGTTATCTGCTCTTATGATTTTTAGCAGTTTGTTCAGATATTTAAGCACTTTGTATATAATTGTATATATACAATCGTATATAATTATATATAGAAATATATTCTATATTTGAATACTTTGTGTATTCATGTGTATTTGTCTTCTCTCCCATTTTATTCTAAAACTACTCAAATGTTATGAGTGTTTTTCATTACTATTTCTGTCTCATCTTACCTAGTATTTAATAAATGTCTAGACACTCTTATCGTGATATAATAAATTATAATTTGACTATTAATTGATGTACACTTAATTTTTAAAGAATAAATGTCCTATGTTCTGATCTTCCTGTTTTTATATCCAAGTTCTTGTGACTAAGAGAACAGATGTGCTATGGCTTTTCCAGTCGTCTTGTATGGATGAGAGAGTTGGACTATAAACAAGGCTGAACGCCGAAGAATTGATGCTTTCAAGCTGTGGTGCTGGAGAAGACTTGAGAGTCCCATGCACTGCAAGGAGATCTAACCACTCAATGCTAGAGGAAATTAGTCCTGAATATTAATCGGAAGGACTGATATTGAAACTTCAATACTTTGGCCACCTGATGTGAAGAACTGACTCAGTGGAAAAGACCCTGATGCTGGGAAAGATTGAAGGCAGGAGGAGAAGGGGACAACTGAGGATGAGATGGTCAGATGGCATCACTGATTCAATGGACATGAGTTTGAGTAAGCTCTGGGAGTTGGTGAAGGACAGGGAAGCCTGGCTTGCTGCAGACCATGGGGTCACAAAGAGTCAGAATGACTGAATGATTGAACAACAATAATCACATATATATCACATGTATATTATCACAGCTGAGATTACACAAGCTTATCATATATTATGAGTAGATATGGTGACAATCAAATTCAAATTGAAGGATTTTCTACAAAACAGCTGGCCTGGACTCTGCAAAAATGTTAATGCCATGAAAGATACCAAATGCTGGTGAACTGTTCTAGATTCAAAGAGACTAAAAAGATGTGGATAAATGTAATATATGGGGAGAGGGAGTTACATAGGACATTACTGGAGCAATTAGAAAACCTATCCTAATTTTCTGAGGGTGATAATTATTATTTAGGAGAAGGTCTGCTTTTAGGAAACATATTCTAAAGTATGTTAGTTAATAAGTTAGCTGATTTTTAAGGCTAATTTTCAAATAGCTGTATAAAAAGATAAAAGCCTCAAGTAGAAAAGAGATAAAGAGGAAGAAATGGGAAGAACAGAAGGAAAGGGAGAGGGATGAAGGAAGGAACTATGAATGCAAGGAAGGAAGAAAAACAGAAAGGAAAAATGGAGAGATTAATTATGGTGGAGGGTATGTTTGGCTAGAGATATGAAACAAATATGGCAAAATATCAGCAACTTGTGAATCAAGGTGAAGTGTACATGAACTGTCATGATACTATTATTACAACTTTTAAGTAGGTAAAGGTTTTTCAAAGTAAAACCTCAATGAACCAAAAAGAAGATGCTATCGGTCATCTGTATCAGTCCTAATAGAAAATATCATATCATATATATATATACACACACACACACACACACAAACTCAGTTTTGAGCAGCTTGGCTTCTAGTGGTTTAATTAAGATGAATTAGCAGTAAAATGCACAGGATACTGAATAAATTCATCTGACGGACAGGGTTTTTCTATTTAAGATTAAAGCACTGAAAAAGTGTAACAAAAGCAAACTTGATATTGTCAATACCAAAGTCAACTTTCCAATGATAACTACATAAATTATGATGCTTTTTGTACCCATTCCTAGGGTCAAATAATAAAATGACACCATCAATGAAGAATATGCTGTCCATGCCATTTTTATAGAAGAGGATGTTTAATTTTTTTAAACAGTCACAATAATGATTTTGAATATATTAAGGTGAATAGAACAATTCAATTTTACACACAGTTCAAATGTAAGCCAGCTTATCAGGGAAACACTACTATACAATTAGACTGCTACTACCATGTTTATTTTTTAGGCTTTGCAAAAATTCTTAAATCTGTGCTTAATTCTTACAAGTTGGTCCATACTAATTTTTAATTATAGTATTAAAAACTGAAAATACTTCAGTGAACTTTACAGAGTATTAAGTTACTCTTGGCTACATGTTTGCTCTAAACATCAGATATTAGCCTAAGAAATTGAGTTTCCATTTAAATGCAGTATTCTAGTATATGATTTACAGCAGAAATAACCTTCACCCAGGTAGGATTATACCCTGGAGCCAATTGAGGAAGCAACTGAGCAATCTGGACTAACCAGAATAGACTGATGTTAGTATCAGCACATAATATCTGTGGCAGATAGTATAGATACAGTATTTGGCTGTATTCTTAGAGCCTCCTTAAGAGTTAATAATCTACTGGTATACCATAAACATCAGTTTTCTAATGAAGTTAGAAATCTCATTATCTCAGCTTCTTAAAATTCTGATTCAATACAAACAGACTTTGAATAGCTATACCAAAGAAAAGTGATAACTTTCAACATAATCCAAATCATACATTTCAAATAAGCAAAAATGTGTACTAACAGGTAAGCAGTCAATAACACTGTCACCACTGCTTAAGGAAAAATTAAAATTGAGTCTAGACTTGTCCCACAAGTTGTCAGCTAATAAACGTTATAAAGTGTGCTTATGGATAAATTTAGTTCTAATCTTAGCAACTGTTTCTAGAGAAATATTCCATGAGAAATCTGTCTTCCAATGATTTCCAAAAGATAAAATATCAGTAGAAGATTGCAAATTATATCAATTGAAACACCTTTAAAGTAAATTATATAGCTATGACATATTGAAGAATCCAAAAAACAATTTGGCAAGATAAATAGAGAGGTTAAGTCCAGTCTGGATGTTTAAAGTGTCTGAATCATGAACACCACAAATATTATTTTATTACATATGCTTTGTAATTGTGAAAACACTCTTTTAAAATTACCAGTTAAACCTCTTTTATTTCTAAGAAAATTACTTCTTGTTATTGCCAGTAAAGAAAAGGTCTAAACTTGAGAACAATAGGAAATGCATTTTGCAAAACACAGTTTTCTCAGAGATAAACATTCAACTAATGCTAAAAGTTTTGTTTTTTTGCCATTGCTATACTACACCTTTAATAACTCAGGAGAGAAAATCTTTACACAAAGGGATCTTCCAATAGTCTACAAGGCAAGAAAATGTACAGCTATTTATTTGCCTTTCAGAATTTTGGAAAATTAACCTTCTTAGAAATGACTGAATTACATCCTGAGGACATACCCATGAAGTTGCATTTAAAGAATTAATTTCAGTAATAAGGTGGCAATGCAGGGTAATTAGGATGAGCTGATGTCAATTTTGATTTCCATGGCTGAAAGGCCAGGACTTTGGATCCTAACCTATCTGGGTTGATATGTTCCTGCCCTGACTAGCTCTGCAAGTTGTTCCGGTCACCTCCTGCTTAGATCCCCTGAGTTTTCTCTCTTGGACCTCTGAGTGATGGAGCTAAGGTCACAGCTCCCTGGTGATATAAAAATAGCTATAGCATACTTCTAAGTAATGTGAAGACAGAGATTCAAGAGGACCTCAAACCTAGGAAGTCCCTCTGAAACATTACCTTGCAAAAAGATGATTCATCTTGATTATGCTTATCCTGGGACAGAAAATTTCGCCTATGAGTTTTTAGGTATAAAATAATATTTTTCAAAACTATAAAAGAACAAAGGAAGTTGTATTCAACATGTATCATGAGAAGTCAGTAGAGAAGTTTTCCGTTTCTCTTTCATTTTTAAAAAAGCCTGTGCAAGGCTGAATTCTCCATAATGAGATTAGTTTGGGAAATTGTTAAATGTTCTCATTTCCTTGCCAAAGAACCCTCAGAAATTCACAGCTCATTAGAACCTTCAGAGTAGTTAATAAACAAAGCTTGGTATTATTACCTAATTAAAATATATCTCATTTCAACATTTTATTACCCACCATTAAGATTCTTCTGCTACAGAGGTTACATAAAAATTATCATTCTACTTTCTTTTAATTGCAAGTTTCACAGGGTTGTTCTTTCATATCAAAATACATAGAATTGCAGATGGAAAGTCACATCAGCCAACCTTAATTCATTTCAATAAGCTTTGAAACAGTACTCCGGATGCAATATCATCTAGGAATCTCAGAATTTGTACTTCAATCATTACTTCCAACACATGCTAGCAAATCATAAATACAAATAGAATTTAAATTGAAACTCATTTATGATGGCACTTGCTATCCCCTTATTCTTTCACTACACATCTTGGCACAGTACGAGGAGCATCAGAAGGGGACCTACATGCTCGTTTTGGCTTCCACCATCTTGTGCAACTTGGAGGAAAGGAACTTTGTGCTCCTTTTAATATGTGTTTATAACAATACCTCTCCTACACATCTCACACGATATTTTCAAGGATAAAATGGAATTAATGCATAAAAAAATTAATAAAATCTTCTACTTCATCGACTTTGCTTCTAATAGCTGAGAGGTGGCATAATGGGTCTACAGAATCCATGGTTAGATGGCATCACTGACTTAATGGACACGAGTTTGAGCAAACTCCAGGAGATGGTGAAGGACAGAGAAGCCTGGCATGCTACAGTTCATGGAGTTGCAGAGTCAGACATGACTAAGAAACTGAACACCACCACCACCTCACACAGGGGGAGAGCCCCAGGGGAGAAGAAAGGCCTAGTTTCTGGGTGAGAGTACGTGGCTCAGAGAAATAAGTGAAGACTGAAAAGTTGGCATTGGATTTGTTAAGTCTTGACCTTCATAAAGGGCTTCCTTTGTGGTTCAGACAGTAATGAATCTGCCTATAGGGCAGGAGACCTGGTTCCATCCCTGGGTCGAGAAGATCCCCTGGAGAAGGGAATAGCACTCATTGCAGTATTCTTGCCTGGAGAATTTCATGGACAGAGAAGCCTGGCCGGCTACATCCATGGGGTTGCAAAGAGTTAGACATGACTGCCCAACTGAGTCAAAGGAGCTGGGTGGTAAGAATTAAGATGAAGGGTGGGAGGATATGAGCTGAGTGCCAGCATTCACTGTGAAAATGGCCTTGACAAGCCAAGTGTAGGACAGATGTTCTGATGGTCTGAGTGTCAAAAGAGAAAGAAATCTTACAGTAGAAGGTAGGAGGCAAAAGCACTGGGGAGCTAGGGGAATGCTGCTCTTACTTCCAAGATGTATGGGTATAGGTTAGGGGGGACTACATGAGCAGCCTCAGTTGAGGGTTCCTATTGAAGGTATACTTCTCTGGTTCTATTTGAAGCAAAGAGGAGGAAGAACAATTCTCCCAACACCCTGAGAATACTGTAGAGGTTGTTTCTAATGAAAGGAAGGGATCAATAGACAAGTTGTAGAAAAGAAGGTAGTACATTTTAAGAGAGGAAAACAGATAGCCTGCACTTGGAGGGGAGGAAATAACCACTGAACAAAATGTACTCGAATTTCCAAACTGGATGTAGTACTTTGAGGCCATAACCATCTGAAGCTTTGGGTGCTCTCAGCAGCTTGGTGTTATGGGAAACCAGTAACCTGGGAAAGAGTCATTATAACCCTAGTGGGCTGAGGACTCTCTGCTGCAGGGAGCAGGGTGATGTTTACATACATCTAGACTCAGAATTTCTCATTAAATGTTAGTAACAAGTTAGTTCAGTTACTCAGTTGTGTCCAACTCTTTGCGACCCCATGAACCGCAGCACGCCAGGCCTCCCTGTCCATCACCAACTGCCAGAGTCTACCCAAACCCATGTTCATTGAGTCGGTGATGCCATCCAACCATCTCATCCTCTGTCGTCCCCTTCTCCTCCTGCCCTCAATCTTTCCCAATATCAGGGTCTTCTCAAATGAGTCAGCTCTTCACATCAGGAGGCCAAGCAGTGGAGTTTCAGCTTCAACATTGGTCCTTCCAATGAACACCCAGAACTGATCTCCTTTAGGATGGACTGGTTGGATCCCCTTGCAGTCCAAGGGACTCTCAAGAGTCTTCTCCAACACCACAGTTCAAAAGCATCAATTCTTTGACACTCAGCTTTCTTTATAGTCCAAACTCTCATATTCATTCATGACTACTGGAAAAAACCATAGCCTTGACTAGACAGACCTTTGTGGACAAAGTAATGTCTCTGCTTTTTAATAGGCTGTCTAGGTTGGTCATAACTTTCCTTCCAAGGAGTAAGCGTCTTTTAATTTCATGGCTGCAATCACCATATGCAATGATTTTGGAGCCCCCAAAAATAAAGTCAGCAACTGTTTCCACTGTTTCCCAACTATTTGCCATGAAGTGATGGGACCAGATGCCATGATCTTAGTTTTCTGAATGTTGAGCTTTAAGTCCACTTTTTCACTCTCCTCTTTCACTTTCATCAAGAGGCTCTTTAGTTCTTCTTCACTTTCTGCCATAAGGGTGGTTTCATCTGCATATTTGAGGTTATTGATATTTCTCCCGGCAATCTTGATTCCAGCTTGTGCTTCCTCCAGCCAAGCTTTTCTCATGATGTATTGTGCATATAAGTTAAAAAGGCAGGGAGACAATATACAGCCTTTTCCTATTTAGAACCAGTTTATTGTTCCATGTCTAGTTCTAACTGTTGCTTCCTGACCTTCCTATAGGTTTCTCAAAAAGCAGGTCAGGTGGTCTGGTATTCCCATCTCCTTCAGAATTTTACACAGTTTATTGGGATGGGACTGGTGATAGGAGCAAGGTCTGATGCTGTAAAGAGCAATATTGCATAGGAACCTGGAATGTTAGGTCCTTGAATCAAGGCAAATCAGAAGTGGTCAAACAGGAGATGGCAAGATTGAACATTGACATTCTAGGAATCAGCGAACTAAAACAGACTGGAATGGGTGAATTTAACTCAGATGACCATTATATCTACTACTGTGGGCAGGAATCCCTTAGAAGAAATGGAGTAACCATCTCAGTCAACAAGAGTCTGAAATGCAGTACTTGGATGCAATCTCAAACAGACAGAATCATCTCTGTGTGTTTCCAAGGCAAACCATTTAATATCATGGTAATCCAAGTCTATGCCCCAACCAGTAATGCTAAAAAAGCTGAAGTTGAATGGTTCTATGAAAACCTACAAGACTTTCTAGAACTAACATCCAAAAAGGATGTTCTTTTCATTACAGGGGACTGGAATTCAAAAGTAAGAAGTCAAGAAACACCTGGAGTAACAGGCAAGTTTGGCCTTGGAGTACAGAATGAAACAGGGCAAAGGCTAATAGAGTTTTGCCAAGAGAACACACTGGTCATAGAAAACTCCCTCTTCCAACAACACAAGAGAAGACTCTACACATGGACATCACCAGATGGTCAACACCGAAATCAGATTGATTATATTCTTTGCAGCCAAAGATGGAGAAGTTCTACACAGTAAGCAAAAATAAGACCGGGAGCTTACTGTGGCTCAGATCATGAACTCCTTATTGCCAAATTCAGACTTAAATTGAAGGAAGTGGGGAAAAACACTAGACCATTCAGGTATGACCTAAATCAAATCCCTTATGACTATACACTGGAAGTGAGAAATAGATTTAAGGGACTAGATCTGATAGACAGAGTGCCTGATGAACTGTGTATGGAGGTATGTGACACTGTACAGGAGACAGGAATCAAGACCATCCCCAAGAAAAAGAAATGCAAAAAAGCAAAATGGCTGTCTGAGGAGGCCTTATAAATAGCTGTGAAAAGAAGTGAAGCAAAATGCAAAGGAGAAAAGGAAAGATATTCCCATTTGAATGCAGAGTTCCAAAGAATAGCAAGGAGAGATAAAAAATCCTTCCTCAGTGATCAATGCAAAGAAATAGAGGAAAACAACAGAATGGGAAAGATGAGAGATCTGTTCAAGAAAATTAGAGATACCAAGGGACGATTTCATGCAAAGATGGGCTCAATAAAGGGCAGAATTGGTATGGACCTAACAGAAGCATAAGATATTAAGAAGAGGTGGCAAGAATACACAGAAGAACTGTACAAAAATGATCTTCACGACTCAGATAATTGCGATGGTGTGATCACTCACCTAGAGCCAGACATCCTAGAATGTGAAGTCAAGTGGCCCTTAGGAAGCATCACTATGAACAAAGCTAGTGGGTGATGGAATTCCAGTTGAGCTATTTCAAATCCTAAAAGATGATGCTGTGAAAGTGCTACACTCAATATGTCAGCAAATTTGGAAAACCCAGAAGTGGCCACAGGACTGGAAAAGGTCAGTTTTCATCCCAATCCCAAGAAAGGCAATGCCAAAGAATGCTCAAACTACCGCACAATTGCATTCATCTCACACGCTAGTAAAGTAATGCTCAAAATTCTCCAGGCCCAGCTTCAGCAATACGTGAACTGTGAACTTCCAGATGTTCAAGCTGGTTTTAGAAAAAGCAGAGGAACCAGAGATCAAATTGCCAACATCTGCTGGTACATCGTAAAAGCAAGAGAGTTTCAGAAAAACATCTATTTCTGCTTTATTGACTATACCAAAGTCTTCAACTGTGTAGATCACAATAGTAACAAGTTATAGGGGTATCAATGATAAACTCTAGTCCAAGGGCTGGGAAATGTAGGACTGGGTATTCTCAAGACCCTCACCTAATGGTAGACATATAACAGTGGCACCTGTTAGTTAAGAGAACTCCAATATTTATGCACACTTTTGACCCCATTCAACTCACTGGAACACTTTCTTACCAGGATATAAAGAATTCTCACAGCCTATGGTGGGTTAAGGCCTTGTGTGAGTCTCTTGAGTCTCTGTTGCAGACTCAAGGCCCTCATGCACACCCCCAGATTTCCATAATATTCCACGCTCCAGACCTGGGGGAAGAGATGAGTCCTTTTAGTGACACATGGAGTGGCGGGTGTGCAGCCCCACTGTCTGGACAGCTGCAGAGTGGATGCACGGGTCATGGGGGACTGACGCACTGCAAGGGGCTGGATCTCCTGCACTCCTCCCGTCCTCCAGCTCTAAGTAGACTAGTTACCACTTGAGCCTGGTGTGCACATTGTCTGTTTGCAGTGACCTTAAACTGTGCGCTGGTCTCTTCCTTGTATGGCACTTACCTGCCTTTAACCTTGGGTCCCTGCACAGCCTGGCCACCCAGTGAATGGTGAAACCCTCTCAGTGGATTGATTAGTTATGGTCTAGACTTAAATTTTCTGCTTAGCAGAGCATGTTAATGGGAGGATCATGGGTGATTTGTTTTTAAATATTGACATTTAATGATTATTTAGACATTTTCTAACCTCATAATTCTAATAGCACACTTACAGAAATAGATGAAAAGTGACAAAATGGAAAAAAAAAGTATAAATATACAATTCTAAACTTCCCAGACTAATTATACTTTTTTCATGAGGTAAAACTCATTTTTAAACCAATGCTCTATGTGTGTGGGTTTTTTCATTTTTTTTAAGTCCATAATAAATTTGCCTAGAGCAATGTTCTCAATCCTGGATAGGGAGTTCATATCAGAATTACCTAAAAAACTTCCTAAGTTTAAAATTATATCCTTTTCCCCATCCTGAAGGTGTATCAAAATTTTACATGGTAGGTGGGGGAACGGGTTGCAGATGTAAAAAGAGCCTAGACTAAGGCATCAGACTATTGAAATTTAGGTTGAAGACATTCTTTGGATGATTCTCGTAACCTTCATCTTCATCCTCACCCTCATTCCCACCCATAGAAATGACTAGTCTAAAAGAAGTCAAAGTCCCAAATTTTAACCTTTAGTCAACATAGGAGAAAATCTGTGGAGATTTTAGACGGAGTGCTAAGAGGGCAGTAAGGGGATCTACCCAAGTCATAGTTCCAAGTCCAGTTTCAGTAACTACTGACCACATCATCTCAGACAAGCTCTTTATGCATCTTTAGCTTCATATCCTTCAGCTTTAAATCAATTGTTTTGAATTTAAGGATATCTAATATGACAAGGGATAACTTATCATTTTTTTCACCAATCACAATGATATCAAGTAAGTTTCATAAAATAATCACTATAAAACTTGGTGAGCTCTTCAGAACAAAAATGAAAATAATATAAAGGACTTTCTACAAAAGAATTTAGAACTATCTTAAATGATAAATAATTGTGAGAAAAAATTATGTAAAGGTTAAGCAAAACTTAGTGATATTAAATAATTTAAGTGAGATAAACACCTGGGACTCAAAGCCATGATTCTGTTTATTAATAAGCCTTAGATTATCTCTGAAATCTGAGGATGTGATTACAACAGGACTGCCCTGATTCACATGACAGTCTCTTCATTTTTTTAACCTTTAACTAACCAGCTTTCACTATTTCATGCAAAAGAGAACAAAGATTTCATCAATAATATAGAATCTTAATTTTAGCTGATAGTTCTAAACTTCACTCAAAATGTATTGCCTGAACTGATAAAAAGTATAAGACTGAACTGTTCCTTCTTCTCTGTTCAAAACACTAATAAGACATAAGAGTGCAATACATAGAGGAGAGAGAAGGGTGAAGAGTAAGGAATCAAGTTTCCCATAACAGAGAGTTCAAAGTCATCTCTGACATTCTACAGTGCTAAGAATCCTATCCATGTAGCTTTACTAGTTTGTTTCAGGGTGATATATTTACACAGTGTCTGATGATTCATTATTTTACAAACTGAAATTTAATGAATGTGTGATGTCAGAAATGTTTTATTTGAAAGGAGCTACAAAATTAGATGTTAACGTTGGTATCTGGAAACTAGGGTATATGGCCTAAGAGGGGCAGTAATTGTAAATCCTACATCTGATGATGCCTCACTATGCTGCCACATGGTCAGATACTATAGAGCTCTAATCAGTTAAAATATGTTTAAAACATATGTAACATTGTCTGGCTAGTAAAGGAAAAATTAAGATATAAATGTGATAGTAAATTGAAGCTTAAAAAAGTATTCTTAATATTTTAATATTGAATTGTTTCTTTATATATTTTTTTACCCATTTATTTTTATTAGTTGGAGGCTAATTACTTTACAATATTGTAGTGGTTTTTAGACACAAAAAGTAAACTTGAATGTGCATATATATATTAATATGCACATATATATTCCATAATAAGAAAAAGGTACCACATAGATGATACTATGGGTCGTTGAAACTTCTACATAGAAGTAATCAATCTAAGAAGGATCAGAGATCCAGTAAAGGGCAAAATCACTATAGTCATCAAACACTCAAAGGGAGAAGCTCTCAGAGACATAACAAAGAGGTTTTTTTCCATATGGTCCCCAAAAACAAACCCTCTCCTATAAGGAGATAAATTTTAACTGAAAAATAAATTTTTTTAATTCCAAAAGTCAGAGATGATAAAATATGAAAAATGAAATAGGATGGGTTTCAAATGATTCTGACTTGTCCCTACTTTTAAAAATATCTTTGTTCAGCTTGTATTAATTTTACAACTAATCAACAGCTAGAAGGTTCTGGTCACACAGAAATGAAACTGACATGGCAGCACATAAGGGTTGTTCACCGAAGTACCTGCTAGGATCACCGCTGCCAGAGAAGTGTGCTGTGTGGCATGCCTTGGGACCGAAGGATTCAGAGGACACTCCCACTGACACTGATTGCCTTTAGGTCACCTTCTGCTTTTATGCAGACAATTCAATTATTCAATTCAGATCAGCATTTATTGACACTGAATATGAATTTAAGGAGGACATTCTCCTGCTAAATCCCTCCAATAACTACCCATTAGCATCGGTCCAGGATCATTAGTAAGGCATCTAACAAAGATCCTGTACCATCTGGCCCTCAAGTCCCTCTGCAGTCTCAATTCCACTGACGCATTGTTAGTTTGCTGTAATCCAGTAATCTTGGCAATCTCTCAATTCATCTGACATACTGAAACTTCTACTTCAGGGTCTTCAATGATGTTGGTTTCCCTGTTTACCAGCCTAGATAACTTCTGTTCTTCTTTTGGGTTCCACATCTTCACGGACACCTCTCTCGATCAGTCCAAACCATGGCAATATTAAGACCTTCCTTATCGACTTACTTAGCATCCTGTCCTTCCTCTTTGTAACACATGTATTAATGGTAACAATTTTTGTATCCTATGTTAATGGCGTGTCTTCCCCATTATTCAGAAAGTCCTATGAGAGCAGAATCATTTTTGTCTTATTCTTTGCTGTATTTTGAGCATCAAGCTAGGGTTTTCAGCAAACAGATTACTGACTTAGGGAGATCAGTCTGTAGAGTGTTTGCTCCTTAGTATCACATGCTTTTAGAACCAACTCAGAAAAATTAAGGCATATGGTCACTGTAGCTTTACGAATCCTATGATTTAGAATTCCTAGTTTGCATTCCCTTGGCAATGATACAAGAGATATTACTCAAATCCCAAAATGCTTAATGCCCATCCCCAGTGAAATAATGTTGTAATATTTAGTACTCTAGATCCCCCAGAAGTGACTTCCATTTCCTGATCTGGGAATCAAACTACATAATGAAACTTTAATCATTGTGTTCTCCAAGTCACATTTAATAAACATGAAGAGGAATCTTAGGAAAATAACTCATCTGTAAATTGAAAATTGCCTATATATTACCTTCTGAATTCATTATGCCTTATTTTTAATTTAATGTGATATCAACATAAATTACTGCAATTTAGATGTAGAGGGAATTCCAAATATTTTTATGACTATTAATATTGGGTTGGCCACTGGACTGGAAAGGGTCACTTTTCATTTCAATCCCAAAGAAGGGAAGTGCCAAAGAATAGTCAAACTACCAGACAATTGTGCTCATTTTGCATGCTGATAAGGTTATACTCAAAATCCTTCAAGCTAGGCTTCAGTATTATTAAGAACTGAGAACTTCCAGATGTACAAGCTGGATTTAGAAAAGGCAGAGGAACCAAAGATCAAATTGCCAACACTTGTGGATCATAGAGAGAGCAAGGGAATTCCAGAAAAATATCTACTTCTGCTTCATTGACTATGCTAGTCTTTGACTATGTGGATCACAAAAAACTATGGAAAATTCTTAAAGAGATAGGAGTACCAAACCACCTTACCTGGCTCCTGAGAAACCTGTATGCAAGACAAGAAGCAACAGAATCAATATGGAACAGACTGGTTCAAAATCAAGAAAGGAGTATGACAAGCCTGTCATGTTGTCATCCTGCTTATTTAACTTCTATGCAGAGTGTGTCATGAGAAGTGCCAGGCTGGATGAAGCCCAAGCTTGAATCAAGATTGCCAGGAGAAATATCAGCAACCTCAGTAATGCAGATGATACCATTCTAATGGCACAAAGTGAAGAGGAACTAAAGAGCCTCTTGACAAGGGTGAAAGAGGAGAGTGGAAAAGTTGGCTTAAAACTCAATATTAAAAAAAAAAAGGATCAGGGCATCCAGTTCCATCACTTCATGGCAAATAGAAGGGGAAAAAGTGGAAGCAGTACAGATTTTCTTTATTGGGGCTCCAAAATCACTGCAGATGATGACTGCAGCCATGAAATTAAAAGACGCTTGCTCCTTGGAAGAAAAGCTATGACAAACCTAGACAGCATATTAAAAAGCAGAGATACCACTTTGCCAACAAAGGTCTGTCTAGTCAAAGCTATGGTTTTTCCAGTAGTCATGTATGGATGTGACAGTTGGACTATGAAGAAAGCTGAGCACCGAAGAATTGATGCTTTTGAACTATGGTGTTGGAGAAGACTCTTGAGAGTCCCTTGGATGGCAAGGAGATCAAACCAGTCAATCCTAAAGGAAATCAGTCCTGAACATTCACTGAAAGAGCTGATGCTGAATCTCCAATACAGTGGCCACCTGATGCGAACAGCTGACTCACTGGAAAAGACCGTGATGTTGGGAAAAATTGAAGGCAAAAGGAGCAGAGGGTGGCAGAGGATGAGGTGGTTAGATAGCACCATAGACTCAATGGACATGAGTTTAAACAATCTCTGGGAGACAGTGAAGGACAGGGAAGCCTGGCCTGCTGCAGTCCATGGGTTCACAAAGAGTTAGACATGACTTAGCAACTGAACAACAACAAAAATTGGGTTGGCCAAAAGGTTCACCCTGGATATTATGGAAAAACCTGAATGAATCTTTAGGGAAACCCAATACTGCACCAAATACTCTTATTTTAACAAATACAAGAGACAAAATTGACTCCCTATAAAGCCCTACTTATAAGTACTGAATGCTTACAATTTTATAGTTTCAAATGTTTATGGTGTTCTTTCAATTTTTTTTTCTTTGCCTTAAACCATTTTTTTCAATTTACTGATGATGTGCTTTATTAAAAACTCAATAAATGAACTTCAGCAGCAGAGATTGTGAAATGCTATATTACATTTATGGTCAGGGCATAAAGTTGTTTAAGACCTTTTTGGATAATATTGCCATGAAGAAAATTATTTTTTTATTATTGAAGAATTTTTAAGTTTTTTCAAGTAATGTGGTCGTTGGGTCAAATATGACCATGGGAAATTCTGCTTCTAATAAAGCCTTTAAAACCACATTTACTTAATAGAGATAAAGACTTTACCTACTGAATAATACAGACTCTAGCGCTTGTTTGCATTTTCACAAATAAACTATGCACTCTGAGAAAAATGTGTATAAGGAAAAATAATATTGAATTATTTAAACAGCCTTCACACTAATATAAAGCTTTTCATAGAAATTCAATTCAGACTTTAGTCACTTTTTTCTTCACTACTCCTATATTACATAATATGCTATCATTTCATACCTAAGTATGTATTAGGCAATCTTATTTATTAGTGGGGATAAAAATGGGAGAGCATGCAGGACCCTGAGAAGCTTATAGAATGAAATAAGATTATTGAAATGTCAGCATTTCAGATATTCAAGATATGTTCTTAGGATATTTTGAGTACAAATAAGTAACCCAGCTATTTCTACAGCCTATAGGAGGGGCAGTGTCAGACCCTTTCTACAGTTCAAAACAAATATAAATCTATGCCAGAAACATTTAAGAATCAGAAACCCTTTTTTCACATACTTTGTAAGATCCTAGAAATACCCTAACAATTCCATGATACACTTTACCATCCTAACAGTGCAAGTGAAAGTCAAGTGTGAGAGAGGAAATCTTTGACCCTTCCTCTGCATTTCATTGTATCTGTCCTTCCACACAGGATTTTTCATTCCTCTGTCAGGTATTTATTCAACAAACATTGAGTATCTCTAATTTCTTAACACTGAAGATACACGGTAACAGAGGTACAGAATAATACACACTCTTGGTCCTTAGGGAGCTTCAATTAAGAGTCAACAGATAAGAAAGGGATAATTCTAGCACCACATGACAAGTGCTAGGACGGACGTGTTTAGAAGGGATTAATGGGCAAAGAGTTTCTCTCATTCGAACTCAAAGAACTAGAGGGTTTTCTTGGGGTTGTGATGCTTTTGCTGGGTTTTGTGGAATGAGCAGAAATTAAAGAGAGGAAAAGTGGGGACAACAATTTTTCCACAAATATTCATATGCACTATGTCAAGAAGACACAAAAGAATGTGCTACTTCCAGAGAACTCACTAAGAACAATGGAAATTTGGAAAAGACTGGTAGGAGCAAGACTAGAGAGACAACGGAAGATTACAATGGGCCTGTGCGCCAGGTTGAGTCTAAGCATCGTGATAAAAGCTATGAAACCCATTAAAGGTTTGACGTAGAGAAGAGACACGAGCAGACTTCAGTTTTAGAAAGATCACTCTTACAGCACGGTAAGAGAATTAGACGGAGAGCTCCAAATAAGGATTAGGAAACCAGTTAAGACCATTCTGCAGTAATTCAGGCAAAAGTAGTAACAGTAATAGCAGCTAACATTTATGGAGCATGCCTTATGTGCTGACTTCTGTTCCCAGCGCTTCATTTACATTTGTTCATTCAGTCCCATTCATATCACAACACAAGGCATGTACTGTTCTTATTTTTATTTCAAAGATAAAAGAAATATACATATAAGAAGTATCGATAGAGTAGGAAACTGAGATGATGAGAAATCAAGAAAACTGGTGAAACAGACTCAGATCTATTCACATGAAAACTTGAGGAACTTAAGAAAAAGAACTCATCCTAAGAGTATAAAAGTCAAGGTGTAACTTTGGCTTGAGGCCAACAGGCTCAATTAACAAACTAAAAACTAGTTAGTTGGGAAAATTGCAAGGTATTTATTACAAAACTTTCCTCTTGTCCAGCTCCTAGGGACATATGTAAAAATTTTCCATCTCTCTCTTCTTCATCGAACATGAGGGTTCCAGGTAATGACCTTGTTAGTCCCAAAACAGCAGTGTAGGCAGCAGAACTGCTGAGAGACGCAGTGGCCGGGATCCATAAAAGCAGTGCTGGCTGTGACAGCCCCACAGCAGACTGTGGAAGGGTCCTAGTGATCAGTGAATTAATTTCCCAGCCAGAGGAAGATGGTATTGGGTTCTGCCTGAGTATTATGAACCCACCAAAATAATCATGAGGGATTGTAACCTTACCCCTAGACCAGATAGTGAATAGAAAGTTAAGTAGAAGAAGAACTGAATCACATAGGCTTTGAAGGACATCATGTCTCAGGCAACTTTAGCATCAAAGGTACATAAAGGATTGGGAAAGGACAATGATACTCTAGGCTGAGCAGCTCAGTCATCCCATATGCACAGGATAGAAGGAAAGTACAAAGTACAGTGTCATTTACACATGCTGCTTCTCTAAGTAAGATCCCACAGGTAAGTGGGGGTGTCAGAGTCAGATGGGAGAGGAGAACGTAAGTGAAGATTCTCACCTCCAGAAAAAAAAAAAAAAAAACCCATCATTGCCAAAGTGTGTGAAATATATGAGGTAGTGCCAGGGCCTTCTTTTTCTTCTCTAGCCTTGGTGTGCCAGGAAAAGTGTCACACCCACAGCCTGACCTGGTATTCAAGAGTCTGTCCCCACAGAAACATTGGAGTGGCCCAGGCAAATAACTGTCTTCTATCATTCCGAGCTGGATTCTCAGAAGAGGCACAGAGAAACTTCAAATATTTTACTGGAAGCAATGTGGCAGAGGTTCAACCTTATGCTTAAGTTCTGTTTGCCTTAGGTGGCAGTCATACCTGGATTTGTCTAAAAGACAGGTTGCCATAACTGGCCAAGAGTCTAATTATACAGAGAATCAGGGAACATTATAAAGAAAAAATAATTCAGGAGACCAGTAAATCACCAGGTATGCATTGGCAGTTACGGACAGCAACAGCAGTATCAGAAGCAACCAGGACTAGGAATCATGTGTCCCCAGTGTACTGGAGATCAGCGTTTTAATTTTTAGTTTCCATAGCCTTAACACAAATGAACAGCAGAAGTCAGAGCAAGAATTTTGTAAGGCAACAGCAATGGCCCTGGGGACTTCTGTAAGTTGGTACTGGAGGGTAAATCACTGTTGCTCTCAGAAGCAATTGAAGATATAAGGTAAAGAGGTTAAATAACAGATCTGAGATGAGCGATATGTTTCTGAAATACTATGATACCCACTGGAAAATTCTGGGAGATCTTGAGGAAAACTAGAAGTGCTAACAATTAGACAGGACTAGAGGTTCTCTGATTTCGGTGTTGACCATCTGGTGATGTCCATGCATAGAGTCTTCTCTTGTGTTGTTGGAAGAGGGTGTTTGCTATGACCAGTGCATTCTCTTGGCAAAACTCTATTAGCCTTTGCCCTGCTTCATTCCGTACTCCAAGGCCAAATTTGCCTCTTACTCCAGGTGTTTCTTGACTTCCTACTTTCGCATTCCAGTCCCCTGTAATGAAAAGGACATCTTTTTTGGGTGTTAGTTCTAGAAGGTCTTGTAGGTCTTCATAGAACCGTTCAACTTCAGCTTCTTCAGCATTACCAGTTGGGGCACAGGCTTGGATTACTGTGATATTGAATGGTTTGCCTTGGAAACGAATTGAGATGATTCTGTCGTTTTTGAGATTGCATCCAAGTACTGCATTTCAGACTCTTTTGTTGACTATGATGGCTACTCCATTTCTTCTAAGGGATTCCTGCCCACAGTAGTAGATATAATGGTCATCTGAGTTAAATTCACTCATTCCAGTCTGTTTTAGTTTGCTGATTCCTAGAATGTCAATGTTCAATCTTGCCATCTCCTGTTTGACCACTTCTGATTTGCCTTGATTCATGGACCTAACATTCCAGGTTCCTATTCGATATTGCTCTTTACAACATCGGACCTTGCTTCTATCACCAGTCCCATCCACAACTGGGTATTGTTTTTGCTTTGGCTCCATCCCCTCATTCTTTCTGGAGTTATTTCTCCACTGATCTCCAGTAGCATATTGTGCACCTACCGACCTGGCAAGTTCCTCTTTCAGTATCCTATCATTTTGCCTTCTCATACTGTTCATGGGGTTCTCAGATTGCCGGGAGAAATATCAGTAATCTCAGATATGCAGATGACACCACCCTTATGGCAGAGAGTGAAGAGGAACTAAAAAGCCACTTGATGAAAGTGAGAGAGGAGAGTGAAAAAGTTGGCTTAAAGCTTAACATTCAGAAAACTAAGATCATGGCATCTGGTCCCATCACCTCATGGGAAATAGATGGGGAGACAGTAGAAACAGTGTCAGATTTTATTTTTCCGGGCTCCAAAATCACTGCAGATGGTGACTGCAGCCATGAAATTAAAAGACGCTTACTCCTTGGAAGGAAAGTTATGACCAACCTAGATAGCATATTAAAAAGCAGAGACATGACTTTGCCAACAAAGGTCTGTCTGGTCAAGGCTCTGTTTTTTCCAGTGGTCATGTATGGATGTGAGAGTTGGACTGTGAAGAAAGCTGAGTGCCGAAAAATTGATGCTTTTGAACTGTGGTGTTGAAGAAGACTCTTGAGAGTCCCTTGGACTGCAAGGAGATCCAACCAGTCCATCCTAAAGGAGATCAGTCCTGAGTGTTCATTGGAAGGACTGATGCTGAAGCTGAAACTCCAATACTTTGGCCAGCTCATGCGAAGAGTTGACTCACTGGAAAAGACCCTGCTGCTGGGAGGGATTGGGGGCAGGAGGAGAAGGGGAAAACAGAGGATGAGATGGCTGGATGGCATCACCGACTCGATGGACATGAGTTTGAGTAAACTCCAGGAGTTGGTGATGGACAGGGAGGCCTGACATGCTGTGATTCATGGGGTTGCAAAGAGTCAGACACGACTGAGTGCCCGAACTGAACTGAACTGAGGGGTTCTCTTGGTGGCTCAGAAGTAAAGAATCTGCCTGCAATGCCGGAGATGTGAGTTTGATCCCTGAGTCTCAAAGATCCCCTGGAGAATGGCAACCCACTCCAGTATTTTTGCGGGGAAAATCCCATGGATGGAGGAGCCTGGCAGGCCACACTTCACAGGGTCACAAAGAGTCAGACATGACAAAGCATGAACATGAGACAGGCCTAGAGTCAAAGAAATATTGTTTTATGACTTACTGTGTAGCCTCAGAAATGTATTTTTTTTTTTTTTAGGAAATAAAAACTGTAAGACTGATTGAAGAAAAAGTGATAGAGAATTTCTGAAATAACTTCAACTATTTTTGCTTAGGCTATAGGCAGAAAATGATGGTAATCACCAAGATAACAGAAGGAGCACATTTTGAGCAGGATAAAGGGGCACGGCTGGTTTGAGAGATGATAAAGTTAGCTTTTAACTTGACCTCTGCAGATTGTACAAATGGAGATGATCATCATGCGGTGTTAAGAGTCTTGATTTCAGCAGGGTAATCAGTAAGTTCAAACAGAATAAAAACAAAAAGCAATGATTGGATTTGCCAATATATATTTGGTGAATGAGAACATTTTCTGTGAAGTGGTGGAGGTCCAAGCCAGATTTCTTTTGTATTGAAATGTTACTGCACAGTGAGGAAGTGTAAACTACTTTTCTCACTCTATTTTTTTTTTTTCAAAATTCTTAACTAAGAAGCAAGAAAGAAAGATAGGACACAGTAAGGTGAAAAGTGTTTCTTGGTTGATTTATTACAAGCAGAATGAAGGAGAACTGGAAAATGAAAAAAATGCTATTTAAAGAAATAGGTACTGACATCAGACAACTTGAATTTGGGGTAGAAATAAAGAGAATTTTCCAAAGTATGAGCCAAAACTCTAAGTCAATGAGGCCACCCTCAGAGTGAGGCTGCTTATGGTAGCACATTTTTTTCCCATATTTCAAGCCTGTTTCTGCCTCAATATTTCTTCTTTCCAAGGAGAAACTGACATCCCAGTTGACCTTCAGTGTAGAATGGCCTCCATACCTTGCTTAAGTGAACTTCAACACAGAGACTGGGAAAAGCTTTGGAGGTCTATTTTATCTCAGATATCTAGAAACCTGGTAACTGCTAGATGGCAGAAAACAAAGGAATGACAGCCCATAAACATGCAGCGCATCATCGTAAGAGCAGTGTACTCTGATAGAAGAGAGACTCGGTGAGCCCCACATGACAGATGCTGCCCATGCCTCTTCTTCCTTTACCTCTGGGCCCACTTGAGAGCTCTGACAGTGGAAATATACAATTTTCAGCCTGCTGACAACTTTATACTTCTAGGACCAACATCTCTCTTCTTATCCTGTTTGGCTGCAAGGAGGCATTTCCTAGAGGTATGGGGGAGTTAATGAGCCTAGCAGAGGAATCCTCAAAGAAAAAAGACACTAATAATGCACAGATTCCTTGGCCTGATTGCTGGTCTCTGTGGCTGGTTTCTCAGAAGGTCCCCAGTGGGCTCAAGCCTCTGTTGCCCAGAGGATGGATAATCCATTCATTACTGCTACTAAGTCACTTCAGTCATGTCCGACTCTGTGTGACCCCATAGACAGGAGCCCACCAGGCTCCCCCGTCCCTGGGATTCTCCAGGCAAGAACACTGGAGTGGGTTGCCATTTCCTTCTCCAGTGCATGCAAGTAAAAAGTGAAAGTGCAGTCACTCGGTTGTGTCCAACTCTTGGCCACCCCACGGACTGCAGCCCACCAGGCTCCTCTGTCCATGGGATTTTCCAGGCAAGAGTACTGGAGTGGGGTGGTCCATTCATTACACCATCCTTTATTGGCTTTTCTTACTTTTTCCTCACTTAATTTTTCCCAGTTCCTCACTTGGGCATTCTGGGATTTTCTAAGTAAAGTCTTTGCTCCAAAATAGGATTTTTTTGGGGGGGCAAACTCAAATGGAAAAATCATTTGAGTTATTATCTGAGAATCCATCTTTAAGAAAATCATTGGAAACATGGGGCGGGGAGACTTATAAACAAAGATTGAATACCGGAGTTTCAGTCATATTACTCAAATCGCCTCAAGTCTATTTGTAAGGTTATATTAACACTGATATTTGCATCCCAATACTTAAACCTTACTGGCTCTTAGAGCTTCTAGAATATTTCTTGAAAGTCCAGAAGTAGTACCGCATGTTTGCCTCCAAATCTCTCAGGGAGGTCACCATCTGAGGCCTCTGCCTTTACCAGCTTACTGGCCTTTACTTCTCTGAGCTGAATTCTCTCTACTTGTCCCATCATGGATGCTCACAATCATGCTGTTGATTCTTCTCTGTAGCCTTTGTTTGTTTACCTGTGTATTCTTTTAATTTTCATTTTATATTATAGTTGATCTACACTAGTGTTAGTTTCAGGCATACAGCAAAGTGAATTAGTTATATATGTATACATTTTTCAGATTCTTTTCTCATGTAGGTTATTACAGAGTATTGAACAGAGTTCCCTGTGCTATACAGTAGGTCCTTGTTGATGTATTTATACATAGTGGTGTGTATGTTAATCCCAAATACCTAATGCGTCTCTCCCCCTACCTTTCCCCTTTTGTAAGCATAAATTTGTTTTCAAAGACTGAGTCCATAGCCTCTTCAAATTAGGAAGTTACGCTCAATGTGAGTTTCCACAACAGGTTTTTGTGAACATTACCCAGCTATAGAAGAACTACCAACAGCCAAACTTGAGTTTAAATACATGGCTCTTCCTCTCCTTTCCTTCAAGGCACAGAGATACCAATGTTAGAGCATCTAGATGTAAAAAGGCATCCACATCATAATCATTTTGCAATATACATGTGTATTAATGTATCACACTGTACATCTTAAACAAGGTTATATGTCAACCATACTTCAATAAAGCTAAGGAAAAAAAGGTGTCTACACCTATTGTCACATTAAACCCAAAGCTATGAGGCCATGCTGTCAAATGCAAATGCATTTCAGGAATTCTGTTTAATGGAGCCACTCATCTCCCACTGAAGCCTAACTCAATAACTGACATATCTATACCTCCAATCTATCACAAAGGAGAACATACATACACACACACACACTTATACACATACACACATACATACAAATTCACACGCACACATGATTCAAGGTTTTCTTTTGGAGAGTTGCATTGCCATTACAATTTTCCTGTCAAGAAGTTTCTCAACATTTAAAATTCATGTATATAAATATTTCTCTGAAGCAAAGACGGTCACTCATTTTAAAATACCAGTCATATCTCAAAGTTTTGGCAGAGTCCCTATTAAAATGGGGGGTTTCCCTGGTGGCTCAGGTGGTAAAGCGTCTGCCTGCAATGCAGGAGACCCAGGTTCGATCCCTGGGTCAGGAAGATCCCCTGGAGAAGGAAATGGCAACCCACTGCAGTACTCTTGCCTGGAACATTCCATGGATGGAGGAGCCTGGTGGGCTACAGTCCATGGGATCGCAAAGAGTCACACATGACTGAGCAACTTCACTTCACTTCTATTAAAATGAGAAGGAATAAGAGAGAAGGAGAAAAAGAAGAGGGAAAAGGGGGGAAATTTTAATGTAAGAAGGCTAGAAAAAGAGAAAGAAATCAAAAGCCCCAAATATAGGAAATGGTTAAATAAACTATGGAATTACCCATGCTGTAGACTCTTGAAATGTGTTTAAAATGATGTCTATAAACACTTTATAGAGGCACATGAAATGATCATTATAATCTTAAATTTAAGGAAAAAACAAGATAAAAATACAAGATAATTACAACTACCTTAAATAAAGGCCTGGGGGAAAAAACAAAAAGATATTAGCACTAACTTTTCAATTACCTTTGGCTTATAGAAATATTCATTTTTCCAACTGTGTTTTTTTCCCTAAAGCTGTCAGTTTTACAAATAAACTATATATGTATGCATGTATGTAACATGTATACAGTTATGCTTGCAAATATGTGTATGTATAATCAGCAAGTGTATACATTACGTCTGTTTTTGCAAAAGAGAGAGAGAACCGACATCCCTTCCCATTCAAGCCCTGTGTCAGCATGTTGACACAGTACATGCTCAGGTACTGTTCTTCAATTCCTGCTTTAGTACTGCTGCCCTTACATCCAAGTTTCCACTTCATTTAGAGATTTGCTAAGAAAGATACACCATCAGGCTGTGATCGTAGTTTGAACGGGCCACTTTTAATTCCACAACTCTTTGCCCTGCCATCACAGCAGGAACAAGGTAAGACAGTTAGGCCAAGACCTAATCTCCTATTTCCAAACTAAAAACGGTAAATCAGGATTGAGCAACAATGGCGAGCTCTCCTACCAAGCAATATTAAGTATCTCCAGGGCTTCCCTGGTGGCCCAGTGGTAAAGAATCTGCTTGCCAATGCGATTAGATCCCTGGTCCGGGAAGATCCCACATGCAGCACAGCAAAAAATTCCACACACCACAGCTGTTGAGTCTACACCCTAGGTCCCAGAACCCCAACCACTGGGCCTATATGCTGCAACTACAGAAGCGCATGCTCCCTAGCGCCCGTGCTCTACAACAAGAAAAGCCACAGCGATGAGAAGCCCACACACCACAACAAAGAGTAGCCCGTGCTCAAGGCAACTAGAGAAAAGCCCACGTAGCAACAAAGACCGCAGCACAGTCAAAAATACATAAATAAACTCATTAAAAAAAAAAAAAGATTGCAGGACACATTTAAACTACTTATTTCTTTTGAACTGGACTAGAATCCAGAGATAAGAGCATCTGCCTAGATCACAGAATCTTTTTTTTCCTAAAATGAGGAACAATGGTCACCTGTCTGGTAAAGAATCTGCCTGCAATGCGGGAGACCTAGGTTCGATCCCTGGATTAGGAAGATCCCCTGGAGAAGCGAAAGGCTACCCACTCCAGTATTCTGGCCTGGAGAATTCCATGGATTGTATAGTACGTGGGGTCACAAAGACTCAGACACGACTGAGCGACTTTCACTCACTCGCTCACTCACTGGGTATTATGCTATTACTGGACTCTAGAAAACTTAGATGTACACAGTACTCTGGGGATTTATACCTCGTAGAAGAGCGGATCACAGTGGTACCCACCATGGGATAGCTCTGGCTATCACTGGGAACACGCGGGCCTCATCTCCAACTGCAGATGGGTCCAGAGGCCCCATCTCTGTGCCAGGTCCATCTTCTGAACAGAGGAAAGGCAAATCCCTCACTTCTCCTGTGACTCATATAGGCTGTAACATTTCAGTTGGGCAAAACAATTTAATATTTTGCTTCTAATAGCACTAATTGAAGCAGAAAAGAAAAGGGGGAAAAGGGGGAGAGAAAGGAAGAAAAGAATTTCTCTAGAAGTAAATTCAAAATTTTTTCAAAGCGTAAGAGTGATTAAAATGTATTTCTTTATTGTTTGTCCTTGCAGCATGAGTTCACCCACACCACTCTTCAGACATCCTGAAAATGGCATTGGATTTTGCAAAGAACATGGAAAATTTTAATTCTTGATTAAGAGAACATTCCTCCTAAGGGCACTGAAGTGTTATGAACACAGGCATCAGTAAAGCAGTAAAGATACTTCAGCCTTCCTTGAGTACTGTTGCCTGCATCGCTCTCGTTTGCATCTTCTTTGGAGACCTATTTCTGTGTACACTGAGGATAGTGGTGTTTGTTTTTGCAAAGCATCTCTACACTTCTGCTTCTCACACTTGCTTCTTGACAAAGCTTAGATAAGATTTTACAGAAGTGACGTCACTCTCAAGAGACAGCAGATGTTCCAGACTAAAGGAATACTGTCCCCCAATTTACATTTTGTGAGATTCCTTATGTATTTTGATACATTTCATTTGTAACTCAAAGTCAACTCGATTTAAAATTGACATAAAAACAAATTAGGTAGCTGGGAAACACTGACTGCTATAATATTTCAAATGAGTTATCAATAGCCATACCTTTTTATACCTTTTATTAGAATAGTGAGAAATTCTGGCTACAGAAATGCATTCTATAGCACTTGGAAATATAAAACCCCCATGGACTAAAAGAAGGCAAATTTGTGAGGAAAAGGTCTCTTCCAAAACTTGCAAAATGATTGCTAGCTCAAGGCCAAAAATTAAATTTTAAAAGATAGTGTATTTAAGTGGGCAGGAATCCATGGTGGTCCATAAAATGTACAGACACAAAGGAATACAGAACCTACAGTTCAAATGAGAGGGATAAAACTTGTAAGGAGGAAAGGGAATAAAGTGTGGGAAAGAACATATGAAATTCACAGAAATGTTCACAATCATAGAAGCTAAATGGCAAATGGTAAATCTAGGCTGTGTTTCTAAGCACACTCCTGTCAGTGTACAAACAGGTCTTAGACTGTTGCTCCAATCCCCCTTTGACTAATATCACTAAATTTCTTCTAACTATAGCCCTTACCACCTAAGCTAAATAATTGATGTATCTCTCTCTCTTTAGGGTTAACATTCTCCATGTGATTGTAAACATTCCCACCCTCTTTAGTCACCCCTTACCAAGCTATTGAATTCTTTTAATCATCTCTTCTAGCAGTAATCCTGGCAGTTCCCTAACCACTATTATCACTTTTCTCTGTACTTCTTCTATTTTGACTATAATTTTGTGGTAATGAGATCCCCAAACAGAAGTATTATTTATTATTCCAATTCTGATTGTGTTTCTGCCCTGTGAAGAGGCCCAGCTCCCTCCTGCTACTTAATGGGATGCTTCCATAGACAGCTTTAAAATCATAATAATGTTCCTGTGTACCATCACATTTCAGCCTCATTTCCCATTTGTTTTTTTCTCTTACCATAGATCTTTTTGACAATGCTATTTCCAGGTTATTCTTTCCCTCTGAGGATCTTGTTTTTAATTATTTTTTCAACACATCTGAGTCTCCTTTCTTTCCACACAGGATTCATTTTCTTTGTCCAGATTTATTTTTTCGTAAGAATACCAAGCTCAGATGTATTTTGTACTCAGAAATGCACACTCCTGAAGACTGTATCTAATGACATAATACCATCTCACCACTTCTGTTTAATGCCAAACATAACCATAAAGGCTTTAAGTGGTCTCTGACCCTTCCCAATTTCCATTTGAAAGTTTCTTCCTTAATGAGGAAAACCATTCAGATGAATAAACAAACAACAAATCAAGATATTACAGAACACAAGGCTCAAGAACAAACATTTATGCTTATTGGTTTGCAAACTGAAGCTCATATACAAGGGCAAGGAGAGACCAAAAAAGAGACAGGCCACTCCAGACTGGTAGATGGCAGTTTTAATAAGCAAGGGACTTTATGTATAATGCTTGCCTAGGGCTCGGGGGTAGGGGCAGGAAGATGAGTAGCTCTCTGCACACATTAGCCAGAATCTTAACACTTCACACAGAGACTAACTGGGTTCAGTCACATACACCTTCCAGATATTGGAATAACACATTGCTCTCGCAAGGCAGAGTCCTTGGAAGAACATCCACTGTGGGAACAGTGGGCAAAGGTATATATTCTAAGGACAGGGGAGGAAGTGAAAAGCCTCTGACTACCTGAGTCCAGTTTGTGGGTCAACCATGATGGGTCGTGTCCTCCTCATGACTTCCTACCACACTCCACCCTCTCAAGACCCAGTTCTTGGCCCTTACAACCTCATGCACACCCCTCTTCTACAGTGCGCCTTGAGTGATCAGCAAGGGGTTTTGCGAGCATGGAGGCATTTCATTTGATGGCATTCTGGCTGCACTGGAGACAGATACCACAGCAGTAATGTAGATGATTGCAAGAGAAAAACAGATCAAGATGATTCCAAAAAAAAGTAACTGTTTTTTTTTTTTTTTTCCACCAAGAGCACTGATTTATGAAGTCTCTTAGACTGGGGTTCTGACCCTTCAGAGCATTCACTTGGGTTCTTATGTGACTTAATAAAGGCGATGTATCAGTTACGAGCTACAATATTCTGGATAATAGCACAGGTGCCTCCTTTTAAGGGAGTGATAATGTCCAAGGCCATCCAATTTTGAAAGACAGCTTTTCTCATTAGAGACATTTCAGTGTTCAGTAAAGATAGGTTTTGCCAGCTATCATTTAAAGCTTGCTGGGTGAATTCAGTAAAGGCTTCTATATGTGCTACAATGTCCTCCAGGCCAATGGAGAGAAAAAAGACAGCGGCCAAATGATTATACCAGTGGAAAACAGAACATGCGCATCTGGCCTTGAGGTGGGCAGCTTTAGGAACCTGCCCAGGACGAACACACACACATATTGTCCAGGGGAGGCAGCACTGTCAGCCATGAGATGATGGACTGGGGGCAGGATTTCCACCTTTCCTCCTTTCAGTGGTACATGTTCTTTTCCAGCAGGTCTGACTTGCAGCAAAACAATCCCAATGGAGACTGAGTAGCTCCCCCTAACCCAGGGCTGAAAGTAACTCACCTCTCCTGGTGAAACATCCCATTACAATTTCCAGGATACCATGCCATTTCTAGGCATGACTCCGTGTTCTCGGCAGCATAGCAGGCTGATCCACTGTGAGAGCTGGGGCAATGGCTGTCTGGTGACTTTCCTATCTTTAAGGTGTTGCTTATCTTGGCAGGGGTTCCCAGTCTGGCATATAGGGTAACAGACCATAATGGTAGATTATTCTCAAACCAGTAAATCCTAAAGGAAATCAACCCTGGCTATTCATTGGAAGGATTGATGCTGAAGCTCCAGTACTTTGGCCACCTGGTACAAAGAGCCAACTCATTGGACTCATTCCCTGTTGCTGGGAAAGATTGAGGGCAGGTGGAGAAGAAGCAACAGAGGGAGATGGTTGGATGGCATCACTGACTCAATGGACATGAGTTTGAGCAAATTGCGGGAAATAGTGAAGGACCAGGAAGCCAGGTGTGCTGCAGTCAGGATAGTAAAGAGTCAGACATGTCTGCGTGACTGAACAATTCAAATGCATTAAAGCCTAAGACAGCACCTTAGTATACTTGGCTAAGGTTATTTTACCTGTTAGTAATATAATCTGCTGCTTTAATATTTTATTCTTCCTTTCCACCAACTTTCGTGCTTAAAATTTAGAGGAGAGAAGGAAGTCAATTTAAGGTCATGGTTTTGTTTTTGTTTTGCCTAGTCTTGCATATCATGACCTTTGAAAGGTGAGCCCCAGTCACTATCTGTTAGATGAGGATATGGTACACAGTCTCTCTAATCCCCTAATGGCGGCAGCCTCGTTTGCATGGTGACAAGGGAGGAGGCAGGATTAAGCCAGATGCAGTGTCCACACAAACTAAGGCATATTTAAAACACTCACTCAGAGGGAGGGGGCCAATTTAATCAACTGGCCAAAAGTAAATGTGGCCCGCCCCAGGGCTTTCAAACTCGGGGAGTAGATTGCCTGTTTTATTCCTCACTCCAGATTTCCAGGACTCCATGTGCCCATGGACATCTTCCTGATTGGGCCCAGCCTCCCTGCAGACTGGAATATCCAATGTATAAGGGAGTAAGGTCTCTGAACACCCTTCCTGCCGTGCAGGTGCTGCCTGGAGGCAGGTGTGCGGTGATGTAGCTCATTTTCTCTGAATCCGGGCTGCCGAGAGGAACCCCCATGCCCCCTCCCTTGGTGTGCACTACCATGCCTGGATTTGTTCCCTGGCCTTTTGCAGGAACTTGGCAGCTCTGACAATAAGCTCCGCAGGAGTATATTCTCTCAGCAGAAATATTTCCTAAACTGGGGGCCGCCCCACTGGCTGGGGCTGTCGTTGCTATATTTTTGCTTTTCTTCGTATTAGGAGTTGGGCTGATGGGGCCTTCCATACGCTTCACTGTCATCACCATAACATCTTTATCTTCATTCTCCTCACTATCCCAGCAACTCCACCTCTTAGCATCCCTATCAGGTTTCATCACAAGCATTCAGGACTTAATCCACAGCAGTTTATGCCTTCCTAGCTTTGCAAAACAGCACACTAAAGTCTCTGACTCACTTTTCTACTCTCCCACCTTGTCCTCCAGCACTGAAGCTAGCAAAGCAGCTACCTGCGTATCTTACTCTAACCTCAATTCCTCTTCAAACTTTTTAACTGAGCTTTAGCCTCTAGTTTGGCATCAGTGACCACGTGAACTGCTCACCGTGGAGGCCGGCCTGTTGCAGCAGCCATCCATTTCCCTTCTTTGCCACCGCATGCTCTGCACTGCTCCTCAAGAGCACATCAGAGCGCCTGGTGTTTTCGGGGCATCCCTACACACATAGAGGCCCAAAAGCACCTAACATATAGGTCACTCCCCACATAGAAGCCAAAGTCCAGCTCAGGACTTTCTCCCCTCAGCACTTCTTTCCCAAGGCCCTTCCTTCAGTGTCCTGGCTGACTTTTCAATTGCTAGTTCACAAACTGGGAGGAAGAAACCAAAGAGGCAGATCATTTCAGACAGGCTTCATAAGCAAAGGAACTTAAGAGGCTCATCTTGGGCAACTGCAAGATGAGTATATTTCCATATCCACCAGCCAGAATCTTAAGTTTATATAGTGGTGGCCGTAATTGGGCTCAGTCACATATACAATCCAGAGGTCTTCTCAACACTTTATTCTTTCAAGGCTACACCCTTGGAACAGCTCTCAGAGTGGGAATGGTGGGTAGAATGTAGAACGTGGGTTCAAGGGCAGGAGAAGGGATGAGATACCTTCGGTTGCCCAGGTCCAACTTGCAGGTCAACCATTGGTTACATCTTTTCAATGACCTCCCTCAGCAATGCTTCATACTTGGAAGGTAAGTAATCACTATTTCATAATGAAGGACAATCTTTTACCTCCCTTTTACAAAATGTTTCACAGAAGAAATGGAATTGTAAACAGTCTGAATAAATAAGAAGGCATATATTTATATGATAATTAAGAGCAATATTTAAATAATCATAAAGCAATATAGAGGAATGCTAACGTTTTCTTAAAATCTACATGAAGTAAAGCGACATAAAGTCACAGAAACCCAACTTCCAACTCTATGCATAACTGAATGTAAACCTTTGATGAGCTAACCTTTGAGTTTTAGTTTCCTCACAGATACAATGGATATAATAGGACCACCTTTACATGATATTGTGGGAAACAGGAAATAATGCAGATAAAGTCATTTTTACAGTGCCTAGCATATATCAGTCAGTATCATATATTTGATTACTTTAAAAAATACTTGCTGCACTGGCACTCATATCATCATTTGCTTTTGTTATTATGATCTACTAAGAGGATTCTAGGATAGCAAATTCTGAAGTCTTCATTTGCTCCATTACTTTGTTTCAAAAGTCTGTCTAAAGCCACAACTTTAGAAGTAAAATTTTGAAGTTAAAAAGCTTTGGATTGCACTTGTAGCCTCTAGTTTATATCAACTAACATCAGATTATATCTAAGTATATGTCATACAATGTCATGTTATGTATCTTTTTACCAGAAAAAATTCCTACTTAATTCCAAAGTGTCATGTTTAAATTATTTAATTTGTATCCTGGAAGACATTGATAGTCCATGCATATCTCACACTAACAATTCCTAATTATTCATATCTTCTCAATTCATGTCTATAGTTCAGAAAATCTTAAATATAACACCAATTGGTTATTATTCCAATTTTATCCATGTGATCTTGGATAAACAAGTTCATTACTCTTAACCTATGAAATATAAAGATAGATAGGTACACAGGCAGACAGAATTGGTCCTATAACAAATATTCATTAAATGGTACCAATACTGAGTTTTTCATTTAAGCTTTCTATGGCATAATCTGGGTCACCTATGTTTTAAAAATAAAGCATCATCTGATGATTTTTGTCCTTCATACACTCTCCTGCATCTACATATTCATTTTGATTCCCACTGTCATCTTTCATCTGGACACTCATCCCCAAATGTCTAAGTGATGATATCAACAGGCTCCCATCTGTTCTCTAGGCCTCCAGCCTCTTTCTCATCAAATCAAATTCCTGCCAAAGTAATTCTTCTAAAATATTTTATACCACGTAACCCTACTTAAAGCATTTGCTAGCTTCCCTTTGCCCAGAGCAAAATTTACGAGATATGTTGCACAGAATACTCACCCAAGAAACCTAAGAAACCAGGTTCTGAGAACATATTGGAAAATACAGCACACTTTTCTACTTGAAAAGTCACAGTGAAAATCAGTATAATAAAGCCTCCAAAAACATTAACTCCTTATTCTCCCAAACTGTTGACATCAGGTTCCGTCTTTATATAAGACCTCTAGTTTGCATATCCAGTTTGGATTTCTGACAGGCTAAGATTAATTTCTCCTAAAAAAGAACTCTTGACTCTCCTACTTTCCTTAAACCTGCTCCTACTCACACATCTCCCCACTCTCCCAGTTACCCTTGACAAGAACTTAAGCATCATTTTTGGTTTCTCTCCTATTCCTCCCTAAAACATTCAAAGCATCAGCAAACTATCAGTCACCTCATGAATACATCCTAAAACCAACCAATTACTTCTTACAAAATAGGCTGAAAACATGGAAGCCCAAATAATCATCTCACTCTTGCACAGCTATTCAAGCCTTGCCAAGTGGCACTAGTGGTAAAGAACCTGCCTGTCAATGAAGCAGACGTAAGAGATGCTGGTTTGATCCCTAGGTGGGAAAGAGCCCCTGGAGGAGGGCATGGCAACCCACTCCAGTTTTCTTCCCTGGAGAATCCCATGGACGGAAGAGCCTGGGGGACTATGGTCCACAGGGCTGCACAGAGTCAGGCAAACTGAAGTGACTTAGTATGCACGGACCTATACACGAACCTTCTAAAGGATCTCTCTGCATCCATCCTAATCCTCAAAATTCTGCTCTCCACAAAGAAGCTAGAAAGACATTTTTAAAATATAGAACACATCATGTTACTTCCCTGTATAAAAGTATCCAGTGGATTCCTGCTCCTTTCATCATGGACTAACCGGAACCAGGCTAAGCTTCCCACCATAAACAGACATAAAAGTGCTCAAAAAAAAAAAAGATAAAACAACCATGTTTAGACAATGGACAATTTTGTACAGTGAATAAAAAATTGAAATTTGTAAGAGAAAGACACAAATGTCTTCTCTGTCAGAAGGTACTTTCTAAACAAGCAGAGGAAGCAGTCATATAGGGTTGAAGAGATAAAGACTGTAATTTGAGGGGATAGAGATTCACATTGTGGAGCAAGTTTCTAGAACAGTGCGATATACTCAGAAAAGGGCTCCAGAAATCTGCTTAGGGTTGCTGTTAAACCTAGTGTTAAATATTCATGCATGCACAAGATAAAATTTAACAAGACTGAGCAAGCAACACCCAGAAGTCACAGGCTGAACAGATCCTAGAACTCCCACAGAGCCAGGAGACATGAGTTTCCATCAAAGAGTTTCCATTAGCCGTAATACAGCTTCTATTAACTTTTGAGGTAAAGATACAGAAGATCCATGTCTTCACAGTAGGACTAAATTATCTCTAGACCAAAGCCTATTTAAAACATAGCCTAAGACTCTTAAAATAAGCCCAAGTTAATGAAACATTTTGCACACCACACGTCTGTCAGAACAAAATACAACACTCTTTAAAAGAAAACACAATATCCACCAACCAGCAATGTAATATTCACAAAGTATAAAACTGCTAGGCATGAAGAAAAAAAGCAAGGAAACTGAAAAATGAGATTCATAACTAGAAATCAATATAATCAGAGCCAGAAATAAGAGAAATGATGGAATTTAAACAAAATTTTGAATAAACAGTGAAGTGGAAGATACAAAGAATTCTAGATATGAATAATGTGATATCTGAAATGAAAAAATTATTTAATGGGATTGACAGCCAATTAGACATTATAGAAACAACAGTACACTTGAAGATCTAATGAAGAAAATTTTCCAAAATGAAGCAGGGAATAAATACTGAAAATGAAACAGAATCAATTCAGGTGTAAAGTCCCAATATTTAAAGAGAGGATACCAGGAAGGAAAAAATGTATTTGAAGACATAGTGACTGAAATATTTCAAATTTCATAAAAACTATATATTCACAGATTTCAAAGACCAAACAAACCCAAGCAGGATGAACACAAAGAAAAATACAGAAAACACCATAACTATTTTACTGGGAACCAGTGATAAAGAGAAGCATCCTCTTAAAGCATCCAGAGGAAAAAGACATAGGAGGAACAAGGAAATAATATTCACACACTTCATGCTAGAAAAAAACAAAAAAAGCCAAAAATATCTTTAAAGGACCAAAAGAAAAATCAACCTAGAATTCAAAACAAAATCCTTCAAAAATCTTTCAGAAAAACAAAAGAGAATTTATCACTAATAGATCTGTACCATCAGTCAATCAGTTCAGTTACTCAGTCATGTCCAACTCTTTGCGACCTCATAGACTGCAGCACGCCAGGCTTCCCTGTCCATCACCAACTCTCAGAGTTTACTCAAACTCATGGCCATTGAGTCGGTGATGCCATCCAACCATCTCATCCTCTGTCGTCCCTTCTCCTCCTGCCTTCAATCTTTCCCAGAATCAGCGTCTTTCCCAATGACTCAGTTCTTCGTATCAAGTGGCCAAAGTATTGGAGTTTCAGTTTCAGCATCAGTCCTTCCAATGAATATTCAGGACTGATTTCCTAATTTAGGATGGACTGGTTGGATCTCCTTGCAATCCAGAGGACTCTCAAGAGTCTTCTCCAATACCACAGTTCAAAAGCATCAATTCTTTGATGCTCAGCTTTCTTTATAGTCCATATCCATACATGACTGCTGGAAAAACCATAGCTTTGATTAGATGGACCTTTGTTGGTAAAGTAATGTCTCTGCTTTTTAATATGCTGTCTAGGTTGGTCATAGCTTTTCTTCCAAGGAGCAAGCATCTTTTAATTTCATGGCTGCAATCACCATCTGCAGTGATTTTGGAGCCAAAAAAAAATAGTCTGTCACTGTTTCCCCATTTATTTCCCATGAAGTGATGGGACCAGATACCATGATCTTAGTTTTCTGAATGTTGAGCTTTAAGCCAACTTTTTCACTCTCCTCTTTCACTTTCATCAAGAGGCTCTTTAGTTTTTCTTTGCTTTCTGCCATTGGGTGGTGTCATCTGTGTATATGAGGTTATTGTTATTTCTCCCAGCAATCTTGATTCCAGCTTGTGTTTCATCTAGTCTGACATTTCTCATGATGTACTCTGCATATAAGTTAAGTAAGCAGGGTGACAATATACAGCCTTGACGTACTCCTTTCCCAATCTGGAACCAGTCTGTTGTTTCATGTCCGGTTCTAACTCTTGCTTCTTGACCTGCACACAGATTTCTCAGGAGGCAGGTCAGGTGGTCTGTTATTCCCATCTCTTTCAGAATTTTCCACAGTTTGTTGTGATCCACACAGTTAAAGGCCTTGGCGTAGTCAATAAAGCAAAAGTAGATATTTTTTTGAACTAATATATCTGTACTATAAGACATGGCAAAGGAATTTTTTCAGGAAGGATAAAAGAAAGGGTATCAAGTAAAGATTTGTATCTAAAATAGTCAATATGTGGGCAAACATAAGTCTTTTTTTTTCTTTTTTGAATTTTTATAAATAGTTAAAATTCTAGTAAGATCTGCAGTTAACAGGATCATGCCAATGTGAAGTTCCTAGTCTTGAAAAATGTGCTGTTATGTAAAATGTTAACATTTGGGAGACTGAGAAAGGTATACACAAGTTCTTCATACTAAATTTTGCAACATTTCTGTATGTCTAAAATTAGATGAAAATTTAAAACAAAAAGATAAGTTTACTCTTTAAAGCAAAAACGATGACAATGCATTTGGGGGTTTAACACGCAAAAGCAAATTATTTGACAACAGTAAAGAATTGCAGTATGAAATGAATCTTTGCTGTTGTAAGATTATTACATTAGAGATAAGTGACATAATGTTTAAAGTAGACTCTGATAAATTAAAATGTGTACTGTAAACCACTGAGCAATCTCTAAAACAATATAAATAAAACAAAAAGCAATAGCTATAAGCCAATAGTAGAAAGAAATTGGAATGCTAAAAAAATACTAAATTCATCCAAAAAGAGGTCAGAACAAGAAGAAAAAGGAAAAGAATAGATGGAACAAATAAAAGAAAAAACATAGAGCAGAATGGTAGATTTAAACCCAACCGCTTACTTTAAAATATAAAAGAGTTCAACTCTCCTAATAAAATAGGGCCTTAAAACAAGGATGAAAAAATGTAAAATTATCAAAAGCATACAGAGTATAATCTGAGGCTCAAATGTAGTTAAGATATGAATCAATAACAGAAAAGTCCTGGCTTGTCTTACTACAAGAGGCATACTATGAGTTCTCATTGACAGCTCTGCAGACAACTATTATCAGTCTATCACTGTTGAAGCAAGATGTGAAACCTATTTCATATCCTTGAATTGTAAACAGAACTTCAACAGGCATTGGGCTTCCCAGTGGCTCACTGGCAAAGAATTCACCTGCTAAGCAAGAGATGTGGATTCAATCTCTGGGTCAGGAAGGTCCCCTGGAGAAGGAAATGGCAACCCACTCTAGTATTCTTGCTGGGAAATTCCACGGACAGAGGAGTCTGCTTGGCTACAGTCCATGGGGTCAAAGAGCTGGACACGACTTGGCAACTAAACAAAACACCAGCAATGGGTATATCCCACCAATAAATTAAGAGAGGCCAGAAAGCATATGTTAATTTTTTTTATGTTTCCAGTGCCTAAGACAAACTTAGGTTTCAGTAATATTTGATGCCTATAACTACAATGGCTTTTAACAGTGGATTGACTTTTAATGCTTATTCTCCTGCTGTTTTGTCAATTAGTCTAGTGTAGCAAACATATAGGAAGATTCTAATGTATCTTTAATGCTTTCATACTTAAGTTGATTATGTCATTTTCCCAGGTGGTGGCTAGTGGTAAAGAAATCTGCTTGTCAATGCAGGAGATGTAAGAGATGCAGGTTTGATCCCTGGGTTGGGAAGATCCCCTGGAGAAGGAAATGGCAACACACTCCAGTATTCTTGCTTGAAGAATCCCATGCACAGAGGAGCCTGGTGGGTTACAGTCGATAGGTTTCCAAAAAGTCAGACACAACTGAAGTGACTGAGCATCCACACATAGGTTTGAAATATTTCATATTAAAAAAATGAAGTGATAAAGAACAGAATCTGAAGGAGTAGAAACTCTTATCACAGTACATGAAATCATGCAGATCTACAAAGATCTACAAACATGTATGAGACACAGATGAAACAAATGGGAGCCAAGATGCACTTTGCCTGAAAAAGGAATATTAGAAGGACATACTTGGATCATACAGAATGGTATTCAGAGGGGTAGAATTAAACTCCTCATTCTTTCTTGACCCAGTTTCACTGTGATATAAATTAGAAGGCTCCATGTTTAGGTCATCCAGAATTTAGTTAACTGTGAAGGTAATAAAACTGATAAAAGTACTAACCCAATAGAAATTCAATGAAAATATGTTATGAAGACAAACATAAATCCCCACCATTTTGTTTGGGAATTGTAATCTATTTGATCTCTTAATTTTCTTGTATGTCTTACATATATCCATAGCACAGTGCCTTTTTATACACACAAAAAGTACTTACTATTTATTGATTTGTATTAAATATTTTTCTGGTTAGACTATTATTGATTTTTCCATTAAGAGTATACTTAAGGTTGGGGCTTGTTATGTACACTTTCATACAGTAACCCTAAAACATTCTTTATTGCCAGAATCAGAAGGATGAATGATAAAATCTGATTTTATTCAAGCTCTAATATTCATAAGTCTATGAAAAATGTCCTCCCAAATGAGCCAATCAGAAAGCTGAGAGTCTCAAGGAGAATTGAATTGGTCCTGCATTTAATTATCTGGAATGACTAGCACTTTTGCAAATATAAGGAAAGAATCACTTAATCTGTTCATTTGCTTATTCAAAAAATATTTATTGACTGCCTGCTAATTAAACTTCTGGGGCTTGGTGACTTTTTGGCAGACAAAATTGTGACCTAAAATTCACTCTAAACTCTGAGATTGTCCCAGACAATCTCTCCTTGGATTTCTGACTGCTACACTGATATCCTCCTTCAAATCCTGCTGATCTTCCTATTCTTTATATATACTTTGAACTTACTACTTTGGTTTTCCACTGGGGGGGGTGGGCGGCAGTGGTAAGGGAGGTAGGAGGGGAGAAAAAGATCTTGTTTGCTTATCCAGTCTTATCTCCATATTTTATGGACACTCAGTTTCTGGTCTTAGTTCCCAACTTACTACCTTAGCCTGCTGCTACTTAAGACCCCGATTAACAGCTGATGAGTAATCCAGACATTAAATTTTATGAAATCAGAGAAAAGAGAGGGGAGTCAGCATGGAAGTGTGGTAAAGGGAAGTTCTCAAGGAAAGATATAGATAGGGGGTGCTTGAAGGTGAACAGGGTTTTAAAAGCTGTAATTAAAAGCTAAAGATACCTCAGACATACAAGAGTGCCAAGCTAAGGCAGGCAGACAATCTGATCAATGGAGGTAACTTAGAGAATCTGAAGAGACCAATCTACTGGGGGGATACATTTGAGTCTGAGAGGTACAAGAAAAGGCCTGAAACAGCTCACTCCCACCCTAATTAACACGGTCAAAGGTAGGCGCATACTGAAAACTAAACAGGGTGGCAAAATAGGCTCAGAATCCTTTCATTTTTGCATAGGCCTCTCTTCTCTTCAAATAATAAAAACATTAGATAGCCTCTTACTATTCCACCCAGTCCTTTCCTAAGCTCCAAGAAGTAGAAGCAAAGCACAAAAAAAAAAAAAACCCTATCAAGAAAAGTAGTCCACAAAACCAATACAAAAATTCAACTCAATGTAAGACTATCTGGGTAGAACTTACTTTTGTTTGCTTATAGAGCTTATTCAAATTATTTTCTCCTTTTGCATATTTCAAAAAGACTCTCAATTGCTTTGGAAATGTTTTTGGCACAAACTGCCACTCTTCTTTCCTTTTATACTCTCCCACACATACTGCATCCATTAATTTTGACATTTATTATAAGAATCATCCCACTGGATTTCTATTATATGCATTAAAGTACAATGTATTTTCTCTATTACTCTCCTTTGTGTTCTTTTTTTTAACTAGTGTAAAAAACCCATTCTAGATAGATCATTTTCCTATACTAACTCATTATTTTAACTTTCAAGTAAAAATCACCAGCCAGTACTGGTGAATTCTGCTTTATAAATTATATACATATTACATATGTGTAACTATACACATATACATTTATTGTACTTAATACATCATATTACATAGCATTATATACCTGTTACTAATATTCCCTTAGGTTTTTCCTTTAATATTTAAAAGCCACTTAAAATATGCTGTTTACTTTTATAATATTAACACTAGAAGCAAATATTTGTCTGAATAAAGAACTTTTCCAGAATTGAAAAAAGGTATCTTTTTTATGCCTTTGAAAAATCTTCAATTTTCTCACTTTCCAAGTCAGACAATTTGTTATGTGAAAAGCTTATTGAAACACTAATGATGCCTCTATAAGAATTTCAGAAACTACTGAGGAAGTACAGACCAATGAATCTCACTTTCAAACCAGAAAAGCTGGTTGAATTCAAATAAGTGAAAATTCAATGTATGCTGAAGCTGGCATAATCTCTAAAGGGAAAGAAACATGACCAGAAATAAGGTCTGACTGCTTTGAGACGTAAAATAAGCATGCTGAAAACAAGTAGATATGATTTATTTAGTTTCAAACTTCTTTAACACTAGACTTTGATTTTATTGTTTCTATTTATCCCTGTATACTCAATGGGTACCTCAGTAATCAATATTTGATGTGTATTCAAAAGATGACTGTAAAATTGAGGGACCACACCAATAAAAATGTATCAGAAATGCAGAGATGGTTTGTTTTGCCATACACAAAGAATTGAGCTGTAAAGGGATGGTAATGTGGAGAAAAACACTGGCTCCTTCAGAATGAAATGCAAACCATTAGGTCCATAGGGATCAGAATTTCATAAGTAATCAGACTAAAACAACATACAGTAAATTTCTTAAGTCTGCAAAAGATGGGTTTTGGGGAATAGTAAAATACCAACCAAATGGAGGAAAGGTACAAAAAATATTTTGCTATGCATGTGAAATAAAGTAGCAGGTGAGCTTCCGTATAAGTGGAAATCATGTAAACCATACGCAGTGAGAGTTTATGAGTTATCCATTATGATCCAGTATCCACTAAACACATGATTTGTTGCATTGCACCTATCTTAGGACTCTTGTAGAGCTTTATTCTTTAAAATGCCAGTGTGGGCCACTGAGAATAATTAATCTATAAGAAAAAATAAGCACAAATCCTGGGCACAGTTTAGACTTTATCATCCTCAATTATACCCTTAGAAAGGTACTAAAATTTTGCTATAGACTGTTCCTCGAAGATGACACAATGTAGTGTTATTAACAAAGAGTCCAAAAGTTTGTTGATAAGTCATCCTCAAGAAAGTGATTAAAAAGCAACAGAGAAAACATTAACCCTCATTGAAATTTGTGATGTGTCCATCCCTGAAACAAAAGTCCAAGCTGACACAGACACCTGTTGAGAATCCCCACGCGGGTAGTATGTCAGAGTTCTCCAGGGAAAGAGAGCCAGTAGGATGAGCGTTCATGCCCTGCACACACATACACACACACACACGCATTTATTTTAAGGAATCAACTCACGCAGTTGTAGGGGCTAGCAAGTCTGAAATCTGCAGGGCAGTCTGGCAGACTGGAAACTCAAGCTGTTACAGTCTTAAGGCAAAATTCCTTCTCTGGGAAACCTGTTTTTGTTCTCAAAGCCCTCAACTGATTGGATGAAGCCTGCTCATGTTTTGGAGAGCAATCTTTACTTAAATTCAACTAATTATAAGTGATAATCACATCTCCAAAATACTTTCACAGCAACACCCAGATTAGCATTTAACTAGACAACTGGGCACCATAGACTCACCAAGCTGACACATAAAACTAACCAATACAGGCAGCAAAAATAGTTAAGGGTCTACTTTATGAAGACAGACCAAAGAGGAAGAAAAGCTTTGAACAGATAAAGTGGGTTTATATTAGTTTCTCTATGATTTTGCAGAAGTTTATACATGTAACTTTAGAAAATTGCTACTATCTGAGAAATCAATCAGCTAGGAAAGATATCCTAAACACTGACTGGTATTGAGGCTAGAATCAATCACTCCAAATCAGTTTTACTTTTGCTGCACAAAAGCAATTACTAAAACAACAGAATAAATAAGAAACATTCTTAAGAAAATTTGCTGTAAAGATGGTATCCATTTAAAGTAACAATGAATATATTCATATTCCCAAGGCCACTCTGCTCTGTTTTCTCCTAACAGCTGCAACTGAAAGGAATGATCTTGTATTCCTGTTATAATCTATCAGGATCTTTTGACACTTGGAGCTTTAAATTCCATCTCAGGCAATCCAGGGTTCTCAAAACAGGTAAAATCCCTCTGCCAAAGGATATGAAGTCACAGATCTATTTTCTATTACCATTTTTCTTGTATTAATTCAGTATACATAGCCTAAGTTGATATTTGAAATTATATGGTTCACATAATTTTCTAAATCAGCTACTGGGGTACCAGCGCTTCCTTTCTCCAGAGCTTCAAGAACATTTTTATTCCAAACTCTGACTTACTGCTTGGATATGCAAGTTTCAGGATTGTCCTTGCTTACAACAACAAAAGTTTGGCTCTTGAGTACCTAGCAGATTCTGTTAAGTTAAACAGACTCTTAGTCCTGGCCCCAGATGGCCTTGTCTTTCCTATTTCTATCGGTACAACCTCATAATGTACCCGATTGTCACTTATCCGAAACCTAAACCCTATTAGCTCCTTTATTGGCTGTTTTCTACAAAGCTTGACACTGCTGGAAGATGTTCTATGTAAAATAAACAAGCTGTCTGTCTGTACCAAACAGAGCCTTCCACACTTCTTCCGAAGCAAGGATTAAACTTTTCTTCATGATTCAATGTGTTCACAGGAACAATTTTTCTGATTTTTTTTCCCTAATTATCTTCCTGTAAAACAAGTACTGGAGGGTCCTGTAATGTTTTAAATGATTTCCCTGAACTATTCTTAAAACTGTATCATCCAATACAGTTCAACAAAAATACCCTTTGACTCCTGGAAAGCTGGGTCAATCATGGCCCAGTTATGTATCCTTGGACAAGTGATCTAATTTCACTAAGCCTAAATTTTAAAATACACTAATGCTTTTGTGACTATGTAACAATGTCATTTATGCACTCAACAAACATTTAATTCAATAACTATTTGGTGAAGAGCTATCTGAGATGTTATCCTAAGAGTTAAAAATAGAATGTAAACAAGATAATGCCCCATCCTCGTGGATCTTAGTGATGGAAGATACACATGTAAAGGAACAAAAAATCCATGATGTTTATATTAACAAGAGATTGTGATAAATGTCTTGAAGGGAACAGTCACTGTTCTGCAGCAGACTGTGGAGAGAAAGAGTTCTCCTTCAGATCGGTTGGGCAGAAAATGCCTCTTGGAGGTAGTGCTTTTCAGATTACAGGTGATTGAACCATGTGTGTAGACCAACGCATCATTTCTGGTAGGAATGCCTGTGGTGAGAATAACACCAGTGGGTAAAGATCACTTCTGCATTCGAAAAGAAAGGTATTTCAATTTCTCTGTAACATCTAGAATATGGGTGGGTGAAATGGAACCATTTATAAGAGCGGAGTTATGATATCACGAAGTTCAAGGAATTACAGCTAGATCAGTAACAATTATATATGGACAGTTTAGTTAGAGATTGTATCAAGATTTAACCTTCATTGCACTAAAAGAGAAAAAAGAGATCAGTAATGTGGTATGGACAAGGAGAGGGACACATTAGAGGAGAAGGCAAGTAGGGGAGATGTTTTCAAAAGGAAAAGCATCGAAAAACATTTTAATGAGGGATGACTAAACATCCCAAGCCATGGTAGATGCATGAGAAACTGCTTGTCCTGGATGGCAGCTGGAAGACCCTGAGATGGCAGTTTGGAGAGGGGTGCAAGGTGAAGTTGTAATATTGAGGAACACTGAGAGGTAAATAATATTTTAAGCAAAGAATACAGAGGTCAAAGGTAGGAAGGAACTTGGAAAGAGACCAGCACAGAGACAGTGGCCAAGATGAAGTCTGATGAGTAGACAGGGGCCAAAACATATGGGAATTTGCAAGGAGTTTTTAAATTAATGCGTTTAATCAAGGAATCAACATGATGAAATTAATACCTTAAAAATATTATGCTGTCAATGGCATATAAAATCAAGTGAAGGAAAACATACTAGGACTAGCTGGGAGGCTATAAGCAATAATCCAAGTGAGAAAGCATGGTGGTTTCTCTAGCAAAGTGGCAGTAAAGTTAAGAGAGAAATATATTTAGAGATATAATTTGGTGATAGAATAAGGAAAGGGCAATTGAGCAGGATTGTTCGGGTTGTAAATTACATAAGGGTGCCACATCTAAAAGAACACCACTGATGCTGTAGACACAAACGTGCCATATGTTTCAGTAAGAGTCAGTAAGAATCGCTGATGAACTGGGTGAAGAGGATAAACTAGGCAGTGGGATCAAAGAATCACATTTCTGCTTGAAATGTTGTATGAAAGGTATTGTCTGAAATTGTCTCTGTAAACATCCTAGAAAAATTATTTTAGGGGTAGGGGAGATATGAAGTCACATTTTTGAAAAGTTTGGGATGTCTATTAGATATCCACCGGAATGTGTCAAGTTGGTTGAATACCTGAGTCTGCAGCTCAGGTCAGAAATCAAGGTTTAAGATATAAATGTGACAGCTATCAGTCTAGAGATTTGTATTCAAGTTTTGAGACTGGTTCATTCACTTAAGGAGATGCAGGAAAATAATTGGGCCCAGAAGTGCAGTGTTCAAACATGTGGTGATGGGACAAGGAGAGGAGAACACAATTAGAGACTGAAAAAGTTGCCAGTTAGGTAGGAGGAGAGAAAGTCATTTCATAAAGGCCAAAAGAGGAAAAAAAAATTTTTTTTAATGAGGGATTGAGCTAAACATTCCCTAAAAGTCACATGAGATGCAGAGAACTGCCCTTTTTGTTTCTGAAGATGGCAGCTGATACCTGCTGCACGATGGCAGTTTGGAAAGAAGCCAAACTGGAGTGCAATGAGTGAACAGGAGCAGGAGTCAGTATACAGTTTTGCCTTGAGAAACAGCAGAGAAATAGGATGTCAGCTCAGAAAAGATGTGAGGTCAAACGAGGGGTTTTGGAATTAAAATGGGAAATACTAGGGCATGAGAGTACAAGTGAAGGAAATGGACCTTGATAGAGGCAAGGATACTCTTCAATTATAAAAGCAGAAAATACAAAAGAGGATGTGTGAGGATGAAGATAAGTTTGTTAACTTGGTGATGGGAGAATGAAGCAGGTGCAGTCTGCTTTTATTTGATTAATGACGTATGAGGTAGGCTATCAGTTTAGAATGTGGGAGTATATAACGTGCAGGAAGGTTAAAGGAAAAGGAGATGTTTTCAAACAGTTCTTTCAAAGAATAGTAAAACAAATTAACCAGGGAAAGCTATAAGTAGTGCTAGGCATTATTAAGTGGAGTTCTGCTTTATAGAAACTAAAATAAAACTAGTTATTCACGGCGGGTGATTTTTTTTTCCCCCAGAAGTTTCAGTTGTTTGCTTATGGACATGGAAAAGATAGATGATTGAAACAAAGTTACAATTTTTATAAGTGCATATGATAGACACAGAGAGAGCTGTTGTATCCATAGGGAGGTAATCATAAAATGAAACACAGAAACTACATTGAATATGGAAGGAAATGAGGGCAAAAGGGAGGTGACGATTTTATGTAAATAAAATTTTCATGTGGCATCATTCTAAGAATTGATATTTTGGATTGGAAAAGGAATGCAGATTTCACAAAGTTCAGACAGAAAGAGAAAAGAAGAAAAGCAGAGACAAAATTGTACGCGGCAGAGCTGAAGCTTCTGGTCCTGACTTAGCAAATTTTCTGAGAGTGGAAAAGCAACATTTCAGAGAGGAATGGGGGCAGAGCTGATCATAGATGGTAGAAAAGCAGTTAGGTGGGACTGACTGCCTTCCAAGGCTGGAGGTCATCAGTTTAAGGTGGTACAAAGTACTCAAAATGAGGTGTCTTCTCAGGAAGTGTTCCATGTTAGAGATATTGGAATAAATAGGTTACTTTGATAAAAGGAAGATATGTAGAGCAGGTGTAATTAGAGAAAAAACACTAAGTAAATAAAAATGCTTAACCCTATTCTTAGTCTCATTACTATTTCTGACAATTTAAGAATTCTCCAATAGAGCTCAGGACAGACTCTCTTGCTTCCAGCTCTCTGTCACAGTCACCTCTTCCAGGTCGGCTCCTTTTAATCCTGCTTCTCTCAGACACCGAGTTCAGTTAAATGCATTTCACAGTGGAAATGGCTCTGCTTCTTCCATAGCCACCAGTCTAATTTGCTTTTGGTTTAGCAAAACTTGATGTTTTCTGGCAGAAAATACAAATTTCAAAGTATTCCTACTTTTTTTCAACAGTTTAAATATAGACTTAAATGCAATATAATAATATTTTTGAAACAGTTATATGGCAGTTTCCTCACGTGGTCAAAGTCTAAAAACTCATTTCATCCACTACAATCTTGTTCACCAAATTCTTTAACAGTAGAACTAAGAGGCACCCTAGGGAGCCTAAAAGCTGTAGTTATAAAACAACAAAAGCAAAGTACTGATTTACGCAGCAGGCAGTAAGCTCATGAAACTTATCCCCCACAACTGGTGGAATAAGCCAAAAATGCAGCTTCTTATACATTTTTGGATGATAAATTCATAATAGGTTATTAAAGAAACTAGAATGTTCAATATGCAATCCTAACTTTTCTCAAGTAGAAATTATGAGGAACAAAATTGATTTTCCCCCTCCCCCACAAATTATTATACTTATAAAAGCCAACGTCTTGGACTAAATAAACCATGGACCTAAGGAACAGGTTCAGTTCCTTCTTCTCTGATAATACTTTATGAATGCATGAGAAGAAAAATATGCAGCATGAGCATTAGTTCCATGAAAAATACCAGCTTTTTATTAAACACTGCCTTTTTGAGATAGTTTCAACTATGTGCCTAGTATATCTAAAAGAAAATGACACATCTTTAACTTTAATAAAAGTTGTTGACCAAAAAATGCAGTTTAGTAAACTCGGCATAGATTAAAAACAATAGATTATAATCTTTAAGATTTTTTTCATTCCTGAGAAAATCATGCCATCTAGACTTTTAAAAAGAGAAACAGGAAGTTACAACATATGTCAAAAATAGGATTGCAGAAGTCTGTTGGTAATATGGTAGCTTGAATGGATGCAATTCTATATCCTACTTCAAACAAAAAGTATGCTAGATACAAACAGAAGTTAATATTAAATATTTAGCCAAGACAAGAAATAATGAACAACACAAACATGTCATAAATTAAAAGAAAATTTAAACCAAGAGCCCTACGAGTATGAACAGGCTCCACAGTAGTCTGCTGGCTTCCAAGAAACTTATACATGCACAACTCACTACAGCCAGGTTCTGAGGTCTGTGCAGGAACAAAATATGATTTTAGGCTCTACAAGCAAGAAATAACATTTCTATTTCATGTGCTTACTGACCATCTGCATTTCTTCTTTGGAAAAATGTCTATTCGATCAGCTATCCATTTTTTAATCAGTTTGTTTTCTGATGCTGAGTTGTGTGAACTGTTTATATATGTTGGATATTAATTCCTTTTTGGTCATATCATTTGTAGACATTTTCTCCCAGTCAGTAGGTTGTGTTTTCATTTTGTCAATGGTTTTCTTTGCTGTGCAAAAACTTTTAATTAGGTCCCATTTGTTTATTTTTGCTTTTATTAGACATTTTCTCCCAGTCAGTAGGTTGTGTTTTCATTTTGTCAATGGTTTTCTTTGCTGTGCAAAAGCTTTTAATTAGGTCCCATTTGTTTATTTTTGCTTTTATTTCCTTCACTTCAGGATGAAAATCCAAAAAAGTATTTCAGTGATTTATGTCAAAGGGTGTTCTGCATATGTTTTCCTCTAGAAGTTTTATAGTAGTTGCTCTTACATTTAGATCTTTAATCCGTTTTGAGTTCATTTTTTGTATATGGTGTTAGAGAATGTTCTAATTTCATTCTTTTACATGCAGCCAACCAGTCTTCCCAGCACTACTGAAGAGATGATCTTTTCCCCATTGCATATTCCTACTTACTTTGTCATAGATTTAACTAACCCTTAAGCACCTGGCTTTATTCCTGGGCCCTCTGTCCTGTTCCATTGAGCTATGTGTCTGATTTTGTGCCAATAGCATACTCTTTTGGGGAAATGCAAATCAAAACCACAATGAGATACCATCTGTAAGAATAGCTATCATCAAGAAGACCAAAAACAACAAATGTTGGTGAGGACACAGAGAAAAGGGAACCTTCACACACTGTTGGTGGGAATGTAAGTTAGTATTGCCACTTTGGGAAGCAGTGTGTAGGTTTCTCAAAAAAAGAAAAAAACCTAAATCTAGAACTACCATGTGACCCAGCGATTCTATTCCTTGGAATATATTTTTTTAAAAACCCACTAATTTGAAGATATATACACTTCAATGTTCACAGCAGCATTATTTTCAATTGCCAAGATATGGAAGCAGCCTAAGTGTCCATCAACGGATGAATGAATAAAGAAGATGTGATATATACACACAATGTAATACTACTCTGTCATTAAAAAAAAACATAATTTTGCCATTTGCAGCATCATGGATGGACTCAGAGGGCATTGTCTTTAGTGAAATAAGTCAGGCAGAGAAAGACATATACTGTAGGATATCACTTCTATGTGGAATTTTAAAAATGCAACTGTGATCCTTCCTTATACGATGCACAAAAATTAAACTAGTGAATATAACAAAAAAGGAATCAGATACACATATAACAAACTACTGGTTATCAGTGAAGAGGGGGAAAGAGTCATCACAAGGGTGAGAAGTGAGAGGTACAAACTACTGGGTGTAAGATAGGCTACATGGATACACTGTACATCACAGGGAATATAGCCAATATTTTGTAATACTTAAATGGAATATAACCCTTAAAATTTCATAAAAAATAAAAATAGATATCATTGCAAAATGAATAAATACATTTTAAAATATAAGAATAAAGCTCTATAAATGCTTTTTAATCATCTGAACACTCTAATATATACAATGATCAGCATTTCTTCAAAAATTATTAGCAACTGGATCATGTGCTACAAAATACATATTTTAAAACTACATATAATGAATTATATATTTTCTATACACATCATTAAATAGAAAAATTAAATTTGTTAAAAAAAGACACCATATAACTAAATGAAAACATTAAATTCCAAGTAACAAAATCTACCAAAAAATTCAAAAAGTGTTTAAGTCTATCAATAGAAATGAAAAACCCAAATAAAGTAGAAATATATCCACTTTATTATGTAACTCAATGTCATAAACATGTCAGATCTCCCCTAATGGATCTATAGATTTAACATAATTCCAATCAAAATATCAAGAGATTTGTTATGGGAAATGAATGTATTCTAAAATCAATATGGAAATGCAAGATGAATTTACCTTACTAGTTATCAAGACAATTTAAAATCTTTAGCAATTCATACTTCTGGTGTGGAGTAAAGAAAGAGAAACAGACTGATTAAGCAGAACAGAAGGCACAGACAGTATTCAATGTAGATATAAACCTCTCACTCACAGAAAAGAGGACTTCCAAGTGTAGTCTGCAAAGACTGATCATTTTAGGGAAACAGTGTTGGGTTGCTGCATTTATAAATAAAAAAAGAAATGTGATCCTTCCTTATACAATAAAAAAAATTAATCCTGAATGGGTTGTAGGTATAAATGTGACAAGCAACGGTGGTGGTGGTTGAGCCACTAAGTCGTGTCTTGCAATCCTATGGACTGTTTCCTGCCAGGCTCCTCTGTCCACGAGATTCTCCAGGAAAGAATACTGGAGTGGGTTGCCATTAATAAATGATAAAGCTGGAGGACATCTTTATGATTCTGTAATAGATAAATATTTCTAAAACAGGACACAAAATGTACTAATTATAAAGGGAATGATTGGCATATTGCTCTATATTAAAATTTAAATGGAGAACTCCTGTTCCTCAAATGATAACATTTAGAGAGTGATAAGACAAGCCAGAGAGTTCCAGAAAAACATCTATTTATGCTTTATTGACTATGCCAAAGCTTTGACTGTGGATCACAATACACTGTGGAAAATTCTGAAAGAGATGGGAATACCAGACCATCTGACCTGCCTCTTGAGAAATCTGTATGCAGGTCAGGAAGCAACAGTTAGAATTGGACATGGAACAACAGACTGGTTCCAAATAGGAAAAGGAGTACATCAAGGCTGTATATTGTCACCCTGCTTTTTTAACTTATATGCAGAATACATCATGAGAAATGCTGGGCTGGATGAAGCACAAGCTGGAATCAAGATTGCCAGGAGAAATATCAATAACCTCAGATATGCAGATGACACCACCCTTATGGCAGAAAGTGAAGAAGAACTAAAGAGCCTCTTGATAAAAATGAAAGAGGAGAGTGAAAAAGCTGGCATAAAGCTCAACATTCAGAAAACTAAGCCCATGGCATCCAGTCCCATCACTTCATGGCAAACAGATGGGGAAACAGTGAAAACAGTGGCTGACTTTATTTATGGGCTCCAAAATCACTGCAGATGATGACTGCAGCCATGAAATTAAAAGACACTTCCTCCTTGGAAGGAAAGTTATGACCAACCTAGATAGCATATTAAAAAGCAGAGACATTACTTTGCCAACAAAGGTCTGTCTAGTCAAGGCTATGGTTTTTCCAGTAGTCATGTAAGGATGAGAGAGTTGGGCTATAAAGAAAGCTGAGTGCCAAAGAAGTGATGCTTTTGAACTGTGGTGTTGGATAAGACTCTTGAGAGTCCCTTGGACTACAAGGAGATCCAACCAGTCCATCCTAAAGATAAGTCCTGGGTGTACATTGGAAGGACTGATGTTGAAGCTGAAACTCCAATACTTTGGCCACCTGATGTGAAGAGCTGACTCATTTGAAAAGACCCTGATGCTGGGAAAGATTGAGGGCAGGAGGAGAAGGGGACGACAGAGGATGAGATGGTTGGATGGCATCACCGACTCAATGGACATGAGTCTGGGTAAACTCCGGGAGTTGGTGATGGACAGGGAGGCCTGGTGTACTGCAGTTCATGGGGTCACAAAGAGTCGGACACGACTGAGCGACTGAACTGAAGACCAAGCATTAGGGTAAGACAAAATATTTGCAACATCAAAATCAATAGTTTATATTCAGAATATTATAAAGAACTTATATAAAGTAGTGAGAAAAATAAAGATTATGCAATTTTTAAAATACACAAGGTTCTTGAATAAGCATATCATGGAAAGGTTACATTCAAATTGTAAATAGATCTACTGAAAGGCACTATAACTCATGAAATGTCAGGGAAATTAATATCACAATGGGATAACACTACACAAACCAAATTGGCCAAAATTATATAGCTAAACAATACCAAATATTGTTTATGATTTGAAGAAATGGAAATAATAATCACTAATATTACAAGTTAAATTTTAAAGAAGACTTTAAAAATCACCTTTTTTGGGGGGGCTGTGCTTTTAGGGGGGAGAAGTTTAAGGTTTATAGAAAAAAGTGAGCAGAGAGTACAACAAGGTACTCCAGTAACTGTTTTAGTTCATTTGGTAATCATACCATTAGCTAAGTCCAATGTCTGTTGAATACTAATTATAATAAATATCTTTGTCTTGTTCTTGACTTTAAAGGAATTGTTCCTGTCTCTCATGATTGTATTTTCTGTGGGTCTCTGATAGGTTTACTTTACATTAAGGCTGTCCTTTATCAGACTACAGGCGTATCAGGTTTAGACCTACTTTGCTACAAATTCACATTAAGAATTGGTGTTTACAAAGAGAGACGCACAGACTTAGAAAAGGAACTCAAACGTTAGGGAGTTTGGGAAGATCAAGTACATATTGCTATATTTAAAATGGATACCAAGAAGGACCTATTGTATAGCACATGGAACTCTGCTTAATGTTATGTGCCAGCCTGAAAGCGAGGTTTGGGGGGAGAATGGATACATGTACATGTACGGTTGAGTCCCCTCACTATTCAGCTGAAACTACCACAGTACTGCTAATTGGCCATATCCCAATACAAAATGAAAAGGTTTGAAAAGGAATTGGCATTTTACCTTCTTCTCAACTTTTTCCAGAGTGATAATATACTTTTCCTCTCAATAAAATTTAAGGCAGTACATTGCTTAATATATTTCCTAAATTTAATTATTTTTGCAAAATGTAAGTCACAATGTATTAGTCATAATATTGTATTATTAGTTATAATATTGTTTTATCATATTGCTGTATTCTATTTGCTAGCATTTTTAAATTCTTGCATCCATTAATAAAATGAACCTACAGTTTTTTTTTTTAAAGAAATTATCTTAATTGCATCATGATAGCAAGTGGTCTTCCTTTGTAAGAAGCTTGTCTTACCAATCTAGAAATTTTACGGTTTATTTTTATCCTTAATATTTTGACATTTCACCATATTTTGTCAGAATCTGTTTATTTTCACTCATTTTATTGCATGTTCAGCAAGATCTTTCACCAAAAATGTGCATATTTTCTCAGTCCTTTGAAATGATCTTTCATCATTCCTTCAATTATTTTTTCCTTCATCTGTGTTATCTATACCTTGCTAAATAGATGTATGAACAACTTAATTTTTTATTTATGCGTGTTTTTAAACCTTTTGTCTTTCTGTATTACATTTTGTGAACATCTCTTTTTCTTATTTTCCAACCCAATGTTATCTTCCAATCCATGTTCCAATGTTATCTTTAATCTTATGCATTTCGTTTATTGAAAGTTTTAACATTTCAGCTCTAATTTTTGGAAGAATTTTATGGATACAAAGTCCTCCCAAATTCATCTGAAATTTTTTATACTTAATTGAAAACATTCTCTTCTTTCTTACACTAATCTTGTTTCTCAGAAATTCATTCTTCTTTTTTATTGATTTTAATAACACTGTTTTTTTGTTTCGCTTAAAATCATGGTGATTGTTAAGTGTTTGATTATCTGTGCATTTAAGATTTCCTGTAGGACTTATATGGTTCTCTTCATTATAGGCTATCTGATGATTCTGGAAAGGGACATGAATTATGGCACTGAAGTTGCTTGTATTTTTTCTTCAGTCTCAAGGAAGGTTACTTTTGTAGGTCAGTAATTGTCCATTGCCTTGCTGTAACTCTGAATCTATTACAAAAATTTATCGATTTAGTCTCATTGTAAGTACTTTTGGTGTCTGGAGTATAGCACAATCAGAGGGAAAAAGAGAATCAACACACCTAGCTGCTCCAAACTCGGTTCCAGAGTTATTCATCATAAATTCTTTCCACATCCACTTTTGCACCTCTTATTTACACTTGAGAAGGTTGTTCCCCCTGAAAGCAATCCTTTCCTTTGGTGCAGTTTCCTTCCATAAATACCTATAGCCATCTCATTCTCCTTTGCTCTAATTCAGGTTAATTTAAGCCTCTCAAAAATTTCTAAGGATATCTGCTATAATAAAAAAAATCTACTTTTCATCAGCATAATGTAATATTTTCTTTTCAGCTCAATGAATTTGGAGCAAGAGTAGAGAGAGCTAAATGCATTCAGTCTACTATCTTGCTTCAAGTCTTAACTAAATTTTTTATTAACTGATATGAATTCAATAGCTTTTTATTTTTTGCATATGTGTGCTCAGTCATATCTGACTCTCAGCAGCCTCATGGACTGTAGACCACCAGGCTCCTCTGTCCATGGAATTCTCCAGCAAGAATACTGAAACGGGTTACCATTTCCTACTCCAGGAGATCTTCCTGACACAGGGATTGAACCCTCTTGGGTCTCCTGTATTGGCAGGTGGATTCTTTACCACTAGTGCTACTTAGCAAGCCCTTTTATTTCTTAGTGACACTCAAATGCCCATACTATCTGTAAATGTAATTTGTTTATTGCTACTATTCCTTTTATTCCTTTATTTCACTCTCTGTTATTTGGCCACTGTAAATTATCATGTGTTTTAATATTCATGTAGAAATTATCAGTCACAAGACTCTTGTCAATTCTAAATAAAACACTAAAAAAAAACTTTCAAACACTGAAGGAAATAGGACTCTTTTCAAGGAAGGTCACCTTTTTAAAAAATAGCATCTACTTTATCCTTTTAAGCATAGCTTGTCCACTTACACATCATGTTACAAAGATATGGACAAGATCATGATTAGATATGTACCAGAGATCCACATGTGTGGGTGTACATGCATGTACATAAATGTCTGTATATTAAGTCCCTACTCTTATTCCCTGCTTCTGTTAACCTGAGTTCTGCATCACATATGAAAAGCATCTTCCCTAAACTTTCATCCTTACTTTAAACTGATGGTTCCTAGTTCTGGTTGGCATTTAGAAAAACCTGGGAAGTTTTTGAGAAATACTAAAGTCCAGGTCCCATCCAGATCTATTATATCAAAACTTCTGAATAGGAGGCCCAAGCCCCAGTGATTTTCCAAAGGACTATAAGTGACTGTAATATATGCCCAGGGTTAAGAACCACTACTTCCCTGGCTTTTCTTCCCTCCCCTATCTTGTTCTTTTGTTCTACACATAACTTATCCCCACATATGCCCTAGTTTGCCCTCAAATTATTTGACTTTGATTTCTCCTGACTATGTCTAATACCCACTGTACTGGTCAAGAGTAATTTCTTCTAAAAACTCAAGGAGCACCTTACCTGTCTCCTGAGAAACTTGTATGCAGGTCAAGAAGCAACATTTAGAACTAGATATGGAATGACTGACTTGCTCAAAATTGAGAAGGGAGTTCGTCAAGGCTGTATATTGTCACCTTGCTTATTAAAATTCTATGTAGAATACATGAGAAATATCAGGCTGGATGAAGCACAAGCTGGAATCAAAACTGCAGGGAGAAATATCAACAACCTCAGATATGCAAATTATACCACTGTAATGGCGGAAAGTGAAGAGGAATGAAGGAGCTTTTTGATGAAGGTGAAAGACGAAAGTGAAAAAGTTGGCTTAAAATTCAACATCAAGAAGGTTAAGATTATGGCATTTGGTTCCATCACTTCACAGCAAATAGATGGGGAAAAACTGGAAGCAGTGACAGATTTTATTTTCTTGGGCTCCAAATCACTGTGGCCAGTGATTTGCAGCCATGAAATTAAAAGACACTTGCTCCTTGGAAGAAAAGCTATGACCAACCTCGACAGTGTATTAAAAAGCCGAGACATCACTTTGTCAACAAAGGTCCATATAGTCAAAGCTTTGGCTCTTCCAGTAGTCATGTATGGATGTGACAGTTGGACAATGAAGAAGGTTGAACACTAAAGAGCTGATGCTTTTAAACTATGGTGCTGGAGAAGACTCTTGAGTGTCCCTTGGACAGCAAGGAGATCAAACCAGTCAATCCTAAAGGAAATCAACCCTGAATATTCACTGAAAGGACTGATGCTGAAGCTCCAATACTTTGACCCTGATGCAAAGAACTGGCTCATTATAAAAGACCCTGATCCTGGGAAAGATTGCAGGCAGGAGAAGGGAGCAACAGAGGATGAGATGGTTGGATGGCATCATGGACACAATGGACATGAGTTTGAGCAAACTTGGAGATAGTGAAGGACAGTGAAGCCTGGTGTGCTATAGTCTATGGCATCGAAAAGAGTCAGACAGGACTTAAGTGACTGAATGACAACTTGCCCCACTTTAACCTTCCCAGACAACAAAGAGTATCAGAAAGAGAAAAAATACTAAGGAAATCAAGAGTTCTTGTGAAGAGGATTAGAAATTACATTTCCCCTGACTTTATCACTCTTTGTACCATTAGCTTTTATCCCCTCCATCTACACATTTTTTTAGCCAGATAGCTGATGCTCCCCACCTACATCTAAAGTCACTTCATTCTGATTCCAATACCAAATTATTTTTCTCCTTAGTTTCAACTAAGACTGGACCCCAAATTTTTTATTGTACCCTTATTTTAAAAGTTGGAGCAATGGGGAAAAAAAGCCAAAATATATTTTTATGTCAAAATGCAAAATATTAAAACACAAAAAGTGTAATTCAAGACGGACTTGCAACGACAACTCTAGAATCCACAGGATCCTGTTCCTTTAACCTGAACTACAACGTGAATGATAGCCACCATTCAGTGAATATCTTCCATGTGCCTAGAATCCTGCTAGGACTCTTAATCCTTAAAGCATTTCTGTGTATAGTTATCACCCCCATTCCACAATTGAGAAAAACTAGTCAGGATTCCATAGTTGAGAAGTGGCTGAGCCGTGACAAAACTCAGGTCTATTGCCAAGGCATATTCCCTTTCCACTGTAGCACTTAAATTAGACTGAGCAAGCTGGCCTTGGATTTGGTTTGGATCTATTTCCAGGGTTATGAGACTCATCTAGGATATACCATCTAATCTTCTCTTGTATAACCTCCCTCCTCACTCCACCCTCCCCATCTCTTTCTCTCTTCTGGTACTCTTCCCTTCCACAACCATTCTAGTCTCTGGGGTCAGTTCTGGTCCCAAACTTTTCCTAACTTTGAATTCATAGGTATTACTCTTTCTCCTCCCACAGGTCAACTGGAGTTTATAATCATTACAATTTTAAAGCTCAAAATAGCTTAGTTTATAATCTCATGTAGCACATGATTATAAGGGCAGTTACTCTTATGCATTATATTTGGTCCATGTGTAGACTCAACGTATCATGACTCCTAGAATTGCACTGGTGTTACTAGTTTTTCCAAAGTCCTCATTTTCTTTTCACCCAACTAGACTGTAAGATACCTTTTAGGCAAGAATGTGGATCATATGATTCAGTTCTTTAATGCTAGTTGTGTATAATTAAAGTACAATAAAACATGCCAAGTGAACCTAATCTATATTTCAGTGAAATGTCAGTTTCCAGGAGATACTACGGCAAAGAGTAACCTAACTCAAAAACAAAGAGACTTGAATTTACTTGCAAAAGCATAGGTTTTGAAGTTTCTTACTGAAGACAAAACGGCATAGCTACATGATAGGATGCAATTAGAAACAACTCATCTGCCATTCAAAGCTCAGTTGCCAAGAATAACACAGCTAAAACGCATGCTGGGACCACTCTTGAAAGAGAATAAAGGAAAATAAGTGTGAGGCCACCTCCTCTTTATAAGGTTGAGAATTCAATCTTAGAAATAAAACAAAGCTTAACAAAAGAAGATGAAACACAAGAAGAGCTACTGCAGACAAGCAAATACAGAGGGAAAATGAATCAAGACTCCTTAATGGAGCACAACAATAGACACAAAATATGGGTGTTTTGAACAGAGCAAGGAAGGAAATCTACAGGAATGTTTGAATTCATTATTTTGTTTTCAAAGACAATGACAGAACTAAGAAAAGGGTTGGCTGTAGCTATGGAAATTTAAGAGTTTTTCTCATCCCCTTCGCTTATTGGTGACCAACGAGTCTGAAGACAGACGAAGAAATGTGGAGTTTGGCGGCACAACGTACAGTGATACATCGTGATGACAGGAAAAGTGTGCACTTAGATGCCCAGGAACTGTGTACCTTCTCTCTCTCCCATCCCTTACTGCCATTCAGGGCTTTCAATTCTTTGAGAGTGAAAGGCAGTGCAGTACCTCATCATTTTCTCCAGAAACTCTTACAAAAGTGAAGACACTAGACTCCCAGTCAGCTGAGGAGCTCACAGACTCTCTGCTCTGATTACAAGATCTTACGCCCAACCCTAACTTCCTCGTGGCTCAGGAAGGAGCTATTAACACAGAATTTGACAGGCAAAACTCATTCTTTAAAAATGCAGACATATAGGAATGTAAACACAGAGACACATTGGGGCTGTTTTAGAAAGAGCAAGGACTATCTTGTAAAAACATAGGAAGACGACTTGAGAGACATCATGACCAAAAAAAAAAAGGAGGGGGGGGCCAAAAAAATGGAAAATAAAAATATAGTTAGTAAAACATAAAAGTGTTTTATGTTTTATGTATCTCAAAATACTCCTCATGTTTATTTTTCAAAATGTAAAGTTAACAGAGATAACTTTCCAGTTGACCAGAAATGCTGTATATAGAATCATGTAACCACAAGCACATTATATTCTTACTTGGTAGTCGCTTCTTATTGTATGTGAAAACACCTCACTTGAAAAAAGAAAAAAGCTGTTGAGAGCTCAAAGCAGAAATCAGGATAGAAAAATCATGGCAGGGGCAGGGGATGGGGAAGGAAAAAGTCTATGGCTAGATACAGCAGTTGCTTTTTGAAGTGGGAAAACAGTAGTATTTTGGCCCCTATCAGGAACTTCTATTATTATAAACAAATCAAGATTTTCTTTTCAGCAATGACTATGTATGTTTATTGATTGTCAGCATAGGAAATTCCATTAAAGTGGGAAAATACTGTCCACGATTCTCTATAAATATACAAGTTTGCAGGCTTAAACGTCTATAAAAACACCCATTACAGAATCTGCTCATCTATACAGAATAAGCTCACCATGAAGATTTAGTTTATTTTCCAGGAGTAACAAAGCAGTTTGATGCATGTGAGGTCCTGGATGACCTATGAAACCAGATTTGGCCAAAATTTTGAAGTAAAACCTGCACATGTATTAAACTCACAATATTTTATATTTGCCAACTTATCCACCTAAGTTAATTCCCTATAGAAATAAGTGCAAATATAAAATGTCATAGACTACATCTGTCTAGTTGCAAAATTGCTTAATACGAAATAAAAAGCATGTTATCATTTACCAAAAAATAAAAGCAAAAATAGGAAATAATTCCCCTTATTATGTACATGTGCAAACTCAGAATATTTACTACTTTTACCATAAATAATCAGGAATATTTGTATATTTCTTACTACTTGGAAGTTTGAACAGTAAGATAATGAAAAATCAATTAACTGACACTAAGGTTACTATGGTGATATGAGCAAAGCCATAACTCGTAATAATAAATTTAAATAAATCAATGATTCAAATGGGCTTTTTGTTCATTCCACAAACATATTATATTCAGAGTAATAAAGAAGATTAGAAGTAAACACATTTAGCTTGTGTCATTATGATACTAATCTACAAATATACAAAATGGTAGAAAAACATTAGTTAATATGTCAGTTTTACTTCAATTTAATACCACAAGGAAGCTAGACTTCAAAATATTTAATAATTACTTCTGTCACATTATTAATTAGACTACATTTTCTGTAATATACATACATTGATAGAGTACTAAGTTTATGATGAATTTCCAACATCCAATATACAACTCATAAAACTTTCTTAGAAGACGTGAGTAGAAATCAAAACTCCTATATGCATTACCCTAACACCTTTAGGAAAGTAATTAAAGGAATTTAGATTTAAATAAAATAGTAAAAAAGGAATTGATGTATGGAAACATAAGTAATAATTCCCTATTAATCACTGTATTAGGAGAAGGAAATGGCAACCCACTCCAGTATTCTTGCCTAGAGAATCCCGTGGACAGAGGGGCCTGGTGGGCTGCTGTCCATAGGGTCGCACAGAGTTGGACACGACTGAAGTGACTTAGCAACAGCAACAATAACAAAAATCACTGTACTATTTGCCTAGAGGAAAAAAACATTTTTCAAAATCCTAAGAGTACTCTGAGATTTTTTTTTTCCTAACTTCAGGTTCTTATTTAAGATAACCTAAAATAATTAAAACAAACATGTTTAAGTCCACTGGGTTCTGTTGCTGTGTAATATGTATGCCCTCTTTAATGCCTGTATTTATAATTTAAATAACAAAAAGCACTATTTAGGTTGAAAGACAAGAGAAAAAGATGGACTTAATAAAGAAGGAAGCCTCTGAATCAGATGATGTCACAGCACAAAATAGGAGAGCCTCATTACACTGAACTTAACAAAACCTATACTATGCCAGTCACTTCAACAACCACAACAAAGGTTTCAGCAGAGTAATAATTTTAGGCTTCATCATATTAAAATTATGTTATTAGCTTTTATCAGTTGGTTATTGGCATTATATTGTTTGCATATGGTTTTCAAATTTATTTTGTTTTATAGTTAAATATTTAAGTTTAAACATAAGGTCATCTAGATTTTCTGTTATCTTCTAGGAGTTTCACATTTTTGCCTTTTACATTTAGGTCCATGAAGCATTTTGAGTTAATTTTTTTAAAGCTGTAAGATAGATCTGTGTCTTGAGTCATTTTTTACATGTAGATATCCACTTGTACCAACAATCAAGGCCAAGAAAAATTTGAGTAATTATACATAAACAAAGTTAATAAAATATTATCTCCTTTTTACAATGATGCTTAGAGAATACAATATTGCCCCATATTATTGACCCTTCTAGGACAAAATTCAAACTCATATTTGGTGCTGGTAACATGGTCAACAAATCTCAAAAATATTCAGCCAGTACATATAGTCAATCAAATCTGAAGAATTTTACCCTAGTATGTGCCAAAGACTCAAAGATGACACTCTGGCTAAGGGTGGTGAAATTTCACAGATAAAAATAAGAATATAGTGAAGTAAAAATCAAGTCATGACTTGATGACAAAGAATAAAAATTCAAACAAAGAGTTTGAGAACTGTACCAACAAAATTAATTATGGAAGGTATGTCAGATACTATAAATATTAATTTCATAATAGGACATGAATAAGATATTAGAACTATAATTTTAATAATTTATATATATCCCCAATGTAAATAAAGATCAAGATAGAATCATTAATAGTCAAGTTTAATCATAGGGAAAGAAAAAAATAGATGAATGAGCAAGAAAGTGAACCTTTACCCAAGTGGAAGGAACACAGAATTCTAAACCCAATCTTGAAAAGAGAAATCTGCTTTTGTTTCAAGAGGCACCATCAACGTTAGTCATCATGTAAATATACAGTTATAATAATAATGGTTGAGAAGAAAACATCTATTGGATGCATGTTTCCTGGTAAGGTACCTTACTTTACTCACACAACCCTGCAATGTAGATGTTATTATCCCCAGAACACAAATGAGGAAACCAAGTTGAACTAGAGTTATAAAAGCATGATTCTAGAGTAAGCTCTTCCTATTATGAGTTGTGTGACTCGGGGAAATCACAGCCTCTCAGAGCTTTTGTTTCTTCACCTGTAATGTAAAGGTAACACCTGCTATGTGGGCCTTCAACAGTGGGCCTTTGTGATAGCAATTAGATAACACATAGAGACTCCATGCTGTAGAAAGTGCCCCACAAATATAGGGATTTTATTACCATTATAAAAATATGCTGATGAAAATCAACATGAACAAATAGAATCAACCAGCAAAGTGGTTAAGAGCTCAAACCCTGGCCATATTCTAATTATGTATTATGGCTATATTGTTTTCTACCTGTTCATTCTTAGGAAAGTTGCTTACTTTTTTTGGATCTTAGTTTCTATATTAGTATGATGGGAATAATGATAATACCTAGTTATAAAATCATTGTTATTAGTAAATGATACAACACATTAAAATTTCTTAAACCAATCATATGAACTCATGTACAGAGACCCATTCTCTGGGAATCTTTGCCAAATTTCACCAATGACTAAAATAATTTGTATATTTCAGGAGGCGTAAAGATAAATAGGATAGAATCTCTGTGCTCTGAGGACATAGCCTGCTGAGAGAAACAGCACACAAATAATTGTAATAAAAGCTAGTGTGATAAATGAAGTATCAGAGAAATGTCCTACTTTACTACAGGTGTGAAACAAATAGTTCTTTTCTTCATTCATTCAAGTCTGCCCAGCCTCTTGGCCCATGGTAACTGAAGGACAACATACAAGAAGAGTATTTTCACAATTAATGAGCACAATAAAAACACATACTCATCATCTGTGTGCTATGTTCCAATATGAAATGAAGATGTAGATTTTATACTAAGAATATTGGTCATTGGGCTGTCCTCTGGAAATTGGACTTGGAATTCTTTTTCCCAGAATGCAGAAGGTTATGTGTTGATCATTTCATGTCCTCTTATTACTATTGCAATTCACATTACAGACAGGTGCCTATGCCCGGGAATCAGTGTTTAAGCATGGAACCAATCAGGGACAAAAGACATGTAAAGAGATTGAAACTGAAACCTCATTTCTCTAGGTTGCTGCTATGTCATCAGCCTGTTGAATTCAGATGTCCAGATACCAGAACAAAAGCTTGATTCGTTTTTTCTTTTCTTGAGCAAGGTCAGCCAGTATTTACTCTAGATCCACTGAGACTGTATACTTCAGCTCTTCATCACAAATTAAATTAAGCCATCAATAACACCAATTCAATACCATCCCATTTACACTGCAAAGATAACCTTTTACTGTTTGTTATTGTTGGAATTTTTCATTAAGAGATACTACCTGTAACAAAGCTTAAGCATCTTGCCCAGACTTTTGCAATAACTTACCTTTTAACTGGTCCTAGTCTTGCAATTTCTCTTATTTTTAAATCCATTCTAGACAAATTTTCATAGTGCTCAGATGTCAAAGTATTTTATGTGATCATTTGGTTATTTAGAGGCTGGATAGGCTCAAATAGTGAAAATAAGAAAATGTTTGATTCATATCTGAAATATAGTGGAAATATCTCTGTTACCCCCATATATCACAACTGTTTTAAATTTTCATTACGTATGTTTTTATTTCCCTTACAAGATAATGAGTCTTTAGAGTACAGGAATTCTATCTTATTTAACTTTGAATTCCATAATGTGCAAGATTATCACAATGTGCAAATACATTACAATCCAGATCAGGAAATTCCAGCATTACTTGTTTCTAGTTTATTGAAAAAAATAAAATCCTACCATCTATCTTCCAGCTACCTAAATTCCAATCTTATCTCCTGATATTCTCTCATATGTAACCTATACTCAAGTGGATTTCAAACCTGAAGAGCTGCAGAGCAAAAGTGAGTATTCTATTTCATCTTCAGACATTTTTATTAGTAAGTTGTAAGTAGAGTTCAGAAATATACATATATTATACATATCATATTTATATATAAATGATATTCCCAACTCTAGAACAAGTAATCTATTTCTTATTCTCTAAAACTATTTTGCAATGTCCTGTACCAGGTCTTCTATTATTATCAGCCTTTCTTCTCAGATCACGGCTTCTCAATGCCCATTTTAAATAACACCTCCTACATGAAACTTTTCCTGATTCATTGCTTTTCTAAGAGATTCTATGACATTTTGCTTCTATCTCTCTTGGATACTTATTATAGTCTGCCTTGTAATATGGGCATCTGCATATCTGTTATTTCCATTAACAAATATAATCTCTTTAAAAGTAGGAACTGTCTTACACATTTTTAAAACTCTGATAGACTCTGTATAATGCTTTATATAGAGAGAGCTCACTTTTTCAAAATCATGTGTTACACTATCTTATTCCATTCTATTTAGTTCCTAGAGTTGGCCCTGTAATTTCCAAGTTGTGATTAGCCTCTACAGTTAACAAATAAGAACCTTACCTGTCAAGCCTACAAGCAAGCACCCAAAACTCACCTTAAATATCCCTCTCTTCTGAAACAAATGCATTACAACACTAAACCCAGCAGGCCTACTTTGTTCCACTGGGCCACATAAGGTTGAAGGTTTCCAATTATCAGCACAGCAGCATGCAGTTTTTACGTAATAACTTAGTGGTATGCACTATCATTGCTTTGAACAAGGGAGAAATGTTAATAGGTAGAGTGAAATGAACTATGCAGATGGACATTACAGGAAGTGGCACCTTTTGGCATTGCAGTTATTTCAGTTGTACAAAGGCCTATGCACAAGGCCTAGAAATGAAGCTCCCAAACCACCCTGTGAAGTGATGCTTTAGTGCCAGAGAAGAGGGGCAGCTTGCTTAACCAAGTGCAATTCTGACACGCATTACCCATTCAGTGCAGCAGGAGAAATGAGGCTAAAGGGAGGCTGTCTATGAACCCAGTTCCTTTATAAACCAGTTTCCCTGATGCCCTGAATGCTTTATGCCAATGGCTTCATCCTTCCTCCTTACACCAAATAGCCTTGCACCATTTCTGAAATGTGAATCATTTATGTTCCTTTTTTCCTCCCTTTCTTTTGAAATGGGATGATTCTAACAACTTCATAATTTGCATAAGGAATTACACTAGAGTTTCATCTCCACCTGGACCTAATCTAGATGATGAGATTCTGGGGTTTTTGAGCTATTAGTTTAATGAGATGAGAATTTGAGGGACCTGGGGAAGACAGGAGGGCATCTTGCTTGTGGAAATGTTATGAATTTCAGGTGTGAAAAGGTGCCTCTAAAATATCCTCCAATTATTCCTGCCGCTTGGTATTCATCCTTTTGTGTAAATCCTTCCATTCAAGTGTACACTTAATTTAATGACTCAGTTCTGAGGAATAATATATGGCAGAGTGATGGGAGCTTTTATGTTCCTATTGCTTCACTCCTTTTTCTTCAACAACCCTTTCCTTCATCTTCCTAAATGTCTCCTGTGACAAACAATTCTTGTACAACCAATAGAAACCCTCCATTGTTTCACAAACTACTCTGTAATATGATGCCTTGAGGCATTCTGGATTCTTGGGAACATGCAATCTAGTTTTCCAAACCTAGTTTAAAGGAATTTGTTTCCCAAGTTTGCTAGATTGCCTGAATACTCCTCTCCCAGGGTGCCTCCTCTCTCCTTAATGCCTCTAATGCTTTTCTCTGAGTTCCCTTAGCTTCTTGTGTGGCAAATGACACCTTAAATATGCTCAATTACATAATTCTTATTTCCACTATGAGATTGTAAGTTTCTTGAGAGAATGGTTTCACATCTTATTCTTGTCATGCCTTTCACTGGGTCTGGAGCTTTATCATGGGTGCATCAGGTGTTCAAGAAATGATCTGCTAATTACTAATTAATACATCCATGTAAATGCTTTTTAGCTGATAGGATAAAACAAGCATTTACTTTGTTTATTTCAGTCCCTTTGCATTAAATCTCCTCTGATAATGCATGCTTGTGAACCAAAATGACAACATAAAGTTCTGGTGTGTGCAACTTCTTCTGAATCTGCCTCCCTGGTCAGAGCAGCCAGGAAATGTTGACAGCACCCAGGCAGCTCAACCAGATCTGACAGGTGCTGCCCCACTCTGCCCAGCTAGAGACCCAAAAGGAAACAAGTACATCAAGGACAGGGAGTGTCAGAGAAACTCCAGGGTGCCATGACAGAACCTCGGGAGCCATGTCTGACTAATACTAATGGGAGAGCGGTCCTCAGCGGTCAGCAAACCTCACTTTCAAACATCAGGAAGATGACAGCAGAAAACCTTTTATTGAGAGTAGGGAGATAAAAGGTAGTCAAACGCACTGAAATTAAATTAACTCAAGTGTTACCTTTAAATCTTTACAATCATTGATTTTTTAACAGAATCAGGGAGCATGTTTTTATTTTTTTTTCCATCTCTTCCTCATCAACACAAGGAATTGCTTGCAATTTATCAACAAGGACACACAGAAAGGCACAAAAGAAGCCATACATAGCCATGGGGTGCCTGCTCACCCTAGCAAATCTTACTTGTTTTGCTAGCTGCTTTTTCCTCTTGGCAATCAGAAAAGATTTAAATACCTAAGAGCACTTCATAAACATTCTTTCTCTTTATAATGCCTACATTCCTGAAATGTAAACAAAACAGAACTTTTTTTTTTTTCTGCGAAATGCAAAATATCTTTGGTTAACTGGACAGCCCAACAAATCATAATATATTGGAAAAAAATTAGTGACTGCATCCTCCGTGGCCCCTCTCACCACACACACACAGTTATTTTCCAAGCACTATCCTCTCTTCAAAGATGTCACGCTAGTTGTGTCAACAGCACAAGCCCATTAACAAGTCCCAGGAAATAAAAACAGAATCTGGCAATAAAATGAAGTCTAACCTTTTCTTCTTTTCCTTTGTGCTTGGTCTGGTTTCTCTTGCTCACGGGGCGGCCCAGGCAGAGGCCTTGGCCTGGCTCTTCAGACCTGAGCTCCTGGTGCCTAACGTCTGTATGGAGTCCTCAGCTTGGTGCTGTGTGCAGAGGCCTGAGCAGGACGCCACTCTTCAAGATGGCGGCAGGGAGCCTTATGTGGATTACGCGGAGATGCAGTGCCTGCTGGGTACTCCAATCTGTAGCCTTAAGCAGCACAGCTGTTACCACATTTGTGAGCGAACACCGTCTGTCCCTGCTGACGAGAGCCCAATAAAGCAGCACCTCATCCCTACCCCCCACCCCCGCCAGCCCATGGAGAAGACCACGCACTCGAGGGCACCAGCTCACACCTCTCCATTTTCTAATTAAAGAGTATAGATTTCTTTTCCTTCTAAATCAAACTCAGTCTCATTCTATTGGCTCGAATCACACCAGGGAGGACCTTTGTTGGGAACTGATTAGGGAAGATTGGTAATAGCTGTGGTGATTCTGCCTGAAATGAGGGAACTCATAGTACCTTTCAGTCCTCCGCTTCACCTTTCACACTCCCAACATACATAATATTTAAAATCACAAGTTAAAACAATGTCATAATTCTGACCCTGTATTTGTAATGGAAAGAGGGCCTTAAAGGTAAAAGTCTCCTTTTCCTCAAATACTGTAGAGCAGGAAGCTATCTGCCTCAGAATGGTCTCTCTCTGCATTTATTTTTCTAGTAACATCCTTATAGTACTATTTAAGAAAGTGAAAATAAGTACGTCAAGGCTGTATATTGTCACCCTCCTACTTAACTTATATGCAGAGTATATCACGAGAAATGGTGGGCTGGATGAAGCACAAACTGGAATCAAGATTGCCAGGAGAAATAGCAATAACCTCAGATATGCAGATAACACCACCTTTATGGCAGAAAGTGAAGAACTAAATAGACTTTTAATGAAAGAGGAGAGTGAAAAAGCTGGCTTAAAGCTCAACCTTCAGAAAACTAACATCACAGAATCTGGTCCCATCACTTCAAGGCAAATAGTGGATACATTGACAGACCTTATTTTGGGGGGCTCCAAAATCACTGCAGATGATGACTGCAGCCGTGAAATTAAAAGACGGTTACTCCTTGGAAGAAAAGCTGTGACCAACCTGGGCAGCATATTAAAAAGCAGAGACAATACTTTGCCAACAAAGGTCTGTCTAGTCAAGGCTATGGTTTTTTCCAGTAGTCATGTATGGATGTGAGAGTTGGACTATAAAAAAAGCTGAGCGCCGAAGAACTGACACTTTTGAACTGTGGTGTTAGAGAAGACTCTTGAGAGTCCCTTGGAGTGGAAGGAGATCCAACCAGTCCATCCTAAAGGAAATCAGCCCTGAATGTTCATTGGAAGGACTGATGTTGAAGCTGAAACTCCAATACTCTGGCCACCTGATGTGAAGAACTGACTCATTTGAAAAGACCCTGATGCTGGGAAAAATTGAAGGTAGGAGGAGAAAGGGACGACAGAGGATGAGATGGTTGGATGGCATCACTGACTCAATGTACATGACTTTGAGTAAACGCCAGGAGTTGGTGATGGACAGGGAGATCTAGTGTGCTGCAGTCTACAGGGTAGCAAAGAGTTGGACACAACTGAACGACTGAACTGAATAGGCAATTTTACAATTAAAAAGGCAGTTTTGTCTATGCAAAAGCCTAATAAGATAATATTTAAAATGTGGATACTGCCACAACTATATTTCAGGTAGGGCTTCCAGGGCTTCCTGGGTGACTCAGTGATTAAAGAATCTGCCTGCAATGAAGGAGACGCAGGAGACACAGATTTGATCCCTGGGTTGGGAAGATCCCCTGGAGAAGGAAATGGCAACCCACTCCAGTATTCTTTCCTGGGACAGAGAGGCCTGGTGGGCTACAGTCCGTGGGGTCACCAAAAAGTTGTACATGACTTAGAAACTAAACAACAGCAACACAGATATTTCAGGTTAGGAAAATATTGAAAGCTGCTATTGCAGTCAATGAGGAGCCATTGAAAACTTGAATGTCAGTATCAACTCCTATTTCCAAACTCAATTGTTAACTTCATGAAGGCTAAATATGATTTTTATTCATCCTTTTTGCTACTATTTCTTTTACTACTCCAAAGCTTTGCAACTTTCCACAGCCCCTAAATTCACTCTAACCCACTTCATTTTTCAGCAGATGGTTTCAGCTCATTCATTGTTTTCCTACCCAAGTTAACCATTAACCAGTCACCCAAATTGGATTCTTCAGAGTTTTCCTCATCATCTCCAACTCCTCAACCCCTAACAACATGTTCTCATCTTATACATTCTAAATCCAAAATGCCTCTTCAACTCTCATTGCCTTAGGTCAGTACTTCAGCATCCTTTACTTCAATTATTTCAGTGATCATCTGACTTGTCTTCTTAAACCTCTGTTCCTCAATCAATTCTCCTTGCTTGCTTGCAAACAATTCATATTGCTACCTTGCTGGATAAAGAAGACTTTCCTTTACATGACACCAATAAAATTTAAAAGCCACTCACTTCATTTCAGACTTCCCAACCTATACAACTCAGCACTCCAGTTGTTGAGTATGAATGAAAACAGATTCTGTTCCAAGAGCCAAAAGTAATATGTTTGTTGTGGAGGAGGCGAATAGGAATTGAAATCATCACATTACATCTAAATTTAAAATATTCATGTTAAGTATGGTAGAAAGCACAGAGGAACTAAATATAACTATTTTATCAGGCCATCGATATGTCTAAAAGTTCCCCCACTGTCAGTAAACTCTACTACCAGTCTTTCTATATATGTACTTCTTAAAAATGTATGTTATATGTATAGTGACTAGTTTTCCCATTTTTGATACTCCATCATAGTCTTTGCTAATTTTATGTTTATAAATCAAAAACTTACCTTTGTTGGGCAGCACAGTTAATAAAAATGTCATCATAATATTAAGCTCTCAGAATCAAAGCAATCAGATATCTCCTAGATAATTTATATTTTTTCCTTGACAGAGAAAGAATTCTGTGCTCTTATTGCAATGGACTTTTCACCATTTCCTACATAGCAAACTCCACAGAAAATTCTAATCTCTAATCTAAAAGTATATTTGCTTATACTATTCTCTCTTCTTCTTAGAATCTGTTTTTACTTCAGCTGTGACTGACATAATACTTAATACCTACTAAAAGTAGTTATAATTTAGAGCCTTTGTTGATGGACCAGACATCAAAAGATAATTAATTTTATCTTTCTGGGGCTACCAGGATATTTTAGTCATTCCACCAGTATGACATTTAGACCTAGAGCACAAGGAATATTAATCCAATGTTCAAAGACTGTCCCTGGGATATTTTGAATTTAAAGTGAAGACCTCTTAGGTCTGAGGAACCTACTAGTGACTGATACCACTAAGGATTAGTACATATCGCATGGATAAGTTCTCTAAGACCAACCTGTAAGTCAGAGTCAGAGACTATTCAAACAAGGGAGTGTTAAGGTCCCTTGCCTTTGTTTTGATAGTTAAAAAAGAAAGATTTCCAAGACTAAAATAGCAAAGGGGTGAAAACACTGACTCATCTGGGATAAATCACATCAACTTTGAAAGGAAACTGAAAGGAGAAACAAAATATATATCACACATAAAACATATTAATATATACAACACAAGATGTTTGTATAATATATAATACCTAATTCATAACATATTTAAAATTATATTTATATATAATTGTATGATATATAACACACAAAATATGTTATGAGCACCCTGAAAATTATTATTTTAACAAATAATTAAACTTTATCATTGAAGCTGCTGAAGCACAGAGACGATCAGAAACACACCCAACATCAAACATCTACTAATGGGTAGAGCCAGCACGGAAATCAGACTTTCTGACATTAAATTTTTACTATTCCCTTCATCATACTCTGCTGTTACCAGTGTGCAGTTTATGCCTGTAAATTAGACACAGATAGATGTGGATACATTTTTGAGAGTAATCAAAGTAAGATGGACAGCTGCAGCAACTCAGTGCAAAGCAAGAAACAGTCTGGGCATTACACGACCCTATGATTAAAGTACATGACTGATCCCTCACCGGGTATATGTGCAAGACTGAGATAATTGGTTTCCCCAGTTCATCCAAAACCAAGTAAAATTCACCAATGTGCACTAAATGGTAAAGAGGCAGATGCTTGTCAGAAGTCACTGAAGTAAATAGCTTATACTGCATGGAGGTTACCCCTAATACACAGAGCACTAGCATTTTGAAGTAAAAAGCGATTTAGCTTGACATCTATGCTACCAACTTGATCAAAAAAGAGGTTTGGAAAGCAGCTACTGTCAAAAAGAAAAAATATGCATTTTTTGGTTCCTAGAGAAAATATTAGATGCTATTACAGCATAAAAAATAATAAATTTAAAACAGCACAAAAGTTGACATTGTTTTGCAAGATATGGCTGATTTTGATCCTCTTCTAGTTCTGCATCTGTGCACAAATTGACACAGCAAAAAAGATAACAAGTAGTTCAGAATGATAATAATAATAGCAATGATAATAATGAATATTCTGACCTTTTGTGTTTAATCCAACCTTTAAGGCACAATAATCATAATTAAACTGTCAACACATTATACAACTACATTATTATCTGTAAACTACAATGGTAAAAATAAGATAGTAAAGGCAAGATACATGCAATTTAGAGAGATGTAATGGTACAGAGTAAAAATATAGCAAAATATATAAACCAGGTGAAAAAAAATTCAGAAGAGAAGAATCACTATGAATGTCAAATCTGCCAGAGTGTTCCTTAGATTGTAAAAACAGAAATGTCATATAAGTTTTGGACACTTATTGAGGTATTCTTAAAAAAAAAACAAAAAAGCTAAATCTCCACTTGACAACGGCTAGAAACAAACTAAAAATAAAGAATTCTGATATTTAAATTGCCAAATTTTTCCTTGAGGAAGATGGCATTATTCTATATTCATTTACATAGCAACTCTAAATATTTTAGCCTATAAGAAACAGTTTTACCTATAAGAAATGATATAAGATGCATACACCCTGTCTGAAAAACATGGCCCTTAACTTCTAGAAGGTCTATAATCCCTCTGCTGAAGAAGATGGCATGAGAGAATAGCAGGCTAGGCAAGTCACGCAAATGGACAATCTACTCCTTGCTCCAGGCCTACAACAGGATGAGCTTCTGCTGCATCTTGACATAAGCACCATGATAAATCATGGCCTTAGAATAGAATCTCCATAGTCTCTAACAGGCTGCTAAGAACTAGTCACATTCCGTTTTATAAAGAGGAGAGAAAGTCTGTGCAAGAGTCCAAGCATGTAAACTTACACATTTTAATATTGTGCATGTCACTTAGGTTATGGCTAAATGGAATCATCTGCCTTTTCATACCACTTGTCACTTCTCAGAGTACTCCATTCATTTCTGTGGTCAGAAAATAGCTTTTGAAAATGGCATGAAACATTTAGGAAGCAACTTACCTACTACATGAATATTTCGTTAGGGTACAAACGCAGCCAGAGACTGTCACAATTTTCAGGGTCATTTCCGTGGTAGAGGAAGACAGTAACTATATGGAGACCCAAGAGGAATTTGGCTGATTAAATTGGTATCTCACAAGGCATCTTCTGTAAAGTCAAGACATCCAACTGCCATGGCAAAATATCCAACATATGTGGATTTTCTTTGATAGTCTTTTTTGAAATGAGTCCTTCCCTTAAATTACTTTTTTGATGGCTCTTACCACAAATATGGGACATCATGTGGCAAGTCAGAATAGCATATTAACTGGTGAAGAGTATAAACTCTGGAGTTAAGAGTGTTTTAGTTCCAATTAGGGCACAAGTATTCCAATTTACAGCCATAATATTATTCAGTACCTCTAGCTCTCAACTTCTTTGTTTTTTATTTTTTCTGCTTTAATCTCTGAAAGAGGTATAATAAAATCTGTCTCTTAGGGTTGGTCTAACAATTAATTTTTAAAAATCTATGTGGAATGCTTAGCATCTTGCCTGAAACAAGTGATTAATAAAGGTTCATCATTTTTATTACTCTTGTTCACAAGAAGACTTCAACTCTCAAAACGTATTTGGCCTAAAATCCATCATCATTACCAAATATTAACTGAATGTCTATCATATGCTAAAGCACTCTATCAGGCTCAGGGTCTTCTCATGCATTTCCACATGGAATAAATTAAAAACTTCCCTTAGAGATATTTAGAGTCGAGAGCACTACCTGTCCATATGTTTGTTCTGTATATCTGGGTCTCTCAGTTCATTCAGTCGTGTCCGACTCTTTGAGACCCCATGGACTGCAGCACACCAGGCTTCCCTGTCCATCACCAAATCTCAGAGCTTGCTCAAACTCATGTTCATTGAGTTGGTGATGCTATTCAACCATCTTATCCTCTGTTGCCCCCTTCTCCTCCTGCCTTCAGTCTTTCCAAGCATCAGGGTCTTTTCAAATGAGTCAGTTCCTCGCATCAGGTGACCAAAGTATTAGAGTTTCAGCTTCAGCATCAGTCCTTCTAATGATGCACTATCTGTCCTCGGTGACCTTAGAAACAAAGCAAAACAAAACAAAAAAGATTTCCCAGGATATCAGCTGACCCATTTCTGAGCATTAATATTAACATTAGTATATTCACCTGGTTTTTTAAAAAGGGAAAAAATAGCTTAAAATATGCCATCACTTGATTCAAACATACCACTAGTCTTCATTTCCATCCCTACTTATTTTCCTGTGACAGAAAACTACAGTACACAGTTCTCCTAGGATGTGAGATATGCCCTAAGACATAGACATTTTTTAATGTTTTATTTTATATTGGAATACAGTTGATTAACAGTGATGTATTAGTTTCAAGTGTACAGCGAAGTGATTCAGTTTTATGTATACAAAGCCACAGAATTTTAGTGTTTGCTGCTTTTCCTGAGTTGATTGTTGAGTTGTCTGAAAAACTTAATTAGAAGATATTTAATATTTAACATGTCTTAACAAGTCTGCTCAGTCCATAGAGTTGCAAAGAGTCGGACACGACTGAGTGACTGAACTGAACAAGCCTGCTAGTCTAAGGATTTCATGGGTTACTGAGTTACAAGTTTTTTCATTATCTTTCTCCTTTTACCATACATATCAAGTACAAGGCAATGGCTGACATTTTTTCTTTTTTTAAAGTTAATTTTTCTTAGAGTATAGTTGCTTTACAATGTTGTGTTAACTTCTACTGTATAGCAAAGTGAATCAGTGACATGTATACATATACCCCATCTTTTTTAGATTTCTTTTCCATTTAGGTCATACAGAGCATTGTCCCTGTGGTATACCTTAGGTTCTCATTATCTATTTTATACATAGTATTGTATACATGTCAATCCTAATCTCCCAATTTATCCCACCTTGGTATCCATAAGTTTATTCTATATATCTGTGTCTCTCAGTTCAGTTCAGTTCAGTCGCTCAGTCATGTCTGACTCTTTGAGACCCCATGGACTGCAGAACACCAGGCTTCCCTGTCCATCACCAAATCTCAGAGCTTGCTCAAACTCATGTCCGTTGAGTTGGTAATACCATCCAACCATCTTATCCTCTGTCGCCCCCTTCTCCTCCTGCCTTCAATCTTTTCCAGCATCAGGGTCTTTTCCAGTGAGTCAGTTCTTCACCTCAGGTGGCCAAAGTGTTGGAGTTTCAGCTTCAGCATCAGTCCTTCCAATGAATAGTCAGGACCAATTTCCATTAGGATTGACTGGTTTGATCTCCTTGCAGACACAGGACATCTGTGTCTCTACCTAACCTCATACCAGTCAGAATGGCCATCAGCAAAAAAAAAAAAAAAAAAAAAATCTAGAAACAATAAATGCTGGAGAGGATGTGGAGAAAAGGGAACTCTTCTACACTGTTGGTGGGAATGTAAATTGGCACGACCACTATGGAGAATAATATGGAGGTTCCTCAAAAACTTAAAAATAAAACTACCATATGACCCAGAAATTCCCCATCTGGATATTCATCCAAAGAAAACCATAATTCAAAAAGATAGGTGCACCCCAGTGTTCACTGCAGCACTATTTACAATAGCCAGAACATGGAAGCAACCTAAATGTCCATCAACAGAGGAATGGATAAAGAAGATGTGGAAGATATATACTAGGGAATATTACTCAGCTATAAAAAGGAACAAAATAGTGCCATTTGCAGAGACACGGACAGACCTAGAGACTGTCACATAGAGTAAAGTAAGTCAGAAAAAGGAAACTAAATATCATATAATATTACTTACAAGTAGAGTCTAAAAAAATGGCACAGAACATCTGACTTTTTTTGACATTTTAAATTATCATTACTAATCAATCCCTTGGTACTCTGTACATCCAGCCACAATATAATGTTTCATCTTATGATTTTATCTTGGTAGAAATTAGTTAAAATAAACTAGTCTCTCTCAGACTTTAATACCTAGATTATAATATTCATTTTTCTGACCACAGAAAAATAGGTTCAGCCTTTCAACCCCCAGAGACATCACTTTGTTTTTATTGTCTGATACTTATACAGAGAAGGAATACAAATATATATATGAAAGATCATTAGGATGAATGAAAGTATAATGAAAACTCCAAATGAGAAATAAGACAATAAAACCCATAGGGATGTCAAGGACAGCAAGATCTCAAGTAATGTTTGAAAAGGAAAAGAAAAAAAAAAAAAAGCAAACATGTTTTATAGGAGGCAAACAATTTATTCTGAGTTTATTTGGTCAGCAAGTTGAATCAAGTATCACAGACACTCTATGAATTAGTATGATTCAAGAAAATCCATACAAATGTTATCTATCATCTAAAACTATAACAGATGGCACACCTATCTATATGCGCATTAATGTGAGCTGATATATGCTTGCAGGAAATCAGTGTTATAAAGTGGTTTACCCACAGGAGGCCTTTCAATATCGTAATGCTCACTTAGACTCTTATTTCTTTTATAAATAAAACATGATTTTTCTATACTTTCTATGAAGTCCCAACATCAATTTCTTAAAAGACTTAGCAAGTTTTTAGACTGAATGAATATATATATATATGTATATATATATATATATATATACATGTATACACACACACATATGTATAATATTTAGCAAAAAATACTAATATTATATCTTGGATACTTATTTTCTTCATCAAATATCCCCTTAAACCTAGCTCTGCATTCTACCACTCCTCAAATGATCATTCACAAAAGGAAACTCTCCTTTCCCAAAAAGCAGTTTGACATTTATGTTCATATCTCTTCATCTCCCTTAAGGACTCAGATCTGTTTACAGGCATCTCATTTAAGAAACATTCTGATGTGATGTGGAAGGAATTAAGAATGAAGGAAATTGATCTGATCTAATTTGATGTAACATAAGCCAAGTGGTTTATAATAGACAAACTCCCTCAACTGTGAGTTGCCCACTAAAGGAAGTTTCATATAAATGATTACATGGATAGGGAGATGTAAAAATACGGCAGACATTGCTACCACAATATTAATTTTATCATAAACAATATTTCATAATACCAGGTGCATCCAAGAAAAGTCACTCAAATGCAAATTACAAAAATGCTATAATAGGTATGTGATGCAGTTAACTACCCACATTTGAAGATTTGTGGGAGGTTAACAAGTCAAACTTGAAAGATCAACCACAGGGACCCATCAATCTCCAATCCTTTACTCCACAGGTGGAAATAGCCTCGATCATAAATATTGCCACAATCTCCAAAATGTCTCAGCTAAATGGTACAAGAGATAAAAACAAAAAAGTGAAGACAGCTCCAACCAAAGTCATGGCCTTTCTAGTTTTTACCTATTTGGATATGAATTAATGAGTTGTCACTGTGAATTCTTTGCAAATCACATTATATATTCATTTATTTCAATAGCAAATTATGGGTACCTGGCAGTCAGGAGTCCTGAATAAATGGAAGAAGTTCCAGAAGTTGGATTAGACCAGGGCTACTTAAAGTGGGAGCCATGTACCTGTGTGATCCATGTGAAGAAAGTTTAGAAAGAGTTCACATCTGTAACTTCTTAAAAAATTTGATATTGCCAGGACATTTTTATTATATTTCACAGAAGTATCCATCTTCAACATATTATGACTTTAAAGTAATAAGGATAATGATGATGATGAAATTTTGGTTAGAGTACACACTTGGTCCCACTTATGTCCTGACCGGGGCCCAGGGTAGAAGACAAAATAAAAGCACAAGAAAGATGACTTGTACTTTCTCTAAAGTTTGATCTAACTCCAGCTCGTGAATGCTATTCTTCTGGATCATGGGTATAGGGGACAGAAGCCTTGGATTATACTAAACCTTACTTGCTGTGTGCCTTCAGGGCAACATTGCCCTTAAACCCAAATAGCAGGGCACCTGCCCTGGCCCCATGAGTAGGAGGCCCTACAGTGTGGAGTACTGCTCTTAAAATTGTCTAAGACTCCCCCAGAGTGCCCGGAAAACTGGAGCCTTCCAGAAAGGTTGCCTACATGGGTCCTACTCACCAGGAGCGCCCATCTTCAAGTTCCCCATCCAGTCATCTCCTCTAGGCTGTTTTTCTCCTTCAAGGAGCTTTCCAGCACTCTACCTACACCCTCCTCCTCTCTCGCACATGCTGAGTGAACTAGATAGACCAAGGGACTCCAGTATTCATGACTACTGTCTCCTCATGGGGCTACATGGCTGGCTTGACTGTAGGAAAGTGACTTGGCTAGTGGATTGATTCCAAGTGATTTGAAATACCTGAAATTGCTTATACAGATAGGGGCCCAGCAAAAAGTGTTTGCCCCTAGACACATACACATATGGACTTCCCAGGGGCCACTAGTGGTAAAGAACCTGCCTGCCAGTGCTGGAGATGTAAGAGATACAGGTTCAATCCCTGGGTCGGAAAGATGCCCTGGAGGAGGGCATGGCAACCCACTCTAGTATTCTTTTTTTTTAAATTAATTAATTTATTTTAATTGGAGGCTAATTACTTTACAATATTGTGCTGGTTTTTGCCATACATTGACATGAATAAGCCATGGGTGTACATGTGTCCCCCATCCCAAATCCCCTCCCACCTCCCTCCCCATCCCATCCCTCTGGGTTGTCCAGTGCACCAGCTCTGAGTACCCTATTTCATGCACCGAACTTGGACTGGTCATCTGTTTCACATATGGTAATATACAGGCTTCAATGCTATTCTCTCAAATCATTCCACCCTTGCCTTCTCCCACAGAGTCCAAAAGACTGTTCTTTATATCTGTGTCTCTTTTGCTCTCTCACACATAAAGTCATTGTTATCGTCTTTCTAAATTCCATATATATGCATTGATATACTGTATTGGTGTTTTTTCTTTCTGACTTACTTTTCTTTGTATAATAGGCTCCAGTTTCATCCACCTCATTAGAACTGACACAAATGTGTTCTTTTTAATGGCTGAGTAATATTCCATTGTGTATATGTACCACAACTTTCTTATCCATTCATCTGCTAATAGACATCTAGGTTGCTTCCATGTCCTGGCTATTGTAAACAGTGCTGCACTGAACATTGGGGTACACGTCTCTTTCAATTCTAGTTTCCTCCGTGTGTATGCCCAGGAGTGGAATTGCTGGGTTGTATGGCAGTTCTATTTCCAGTTTTTTAAGAAATCTCCATGCTGTTCTCCATAGTGGCTGTACTAGTTTGCATTCCCACCAACAGTGTAAGAGGGTTCCCTTTTCTCCACACCCTCTCCAGCATTTATTGTTTATAGACTTTTTGACAGCAGCCATTCTGACCAGCATGCCACTCTAGTATTCTTAACTGGAGAATACACTGGACAGAGGAACCTGGCAGGCTATGATCCATAGGGTTGCAAAGAGCTGGACATGACTGAAATGACTTAGCATGCACACACATACACATACACACTCTGTGGGGACTAACCCTGACTTTGAGCAAATCACTTCACCTTTCTAAAGCTCCATTTCCTTCCTCTATTTCCTCTGTCAGTTTAATGGGGAAAAATAATACTTAAATCACTATGTTTTTCAGAGAATTAAATTGCATAAAATATGTAAGGCATTCACTTCAGTGCCTGATCCAATGGAAGTAACCAGTTAAAAATGTTGTGAGTATTCCAAAACCATAATTCAGATGCACTGAACAGATTGGTTTTTTATGTACTTTCTTTGCTTAAAGAGAAATAGAAAAATGAAACAAAATTTTTGCTTTACAGTCTTTTTTACTCTGGTCATGATCTATAACTCTATAGTTTAAAATATAGACCAACTTAAGTACTAACTTAATATTTTTTGCAGACATTTTTATTAGATGCTATGTCAGTTTTTATCAATTATACATAATCATTCAATCTTCAGCAAACATTCCATGATTGTCATCTATGTGCCAGACATTGTGTCAAGGTCCTTATCTATCAAGTTATTAATATTTTATGGTGTGAAATATAACATTGAAAAGGGGCATTACTGTTTTTGTGTAGTAGTAGATTCCTTTATTATTATTCCCATTTTGTCGATGAGGAAAGTAATTCTTCCCAGAGGACTGCAGCTTTGCAGGAGGTCACTCAGGTATTGGAGAACAGATTAAAATCCAAGTGATCTGACAGAAAACAAGCAGATCTCACAGTTTAAAATAGCCTGTGTGCAATTAACCCCCAACCCACAGATGTGATATTCTTCAATATGTGATGAATTTTCAAGTTAGAGAGAGTGGGATAAAACTGATTAGTGCAACTTAAGGTCCAGTTGAGCACGGCCACAAACTTCTCAACAAATAGTCTACAGGACAGTGACATGGATGTAACCTGGGAGTCTATTAGAAATGCAGAGTGTCAGTCCTCAACCCAGGTTCCTGAGCTGGAATTTGCTTCCTAACATGGTTCCCAGGGGATTCAGAGGCATATTAAGTCTTGAGAGGCAATGACCTGCAAACCCGACGGCACCTTATCTTCACACTGCTTTGATTCTCAAGTCTCAGTTTACCAATTCTCTCATCTGCTTTAGAGATTTACAGTTAGAGTTGCATAGGCCTTAGTTCCGTGTGAATTCGTACAAGGAGACTCAACGTTTCCAGGTATAAATGAGTTTAGTAACTCCTGTTCTCAAGGGTTACTATGAGAATTAGTAGAAAGCATGTGCACCTGTCTAGATACACATAGTAGCGGCCCAGTAAGAATGCATTTGTTCATGTCACCATCACTCACAGTCCTCATCCCTCCCTTATAACACACCTCAGCTCAGTCCTCATTTCCAGCTTTGGTCCACCCCTGGTTTCAGCTCTCCCCTGCTGATACTTCCTGCCTTCTCCCCCATCTCTAGATGGAGTCTCTGTGTGTCTCACTGTGGTCTGCCATTCTCAATCCTAATCACGTGACACCCGAGGGTCATGGATTTGGAGCACATTGCAGAGATGCTATGGAGAAGGCAACGGCACCCCACTCCAGTACTCTTGCCTGCAGAATCCCAGGGACGGGGGAGCCTGGTGGGCTGCCGTCTATGGGGTCGCACAGGGTCAGACACGACTGAAGCGACTTAGCAGCAGCAGCAGAGATGCTGCAAGACAATTGACTAGCACAGCTCACTTCATTTCCTTTGCATGAATTTGCAGGCCTCCTGGTGGAGCACTGTACTTTCAAGTTGACCACAAACCTTTAAACACCCTTTGTCTTAACACTGGTCACATTCTCAGAAGTATGTTTCTTGTCACGCCCCTGCAGGCTTTTGAGTCTGTGAGTTTTTACACCCCAACTCCTTTAGCTCTTATCCTTATTTACTGTTGAAGAATAAAGGATTTGCAGGTGGTGCTAGTGGTAAAGAATCCACATACCAACGCAGGAGACACATGAGACATGGGTTTGACCCCTGGGTCGGGAAGATCCCCTGGAGGAGGGCATGGCAACCCACTTCAGTATTTCTGCCTGGAAAATTCCATGGACAGAGGAGCCTGGTGAGCTACAGTCCATGGGGCCTCAAAGAGTTGGAACACATTATTGAGGACAGAGGGGCAAACCATTGAACCTTTTAGCCTGTGACAGACAGAGATCTCTTTACTGGAACACCTGCCCTGTCCCCCAGCCCACGACGCTCGGTGCGTGGTTCTCTGCTGCCCTCTAAGGGCCTCTCGGCTCACCTTACCCGCTGACCTTGATTCACAGCCACTGAAAACCACTAAGAACACTTACACAAAACACCTACAATAGTCAAATTCAGAGTCAGAAAGTACATGCTGGGGGCCAGAAGGGACTTGGGGAGGGGGACTGGGGAGTTACTGTTTAATGGGGGGTAGAATTTCAGTTTAGGACGGTGAAAAGTTCAGGAGATAGACGATGGTGAGAGTTTTACAATGTGAGTGTACTTGTGCCACTGAACTATATACAGTTATATATGGTTAAAATAGTATATTTTATATCTGTGACTTTTGCCACAGTAAAGAAAAATATTTTTTGAAAAACTGTTCCAATTTTAGCACATGGAAGGCAATGTATAGAATGCATATGGGGATAATTACAAAGTTTGACACTGTAAAGGATGTATTTGAGGTATAAAATATACTCCCCACCTGAAAGTGCTCCTTTCATGAAGTCCTTTCCATGGCACTAACCCTAATCTCTTGAAATATTACCTATTCATTTATAGTCCCCACTGAGTGGACAGTGCATACAGAGCAACAAAATTCAGCCTGGGAACAAGGGAAGGCCTCCAACAGGAGCAAGGCCATGAGAAGATAATACTACACACACATTAAAGTGGTAAATTAAAAAAATAAAACAATGACAAGGCCAAGTCTTGGCAAGGGAATGGAACAACTAGAAGTCTCATTATTGTTAGAAGAAATGTTATGATTTCTTTGGGAAATAGTTTGGCACTTTCTAATAAAGCTAAATATGCAGTTATCATATTCCTTTTCCAGATATCAATCCAAGAGAAATGAAAACATATGCCCACACAAAGATCTATAAACAAATGTTCAAACAGCATTATTCAGAACTTGCCAAATCAACTCAATGTCCTACAATGTGTAATTTGTGGCATATGCACACAATGAAATATTAGTCATCAATAAAAAGGAGTGAATTATTGAAATGTAAGAAAACTTAAATGCATGTAAAGACCACTTGACTAAACCAAGAGAGCTACAAAGAAAAGTATATGTGCTATATGAGTCCATTTAATATGAAACCCTAAAAATGGCAAACCTAATATATAGGAAACAGATCAATAGTTACCTGGGGCAAGGTGAAATGGAATGAGTGGGAAAGAACATAAGAGAACTTTGGAAGGTGATATGTATTTTTTAGATATATCCTGATTGTGATGGTATTGACACAAGCATTTAAATTTGTCAAAATTCCATTAATGTACACTTAAAAGGGGTGCATTTTATTAAGTCGATAAAATTGACTTAAAATAAGCAAACAAATATGTAGATAAGTACTTAGTGATTTAAAAGGTCATAGCCGACAACTCACAAGCTACACATGATAAAGTTTCTTTGGCTTACTTACCTCTCTGGAGCCCCTTTTAATTGAATTCAAATAGCAAAACATTGACATGTCTCAGCAGCATTATGAAGGACAACAAAAAATCAATTTTCAAGTTTTTTTTTTTAACTAATGTGTGATATACAGCATTAGGGTCCTTTCTAAAAAAATATTTAGTTCAGTCTAATTATTTCAGAATATTTTCAGTTAACCTTTTTGCAGATGTCATCCTATCTAATAAAGAGCCTAGTTGAATCATCACAAAAGTGAAAACAATAACAAATTAATGTGGCAGGATGAAAAAGAGGCTGTACTAATGATCAGTGTTAAAACATCCACTAAACAGCTGCTCAACTCTTCCCAGAATCAGCTTTACCCTTCACTACATCTTCTTGAGCGTTTCTCTTCTGGCTTTGGACCATCTGTCATTTGGCAGCTAAGCCATATTCTGAGACATCTATATTCAACCACCATTCTCAAACTCTGTGAATGTGCACTAATTCTAGGCAAAACCATGCTGGTCTATTTTAACATTGCTGTTTTCCTTAGTTTCATTTAAAACCCTATCACACAAGGGAGAAACTTAGAAAATTTCAGTGGCAAAATGCAGCATAATTGCCTCTGGGAAGTTCCTCTTACCTTCTGCAAGCTTTTGGTAGCAATTCAATAAATTGTCAAGCCTTGCAAAGAAGGAGAATACCATACAATTTCCTCTAGTCAATAATGAAGATTCACTGGGGATTCAGTTAATTCTGAAGTCTCACAGATTTTGAGCATCTGTAGGATTTTTTTCCTAAGCTGCCTTTCAAGTTCATTCTTGAATATAATATTTTAATTAATTCTGACCATATTCAGTTATCATTCTCCTACTTCCCAGACTTTAGGTATCACTTATGAAAATGAAGACAAAAATTGTCTTTCTTGATCTTTGAAATAACCCAGAGTACCCAGTTAATTTCTAAATCTATTTTCTCAGCTGAACTAAATAGAAAAAGTTCAGAACTTAGATGAAGAGCTAAATTATCATTTCCAAAACATCATATCAAATTCATAGCCCAGGAAATCCTACACTAAACCTTTCTACTGAAAGTCCCCTGAATATATCATCTTGGGTAAGATGAGAAATAGGGAGGCAATGTTATCTTCATTTATGAATATTCCCAGGAGTCTGTTTTGTTTAAACCAAGTTTATCACATTATTACTCTCTTAACAAGTTATCTGGCTTGTACTTAAGTAGTCAAAATACTTGATTTAAAATGTAAAATGAAAAGAGTTCTTACGTGTGATAAAACCAATTCAATTTTAATTCAGAAATAAAAGTAGACCCTAGTGCAACCCACTGTTTACCCTTCTACTTGAACATGTTTTTATTTTGAGAGAGAAAGACCACTTTACTCTCTGTACAAAAGCAAACATCTGAAACAACCACAGGGCAGAATGCTGGAGATTCTCCAAACAGGAAGATTATTTTCTTTCTTCTGCTGTTTTAGTCCTTCCCATTTTCAGTTTGGAGTACTGACTGGTTGCATATCTTTATGTCTAAGAATTAGGGGCTATTACTAAACTAAGGACTAAGAGTTGCTCTGTAAAAACGATCACTTAAGAGGCAGAGTGCTGGTGCTCCCATCACTGGAAACTAACTACTGCTTTGATTTATTTGCAGCTCCTGGTACACTAACCAGCCACAGATCAAGGCAGTTCACAGGTTTGCATGCTCTGCTTACCAAGAAAGTACCTACTATATTTGAAAGAACCTCTACACAGAAACAAGCACAGTGGGACTGAAGGCAGTGCATATTTTAACTACATTTCCTCTGAAGAAAAACACTATTTCCACCAAACATCCAAGCAGATTCATATTACTGCCAGCACTTGGCCGAACTGTGGCCTGGTAGGCATTGGGGGCTTCACCATTAGCAAAATACAAAGGCTAACAGCGTAACCTTGTTACTTCCTGCTTGTCCTTCTTTTGCTCTTTCTTTTCTAAAGACCGAGTAAGGAAAAGTCTAAATAAGAGTAGCATTTTTCTTTACTGATGGAAACAGAGTTTTATGAATATACAGTTTCACACTATCCCCCCAAAACCTATATTTGGGGGTCCTCTTATAAGTAAAACAAGTCTCCATTTCAGTCTTCAACATTACCACAGACACACACACACCCCCCAAAAATGTATACACAATTTTCAGGGAACATTTAGCTATCCGGAATATGGATTAAAATCAGTTCAAATCCACATGCAACCATGCACAGCCATGTATTTGGCCTGTCAAATTTGAAACCGGTGTGCTAAGTGAAGGTTATATTTACCTTTGAGCTTTGGACTCTGCATCATCACAGACGTGACAAATGAGGCACAGAGGTCTCCTCCCTCTCTTGCTGCCCACAGTTTAAGTACTGAAGATTTAGAATGAAACGAGAGAAGCTCTGGCCTAAGTTAGCAAGCAAGCAAACCAGTTAAAGATAAAAATCAAGACTGACTCTAGTCTTACACTTGAGAGGGAACTGACTTCTGGTGCCATTTTCAACACATAGGAGAGAAAGAGCACAATAAAATTAGTGCTATTAGTTCTATTTAGTAAAGCTATTTCCTTACTTCCTAAGAGAATGAGTTTTGGGGGACAAAATTCCAAAGTCATTGTTGGTTCTGTAATTGTTAGATTTTGCTTTCTGCTTAAGGTTTCCATTATAGTTTAATGCTATGAGGTATGAAGGAAAGAATTAAGAAGTGACAGAAGATGAAAATCTCAAACCTCCAAGTGAGACCACCACTCTCTTCATTTCTCTGCTAGCACACAAGGCTCCGTCCTACAGTCCCCAGCCTCCTCCTACCCAGGACAAGGACTTTCCCCATCCCTGCCCCACCACCCTCCATTTATCCCTAAGAGATCACTTCATTACACAATTTGACTTCTCCACTCTGCCTACTCTAGATTTGCGGAGCTTTTGCAAAGCTTTTGCAACCGTTCAAAGTGTTTAACCCACACTTGGAGAAAAGCAGCCTCTTCATGCTTCCCAGGTGGTGCTAGTGGTAAAGAACCTGCTTGCCAATGCAAGAGCTGCAGGTTCGATCCCTGGGTTGGGAAGATCCCCTGGAGGAGGAAATGGCCACCCACTCCAGGATTCTTGCCTGGAAAACTCCATGGACAGAGGAGTCTGGCGGGCTACAACTCATGGGGTCGCAAAGAGTCGGACAGGACTGAGCTTGCACACACGCAGGCAGGGCAATCTCGTCACATCCCTCAGCCCACGTGCAGTTACAGCTTGCAACAGAATATACCCGCGTGCCTCCCCACACCTGAACTGACATGGACCCAAAGTGCCCCAGCAGTAGCATCTCAGGCATGCAGGGAGACCACCTGCCCCAAACCAGAGCCACCAGCGAGCTCTCCCCCTAGCTCTCTTCAGCCCCCACGCAGTTATTACAGTGCTGAGAGGGAAAGCCCAGCTGCCCCCTTTGACTCACACCTACAAGCTTTTCTTCATTCCCACTCTCATTTCTGTGAGCCCCAACTGCTTGCCTCTCTCCTCCCCTTTTATCTGTATTAGAGGAAGTATAACGCCGTGGGCAGAGTCCCCTTTGTCTTCCTGTTTAGAACAGACATGTAAATAAACACATCTGTTTGGCTAGGGCACAAGCAAAGCCTTAAATAGTAGCATTGCCTAAAAGATATCACTGAGTTCTGTGAAAGAATTATTACAATTAAGACTTCTCATGACAAGGCAGCTTTCACACAGCAAATCAAAGAAGACAGCATTTCACAAACTCACTTTCCTCTTTTTTGCATATATGAAAAATGCTGGTACTTAGAGAACCGTAGAAGGCAAGCAATTGCATATAACAGCCAAGTAAATCCATGTTCTCAAAACAGGGCACCATAGAGAAAATCACAGTCTTTTGAAATAACAACTCTCTCTAAAGCACATAAAATCCTTTTTTAAAAACCTGCCTTAGAATATTCAAGTTGTTTTCATGAATCTCCCTCCCCCCAATCTCCTCCATATTTGTCCATAAAAATGGAAGTCAATACTAGATGTATATTTTGTTATTTACAAAAAAATCTCTCTTGATTGTCTACTTGTTTTTTGCTTTTGTTTTTTCGGTAGACAGATCATTAACCATTTTCTTAACTACCTTCCATAAAGGGAGAATTAATGGGCTTTGTTTATTTCTCATGTTTAAAATAAAAAGAAATCCTAATCTACACTTACATGATATCAGCATAATCTGCATCTATGTAACACAATTTGCTCAAATAGTCACTTCCCAAATATTTTGTAAAGCTTTTAGCTCTACTTCTCAGTTTTCATATCCAGGACCATCCCCGTATGGTGCATATCCAGGACCAAGTGCTGTGCTGTCTAGAATAACGAAGCCCATTCTCTCTCCTTTAACTGTGCCCATTTTTCAGCCAGCAAGGCAACCGGGCAAACGCTAATGGCTGGTCTCCAGATGGCACTGTGTCACTCCCAGAATTAGCCACAGGCAGTTCCTGAGCCAGGCCAGCCCAGAACACTGCCTTGCACACTTTCTCAAGTATTAGTTACTTTTCTAAAGGTCTCAGTGCCTGACATGACAGAAAGGCAGGACTTCCCCAGCCACGCTCCCTAGACCAGTTCACACTACCAGTTGCACTTTGCTTGAGGCTGGGTCACTTCACTAGCTTCCTTTCTCATATGATGTTATAATCTTCAAAATGGTGCTCATGCTGAATCTGACCCCCTTATCCACCTGGAAAATCCACTCTCTTGAAGTGCAAGCAGCCCAGGGCAAGGCTTTGTTGATGCCACAAGGCATTGTTTATCTTCCCTTTTTCATTGCAACCAGCAGGTTCTGTACTCACTTCCTTATTTCTACTAGATCCCTGATGATTACGCTGTCCTATGGTGATATATTAATACATACACATCCATCCTTCTACCCTGGCCCTACCTTTGCCCTTAGATTTCTTCTTGGGGTCTAATCTTAATGTCACTCTTCAGGCTGACCTTTCCTGAAGGCTCAAAGTTGGTTTTCTCTGTTATGTGCTCCCATTCTGCTTTACTTTCTTCCTTTATATAAAATCACACATCAGCATCTATACCATGTCTAATTCCCAAACCTTAAATTCTGTAGGGACCTTAACAACCCTGCTTACAATTGCATTCCTAATGCTGGGGACAGTGCCTGAAATGTTTTAGTTCTCAACTGTGAAAACATTGGGTGAATAGATAAGTGCATCATAGCTTCTTGAAAGCTGGAACCATATCTTATTCAAGTTACTATGCCCAGTCTATCCAAGTCAGTGAGCAGAAATTTTCTGAATCAATGATGAACTCAGTAAACTGTATGCTATTCGTTTATAACTCTATAAATACAGTCACATTATAACAAACTTGATTCTCAAGGAAAATGTATAACCTAATTTCCCCAAATTTTTGTTTCACAGACATGGAAGAGTAGAGGAAAGCATTGAGAATATAGATTTTTAAGTATAATTTATTTTTCACTAGTAGTATCTTGAAAATATGGTACCACGCCATAAAAAATTGCTTTGATGTATGTCCAGCAGCTAAACAAAAATCAATACATATTTATCTATGTTTATTATCAAGCATGGGAAAATTAAATCACAGGTAATTCAGAGTAATTCAAGCCTTCACTTTAGTTTTGCTTTCAATGTTAATTTCTACTCATACTTTCATATTTCAAAAAATAATCAATTAGTCATAGTCAACATTTATGTGCAGAGACCATATTAGGCAATATGGAAAAATGCAAAAGAAACAGGAGGAAAACAGATGGCTCCATGTAAAATACATAATAAAATGTCCTGCTTTGCTCTGCCTTACTTGGGTATTATGCATTCAATCTGTAATGCTTTATATTCTTTTGCATAGGTGTGGGTTTTTTCTTCTGATTAGACCTAAAATTCCTTGACAACAAATAACTTGACTTTTAGTTAACTCCTTTTGATTATCATTTGACCTTCTTTCTTACTTTATCGACTCATACTTTTGCTCATCAAATATTTATTGAATATCTGCTATGTGTCAGTTACTCTGCTAGACCTATGCTATAGAGAACAAGATAAAGTCCCTGCTCCCATGAAGCTATATTGAATGTGTATGTGGGAGGTGAGGTGGAGCAAAGATTAAACAAGTACACAAACAAATATAAAAAGTGCTTATAAACTTATATAACAGGCTAAAGGGCTACGAATTGATAAACCTGAGGGTTGTTTCAGATGAAATGGCCAAGGAACAACTAAGCAAAAACCGGAATTATTGGAAAGCATTGAAAGATCTGGTTAGAAGTATGTTTCAGGCAGAGAGAACAAAAAGTGCAAAGGCTCTGAGGTGGTAAAGAGCCCTGTGTGTTCCCAGAGCAGCAGAAAGATGCTGTCGCTGAAGTTGAGCAAGAGAAGGGCAGAGGGTTATAAGATGGGGTTAAAATGAGCAAGATCATGTAAGGATAACATAGGCTATGGTAAGCAATTTAGATTTTATATTTATGCAATGAGAGGCTTATGGAAGTTTCTGAGCAAAGGAATGATATAATCTGATTTGTCTTTTAAGATTAGCTGCTCTGTGGCTAGTGGGTTATAGGGTTGCAAAAATGGAAGCTAGACCAGTTGGGAGATATTACAATCCCCAGGCAAGAGGTGGCAGGCAGTGCCTTGGACTGAGGTAGTAACCTAGAGGTGATAAGAAGTGATCAGATTTTGAACATACTTTAAAACTAGAACTGCAAGATAGAACTTTCTAACAGTTTTCACATTAATCGTGAGGAAATAAGAAGAACTAAGGTTGCCTTCTAGGTTATCAACCTGAAAAGAGTTGAACAGTGTGCAGTTATGAGATGCAGAAGACTTGGGAAAAAGCCTAGATGAGGGCTCCCAAGAGCAGATGCTCTACAAATGCTAATTCGGTAATTTAAAAACAAAAAACTACAAATTAATACCATTGCAAGCTGTTTATATAAGTGATAATAAGTACACAGCTTCAAATTCCAGATCTGTAGCATTTTTAAAAGTAGCAAAAGTAATCAGAGCAGGAACAAGGAGAGAATATCCCAAGAAAAATCATCTTTAGGAAGCATAATTGAAGATCATTTCAGACAATTGTAGGACTTTAGCTTCAAACTCCACAAATTCTAAGAGCTCTTACATTAATTAAAATTGGTTTAAAGTTATTTGTTGAATGATTAACAATGATTCGATTCATTTATCTCTCACTTATTTAGCAGAAGACATTACTGTTTAGCATTAAAAGACTCTCCTACCTCAAGATACTCATGATTTCAGAGAAGTTAGAACAGAAAAGCTACATCATCTTTATTAATTGTCACGATTGTAATCAGCTGAGAACTTTCAACTTGACCTCTGTATAGCACTCAGAATAGATAAAGATTGGTTGCTACGATATCTTAATAACATAAATATCCATTCCATCAAGCCAGGCTCTGGAAATTCATCTTAGAGTTTAATAGTGAAGTACCTGCTCCTTAATTGGTTAGGTTTGATTAATATGTCCTTTCTTACAACCACACAGCCCATTTGCAGTAGGTTAAATTTGTTTCATTTTTCAAGTTACAACAGTGTAGGGACTTCTGCTTCCCTCTCTTCTCTGATGTAAAGTATTACATCTAAGAAATGTGCACTAACCTATTTTTAGTGATATTCTAGACACTTAAATTCAAAGCTCTAGACAGGTAATAAAGCATTATTTCTTGATGGTTTTATAAAGATCCAAAGACTAGACATTGGAACAAGAAGCATCATTCCATTTGTATAGAATTTTTGAGGAAGGGGAATAGGGGGAGTTTTCTTTTGCTATTTATCACCTAAGATTTGAAATTTTTGCCATTACACTGCTCAGTAAACCCTAAGGATAGCTTCCAATTGGTCTGAGTTACAATAATCTTGTGAAGATTTACTGCTGAGTTTCATGTTATTGTAAATGAAGGAAATTCTACTTACAGTCCAAATATCAAATGCAGCTTCACATAGGGTCAGGCAACATCAATGTGCCACAGGCTTTTGTCATAAATCAGATACTCTGGGACAAATTCAGAGCACTGACTTCCCAAGTTTCCATGTAATATTCTGTACTATTTTTTCCTTTGAACACACAGAGGCCAGCCGTAAATCATACACTAACGTAAAAACTAGGAGACTATTTGTTTCTCCCTGGAATAAAACTAAGTTAAGGGCTGATTCAAGAAAATACTACTATTGGCAGGGAGTGGGGCAGCCTTAGAGGACAAGCAGAGGCACATTCAATCCCTGGCTATTTAACAAGATCTGCTAATTCTATGCTGAATCTGTTCACACAAGACTCCTGTCCCAAATTGCACCATGTATTTGCTTTCATTTTATTCCAAGCAAAGAGTGGTTTTCTGTTCTATAACTGCTGGCTGGCCGTTTCATATGCAACTTACATAATCATCTCCATAGGCCATGGAGAAGTTTTGTTTGTGTCAGTAAAAATCCCTATCATTGTTTTTTTTTTATTCTTTCTTTGTGAGACCAGCATTCTTCTTCTGCTCCGATCATCTCACCTTTAATAGATAGTCCAATTTAATGAGATCTTTTAAAAATGTCTCTAACTTGGTTCTTTTCTGAAATGACTCTTTAGAACACAGTGGTCATGGAACACCGTGCACTGTGTTCAGCACACAGCACCAGACAAGGGAGAAACCCTCATTCTCGACATCAAACTGCGTGAGTTGGAACAGGGCTGTGCGTGCCTGGAGCAAGGAGTGTTTTTCCTTATTCATACAACCGGCTAGCAACACCTCTGTTTTTACCCTACAAATCCTAGAAGTCCAGACTTCCCCGCGGCTATCACAGCAGGCAATTCTAACCAGCTTCTACTCTGCAGACTTGTCCAGGCTAAAAGCCTGGTACCAGCATCTGTGCCTCCCAAAACTCCAAGGTACACAGTCAATATCCCAAAATCTGTGTACCCATATCCAACGCTGAACCCATGAAAAACTGACCCTACCTTAATGTGAATGGTGAATACAATGGGTCAAAATCTTAAGATACGTGCATGCGTGCTAAATCGCTTCAGTCATGCCTGACTCTGCAACCCTATGGACTGAGCCTGTTAGTCTCCTCAGTCTATGGGATTCTCCAGGCAAGAATACTGGAGTGGGTTGCCATGCCCTACCCCAGGGGATTTTCCAGGGATTGACCCTGTGTCTCTTATGTCTCCTGCATTGGCAGGTATGTTCATTACCATTAGCACCACCTGGGAAGCCCCAAACAAAATATGATATTAACCAATCAAATCTAGCTGAATATTTAAAATTAATATTCTTTGTGCTTATTCCACAAATGTATGTTACATTAAGAAATGTATGTTACATTAAGAAATGTATTAATAAAGTTCATACTATAAATAGATCAAGTAAGAAAAAACAACTCAACTTGTAATACATTGAAAAAAGGCATCTGATAAAATTTAATATCCACTCTTAAAAACTGAATAGAAAGATGAATATTAAAATCAATCACAAGTTGTCCAGCCTCATACTTAAACACTGAATGCCTGACCATTCATGCCAGATAACAGCAAATATTAGTAGGTCCCAAATAATAATCATTCTCTCCACAAATAATGTATACCTGATTACTCTGAATCAGCCAGTCAATGCAATTAAATAAGAAAATAAAATATAAGTGAAAAGTAATGAAATAGGGGAAAACATTTAAATATTTGTCTACCTAGAAAAAACATAAATGAATTAACTAAGAAGCCATTAGGAATAAGAAAGTGAACTCAGTGATTTGGACAACTAAGCCAAAAAATTAATATGTTTCCCAACTTAGAAAATATAAAGAAAAAATATTTCACATGGAATAGTAATAATAAATGGAAAAGAACTAGAGAAGAAATTGACTTCATAAGAAATTAAATCATTTATTTGAAGAAAATTATAAAATTTTAGTCAGAAGCATAAGAACCAAATGAATATGTGGAAAACATACAGATAATGAGATAAGAACTTTTTAATAAAAATAGAACTTCTCCAAATTAAACTATAGATTTATTTCAGTTTCAGTCAGAATACTGAATAATTTTTCAGTGAATTGATAAAAATTATCTTAAAGTTCTCTGGATATCTAGGAAAATTATGCAAAGGAAGAATGAGAAAGGACTTGCTCTTTCAGAATCTAAAATGTAGCCAAAATTTGTCATTGAGAAATTGTGTTATTTTCAAAGCAAAGAATAACACTAATATACAAAATTTGATAGATAAGGATAAAGATGACTTCAAGTTGATACAGGAAAGATAAATAAGTTAATAGAGTTGAGATAATGCTCAAGTAATATGGAAAAATGTATCGGATAGATTCCTGCTTCATCCTTATCATAAAATGAGTTGGAAATAAAGATTAAATTTAAAAGCAAAACCATAAAAGTGCCACAAGCATATAGAGATTATATGCTTGGCATAATACATTGTATGATTTTATATAATGTCACATTATAGATGCAGAAATATAAACACAACATAAAAATCGATAATCATAAAAGAAAATATGCTTGACCTCACATAAATTTAAAACATTTGTATTAGACATCTACTGAAAATTATAGCATTGATATATATGCAAGCAAAAAGGTTATATGCATATATATATATAGCATGATTTCATTTTGGAAAAAATGAATAAGTATATGTTTAAATAATATGACTATATTATACAATTACAAAGTTGGATGTTTAAAAACATAAAGGTCTGTACATCTGTGTCTCTTAGACTTTTGGGCCCTGTGGGAGAAGGCGAGGGTGGGATGTTTCAAGAGAACAGCATCGAAACATGTATACTATCAAGGGTGAAACAGATCACCAGCCCAGGCTGGATGCATGAGACAAGTGCTCAGGGCTGGTGCACTGGGAAGACCCAGAGGGATGGGATGGGGAGGGAGGTGGGAGGGGGGATCGGGATGGGGAACACATGTAAATCCATGGCTGATTCATGTCAGTGTATGACAAAAACCACTGCAATATTGTAAAGTAATTAGCCTCCAACTAATAAAAATAAATGGAAAAAAAAAAAGAAAAAAACCCATACATCTCTTTTGTCTTGAAGTAAGTTTATTTTCTAAATCTGGATCACCAACTAGCCAGCCTTACATCAAGCTGTTTAATTTAGCTCTTGCATTATAATTCTGCCCCATCCCCTGATTTAGTAGTCCTCTTAGATTGTGTAAATCAGTTACAGTTTGGTTCTCCAGTGTATCCTAGATATTTTTCTCCCCTCATTTTCTAGCTGTCAGTGTTCCGGGGTATCAAGCACCTGCCTTCCTTGGGCAGCAGCTGGCCACCTACGTGTAGTAGAGAGAAGCTGTGAAGAGAAGTGATGAAATCAACTTCCTATGCTATATTCCGCCACTTCTGTCGGGGTAGTCTACTGTCTCTGAACTGCATCAGGAGGAGTGCTGACAGGGGCTGCGTTTGGCTGCTGGCAGCAACCTGGAAGGGTGACCTCTCAGAGATGCGGCAGCTCTGCCCCTCACTTCCATGCCACATCAGGTGGCCCTCTCAAGCAAGTCATGAGGCTCATCCCTCTTCAGCTCACTGCCAGCGACTCTTGGACCAGGAAGTACCCTGGAGACCGGGGTGGGGGCAGCTGGAGGCCCCTCTCATATCTAAAGGAACCAGGTGGCCATCTCCCCCGCTTTATCAATGCAGGATGGTGCAGTCCACCTGCCTGCCACTTTTAAACTGCGGCCAGAAGACCGTGCATCCATCTTCTTTTCTCAAGTATCTGCATACTCCTTGGGGGCTTCTTATATTTCCGACCTGCTTTTCAACTTGGTATTCGGTACAAGGAGGCGTTCCCAAGTGGCACCAGTGGTAAAGAACTCGCCTGCCAAGGTAGGAAATGTAAGAGATGTGGGTTTGACCCCTGGGTCAGGAAGATGCCCTGGAGAAGGGCATGAAAACCCACTCCAATATTCTTGCCTGGAGAATCCCATGGACAGAGGAGCCTGGCGGGCTATAGTGTCAAAGAGTTGGACACAACTGAAGTGACTTAGCACTCACACAGCCCAGCACAAGGAGTCAGGGAACAAAACGAAAAACTCAGGCCAGTTTTCCCTCTCTCCTTCATCCAAAACTCGATTCCTCGCTCCGCTCAACATGGTTCAAAGTACTTTACTATGTGAAAGGGAGTGAAAAGGAGGTTCCTCATCTCATTACCTCAGCAGATGTGTTTGGTCTCAGCAGCCCTTCCTGCTCCATAAGAACTCATGATCTAAATGGGAGATGGTCACGAGAAGCGGAAGAGAGAAGTATATGCTCTTTGATACTGCAAGTTTTTACAAGGAATTATTATTTCATATTTCATTCTTTACATGTACATCTGTATATACACATATTTATAAATACTGTTGATATGAATGCAGAGATAGATGTAGCCAAAGATATACAGAGAAAAAGAGATTGATAGAAATGAGCTTGCAGATGTTGCTGTTGTTTAGTCACTCAGTTGTGTCTGACTCTTTTGTGACCCCATGGACTGTAGCCCATCAGGCTCCTCTGTCCACAGGATTCTCCAGGCAAGACTGGAGTGGGCTGCCATTCCCTTCTCCAGGGGATCTTCCCAACCCAAGGATTGAACCTGCGACTCCTGTTTTGGCAGGCAGATTCTTCACCATCCAGCCACCAGGGAAGCCCAGCTTGCAAATGATACATATATAAATGTTAAAAGCGGTTGAGAAGTGTTTCACACTTGCCCAACATTTATTACATTTTGGATAAATACTAAAAAATAAAAAAAAGTGTTTAAAATGTGATTTTCTAAATTCACAGTTATCCAAGCAATCTTCTAATTCACCTGGGTCACAATTATGTTTCAAAAGTGTTGAGAAAACCACTGAATCATGTAGCCTCATTTATCAGTGTGGCTTAAGCCTTCATTTGAAAAACTCTTTCTAGGAGAAAAACAGACTACATCAGAATGTGTACAATTATGTGTTTCATTAGGCAAAGCAGAAAGAATCCGTAAAGTAAAATCCTGCTTTACTTTCCAGATATTAAAACCACTGGGCAGTTAAGCAGGGTTACCAGGTATTATCTTTCTAATTCCTACCACCTGCTGCAATAAAAAATCTCTTCAGCATCATTTTGATATATGGTAACATAAAGTATTTATACATTAATATACATTGTAATATATAGTGTAAAACTAACATTTGTTTTTTAATAAGTGCTTATCAATTCAGAATAGTATTAGGTATATCTTTCCTTTAAAATTTATTGTGTTTGATCACAGCAGTCCACTGATTACAAACTGTACCTTCCCTAAGGATATGAAAAAAGATTATGATAGATTCATCATACTAACCACAAATCCAAAGCCACAAATGCTAAAGGCAACTACATTAAGTGAATAGTAACTCTGAAATAGCTAATCGTAACTCAGAAATCTCAAGACCCAGAGTGCTGATTTAGCAGGTATAACTTTCCTGTTATGTTTCAAGAATCATCATATTTTCTAAATGAATAATTCGACTTCTTGGAGGAAATATACTAGGATTGCATCTTGGAATAACCAACGATGTTAGGAATTGGCTCAATCCTTTACAATTTCAAACCCTTAAACTTAAGTTTCCCAAGGGACATCATCCATAGGAAAAAGAGGAAAGCAAGAAATAACCCAGTACTCTGACTTTCAGAAACTTCAAATATACAAGTGTGGCAGAAAATTCTAGTCAAAGGCAGTAGAGATCAGGAATAGAGCATAGAAGTAAGGAAGTCATCCAGAACCAACTGCTCCTGCACTGCCAGACCCCAAATTATTCAAGAAGTGTTAGGCCACTGTCTTGTACCCCCTACTCACTCAGCCCTGACTGCACTGCCAAAGCCTAAGCGGAAAACTTAATGTAACTTGATTCCTCGGGAATCAAGGAATACAGTTATTCCTTTCCCTCTGTGAAGAGTTACCCACTCTGATCTAATTCCTTAAAGCTTTAGGAGACATATCACAGGGTATGTTTTGGTTAAATTCCATTAGTCAGATAACATAGCAAATCCTATACATGTATTAACTGTAATAATTCCTACATCTATGTAGTGTTTTAACAAAGCACCTTAAAATATGTGATTAATTCCATGTGATTTTTGTAAGGCTTTAGGTCAAGTATCAGAATTCAATATAATAAATAGAAATATTAGATGTTTTCGGAGAAATGAGTTTAAGAAATAAGAAGCTTACAAATTAACTAGAAATTTGGAAGCAATGAGCTCTAGACTGGGCCTCCAGGAATAACCACCAAACACAACAGAACTGAAACACCAGGAGGGCTGCTGATTCTGCCGCAGTCAGAAGGTAAAAATCAAAAGGCTACAACTGAAACTATTATTAAGTCAAGAACATTCTGCTATGGACTCACAGATAATAGAAAACACACTAGTGGTTGCCAGTGAAAGGGACTGGGGGGCTACTATAGGCAATATAGAAGTTGGGGAGTGGGAGGTAGAAACTATTGGATGTAAGACAGCCTCAAGAATGTATTGTACAACACGGGGAATATAGCCAAGATTTTTAAAGTAACCTTTAAATTTTTAATAAATTTTTTAAGTCTTTAAGTAAAATAAAACATTAAAAAAAGGACATTTTGCTACGGCTGTGACCTGGAAATGAGAAAGCATTTGCTGTTGTCACCTTAGCTACTTACAGAAAGCCAGACACCAGAACACTCCTAGAGAAAAACCCCAAATCTTTACAATCCTTTTTCTGAAAGAAAAAAATAAAGATGCAGATCTCAAAAATATATAAGCAACTCCTGCAGCTCAATTACAGAAAAATAAATGACCCAATCAAAGAATGGGCCAAAGAACTAAACAGACATTTCTCCAAAGAAGACATACAGATGGCTAACAAACACATGAAAAGATGCTCAACATCACTCATTATCAGAGAAATGCAAATCAAAACCACAATGAGGCAACATTACATGCCAGTCAGGATGGCTGCTATCCAAAAGTCTACAAGCAATAAATGCTGGAGAGGGTGTGGAGAAAAGGGAACCCTCTTACACTGTTGGTGGGAATGCAAACTAGTACAGCCGCTATGGATAACAGTGTGGAGATTTCTTAAAAAACTGGAAATAGAACTGCCATATGACCCAGCAATCCCACTTCTGGGCATACACACCAAGGAAACCAGATCTGAAAGAGACACGTGCACCCCAGTGTTCATCACAGCACTGTTTATAATTGCCAGGACATGGAAGCAACCTAGATGCCCATCAGCAGACAAATGGATAAGGAAGCTGTGGTACATATACACCATGGAATATTACTCAGCCATTATAAAGAATTCATTTGAATCAGTTCTAATGAGATGGATGAAACTGGAGCCCATTATACAGCATGAAGTAAGCCAGAAAGATAAAGACCAATACAGTATACTAACACATATATATAGAATTTAGAAAGATGGTAACGATAACCCTATATTCAAAACAGAAAAAGAGACACAAATGTACAGAACAGAATTTTGGACTCTGTGGGAGAAGGCGAGGGTAGGATTTTTTGAGAGAACAGCATGGAAACATGTATATTATCTAGGGTGAAAGAGATCACCAGCCCAGGTTGGATGCATGAGACAAGTGCTTGGGGCTGGTGCACTGGGAAGACCCAGAGGGATCGGGTGGAGAGGGAGGTGGGAGGGGGGATTGGGATGGGGAGTACATGTAAATCCATGGCTGATTCATGTCAATGTATGACAAAAACCACTACAATATTATTAGCCTCCAACTAATAAAAGTAAATAGAAAAAAATAAAATAAAATAAAAAAATAAAATGCAGGAAGATGACTGTCTTATTACTTTCACCTTATAAATCTTAAATAAATACATCTAAATGATAGGATCAAATTTTCTTCCCAATCTTAGTGGCAAGGCAGTCTGAGAAATATGGATTTTTAGCCTTCCAGCTTCTACAGGGCAAGAAGGCTAAGCCGAAGGAGTTATAAATGGATGCTGAGGATACACCAATCAGCCACACCACCATAGGGAGCTTATTGGTACTTCCATTTCACAGATGAGGAAACTGAGATTCAGAAAATTTAAGTGACTTGCACATGACTTCAATGTTAAATAAACTGAATCACCAGGGATAAAACCTAAGAATTTCTATGCCATGACCAGAATACTTTCCAACTCTTTGTAACCCCAGGGACTATACAGTTCAAGGAATTCTCCAGGTCAGAATACTGGAGTGGGTAACCTTTCCCTTCTCCAGAGGATCTTCCTAACCCAGGGATCAAACCCAGGTTTCCCTCAGTGCAGGCAGATTCTTTAGCAACTGAGCTATCAGGTAAGCCCTTCCAACATGCCATTCTGTATTAATTATGAGGAATTATTAAATTAGAAAAAGAAACAATTGATTATGCCTGTAAGAGGGACTAGCATTTCCTGATCAGTATTAGTTCATCTATCAGGCTATTATTATGGTTCAAAGAAGTCAATTTAGGAAGAAGAATCCCTAGATATACAGCATTCCTTTGCAATGGATATTAAGCAGTTGATAAAGCTTAAGATATAGATGAAGCAAACCTGTAAACTTCAAGCTCTTGTCTTCCTTCAAATATTCAAAAATTACTCAAAACCTGAAAACAGAGAAAGGCAGTTGAAAAGGCAAAATTCATGTTCTTGATTTTTATCCCCACTCTCTCCCCAAATGAAAAGATTATTTGCAGAGATTTATAAAAATTCAAAGAGTAAAAGAAAAATTTTCTTATGTTATCTGAATTAAATTCAGAATTTCTATTTAAGATAAATGTATATGTAAATATAAGTTAACTAAATACCGATGAAATTATCTCTTAAAGATACACAGGCCTTAAAGATATAACTATACACTGCTATTGAATATAATTTGGCTTGCTTATCAGTTCTCTAAAACATATCTCCTCTTAGTAACCAGTTCATTTTTAAAAAATGAATTATTATCCATTTCTTTCCATGTGGATCTTAATTTAATTGCACATAGAATTTTAGATTAATTCTTAGCATATTCAAACTCATCCCAAATCTACTAATAGACATGCAGAAAATGGTTTTGCTGTCACTTTACAAATCTCCACGGCAATGTTCAATGCTCCTTTTTGTGACTACCTCTTAAAGGGAAGCATTTTGGAAGAGGTTTCATGGGAGCATTTACAATAAATCTTTCCTGAGTTTCTCTTAAGTAGGAAAAAAAAAAATCCATTTAAGACAATGCTTTCAGGCAAAATGTTACCTGACTTCAGATTCAAACTTTTCATTTATTAGGGAAGAAGTGAAAACCTTGAGGGGGTGCTGAATCAGTCTATTCTGAGAAGTAGAAATGGAAAGACTACTTCGGGTAAATGGTGTCTCACTCAGGCAATAGAGAGAAGTCCCAGCCCTGCCAACGTTCTTTCTCCTGGAAATATCACCATTCTACTCCACTGGGAAGGTATATTAATTCCATAATTGAGAAATGAGAAGACAACATGAAGAATTACAGCAGCTTTTATTTCTTTGAATCCCTACTATATGCCAGCCATGTTAGATGCGTCAAAACATTACTACCAGCATTAATCTCACATTGAAGAAAAGAAAGCCAAGGCTCACAGGAGCTAAAAGTGTGGCTAATGTCACACAGCTAGTAAGCAGAAGAAGCAAAACTCAAACTGTGGCCAAATGGCTTCAAAGTTTGCATGTTTTCCCCTACAGCACAAAGATGAGAAACCCAGTATCTCCAGTAAAGGCCACTTACTACTCAAATAGAGATGGTATGAGGCAAGCAATGTAGATTGACACAAGGACCAAAAACCTACACCATGTAAAACCGCAAAACCACAGAAAAAGCTTTGCAATCTTACCTGTATGTCTATAGCAATCAATGTAAAGGTTATTCAAGTTCAGCAAACATGCCTCCAGCAAAATACAGCTAAATTTGTTCTACTTATGGGAATGGAAGGAGAGTAAAGATTCCTGTTTCCTCATTTGCAGATCTATCCCCAGTGTGAATTTTCACCTTCACAGAGTTAAGAACGCATCATAGAAAGGAATGCACGGCTATGAATAAACAAGCTATACTTGAAATGACAATCAACACCTCCACCACACTTCTGTGTATAACTGATATTTTTTCTCAAGAAAAAATTATGTTACTGATACAGGAGTGATCATTTCTAGCCAGGTTTCTCATGCTCAAGGTACATATTCTCTATATATAGTCTTTATGCAATATGTCTTAATTACATTATATCTTTTATGATTATTAAGGTAAAACTTCATTTTCCAGCTATAGAGTCAAGCCAATTAATCTATTTCACTTTGGGTTTGGGGTGGAGAGGAGGATATTTTTGGCTACTAAGCCTTTTTTCTTTTACTTAATTGTACATTTTCCCTTTCCACCACCATTTCTTCCACCAAATGTCTGCAACTTAATGTAACTCAGACATTTCAAATCAGATGTGATGTCTGAAGCATTATAACTGAATTGTGTGGGAAGAAACAGTCAGGACTGTGATTATTCTTCATGTAGTTCTTCAAAAAAACATTCGGCTTTTCTGCTGCCACATCACATTATAAATTAATCTTGCTTCCAAGCAATGCTCACCTTAATTTTCTTTTACTTCACTACTCTAACAAGTTATCTTGGCTCAGACTAAGATGCGCTAGGCAACGATCTCTCTGGAGGCTCTCACGTGCCACAACCACATACAGTCACCATAACTGGGAATTCTTAAGGACACTTAAAGAGTTCTAGCCATATTTCCTGATTTGCCTGGGGACTATGAGGCCTGTAGGAAAGAATTTCTGACATACTGGGGAGGGGGGGGTGGGATATGGTGTGAAAAGGGATTGTTATATTGGCACAGGAAGCCTGAAAAAAATACAGCTACTACCAAAGGGAATAGTCCTTCTGAATAGAGTAGGAGATGCTTCTTGAATTCATCACGGCTGCACAGTCAGCTCCTACTGCCACCATAGGCCACCACCATACTGTGATTATTCTCTATTCTCCAGTCTCCACCACCTAGATCCATGTTCTGCTATACTCTGTGAATGTCTAAAAGGCTGACCCACTATATCACCTGGCCTAATGGTAGTCCAGCAGGAAACCCAACAATAGGGAAAGGGAGAGGGCAGGGTTCTTCTCACTCGTGCCTGGAGTCAGTGCTGGGATTCTCACAGTGGATACTCTTTCTGAACACTGCTCTGGCCTGGGGGCCTCTTCTTGAGGCTCCATCCCTTACAGGGCTTTACTGTGTGCTCCTGTCCTCAGGTTTAGGGATGGGAACGCCTCCCCACTGCTGCTTCTGTTTGTTATCCTCCCCAGTCCTGCACGCCTCTAACAAGGACTTTCATTAAACTCTCCTCACAGTCCCATCATTGTGTCTTCTGACTCTCGCTGGGCCCCTGGCTGATACAGTAATTGGTTCCAGGAGTAGGTCTCAAGAAACAGCCCCTGAGGCTGAAATTCCACTATTGATTCCACACATATCTGATAACACACAGATGACTTGCCTACTCAGGTGGGAGGAGAGGGCAGAGTAAAGAGACAGACAAGGTTTTGGAAGACTAAGTATCTGTCGTATCTGTTTCATTTGAACATTATGGTGATAAAGATTGTAGGCTGCTGGAGAGATTGCAAAAACAAAAATGTAAACTAAGAACCTTGAATTTTCAACTCAAGGCATGATAGAGAACCAGAAAGGTTCTAGTTAGCTTTAAATGTATCTCTCACCTAGAGTCTATGTACTACAGACATAGCTGATGATCAGAATCATGACAAGGTGATATGAGTTATAGATACCAATGAAATATTCAGGGGGCTTTGGAAGTCCAAGTTAAAATTAAGGTTAGCACCCCATCTCAAGTCTCAGAATCCACTTCTTTGTATCCAGGGTTATAACTGTTATCTAAGAGATATGTTGTAATAAAACATTGGTTGAAAACAGAGGGAACCCTGAGACTTGAGATGAGGCCCTTAACTTGAATTCTCAAATTCCTCTAATCATTCTTGCTAGTTAATTACAGTCTTTCCAGCCTAAAAAAAAAAAAAAAAAAAAAAAATCACTTTCAATGACTTCATTTGGAATGATTACCTTGAGAAGACATCTTCCCTACTGTCAAGGCTAATCCCCACCATCAACCATTGCTTCCATGCCTAGATGGAGAATTGACAAGTACTCTTAAAGATAAGATAGCTTGAGCATCAAAGGGTGGATGGGAACTTGTCAATTTTTATAGTCAAGAAATGGGAGTGGGGAAATCGTGTTTATAAATAGACTCTGAAGGAATTAAATCAAGGAACTAAAAATATGAAGTTGGTTCAAGAAGAATTTATCAGTATGGGAAAGCTTATCTAAGATTCTAGATACATCCTATCAGCTGAAGCTCTAATTAGTTTGCTTGAAGCCTGAACTCAATGGTGACCTTCAGTAATGAGGTGAGATGTGGGACTTCTCTGCAACAAACAGGAAAGAAATTAAAGGCTTAGGGAGATGGGGATACTGGAGTGGACCTATAATCTGTAAACTACACAGCCACTCTCACCATAACCTCCAGGAAGGACCAAAGGACACTTTCGTCCCTAAAGCAGAAAGGAATACTTGGTGGTGAGTACCAGCATCCCCCAAAAGTTCTGCCACGGCTGCCTTCTGTGGCTAGAGATGCTATTGAAGAACTGGGCAAGTGGTAGAGGCCGGGTGGCAATGCCCAGTTTCAGGGGTGATATTGTTACAACTACTGCACTAAACCACACACACACACACAAAAAAGGATCAGCAATACAAGCATTTTGACTACACAGATATGTGGTTGTGGTTAATTTCATGTGTGAGAGAATTTTAGGAATGAAACTGATTATCAGCCTTCTAAAATATTATTCAGTCTATGTTGTCAGAGCCCAAATAAAAGCACTATATTGGGAATTCACGGCCTCTTACCCAGTTCACAAACCCAGAGCCGTTTCAGATAGAGGCAAGTTTGTTTTGTTTTGTTTTGTTCTTTTAAAGGAATCATTCTGGAAGGTGGACACAAAGATACACTGCAAATCTTCCTCCAAACCTTCCCTCAGAAGATCCATGGCCATTTAACAGAGTGACAGTGAGCTGCGGAAGAGAAATAACCATACTACCTAGGAGTTATTACCCACAATTTAGCACTAATCAGTGTAGGCATAAAGTCAGGAAACAAATGGACTCTTCCATGTCTACCTTAGAGTGGTCAGTGGGCTGTATCTCTTTGGATTGTTATTTCCCATATTCCTTACTGCATACACTTAACAACTGAAGATATCCTTACACTGGTTGTCTGACCTGAAGTTAATGCTATCATGGTGTTAACAGCCAAGTAGAGTTAGTTTCTGGGATGTCCCATATCAAGTAGTAAATAGAAATCAATAACCTGAAAAAAGTTGCAGAAACTTGTACTACCATCAAAGATTAAAAGAAGCAGGAATGGTTAATTCCTGTCCCTTCCCCATTTTATGCCAACTTCTTCAGTTTGGCTGTTACGAGAGCCAAATGGATGGGTAAGAATGATCCTGAACTACTGTGATTAATTAAGATGCAATCCCCACACTGGAGCACACCAACACAGCTGATGGCTCCAGGAATGGACTTATTGATCTAGGAAGTGGTTTGTTTTGTAGTGGGTTTTTTTCCCCTCATGTTCATTAGTAAAGACAATCAGAAACAGTTCAGCTTTATAGTAGGATAGTAGGAGCATAACTGTCCCTTCAATGCCTCACCTCAGGACTATGTCAACTCTCCTGAAAAAATCTTGACCATGTTGAAATCCCAGAAAATGTCACTGTGATCTATTACATTGAAGGCATAATATCTGATTGGACCTGATAACCAGGAGGTCACAAGCACCAAGATGCATTAACAAAACCATGTGTACCAGTGAGTAGAAGATAAACCACACAAAGCTTTGGGATACTTTCGAATTATAAAATTTCTAGTAATCCTTTATTGGGGTGCACATGTGGACTTCCCTGGTGGCTCAGCAGTAAAGACGCCTCCTGCCAATGAAGGAGACGCAGGAGATGCAGGTTCCATCTCTGGATCTGCAAGATCCCCTGGAGGAAGAAATAGCAACCCATTCTAGCATTCTTGTTTGGGAAATCCCATGGACGGAGAAGCCTGGCAGGCTATAGTCCATGCAGTCACAAAAGACACACAACAAGAAGTGTGGATATTCCCTCTAAGGCAGGTTACAATTAACTGCACCTTGAATTTACTGCTGTGAAGAAAGAGGCACCACATTAAGCTTAAGTCTCTAGAATCTGGAGAAAGAATACACTGTAACTGGGAATACCATTGTAACCCATTTCCTGAATAATCCACAATGTCACCATTTTTATTGTTGCCCAGAGCAAAAAAGGTTTAGCAATAGGATCAGGTTACAATGCAAGCTTCTCCCTCCTTAGATTTCATAAACCAGAATATCTAAATGGTACTTGAACTCTCTGGTATAACTAAAAAAGCTCCCTTTGGGGCCTCCAATGTGTCACAATAGGAGAAACATGGCATAGATCCTAATATTACAGGGCAAATCCAAACTCTTGCCTGCAAAAAATTATTCCATTTGTAAACTATTTCTGGTTTGCTAGTGACCCTGGTACAACCAAACACCACCTGTGCACAATATCTAGGGGACCATATGACCTGAGCTACTCATCACGAATTGGATTTATTTGGTCAATTAAACCCTAAAAGTAGAAGTGTGCATTGAATGACTAAATTTGCAATGGAATGCATCTAACATGCCCAAGGAAGTCCAGGAAACTCAAATAATCCCTCTGAGTAGAATCAGACTTCAAAGTACAAACTCCTAGAACCTAGGGATTGTCATAATAAGTGTGCCATACTAAAGATTAATTTTTCATATTCCTAGGTATTATGTAGACAGGATTCTTAGTTTTAAAAGACCCCTTTCTGTCAGTAATGTACAGTTTTAAAACAGATATTGGTAGTGGGGTAGGGGAAAGAATAGGGGTTGGCACATTTTATTTCTCTTTAGTTTTTGTAAGATCCTTAATTTCCCCTCTGTGTTAGTTTGCTCAGGCGCCATAACAAAGTGCAGGCAGATTTCAGAGATACCGTGAGCTCAATTACAGACCACTGCAATAAAGTGAATATTGCAATAAAGCCAGTTGTACGCACACTCAGATACACGCAAAGTAATACTCTTATTGCTGTCAGCAGTTCCTCAAACCATACATTGGTGCCCCCTGGGAAGTTATCCATGACTATTAGCCAAGAAGCCAAGAAGGAAAAAATTACCTGTCTTTTTGATGGATGTTGACCCCATCCAGAGGCAGATAGCTGCTACGCTATAGCCCCATTTGTGCCAGCCTGAAATTCCTAGAGGAAAGTATTTCCAGTAGGCAGAATTTTGTGCTGTATGTCTGTACACTTTGTGTGGTAGTAGAGATGGTCCACTGAACAGATCCATAATGACTCCTGGGAGGAGCTGATGGGATTCCTTTTCCATCAGGGACTTGAAAAGCAAGATTACAGGATTGGTAAGAGGAGTTCTGGGGGAAAGGTGTGTGATAGATAGATAGATGATAGTCATGGACTATTAGGCATTTTATGTCCTATATAAAAGTCCTCCAGAGGGCATCTATTGCTGAGCCATCTCTTAATGATCAGAGAGATTCCTATTATAGATGTGATGCTATTCAGCCTCTTTACCCAGCCAATCCAGTGCCTGTTCAAAATGGCCATGGTGTCAAGGTTGAAGGATAGACAAGGAACTCAGGAATATGGACTTGCTCTCCCCAAGGCACATCTAGCTCTTACAATGCCTAAGGTACCCAGGCTTTCAATCATAGAAACAAAAGATGTGCTCTGGTAAGCCAACATTCTCCAAAAGGACCAGCCTGCTCCCTGACGGGAAGTTAATTACCCTTTCTACTTGTGAGTGGGATAGGTATTTGTCCTCCAGAACCTAAACACCTGTCCCAGATATGCATTTGGCCTCCCAATCCACAGTACTCTTCTAGCACCCTACTATAGGTTGAATTCTGTCCCTACAAAAATACATTGAAAGTCCTGACCCTGAGTACCTCACAATGCAACCTTATGTGGAAATAGAGCCACTGAAGATGTAATTAGTTAAGATGAGGTCATACTGAAGCAAAATGGGCCCTTAACTCATTACTAATGATGTCTTTATGAGAAGATGGTATAAGGCACAGGGGCAAAGTGTAACATGACATTGGAGGCAGAGATTGTAGTTATGCAGCTATAAGTCAAGGACTGTCAGTAACACCAGAGGCTAATAGCATAGAAGTGATTCTCCTAGTCCCTTGAGAGATCATAGCTATACTGACACCTGGATTTCAGATTTTAGCCTCCATAAAGAACTGGACAAGAATATAATTCTGTTGTTTTAGTCCACCCATCTGTTTGTGGTATTTTCTTAGAGTGAAAAAGTGAAAGTGTTACTCGCTCAGTCATGTCCGACTCTTTGTGACTGCATGGACTATAGCCCGCCAGGCTCCTCTGTCCATGGGATTCTCCAGGCAAGAATACTGGAGTGGGTTGTTGCCATGTCCTCCTCCAGGAGAGCTTCCCAACCCAGGGATCGAACCCGCATCTCTTACATCCCTTGCATTGGCAGGTGGGTGCTTTATCACTAGTGCCACCTAGGAAGCCCAATATACATCATTACTCATGCCTTATTAAGTGAAATGTTAGACCACAAAACATCAATCTCAACCAAGAAATTCACTTTATAATGAAAAACAATGATGCACTCACACTTATGAAATTCTTGAGCTTTATCACACGTCCCATCATCTAGAAGTGGACAGCTATGGCACTCGCTGAGAAGGGTGGGGTCAGGGTACTTTAATAAACCAGTGACCAATATATAGCAATGTCCCTACTCCACTCTACTCTCAAGGCCCAGAACCAGAGGGTGAAATTGGTAGTGGTCCCTCAATATTAAACCTGAAATCTCTATGTTGAAAACTTTGCTTCTTATTCCCACACCCTTGGGTTCTACAAATTTCAAAATATGAGTTCCTAAGAGAAATACGCCTCCAACTGGGAATGAAATCATCTTCCATTCTCTTGGAGACTAATTCTACTTCCTGTTGATTTACAGCTCTTGTGCCACTGAATTGAAAGCAGAGAGTGTGTAACATTGTCGGGCTGATCCATTCCAACTGTCATGGGGGGACAATACTGCTGCTGCAGAATGGGAATAAGGAGGGAGATGTGAGGAGTCCTGCAGATTCACTGGAGTTCCTCTTATTACTCTCACAATTTTTACAGGAATCTGCAGAAATTCAAAGGTAAAGCCACAAAGGGTTCAATGGTGGACAGAGGTTAGGGCCACCACACTGGATAAAGAACCCAACCAGTCAAAGCACTGGGGAGAGAACTCAGAGTGGGTGCTGGAAAACAAAGATCTCAAAGATCATGGACTCATCCGCACCCCTGGAAGGGCAGGAATTTCAGTAAAGCACCAGAGGTGTGAAGACAACTGCAGTATGGAGACTAAGAATTACTGAGATGAGAAGAACAGCTCAGTACAGCAGTTGAAATAAATGTGAGTCAGATCTTCCCCTCCTGGGGATTCTGAGGGCATCTCAGAACAGGAAAGCTGAGCTGCTACCAGTCGGCATGTGTAAGACTCGATCAGATTTGGAGACCGTGACGGTTATTTTTTGGTGTCAATTGGGCTATGTCACTGGATTCAGGTATCCAAACAAACACCGATTTTGGCGTTCCTGTGGAGGTGCTTTTTAGATTTGGTTAAGATCTGCAATCAATCAGTTGACTTTTAAGTAAACAAAATTATCCCTGATTATGTGGGTGGGCCTCATTCAATCAGTGGAAAGGCCTTAAGAGCCAAACAAATTTCCCTGCAGGAGAAATTCTGCCTCAAGACTGCAGCATCAGCTCCTGTGGCCTGGCCTGTTCTACAAATTTTAGACTTGCCAGCATAGCCAATTCCTGAAATTTATATATTTATATTTTTATATATGCATGTATGATGATCTCTCATTTTATTGGTGCTACTTGCATCAGTTTTCTGTAGTTCACAGTGGCATGCTGAACTGCAAATACAAACATGATGCTTTAGATCCAGTAATATGAGCTGTTTTACATGTAGCTAAGATGGGTTATTTGTACGGGGTGCTCTACTGAACCATAATACAACATGTCCAGGAGGGCTGGATAGCTGCCATGGGCAGCTAGAAACCACAAATGGAAACCACTCAGCTTCTTATCTTCATGCCATAAACTTGGCCTCATTGATATAGTATCCAGACCAAGAGAACTGACCAGCTGCTTCTTGGTTTTCAGACAAAAGATTGAAATTACTGAAGAAAATGCAGAGAGACACAGTGAGAAATTTCACATAACTGTTCAAAACAAATGTATCTAACCCTAAGAAAGTGCTATAGGATACATAAAATATTGAGTGCACTGGATAAATTTAAGAATTTACTTTAAAAAATTGAAAAAGTCAAGTGAATAAAGAAAAACTGTCATTTCAAAATGACTTCAGAATTTTTCAAATTTGAATAATGCATGAAACTTCTTTGAAGGGAAAAATATTAGATACCCTACTATTACCTAAATTATTTTCCTAATAATATCTGTATATATACAGATATACATGCAAATATCTGTATGTGTAAATATAAATATTTGTATACATACAAAGACCTGTATGAAAAAATAGGTATCAAGTCCTTAGGCTTATGCTCTTACAGAGCTAAAATACCAAAGCAATTTTGCGTTAAATGATAGCAAAACTACAAAACCAATGAAATTGTCATTTAAAACATTAAATTAGTATGACAGTATGACAAATATTTGTTTATTTGGTTTAATTAAACTTAATGCAAATCACCGTTTAGTTTCATGGAAAAAATATATGTTTTACACAGAAGCTTTAGAACAAAATGAATCACTATTTGGGTCTTTGTCTTGTTAATGTTACTTATTTTTAGATCTTTCTTTTTTAAACACTGACTATTTTGATGAACCAATGAATTTAGTATAGAACCCCAAATTATAAAACTTGGCAGTAATGTTTCAATATTATTCAGGGAGAAATCCTCATTGTGGATTTACTATAGTAATGACTGTTAATGAGCTTTGGCAACTTATTAATACCAAGACAGAATGCATGAACCTTCATTCACAGCCAGAACATGAAACTGTTATGACGCAAGTTGTTCTGAGTTAAGAGATGTGCAGACAAAAGGAAGGCTCTCTTGTGTTAGACTCTTTTGGATACCCAGAATAGAGGAATAGAATCAGTTCAACCTGGCTTCAGCACAAGGGTTTCTGCTTCTGTCCTCAGTAGGGAGGAGGAGTGGGGTGCTGTGGAATAAAGAACTAGTGAGTTGCTTGGATCTGAGTGCTGTTCCAAGTGTATCTCTCCTTCCCTCTCTCTTTTCTCTTTTTCTTCCTCTTTCTCTCTCCCCTAACTAGCTGATGAATCTCCCTCTATCTCTGTATTTCTGTATCTGTGTGTTTATATCTTTTTGTTTTTGTCCCTCATGTCATGAGGTCTTATCTCTGCTTCTGTCTCCATGTCTCTATTATCTTCCCTCTGTGTTGTCCAGATTTAGCTACTCATGTGCATATGAGTCAAAGACAAAAACTCCCACTTCAGGCTTAGCATTCTTTATAAATGTAAATACTGATTTGGGAGGAGACCTGTGTCCGCACTCCAAATTTCTAGGAGAGGGAACAGCTTAACAGACCACTGATTTTAAGCTGAGGCTGGTTTGGAGTGAGTGTCACATGTATGGTTGCCCGCTCAAAAGTGGCTGTTAGAACACACTTCTGAGAAGGACATAGGTATTATGGGAAACATGTCTATTTACATGTCTATTAAGGACCCAAAGCATCATTTTCTCCTAGCAACTATTCATTAAGGTACTTGAAATATCCAGTTGATTCTGACATTAAAGATAGTGTTCAAAAACAAGTCCAGAAAATTATACCATAGGACAAAAACAAAAGGCTTTTTAAAAACACGAAAAGAGCCCCTGACATCACCTACAAAAAGATAAATGGCCGAAGCCAAGGACTATTGGACTGTTCTACCAAGTGACGGCTCATGAAAACACTCACTTGAAGCATGTGAAAGGACTTGACATCAAGACTTTGGATAGAGACCCTGGCCCACCAAAGAATGTATTTTTCACCAATACTTTTTCTGGTTAAAAAAAAAAAAAAGCCTGGATAAGAATATTTAATACTTAAAAATTAAACATAATACTATACAATCCTTCCAAGATCACTGCCTTCTTTTAAGAACTTTTATTTATGCACAACAGTAGAAACACAAAAATAGCTTTAATCTAATCACAAAAATGTTAATAAGTGAAATTATATCCTCATCAAATTATGTCCCCTTTAATCACAAACATTTTTAAATGTGAAATTATATCCTCATCAAATGTGAAATTATATCCTCTAATGTTTATTAGATATAGGCAGGATAGGTACAAAGTTTATGCCCAGGGCTTATAATTTGAGAGAGAAGGAAAACATGATGAAAACTAATATGTAGAAAAATCATAACGATAACCTTTTATAAGGGTGCTAAAAATTTAGAGGTTATAGACGCAGTTGCTTAAATGCAACAAATCCTCCAAAAAACACTGAGCTGTCTTTCAAAAAATGAGAAGGAAACTGGGAGGAAAGGTCAAATTAACAGATGCAAAGAGTATGAGTGAAAGAAGGTAGAAAACTTGGCGAGGGGAGTGCAGAGGGAAGTCAGGGCTCTCATCTGGTGGCAGGCAAGGTGCTAAGGAACAGAGGTTTGAACAGAGCAGTACCTGGAGTTTCTTCTGCATGGGGTTTAAGAGGGGGGGAGAGGAAAGCAGCAAAGTGGTAAATTAGTCTGGCAATAACATGTGGCATAAATTGAGTGAAGGAGCAGACAGAAATGATAACTTTGCCTGTTACAATCAGCATGATGCCCTTCAGCTATGAAACACACCTGGTCAGTCCAGGACCTGCAGATCTGCAGGGTTCATTCCCTACCACCTCCCCTCCACAGCTAGCCTCACACATCACCCTGGTCCCTGTAACTGAAATTCATTTTTCCTGAACACTGACTGATTCCTGATTCTGGCAAGAAGCCAGATCACAGCTAAGCTGGACACGGGAGACATTTATTGTACCTCATGTGCCCTGCTCTAAATAGAAGTCTCTTCCACTGCCAATAGCAGACAAATCTAAATGAGTCTTGTCTCAGAATGCACACGGATGAAAGTGTCCAAGTGGCTCCATGGGGATCAGAAGGAAGAGAGATGATGGAGCAGAAAAGAAACATCTATGAGGTGGAGGAATTACTAAGCACTGCTGGGAGGAGATGATTAGAAAACAGGACGTGGAGGGTGACACAGGGGAAAAGGAGAATCACAGAGAAAAAAAGAAATGAGGAAAATAAGAAGGACACGAGAGAAATATTTGAGAAAATAAAAAGAAAGGAAGTCATGGAGCAGAGGAGAATAAAATTTAATCAGAGACAGAGGAGGGGAAAGGAGATAGAAGGAAAGCAACAGAAAAGTAAAGCCAGTGAACTAAAGATGAGAACAAGAAGAGAATGCATATGGACTATACACACTTTCTGCCGTCTCTGACCAGGGTTCCTGCTGCAAATCCACATTTCATCTGGCTAACCAGCAGAAAACAAACAAAAATAAAAAAGAATGGCAGAGATAGAAACATCTGCATAAAAACAAGCCTAAGACAAGGTTTTAAATAATATTGGATTTTTAATTTCCCTTTGATAATCAATAAAAAGACATCAAAGTATCTGGCTTTTAAATTTTCTATGGCTTTTATGAATTTCTATAATTTGCTTGTATTTAGAAACTACCTAAATTTTGGAATATGTGGCTTTAAGTGTATAAACTGTCCTCCTTCCACTTATAACCAATAATTGGCCTATCAGTCCTAAGGCTTCATTCATAACACTGCAACATAAAAAATTCATTAATTTCCTAAGTGCAACAAATCACAAAAACCTTAAATGAATTAACAATCTGACAGTAATATAAACACAAGAGTCTTCCTCAACCTCCTCATCATTAAATATCAACACAGTGACCAAGAGCAGGATGCTCTGTAGGAGTTATGGGAAAGTAAATTTTAGCCTATGATTTTATTCTCTCTGACAAAGGAGAATAATGGAGAATGCTAAAAGTTTCTCAAGAACCATGTACATTCTTGGTTATGTCATTTATCCTCTTAGCTGGAGTTAAGTGCTGTCTCAGATGGATTATATTCATGGGTTATGCTCTCAAGACTGTCTCACTCAGGTGATATTTGATGAGTCCTTCTTGGTACCTTTCAAGATTTATCTGTAAGAGATGGTATGCTGAAAGCTTTTTATGTCTGTATTATGTCACTGATAGTATCACATCAATACCTACTGAATAATCATTAAAAGTTTAGAACCACATTTGCTTGAAGAGCTCACTGGGAAGACAATCTACAAAACTGTTTACAGTTGTCACAAGGCCCTTTCTTACTCTCTCTCTCTGTCTTTTTAATTCATTTTACTCAACTATTTAATATAAGGGTTGGAAGCTTTTTGAAGGGTCCTGTAGGGATGTTAAGAAGAACAGGTTTCAGATTTTTTTTTTGTATATGTTTTCATCTTTTAGAAAGTTCATTCAGGTAAGAACTTGATTGATTGGAGGTGCAACAATCTATCATCCTCCAAGACTGTGTCACTTAGGGAGGCAGGGAGGCAGAAGGCGAGGGACACAGAGGTGACTAAAGAACATGCCCTCATGCTTCCAAGTGACTTTCATGAAAAGGGTACCAGCTATTTTGCTCAACTGTTTTGGTCAGTACTATGGTTTGAATATTTGTGTCCCCCACTCTGCCAAATTCACAAGTTGAATTTTTCATGCCTAGTATGATGCTGCATTCAAATCGTGGTGCTGGAGAAGACTCTTGAGAGTCCCTTGGACTACAAGGAGATCCAAAACCAGTCCATCCTAAAGGAAATCAAACCTGAATATTCATTGGAAGGACTGATGCTGAAGCTGAAGTTCCAATACTTTGGCCACCTGATGTGAAGAGCCAACTCATTGGAAAAGATCCTGATGGCTAGGAAAGATTGAGGGCAGGAGAACTGGGTGACAGAGGATGAAATGGTTAGATGCATCACTGACTCAATGGACATGAGTTTGAGCAAACTCTGGGGATAATGAAGGACAGGGAAGCCTGGCATGTTGCAGTCCATGGGGTCACAAAGAGCCAGATGTGAATTAGCAACTGAAGAAAAACAATGGTAAGATATTAGGATAGGTGAGTAGGTCATGAGGGTGGAGACATCATGAATGAGATCTCTTGAATGAGCATTCTTACAAAAGAGATACCACAGAGATCCTTCCCCCCTTCCACCATGTGAGGACACAATAAGAAGGCGCTGTCTATGAACCAGAAAGCGGACCCTCAAAAATTCCACATCTACCAGTGCCTTGACTTTGGACTCCCTGGCCTACAAACTGGTGAGAAATACTTATCTCCTGTTTATATGTTATCTAGTCTATGGTATATTGTTACAGCAATATAAATGGATTAAGATAAAATAGCAAAGTGAATATTTTTTTATTTTTGATTATGTTGATAGGAAATATTCCTAATTGGTATGAATTATAGAAAAGTTAGAACTTAAAGATAAGCAAATACAGTAAAAATAAAACCTAACTTTAAACTCACTACCCAAATGGAACCAACACTAATTTTTTGGCCAATTTTTTTCTACCAGATTTATATTCTTTGCACACATATTTTTAAATAAATATATTTTTGATACTATTTGATAATCTGATTTTTACACTCAATATCACAAGTATATTTCATGTGAATAAATGATTCCCATACTTTCATTGTTGATTATGCATATTATAAATTAAACATATTGTTCTATATATGTATATATATAATCTACATAAAATATCAGACATATTTGACAATAAAATTAAATAAAATCAATCTAGGATTTTCAGGGAAAGAGTTTCTCCAAACAAATACATTTCTAGTCAACTAATACTGAAATTTTTTTCTAAGCAGAAATTTAGATATCTCAGTATGTCCTGACCTCAGTACAATAAACAGATGTCCAAGTACAGAGAAGAGAGGTCCTGATTTAAAGGAGCTATTTTATGGCATTTTCCCTAAAATATAAGGCACTACCTCTTTTTAGATGGATGATTCCTATCATTATTTAACTATTTCTTGATGAACTATAAACATCGACTATTATGCCATGTATCAATATAATCAGTCTGCTTTTCAATTTCCAATTACTGATCTTCTTGTCACTGCTCCACAACAGCCTCAATTGCTTTCTAGTTATTTTTCTTAATCCTAAAGTGTCATGGGCTGAGACACTGGAGACCTAAGTTCATTAACATGTGCATAAGGTCCAATGTGTATTAAAAAAAGGCCCAATAAGTCTATAAAGGGAGTATGTGAGTCAGTAAATTTCATCCACTGGTAATATATATTATTTTCACTTCCTTTAACTTATATCATATTGATAAAAACCTGTACATAAATATTAGGTATTTTATGCTTTTACAGAAAAGGAAACTGAGATTTGGAGAGATGAAATAACTTACCCAATGTTACTTGGCTGTAAAATTATTGCATAACATCTCAAACCCAATTCTTCTCATTCCAAATTAACTCTAAGGACTTTGTTCGAAGCAATTTCAGGTTTTTTCATGCTTCTGGCTGAGGAATTTGTAATCCAGAGTAAAGCTTCCTAAAACATGTTTCATCAAAAAATAATAAATGTTATAAGCATTATGCAATAAAAGAGAAAAACACTGGCTCAAACGACTTGCTTTACAGGGCTTCTCAGAGATTTCAATAAGCTAATATGCTTCATAAATCTCCAAAACCAGCATTTCCCTAACTACTTGGACCTCCAAGATGACCCTCTGTAACAGCATACACCCAGACTTCCAAGGAGCAAACTGCAGTAGATAATGTCCTGGGGTGAGGGAGGGGTCAAGAGGTGGAGAGGAGGGTTCATCAGACCAGGTAAATCAGATCTGATAATCTTAGTCTTTGCATGAACTTCCCAATTACAATCTGTTTATACAGCAGAGATTAAACAATAAATTTTAGAAAAGCTTGATATTTATGTGACTATTATGTTTTGATAATACAGAAAATTATTTCTAATAAAAGGAAGAAATAACTCTTTCAAAAGTAGCTACAAAATGCACCTATGATAAAAAGAAGTGAAGTCACTCAGTTGTGTCCTACTCTTTGCGACCCCATGGACTGTAGCCTGCCAGGCTCCTCCATCCATTGCCAGGCTTCTCCATCCATTGGATTTTCCAGGCAAAAATACTGGTGTGGGTTGCCATTTCCTTCTCCAGGGGATCTTCCCAACCCAGGGATCGAACTGGGGTCTCCCACGTTACAGGCAGACTCCTTAATGTCTGAGCCACCAGGAAGTCCCAATGCTAAAAACATACCACAGTATTAGTAACATTTCATCAGATTTCCAAAAAGTTTAAATTTCCAGAACACGTGGCTATAAAATGGAAACTCTTAGGCTGGATTTGGAGTTAAACCATGCACCATGACAAACCACAGCACTTTGTACCATAACCTTCCCCATCATATCTCAGATAGCCCTCAGGTCTTCATGATCTCTTTAACAAAAAGAATTCCCAGTGAAATTCAATAATTTCCATTTTCACAAATTGCCTATAATAAAAATATTTGAGCAATCCTCTAAAACTGAACAAATAACTTAAACTAAGTCTATTTGTAGTTAATTAAAATATTTTCATGAAATACTACCATTTTAGTAATAATAATAGAAAACATCATTATGTGGCTCATGAATGAAAAGATTCTCTAAAGAGAAATGATTCTCAACTTGTCTTCATGGTAAGATTTTGCATCATGAAACCCTCTAGGCCATATGTTGTCACCAATATCTGTGAGTGGAAATTTTGCTAAACACTTTGTATTTAGTATCTTATGTAATAATTAAAACAGTCCAATAATGTAGGAACACTATAAATAATCTCCAGTTTTGCAAATAACAAAATTGAGATTAAGAGAAGTGAACTAAGTGTACTAAGCAGGTGGAGCTAGAATTGGAAGTCAGGATGCTGATTACAAAGCACCTCACTTACCCACCTGTCTTTGCAATGCTCATGTTCAGTTACCTGTTTCATATATTAAATATACATTAGCAACCTCCCCACTGGCTTCCCCAGGGGCTCAGATGATAAAGAACCTGCCTGTGATGCAGGAAGCCTGGGTTTGATCCCTGGGTCAGGAAGATCCCTTGGAGAAGGGCATGGCAACCCACTCCAGTATTCTTACCTGGAGAATTCCATGGACAGAGGAGCCTGGTTGGCTATAGTCCATGGGGTCGCAAAGAGCCAGATACGACTGAGCAACTACCACTTTCACTTCCATATGCATGCATGCATGCTAAGTCACTTCAGCAGTGTCCAGCTCTTTATGATCCTTTGGACTGTAACCTATCAAGCTCCTCTGTTCATGTGATCCTCCAGGCAAGATTACTGAAGTGGATTGCCATGCCCTCCAGAGGATAGAAACCTGTCTCTTAAGTCTCCTGCACTGGCAAACAGATTCTTTACCACTAGTGCCACCTGGGAAGCCCTAGCATCCTTATACTCCTATTTTAACCTTATAGTAACCATGGAAGGTTTAAAAGTAAAAATGTATTTTCAGTAAGATCCCCCTGTTTTACTTTAGCAAGCTTCTTGAGATTATGAACACATCCTTTATTCACTTTGACCTATAACTAACCTCCACTCTTCAACTGGAAGTCAAATGACCACAGCATCCCATGATTTCTTCTTCTCTTTTGACATTTCTGCTGTCTCATCAAGGCCTTTACAAATGGAACTTAAGTATGATTAACTGCAGCACAAGCCAAATCCCAAATAAAAACCAATGAAGCATACATGAATGGCAAAGCAAGCCAGTTCTAAGACCAAAGATAGCTTTATCAGAAAACTAGTAGTTGCTCAATCTGTAATTTTGGATTTTGTATAAATTAACTTTAATTCAAAAGTCAATAAAAAAAAGAGAAGGGATCATATAACTAATTTGCCTGTCAGTGAAGGAGGAGTCAGAAGTGGTGTAATTGAAAGAGTCTAGAAGGGAATCTTATCAGTCAATTTTCAATTATTTATTGAATATCTACCATTACTAACTACTATCATGCCACAATGCTTTGAATCCCAACCCTTGAGTTATCAATTGGGAGAAAAGCATGACCAGAGAATGAGTAGGTATTAATGTAACTATGTATCATTCGAAGCCAGGGTAGCAGTAACTTCTTGGCCACTATTAAGACAATAGCATAATATAACACAGAACTCCAAGGGGATAGAATGAAAGGTAAATTCTGACTGATTTTGGAGAAGTCAAATCAATGGAGTAAAGGACCAAAAATGCACCAGAGCTATGTGTTTTAGTTCCAGATGGTAGAATCACTGTACTAGGGACTGGGTACTAGAAAAGTGAAATAAACAACAGAGCTGAGCTAGAATATTGAGGCCAACACCAGAAGTTTACCTTCAACTAATGAGAGCTTTTCATGTCTTCCATTTGTCTATGTTAAGTTGGTTATTTTTTACAATGCAAAATGCATTCTGGAATTTGAAGTGAGATGCCACAAACAGGAAAGAGTCCCCCCCCACACACACACACAATATAGGAAAAGGTCACAGAGCTCTATTACATAAAACTGGAAACATTACTTGGACAGAGCTCATGTTCAAGGGAAGGGACAAGCATAAATTTTTCTCGTATTCTCATCTGCAAAGAGTATTCGTTTTCCAACAACATGCCCTCTATCCATGGCGTGCTGATAAGAGTTCAACAACTGACTTTCCAATAAAAAAAATCATAAATTTTACTGCTTTAAAAACATAGCAACCCAATTTACAAATAATGATAAAATATATAATAATCACTGTCGCCTGCAATGCAGGAGACCACGGTTCGATTCCTGGGTCAGGAAGACCCCCTAGAGAAGGAATAGGCTACCCACTCCAGTATTCTTGGGCTTTCCTGGTGGCTCAAATGGTAAAGAATCTGCCTGCCATGTGGGAGATCTGGGTTCAATCCCTGTGTTGGGAAGATCCCCTGGAGGAGAGCATGGCAACCTGCTCTAGTAGCCTTGCCTGGAGAATCCCCATGGACAGAGGAGCCTGGTGGGCTACAGTCCACAGGGTTGCAAAGAGTCGGACAAGACTGAGCAACTAAGCACCGCACAGCAATCATCACTAATAAATTTCATTCCAATGACTTAAACGCAACTTGCTGTTTCCTTTTAAAGTGGTTTTTTCCCTAAAAAACACTATCAGTTTGTTTTTCATTCTGTCCCCAGCAATAGTGCCACAATGGACTATGTATAAATGTTTGATTACAATCTGATTCAAAAAAGAAATTCTCATGTCATTGACAAATGAGTATAGTTCTGACATAGATGTTGGTTGATGTTTTCTTTTACCTTACCTGGTGAGTTTAAAATAAAACAACAAGGATGTCTGTCAGAATTCATTCAGTTTTCAATGACATGAGCAATTTCTTTGCTAAATCAGATAGTAGTTTTCAAATGCTAGAAGAATATTTTTCTCAATTTTATGTGCTATTTACAAAGTAACAGCTGCTGATACAACATGATTTAAAATTTAAGCTGCATTATTAATGCTAAAAATATTAATTGTTTAAGTCTAGACAATGAACAAAGAGATAATTTTTAGCACGATGACTTTCACAGTATAAATACTTCCATCATAGTTGATTCCAAACTATCATTGTAGGACTGAGAAAAGCAGATAGTATTATATAGCATTTCCACCTTACAGATACTAGATATGTAAATAACATCAAAAGCATAGATAATAGTAAAGTGTATTAAGATAAATAAGAAGTAACAACTCTCTCATATTTAATATCTTTGTTGTTAACATAACATTCAATGCTAAGTTTATACAATTTCATTTTTATTAATGGCTAGTTAACAAAGAGCAAAGTCGCTGTAAATTTAATAATTTGTCTGTTGAGAGCCAGTAGGAGCTGGCAAGAGCATGCCAACTGCCTCTACCCATCCCAGCCTCCAGAAGAACAGTATACTGCCCTTCTAACCATCTTTCAAGGATTATTTCCTCAGTTGCAGCATGATTTTGGAAATTCTCTATTATAACCTCTTTGGTTTTTAAAAGATTCTCATTATTATTTCCTGCACTGGAATGAAATTTGAGAGATAAAGAATGCTGGTGAAGAAGAGTGGGTCCATTTTCCACTGAGGAACAAACTAGGAGATAGTGACAAGAGCCCTAGGGTTTGCAGTCAGAAAACCTGGACCTGCAAACCCAGTCCTGCTATCTCAGATGTACCTCTTCAATTCTCAGCTTCAGGATTCTTATCTGTGAAATGCAGCTAATAGCCAATCACCTCACAGGTTTTTAATAAAAAAAAAATCTGTGAAAGTGCTTTATAATTAAAACTTATCATATGCAATAAGTCATTTGGTAATATGCTATTCTTTAAATGAGTTTAACTTTCAGAACTTTTTTTTTCAAAGAGGGAATTAGTCATGTTTTAATTTTTTTTTTCTGCTAGCTTATTATAATTGACAGTTTACAACTGAAGACACTTTTCTGGTTTGGGAAAAGTCTTGTATGTATTTCAAAGTAGGTATATTTGGTTATAAACATATTAAAGGAGGTACCAAACATATTCAAAAGAGCTTGACTATAGAAAAGACATTCAAGAGACCAGGACTTCACAAATAGTTCATTCAACAAAACCTATGACAAAATTTTCAATTTCTCTGAGCCTCATTTTCTTTGTCTTTCAACTATAATGATAGACTGAAATAATCTGATGTTCCTTCTCAATCCAAATTTGCCTATAATTTCCTTATAATTTTCCTAAAGTGTCCCCTTAAATATTGATAAATAGTGGTTATTTACAAAATATTATAGCTGCCATTTCTGGCTTTTAGATTCCTAAACTCATAATTAATTAGACCTTACATAGAAACTTGCTTTGAAATAGGTCATTTACTTATAGAGGAACAGTCCACAGTCCTTTTGTTATTATAACTACAGAGTGGTTACTATTCTTTTCAGTCACTGGGGTATATAGAAAAGGTTCAGAAAAATTTAAATCCAAAACATGAGAAGCTACCTTCTCAGGATAAAAAAAAAGAAAGAAAGAAAGAAAAATGAAGCATCTCTGAAAGTATAAGGCAAATAAAATACAAGATCTATTTTATTCTATTCTTCAGAACATATCAATTCCATGAAGATCTATAAAATGTTTGGAAACACTTCCTTTTTTTTTTCCTTTTCTTTTAATACATAACTTCGAGTTTTCCTGTTTTGAAGGGCAATTCCTCAGCCCAAACTCTTCCTCCAACCTGCTTCTCCCTCTTTAAAGGTCTATCCTGGGGCCACAGAGCCCCTAAATACACTCCTTAGCCCCTTAGAACATTTGCTTCCAATTCAAGCACACAGAAAATTAAAGCGAAAACAACAACCACCTCTAATACAAATAAGAATCATTCTACACATAAGAGAATGTGTGACAACTGCCCAACTCATACAGGGTTAGGTACAGAAGTGAAAACGGAACCTGAGTGATTCCTTAGGTAAGAGAAAGCCTTCCTGGAACGTATTTATTACACGACGACGAAGAAAAGGATGTTCTTTATGAAACAGTTTTCTTGGGAACTCAAAATGTAAGCCTCTACCACTGACAAGGTGGCATTTTTAGATTAAGACGTGGGAAATCTAGCATGATTTACAAATACAACCGTCCAAGAATAACAGCCTTCCTGCCATTCGTGATTGGCATGGTTATTACAGACTCTATTATAATCTTACCTTGCTGTCCAACAAAGCAATTCATTCAGCAAGCTGACGTCAAAGACAAGGCAGAGTCTACTTATTTGCAGAAATGCTTTTGGAAAACACAGTCTCATTGCTCAGACAGAACCAAGAATGTACATGACATGGTGCAAGGTGCTTATGATAGAGGGTGGCAGGAAACGAAGCGAAACAGAAATACCAGCTGAGAAGGTGTTTAATCTTCAAGGTGTGAGGTATTACATTCTAGTGCTTTCTCTGACTGATAGCAGGCATGAAGGGAAAAACTACCTAAAACATATGGGGAAAAGTACACTTAGGTCCCTTTGATGTCTGTGTTGGCAAAGCACTTCAGCTTTTACATCCAGCCTTTAATAAAAGAGCTGAAGCTTCTGGTTTGTAAATAAAAGCAGCTAAGAAATTGCTGAATCAGGTCTGTCGCACACACAAAAATGCAACTTCACTTTAATGGATGCCTGAAACTAGTCATGTCAATATTCACACACACACACACACACACACACCCCTTAGAGTTGTCTTTTTCAGCTACTCTATATCTACTTTTAACAAGGTTTCTATGTTCAAATAATTTTTCCCATGGAAAAACTAATGAACTGTTAAAAATGCATGTAATCAAAATGTGAAAGGAAGTTGGATAGTCCCTCTTTTCCCAAAAGGCAGAAACCGAAGGCAATGAGCACAGTGGGGATGAGGCCAATATAGGTCTCTCTGCACGAGGAATGATTAATGAAACACATCGATTGTGGTTTTTTTTTTCCCCCAAGCAGGAGTGAGGGGCAAACACAACAGCAGCAAACAAAAAAAGGGAGATTTTGTTAATCACTCAGATATTTCTCGAACTGTCCTGGACCTCCAGATCCACAAAAGCAGCAGGGTTCTGCCAGAGACCGTATGTGAAGCAGATAAATCTCAACACTGGAGAATCCAGGCCCCGCCCCCCGTTGGTCTTCCCTGTGGAAGATGATGATCCACACAGCCCAGGTCTGTAGAGAGCACTCCTCCTCCATCCCTACCCTCACCAGTGATGCACACATGTGCTTCCTCAGTCCTCTGGAACTACCAACTCACACCATCTCCTGCTAAGCTCTAATGGAGAAACCTAGGACACATTCAAAAAAATGTGTGCTTTTTAAGCCAGTCTGTTCTATGCACCCCGGGCTTCCCAGGTGGTGCTAGTGGTAAAGTCCCCACCTGCCAAAGCAGGAGAAGCAAGAGAGGCTGGTTCAATCCCGGGGTCAGGAAGATCCCCTGGAGGAGGGCATGGCAACCCACTCCAGTACTCTTGCCTGGAGAATTCCATGGACAGAGGAGCCTGGCGGGCTCTAGTCCATAGGATCACAAAGGGTCAGACATGACTGAAGTGACTTGGCATTCATGCATGCATTCTTTTCACCCAAGGCAGATGTATAGAATTCTAAGGAACTAAGAACTAGGGCCAAAATCTGAGATCACTTACATCCAATCCCACCCCAAAAGAATCCCCTCATTGCCCTTCCAATTGTGATGACGACCCCACTTCAGTCTATCCACTGCAGGCATTGAGAACATGACTGTGATGCTGGTTCAGATTTGTGCCACTCTAAATAAATTTTAAGGAAATTCTTCTTACCTTAATTTGCCATCTGGTTCCCTGTGGTTTCCACGTAGAGACTCTGACTGGTCCTAGAGAGAAAGGAAGGCAAGAATATTTTTCTAAGAGATCATTAGTAAACTATTATACTTTCTAATTATAGATAACTTTTAGCATTGATAAGTATATCAACACCCAATTTTTATGACACTTTGATATAATTTTTTAAAAGTTATAAGTCTCTTCATGGGCTGTCTCCCAATTAATCATGACTATTGAATATTGCTGATAGAAATTCTGCAACTGTCTTTATAAGTCCTTTTAACAGTCTATAAGGTCACTTATCGGAACTAAGATTTTTGTATAAAGGTGATCAGTGTCATTTATTGTTTCATGTGCTTCAGACTTTAATTCTACTTTTCCAGTTGGAAAACCAATTTTCTTGCTCTTGAATATGTTGAGTAGAAACGTATCTACCATCTTGAGTAACACACCATCTAAGGAAACAGTGGTCTTGCCTCATCCTTGTCCATCTTGCTCCTTGCCCTCTGTCACAGTGGTATAATTATCTACCCTTCTAGCCTTTTGCCTGTTTTCATATTCTTTCAAATTTCTGCCACACTTTTACATGCACCTAGCATTCCATTTTTGGGGTCTCTTAGAATCTGAATCATCACAGCATTTTCTGTGAAGTGTCATTGATTTCTTTTCTTCTTTATTTTTCTTCTAAGAATAATTAGAATTTTTACTAACAGATTTTCTCATTGTTCATTTCTAGAGGACCTCATCTCCCTTTAAGAGTGTCTGGTTTTGTGATGTGCCTTTGTTCTTTTTTTTTTTCCACCTTTAGGAGCGAGGCTTCCATAAATACTAGAGATATGTTTGCCTGAGACTATTATTTTCTTTTTAATTTTTGTGCATCTTGAGAAATTTTCACCCCAAATTTCTATCACTTATCACGATTTCAAAACTGCTTTATTTCATCCAAGCAATAAAGCTTTGGCCGGGCTCAGTGCTATGACTATCTCCCTCAGAATTAGAATTCAGATGTGAGAGGGTTTCATGAAGACATATATGAATGCATGTAATTGAATTAAGAAATGAAAGTGACAGTTAAGTCGTTTAGTCATGTCTGACTGTTTGTGACCCCATGGACTGTAACCTATCAGGCTCCTCTGACCATGAGATTTTCCAGGCAAGAATGCTGGAGTGGGTTGCCATTTCCTTCTCCAGGGGATCTTCCTGACCCAGGGATTGAACCTGGGTCTCTTGCATTACAGGAAGACGCTTTACCATCTGAGCCACCAGGGAAAAGTCAGACTTTTTCTGACAGTAAATCTGTCATTTGGCTGAATGATTTGATTTGAGGATTGGCTTTGCCAAATAAGCAGCTTAAGTATTTTCCATAAATTAGCTAATTCTGTAGCTCTGAGATTTTAACAATAGCATATTTAAAATGCATAAAAAGAAAGCTTTTTATCAAAACTGTTTATTGGTAAATGTGTATCAGAATTGTTAATAATAGTGATTGAATACATCTCAGTAAAGCCTTTTAGGGGTGATGCCTATAAATTGAGAAAGAAAATGACTCTAATGACAGGATGACAAATCCTTTTGCAAGTCAGGATCAAAACTGGAGAGAACATAATTAAATTGTCAGATGTTAGATTAATAAAAATATTTTTGATGATATATCACTGTATGAATTTTTGGCACATAATTCAGAAAAAGCTCAAAAAATTGAATGATATTATTATACCAAAACTTCCATTTCTATCCTTTTAAAGTTTTCTCAGTGCTTACATATATATAAAATATAAAAATATAATTGATGCTGAACTTGGCCTCAATTAAATTATATCCAATATTCATCCATGCTGTTATTCTTACTGAGATTGTCAATATTATTTTCCTTTTTGCATTTAATGAGTTTTAAAATTTATAATAATTTTTGACCAATTGAACTGTAATAATAATTTTCATGAAGTTCAGTCTAGAAGAATTTTTTTAATACTTATAGCCTTATGGCTAAAAAAATAAGAAATAATTAAATTTTAATTTATAAAAATTTATTGCAGAGATACGTGATAGTGAAGTGAAAGCCGCGTTGCAACCCCATCTTTGTGACCCCATAGGCTATATAGTCCATGGAATTTTCCAGGCCAGAATACTGGAGTGGGTAATCTTTCCCTTCTCCAGGGGATCTTCTCAACCCAGGGATCAAACCTAGGTCTCCTGCATTGCAGGTGGATTCTTTACCAGCTGAGTCACAAGGGAAGCCCAAGAATACTGGAGTGGGTAGCCTATCCCTTTTCCAGTGGATCTTCCCAACCCAGGAATCAAACCAGGGTCTCCAGCATTGCAGGCGGATTCTTTACCAACTGAGCTATCAGGGAAGCCTGAGATATATTATAGGTGACAAATAAAAGACTTTCAGAAGTATAAAAGTATATGATATTAGAGTAAAAGTTTATTGGAAAAATATAATGGAACTATGAGTTCAAAGAAAAAATAACATTTTTAAATTATTAAATAAGATTTTGTTTATATATTTCAAATAAAGGTGACTTGAATCACAGAATTTAACAACTGGAAGAAAAATTAGAGATCAACTATTAACTGATCTTTATACATTTGCCTGCATTACCCCACATAATGTTGAATAATTTCTTATTCCCTCAAACATTAATTGACTTCTAATTTTTTCTACCTGAAGTTTAAATGATTACCAAAGATGCAATTTCTGTCACAGTATAAATATTTACATTAAATTTTTTTAAAAACACAGTTACTTAACTGTTTTAAACAGGGTCAGAGGCAATCATCCCATAAACACTATCATAATCTGATACCGTTTTCTTCTGTCTGCCATCTCAGGGCTGTATTTCTTCAGTGTCATGCCTCTTCTCTTCTCCTATCATCCTGAATATTTCCCACTCTGTTTCTGCTATACCAAGAAAAGAGTTTTCGACAAAGTCAATATTTTACCAACTTACTTTTAAAATTCAGTTTCTTTTGAATCATAAACACCTGCATAAAGCATATACCACTTGTTTCCTAGGGATCACCTCCATCCTTTCAAATTCTGGAGATAACTATGAACTTGCATTTACTTTGTGTTCATATATATTATTTATTCACAACATACCTAGCACCTGGATGCTCAATCAGTGTTAGCCTTTACGGTTATTAAGTTGATTTCTTTGATAAATACTTCAAGGACACTTTGTTATCAGTCTCATATACATTGTTTTACATATATGTCATATTTTAACTGTCTTTTCAATATTTTTAGGAGAACTGGTTGGTTTGATAGTTTTAAATTTTTATTAAGCCTTTTCTTTTTCACCTCATCTTGCTAATTAAAAATATATATCTAAAATTGAGATATTACTTCCATGACCATGGGTATTACATACTCCAAAATCTTTATTTTATGCTTGAAATGTTATCACAGACTGATTTTTATCTGGTCTGAGTTAATGACCAAGCTAGCCCAGGAAACTAAATACAGCTGAAGACAGGGCTTCCCTGGTAGCTCAGTAAGTAAAGGACATACCTGCAATGCAGGAGACCCAGGTTTGATCCCTCTTGCCTGGAGAATTCCATGGACAGAGAAGGCTACAGTCCATGGGATCACAAAGAATTGGATATGACTGAATGACTAACACTTTCACTGGAAAGTAAGGAAACTCCTACTCCATTCTCTAATGCCGCCCATGCTTCAACTGGTCAGCCTTTGTCATTATATACCATTGCTTATCCACTATCAAAGTTTATAACATTTATATTCTTTTATGCAACCATAATTAAATCACATGGGTGTATAACTAAAATTGAGTTTCAATTCTAAAGGTTGAAAAATGTTAATATTATCATTAAGTAAATATCATTCACTATAGAACCAAGTATAGTGATTGGGCAAATAACAAAAAGACTAATAATTTTATTAAGAAAGCCATAATAAAGAATATTATAGGCTCACGATCCAATGAGTTAAATAAATGATGAATTAAGAGTTGTGTCTGACTCTGTAATCCCATGGACTGTAGCCTGCCAGGCTCCTCCATCCATGGGGATTCTCCAGGCAAGAATACTGAAGTGGGTTGCCATGCCCTCCTCCAGGGGATCTTTCCAACCCAGGAATTGAACCCCGGTCTCCCACATTACAGGCAGATTCTTAACCAGCTGATCCACTGATGGACACTAGGTTATTTCCATACCTTGGCTATTGTAAATAATGTTGCAATGAACATTGGGGTACATGTATCTTTTGAAGTTAGTGCTTTTCTTTATATAAATACTCAGCAGTGGAATTGCTGGATCATATAGTACTTCTGTTTTTGAGAAAACCTCACACTATTTTCCATAATGGCTGTACCAATTAACAGTCCCAGTAAGACAGCACAAGAGTTCCCTAACTTTTTCCTAGTTCTGACATTCAAGAAGTTTCTCTGTGAACCTAAAGACTGGCTGCTTATAAATTCTTAGACATGAAGAGTTATGCAATGGGCATTAATCTTGATAGCCCTAAAATTCAAAGAGTAATAATGCTGGAACTAGATTAGATGCTCTTGTACGATAGCCTGCAAGTGGAAGTGTAAACAAGCCAATCTCTGGTTGTAGAGCTAGAAATAAGGATAGCCACATGAAAGATGGAACGAATAAGATAATTGAAGCTACTGTCTTAGTGATAATAGTAAAGTAACAACATTAGATTGGAAATCTCAGTGCATGTACTCTAGGCCTGTTTCTGCAACTAACAACTAACATAAACCTGTAAGAGAGCCATATCCTGCTTGGATGATAATATGATGATGCTTGAGGCCCTGCCTATCCCCAAATTCTATAGTAATAGGAATTTACGTGATCATAAATAGTCTTTCTACTCCTTAGATGTATAACCAAATCAATCATTGTGTGTTAGTCCTTCAGTCATGTCCGACTCTTTGGGACCCTATAGACTGCAGCCCACCAGGCTCCCCATCCGTAGAATTCTCCAGGCAAGAACACTGGAGTGGGTTGCCATTTCCTTCTCCTAAATTAATCACTAATACCATAGAAATGACATATCAATGTATATAACATATTATATATATATACACATATTTATTAAACAGGCACTGTATTGAGTGCTAATGCCAATTTTTCTCCTCTCCAGGATACTGTGATTGGTCTCCACATAAATTTTTTATCGCACAGAAGCTACTGATGAGTTTTTAATCACATAGAACTCAGAGAAATTCTTAGATTACAGTGCTGTAATATATTTAATCAACAATATGAAACAAAAATTGGGTTTTCAAATGAAACATCCAATTTCACATGCAGCTTTTGTTTTTTCTTCCTAACTAAATCTCACATCAGCCTTGAACATCTTATTGGTTCAGTTACAGCTGTTTTCTAAGATCTCTGCCAATATTCAATGTTTTGGCTACTTCTAATCCTGTTGTCACATATGTCATTTACCTTAGATCCAATTGCTTCTGTTTTTCATAAAATAGCAAAATGCCTTTCACATTCTCATCTATCAAGGAAACAAATTTAAACTTTATAATTGACAAATATATGTGTTACATACACAAATGGTAAAAGTTATCATTCTCCCTATTTTCCATACAACCTAGTTTTATATCCTATAAATAACCAAGATTATTGAGTATATATTTCTAGATTATTTAATAAGAGCAACACTTTTAATTTAATAACGCTGATATATGGTTTAAAAAACTTCTTTAAATAAATTACCTCATTGAGTCTTTGAATTAGTCTGTGGCATAAAAAGACAAACGTAATCCTCATTTTACAGATGGAGAAGATGAGGTAAGAAGGTGCAGAAGGTTGAGTTACATTTATATCCCAGGAGCCAGTTCTGAAAATATTTGCTGCATACATCCCCTACCAAATTTTGCATTCCATTTTTCATCTTTTTCTAATGTCAGCTCAACTTCAGCACCTATTTTCTACAAATCTTTATTCCAATCTTCTTTTATTCATTAAGTAAACATTAATCAGTTCTTACCATCTGTCAGACTGTATGCTAGATACTAAGGCAGAGCTTGGACCACTGAAGAAAAGGCATTAACCAAATAATGACAAAAGAAAAATGACTACTGCAACTGTGACAAAGGCTTCAAAGTAGAAGCATTCTGTGTCATCAGACCCTGTCCTTACGAGATTTGATACAGTCAGAAGGGTCAGGAGCATCCATTCTGAAAGAGTAACATTTGGGCTTTGGTTGAACAATGAGAGAATTTACTGGATAAGAAGAGAAAGAGAAAATAACACATGCAAAAACCCTTAGCAGCAGGAAGCATGCTAAGTGGGGAATAAAGAAAGAAGCCTGACATGAATGGATTCAAGAGATGGAGGAGAATACAATTTGAGATGAGACATGAGAAGCAATGGAGACCAGGCTCCTCAGGGTTTTAAAGTCAAGGTTAATGAGTTTTGTCTTTATCCAAAAAACAATGGAATTGTATAATTTAATTTATATGAAATATAAAAAGTAGACAAATTTGTAGAGACAGAGGTAGATTAGTAGTTGTCAGGGACTGTGGGAAGGAAAGAACGGAGAGTGACTGGTATTAGTTACAAGTTTCCTTTTTGAGAAGAAAAAGATATTCTAAAATTAGAGAGACGATAATTGCACAACTCTGTGAATATTCTAAAACCTACCGAATTGCACACTTCAAAAGGGTGAATTTTATGCTATGTAAATTATATCTTGATAAGGTTATTATTAAAAAAAATAACAGTTGGAAAAGATTTTAAGAAAGGAATCCTCTGATAAGATTAGAGTTTTGAAAGGCTCACTCTGGCTTCAGAGTGAAAACACAGATCTAGGAGTGGAGAAAGGAGGCTATTATAATAATACAAGTGAGAGAAATTAAGAAAGGAAAACCAATAGGGCTTAATTATAGATTGAGTACTGGAGACAAATAAAAAGGAGATGTCAAAGCATAGTCCCTCATTTTCTAGCTTGAACAAGGAAATGGATTTCAGCACCATTCATTGTGGTACTAGAAGATGATCAGCTTTTGAGAGGAGGGGTTTGGATCTCGAGTTCAGTCTTTTATCATATTATATTAAAGTTTGACATTCCCTGGAGATATGTCAAATAAAAATTAAAATATATAGGTCTGAAACTCAGAGGAGAGTTTTTAGTAAAGGGAAAATGTACACATCTTCTGCGTATAAATTAAAATAGTAGACATGGAGACAGAGAAACAAACTGGGAAGAGAATATATAGAGAGGAGAAGAGGGCTATGATCTACCCTAGAGGAACTCCAGATTCTTGGTCGCAGAGTATAAATCTGCAGTGGAAAAATAAAAATAAACAGAAGCCAGAGATATAGGGAGAAAGCCAAGAGAGTGTTCTGTCAAAGAGGACAAAGAGAGCGTTCAATCACCTCTACGACAGCCCTCACACTAAATAATTCCTACTTAGCTTCTCTGCTAGATTATGAGGTTTTTGAAGGCAGGCATATCTTCTTGTATTTTACTTAGTAGGGGCCCATATCAAGCAATCAATGGATATGGGTGGTTTGCAATTAAATGTTTAAATTTGCTGTTTGGTGGGGAAAAAAACTGTTGCTTTGATAGCTCATAATTTTATGCTAGAAAATTTTAGTGCAACAGAGAGAAGTTCCCATTTTTCCTGACTAAACAGACATATCTCTAACTCCACAGTATAACGCAAGTGCATGGCATAAACAGAACTCAGTGAAAATGTCTAGCAGTAGCAGTAAGCTAGCAGGAGTGGTGCTAAAGGCAGAAACACATGCACAATAAAATCAAGACTTAAATAAAATGAAAAAGGAGTCTGAAGGGCTACCAAGTTAAGATATTTTCCGAGCTAGATCTTTTATGAAAAAAACCCAAAAAAACAGCAAGTCACTGAGCAGAAACAAAATTCAAGGAGGCTAAAGAAGACAGAAATTTGTGAACCATGACTGCAATTTGGCTCCCACCCACCCAGGACTCCAAAAGATGTAACCAATCCCTACTGGGAGGATTGTTATTAAATGAGCTTACTTGTATATAAAGTACATAAAAATCAGCACTATATTCATAATTAAACATATATACACATAACAAGGTTAACTACGTACTTACTTTATAAGCTGTTTATATTGTTCTTATAATTTGATTCCTTTCTTTCCTAATCTCCAGGAGTTTGTGGAAAGCCTACTGGCCAGAACCTTGATGCCCAAGCAGGGACTTCTTCATATTGCATGCATTCAACTGCAAGACATCTTCCTCACAGTTGCCATGAGGAAGTGTGGGCATGCCAGCTAACACTACTCTGAGAATAACCCTGAATTCTGGGGAGAGCTTCAGGTGACTCTTGGGGCAGAGATTACTGTTGTATATTTGCATAACACAAGGAATATTTTGTGGGGACAGATGCTACTTTACAAGAGTTTGTGCTGATTGATGGCTCAGCTGGTAAAGAATCTGCCTTCAGTGCAGGAGACCTGGGTTAGATCCCTGGGCTGGGAAGATACCCTGGAGAAAGGAACGGCTATCCACTCCAGTATTCTGGACTGGAGAATTTCATGAATTAGTCTATGGAGTTCCAAAGAGTAGGACATGATTGAGCAACTTTCACTATGCATTTTCCACTTTCCTATACTTCTGATGAAAGTGGGAATTCTGGACATCTATTTATAGCTGAACTGAAAATTTTACCCTAACCAAACTTTTCTGGGCAGCTCTTGTCAGTTGTGGCTTTGCACATTGAAAAATAAATAAATCTATGATCTGCATTTAGAAAATCCATCATGTCCTTTCCCCTCATTCTAACCTTGTCTCAAAAGTTTCACAAATCACACATCACAACAAGGAATTTGAAATCTCCCATCTGCCTAATCCTGTTATCTTCTCTTGCTCTTATCATTTCACATATTTCTTTGTCTTGTCTCTTCCGTCCTAAAAGTCTATAGTATACCTGTTTGCAGTAACTTTATTTTTAAGCCTTTTAGAGAAGCACTAACTTATTATCTAAAACAGATTCTTCCTACATGAAAATTAGTCAGTAATGCTCTGATTTATACCCTTTCAATTACCCTTTCCACTTGCAAGCACATTGCATAATAACATGTTCTAGACATTTCTGCTATCCTGGAGCAGTAAGACTGTTTCTTTTCAAATATAAAATCTTTGTTTCTCATAATTTTCTTCTGTCACCCATGCTGTGGATGTTTTGTTTCTAATACTACTAGCCTACAGGCACAGACACTCAATAATTTTCATTTCCTTTACTGGTATGACTTTGTCCAAATTTATTTAGATGATCACTTCCTCTCCTATTTTTCCCAAAACGGAAATATAAAAGTAAATAATGGTACTGCCTTTCTGTTTATTTTCCATTTATGTGGGAAGCCTAGAAGCTTAACCCCCAAAAGCAAGCATTCTTAAGCTTTTGTTCAAATCAGGTTTTTTGGCTCTCAGCACCATGACCGTAACTTGAGAACTAGTTTTATGGCAGAACCATGCTGATCAGTCTTTCCTTCGCTTGCCAGGGGCCTGAGTGCTAGTCAGACGTGGGAACCATTAATTTCAGCTGCCATGGGTCAGACGGAGCAGCTATCAGACTGCTCCCCTCCACTGCCAGCAGTGGCAGAGTGAGCAGTAGAAGGTCTATGAATTACTACTTCCACAACAACGAAGTGCTCCACAAAACAGGCCAATCTGCAAGCAGTTTGGGGAAGTTATGCTTATTTACTCCAGAGAAATCCAAATAAGTAAATCTAAGACTCTGAGAAGTACTGCAATAAAGAACGCTATTTCCCTTGGTTTAATCTTGAATTTCCTACTCTTCTTAACTTGAGACCATTTTTTGTATTGTGTGCATATGTAAAGACTATTCACATTTGATGGCTCAAACTTTAAGAAATAATCCTCTGGAAACGTTTCGATTAAGAACCAAGGCTGATCCTTACGCATCTAAGATTAATAGCCTCTAGGCCAGGGGACAAATCTTTCCAGGACAAGGTTTTCCCATGTGGCTTTTTTTCTTGGACTTCTACAAGAAGTTTCATTTATTATGTAAATCTACGTTTTTCAAGGTGCTTCCTCCATAAACTACTTTCACTCTACCTGAAATTTGAGATTCTAAATTCAGTAGATCAGTGTTCAAATACCAGCTCTCTTATTTACCAGTCACTGGTCAATTAATTTAATTCCCTTTAGCCTCAGTTTGCTCCTCTGTAGACCTGAGAACAGGTCTTCCCCAATATTAGCACGGACTAAGGCAAAACAACAAATGAAGGCCAACATAGCATATGTCAAAATACTAAAAGTTATCAGATAAACTATGCCCCCTAAGTGGCCTATTTGCCACTCAACCTCCCCTCCCCCCTCCTCAAGCCTAGTCCTCTGGGAAGTGCTGAGAACCCGGAGGACAGCCAGCCAGTCTGCTCTCCCTGGGCCTGCCCCTGTCCCACTCAAAGCCTGGAAGGGATTATGGATCTGCGGGGGCCAGAAGGTAGAAACTTCCCAGACCTCCTGGCTGATGACTGAAGTGCCAGGATTTGCCGATGATCCTAAGCATCCATCAAAACTAGACCATTCAAGGAGAGAGGGTGAAGTAGGGAGGAAGAGGATGTCTAGGTATACCCCTTTGGTGATTTAGGACAACTGACGTAAGCAACAGCACTGGTTATTTTTTAAATTTTAATTGGAGGCTTATTACTTTACAATATTGCAGTGGTTTTTGCCATCCATTGACATGAATCAGCCATGGGTGTACAGGTGTTCCCCATCCTGAAGCCCCCTCCCTCTTCCCTCCCCATCCCATCCCTCTGGGTCTTCCCAGTGCACCAGCCCTGAGCACTTGTCTCAGGCATCGAACCTGGACTGGCGATCTGTTTCACATATGATAATATACATGTTTCAATGCTATTCTCTCAAATCATCCCACACTCACCTTCTCCCACAGAGTCTAAAAGTCTGTTCTTTACATCTGTGTCTCTTTTGCTGTCTCACATATAGGCTCACCATCACCATCTTTCTAAATTCCATATGATTCTTTCTCTAGTTTCCCAGGGCAGAAAATGTCTCTCTCTCTCTCACACACACACACACACACACACACACACACACAAACACACACTCAGCCCAGCCTCCTCTGGCCTGGAACAGGTACTTTGGCTAACACAGTTATTTTCCATAATTCTCTGTAATCAAGTTAATTCTACACATATAAAAAAATTAATAAAAGAAAAGTTTGAAAAGGAAAAACTATGTCTTAATATCTATAATTTGCATTGTCTTCTAAAGCTCAGGGTATTGACTAGTAGATGCCCTTCTTATTCGTGTCTAAGGACAGGAATGATTGTGATCATTTTACTTATTTCATAGAATTGTGTAGGAAATAAATAGGAAGTGCATGTGAATAAATAGGAAGTGCATGTGAATTATGAATTATACCACTATCAAAATTAGAAGTAACTCTGCTCTAAGCTTGACCTCTAATTCTCGTTGGGGAAAAAAGGCAATGAAGCTATATTTTCAGAAATGGAATAAACCTGGAGACCAGCATTATCCCACTGTTAAATCATTTCAAGATTTATACGCATTACAGCACTATATTGGACTCTGTGCTTTAAAGATGGTCAATGTTCTCATAGATCCAAGAATACCTAGATACTTCAACACTTGAAGAGTAGACTACACTTGCCTTCAACTGTCTGCTTTATTGAAGTAGGAGAAGCAAACTCTTTATAATCTCTCTTAGAAATGATAAGCAGAGATGACATCAAGCAAACATGATGATCTTAAATGAAATATTAAGCAGCAGTTCTTTCCCTGATCTTTCACATTAATTAAACAGGTAGTTTGGTCCAATTTTTGGACAAAGAGTTCGCATGAAACTTTATAAATATATTATATTTCCAATTGTAACAATGATACAAAATTTATTTTTCTGAAAAACAAGCACACAGATGGGACTGGCTTGAGCGATTTGCTAATCTCATAATAGAGAAGAAAAGCTTACTAACTATATTGTGAGTATTGCAGGGTTGCAGGCCTCTAAAATGGAATTTGACTAAGGACATTCTGAGCAAATGGATAAAACCATATATGATATTTATGCTATATATATATCTACCTTACCTATAAGATTCTTACACATGGTCTTCAATTCAATCAGGCCAGCTACCCACTATAGAGCCAATGTTCACTGCCACCACTACACCCTCTAAACTTTTACCCATGCCTGATGATATATGCCCACCTAAACATCTTTCAGGAAAACTCTGCCCTGATAGTCTCCTCTCTCCTTTGGTCTCTAATTTCTCTCACTCCTTTGGTCTCTAATTTTTTTTAATGTCACATGTGCATATTTTGCCTTGCTATTAACATTTTAAAATAATTGAGATAGAGAACAAAAATCCAATGACTTTGTATCCTCCCAGAGTGCCTAGCATAGTGCCAATGACTTCAACACAGAAGAGCTAATTATCATCAATACATGGCAGACCTCAAAGGTCCACACAATTAATTGGTGCCTGGCCTGTCTTTTCTTTTATTTCTGGAAGTAAGGTTACACAATGTAGCAGACTATTTGAGCTCTACTTTGTCCAACATGCTGTCAGACACTTGACAAATACAGAGATATGAACTAGGTAACATGAACCCTCAAATAATTAAGTGGCTTAGGGTGTGTGTGTTCCTCTAATGAATAATTAACAGAAGCAGTTTAAGAGATTCACCCATCGTAATGTGCTAAGAGCTATATTTGGGTTTGATTTTTCTTCTGTGTGTCTTCTGAAAGCATTCACACACCAGCCACCATCCTTGATACTACATTTATAGGTATGTCATGTTTAGAGCCTCTCAGGTGGAAATTATGACGGTTGTTCTAGAAGCAGCTATAGAAAGATAATTTAAAAATAATTAACAAGAATAATTAGCATGGGGCCAGGGGAGGGGAGCTTTTATTTTATCAGCTAGATTGATCTGATTAAATGTGTATAGAACACAGCAAGCAAAGTATCTTTACATGGCAATGTGGAAGAAACAATGACTTTTTCATTTTTAGTTTATTTTCCTGCCATTCCTTCCCCACCAAAAATCAGCAAGGAGTAGTCACTGTGATCCTCATTGCCTTTTAAAAAATTCCATTCAGCATCTCTCACAGCATATCTCCATTTGACTGAAGACATAACTGCATAGCTCCAATGAAAACACAGAAGTGGAACATCAGGATCTGTCAGCATAATGCTTCTGGGGGTTGTGTATTAGGTGATTACTTTGGCACTAGCTAAGGAGAAAAGAAAAGAAAGGCAAAGGCAGTAAGCAGCCATAGTTTTCACTTGTTTTTGCTTATCATGTTTTAGTTTCCTGAAAGCAAGACTAAACTATATAAACTATATTTCCTGAAAGCAAGAGTAAAGAATAGAAGCATTAACACTCACTTTCAGCCAGTAAGGTGTTCTCAGCACTGATTGTCTTTTAATTGGACAAGACAGCAAACAGTTTTATCCAGTAATTTCCCCATTACAGGGAAACTGTAGATGCTCAAGAATGGTCCCCTGCTGAGAGAAAGCCCTTAGTTAAACAAGCTAGGCAGCTAGGAAAAGCACGTGCTGGGGTGACACAGACTGGGCGGGAACCCTAGCCTCGGTCACACATCTCTACTAGTTGAGTGGCCTTGAGCAGTGCTTTCTCTCCCTGAACTGAAACTGTCTTATTAAAATAGTGATAATAGTACCTAACCAGTCTGATGTTGGCATAATCATATATTTGAATGCTACGCTTCTGTCACAATACTTGTTTTTATTATCAGGTTCCTTAACCTCTTAGAACCTGTTCTCTCACCTGCACTAATCTCATAGGTTTCGGATGAGAATTAAATAAGGTCCCTAAGAAAATTACCTCCCCAAGCTATATCGTTTATCAAAACCCACTTGGGTAAAAAATTATGGAATGGTAGAATATAACTAGATTCTTAACTTACACTTATTGAGAGGGAGGGAAAAAAAAGAAAAAGATATGATATAGCTATAAACATAGGCATCAGAACATGGCTTTGGTGGTTTCAAAGATCTGAATATAGTATCATTTGGTAATTTGTATTTGCTTATTTGCTTTTTGTTTTGTTCATTTGCTTATTTTTAACATATGCAGGAAACCAAGCTGTGTTCTAAGCACTAGATATTTGTTAAGGCATGAAATTATAATTAGCACATCATCACACTATTCTGTTTCTCCCCGAACTTGATAGCACTGAAATGAAGAAACGGAGTAAATGAAGTGGGTGAAGGCTTTAACAGTGATTGTAATGGTAGGCAGAAAATAATTTGTAATGATTTGGATTCTTCAGATGAGTTTCTCAGATGCAATTTGCCTAGAGGACATTTGAGATGGAAAGTGCAGAAAGAACAGGCGACCAATCACATTAGAGGCTGTGAGAATGGCTGACCTGTCTGAAGTTCACATCACATAGTTTCATCCCAGAAACTTCACTCCCCAGGAGCCATGGGTGCTCTGAGGGGTCACTGAATGATAGCAGAACCAAGCCATGGCTTGCTTAGCCTAGATAACCTTACTAGACTCATGATATCTATTTAGCATGACTCATCCATTCATTTAACAAGTATTTTTGAGCCACTCATTGTCCTTGTGGACTTGTAGTCTGGTGGGAGAAGAGGCAGATAAGGGCTATCTCAAGTCTAGCTCAGATAAATAAACATCAGGGCCCCAATATTTATTGCAACACTATTTACCATAGCCAGGACATGGAAGCAGTAAACATCCATCAACAAAAGAATGGATAAAGAATATGTGGCACATTTATACAATGGAATATTATTCAGCCATAAAAAGGAATGAAATTGTGCCATTTACAGAGATGTAGGTGGACCTAGAAACTGTCATACATAGTGAAGTAAGTCAGAAAGAGAAAAGCAAATATCATATATTAACGCATATATGTGGAATCTAGAAAAATGGTACAGATGAACTTATTTGAAAAGCAGAAATAGAGACATAAATGTAGAGACAAACATATGGATGACATTTGCTCTGAAAATGCTTTAGCTATATATTGGGATGAATTAAGAGATTAGAATTGACATATACATACTACTAAGTATTAAATAGATAGCTAGTGAGAACCTACTGTGTCACACAGGGAACTCTACCCTGTGCTGTGTGGTGACCTAAACAGGATGGAAATCCAAAAAAGAGGTGGTGTTTACACATAAACACACACACACACACGTACATTTATAGCTGATTCACTTTGCAGTAAAGCAGAAACTAACACAACTTTGTAAAGCAACTATACTCCAATAAAAATTATTAAAAGAAAAGAAAGTTTTATATACATTAAACCCCCATCACCACAGCCATCAAGTCTCATAATTCATGTAGAGAGATTATGAGAGGAGAAGAGACTGAAAATGCAAATGAGTTTTTTTTTCCCTCCAAGTAGATGTTTGCCCTTGGTAGTGTCATATCATTATTTTACTTTTCTTTATGAGTTTTTGGCACTTTGTTATACAGCATGACCCATTAACTCTGGAAAAGCCTCAGGAATATCTGGTTGCCCCCAACATGTTAGAACCAAGAATAATTCTCAAATTCTTCCATGTTCAAAAATACTAAGACTAAACTTTCCAGCTCAACACCGGGCCTTCCCTGGTGGCTCAGATGGCAAAGAATCTGTTCACAATGCGGGAGGCCTGGGTTTGAGCCCTGGGTAAAGATCCCCTGAGAAGGGAACGGCACTCCACTCCAGTATTCTTGCCCAGAAAATTCCATGGACAGAGGAGCCTGGTAGGCTACAGTCCAGGGGGTCACAAAGTTAGACATGACTGAGCAACTAACACAAACTTTCCAGCTCAGGTGATTTTAATTATTATGTCTGGAGCATATCACTCAAATACTCATTGACTAAATAAATGAACCACAAAAAGCTCTGAAATAGAAGAGTATGAAGGAAGTTTGTGGATAATAAGGAAACATTTTCAGGAGAACAAAAGACAAGTTGGCTGCTTCCATAAACTGGGTGTTTCTCAAATTCATTTGAATTCTCCCTTTCAAAACATCCACAACTGTTAGATAAAAGAGAGCTAACAGTTGGAGGACATTAAAGTTGATTACCAATAGATTGTATTAACATGCAAAGCAAACTAGGGCTTTGCTTTGTGTACTGATCATAATTCTGAATCTGTGAAAGTTAACTACATCTGCAGCCAGCCTTAGGCATTATGATTCAGGCTTCAAAAATAGTATTTGCCAACACCCACTACCTGTGGATGAAACTCCAGGCCTGTATTTGCCAATCAAATGCCTGCCTCTTGCTTTCCTTAGTCTCCTGTGATTGGCCAGGTGCTATCGGCAGAAGAGATTTCTATTGAAGTCACTATATATTGATGACACTCCAGCTCAGACGATCTATAACACTGCCAAATAATCTTTCTGTTTGTCCACATTTATCTCTAGCTCCCATTTTCCTCAACTGTTATCCCAAAGTCTCACTGAAGCACCATCTGCCATTACTCCTTTCATCATTCTCAGATGACTGTGTGGCTTCCTAGTTCACAAGGTAAGTAAAGCCCATGAGAATTCTCTGTCTCCTTTGTCCATCTCGATACACACAGACATCCCCCCTCTTCTCCCCTCCTTGCTTTGTACCTAGTATTGAGGTGCTCCTTGTTCTGTCTATATTAATCCTTCAGCTGGCATCTTATGCCCCTGGCAAATCATTCCATCAATTATCCCATCTCTCTCTTGTAATTCAGCCTTTTCATGTTTAGGAGTTTACATAACTATGTTCAGATCTCTCCTACTCAAAGTAACAAAGGCTCAGTCCTGTAATCCCTTAATTATCTTAATACATATTATAAAAAATTGGTTTCTGGATATAGCATGCCATTTTAAGAATGAATTTTCTTTACTATAAAACTGATAGTACTAATTTACTTAAAACTAGTGGATACTACTGAATAAAACACAAGTTCTCTAATACAGCACACTAAGTTCCTAATTACCTATTCTCTACTCAGCTTCCCTCCTCATCTCCTCCCATCTTCCTTGGGAGCCCTGTGCGATACTGAACTACCTCACCGGATGTTCCCTCTCACCACTGAGCACTTACAATGTGTTTTGCTCTTACTGGGATATAATAGTGGTGTTGGGAAACCCTCAGAAGGAAATATTGGGTAAGACAGCAATTTGACTTGTTCACTGTAGCCATGCATGCGTGCCTGGTCAGTCATGTCCGACTCTTTGTGACCCCATGAACTGCACCCCGTCAGGCTCCCCTGTCCTTGGAATTCTCCAGGCAAGAATACTGGACTGAGTTGCCATTTCCTTCTCCAGAGGATCTTCCCCACCCGGGAACTAAACCCATGTCTCCCATATTGGCAGCCAGATTCTTTACCACTGAACCACGTGGGAAGCTCTCATTGTAGCAATAGGCAAAGGCAATAACTAAGGTTTCGTAAACAGGGGAATGATGATAGTAGGTTTCCATATGGATCATCTACATGAGAATAGATTTAAAGAGGATAAGGATACAAACTTAGAAGTTTGCTGAGGGCCTCCAAATGAGAACTAACTGGTCTGAAACAGAGTCATAGCAGTTACATGGAGCCTCAAAGAGACCCAAGACACAATATCACAGAGGTCAGAGTTTAAAAAGAGACTATTGTCACAGAAACCTAGAATGTAGAGAGCCCAGCCTAAAAATGACTGATTTGAGATCAAATGCCATAGAAAAGTACCAAAAGGAAAAATGTGGCCATTTGATTCAGTAATTAAGAATCTAAACAGTAGCAACTGCGATAGAGCAGGAGCAGAAACAAGAATGCAGAACTGAGGAGTGACTGGGAGACAGGGAGTGACTCGCTAGTCCAGGGAGTAGCTAGCACTTTCCAAGAAGTTTGATTAGAAGGAATTGAAATAGACTAGACAGGTCTGAGCTTCCCAGGTGGTGCTAGTGGTAGAGAACCCTCCTGCAAATTCAGGAGACATAAGAGTAGCAGGTTATCAGGAAGACCTCCTGGAGGAGGGCACAGCACCCCACTCCAGTATTTTTGCCTGGAGAATCCCATGGACAGAGGAGCCTGGCAGGCTACAGTCCATAGGGTTGCACAGAATTGGACACGACTGAAGTAACTTCACATGCATGCAGACATGTCTAGAAGCTCTGTAGAGACAAAAGGCTAGGGAGGGTGACAAAGGGTTGCATGTGCCTAGGCTAAAGGAGAACTTGGAAATTTTTTCTTAAGAGATCAAAGAGTAAATATTTTCAGCTCAGAGGCCACAAGGTCTCTGTTGCAAGTATTCGACTCTGCTTTTGTAGCACAAAACATCCAGAAACAATACCTAAGCTGATGGACAGAGCTGGAGTGGAAGCAGGCCCTCTGGCTCCAGTCTGCTTGTCTCTGAGTGACTTCAGGCAGACAGAAGGAGTGGGATTCAGAGCAAACCTTGTCCTTAAACCTGAAGAAAAAGGAGAAGAATGCCTCCACATTCTCACTGCCAAGAGCCCAGTTTCAATCCATGCTCCGGGAACAAAGTCATATAAACCACAGCTGGGCCAAAAAAAAAAAAGAAGTGGCACCAAAAGGAATAGTGATACATATATACACCTGTCAATAGAAGCTAGATCTGCATTAACTAAAAACTTGAATACTTCATTAAAACAAAAATTCAATCTTTTTAATATTATAAAAAGATATCTCCTAAAAGTGAAACCAGATGTTTCTAAAATGGCTCTTTACATGGCTCTAATGAAAGCAATGTTTATGAAATGATTTGGATATTTTAAATTCTCATCCATGATCCATCAGTACTATCTCAGAAACTGAAATAGCATTCATGATAGCAGCAAGGACCACGCCCAATACCACCCCCCGCACCCCGCGCCTCACCCTTTGTGCTGCCTGAACTTGGTGCAGCACAAGCTCATCACTGCCTGCTCTAAAAGGAAGGGCTGATTTGAAAAGCAGGAATGCATTATTCTCCTTCAACCCTAGATCTACAGATATCTTACTTGAAAAGCTGATTGTGGAATCCTGGCTTATTTCCATGACTAAAGCAATGTGATTAAGTTCCTATAGGCTTTAGATAATCACCCAAGCTTTTTGATTATTATAATCAGGTCAGAGCTTCAATCAATGAAGCTCTCCTAACACTATTGACTGCTTTAAGAATCTGGACAGGATAGCACCTAAAAACAAGAACTACAGTCATGCTGAGCAAGAGCTTTCTTTGTAGGGTAGTTTCCTTGGTACAGCTTAAACAGTGTCACAAAAAGGACTAGCCTATCGTGGATGTTCACATCCTGAAGCATGATGGACAGGGGCATATTTGTACAGCAAAGTGGGGTGATTCTATACATTATTGATTTTCTAGTAATTGCAATAGTCTTTCACTGAGAAAGTGAAAAACAGTGAAAGTGGCTCAGTAGTGTCCGATTCTTTGCAACCCCATGGACTGTAGTATGCCAGGCTCCTCTGTCCTGTGGAATTCTCCAGGCAAGAATACTGGAGTGGATAGTCATTCCATTCTCCAGGGGATCTTCCCTACCCAGGGACTGAATCCGGTCTCTGCACTGAACTTGGTGGATTTTTTTCTGTTTGAGCCTTTCACTGAGACAGATACACTAATCACCCTCATCATAATTAAGCTGGCTGGGCTTCAATAGCTTGTCCAACCCAGCCAAAATTTGCCAGGTGAGCCATTTTGCTAACTTAAACCATGTGAAGTGTTATGAATTCATCCAAAAAAACATGTACGGCAAGTCAACTTTCTCCTCTGTAAAAATAAAGAAATCATGAAAGCTGGTTGGCTAACAGTGTTCTTTGCCACCCACTACCATCAGTAACAATATCTCATTTGGTGCAGAGGCGCAGGGTGGTGGATATTTTGTGGCAAAGATCAGACATGCTAGAGTTAAAGAAAAAATGTTCTTGTGCCTGTCAGGGGAGACATTGAAGACTAACTCCTCACTAAGACTGTTCTGCAGAATGACTCTAGGGAAAAGCTTCAGGCAGCCCTTCTCTGCTGTGGATGGGAAAAAAAAGAAAAAAGAAATGGAAGAAAAATGTGTTAGGAAGCAAAGAGGTGGGGGCGAGGGAGAGAACAGGCAAACAACAAATAAATCTCTTGATAGTGTTTTGGATTGATAGATAGCACTTCATCCCAAAGCATTTCTCAAAACCCCACACATGCAGTTTCACAAAAGAAATGCAAAGCCTTCAGGAACAGAAGAAAACTAGAAAAATAAATAAATAACAAAGATTCTAATGGTGAAAAAGGAAAGGAAATACTTTGGACCAATTTCAGCTGGTCAAGACACATTACAGAAAAGACCACCACTCTTAAATTCCCACCAGGTCTAGGTAAAGGCTCATTTTTTATGGTCTCATCCTTCAGGCATTCCATTTGGTTGGCTGAAAGGTTGAGTCACAGCCCTGCTGGGAATAGACTCTGTCCCAGAAAACCAGGCAATAACAAATGTTATGGCCAGTCCACTAAATCACACCGTAGGAAAACCTTGACTTACTCTAAAGCTGTATTTTCTCAGTTCTCAGAATCTGAACTTGGCTCCAAGCATCATTTTGGTGATGAGTTATCTCCTTTAAGTCCTCTGTAGAAGCAGGAAGTCCTAAAGCCCTTGGAGCCTTTCAAAAGTTCATTTTCCACTGAGATAAGATACCAAAATCATAGCTCAGAACTAAAATTTCCACAACAACCAAAATAACTTGTTCACTCCCACCTAAAAATCTTCATATGGCATCTCAGGATGCCACTTCATCATTTTTGTAAAGCTAATAGCTTGCATTTTTAAGCCATTTATATTCTATCCATGTGCTTTTACATAGCATCACAGTTACACACTTTATCTCTTTCTAGAGTTGCTACACTTATGTGTGATCTATATTTTGCAGGCTATTCAAGCACATAACCACAAAACAAAAATGTTTGTACTCGTCTCCTACTTGTTCTTTCAGAACTCAAGCATCATATAATACCTGGGAACATGTCTAGAAATCAGCATAGGATTTTTTGATTAATTCTCTCGGATACCAACGGTTTCCTGTACTCCTCCTTTAGGTCTTTATTATTCACGTGCTTTTTAGCCAACATCAAAAGTGGCAGCTATGCTGATTCAGTTTTTCAAAGACCTGACCACCATCATTGCTGACTGCGGCCACTATAGCTGTGGATGTCAACCATCGGCATTGACCTTTCATCGCTCTTCTCGGTATCAGACGTGATGCTGAGGTCCATGCCGTTTATGATGACTAATATTAGAGCCCCATCCACTAACTCCACCACTGCAATAACCCACACTACTCACTACCGTTGCCAGCGCTACAGCCGGCTCTGTTACTGCTATCAAGGCAGCAACCATTGCAGCCCCTACTGCTGCCAATGCGGGGATTGCAAGAACCACCCTTCTGAGGTCCAGTGTTGATTTTATCATGGCTCTGGTGATGGTTCTAATGCAAAGTTTCTTTCTAACCTCTATTGGTCTTTATTGTATCCTTCTTATGGTAGAATCAAGGCAAGTCTCCTCAGTGGTAGACTGACAGATGGCTGAAATACCAACTTAATCGTTCCAATAAACATTTGCGGACACATCCTTGAGAACAGTTTCCTTCACCCCATATTCAAAACATCACTAAGGTTACTAACTACTTTCAAAACATATCCAGAATCCAACTACTTCCTTCATTTGTATCCCTGCTATTCTTATTCAAGTCAAAATTCTATTTAGTCTAAACTTTGAAACAACCTCTGAACTGGTCTTCCTGCCTCAAGTCTTGCCCTCCTATAATCCATTCTTAGCATGTCAGCTACAGGGAGAATTTTATAAATATAACTCAGACCACATCACTCCCTTGTTTGGAGCCTCAAGTGTTTCCCTGCCTTACTCTAGTTTATGTGATGCACGCCCAACTAGCCCCTTTCAACTTCACACCACTCTTGACTTAACAATGTGTCTTCAGCCACTTTGGTGTTCTCTCTTTTTCCCAGATACTCTAGCTCATTCCATCCTGAAAGTCTACGCACCAGCTGTTTTGTTTTTTTTTTTTTTTGCTTGAAATACTGTCCCCCACCTGTCCAATATTTTTGTGGCTCCTTCTTCCTCAAAGAAATGTTAAAGAAGCTTCCAAGTCATTGTCTTCTCATTGTATTTTAATTCACTGAAAAGCACTTATTGGTCTCTTTTTCTTACTTATATAATCATTTGATTGTGGTTTACATAAATCAATGCTACATAAATATATTGATTCAAAATAAAATCTTTAACTACAAAGTCTACAGGATTATATAAAAAAATTTGCTTCAGGATTATATTAAAAAATTATATAAAAAATTGTACCTTGACATCCCCAAAAGTCACAAATCAGTAAGTGATATGTTCAATTTCAGAGAACATAAAAGCTCAGAAATTCAACTGACATTAAAATACCTCTGTTCAATTAAAAGGAAGGTGTGGGCGGGTTCCTTCTCTGTTCGCTAGTTCCCCATCCACTGTTTACCACTCCTAGATACAGCTCCCAGCCTTTTCCATGTTTAAGGAGGAGAGAAGAGAAAAAAAAAATGTGGAAAAACCTTCCAAGATTGGTGCCAATATCCTCAGGAACTGGTTTCCTCTGGCCCTGTTAGCTATTTTAAGTTGTCTCTGTCTCCTTTTCTTGAATTCTTCAAAACCGCAACCACCCCCATCTCTAGAAATACCTCCCCTGCAGTCCCCTGACATAAATATTCACCTTCCCTCTGATCACCAAGGAGTCCTCCTTTGGCCCCCAGTCTAAGCAGTAGGCCTCCAGCTAGATTCTTGCTGTTAGGGTGTCCCCATTCCCCCCCAGAGGTCTCTTCACACTTCCCTAGACGGGTCAGGCTCCAGGCGGCCATCTTGGGTCTTAAACAGTTCTGTACCACAGTGATCTGTCCCCTTTTCACACTGGATGAAGGTAGTTATGGTTCTTACTGCCTTCTTTACAATACTATTTGTGGAGCTTAACACTTCACTTTGAAACTTCTTATCATGGGCTCAGTCAAAAGTAATTTTACACATTTCTGCATTCTTATCAAAATATACAGATTCTATTAGTCATTTCCTCTTCTGTGAAACATTTGCCACATAGGAAGTCACTCTTTATAGGATTAGCTTAGACAATGAGAAGAATAAACGTGTATTAAGCCCAACATACGTAGTTCAGAATATGTAGTCCAGTCTTGAAAAGTCACCCACATGACAAGTCTAAATTAATGAACTTTCAGAAAAAAAATACTGATTTGGTTCACTTGGTAATGGATATTAGTCCATGAGTCCATGAAGAAGACTATATTTTTACAAGCATTTCAACTTTCTTATTCTTAAGGTTTATTATATACCTGATGGAGCAGAGTTGATCTCAGCATCTAGATAATAATAATAAATTATTAAAGATACTCAACCCACCTTTTCCACAGACCTTGGCTTGCTTATTATTGATGCCATTTGTGTTAATATGCAGACTTCATAAAGCTCACTTGTAGAAAACCCTCCAAATTCCCAAATACTCACCTCCAGAGAAACTCAGAGTCCCCCAGTTAAAATTATTATTAACTCCCAACCCCCTTATTAACCCCCAACACTTCTGAGGGTTGGCCAGGGAACCATTAAATTTTTAGTGCTAGAATTAATGCCAGATTAGAGTCACACGGGTATTATCCTTGCTGATTTATGACACCATGTAGCACTGTAAATGAGACTGTTTCTTCCCCTTGGGTCAGCTGATAACTTCTAATACTTCGTTTCTCATGACACATCTTTCAGGGCTGGGGCAGACAGTGAGAGCAAAGAGGGAAAAAAGTATCCGACAATGTCTTTGGTATAAATCCCAGGTATTCTCTTTCTTCCCCAAACCAGCCTAGGTTACCATTATGGAGAAAAGTCAGAACCTGTGCATAAAACAAAAATCATAACAAAGAGAAACATCTCACATCCTCTGACAAATCAGAACAAAGCCATGAAGGTCATTGACCCAAAACAAGGAAGAGAAAATCTGAAAGAAATTGTGTCTAGTATTTAAAAACACCCTGATAGAACTCAAATTAATAAAGGTTTAAAAACAATCCTTCATTATAGACAAAATGTCTTCTTTACTCACTAGCTATGTGGGCTTGAACCCAAATTTCCTCGAATGTGAAGTAGAATAGCATTGCTTACTACCTATGGTTGATCTAAAGTTGGAGTGATTCAAGATATAATGATCTGATATTGGATTTTAGAATGCATGTAGATTTAGGATGCCAGAAAAAAATGATCCTTTTGGTCAGAAGATTTTTTTTTTTAAACTGCTTTCAAACCAGGTTTTATTCATCCTTTTAGTCCAAAGGCCCCATGTGAACGTGTCTTACTTAGAATAGTAACACAAAGGAGGTTCTAGAGCTCCATTTCACAATTCCTACAGCTATTTTATATCAGAGCCTTGACCTCACTGTAGACAACTATGTAAACATTTCAGGTTCCCTGATGGCTCACTGGTAAAAAGTCCTCCTGCAATGCAGGAGACGTGGGTTTGATCCTTGGGTCGGGAAGATCCCCTGGAGAAGGAAATGGCAACCCACTCCAGTATTCTTGGGAAATCCACGGACAGAAGAGCCTGGTGGGTTACGATCCATGGGGTCACAAGAGTCAGACATGACTTAATGACTAAACAACAACAACAAATATAGACATTTGTGTAGTAGATCTTAGAGGCTATAGAGCCTATTTATTGGTTGACACAGTCTCACATCTGAAGAAAATGACCCAAGAATACTAACACACTTAGTACTTCTTGCTTCTAGCAACAAAAGTGACAACCTTATTTATATGATTATTTTTATATAAAATACCAATATTGTCCCACATGGGTAAAATGAAAGACATTTGTTGTTTTGTGTCTAATACTTTTTTTAGACTGAGGGGAAAAAAGGAAAATCAATGCTTCAGATTACTTTGCAGAATAACATTCAGATGTCTAGGAGAAACAGCCTGGGGCAAGGGGTGATGGGGGGGGGGCAGCCTCTTCACCTGGCATGTTCACAATCTCTTTGTAAACGACTGTGCCTCTGAGTCAGAATCTGGCTGCCAAGCATGTCCCAGGCCTCGGGCTGAGGAGCTCTGAAGAGATCAGCCACAGGCATTGATTAGGGAGAAGTTCCGGGAGGACAGCAAAGCCTCCACTGTGTGTTTAATGAGGATTTTCATGTGGAGTGACTGGAGAGCGGGCAACAGTGACTGTGAGCCCTGGGAAGTTGTCAACCACTGAGCCCACATGGGTGAATTCACCCTGTTTACCTTGCTTGATAGAAAGCCAGAGGAAGGCCAGACAATAGCCATAAATTCAAATAAGTTTTTAAAGCTTTCTCAATTGATCACGACACAAAAAGACACAGAGCAATTGTCTAATCACCTCACACACTGGTAACTAAATATATTGCCCTTTCCAAATCCACTGATGTAAAGCACAGAGCTTTTTCTCCCCAGCTAATGGTTGAGAACAGCTTTATGTTGCTTTCTTGTGAACTTAATACCCAGCAAACAAAGGACAGTGTTGGAAGCAGCTCTTGGTTCTGACAGTAACATATATAGGATGGTATCTTCTTGTGGTAAAATAACTGTTATAAGTGAAGCAGAATTAAAGCCTGGGTTGCACTTCTGTCTCTCACATGTATATTAAATTTTTCTCTGAAAGTCAAAGACAACGAGATTTTCTCCTAAATTGATTGTCTTCTTATGTCATATTAGAATACCGAAACTTGACTCATGAGATGACACAGAGTGGAGCAATAAATAAAATGACACACAGGATATCTGTGAACTCACAAACTATTAATTAACTTCTGCATCGACATTCAAGCCAGAGGCAATGTGGCAATGGGGAACAGAATCCATCATCATACCTAAATGGGATGGTAAGTAGATGGTAAGTACTGGTAATGATTTCCTATTGCAGACATTGTATGTGGTAACTCAGGACAATATAAAGTTGAAGTCAGAATTTAAACTTTGGATTTTACCCTTGACTCCACAGTCTGCAAGCACAACTTCATTATCCACAAGAGTAATATTATTATGCCAGTCTTTCATTGAGGTAATTTAAAAGGGGGGAAAAATGATTCCCACCTCAATGATATTTCCAAATGATTACATGTCCTCATATGACTGTCAACTTAGAAATAGGCATCCTCAGAAATCTCACAACCTTTTGCAGATTTCTTTTGTTGCAGGGTCTCCATCTTTTCAGAGAGTGTGGGCTTCACAATGGTTGCAATTCAGTCTCGACTATATTTTCACACCTAGTAGATTATATAGGTACAGGATTTCGGTCCTTCTATCTTAGCATATTTTAAATAAATAACTATCTTATTTCTATGATACATACCCAGTTGCTCTAGAACTCTGGGTGTATCTGCTAAAAAGTCATAAAAACTGGAACTTTTAGTAAGCTGATACTTTCACAGTAGACTAAGACTTCAAAGACTGTCCTTCCCGTGAGAACTTTACAAAACATACAAGGAGAGTTAAGTTTGATTTTTACGGACATTAGATGAATATTCAATAGTTTTTACCATAAGCAGAAGTGCAGTGTGTGACTAGCCAGTACAGCTAGAATTAGTAGCTAAGATGGGGTTGCAGGGGATGGGGAGAACCAAAACACCGACTACAGTGAGCCTCGCTACTCAAAGTGGGGTCCCAGAGCCAGAAGCATCAGCAGCTCCTAAGAACTTGTTAGAAATGCAAATCTCAGGCTCTGCTCCAGACCTACTGAATTGGAATCTGGATTTTAGTAATATTGGAGGGTGATTTAGGTGCTTAGGCTTTGAGAAGCCCCCAGCTAGAGCTGAGGAGAGCCAGGTGCTGTGAATTCAGTTCAAGAACCCATAGCAAATGGGGGAGGTCAAGGTTAGGGAGACCAAGTCCAAAAACAAGTCAAAGACCACGAGGCATGAGTGAGGTCATAAACAGGAGCCATAAACATAAACAGGGTAAGGCAGAAACAGGATGAGGACTGTATTCAACAGGATTAGGATGGAGTTAGGTTTAAACTTCAGGTGGACAACCTATATATTGCCAGAAGAATTCCAAGATTACCGTTCAGGGTGCATAACTCAACCTACACCTGTAAATTTCAAAGTCAGTAGAACTGACTTATAATGGATGATGACTATACAACTTGTTAACTTTCTGTGTCTCCAAGACCTTCATCCTTTATTACTTTGGGATCCCTAAACAGAAACAGGTTTGCCATTTTTTTTTTCATTGATCCTTCATAATTTCCTATTGGTTAAACAATTTTTTAAAAATATTTTCTGTTTAAAAAGTTAGATAATGCAAAAAGAATATGTTTGTCTAAGGGTTTTTCTATTGAGGAAAGGCTTCTGAGTGGGCAAGCTCATAAGCAACTGAATCTGGTGAACAACACAAGAAACACAGAGGTTAGACCCCCAAGGGTTATCATTGACTTAAATCCTCATAATTCTGAGTTCAATCTTATTATCTCTCATTTAACCCATGTTACAGCTGAAGAAATTAAGGCTCTGGGAAAAAAATAATTTTTTCCAAATCTGACAGAACTAGGACAGTGTCCAGAACTTGCATTCTTAGCCACTGGACTGCACCAAAAGAAAGACAAGCAAAAATAGTCCCATTTGTCAACTGAAGTGTCTCTGTATATCCTGTGTGTCACATAATGCAGGAAAAGTAATCATTTCTGGAGTCACCGGGAAGCTCATAACCATGTACACCATCCCTGTAATATAATGAAGAATCTGAGCAGATTCCTAAGTTTCATCTTCAGAACTTTGTATCTCCTGACCATCAAACAAGACACTAAAAGTTTTCAAAACATAGAAAACCTGTGTATGTGCACATGCATATAAAAATTATATTATTGCTGATACGTACAATCTAGATAAGGTCTAAAACTTTACTTACCATGTTCCATAATCTATGGGACTTCTTATCACAGTGTTTGGCATACAGCAGAAAGCAGGCTATCAGTAACCCTTTGTTAAATAATTATGATTATGATAACATAGAAAGCTAAACTCAGAGACTTCTACCAAAGAGATTTATTTTCATGTTTGCTGTGAATTTTTCTTAAGCCAAAATGTTAACTCATGGTCATGAAAATATCAAAGGCTTTGTTTTTCCTTCACACCAAAATTAATTGTGATAAACACAGGAAAACTGCAGGCTCACCAGAAAGATTAATACCAAATTCAAGAAAGAGCTGGCAGCCAAATTTGTCCATATTTGGGGAATAATACACAATTGAAATTCTCCCCCAAGGAGATATTAGATACAGCTTGTAAGCTATTACAGGAAATTGCTGCCGTAGCTTCTCCAATTACAGATTAAGTATCAATCATTTAGCAAGGCAAAAATTATGCCAAACTTACTCTAATATCATATCAAATGATGTAAATTCTATTTTAGATATATTTAGACATTTTAGCTTGATTCTCTAATTCTTGTCCAAGAGAAATGAACGTTCCATCTTCCAAAATTAATATAAATAAATTTTTATCTGATACATACATGTACTCTCTCCATAACCATTATTTGTATGTGATTACATTCTGATGGTCCACAACCCGAAGGAACAAAGTCAAATTGCAAGAAAACAAGCTGATATCATGCAGTTTGAGAAAATCACTTCCACTGAGTCTAAAAGTCAGAAGAAATTTAGTTCAGTTTCCTAAACAACACAGAAAACTCTGATCTTCTCAATGACCACCATGAATCATTTATTGTAAGTGTCATAATCAAAAAAAAGAAAATTCAATTATGTTCAGCATATTCTACTAAGTCACTCAAGTGGATGCAGATTTTTTTATTCCCATCAACATAAAAAGATTATAAGCTTGAGCACCAATTAGTCAGAAAATTCAGTGAACCCTAAACCCCTACTCTCTAAGAATTTTATTAAGCTTTTATAAAAAGTCAGAAATAACACAAAAAAGAAAAATAAAATGGCTCAGTAAATTTGCAATAATTATACCATATCATATTAATTATCAAAATCTATTTTAACAACTTAGTATTTAATGCCAAAGATCAGAAATTTTTGACCTTACAAAAGTCAATCTGCATATTTTGAAGGACACTGAGTCACTTCTGCTTTTCTTTGATATATTAAAGGGAGAATGCTGATCTATTTCTAGATAAAGTTGCACACGTTTGCAAATAGTCTAATGTGGTTGGCTTCTAAAGTTGATTAGGATAGAGTTCATCAAACAATCTTTAGCTCACAATCTCATTTCTTCAAGATGTTTTTGCTACTCTGTATTCCAACTGTTTTTTCTGTGAAAGCTGTGGTAAGATTTCAAAACTTAAGTGAGGAAAACACTATCTCTTTACTAATTAAAATGAAATACACTAGGCCCTTGACATTTATATCAGATAGTCCCCAGATCTTTCACAACCCTCAAATTTTAAAATATCGTCACGGAGAATCAAAACTCTGCTGTATAAATGGAGTGCAATGATGTCAGCAGTCTCAGTAACTATCTAGCAGCTAACTTTTAGCAATCACCACACCAGCCTCAAAGAGTTCATAAGCCAAGTTCATGCCTCAGCAAAATCACAAATTAGTTTCTGTCATGGATCTTCAGTTTAATTATGAAGAAATGAAACCAAAAATTTTAATGTACAAATGTCAAAGTTATAGTATAAATAGGATGCTCTCCAAAAAAAAAAAAAAAAAAACTCAATAAATATAAACTCAGGGACCAAAGCCTTTGGGTAGGCATTAAAAGGATGTCAACAAATCTGTCTAAAGTTTTTAATGTGATACTCTTAAAGAAAAAGTATCCAAATTACAGCTCTAGATACCTTAAAGTTACTATTACCAGGGTAAACAGTAGAATTTATTTCAGTTTTGGGGAGAAAAAGCAATTAGCACCTTAGGAGAATATTTTCCCAGGAAAAAGCAATTCAAAAAGTTTCAGTCAAGAGGGGACTAATATCATGCTCAATTACAAAAAATCTATCAACAGAAGTACACTTTTCTATTCGTATAAAGCTTTTGTTAAGAGCACTCATTTTAATAAGAGAGAAACAATAAAGTCAGGATTGTGAAGACATCTATTTCTGGTCGTTATTGTTGTTCAGTCACTAAGCCATGTCTGACTCTTTGCAACCCCATGGACTGCAGCCCACCAGGCTCCTCTGTCCTTCCTTATCTCCCAGAGTTTGTTCAAATTCATGTCCATTGAGTCCATCTAGTAAGTATTTCTGGTAATGGTAGGTAATTTGCGCCAACTCTTTAGTTGAGGAGAGCTATGAAATCTGGACAGAATGTTTATTTTTAAAGCTGCTTGAGGGTATTAAAGACAAAGTTCAAAAACACAAATAAAGGAAATGGACTCAGAAAAGAAAGTCCACTTTGAGGTTTAATTTTTCCCTCAGGGCATCGACTGATTGTGGAGGGAGTGATTGAGAGACTAAAAAACTGAGCAGAGCTTTGGATGGCCTCATGAAGATAGAGGGATGGTGACTGACGTCTAGGATTGACCATGTAGGGGACATTGGTGAATCTACCTTGCTATGGATTGGGACTTAAAATGGATATAGCATACAAATAAAGGGGAAACTAGAAATGAAAATGCATCTCACAGGAACTGTAGCCCCACTCTGAATCTTATCAATCATTGACATTGTATTAAGGTGGTCTGAGAGCAAGTGGTTCTAGCATCCAGAGGGGTAGATCTCCAGGGAGAAATGAACATCAGTTTTCTCAAAAGGAAGATGACATCACTCTAAGCATTGAATTATTTCTTTACACAATATTACAAACATAATATCAGGCTCAAAATAAAAAGTTACCTTGTACATATGTGAACAACAGGATATGACTTAAAAGCAACAATAATAAAAGACAAGAGAAACACAGTTTTGGGGTGTACATATACTCCACAGAATTTAAAATGAGTGTTCTTACTCTACATAAAGAGATAAGAGACTAGACATTTCATCAGAGAACTAGAAATCATAAAAATTATCCAAGTTGAAACTCTAGATTAAAAACTAGTATAAAAAATTAACCAAAATTAATAATTCAGGCCTCCCAGGTGGGTCAGTGGCTAAGAATACACCTGCAATGCAGTAGATGCAGGTTGAATCCCTGGTGGGGAAGATCTCCTAGAAAAGGAAATGGCAACCCACTCCAGTATTTTTGCCTTGGGGAATCCCATGGACAGAGGAGCCTGGCAGGCAACAGTCCATGGGGTCGCAAAGAGTTCAATAAAACAGAGACTGTGCAAGCACACACTGATCATTCTACCAGCAGATTAAACATAGCTGAAGAAAGAATCAGAGAACTGGACTCATAAGGTTGAAGTCAAGGTGTCAGGCTGAGTTTCTGACTGGACGTTATGAGGGAAAATCTATTGCCTTCTCATAGGCGAAATTTAATTCTTAGTATTTTGTGTGACTGAGATCCCCCTTTCCTTGCTGGTTATCAGTGGGGACCACTTTGAGCGGCTAGAGGCTGCCCACACTTCTTGTCATATAGCCTCTTCCATTTTAAATCAGTAATGGGGCATCAGATTGTTCTCACACTTTGAATTGCAGGCTTCCCCTCCTGGCAATGGCCAATAAAATGCTCAGCTTTTAAGTAGCTCATGTGATTAGATCAAGTCACTAGATAAATGTTATTTTAAGATCAACTGTGCCATGTAACAGGCTTTCCAGGTGGCTCAGTGGGAAATAGTTCACCTGTCAATGCAGGAGCTGCAGGAGACATGGGTTCAATCCCCAGGGGGGAAGATCCCCTGGAGTAGGAAATGACAACCCATTCCAGTATTCTTGCTGGGACAATCTCACAAACAGAGGAGCCTGGCGGGCTATAGTCCATAGGGTCACTAAGAGTTGGACACAACTGAGTGACTGAGCACGCACACATGTGCCATAAAATATAACCATGGGGAAAAATCTACCATATATACCAGTTGAGGGAGCATGCAAGGCCTGAACACCAGAGGAGCAGGAAATTCTGAGGACCATCTTAGGATCTTGCCCATCACAAGCATTCTCATCAATGATCAGGTCACATTAACAAAAGAAGCCATGGAAGACAGAATATTCTGAATAATAATCCTGGAAGGGATAAATTAGGAGTTTGGGATTAACAGATACATACTATATACAAGGCGCTGGGGCTTCTCTGCTGGCACAGATGGCAAAGAATCGGCCCACAGTGCAGGAAACCTGAGTTCAATTCCTAGGTTGCGAGGATCTCCTCGGAAGAAGGAGAGGGGAATGGATACCCACTCCAGTATTCTTGCCTGGAGAATTCCACAGATAGAGGAACTTGGAGAGCTACAGTCCATGGGGTCACAAAGAGTCAGCTGACACTAACACTTTTCACTTTATGGGCTTCCCTGGTAGCTCAGATGGTAAAGAATCTGACTGCAAGGCAGAAGACCTGAATTTGACCCCTGGGTTGGGAAGATCCCCTGGAGAAGGTCGTAGCAACCCACTCCAGTATTCCTGCCTGGAAAATTCCATGGACAGAGAACACTCCAGTATTCCTGCCTGGAAAATTCCATGGACAGAGAAGCCTGGTGGGCTACAGTCCATGGGGTCACAAAGAGTTGGACAGGACTGAGTGATTCACACACACACACACACACACACACACACTATATATATATATATATATGTATATATATATATATATATACATATAGGGCTTCCCAAGTGGTGCTATGGTAAAGAACCCTCCTGCCAAAGCAGGAGGTGTAAGAGATGTGGGTTTGATGTGGGTTTGTAACAGATGTGGGTGGGGAAGATCCCCTGAGGAGGGCACACCTATCCACTCCAATATATCCACTCCAATATTTTTGCCTGGAGAATCCCATGGACAGAGGAGCCTGGTGGCCATGGTCCACAGGATTGCAAAGAGTTGTACACAACTTAAGCAACTTAGCACACAAGCATGCACTTTATATAAAATAGATAAATATCAAGAACCTAATGTATAGCACTGGAAACTATATTCAGTGTCTTGTAAAAATCTATAATTGATAAGAAACTGAAAAAGTGTATATATATATATACATATATATGTATATATATGTATATATATATATAAAGAATACATATGTATATACATATGTATATATAAAAGTAAATCATTTTTCTATATACCTGAAACTAACAAAACACTGTATATCAATTTCATTTCAATAGATAAATAAGTACTACTTTTGAAAAACAAATCATCAGTTAACTTGTATTTTGGTAGCTCCATTACAGTGATTTTCAGACTTACAGATTTCAATCTATTAGTGGTCATAATATCAGTTTAATGAGTTACAACCCACTAATTTTTTTTATTGAAATAATTAAAGAGAAGAAAAAGGAAATATCACAAGTAACTTAGTGGGACTTTGAACATGATGAAGATTTCATTTGAAATCTTGAAATGGATCCTAATTCGTCCCAAGTAGCTGGAAGCCCACAATAATTATGCTTTCTGTTACACATATACACATATATCCAAAGATATTGATATATATTTATCCATATTTGAATATATATATTTATATATATAGTGATCAGAAAACATTGAAAGCTACTAACAGATTACAGAGAATCCTATTATTTATGTGCAATTATCATTTTACTCTGTTCCTTATGTATTATATCTTTAGGGTCAACTCTAATATTCCTAATATTTTGGAAAATACACTCAGGACTCCTAAACTTCCGTGGTTTAGTTGCATGAATTTTTCTTAAAATATGAAATAAATGATTTTTTTGTTCTTTATTATATAATTATTACACTATCCATTTTAATTTCTTTTGCATCAGCCATTAGAGTCTTCAGTACCTGCCCAAATCTGGGTCTCTTTATGTATTGAGTTTAACTCATCTTTACATGAATGAGCATTTTTTACTAGTGTAACCAGCATATTTCCATATAATTTCTTTTATTTTTTAAAAGACTTTTGTCATTAGTGATGGGTCTTTAGGAACCAAGTGTTCCCATTGGACTTTTCTGTCCCCAGGAATCTGAATAGCAGTCTAATTTCCCACACAACCATATCTGAGATAATTCGCCTGACAGTTACTTAATGCTTCCCCATATATCAGCATGGGGCTCAAAATTGAAGATTTAAAGATGCATAAAACTAGTCCCTGTACTCAAGATATTTATATATCTCCAACCTTTTACTGTACTGTGAGTGCTTTATGTTTTTTTAAATTTCTGTTTCTTATCAAAGGGCATACACACCAAGGAAACCAGATCTGAAAGAGACACATGCACCCCAATGTTCATCGCAGCACTGTTTATAATAGCCAGGACATGGAAGCAACCTAGATGCCCATCAGCAGACGAATGGATGACAAACCGTTCATTTTCTTCTCAAATCTACTTTTGTCTCACTGAATATACTGTCTATATTCCTCTGTAGGGTAAATTTGGGTTTTAAGCAAATGATCAAGATATTTTTACTTACCAAGTTATCCCTATCTGTATTACATGTAGTCCTGTAGTACCTATTGTAAAAATCAATAAACACTGTCATTATCTCTAAACATTAAGTAACTAACTTTACTTACTGGTACCTTAGCTTATCATCTTTAGATTTGGGTTTTACTGAAGAATGCATTTGAAATTTTGAAATCAGACTAGAAACTATATAAAGGGGAGAGGGAATCTCTATAATCATGTTAATTTTTGCCAAGAAATAATAAACTGAAGCCCTCTTTGAAAGAGGTATTATAATAAGATGAGTGTTACTTCATATTCATTGTGTGGGTTTATGTGTTTGTAAAAAAAAAAAAAAGGCAACTGATTCTCTCTACATCTTTTGGAGAAGGGTCATGGTGGTCAATGTCTGACTAAACAGTATATTAAAGATTCAACTAAAACCTTAAAACTAAGCATAATGTACTACAGGCAATAAACTGAAACCCATTGCACAGAGGATCACCACCATAACTGGAATCACAGTACTGATTTGTCCAATTCTAATTTATTCTTGTCACTGAATCAGGGCATCAAGTTAGGATTTTGCTACACAATATGCCAAAGAAAAATAAAAGACTGCTAGGAGAGTTTTCTTTCCCACAGAGCAGTTTGCCTAAGGTGTTCACACATCCACCCACTGAAATTTAATCATTAATGTAGCACATTGCCAGAGAGATGAAAAGCAGTAAAGTGACATAGGTTAGTTAGATCTCAGGAGAAAAACCAACGTATCAAAGTCCTGTCAGAATAAGAGGTAGGAACCCAAAGGACAACAGGAATTTTGTTTTGCACAAAAGAAATATTTCTATTTATCAACTTCTACTTATTTGTTAAATTTCTCATCTTTCTCTACCACCATCCATCCCACCAATATGATGATGCAGTCAATTTTTGAAAATAAATGATGGTCAAAATAGCAAAGTTTAACAAAATTGCTGGTAAGGTTGATAAGGACTGATTTTGCTAGGCTGTTCTAACATGTTGTTAGGAAAATGATGTTATTGGCAAGGTAAGTTAAAAGGCTTGCAGGAAATAATTTGAAGGAGGATCAAACCAGACTATTGTAATACTTACAAGGCCACTCAGGTAAAATAAGTAATGAGGCTAGTCTAACATAACACTATAGAGAATGGTACCATATTATAAAACACCTGCTCTGCTTGGATATGCAGTACTCTTCCACTCCATGAAGGCATTTCCATGAAGGAAATGGGGAAAGTGGTCCTAGATCTTTTACTTTTTCAAGAGTATCTGAAGATCTAAATGCTTCTGAGAATGTTCTCAATTTTTATTGAACTGAAAATAACAAACAAAAAATATTCATAAGCCATCTTTATTTCAAATTTCTGCTCTATGTGACCTCTACTCTAGAAAGAAATAATTAGGTGATATAAGAAAAGGTGTGCTCTGTAATTCAGCTCTGTAATTCAAAAATATAACAAAACTTTGGAAACAATTATTTTTATCATTACCTCTGGGTTATGATTCAGTTTACCTTATACTTTTGGTTAATGTTGGAAATAAAAGATACAAAAAATCACCCTAAAAGGGCATTGCTTATCATCAGGGAGTATCTGAAAGTTATCAGGACCTGGTGTTCAACTTGCATATTGGTCTCAATGCCCAACAAACACTGGAGCAACACTAGCATTATAAATTACAAACTTCTTTAAGAAGGCCAATTGTTTAATTCCCTAATCTTGGTGCATAGCCTTAAGAGTGGGGGAAATATGATTTTAATATTTTTCTCCCATGTAAATGTCACTCAAATGCATCAGCATATTTGAAGGGTATTTTGTATTCTTTCCAGTCCCTTTATGGCCTGAAATGTCAACACATAGTCAATAGCTCATTTCCTGTTGATCTTTCAGAACTAATTTTTTTTAATGAAACCAACAATTTATTTTTAAAACTCCTTGGCTCCCCATTAGGATAATACTGCTTTGGGCTTTGCATACACCTCCCAGTTAATTGGATGTCTTTCCTCATCACCCTCTCAACATCACATCATCATGAACTGAGTTGTTTCTCAGTCTTCAAAACCGGTACAAGCTGGACCTGAGCTTTCCTTACGAGAGGTCCTCCGTTATCCTACACGGAGTCCTCTCTCTTCAATTTACTCAGCATCCTCTTGACACAGTTGATTTGCAGTGAACCCTGCCTCAGTCTTTAAGTAACTCTAGCCTTGATCCATGGATCCAAGTAATTCTAGTGTCACAGACAAAACTTGCTAAATAGTTTAATTTGGCCTCAATAGCTGACCTGAATTTCAGCTATTGAGGGCAAGACTCCTGCAACACTAGTTAAATGTGGCCTAACCCTGGCATCTTGGAAAAATTTATGAAGTTCATATTACTCTACACTGTTTCATCAAAAGAAGCACTGATCATTTCCTAATATTTTAAAAATCACTCCTCTCCTAATAATATGGCTCCAACAGGAGGAAATTTCAATTGGTTCTTTCACTGTGTTCCAGGTGAAGATCTGTAGGATATAAAATATTAAAAGTTGTAGTCAGAACAAAGAAAATGCAATACCTTTTTAAAAATGACTCTTCATGGAAGTTCACGGAATACTTAGTAGCACATATTTCCTTCTCAAGGAAATCAAATTTGCAAAGACACCTAACATCAAGCACCATTATCTAGCTCAGCAGATTACAGTGGTCGCATTATTGACTTTCTTTCTCAAGGGTTGTGAGGAAAGTCAGGTAGATTTTCTCAGACTGCCAATTCCAGTAACTCTTCTTTGGTGGGTCTATAGAGTAATATCAGATACATAGATACCATAAATGGCAAAGTAGAAGAGACTTAGTCACTGAAAATCAATCATTTTCCTACAGGACAAAATGTAAGGATTATGTATACTATAAAGAAGTATATATATTTTTTTTAATGGAAGGATAATTGCTTTATAGTATTGTGTTGGTTCCTGCCAAGCATCAAATAAATCAGCCATAGGTATACATATAGCCCCTCTCTGTTAAACCTCCCTCCCACCTCTCTCCCCCTCCCACCCCTCTAGGTTGTTACAGAGCACCGGTTTGAGTTCCCTGAGTCATACAAATTCCCACTGGCTACCCATTTTACATATAGTAATGTATGTTTCCATGTTACTCCCTCCATATGTCCACGCTCTCCTTTCTCCCCCACACTGTGTCCATAAGTCTGTTCTCTATCTCTGTGTCTCCACTGATGCCCTGCAAATAATTTCATCAGTACCATTTTTCTAGATCCCATATCTATGCATTAGTATATGACATCTGTTTTTCTCTTTCTGACTTACTTCATTCTTATACAGAAATTGTTCAGTCACTAAGTTGTGTGCAATTCTTTGCAACCCCATGGACTGCAGCACACCAGGCTTCCCTGTCCTTCACCATCTCCAGACGTTTGCTCAATCTCATGTCCATTGAGACAGTGATGCCATCCAACCTCTGTCACCCCCTTCTTCTCTGCCCTCTACCTTACCCAATATCAGAGTCTTTTCTAATGAGTCAGCTCTTCACATCAGGAGGCTAAAGTATTGGAACTTCTGCTTTAGCACCAATCCAATGGAATATTCAGGGTTGATTTCCTTCAGGATTTACTCTTATTTATGGTCCAACTCTTACATCCATATATGACTCTTTCTCTCCCTCTACAGATAGAGATGTATGGGTGTTACATGTGAGTGTGGCAGGCTGATAGGGAGGAATCTTACAGAAATTATGTGAAAAAGAGAGACTCCAAAGAGAATAGAGTTTTAGAGAAAGAAGAGAAAATGTGAACAGAGAAATAAATAAAAATTAAAACATGAGCAACTTTCCAGAAAGAGGCCTGCAGGTGTGAGATAGCCAAGACTCCATGGATACTGGGTGTGCAAAATTGATGGATTGTCGAGAGAGAGAGAGAAATTGAGGGAAGAAAGCCCTTCACCAACTCCCAGAGTGTGGGAAGAAGAGTATCTCATTATAAAAAACCAAGAAGGCATCATGAGGAGAAATTCCATCTATAACTAGGAGTCGAGGAGTGCCCACTAATTGAGAGTTCTCTGATATAGTTGATGGGAAAGGAGGGGAAAAATGGAAGTTTCCCTTCTCCCTAAAATGTTGTTAAGCTAATTTTTAAATATTATATTTTGGTGGATTACATAAGTTCAGTTCAGTCACTCAGTCTTGTCCAACTCTTTGTGATCCCATGGACTGCAGCACATCAGGCTTCCGTGTCCATCACAAACTTCTGGAACTTACTCAAACTCAAATCCATTGAGACGGTTATGCCATCCAACCATCTCATCCTCTCTTGTCCCCTTCTCCTCCTGCCTTCAATCTTTCCCAGCATCAGGGTTTTTTCCAATGAGTCAGTTAATTATTTTATGCCAGGAGCATATTTTTTTGAGGTTTATATGGTCCTTGTTTCTTCCAAACAAATTGAAAAGTTAGATAAAAAAGGAATACAGACCAAAATAATACATTTGCTAGCCATAAAGACTGTTAAAGCAGATAACTTACTATGAGAACCATGATAACCCTGTTCAGTTAAGTTCAGCTCTATTCAGTCGCTCAGTCGTGATCAACCCTTTGAGAACCATGGACTGCAGCATGCCAGGCCTCCCTGTCCATCATCAGCTCCCAGAGATAACTCAAACTCATGTGCATTGTGTCAGTGATGCCATCTAGCCATCTCATCCTCAGTCAGCCCCTTCTCCCACCTTCAATCTTTCCCAGTATCAGGTTCTTTTCAAATGAGTCAGTTCTTCATACCAGGTGATCAAAGTATTGCAGTTTCAGCTTCAACATCAGTCCTTCCAATGAATATTCAGGTCTGATTTCCTTTAGGATGGACCTTTTCCAGTCCTGTGGCCACTGCTGAGTTTTCCAAATTTGCCAACATATTGAGTGCAGCACTTTCACAGCATCATCTTTCAGGATTTGAAATAGCTCAACTGGAATTCCATCACCTCCACTATCTTTGTTCATAGTGATGCTTCCTAAGGCCCACTTGACTTCACATTCCAGGATGTCTGGCTCTAGGTGAGTGATCACACCATCGTGGTTATCTGCATCATGAAGGTCTTTTTTGTACAGTTCTTCTGTGTATTCTTGCCACCTCTTCTTAATATCTTCTTCTTCTGTTAGTTCCCTACCATTTTTGTCCTTTATTGAGCCCATCTTTGCATGAAATGTTCCCTTGGTATCTGATTTTCTTGAAGAGATCTCTAGTCTTTTCCATTCTATTGTTTTCTTCTGTTTCTTTGCATTGATCACTGAAGAAGGCTTTCTTATCTCTCCGTGCTATTCTTTGGAACTCTGCATTCAAGTGGGTATATCTTTCCTTCTCTCCTTTTATTTTCACTTCTCTTCCCTCACAGCTATTCGTAAGGCCTCCTCAGACAACCGTGAATGCATGTGCAGTCGATTCAGTCACATCTGTAGCCCAGCAGCCTCCTCTCTCCATGGGATTCTCCAGGCAAGAACACTGGAGTGGGTTGCCATGCCCTTCACCTGGGGATCTTCCTAACGCAGAGAACACACGTCTCCTGCCTCTCTCACATTGCAGGCAGACTTTTTACCACTGAGCCACCAGGGAAGCCCAACTAAGCCCAATAATTAGGTAGATTTTATGATCTTTTTACAGGAAAAACTAGACAGTGGATGCTCTCCTCATTCTGAGTGGTATAGAGACTCCTGCTTCCTGGACCAGCTAGCTCCCAGCAGAAAAGGAAAAAAAAAAAAAAAAAGGCAGAACTGAGACAAACAAGGTACGTTCACTATTACAAAATTCTCCACTCAGATAAGTCACTCTTACTTGCCAGAGGTAAAGTGAGCAAAGAGAGGTGCTGGGAGCTTTATACTAATCAGGCTCTACCACGGTGGACCTATATTAGAGATAATGGTGTAGGGAAGTCATATTCCCACCTAACAGTGTTTGCAAGAACATGGTTGAAGAATAACTGCTCCTCACTTTATTGTAATAGACGTATCTCAAATAATAGAATAATAGAAGTTCAGTATAAGATTTTTTACCCATGCCTTTAGTTCAGTAAATGGAGGAAAAGAAGTTACACATACAAAAGAAAAGATGGGTTACAGGCCAGATTTTTTAAGACTTTAGAAAGTTATATTTATCTATCTTTGGATAATTAAATTTCTTAGCTACCACTAATTCTTCCTAAAACAGCGAATTTTAGAATTCAGTTCAAGAAGAATCATCATTCTATGGACTAGATCATAACAGATGGGCAACCAATGCCCATCTGATCTAGGGGGGAAAAAAAAAACACTAATAGGAGAATTGTGTTCTGACCTTTACCTAATAAGTTCAACAAGTTATGATTTTTAAGACCATCAGGAGTCAACTTTGAGCAAGAGAAAGAGCACTGATTAATCACAAAGTCCTTTACTCAAGCTTTAAAACTGTCATTCCTTTGCACTATTGCACTGAATATATCTGTATCATTTTTTTTTTCCATCTAAAGCACAGAAGCTGAACAAAGCAATCTGATGGGTCTTTCAGTTCTAAAGTTTCATACTCTACTTCTAATGTTATTGAATTATTTCTAATGTTATTAACTATTCTCAATATTTGAACTAAGTTGAGACCATGTTGAAATATCTTGTTTTCTTCTCTATTTCTCAATATTTTCCAAGACTCCTATACTAGATCCCATACTAGATATACGCCCTGCACTAGATACCATATCCAATATGCAATAACAACACAGATGAGCAATTTCCTGGGTAATGATCTCTTAATTTTTTCCCCAGTGGTGAATACTTAACCTTTCTTCAACACATATTTGTGAAAAAACACACTCTTCCTTAACAATGATACTATTTACAGAGCAACGAATGTCAATGTTGAAAATGTGCACCCAAATAAACACCAGCCTCAGTCGAGCCATTGTCTAAGAAATTGCTCAAGCGAGGGATCAATAGAAATGTGTTGCCAACACGTAAGCTGATTGTTAAAACTAAATAAGCACTTAGAAATAGGTATTGAATAAATACAAACATGAATATTAAATCATTCCTGTTACATTGCAAGATGGCTTGACAATAAGGATTTACCATCTCCAAATATTTGAAAAGCATAAACTGATTAAAATGAATATAAAGTACAAGTAAAATAAACAAGAAAGCAAGCAATACATAATTTTAGAAGTTTAGGAGTCACAACATTTGGAAATTTCCATGAGGTTTATTAGCATTTCTATTGACATTATTCAGAAAATATAGACATGAACTTCTCAAATAATATACTATCAGTGTTAGGACTAGTTTTTCTATTTTCATAAAAGGAAGTTGCCTCTTTTCAAATATTCTCATTGCAGAACTTTGTAGCCTGACCCTGGAATACTTAACTTTCTCTCCACCAAGATTTCTCCAACTTGGGCTTTTATCAATGATTACATTATACTCAATAGTCCTGTTGAATCATTCTCTTTTGATTTTCTTTTTTCACATGATACAACTTAAGGAAATATTTATACTCCACATCTATAAAATTAAGATTTTGTATTAGGACAGTATTTTATATTCACTTGATAAAGCTTAACAGAGGATTTATAGGATTTTTTTTTAAAGTCTTGTTAATTAGCCTGGGCTCTCACACTCACAAATTATTCTGGGTCTTAATGTAGGCAGATAGAACATCCTCACAATTACAGTACATCTTGTTAGTATCTCACTTGGCTAAGTTGCTGCTGCTCACTGATTTCAGACATCCCCATGTGGAGATGCTGGTAAGTATGAGAAGAGCTGATCAAGTGTTTGCAGCCTGGAAGATCAATGAACTCTATCTATAGTGCTGAGTAAGTCTATTTTATCTCACTCCAGCATCAGAAACTGGATGGAGAAGCTTACTAATGAGGACCTAGTCCCTTCAAGTGATTGAAAACAAGGCAATGACTAAAGGAGTTCCAGTTGGTGCAATCTGAAAAGAATACTGATGATCATGGAATGCTTGGTTGCCCCCTTTTCCCTCCTAACACAAAAATTCTTCCCTCTTTATTGCTGATGCTACTTAGAGTGTGGATATTATAGTAAGTGAAATGGTATAGATACAAAAAACAGTTACTCTAATCAGCTAATTAGTACACTTTGGCCATTAATATCATATGTAATGGTGTAAATGTCCAAAAATGTAACACTTTTAAAATAATTTAATAGGCCTTTAATGAAGGCCAGATCAGCTAGAGATCTCACACTGCAGTATCAATTGAATTTTAATTAGGAAAGAAAAAAAAAAAGCAGAGTTGGCCTCTTAATAGGTTTGGCCAGTTCATAGAAAACGTTGCTGAAGTCATCCTAAATTTATTATAATAAAATGGGACTGGGTGAGTCAGCAAGTTTGTCATCCCTGGGAACTATATCCCTGTCATGATTTGGAAAAGGAGCAAAGAGTCATGAAATACTCCCTAGAGGAAGGAATTCTTTTCCAGAATTTCTACGCTTCATTTTAAGACTTCCCAAACTTTGTTAAGAACCAACAAGGACCTACTGTATAGCACATGGAACTCTGCTCAATGCTACATGGCAGTCTAGATGGGAGGGGAGATTGGGGAGAATGGATACTTGTATGTGTATGACTGAGTCCATTTTCTGTCCACCTGAAACCATCACAACACTGTTAATTGGCTATACCCCAATACAAAATGAAAAGTTAAAACAAAATAGAACAGTTTTTTGGATCTTATAATACTAACACTGAAGTAAAATAAAAGATTCAATTATTCTTTGGGCTGATATTCTATAGGAAAATGTGCCTTTCTATAGCTCAGCCTTAACCTCAAGATTCTGGTAAATTAAATAAAACAGCATGTTTAATCTTTTGGTCAGTTTGGATAAATTTGGAACTTATATACTAAGTATGATATTAATTCCCCATATATACATAGGACACTATCAGTTAGCTTAGGCTGTGTTATATATAATAACAAACCATCTCAAACTCTCAATGCCTCCCAGCAACAGAAGTTTTATCTTCTTGTGTTTTTCCTCTTGCTCATACCACAAGGTTCTGCTCAATGTTGTCATCTCAACAACACTAAGGCTGATGGAGTAAACTTCATCTAAGATGTTGCCCATCTCATAGTGAGCACACTCTGTCTTAACATTTTCACTAAAAATCCCAAACATTATTTTTGTTCACATAGTCTTGACCAAACAAAATAAGTCATACTGTAGTCTAACATTGATAGAATTCAAATATATAATCCTCCCATTGGAAGATACATGACAAGAAGGGACATTACAAGGAAGGCAGAAAAAAAGAAAAAACAATTAAACCACAATATGAGGTTTAACAGTCTGCTCTGTTATTTACAAATATTTAACATCCTCTTTGCCATATATAAAATATAATTTCCAAATCATCTCCAAAAGGTATCCAAATGCCCCATCATCTCATCAAGGCATAAGACTCACACTCTCATGAGAGTTTCAACACAAGGTTCATATTTGGATCCTCTTGATCCAAAGACCCAGACAGAACTAAAGAACCAATTTATCAGCCCTCCCTATGAAACCCTGCTTCATAATAATCACACCAACTCCGAAACAGCAAGAATAATATACACAGGTAGCTACTGATCCATAGTAATTCTAAAATCCTGCTAACAGACAATGTAAAGACATTTCTGTGAAGGTAGGAATTAAGGACTTAATGTTCGTGTACCCTCAAAATTCATGTGTTGAAGCTATAACCTTCCAGTGTGGCTGTATTTGGAGATAGGACCTCTAAGGAGATAAGTAAGGCTAAATAATGTGATAAGATTTGGACCTTGATCAAATATGGTAAGAATCCTTACAAAAAGAGACACCAATGAGCTTACTCTCTCTTTTCACACCAAAGAAATACCATGTTATTCTATGTTTCAAAGGCAGCTGTCTGCAAGCCAGGAAAAGTCCTCACTCAAAACTAACCATACTAGCACCCTGATCTCAGACTTTTACCCTCCACAACTCTGAGAAAATAAACTCCTGTTGTTTAAGCCATCAATCTTCAGTATTTTTTTGTTACAGCAACCCTAGCAGACCAATACAGTAGAGCATGTGTCTTGATTAAGCCATGTTTCTGCCTAAAGGAATAGCTTTCTATCCCATTGTTATCAATAGCCTTCGGCTCAATCCTCTGGAAAGAATTTTTTCGTCATCTCCCTTGACCTCTTTAGGAAGACATTAGACCAATGACCTTTTTGGAATCCGAGAAAATTTCACATCCTGTTTTCTACGCATAAAAGATTGGATGCCTAAGAGTCATATTAACTTTTGCAAATTGAGTCTAGTGAATTTTGGGGTCACACTACTCTATAAAGTATAGTTTTTTTCTCTACTTGACTGAAACCAGAACCCTGTGCCCAGAACTACAATATAGCAATTCTTTTTGAAACAGTTCTCCACTTTAGTTCAGGTTTGTCAAGCTTCCAGGAGACCATGATCTGAGTTTCACCTCCCTAGGAAATTTTATCCAGTTGAAAGAACTTAGTGGCTATTACCTTAGTCAACTGAAGAGTTGACAGATTCTTTACCTTCTGAATCACTAGGGGAGCCCAACAATGAGATAAATAACCACACTATTGCCTTTACTCAAGCCATTTTAATTAGCTCACGTTGCTACAAGATGTTCACAGCTTTATCTTCTAATGGTTGTCTTAGTCACTCAGTCATGTCCGACTCTTTGTGACTCCATGGACTGAAGCCTGCTGGGCTTCTCTGTCCATGGGGATTCTCCAGGCAAGAATACTGGAGTGGGTTGCCATTTCCTTCTCCACTTCTAATGGTTGGATCTTGTTTAATACTACATATGGGCTACTCTTGGTTATGTTCAACAATGTATTATAAAAAAGAGATGAACTCCAAAGAAGGCGGCTGGTTTGCAAGCAAAAATGAAAGAGAATAGAGTCAGGGAAAAGAAATCAAAAAATTCCACTTAAAACATATCAATTCTGCTCATATTTCATTGGCCAAAGCAAAACACATGCCCAATCAGATATCAGCAGAAAAGGGGAAGTATAAATCCTTCCATAGGGAGTGACAGTGAAAATTTTGAACAGCAAAATAGTTTATCACAAAGCTTTACAGTATCTACATAAAATTTTCATTATGCCCGTATCATTCCTGTAAAATGGGTAGGAAAAAAACAGATAGTATTATTAGCTTCATTCTCCAGAGTATGAACTGGAAGTTCAGGGGATATTTAAATCCTAACTTAAACAGGATTTAAGATCATAGAGTTAATAAGATGAAAAAGTTGACCTAGAACCCCAGATTCCAGACTTTCAGTACAACATTCTTTCTACTACTTTCAGCTGGTACTCACGAAATACAAAAGTTACATGATATGGGTGTGCAAACACAAGTGCCCTAGGAGACAAGGAGGTTAGGAACAATGTTTAGATACCAAAGAACTCTGGGTGTCTGACCCAGCTCTCTTACTGACTAACTCTATGAGCTTCACCAAGTCATTCAACTCCTCTATGATTCTGTTTCCTCATCTATAAACTAGAAATTGTTTTATCTAAAAGTGTTGAATGCAGAGTCTCGTATACTAGTTTAATATATAAGTTTGACACCACATTTAAAATCAGATTCATAATATAGAAAAGATGAATGCAAAGTGAGAAGAAAGTACAATGGAAGCATATTTGCCTGGACACCTCCCCCCTTGATTACGTTCCTATTTCTCTCTACAGAAAGTGATATTGTTTTCAAAAGATGAGCAAATAAACTATGCAGTTGAATAATGTATGTGATTAATATGAAGCATCAAAATGACCATTTAAAATTCCTAACCCTGGGACTTCCGTGGTGGTCCAGTAGTTAAGACTCCACATTCCCAGTTCAGGGGACACAGGTTTAATTGCGGGTCAGGGAACTATACACCACATGCTTCAGTGAAGATCAAAGATTCTACATACCGCAACTAAGACATGGTGTAGCCAAATAAATAAATAAAATAAAATTCCTAACCATCTCCATTAGCAGCAAAAACATAGGATTTAGGCAATGATAAAAATTAGAAAAAGGCAACATTAAGTGCATAATTGATTTCATGTCAAATATAGATCTGTTTTATTATAAAAACATTGTTTTGTATGTGGAACAGGAATATTATTATTATCTTATTTTTCCAGAGTAAGTAAGCTTTGTTCCAAGAGGTTAAATTGTTTATAGGTTAAAATCTTAGAAAGCATCGTGTGACAATAACTCAAATATTCTTGTTCTGGGTAATCACATTCTCAAGGCCTTAGGCATAACTGATATGAAAAATTTTACTTGCAGTCCCTTTTCTCATCAATTCTTCCCATGCACATATGTCATAGTATCAATCTCACACAAAACCAGAACAAATGCCCCTTTTTGCTATCCCAGTATATACTGTTTATTATGGAAACGTTAATATACAATGTTTTAAATCTTGAGTGCATTCCTTTTACTAGATTCATAAAGTTCAATGCATTTTTTAAATAAAACAAGCAAAAAAGTATTCTATAATTACTGTGAAGTCCAAGTTTGAACACAGAGAAATAATATGTCTGCTGGAAATCTTAATAGCTATTAATGTCTAATGACTATTGACTTTGGACATTTAAGCTCTGATCCATACTAAAATTCTGATCCATTGCTGTAACTTATACAAGCAGAAGTCATATACACTGCCATAACAAAGGAAATTGTTCGAAAAAAATAAACCCGTAAGTAATAGGCAAATCTTAAATAGAAGCTATTTTCAAAGCTGCGAAAATCACCATTAAGTTAGAAAGAAATAGGATCCTCTTAGTGAGTCGTGTCAGGATCAGCATCACTCTCATCAAAGGACAGAGAATCATCCCTCTCAGCTCATGCTGCAAAGAGAAATGCACTCTTCCAGAAAGAAAGGCGTCCACACAAATTACAATAAGGATCAGTAACTCCAGTCACAACATTACAGGAAGAGCACTGGCAAACACAGAGGCTTCCTAAGTAGCACGAGAGAGAGAAAAATGATAACATTTAACATCTGCACCAAATAACGAGGAAAGTGAATGTATCTTGTAAATTTTTTCCCTTTGATTAGGTTTTTTGTTGGTTTTTTTTTTTTTTTAATTTGAGCTGCTGCACAAGACTGAGGCAAAGGGTCAGTGACTCCAGGGCCTTATTACTTATTTATGTATTTATTTACTTATTTAAATTGGTTTTTAAACATGATAGAAGCAAACACTGTAGAATGCTTACTGTGAAATGTTTAATTTCCATCTGTCATCATAGAGTTGAAAAAGCTGGTTTAAAACTGTCATCATACAGTGAAAAAGCTGGCTTAAAACTCAACATTCAAAAAACTAAGATCATGGCATCTGGTCCCATCATTTCATGGCAAATAGATGGGGAAAAAATGGAAACAGTGACAGATTTTTATTTGCTTGGACTCCAGAATCACTGTAGATGGTGACTGCAGCCATGAAATTAAAAGACGCTTGCTCTTTGGAAGAAAAACTATGACAAACCTAGACAGCATATTGAAAAGCAGAGACATCACTTCTGCTGACAAAGGTCATCTAGTCAAAGCTATGGTTTTTCTAGTAGTCATCATGTATAGATGTGAGAGTTGGACCATAAAGATGGCTGAGAGCTGAAGAATAGATGCTTTTGAGAGAGTCATTTCCTAGGCAGGTTGATAAGAAGTCCAGGGGTACCCAAGGAGAGAGGGGTTTGGGATTCTCAAGGAGGAAGAACAAACTTTTTTTCCCCTCTACATTCCTTAGGATTATATAACAATAATGTATCCTGCTTGAGGACAGTCTCTGGAAAAAAACCTTCTGGCTAATCCTGTTATCTTAAAATGTAAATTATGGGAGTAGGTCTAGTGAGGTCTTTACAACCTCCAGACATTCTTTTGATTCATTGTAATAACTAATTGGAGAGTATATAACTCCATTGCTAACACTAGCAAGAGGGTACCCTTTCTGCCCCCTTCCAATATCTATGTCAGAAGCTTTCTCTATCCCTTTTATACTTTAATAAAACTCTATTGCAGAAAAGCTCTGAGTGATCAAGCCTAGACTCTGACCCCAGATTGAATTCTTCTCCTCCAGAGGCCAAGAAGCCCCACGTCTTTTTGTGGTTCAGCAATAACCTTTCACTTTCTAACTGTGGTGCTAAAGGAGACTACTGAGAGTCCCTTGGACTGCCAGGAGATCAAATCCATCAATCCTAAAGGAAATCAACCCTGAATATTCACTAGAAGGACTGATGCTGAAGTTGAAGCTCCAGTACTTTGGCCACCTGATGCAAAGAGCTGACTCACTGGAAAAGACCCTGATGCTGGCAGAGACTAAAGGCAGGAGGAAAAGGGGGTGACAGAGGATGAGATGGTTGGATGGCATCATCTACTCAATGGACATGAGTCTGAGCAAACTCTGGGAGATAGAGAAGGACAGGGAAGCCTGGCGTGCTGCAATTCATGGAGTCCCAAAGGGTCAGACATGACTGAACAACTGAACAACAATAACAATCATACAGTTGATCCCTTTTACCTATTTTGCCCCCCCCCACTCCCCTTCCCCTTTGTGTTTGTTTTTTATTTGATTTGTTTATTTATTTTGGATTTTTTGCTTGTTTTGTTTTTTAGATTCCTCACATGAGTGAAATCATGCAGTATTTATCTTTCTCTGTCTGATATTTCACTTGCATAATACCCTCAAGGTTCATCCATGTTATTGCAAATGGCATTAACTTTTTCAAAAGTTAAATTTTACTCAACTTTTCAACTAGTCGAAATATAACAAAACCATAAGATACCACTTTCTACCTATTATTCCTATAAACATTAAGAAGAGCTACAGATTCCAATACAGAATGCATGAGGAAATAGAATTTTTACACTCGGAATACAAATTGCACAAGATTTTGGATGGTCACATTGCAATGCACCCACCCCAACAATCTGTTTACTGTCACGACAATCCCACATTCTAGATTTATCTACAGAAACAAGCCCTGCCAAAAATGCAAAGCTACATGTCATTGTGAGTTCACTAAGGTGTTGGGGGCATTTGTTTCGCTGGTAAAATCTGAAATAATGTAAATGCTGTCAATAAAGTTTTTGAAATAAATTAGAGTATATCCACAAAGCAGAATACTAAACAACCATTAGGAAGGATCAGGTAATTGCTAGGTATTGGTTTATCATATATTAAGTGCAGATTACAGTTCAGTATGCATAATATAGAAAATATACATATTTCAATGTGCACTGAAGAAGGCTGGAAAGATAAACATTTTACAAATAACAGATTTTATCTCTAGAGAGTGGGATTAATGGGCGTCTAAGATCTCTCACACTTCTGCAGATCTGACGATTGGACCAAAAGAATACAGTGGACAAGGAAAGATGCCAGTGCATGTACACATGTGCTGCTGCTCATTTTATTAGCGCATTTTGCATGAGATATGTGTACCTTTGTGTACCTTCAAGATATAATAACTTCATTTGCAAGTAATTTACATGCAGGCTCAAGATTACCTCATATTTTATACTGATACCAGAGGGTTAGTACTTGGGACAGATGAGGGGGAAATTACTTAAATTTGAATAAAACTATATACTAACAAATTTATCAACCACATACCTCGCAACATTATCTGCCCTAAGCATTCTTTTCCTAAATCTGAGAAGGACTCTCAGCCAGACTTGGAAATATTCTTTAATACACAAGAAATTAAAAGGATAAAACGCAAACACACACCGTGCCTGGCTTATTAAAAGCACTTTTGAAGTTTTAGGTTACAACTTATACTAACAAGTCTTCTCTTTAAGTCTCTCTGTCTCTCCTCTCTCTCTCTCTAATACATGTAATAATTTTACTGCTGAAATTGGTGTTTCAGTTAACCACACATTAGCTCTACTATTAAAAGTTAAATGTGATGCATCATACATTCCAAGTTTTCTTCATCTAGCTCTAAATAAAAGGAAAGAACAGTGAACAAATTTCAGACACACATGGGCTAGGATCAGGCAAAAGAAGAGCAACAGACACAAGCAGAGTTTCAAAGATCCCTTCATTTTTGACAAAGGTGCTTCTGCAAAGTGTCTCTCTTCTCCCCCTCTGTTAACTTACAAAACGTCGTAATTATGTCATCCACATAATGATACTGGAAGAAATGTTCTGGCAGACCCACTCCAAAATGTTAATAGAGTACCTCAGAAAATAAATATTTGTTTGATTTATCTCATCCATCTTGGCCATTCCTTCCTTCCCTTCAGGCAACCTGCTTCAGAAAGGCAAGTACTTTATCCATGTGACAGAGCTATAGGAAAATTGCCACTCAGACTTAGAAAGGAGCCTTTTCCATTTCTTGACAACCATTTATCTCTCTGCCATCAGGCAATATATAAAATTTTTATGTGAACTGCATCTTAAAGATGAATTCCTATGGAGTCTTAGGGACTGTCAATATGTTTTTAACCTTTGAAGGAAATGCTGTTTTTCCAAAACAGTCATATTTTCTTTTCCAACGGTAATATTAACACTACTACTTAAAAGAACTATTTGAAAACTTTGGAAGGCTACTATATTCTGAATTTTATAACATGACCTCATTCTTTAGTTCACAAAAATGTGTTTTGAAAGAATTAAACATCATTGATGTTTAAAATGCAACATGCAAAAAAAGCAGACAGGAAAATTGCAAAATTATTAAATTTAGCTTTAAATAATCACAAATAACAAAATTCTAACTTATAACTTCAAATCTCATTTTCAAAATTTCGCTTTTATACATTTTTTTCATAAAGAGATATACCAAAATGTATGTAATATATAAACTTCTCCTATGTTATAATTTTTCAAATTATCATCATTTTATTCTCTTCAGTTTCTGAATTCTCTTTATTATAATTTGTACCAGCTTTCTTAGCTCTTTCCCTGACCCCCATGCAATACTGGTAAAGTATACCATTTTTGCTATTTCAGGGGATTTTTGTCCCTAAATTGATAATTTTTTTGTTCAGTTTTTATGTTATGAGATCCATATACTGCTTTTGTTGTTGTTGTTACTATAGCTTATTTTCTTTCTCCCATAATATTAGCTGTATTCAAAAATACTTTCACTACGTGGAACATTCCCAAACTTTGACTGATCAGGTTTCTCCTTCATTTGGAAGATTTTGTGTCAACCAATCCTCCAATTCTTATTGACTTGAACCAACAGTTCATTATGTAAAGAATTTCTTATGAGATACACTCAGATAAACTCTGGGTTGTTGGTTTTTTGGGTTTTGTTTCATTTTGTTCGTTTTCCTAGAGCATCTGTTCTGTATTTTCTATTTATCATCCAGATCCATTCTCCTCCCTCCATCTTGCTCTGTGCAATGAGAAGCCGTTCTTCATCAATAGGCTCCCTTGCTTTCTGACTTCTAGTTGGGAGGTTACCCAAAGGGAAGCATAGGCAGGAGCTTGGAGGATAAGAGGGAAGTAAAGTTGAGATCATTATCTCTCCTAATCTACGTCCTACTGTCCCTGTATTGGCTGCCTTGGTCAGGAGCCCTTCTGCATATGGCTACCCTTTCCCAAGGCTTGAAACCACCACCTTGTTGCCACTTCAGATCTACAGGTAGAAATATCTCCTCATTTTGCTAACCCTGAGGTTCTGAACTATCTCTTGCTAGTTTCATTTAGCACCTTGAAGCAGGTGGCACCAGCGTAGTCATGTCTGACTCCTTGCAACTCCACGGACTGTAGCCCTCCAGGTTCCTCTGTCCATGAAATTTTCCAGGCAAGAATACTGGAGTGGGTTGCCATTTCCTTCTCCAGAGGATCTTCCAGACCCAGGGATGGAACCGGTATCTCTTGTGTCTTCTACATTGGCAGGCAGGTTCTTTACCAGCTGAGCCACTGAGGAAGCCCAGTGGTAAAGAATCCATCTGAAATCAGGAGACACAAATTCTCCCTCTTGCTGAATATCTATGTTGTTCCTAATTTTCACCACTTTTAATAACACTTTCATAAACATCATTGTGCCAAAAACTTTGTCTCTATTGTACACTATTTCTTTGGATTGATTCCTAGCAGTGGGATTAATAAGTCAATAGTGATAAACATTTTGGTCTTTTGATGTTGTTGTTGTTCAATCGCTCAGTTGTGTCTGACTCTTTGTGACCCCATGGACTGCAGCACACCAGTCTTTTGATACATATTATTAAATTGACTTCTAGAAAGTTTCCACTTTCATAAGTATGAATGCATGACTCACCACGTTACACTATTATCAACTGTTAAATCTTTAATATTATCTGATAGGTCAAAAATTGTATCTCATTGTTTTCTTGAATTTGCACTTCTCTAAATGGTAATGAGGTTGAACATTTTACTTTCTCTTTTATCAGTTTTCAGTTCATGTACTACTGTAGTTGCATTGTGCATCTAAGCTATATAAGCTCTATACTTAGAGGATATTAACTCTGGTTTTGTCCTTTTTTTATGCACATATTTTCCCCAAATTAATGCTTGTCTTCAGAATTATATTGTTTGTTATGAAGAATCAACGTTACTTGAACTTGTTTTTCAAGTCAACTACATTTCTTAAAAGTTTTTTCCAGTGCTTTTAAGGTTATGTTTTTCCAAATCTAGACCCAAGATAAATTTTAATCTTTTCCAGTGTTTTATGGCTTATTTTTTCAATGTGTAGCTCTAATTGAAATTTACCTTGGTAAAGTATAATGAGATGAGGCTCTAAGCCACTTTTTTTTTATAAATAGCAAACTAAGTGTCCTAGCATCATTGATTTATGATAACTGTTACTTATATCACCAGTATTGACTAAGAACTGTTTGACTACCAAAATTTTCCTTCCTCTCACTTTCTCATTCCTTATAATAATACTTTGCTAATTTAATGATCACTTTTAATATGTCTTATGACTTAGTAATGCCAAAAGGAAGTAGTCATTTCATTCTTCAGTTCTCTTCAATTTAATTGAATGTTTATCTATCTATTTATTTATCTATCCTATCCTAAGACCAGAAATTTGTCCTAGGAGGTATACAAAAAATAAATTTGACACAATCTCAGGAAGTTTATAAAATAGTGGAAGAGAACAGGCGTGAACACAAGTACCTATAATACAAGTAGAAAGGAAGTGGTATCAGGAAGTTATTAGATTCTATGAAAGAAAGAGAATCTGAGTCACTAGAATCATCTGGAAATTCTTTACGTGAAGATGGCATTTGACATAGGCCTTCAAAAAGAGCTAGAATTCAGCAGGCAAAAAGTGGCTAAGAAGAACATGTTCATCAGAGGGGCCACAATAAGCAAAGTCATTAAGGTGAGACAATGGAAGACTAATTTGGGAGACAGTAAGTAATTGAGTGTAACAAGCATGTATGGTGTCAAAGGAGGAGACAAAGGGAAGTGCTGCAGTTTTAGGCAGTGGTCTAGACCGATTAGCTCTATATTCCAGGAAAATTACCACATCCATCTTCTATTACCTCCTATTTTGAACAATAATTTCTCTTCAGGAGAACTTTCCCATTTCACTAGTTTGGGAGGAAGAAACATGAAGGAGGAATATTAAATTCTATATTTAACCAACACTAACACTGCCAGCAATTACCATCATATTCTGCTTCAATACTGACATCTCCAAATGGTACATGTCATATCTGACTTTCTCTCTTTTCCTCTTGTCTTAAAAGGCTTGCTTGAATTCATCTGGGCAGGTTCATTCAATGAGCTCTTTTTTTTGTTGTTGTTCCTTTTTTAGAATTTTGTACCCTTGAAATGATTCCAGCAACATCTGCTGTCTTTTAATCTGCTTTTCAACAGACAGCATTTCTGTATGTCACTCTTTAACGACGTTGGCTAGCCAAACTTAACATTCAGATGTTCTTCTGAGTCTTACCTGTAGCAAATCATTGACTCTGGCTTGATACCTGTGGAACCTCGACTGGTCAGTATAGGCTACACTCTGTTAACAAATAAGCCACCAAATATCCTTGGATTAGCTCTATTACAGTTTATTTCTCACCAGGCACAGCATGGCAAAAACTGGACTGCCCTCCTCCAACTTGTAGCTATTCCAACTCTGGCATTTGGCATTCAAGGTCAGTGCCACAGAAGAGAGAGCTGGAAGGTCAAGAGAAATGTTTTAAGGTCCCAGCCTGAAAGTGGCCTGTATCATTTCTGCCTTCATCTCACTGGCTAAAACTCAAAGGTATCACCCCAAACTAACTCCAAGGCGTGCCCAGAAAAAGGGAATGGTGTGCTGAAACATAGTGCATATTGACCCCAGACTGTTCATCCTATTTAGACCCTCACTTTAGTTCTAACCAATACTTACATTTTCTAATCTAAAATCATATCAAAATATTCCTTTTATTATGACATTTAATGCAGAACAATGAGTCCTACATCCAAAATCATACATTTTCCTATACGGAATGAACAAAACTTGGACAATTGTTCTGTTAAGTGGTCTAAAACATTTTCTTCTAATGTAGTCATGGAAATAACAGCAATTCTCTGCAAGCTAACAGTCACATAAAACTCCAGAAATTCAAATTATTAGGAACATGTTTCTTGGGTTCATCGTAACTGATTCTAATCAGGATTCCACTACAAAGGTCTCTTCCTGGAGAGTTAACTTTATGTAATATAAAACATAATATCTGGACAACTACTTCTTTCAATCAAATTTTAGGTCATCTGCTCCACTCCCATAGGCTGCATTTTTTTTTCCTTTTCCATTTTGTTTATCTTAACTATTTTATCATGTAGAATAAAAAAGATTAACAGTTTCTGGCTTTCTTTCCTTATTTTTGTCCCTCTCTCTTCTCTTACCCCTTTTTCTTTCTCTTTCCATCTATTATTTTCCTCTAGATTTCTTCTATCATTCCTTTTCTTCAAAGTTCTCATGTACATCTGGCTTACAGAAATTGTCCAGAGAAACACTCTTATTGTTCTTGTACTTTTATCAGAGTATTCTTACCTCAGACCCATGTAAATTCACTGGCATTCACCTCCACTTCTTAAATTTCTACCACATCTCAGAATACTGCTCCCTCAGACCCCCAAATTATTTTGAAGCCATTTAATGTCACTGTTAAAGCTAACAAACACCCTGTGAGCTTGATGGGCAGAAATCAGCCAGGTTTGGTTTTTTTTAACAGATAATAGAAACATGCAGCAAATAAGAATGTATCTCTGAAACTAGCTCTTCTATATACTAGAGCAGGAGGAGTAGACAAATTAGAGCCAGTTTTTTACAACCTGCAAGATAAACATGGTTTTACATTTTTAAAAGTTGCAAGAAAAGGCAAAGAATTATGTGGCAGAGGATATATGTAACCCATCAACTTTAAAATATTTACAACTTGACACTTTACAGAAAGTTTGCTGATTTCTGTTCTGAACTATAGTTCCACTTATTAGACTTCAATCATCATAAAGATGCAATTCTGGGACCTCCAGGAAATATCAAGAAAGAATTCAAGAGCAAGAGATTTATTGGTGGTGGGGAGAATATGGAACAACAGTAAGCAGGGAAACCTTTTAGACCAAGGCTGGCATCTACAAAAGGAAAGGGGGAAGGAGGATCCATTAGGAAAAGTCTCAGACAACAGTACAACCTTGAGAAAGTCTTGACCAGCCCAACAGGCACTCTGATACAAAGATAAAGCATAGAGGAGTCCCATACTGGGCAGAAGTCTCCAGTCCCTGTCACCTCCCCACCAATTCTTAAACATCTGCTGGAAGCATCTCATGACTTCAATGTGTCAAAGCCCAAAGTATGGTGATGGAGATTTACCAGCTCTCTACTCTCCAAATAGACTCTTCTCTGCTGTCTCTTCTCCTCCACTACTTTCATGTGCAAGAATTCATAGTTCTTTATCACTAGCAATCAATTTAGATTTTCATACAAGTGTATTAGAGATAACTCTAATGAATACTTATGGGAAAACAATGCAGACTGATGCAAACTTTTTCAGCATTTGTTAAATTTTGCACATAACAGAATATTGTTGTTTCTCTATGTCAAAAAACTCAAAAAATTTAAATATAAACAACTTGAACTGCCATGGACTATTTTTGCTCTTCAAATTTAAAGATGAAGCTGCTAACAAGATTATTCTCAGCCAAGGGCACACACATGACCGCTGCATAAGCTGCCATCACTCAGGGCTATGTAACAGCCTTCTCCAGGGCCTGTCATTACTCAGTAGTCTACAGGAGACAGCGCTGGGTCCCTTACTTCTGACTGGCACATGCCATCACACCGTCTGATGGCATCACTTTCCCAATCTCTCTTGTCTGCCACAATTATTCTTTAATCACCACATGAATACACACACACACTATTGTGTACCTTCTCACTCAGCCATAAACATCCTCATGCATTCTCATCTGGCTGTGCCTGGGAACTTCACCTTAAATACATTGCCTCTTCTCTTCCTAGAAGCTCTGCCCATCTTCAAGGTCCCATCCAGGCTCTGCTCCATCCATCCACCTTCCCTGACTACTCTAGCTCTCAGACATTTCTCTTAACTCTGACCTCTTATAGCTGTTAAACACTCCACTGCTCACTTTCACTTCACATGTGTATGTCTTGCCTCTTCAGGTAGCATTTCACTTCCTTGTGATAAGACTATTCTTTGGAATGCCTCTGTACCTCTCACAGCACCTAGCTGGCTCTCATACATACTGATCTCAATGCAATGCCCTGCTTCAAACCTCCCTTCAAGGCTAATTTCAGGCTCCACATCTCTAAGTATTCTTTCTAAGCACAACCCAATACTGTATCTTACTATGTATAGTATAACTTTGCTTGTATGTTTAGCATATAATTGCTTCTTCTTTGAAGCATAATCAGCTGTTTATATCTTTTCTTCTTTACCCATGTGAGGTTATAAGATGTTAGAACATGTACTCATCTTTGTATCCTTCATAGTACTTTTGCTCTGCTTAAGCCTGATCTTCAGTTTTGCTTGGAATGAAAGAACATATGAAGATAAAAGAGTAACAGTTCAAATTTTGTATGAAAAGGAAAGTGACATGAAATAAAATGTAACCAGTAATGGGAAGAAGCCTCAACAAAAAGCCTCAACTCTACCACTGGCTAGCTGTGGGGTCTGGAAAGCCAGGTAATTTATCTAAACAAGAATTTCAGCATTTGTGAGTAGCATACTGAGTGAAGTGAGTCAGACAGAGAAGGAGAAATATCATATGACATCCCTTATATGTGGAACCTAAAAAGAAATGATATAAATGAACTTACTTGCAAATCAGAAAGAGACTCACAGACTTAGAAAACGAACTTATGGTGGGGAAGGGATGGCTGGGGACTTTAGGAAGGTCATAACAGGTGTACACTGCTATGTTTAGAGTGGAGAACCAAGAGGAACCTACTGTTACAGCACATGGAACTCTGCTCAGGGTTATGTGTCAGCTGGATGGGAGGGGAGTTTGGGGAAGAATGGATACATGTATAGGTATGGCTGAGTCTTTTCACTGTTTACCTGAAACTATTACAACATTGTTAATCGGCTATAAAATATAATATAAAATGTGTTGGGCGTTTAAAAAAAAGAAAAAAAAAGAATTTCATTATTTGTAAAAATCTGTGGGTATAACATGTGTGTACACATTAGATTATTTCAGTCGTGTGAGACTCTTTGCAATCTCATGGACTGTAACCCACCGGGCTCTTCTGTTCATAGGGTTCTCCAGGCAAGAATACTGGAGTGGATTGCCATCCCCTTCTCCGGTGCATCTTTCCAACCTAGGGATTGAACTCACATCTCTAAATCTCCTGCATTGACAAATGGGCTGTTTACCACCTGCATCACCTAGAAAGGCCATGGGTATAACAAATATTAATAAAAAGCATAACATTTAAGAACAGGAACTGCACACAGTATTTGAATCTCAACTTTGCCAATTACCATCTGGGCAAGTTACCAAGCTATAATAATACATTTATTTTCTCACTTATAAAATATCATAGTTCAAAGTGATAGCCCACCTCATAGTGTTATTCTGAGGATTTAATGAAATAACATATATAATGATCTTAGTAAAAGATCTAGGATATAGAAAGTTTGATGTGCCTGGTAGTTGTTAGTATTACTGCTTATATTATCATTATCTAAGATTCCTTTCAGGTTTAAAAAAATCAATATTCTATAACAGCACATTCAACAGATCCACTAATCTTTGAGCACACACTCTTGCTTCAAGACTCAAGTCATCACTGAGCACCATTTGTCTGTCTGCCTGTTAATGTAAATAGGATTCCTGATGATGACTTCTACGTTTTTAACTGTTAATCCACTACAATGAGAAATCTACATGGAAATTAGAATGTACTTAAATATCAAGATCTAACCATTGACTTTTCTATCAAAGACTTCCCAGGTGGCCCTGAAGGAGACATAAGAGACATGGGTTCCGTCCCTGGGTCAGGAAGATCCTCTGGAAAAGGGCATGGCAACCCACTCCGGTATTCTTGCCAGGAGAATCTCATAGACAGAGGAGCCTGGCAGGCTGTAGTCCACAGAGTCTCAAAGAATCGGACATGACTGAAGTGACTTAGCATGTATGTATGCACATTCTAGCAAAGCCTTATAAAAGAGATTGATCAAAGTAGCCACCATCATAATCCTGTTAGAATCAGTACAGATAGCTGTATAGCACATTACATCGAATCAAATCAACAAGTTCAAGTTTCAGCTCTGTATTTATTGCTCTGAGACCTAGAACCTTGTGCAAATCGATAAGCTCTTTGTACTTCAGTTTCCTCATCAGCAAAATGATACCATAGTTATTGTCAATTCAAAAAATTATGGACATTAAATAAACAGATGCAATGAGTGTCTGGCATTTAGCAAACACTCAATATATATTGACCATTATCATTATCCAAGCAAGTGCTCTGAGCCTGCAAAGCCTTACAAATAAAGTGTTGCTACCAACATAACCCACGTGAAACTGTTGTGTGGAAATATTAATCAGAGAAGGAATTATATATCAGGGCAAGAAGGAGAAAACATCAAGTTAGATTATGGAAAGACAGGTTAATTCAGGGAAAATTTTGCAAACTATGTAGACTTTGAGGTGGACCAGGAGAGAAAAAGAGAGAAGACCTCCAAGTGGGCTTTGAAGAGGGATTGAGACTAAACAAGGGGAGGAGTAGGAGGAAACAGTGAAATGACTTACATATTTTAAATCACTGATTGAGAGAAGGAAAGATCATAATGAGACTAGAATCAGGTACAGACAAAGGCTCAGGACAGACTTTTCTGTGTATATGCCATGGCTAGTTTTCCTGCTATTCTAATGATAACCATAGTAGAATAGTAGAATATAAATGCAGGAGAAGTGCGATCATGGGCCATGTCTTCAAGAACCACCTGGGAAGAACTCTTGAAAGAATTTGTATCTTTGATCAAAAAAAGGTGTCATGAAAAAAGAATAGGGCATAAAAGTTTAGTTAACTTGAGCCTGTTGCTAGCATCCCGAGATTACTTATCTCAAGCTCCTTCCAATTATTTTGTTTAGCATTTTGGCATCAGCATTAAACAATAAATCCCAGAGATATATTTCCACACTTTCTCAACTGGCTGTCTTGCCAAGGCTGATGCTGGGAAGGAAACCACAGAAGTCAGGGACCTACAGCTAGAGGGAGGTAAGGGCTCACTCTCTGTTGCTCACCTGCCCTCCTAACACCCTTACCATACCCCCCCACCACCACCACCTGTCCAGGGCTAGGTGTACCAGAGAACAGTAGGAAGAACAACAATGTAGACCACTTATATTTGGTCCTCTGAAAAGAAAAAGAAAGGCTTAACAAACAAACAAAAAAAAATCAAGACCACTGATAATGTATTTATCCAGCTTCCCAAGCTAGGCCACAAATAAAAAGAAAATTCACATGGTGGATGTGGGAAAATAACTTCATTTGAGAAGACTAAAAAACGTTATAAAACTCTTCCCCAAAGTGGGTGCTATTTACATATTTTTCAAAGGTAAAAGAATTTCCCTGGCAGTCCGGAGGTTAAGACTCTGAGCTCTTACTGCAGGGGGCACATGTGGGATTCTCAGTCTGTGAACGGAGGTCCTGCCTGCTACTCAGCACAGCCAAAACTGATTAATTAACTAAAATGAAAGTGAAGGAGAAAATTTTTTAAAAAAACAGATAAAACAGAAGATTGCAAGAAACTCTCACACAGGACCATAAGAATCTATACCTTTTTCCTCTGCCACCCCTCTTCCCTCCTCCTATTTTCTCACCTTAGATTCCCCGGTAAACCTGTGATTTCACCTACTCCTAAGGCACTTTGGTAGCAAAGTTTCAGAATCATAGGATTTTGTTTCCTTTGCATCATAAGACAAATACCCTCAGATGAATGTGCTAGTGCAGAATGAAAAGTTTCTCACTTCCCACACAGTATTTTAATAAGCAACAGCTAAAAAGCCTTCCTCCACCCCATGGTTCTTCAGTTCTACATCTGTCACTACCTTTGTGTTACTACATTCGTAAATCTCCCTCCTTTGAAAGTCACAATCTGTCCTTCACCAAACACACCACCCAACAGCTTCCCTGATGAGAATATATAAGTTTTACTATTTTGGTTTCCTGATTAGACCCAGGAGAATGTAACAACCACTTGCCAGTTTCTCCCCTCAATGAGATGGAAAATTGCTGTTTCCTCTATGTATCAGGAGCCATTAGTGTGGATCTGGGTGCCTTGCTTCAAACCCTGCTGCTCAGCTGTAATCTTTACCAAGAGGATCTCCATTTTCCTTAATGATTTTCCTAGGATTTGGAGAAATCAGCCCATCAAGCTGCAGGCCATTTCATGAGCACGCAATTATTTTAGATTTTTCTACAAAATATAGTGCTAAGCACAGTCTTCCCTTTTCACTAAATATTTAGATTATATGAATTTGGTGTTAACTGTCATTAAAGAGCATGAGCTAAACCATTGTTATTAATAAATACTACAAATACATATGCAATATTTCCATAGATATGCATATGACTTTCATCCCACCATTGAAAGCCATTGCTTCTCTGTTCAACACACATTTGGTGATGTAAGGAAGAATGTATTCTTCCTCATTAAAAGCAGAATAGGTAAGGCAGGGCAAGATGAAGTGATTTGGACAGGAGTAAGTTGACACTTGATGGAGAGAGCTCTTTAAAATAAGAAGTTTGGCATCAGTTGAGATTGAACCATAATGAAAACAAGTTTTGTCTGATTGACTCTCAGTAGATTTTGGAGTGGTTGTGAATGAAGCAAAGCTGGAAACTGCCAGCTTTGCTTCATTCACTTCATCCACTTCATCTAATGGCATTAAATGATAGAGGTTTAAGTCAGGCAGCAGATGTGGACAGATAGTCAGATGGATGCGTTTCCACAGTGCCTCCCTCATAATGTTGTGATAATTAAATTACACCATACATGTAAATCCCTTATCATATTACTAAATGTTATTTCTAAACATGGGATGGGGGCTACAGATAGAAATGAGGGTTGGATACACAAAGAAACAAATGTAGGTCTATACTTGTTCTTGACACATACAGGAAACTAGCAAATTTTTAAAAAGTTTATATATAGTAAAATATATGAATCTTCAATGTTCAAAATACTAGTTTTAATAAATGTATATAGCTGTGTAACCAGCAGCCAAAATAGGAATATAAAGCATTTCCTTCATATCATAAAATTCACACATGCTTCCTTTCAGTCAATCCCCACAGCCATAATTTCTATTGTTGCATCTTATGTTTGTTACTTCTTGAAATTTATATAAATGAAATTATACCATATGTACCTTCCCAATCATATTAACTTTGTCACTTAACATGCTTTTTGAGTAGCTATTTGCATGTCTAATGGTTTATTATTTTTTATTGCTAAGTAGTATTCTATTATGCCTGGAGAAGCAAATGGCAACCCATTCCAGGATTGTTTGCCTAGCAAACCCCATGGACAAAGGGGCCTGATGGCTCATAGTCCATGGGGTCACAAAGAGTTGGACATGACTTAGAGACTAAACAACAATTCTACTATACAGCATAATTTATTTACACTCAAATGGACATTTGGGTTGTTTCTGGTGGGCTATTATAAATAAAGCTGCCCTAAATTTCCTTGTATAATTCTTTTTGTAAACTTATGATTTTATTTATCTTGGGCAAATACCTAGGATAGGAATTACTGGATTATATGATTTAATAACAGCTTCCCAAAGGGGTTGTATTATTTTATACTCCCACCAGCAAAGTATGAGTGCTTAAGTTGTTTTATATCCTTAGCAACATTTTCAATTATCAGGTCTTTTTTCATTTTAATTATCCTAGTGAGCATGAAATTGTACCTCATATTGAATTAATCTGCATCTCTCACCTAATATTGTTGAGCACCTATATATATATTCATTTTATTGATATATTTTCTTTTGTTAATTGCCCAATATTCTTATCCATTTTTTTTCTCTCTGTCATTATTGATTTGTTCTATATGTAATCTGGATACAGTCCTTTGTTGGATGTGTTAAGAATATTTCTCCAAATTGATGACTTGTTTTTTACATCCTTAGGGCATTCTGATGAACACAGATATTAAAATTTGATGAAATTTAATTTATCAATTTCAATTTCATGGTTAGTGATTTTTATTTTGTGTCTATAAAACCTTTGTTTAGCTGCAGGTCTTCAAGACACTTGCCAATGTATTTTCTGAAATTATTATACCTTTAGTCCTGTTCCAATTTAGGTCAATTATTATGTGGAATATGAGATAGAAATCATTTGTTTTCATACATACACCCAGCTGCTCTTGCTCTATTGGTAGAATTTCCCTTCCTCATTTAAATGTATTGGTACCTGTTTCTGAAAGTCACTTGGCAACATAATTATGGATCTCTTTCTAGACTTTCCATTCTATTGATCTATTTATCCATCTTTATTCCAGTACCACATCATCTTAAATACAATAACTTATAATACGAGTCAACATCAGCTATTCTTAAGTCTTCCAACTTTGTTCCTTTTCACTATGCTTTGGCTATTGTCAGTTTTTAATATAAATTTTAAATCAGCTTGTCCATTTCTATAAAAGATTGGATGAAATTTTGGTAGGGGTTACATTGAATTTACTATTGTTCCAAATCATGAATATGCTATCTTTCCATCTATTTGGAATGTCTTTAATTTCACTCAGCAAAGTCTGTGTAGAGAGGTCTCATATATTTGCTACAATTATTTCTAAGATGTTTCATGTTTATTGATTCTTTACCAAGACTTTTTAAATTTAATTTTAAAATTGTTTGCAGTTAGTGTATAGAAATGCAGTTCATTAGTTTTATTGACCTCTTAACCTGAGAACTTGCTAAATCCATTTATAAGTTAAAGTTATTTTTTTGTTGTTTTTGTTTGTTTATTTGGGTGTTTTTAGTAGATGCCTTGATGGATTTTCTGTGGACAATCACTGAATAGATTCACATCCTCCTTTCAAATCTATATACCATTTATTTCTTTTATCTTTACTTATTGAACTGGCTACACCTATCTAGTACAATGTTGGGCAGAGGTGATAAAAGCAGACAAACTATTTATTCCTACTCTTCAGGATAAATATTTCAGGTTTTTGCCATTAAGTAAGTATGTAGCCTTAATGTTTTATAGACGTCCTTTATCAGATTAAGAAAGCTTACTTATACTTCTTGTTCATGAATGGATGTTGAATTTAGTCAAATTTTCTACTTGAATTCCAGCCTCCCTGAAGACCATACTGAACCACACTGAAGGAGAAGCCCATAAAAATGGACTTCACTCAACGTATTTACCTTTCATAGCTCAAACCTCTCCAGTTTATGTCTGCTTATGATTGTTATGATTGCTCTGCATGACTTTACATACTTGTGTGCATATCTGTGTGTGTATATGTCTGTGTGTTTTAATTTTGTTCAGAATTTATCATTTTTATTTGCAAGACCCTTATCCTGGCAATCTACTCCTACTCCTTCACTACTGATCATCAATTTCCTTTTAATATTTTTCACTTTATGACAGAAATTTGAGGAAACAAATTAATAGTATTACATTCTCATACCTAACATATAGTATCCTTTATGTTCTCATAAAAACTTGGAGTGAGTGAGATCAAGAGGTACTGGTGAAGAACATATTGTGACTTTCAAAATAAGGAGATTTACAAATGTGTAACACAAGTGGGGTATAGTTTGTTCTGCTGGCTTATTTTTCAAACAAGAATATTTAAACACTAACGTGTTCAAATACCTTTTCCTGCCAAGTCAACATAATCAAACAAATAGATTAAGAAGGTGAAAGAGCACTCAAGGGTATGCTAAGGCAAACTGAATAACATTCCTATGCATGAAGACTGTTAAACAAATGAAAATTATCTCAGGGAAATAGTACTGTTTCCTAACATCAATTTAGCTCCCCCTGCTTGAAAATAAGGTTATTTCCTTCTCTTTAAGGTATTCAAAGTCTTGCTCCCACTGTTATTTTCTTCTTGTCAGACCTGGGGCTGAGGCAGCAATGGGACAGGAGAAATAAAGACAGGGGTTTAAACAGAAGAGCAAGATCTCAGGCTAATCACTCGTGGAAAGGAGTTGTAGAAAGTTGAGTCACAGGTGCAACCATCATCAGTGAGCCATCATCCCATGGAACAGGTAAGGTAGAAGACAGAAACACGGTGACAAAATATCCACTCTTTTCAAAATTAGGAGATAGTTTCAAACACAAATAGCTAATGAGGATTTTTTGGTAGTGGCAAAGGGCATGAACAAAAGTGTTATCAGAGAGAGAGGGGTTTTTTTTGGGGAGTGTGGGCTACACCTGTGGCTTATGGGATCTTAGTTTCCTGACCAGGGATCAAACTCAGGCCCACAGTCGTGAAAGCACTGAGTCTTAACCACTGGACCACCAGGGAATTCCCTATCAGAGGGGCAATTTGCTAGCTAAAATAGAGATGGCATAATGCAGGACATATATTACAAAGGCATTTTCAATAGTAAAAGTAATGTTGTTCCAGACCTCCTGCTTTCAATCCCAGATCCATCATCTTCTAGCCATATGATCTGGGGATTGTTGCTTAGTCTTTGTGTTTCTTTATGACATCTGAGAACAGGGGTGCACTGCCTGAGGACCAGGCCTCAGCCTCCAGATGTCTTAATCCACCCACAGATGCCTGAGTGCTGGTGTCAATCGCTCAGTCCTGTCTGACTCTTTGCCATCCCATGGACTTTAGCCCTCCAGGCTCCTCTGTCCATGGAATTCTCCAGGCAGGAACAGAGACGTGGGTAGTCACTCCCTTCTCCAGGGGATCTTCCCAACCCAGGGATCAAGCCCACATCTCTCACATTGCAGGCAGATTCTTTTCTATCTGAAGCCTGAGTCTCTTCACAATTTGACCTTTTCAGTTCCACTCTGGCCATTTCAAACTTTCCTTTCTCTACTCCTATTTCCCATTGTTTCAATCTCTCCACCTTCACTCCTTAGTCTCTCCAGAATTAAATGCAAATATTTCCAATTCCTTAAAAAAATTATCTTAGATCAACTTTCAAGCCAGCCTATATACCTTCACTTCAAAGGCTGCTCTCGGAAAAACCATTGGTCCAGCTGAAACTTCTATACTTCAGCAGATGTTTCATATCTATTTATGTAAGTAACCACACACTACTGCTATAAGCACTTTAACAGCACTGTATCTAAGCATTCCATATTCCTCCTTTGCTAAAGGCAATATCAAAAATGCCACTGAAAACACAAATAAAGGGAAATAAACACAAAAAGTGTCTTTAAAAGCTTACCAAACCTGTTCAGAAGTGCAGGCTCTTTTAATTAGAAATGCTGCAAGACTGCAAGGAGTAGCAAAATGTGATTCCTTGAAACATAATAGGATGTGCTGCTTCACAGGCAGGAGGGATAAAACGCAGAATCTGCCTATCTGCCACAGCAATCCTGGCCCTTCCAACTTCATTTCTGAAAGATCAGCCTTAATAGGAATCTTTACATACAAGTGTGGACTCTTCCAGAAGAAAAATGGGCACAGCGTTTCAGTTGGTGAGATAATTGTGTGTTTCTCGGCAAAGAGTATAGTGTCCCCATCCCCAAAAATCTCTTCTTGTCCTAGGATCATGGAGATTTGTGTAGGTTTTCCCCTTGTTTAGGGCTTCCCTGATAGCTCAGTCAGTAAAGAATCTGCCTGCAATGCAGGAGACCCCTGTTTGATTCCTGGGTCAGGAAGATCCCCTGGAGAAGGGATAGATTACCCACTCCAGTATTCTTGGGCTTCCCCTGTAGCTCAGCTGGTAAAGAATCCACCCACCATGTGGGAGACCCAGGTTTGATCCCTGGGTTGGGAAGATCCCTTGGAGAAGGGAAAGGCTATGCACTCCAGTATTCTGGCCTGCAGAAGCAAAGAGTCAGACACAACTGAGTGATGTTCACTACCCTTGTTTAAAATCCTTCAAGTCTGCAACTAATAATTTGAAATGCTTAAAACCATCATGGAAAATACATGGTTGGGTTTATTTTTCACAGGAGAAAATGAAGGGGGAGTGACTATTACCAAGTAAAGTCACGGAAAGTAATTTTTCCCACACACCTGAGTTTAAATGATTTGAGTGTTCTATGTCTTATATGAGGGTTTTTATGAGAAATACTTTCCAGCACAGATACACAGAGTCACTGCCTGTCTGATGTCAAGTGTAGAATCCCAGGACAGCTTTCCCAAGGCAAGTCATCCTTGGGTGGACTTAGCATTAACAGGCATCTTAACTTGTAATTTTACATTGCAGAGTTTCATCTGAGCCACCACATGAAAAATGTGAAGGGCTACTCAGCACCTATGACCTAAAACACTGTAAGTAGGGAAATGTATCATTTGAATGTTTCCAAAAAAACAAAAACAATTTCCTATGATGCAAGCCTTTGCTCCTGCCTCTGAGACATGCCTGCTATGGACCCCAATAGAAATAGCAGACATTACAACATACTTCAATTTTAGTAGCTTCTAACAGTGGTTTTTTAAAGAGTATTCCTGAATACAATCAAAACAACAAGCAAGAAGTTTATCGTAAATGACTCCTCTTCCTCTGCCACATAAACCCTTTATGATGGTCCATTTTATCTGTCAACTTGCCTGAACTAAGGGATGGCCAAAAAACTGATTACACGTTATTTCTGGGTCTATCTGTGAGAGTGTTTCTAGATAAGACTAGCATTTGAATTAGTGGACTAAGTAAATCAGATGGCCCTTTTCTCTGTGTGTGGGCGCCATCTAATCAAATGAGGAGTTGAATAAAGTTAAAAGGTGGAGGAAAGTTGAATCAATTCTCTGACTACTGAGCTGGGACAGTTACTTTCTCCCATCCTTGGGCTCCTGGTTTTCCAACCTTCAGAACTATATTGGGTCTCCAGCTTGTTGACAACTCAGTCTCCATAATCACCTGAGCAAATATCATATAATAAATAATACCTCTATATAGCCTATTGTTCTCCAGAAAACTCTAACACACCAATTAAAAGCAAAAATTTCACAAAGTTCTCACTCACACTTAGTACAGTAAAAAATAATAAATCACATTTTTAAAAATTATTTACTGACTAAACATTAAGTAAAAGATACCAGACATAACTGAGTGACTGAACCACAACAAAAGATACTAGAATAGTCCCTGTGGGATATAAAATAAGGAAGATAAACAGTTTTCTCTTAAGAGGTTTATTGACATTTTACCAATTCCAAGATGCAATTCATCTTCAGAAGAGGAGAATTTGTCATCAAGCCTGAAACATTTGAAAAAAATGTGTTGTTGGCTTAAGGAACAATTCTCTAACATTATTCTAATCAATGGTGAAGCAAGTAATCCTAATTCAACAAAGGCAATAATATCTATTTAGGTGCCCAAACTATATAAATGTTAATTTGAAATTAAATAAATATTTATTTTAAGCTTTTATTATATTGTGTCTTTGACTGATATTGAACCCACCTCCCTCTTTTCTGTAATTCTTAGACTTCAGAGCAAAGCCATAGGATTTTAGTAGTTATTTCTGGTCTGTCTTCAGTTTATACAATGAATGGGATAACAGAATTTCCTATTTCAAAATCCCAAATTCAACACAGCCTTTAGGATACACTCACTGATGTTGGGGAAAGACATGAACTCTGTAGTCAGAGAGTCCTGGGTTCTTTTACCAATCTGATACTGCAACTCTGACAATGTGACCATGGGTCAGTGACCTAACTTCACTGTTTTCTCTGAAAATAGGTATCCAATTCCCCTAGTACACAATACATTGCAACTATTCTGAACAACAACAGCAACAAAAATTGCTCATCTTAGTTGGAGATCTGGCAGGGCCTCAGGGCAATAATTCTAAAGATTCAATGATTATTAGATTTAAAATCATTTTAGGGCTCGCAGGGGGCAGATCTATCCTCCCCATTCCACACATGAGTACAGTGAGATATAAAGAAGGGAAAGTAGTTATCCAAGGCCACACACTTAGATAGTGGCCACCTTGGATGGGTCTTGACACCTAATCTAGACCCCTTTTTCATAGCACAGTAGATATGTCTGTGAAAACTACAGAAAAGTAGACCGACTTTGTAATGATCTTTGATACCTGAAAATTAGGGGGCTTCCTATTTGAAACATATCTCTTTTAAAAGATGGTTGTTAGAACTCTGAATTTTCCTTGATATAATAAAAGAGTGATGTTTAACTCCAAAAGTTTTATCGTCAGCTGGCTATTTTTCTAAATGAGAAAAACAGACTAAAATATGGATAATTGAAAGTTCCAGTTAACTGGGTCCTAGTTAATCTGGGTTTTATTATTTCTAAGCTATTTCATTACAAACTCCTATTGGTATAATTACTTTGGAGGCCATTCCATATGGTGCCTTCTGTTCTCTAAGCTAAGCTGACCCCAAAATGAAGAACCCTTAGAATTCAATCTGAAAGCTATATTCAGCTCTTAGAATTAAGATGGCATTTTGGTCTCCTCCAGTTTTGAGCTAGTGCCTTTTCCTATATTTTTACACTTAAAAATCTAGTTCAAGCTTTGTGCCTCATATCCTCATCTCAGACACCTTAGAATGAAAAAAAGGGGGGGGGTCAAATAAAATCTTTTCCCACAGAAAATCTCACATATAATGATGCCAACAGGGCTTTCATTTTACTGGCTGCCTGGCTGACTAGTATATATATTAGAAATAAGTGAAGATGGGAAAATAACAGGGAACTAGTTTCCGCTGAGGGGAACAAATTTTACAGTTATGAAGTTGTAAGGAAAAGCACAATGAGAAATAATCTTAGTATCACAAGAGAAAGCAATTCTCAGTAGTAAAGCAGTAGCAAAGAACTGAAAATCTCAGAGAACACTCAAAATAGGCAGTAATTGCACAAAGGCATCACAATGTTTTAAGCAGCAAGGGTGAACTGAAAGATGGAAGCAACTGTCGAGAACTCTCGAATGTAGTCCTCGGTGATGTTTTATTTGCTTTCTCTCTTTCTCTGAGTGATTACCTCATCTGTATAGCTTCCATCTCTCCATCACAACAGGAAAAAGCAGTTATGACATTCATTCATTAAGACTCCTCTCATAGTTATACTGTGAAAGATAATCACTTGTTAGCATACAATGAGAACTTACGACTTAAAATTTTACATGGCAGGCTCTCTGCTGTGAAGTTAGACTTCAAAATTCAAACTGATGACAGGAGCCAGCTAGATCTTTTAAATGAAGCAAATATTTTTCAAATTCCAGCAGACGAGTAAGAAAAATCCTTAATTAATTAATAGAATGGAACAAGTAGCAATTCTGCCTGAGTTTATATATTCCACATCAGTTATTCTGTGCAAAATAAAGAGAATACTGTTGTTTAAGTGTTTTTCAAAGAACTAAAGAGAAAGTACAGGCAGCAAGAATTTTTCCCATATCCACAAAAAGTCAACAGCAATGACCTAACAGTAATAGAGACTTTTAGATACAATCTGTTTTTAAGATACCAAAAATTCTCTTTCATACCACGTTAACTTTACTTTAATAACATCTTATGAGCTGAGTAGGTGTCAAGGATCATCTTTCTTCTACCTATGAGAAAATGGAGCAGAGACGGTTCTGTGGTTTACGCAAGATCAAATGTCACTAAACAAATAACCTCAAAATCAGAGCCTTTCAAGTCTCAATTGACAGCCCAGCCCAGAGGGTCAAGTCACTGAGTATTATGTGAGAAAATCAGTGAGAGCATCATGGTTCAAGTTTTGTAGGCTCTGGGTTTAATTCTATCCTTTTTTTATTGTCACAAATTTTTTTTTATTCTTCTATGCAAAAATTAGAATATTTGTCTTGCAATTTTACCTGAAAATTCTAATTAAAAGTTGGTTATTTGCAGGGGGAAAAAAATCCAAATTGCATGATTCAGTTATACTTCATGTTAGTTTTACAACTGAATTCTTACTTGACTACCAAGCACATACTTATGTATATTTTAGACAGATGTAAAGAAGGCATTTTAAAGTAAGCCTATGAAAGGAACTGTGCACCGCTGGGAAAGCAATATACATTCAGCAACTCTTTCCTCTTTTGCAGACTTTGTGCTCTAAAATCTCATTCAAAGGAATCATTTTTGCTTCTGACATTAATGATAAGACAGGCTCAAGCCTTTATAAATGAAGAAAATAGCTATGAGGATTTTGCTGTATAGTATTGTAGCTATTACAGATTTTCAATTAACCTTTGTGCCTGCTTGGCAAATACCATAATGGTCAGACTCCAGTGCTATAGACTATGTCACAGTGCACAATATACAGCTAAAGATTTTACTAAGACTTGAAGGCAGTTCTGCAAAGATAGAAAAGTCACTCTAATCATTTACTTGTGTAGAAATATTGATCAAAAAAAGAAAACTTCTCTGCTTTTGACCAATAAATATCTATTATACTCTATGAAATATTAAATATCATTGATCTAGCTAAGCCTAATATCATCATTGTTACATTTTAATCCAAATATGAGTAGAATATTGGGCATAGGTATTGTACAGATTGGGGCTTCCTAGGTGGTGCTAGTAGTAAAGAATCCATCTGCCAATGCAGGAGACTTATGAGATGCAGGTTCAATTGTCAGGAAGATCCCCTGGATGAGGGAATGGCAACCCACTCTTGCCTGGTAAATCCCATGGACAGAGGAGTCTGGCAGGCTACAGTCCACAGGGAGACAAACAGCTGGACGTGACTGAGCAACTGAGAACACACACATGTACACTCACTGTACAGATCACATAAGACAGACATAATCCTTTCCACAGCACAAAGGAAAACACTGTTATATGCTGTTGTATGAAAGCCACAAATCTGTAATACACAAATAAATGACACTATGAAAGATAAAAATATTATTTTTGCTATTTTCAGAGCCAGTTACCTGTGTTCTGAATATATTTATCACTCAATTTGTGCATAAAAAAAGGAAAGAAATGGCTCTATTCTTATTTAAAATTGTTGCCTCTTAAATTTATTATTTTCCAATGTCAAAAAAGGTCAAAATGAAGCACAGAGGAAATCCAAAGGGTTGCAAGAAAGGGAATACTTTTGGTATTTACCAGTTTTGCCTTATCAGTCAGCCAGTGAATGGTGATCTGTTCCCTGGAAGTAATCTGCTCACAAGTTTCAGAATCCATGTGATTACCTTTAAGGCTTACGATCGATACACTTGAGTCCCTGGTCTCAATAGCTCTTTTACTCAGAAAATGTACTCCTCCTTCACATACTAGAAAATGGTATGCATTCTAATCCTCATTGACTTCCTAAATAATCTATCTCATCTGAAAGATTGTTCAATTCAGATACTAAATCAATAGATTTGGTAATCATCTGTTAACATGAGCCATTCATACACAGAATTCAAGCATTCCTAAACAGGAAGTTACAATAAGGAAAAAGAATGAGAAACATTATCCATCTTAACCAAACCAAGTTCATTCCAGAAGCAGAAAATCCATCAAGAATAGGCTATTCTTCTTTGAAATATGTTTAGAAAGCTTCATGACAAGTAACAGTTCAAGAGCTGCAAAAATTTCCAGAAATGGTGAGATGCGACAATTACAAAACATGAAAGACTGAAGTGTTTTGGACCTGAATTACAAGAGACCTCTGCTAATGCACAGAAAATTGTACCAGTGACTCATGGAAAAGACAGGCAGGAAACAAAAAAGATAGATCCGTCAAGAGCAGATGCTGAACCAGACCTGAGGGTATTGTAAGATATAATCAGACGGCAAAGCCTCATATCTTCATGGGAAACCAAGAGGCATGGAGAGTGGGGGAAGGAAAAAGGAGAGTCCTGTCAATATGTGTCCATTTTTCTTCATCTTCTCATTCTAAAGAATGGCTTCTTTCAAGTAAAGTAGATTCAGCAGAACACAGTCCCATTGTGGTGCGGGGTTGTTGACTCAGTATGTATTCAGGACTCCTGATGTTCCTTTTACCTCACTGATTGCTCCCCAGTCCTCTCTCCTGTACCCTTTTCTTCAACATACATCAAACCTCTTTAAACTCACACAGCATTTGTTCCTTGGGCCTCGTTTTCCCTACACTTGCTTCCTTGGCAAATCTATCCAGTCTCATCATCTGTATGACAATAACTCCCTAAGTCATATCTCTAATCCCTACCTTACCACCTACCTGTTTAACTACTCTATTAGGATGGCTAATGGCCATCTAATATTTAACTTGCCAAAATTAAATTACTGATCTTCACACTCTCCCCTCCCAAACCTTCTGCTCTGCCTGTGGTTTCTTATCTCAGATAACAGTTGTTCTTTCCTATAGCTCAAGTCAAAACCTTGAGGCCACTTTGACTCCTCTTTTATTTTTATTTTATTCTTATAACATTCATCCAATCATCTTTTTACAAACTGTTATCTCTTAGTTCAAAAATACCTTTGGTATCTAACCCTCTCCCACCACCTCCACTACTTTCATACTGTTCAAGCCATGTCATTTTGTTATATTGCATCTCTCAGGTCTTTGCTTAACACATGGAGAACATAGCGTTCATCACAAAGACTCAACAGAACCTAAACTGTCTTGGGGTTCTATATTTTTTGCTCCTTTGCTTCTAGTTTGGGGGGGGGGGATAATGTGCTTAGTCTTTGAGTTAGTGGAAATAGATTCTTATTATTAAAATGTATATTCTTCCAAATCTGTTGTTAGCCAAGTCCTATAGGATCATTGCTTTTGATATTCAAAAGCCTAGATTTTCAAAATCCAAAATCCTTTTCTCTGCCTCTGGGCTGTAATGACTCTAACCTGTGAAAACGGATGCTTTACAAACTTTACCTTAAGTGAGAAAGAACAAGAATTTGAAAAATATAATTGCTGACAATGAAAAATAAATTGTGGTAGATGCCTCTCCCTTAAATGCAGACAAATTGAAGGGTAGTCTAGTTTAGCTGATATTGCTGGAAGGACTCTTCTCTTAGCCAGGAAGAAGTTTAACTATTTTAGAAATTGAGAGCTCCTAATAGCCTCAAAGATCACCTTCCACATTTCTCCTTTTCTTCCTTTATCAGTTCTTCTGATCGAGGATTTCTCTTAATTTTAGAGAATTTAAGGTTAATTTAAGACATTATATAGTTCACTTTCATGCTAAAACTTTCATTGAAATCTTTAGTAATTTCTGAGTCCTTCTCACTTCTACAACACCAAATCCCTCACAGGCAAATACCTATTGCCTCTAGATGATTTTGGATCAGGCTTTATTATCAATATGATGTAGTGATGGGTGATCATGAGGATACTTGAAAATTGTGGACAATCCCAACTGGGAACAAGTATAAATATTGTCACCCTGCTTGTTTAACTTATACGCAGAGTACATCATGTGAAATGCCGGGTTGGATGAAGCACAAGCTGGAATCAAGATTGCCAGGAGAAATATCAATAACCTCAGATATGCAGATGACACCACCCTTTTGGCAGAAGGCGAAGAAGAACTAAAGAGCCTCTTGATGAAAGTGAAAGAGGAGAGTGAAAAAGTTGGCTTAAAACTCAACATTCAGAAAACCAAGATCATGGCATCTGGTCCCATCACTTCATGGCAAATAGACGGGGAAGCAATGGAAACTGTGAGACTTTATTTTCTTGGGCTCCAAAATCACTGCAGATGGTGACTACAGTCATGAAATTAAAAGACGCTTGCTCCTTGGAAGAAAAGTTATGACCAAACTAGACAGCATATTAAAAAACAGAGACATTACTTTGTCAACAAAGGTCCATTCTAGTCAAAGCTATGGTTTTTCCAGTAGTCATGTATGGATGTGAGAGTTGGACTATAAAGAAAGCTGAGCACTGAAGAATTGATGCTTTTGAATTGTGGTGTTGGAGAAGACTCTTGAGAGTCCCTTGGACTACAAGGATATCAAACCACTCAATCCTAAAGGAAATCAGTCCTGAATATTCATTGGAAGGACTGACACTGAAGCTGAAACTTCAATACTTTGGCCACCTGATCTGAAGAACTGACTCATTTGAAAAGACCCTGATGCTGGAAAGATTGAAGGTGGGAGGAGGAGAGGACAACAGAGGATGAGATGGTTGGATGGCATCACTGACTCAATGGACATGAGTTTGAGCAAGCTCCGGGAGCTAGTGATGGACAGGGCAGCCTGGTGTGCTGCAGTCCATGGGGTCACAAGGAGTCGGACGCAACTGAGCAACTGAACTGAACTGAACTGATAACTAATCTTAGGTAGACCAACTCAAGTGTTTAAGAAAAGTAATTTTCTATCTCATGTTGATTTTAATTTCCATTTTGAATGCTGGTTTTGCCAGGTGATTAAGAAAAAATTTAGTTAATCCAGGTCCTCCCCCACCTTCTTTCTCCCAGATTCTACTGTACATTCTGGTCAAAGAATAAAAAGGAACTGGTTGGAGAAACAACATCAACAAAATTGAGCAATATCAATGGAGAAATAGACTTTGCAGGTCACTGAGATCAGAGTTCAGAGTGTCTAGGGCAATGACAAGTATGTCCAGTTGCTGATGCCCTTGTTGGTTCAAGAACTGAAAAACTTTAATGTCTGTAGTATGTGCATGCTTAGTCCCTAAGTGGTGTCTGACTCTTTGCAACCCCATGGACTACAGCCCATTAGGTTCCTCTGTCCATGGAATTTCCCAGGCAAGAATACTGGAGTAGATTGCCATTTCCTACTCCAGAGGATCTTCCTGACCCAGGGATTGAACTTATATCTCCTGTGTCTCCACATTGGCAGGAGGATTCTTTACCACTACACCACTCGGGAAACTCCGCCCCACCCCACCCCCCCACCATCTTTTTGTGTGTGTGTATGAAGCACGGGCTCTAGGCACTCAAGCTTAGTAGTTGTGGCAAATGGGCTTAGTCACTCCATGGCATGCGGGATCTTCCCAGACCAGGGATCAAACCTATATCCCCTGCATTGCAAGGCAGATTCTTACCACTGGACCACAAGAGAAGTTCCCTATATTCCTTTAAATGGAAGTACCAGCAGTGTTCATGTAATTCTTCTAAAACAGTGTTGTAAACTTCAGTAAAAAGAGTTGTGCCTGACAGAAAACCAATACTCATTCTTATTCTGGCAAGATCTTAGCTTAGAAGAAATTGTCATGGGCTACATTTTGCCCAACATGGAATGAGCAGAAGGGAGAAGCTATGCAAAGACACTTGCCTTCTTCCCCTGCTCCATAAAATAACCTCACTCTTGTTACATACTGTAGCATGGCTACACAAATGGAGAATTTTAACCGGTGTGTGTATAGTCTCTTCTTGCCAGTTCAAAATCCTACATGTAATGCTGGACTATCAAATACCTTTTCTGGTGATCTTGGATAAGTCACCACAAGTCCAAAGCGTAGAAGGCACAATATTCTTCATAAAGTGGATAGATAGGTAGATGACCGACTAGATAAATAGATAGATGAATGAATGGTGCAATTATTTGATTATTTTGGTTTCCTACCAGCTGCACATGTTTCCCTGGACCTGACAGAGGCTGATTGGGCAGCAGGTGTTTACAAGACTGAGCTTCGTGAGCCTTGTGGGGTTAAAGGCAAACCTCTTGTCTCTTTTACATTACTGCTACTGCCTCACCCCACCCCTGACTCTGAACCCTGGGGTTCTGACCCAAGCCCCTTGGCTAACCTAGATTTTGCTTGTTTGTTGCTGACTGTGAGCTCTTACTCTGATTAGCCTGGAAATAGCAAATCTGGAACAAGTCACTGCATCTATGTTCCTGCCAAAATTAGCATAGAATTTTTAGTCTTGAGGACAAGATCACTATAAAAATTTCTCTGTTTACACAACTTTATATAAATTATATTAGTTTGCTAAGTCATCATCAGCAACACGAGGCTAACCTCATTTGTATATATTAAATGAGGTTTCTTTTCTCAAATCTAACTCTGGCTTAGAGCTGTGTTGTCCAATACAGCAGCCTCTAGCTACATGAGGCTGTGGAATAGTTAAAATGTAACTAGTGTGATTTGGATTTTCTGTCATTTTAATTTATTTAGATGTAAATTTCAAAACTTATTCATTTCAGTTGTTAGAAAATTTTAAGTATTTTGGGATAACTTAGATATGAATCTATTTTTTCTATTGTATGTTTTATGAACTCTAAATGCAGATAAAATATTTCCATATTAGTTCAGGTGTTCTGTAAGTATAAAATTTATATTGGATTTTGAAGACTTAGTACAAAAAAAGTAAAACCTTTCAATAATTTTTTATTCTTTATACACTGAAATGATACTATTTTGGATATATTAGATAAAATAAAATGCAGTATAAAAGTTACTTTTACCTGTTTGCTTTATCTTTTTTAATGTGACTATTAGTTTAAAAGTACATATCTGCTTTGAAATATATTTTTATTGGACAGTGCTGGTTTAACTGCTCATTAAACTGCCTTGGTGTACTTTAAGAGTTATATCATTTTCTATAAAAGTTTACCCAAATACTCTAAGTTAACACTTTAACCTGAACCCCCCACTGCAAAAAATAAAATTCCTGGGGCTTTTTTCCCCCTTACAGAAAATACTATAGGAAAACCTCTCTCTCTTTCTGATAGGAACATAGACTTAGTTATGCAAAGCAAAACAGGAAGAATTACTTACCCTCCTAACATTTCTCCAAAATTTGCATCCAATAATGCATTCCCAACATTATTTCTGCAGCTTCCACCATCACTGAAGCTTTTTCTGTTGAAAATCCTCCCAAATGAAATAAAGAGAGCAGATGAATGAATGAAACAGATTAGGATGCTATTTCCTTCTCCTTTTGTTAGCTGCAAAATGTACCATATGGACATATCACAATGCGCCTTGCAGAAATTTGAATCTCTGAAAAAGTTTTTTTTTTTTTTTTTAAGAATGACATAAAGTACTCATGATGAATGAACTTTGAGCATTTTATGATGAATGAGTTTTTGAAAAAACATCCTTTCAGAAGTTATATCAAGTTTCTAGTAACATAAGCATCTAAGTTCTGTTTTAAGTGGCTTATGCTTCAGGTTTTTGAACAAATCTAATGCCTCTATAAAATCTTACAGTGAAGTAAAACCTACACATTCCAGTGTTTATATAGGAACAGATTTTAGAGATTTTCAAATTAAGATTTTAATCAACACTTTCAGTTTCTTAAGTGAGGAAACTAAATCAACTTTATTTTGGTGTTTAAAAATATGTATTTCTAACTTATTTGAGCAAATGTTATCATTACTTAGGAATACTGCTAAAATAATACTATTAAAACCTTATGGAAGATCCTGCTTAGCCAAATATATACTAAATCAAAGATTCATTGGGTACTTTAAAATGAATTAAAAAGACAAAATAAGTGCCCTTACTTTTCAGCTATTACAATGTCTTCCCAGAGGTCAGAAATATACGCATAGCACATTTATGCATCAGAATTTGCACACTTTGTATAGGCAAAGGAGAATAAAAAGAAAAATAATGAAAGGGATCACCATAAGTTAAGACATAAGACAATAAAGAAAATCTTGACCAGTGGAAAGAATGTGCTCCAAATAGGGCCAGTAAAATTATTATCTTTCAAATTCAAATATGGTTTTACTTCTGTTTCTGGTAACATGGCAGGCTTAGTACCTGGAACAATTTTTGACTGAAAATAACTAATCATTCTGAGTATAATAAATATGTTTAAATATCCATAACAGAAACAATAAGCTGGCAAGAATAAAACAAATTCTCAAGTAAAAAAAATTCTAATTGAGAACTAAACTTCAAAAACATAGGTAGAACAAGGAAGCAGGCTTTCACCCTGAGATCATTTGCTGAACTAGCTAAAATTAAACTTCAGTTTTCATAAACTCATAAGATATTTGAGATTGTAACACCTTGTAACACCAAAGAGATAAATTCTTACTGAACAGTCAACCAAATATACTGGAGAAAGGGAACTCTCCCACACTGCCAGTGGGAATGTAAATTGGTGCAGCCACTATAGAAAAAGTCTGGAGGTTCCTTAAAAAAACTAAAAATAGAGTTACCATATGATCTAGCAGTCATACTCCTGGCCATATATCTGGAAAAGACGAAATCTGTAATCCAAAAAGATATATGTACACCAATGTTCATAGCAGCACTATTTATAATAGCCAAGATGTGGAAGCAATCTAAATGTCCATCAACAGATGAATGCATTAAGAAGATGTGATACATATATATGATGGAATATTACTTATCCATAAAAAGAATGAAATAATGCCATTTGCAGCAACATGGATAGACCTAGAAATTATCACATTAAATGAAGTCAGTCAGGCCAAGAAAGATAATGCTTACTTATTATACTTATTACTTATTAATACTTATTAATACTTATTAAGTATTAATACTTATACTTATTATACTTATTACTTATGATAGTACTTACATGTGGAATCTAAAAAACATAATGCAAATCAACTTATTTACAAAACAGAAACAGACTCACAGACATAAAAAAAACTTGTTTACTGAAGGGGGAAGGGAAAGTGGGAGGGATAAATTAAGAATATGGGATTAATAGGTACACACCAATAATTTACTGTACAGCACACAGAACTATATTCACATCTTGCAATAATCTATAATGGAAAAGAACCTGAAGCTGTACCCTTGAGACTAACACAGTTTAAAAAAAAAAGAAAGAAAGAAACTAACACAGTTGATTATAAACCAACTATGGCTAAACTAAAAAGAAGAAAGAAAGAAAAACAAATATAACCTTTTGCCCTGCATCCCTAGAGACCTGAAAACTTAGTGCATCTCAAAACTTAGTGCTGAATGAAGGGAAAAAATCATCACTGAGAATTTGGAACCACAAACGAATCCTTACCAACATTCACAGGACAAATGTACACTTCCTCATGTTTGGAAGAAAATTAGACATTCCAGAATTGAATTTTCCCTGGTTGTCAGACAAAAGCAAATGAAAATCCTCTCAAAGAAACTCCTCTCATTTCAGAGAACATCAGCAGCTCACAACCAGAAACTAGAAACAAAAAGAAAGAAGTATCATGATTGAGAATCAGCAGAAAGAAAATAGACTGCAGGACTTTGAATAAGAAGGGGTGTTTTCAGGCAGAGACTATGAAATAATTATGTTTAATGCTCTTAAAGAAACTTTTTAAAGCTAGGAAATACATGTGAGAGAGACAGAGCATATTTAAAACAAATAAATATGACTTCTAGATGTGAGATTTTAAAATACAGTAGAGAGGTTTAACAAAAAATAAATGAGAAGAGAATTTGTGAACTGGAAAATATCTACTGAAAAATGAAGAAATTATCCAGACTGTAGATAGCATGGACAGACAAAGAGATGAGACATTAGAAAGAAGGTTAAGAGATATAAACAAAGGGAAAAAACATTACATACAACTATTTAGTGTCAAAGTGAGACATAGAAAGAAGAGGTAATATTTAAAGTGATGGTGGTTAAAAACTTGTCCAGAACCACTGAAGCACTCTAATAAACAGATGCAAAAAGACCAAAAAAACCAACTTAGACACACCATAGTAAACCTGATGAAGAACAAAGCAAAGAAATTAGACTGATTATTTAATAGATTGAGATCAGATTACCCACTTACGTACCTAGCAAAAATATCTATCAGGAACGGAGACAAAACAGAACATTTTCAGAAAAACAGAATCCAAGATATCTATACTCAGCTGTTTTTCACTAAAAGAAATTTGGTAGCATGCATTTCAGGAAGAAGGCAAGTGATCACAGAAGAATGGTCTGAGCTCTAAGAAGAAATGAATAATACGTAAATTGATTAGCACAGTTAAATAAATATTAATATTCAAACCTATAATAACAATGTGTTATAGAATAAATAAGACAATTAAAATATAAAACTACCAAAAAAATTAATGAAAGAAAAGGTAAATAGGTTTAAGGAGTCTAATAACATTTATGTTATCTGAGAAGGCAAGAGGTATTAATTATTTTTAATAATTTTATTTATTAAAAAAAAAACCTGCATGTGGGTCAAGAAGCAACAGTTAGAACCTTGTATGGAACAACTGACTGGTTCAGGATTGAGAAAGGAATATGACAAGGCTGTTTATTGTCACCCTGCTTATTTAACTTACACACAGAGCACATTATGAGAAATGCCAGATTGGATGAGTTACAAGCTGGAATCAAGATTGCCAGGAGAAATATCAACAACCTCAGATATATGTATGATACCATTCTAATGACAGAAAGTAAAGAGGAACTAAAGAACTTCTTGATGAGGGTGAAAGAGGACAGTGAAACAACCAGCTTAAAACTTAATATCAAAAAAACTAAGATCATGGCATCAGTCCCATCATTTCACGGCAAATAAAAGGGGAAAAGGTGGAAGCAGTGACAGATTTCCTCTTCTTGGACTCTAAAATCACTGCAGACAGTGACTGCAGCCATGAAATTCGGAGATGATTGCTTCTTGGCAGGAAGGCTATGACAAACCTAGACAGTGTATTTAAAAGCAAAGATATCACTTTGCCGACAGAGGTCCATACAGTCAAAGCTATTGTCTTTCCAGTAGTCATGTATAGATGTGAGAGCTGGACCATAAAGAAGGCAGAGCGCCAAAGAATTTTGCTTTCGAACTGCAGTGGTGGAGAAGACTCTTGAGAGTGCCTTGGAGAGCAAGGAGATAAAACCAGTCAATCATAAAGGAAATAAACCCTGAATACTCATTGGAAGGATTGATGTTGAAACTGAAGCTCCAATACTTTGGCCACCTGATGAGAACAGTTGACTCTTTGGGGAAAAAGAAGAAAATCTTGATGCTAGGAAAGACGGAAGGCTGAAGGAGAAAAGGGTGGCAGAGAATGAGAGGGTTGGATGGCATCACCAACACAACAAACTCGGGGAGACAGCGAAAGACGGGGAAGACTGGCATGTTGCAGTCTGTGGGGTCTCAAAGAGAAGGATACAACTTAGTGACTAAGCAACAATAACAACATTTATTGTTTATTTTGCCTGTGTTGGGGCCTCGCTGCTGCACAGGACTTCTCTCCAGTTGCTGCAAGTGGGGGCTACGCTTCGCTGTCGCGTGCAGGCTTTTCATTGCGGCGGCTTCTTTTGTGGAGCAGGGGCCCTAGGACATACAGGCTTCAGTCTTGCAGGCTGCGGGCCCACTAGTTGTGGTTCCCGGGCTCTAGAGCCCAGGCTCAATAGTTGTGGCATAGGAGCTTAGCTGCTACACAGCATATGGGATCCTCCTGGACCAGGGATTTAACTCATGTCTCCTGCATTGGCAGGCAGATTCTTCACCACTGAGTCACCAGAGAAGCCCCCAGAAGTATTAAATAAATACAGCCTTTAATAGGTTAAACAAGCATATTGTCATTATAAAAAAATAGGAATGGAGTATATAATTTCTAAACAGGTAGATGAAAAAACAAATGAGAAAATTAAGGAAAAAAAATAAATAAAAGGGGTAACAAGCTGAAAGCCCATAATAAGACAGTACAGTGTATATAATTGTATCAGGAGTTAAATTTAAATGTTAAATTGCTGAATGTTCCATTTAGAAGGCTCCATTTAGATAGTTTCAGAACAGATTTTTAAAAAACAAAAGCTAAATGTTTTCAGAAACACATTTAAGTGTGTTAAGAAAATTATATATTGTAGAGAGACACATTGGAGACTGCCTCTTCCAGGAATAGAGAGGAAACTAACTTTTCCCTACTCCTCCCACTAAGTAATAATCAGAATTTGTATAAAAAGAAACATAAGACAACCTTGAAAGGTAGAGAGAAGAATTCAGATGAGCACTGAGATGCAAGAAACAACACAATGGCACATTCCTAGGTTTTTTCTTTTGCTTCACGGATCTCTGAATTGGGAAGATCCCCTGGAGTAGGAAATGGCAACCCGCTCTAGTATTCTTGCCTGGAGAATCCCGTGGACAGAGGAGCCTGGCAGGCTTTAGTCCATGAGATGGCAGAAAGTCAGACACGACTGAGCGATTAACATTTTCACCCACACTTTACAGATCTCGGATTTGTTGCTGAGGAAGTCAGCCACCCAGAAACACCAATGAGGAAAAGCAAAAAGCACCTGCAAAACTCTGCTCTCTGTAGCCAAAGGACCAAAAATAAGGTCCAGCAATAAAGAAAACTTTCAGACAAACACCACAGTAAAAACTGGGGGCCCACACATGACAGCCAAAGTGGAATAGAGAGCCTAGACTTGCGCCCATAGCAGGCTATAGTGAGATGCTTCAATCTCCCCACCCTCAAATCTGGTGTCACAGAGGACCAGAGAGGGGACTGGAACTTTGTCCTGCTGGATGGAAAGGAGTTCAACACTCTGTAACATCAAAGTAGACCACATGAAGGGTATGGACTTTTAGCCCACCATGTAGCAACCAAATGTCAAGGAGGCTTACAGGAAAGTCACGATTTTCATCACTGCCCATTGACCTGAGGTGGGAACAGTAAGAAGGCACTCCAATCCCCCCAGACAATGAAGTATCTGTGTAGACTTAGTGAGGAGTTAGAACTCCACCCTGAATGCGGCTGCCTTACCCTCTGCCACCATCTCCCCTTCCAAAAAGGTGTGAGAAAAAAAAAAAAAAGCTAAAATAGAAGGTTTAAATAATGCCTCTTGATCTAATACTCAAAATTTACAGATTTCAGTTAAAAATCACTCACCATACCAAAAATCAAGAAGGTCTTAAACTGACTCGTCCAAAACTATAAGAATACAGAAAGGTTGAATGTTATAATAGAAGAGAAGGCCAGGGGAGCGGTGTGGGAGATACACCAGGCTAGAACCAACAGAAAGAAAGCTGGTTTCTCATGTGGCGGTATAAACTACAAACACAAAATAAACTTTAAGACAAGGAACTCTACATGATATAAAGTGGGTCACTTCATCAAAGGTTTCAACAGATCAGGAAGACAAAATTTTAAATTATTAATAATACAGCCTCAAAACGTGCAAACATCATTAGAACTGTCGGAAGAAATGGAAAACGGGGGTCTATTCATTACCACAGCCTAGTCTTATTCTAACTGAAATTGCTGCATAGCAGATTTAAGTCAGCGAGAAGCCTTGTTTAATTCTGGAGAAAATGAGGTATCAAGTACTGAAGAAGCTTTTTCAAAAAGAAATATGGTATAGTGTCACACCAGCCACACGTGGATCTCATCTACTCCCCTGGCGTTCCGTTCCTAGGAGGTGTTTTGAGGTGTCAAAGTGATGGCAACACTTCTATGAATGCAGGGGTGGATGGGTTGCAAATGAGAAGCAGCATGGAAGTCAGCTGTGCCCGATGCTTATTGCAGATTTCACTGCTACAAAGTCTGAGACTTCAGTGAAAGTCAGAAAAAAGCATTAGACATTTCCACAAATATGAATAACATCTGTTAAGATTAAGGCATTTTCTACAACAAACACAACAGTAATGATTATCGAATGCTCCCATTAGAATATTCCATGAGTCATTCACTCAGAAGCAAATAAACACCCAAGATTAATCTAAAGTAGATTGCTTGTTACTGGTTCTTGGCATTATGCTTTCCTAGGGGTACCAGACTCTCTTGTGAACACCAATAAGAGTATCCTAGGGAGCATCATAACCTTTTCTTTCCCTGGGAGATGTTCAAAACAACAGTGTCAGAGAAAGGAAGGAAAGGTTCTCTTGACCAGCCCCTTGCTGCTGTTGTTCAGATGCTAAGTCATGTCCAACTCTTTGCAACCCCATGGACTGCAGCACGCTAGGCACCTCTGTCCTCCACCATCTCCCAGAGTTTGCTCAAATTCATGTCCACGGAGTCGGTGATGCCATCCCACCACCCCATCTTCTGCCACCCCCTTCTTTTGCCTTCAATCTTTCCTAGTGCAGGGTGAGCCTGTGGTCTCCCATTACTTGTTCTTAAACTGTCTTAGAGACAAAAGCTACATGAAACAGTCCTTCAACTACCGGGGAGTGTATTAAAAGACAGTATCTCTAGAAAGGACGTAAAAAAAAAAAAAAAACCCAGATTTTTCTCTCTGTTCCCATGGCTCTCCCTGAGAATGTAGCTTTCACAGCACAGTATGAATGGACAGAACTACGTGCTGCAGCTTTCAAATGTACCACCGACAGGGGGCACCAGAGGAGAAGTCAGGACCCTAAATGAACCGGGCTAACTGCATCTCTCAAGGGCAGTCTTCCACAATCTACGTTTTCCCAACTACCAGGACTGCAATTCATTAAAGAAATTTGTGAAATAACAGGTAACAAGTGAAGAAAAGGGCAGGGGGAGGGTCTACCTTGGCAGGCAAAGTTGAAACCAAGTCTGCTAGATGTGTTTTTCTCTCTCTCCTAGCATCAGTACTAGGAAACCCCAGGAGAAACAGCTATATTGCTAGAGGATTTGAAGTCTAAATGTATCAGTTGTGTGGATTGTACATAGTCTTCTTAACCAGAAGACCTTTTATCCCAGCCTATAATCTAAAAGACCTGAAACTTCAGTGCTGGCACTGCTGGAAGCTTTTCCATTGAACCACATGCTTTAAAAAAAAATCTCTACATTTTAGTTTTCATCTCTTCAGCAGAGCAAATTATCCCATCAGCCTGTGGAGAAGTGGGAGGTTATTGTTCATGAAACTATGAAAGAACATAACACCATAATGCAAATGAGAAGCTTGAAGTCTCTTTCACCCATTAAAGCTATCCTGGCAAATACTCATTCTCAGAGAAAAGAGGAGGGGGAAAAATGCACAGTAGCCTTTATATAGAAAGTTTAGAGAAGAATATTAGGACTGTATTTAAGGGGAACAAGAAATAACTATTCAACTGCACGCCTCCCTCCATCATTTCAAGGCCACTTTTTAAGGAGGTTTTGTTGTTATGAAACAGAACGAATATTTTCTGCCTGTCTGACCCAGAGAAGCATGTTAGTCCACACTTCTATAGCTTCTGCCCAGAACGTGCTGACTGAATGCTATAAAAACTGCGAAGGACATCAGCTATCCACCATGCAGACAGACTTACATCTCCCCCCCCCTGATGTGGTCTCACTCAGCCTTTGCTTCAGGCAACAGAGGCCTCCTTTCTGTAAAGGGGGAACTGGGGAGCCAGCTAAAAGCCAAGTGCCAGGAAAGAGACTAGAGGAAAATCCATTCTAGTTTCCAGGGTAACCCTTGGGTATTCTCCCTGTTTTTCCAAGACAATGAGCAATGTCTTTGATTTTAGATCATCTACGTCCTGGGGTAGGTCTTGCCATTCTATTTAATGCTTTGTAGAGAATAATCAGTGCAAGTCACAAGGCCTAAGTACATGAAGGGAGAGTCTTCGCCTTTGAAGACTGACTGTACCTTGAAGCACTTCGTGTGTTTGTGTTCATTAAAGAATAGCCAGAAACTTATAGAAGCCCAGGTGGGAAGTTTCTGTTGTTGCAGGACAAAGGAGAAAGTCACACAAGACCCTCAAGCATTATAGCAGACCAGAAATAATGGATTCTTAGAATGCTTTCCGGGCTTCCCAGGTGGTGCTAGTGGTAAAGAACCTGCCTGCCAATGCAGGCGACATCAGAGACGAGGGTTCGATACCTGGGTCGGGAAGATCCCCTGACAACAGGCACAGCAACCCATGCCAGTATTCTCGCCTGGAGAATCCCAGGGACAGAGGAGCCTGGTGGGCTACAGTCCACAGGGCTGCACAGAGTTGGACTCAACTGAAGCAACTTAGCACAGCACAGAATGCTTCCAAGGCCCACTTTAAATAAGCACCTCTCTGAGGTCTTCCCCTACTTCCTAGATATCTTCCTCTACTGCAGTGTTGTTCACCATATTCCCTAAAGCCCAATAATATAAAACTATGCTTCTAGATATCTATTCCCCTCCAAGGGCAGTGTACTCACAAAAGGCAGAAGCTTGATTCCTTTGTGAATGTATCCCCAGCATTTAGCACAGATTCTGGTACTCAGTAAATGTCTGATGAATGGCTTAGGGGTATTTCCTTGGGAATTCTTAACCTGAAGGAACTAAACCATCTACCTATTCTTGCTCCCAGGTCACTTGATAAGACTAACAAATGATCATAAACATATGCTCAGGACCTATGGTGATACCCAGCAGTTCTATCACTTTTTCACTCTCTGCCTATCTCCAACTCTCACGCAACTATTTTAAAGGTTTAACCTTTTAATCTTCTCCTAATTGCCCTAAAATCAATGTTAAAATCTAACTGCAAACACACGCCATAATACCCTACTAAAACATGGAGACCTTCACGTACATTTCTTCCATTTCATTTTTCTTTACCTTCTTGGCTTTCTTATTTAACTATATACTCAACCTTTTCTCTTTTTTTCTTTCCTTTCTCAGAGGAAAGGGTGATATTCCATTTAATGTGAACCACCTATGAAAGGGAAGGACAGGGAAACCTGGCGTGCTGCAGCCCATGAGGTCACAGCACTGAGCAACTGAACTGAATTGAAACTATGAAAGGATCCTCTCCTTTTCAATATCCTCCAAGGTTTCTTTTCATCAATTAATCAGCTCATCCTTATACCATATTCTGTCTCAACTGAGAGACTTGAAGACAACAGATCTGTGTCATCAATTTAAAGCTATGTAACCATGGACCAGCTCTCTCAACCTCAGGTTCCTCATCTGCAAAATATGAGTAGCAATCCATGTCTCACAAGAGCTTGGAGGAGGATTAAATGAGATACTTCACATGAAGCACTTAGCCCAATGTTTGATACACATGCTCACTCAATAAATATATATCCCTTTACTTTTTTTCCCATCCAAAATAGAATCAGTTCTAAGGACTTTGCTTTCCAGGCTTAAGGACACCTTTTCTTCCTGCTCTTCCTTCCAGACCCTGAATTCTGTGCTGACAAGTTCCTCTCTTTTCACTTGCTCCTCAGCCCACTGCAATCTGGCTTCTCCCCATCACTTCACTGAAACATCTCTCACACATGAAACCAAGACTCTTAACTGCTCTGAGTTTCACAGATTTAAATATTTTCCGAAAAAGCCAAGGAATGAATCATGGAATAAAAGACAGGATGAATGTAAGAATAGATAATATTCTACCTAGTTGATCTTAGCTAATTTTCATGGCTTCAACTTTTACCCATATTTCATGATTTCCAAAAGTACCTCCTGATCTCTCTCCTAAACCCAACCACTTATTTCCCCAAGGGCTTTCTAACACTCTGTACCTAAATATATCATAATATTTAGACCACAGTTAAGATTGAGGCATAATCCACCTGGTTGTCCAAGTTGGAAATTCTAGCACAGCCAGGCCCAGGGAAAATCATCTCTTTCCTACACATCAGAGCTAGTCAGTCACTAACCAGTGAAGTTGCTCAGTCAATGTCCGACTCTCTGCGACTGCCAGGCTCCTCCATCCGTGGAATTTTCCAGGCAAGAGTACTGGAGTGAGTTGCCATTTCCTTCTCCAGGGGATTTTCCCAACCCAGGGATCAAACCCAGGTGTCCCGTATTACAGGCAGACACTTTACCCTCTGAGCCACCAGGTGAGCCCAGTCAGTCATTAAGTCAAGTCAGTTCTGTATTCAAAATATCTCTCAATACTGATCAAATTTCTGGAGAATGGAAGGTTTTCTAAATGTTAACTACGTATGCCAAGACTCAGCACCTGTAGGTACAATCACACTTACTTAAAGAATACAAGTTGCTTTTCTCTTTACAACCTGTGTGTGTGGGCCTCTGATATCCCCAGTCTGCCAAGAAGAGCCTTACATTTGCTCACCAACCATCTGCAGCTTTTGTTCTCTCGGCATTAGCTTCTCTTAGCAAGTGCAAGGTTTGCCCATGATGCGACCCTTAGGGGGTTCATTGGTGCCCAGTGTCACAAAATAAATGATGCCACCTAGAAGCCATCTGACAAGTCTCCCTTTGTGACACCAGGGAGTGTCACATTTTATGTGCAAATCAAAAACATGGTTCTTCATACCACTCAGGCTGCACATCATCTCCTGGTCTGGAAGCAGAATTACTGGTACCCAGTTCTTACAGCATCTCTCAGAAATCCATCCCAGCATCTCTCTCACCCTTCATTTCCTAGAACTATCCCCCACTTCAAAGAGTCAAGGAGGAAACCAGTGGTTTTCAATTCTCTGTGCTGGACTAATCAGTGAGTCAGCATCTCTGGCAAAGACAACCTTTTCATTTTTTGCCTAGCCATTTCTTTGAATAATAATATCATCCCTAATAATTACATGCTATATAAATGAGGTGGCTCCACCCACAAGTTCCACGAACAGTCAAACTCAGAATCTTAGTTTTGGTTACCTAGGAGACCTTACTACATTTACTTGAGACATGGATACACTAAAAAGAAGGAATAGAAAAAAAATTTTTAATTCTGAAAATTATTAGTTCCTTTGCATTAAAAAAGAATTAAAGGGATTTATGTATGTGTGCATTAGTATTTTAAATGTATAATAAATTCAAATTGATAAGAAAAACAGTAAAAACTGAAGGCATAAGTGGGTAAAGAATGTGAACAAATTCTTTTAAAAGATGAAATGCAAATGTCTAAGTAAGATATGGGAAAATATTCAGACTCACTATCAATGAAAGAATTGCAATTTAAAACAGCAATTATATAATGTTTTTTTCCTATCAAATTACTAAGCATGAAAGCATCCAAGTGATCTTAGATGAAATAAACTTGTTCATATACTGCTTGTAGGAGTATAAATTGGTACAACTATCCCAGAAAGCAATAAATAGCAAAATGTATCAAGAGTTTTTAATTGCTCATTTCCTTTTTACCCAGTAATTGTTCTTCTGTGAAAATATCCCAAGGAGGTAATCAGAAATACAGACACATTCTGAAATCAGAAGAGTACTTATTTCAATATGTTTTTAGTAAAAACCACAACAAAAATAAAACCAAGAAGAAGGTCCACCATTAAGGAATTGATTAAATATGTCATGGTACATTTCCTGATAGGATATTATGATACTTTATATAACATCAAGTTTCTGAGGTTTCCAATGACATGAGAAAATAAATGCATTGTAATGCTTCCTTTCAAGAGCAAAACTCGAAATGTTTATATAACATGAACTCAACTGTGAAAGAAGTCATAGGAAACTCAAAGGAAATATGTTAAAATATTGAGAGTGATTGATACAAAAGCGTGGAATTATGAATGACTGGCATAGAAAGAGGGATCTTTATCTTCTGTAATACTTCCAAATCTTCTACACAAGGGGAAAAGGACATAAATTATTTTTACCTATAAACTTAGCGAAACAATCATGATCAATGCTAGACACAATGTGGTGAGTCAGGCCCTCTCACTGACACCTGGAACAAGCTTGAAAAAGATTTAAAGAAAATGTACCAAATTATTAATAGCAATTACTTCAGGGAGTTGGTATTAATTATTTCCCAAATCCTTCATAGTTTTCATATGTATTAGTTTTTTAGGGCTGCCATAACAAAGTACCAGAACCTTGGTAGCTTAAAACAACTGAAATTTGTCTCCCACTTCTAGAGGTTAGAAGTCTAGGATCAAGGTGTCTTCAGAGTCGCATGCTTTCTGAAGCTTCTAGGGGAGAATCCTTTCTGCCTCTTCTAGTTCAGGTGTTTGTAGCAAGCCTTGAAGTTCCCTAGCTTGTAGATGCTTCACTCTAGGCACATGGCCATCCTCTCCCTCTGTTTTCACATCATCTTTCCTTTATGGATGACTGACTCTGTGCCCAAACATCTCCTTTTTATAAGTCATGGTGGATTTGGGCCCACCCTAATGACCTCGTTTTAATTTGATTACCTTGTTAAACAAAGGTAATCAAAGGTGTTAGCTGTGAAGTCCTGTCCAGTTCAGACTGTACCCTACCAGACTCCTCTGTCCATGGGATTCTCCAGACAAGAATTCTGGAGTGGGTTGCCATTCTCTTCCCTAGGGGATCTCCCCGACCCAGGGATCAAACCCAGGTCTCCTTCATTGCAAGCAGATTCTTTACTGAGTCACCAGGGAAGCCCCTTGGCATAAACCCTATTTCCCAATAAAGTCAAATTCTGAGGTATTGGGGACTAGGACATCAATTGTGAGGGGACACAATACTGTACTTAACAGATTTGTTCAATAGACATGTATTATGTTGATAATCAGGAGAAAGTGTAAAAGAAATTAACTTGCCCCAGCCCAAGACAGCTTTCAAATCCATTCTCTCATCTCTGTTCCTACTATATTTTCTACTGCCCTGGACCCCATCATCCTATCATCTCTCCCAGGGCGCCTACATTCATAACCTTATTGGTCTCCTTGGCTTCCAGTTTTCCTTCTTTCCATCCACTTCCTCATTGTTGCAAGATTTTCCTGATTTTGTCACTTGCCAGCTTAATGACTCATATATCCATAGGTTCAGAGGGTTAAACCCAACTCTTTAAACTTGAGCTGACAAATTAACCCTGTCCTCCTTCTTTAATCATATCTGTCACAACTTTCTATATATAATTCTCTGTCTTCCCCAACCCAAGCAGTCGACAAAGGAGACTTGCTGCACTGCAGTTTCATAAATGTGCCAATTTCACATCTTGGTTCTTAGACTCCCCACTCCTTTGACCTCATTTATTAATTTATCCAGGAAATACATTATATACTAGGCACTCATCAGCCAGGCATTGTAGAAATTTGCCATTTAAAAATGAAACCACACCCTCCAATTTTTAGGAGCTCAATTTAGTAGCACTCATCAGACATATGTAAATAGTATGTTCTAAATATGGTTTAAGAACTGTTATAAAATCACTTAAGGGCAGGAAAGTGGAAGGAGTCAGTTTTACTAAAAATAGGGAGAGATTTTATAGCACAGGTTCACCAGATCCTTAAAAACGTAAGTGGCTGTTCCAGAGTGCTGCCCCTTCCTGCTTCCCTTGACTACCTGATAAAATTCTATTTACTCTCCAAAGACCAATATTCTCAGACGCCAGCAAACCATTCACCTGTTATTCCATGACCAGTGAGTCATTCAAAGCATGTTGCTGTTTGCACTGCGTTGCCTTTGCTATGGGGGTAAAACAGATGTCTGCTCTCCTATCGCCCTGCCTTATGCTACACTGTCACATGCAAAGTAACTTTTGTGCTACTGTCTTACCCAAGGGTCCCTGTTATTTATAATAGGATATAAATAATAGTTTATTTATAAACTTGTCAAAGGCTTTTTCTCACACATTACCTTATTTGGACTGCATACACAAGTTGAGTGTATGTGATTATTCCCATTCTACAGATAGGTAAATCACACAGATGGTAAAATGCCCTGCCCCAAGTTCTACCACGGGAGAGTTAAGTGCATGGGCAAAAATGAAGACAGATGGCCTCCTCTCAGAGGACACATTCTCCTGTGGCATTGCTCTTCCCAATATCAGGTGCAACATGTCATCACTTTGCCATCTTTCTCAAGCTATGCTTTAGCTTCTAGATTCTCTTTTATTCACAGTATATGTGGTGCAGATTTCTGTACAGGATGTAAATAAATGACTTCACACCTCTGTGTGAAAGCACTACATTTGTGTAATAAATGTTATACAGTAAGGAAAATTCAATGGAAAATATCAAGATGATCCCTAACCTTACAAAGCCTCATCCACGGTCACTATTAGCTCTTCACCTGATTGCCTTCTATGGGCTGCTGTTGATGTCTGGGGATAATCACTAATTTAGTTATCCCTGCGATTCATGGGGTCTCAAAGAGTCGGACATGACTGAGTGACTGAACTGAACTGAACTGAGTACTCTTAAGCTATATGACCTTTCCAATACAAGGTTTTTTTTGTCCCCATCAATATTTATTGCATTTTTTTACTGCAGCTGTTTTCCATTAGGAAACACAAACAGAAATATTGATATCATTCGCTAGGAATACTAAGTTCTCTGCACTATCACTTCTTTAATAAGTGAATTTTAGTAAATCCAATGTAATCTGCTATTTCCTCAGACCTCAGTGATAAACTCAGTCCTTGAAAAATGCATAAATTTTAAAAGTGAGCTGATGTACTTCTCAGGGCTGTGTTTACAGTGTGAAACCTCGCTTCATGCATCCCAACCATGCCTATCGAACTTGCTAAAAACAAGATACTCACCTCCCTCTTTCTGAAAGAAACAAACCCTCTGAATTAGTTTTCCATGAGTTGTTTCCCTAGTGAGACTAAGGCCAAATAAGCCATCTGGGACAGGAACAAAGCAATCTTCCCCCCACTCCCCCCTGTATTCCAGGACATTTTACACCATAAAATCTAGCAAGATTGAGTCACATCTGAATATCTCGCCAGGGTCCCAGGTCGGAAGAGGCAGAGCACACCTGTGCAGAGCTCTGACCGACACCTACGGAAGGGGCAGGGCGGCTCGCGAGGCGGGCCTGTGAGCAGCCCGCGGCGGGGCTGAGTGCAGAGTGCCTGCGAGGCGGGCCTGTGAGCAGCCCGCGGCGGGGCTGAGTGCAGAGTGCCTGCGAGGCGGGCCTGTGAGCAGCCCGCGGCGGGGCTGAGTGCAGAGTGCTTGCGAGGTGGGCCTGTGAGCAGCCCGCGGCGGGGCTGAGTGCAGAGTGCTTGCGAGGTGGGCCTGTGAGCAGCCCGCGGCGGGGCTGAGTGCAGAGTGCCTGCGAGGTGGGCCTGTGAGCAGCCCGCGGCGGGGCTGAGTGCAGAGTGCCTGCGAGGTGGGCCTGTGAGCAGCCCGCGGCGGGGCTGAGTGCAGAGTGCCTGCGAGGTGGGCCTGTGAGCAGCCCGCGGCGGGGCTGAGTGCAGAGTGCTTGCGAGGTGGGCCTGTGAGCAGCTCATGGCAGGGCTGAGTGCAGAGTGCCTGCGAGGCGGGCCTGTGAGCAGCCCGCGGCGGGGCTGAGTGCAGAGTGCTTGCGAGGTGGGCCTGTGAGCAGCTCATGGCAGGGCTGAGTGCAGAGTGCCTGCGAGGTGGGCCTGTGAGCAGCCCGCGGCGGGGCTGAGTGCAGAGTGCCTGCGAGGTGGGCCTGTGAGCAGCCCGCGGCGGGGCTGAGTGCAGAGTGCCTGCGAGGCGGGCCTGTGAGCAGCCCGCGGCGGGGCTGAGTGCAGAGTGCCTGCGAGGTGGGCCTGTGAGCAGCCCGCGGCGGGGCTGAGTGCAGAGTGCTCGCGAGGCGGGCCTGTGAGCAGCCCGCGGCGGGGCTGAGTGCAGAGCGCCTGCGAGGCGGGCCTGTGAGCAGCCCGCGGCGGGGCTGAGTGCAGAGTGCCTGCGAGGCGGGCCTGTGAGCAGCCCGCGGAGGGCTGAGTGCAGAGTGCCTGCGAGGCGGGCCTGTGAGCAGCCCGCGGCGGGGCTGAGTGCAGAGTGCTTGCGAGGCGGGCCTGTGAGCAGCCCGCGGCGGGGCTGAGTGCAGAGTGCCTGCGAGGCGGGCCTGTGAGCAGCTCATGGCAGGGCTGAGTGCAGAGTGCCTGCGAGGCGGGCCTGTGAGCAGCCCCCGGCGGAGCTGAGTGCAGAGTGCCTCCGAGGCGGGCCTGTGAGCAGCTCATGGCAGGGCTGAGTGCAGAGTGCAGGCTGAGTGCAGAGTGCCTGCGAGGTGGGCCTGTGAGCAGCCCGCGGCAGGGCTGAGTGCAGAGTGCTTGCGAGGTGGGCCTGTGAGCAGCTCATGGCAGGGCTGAGTGCAGAGTGCTTGCGAGGCGGGCCTGTGAGCAGCTCATGGCAGGGCTGAGTGCAGAGTGCCTGCGAGGTGGGCCTGTGAGCAGCCCGCGGCGGGGCTGAGTGCAGAGTGCCTGCGAGGTGGGCCTGTGAGCAGCCCGCGGCGGGGCTGAGTGCAGAGTGCTTTCGAGGCGGGCCTGTGAGCAGCCCGCGGCGGGGCTGAGTGCAGAGTGCCTGCGAGGTGGGCCTGTGAGCAGCCCGCGGCGGGGCTGAGTGCAGAGTGCCTGCGAGGTGGGCCTGTGAGCAGCCCATGGCAGGGCTGAGTGCAGAGTGCCTGCGAGGTGGGCCTGTGAGCAGCCCGCGGCAGGGCTGAGTGCAGAGTGCCTGCGAGGTGGGCCTGTGAGCAGCCCGCGGCGGGGCTGAGTGCAGAGTGCTCGCTAACACGCCAAGTGAGCCCGTGCAGCTGTTGCCAGATTCATATCAATAAGATCGGGTCTGTAGAGTATTTCACAAAGCTGTGGGAAAAAAAAAAAATGAGATGGAACCGTCGCTTGTCAGAGCTTATTAACCTGCCCGGCATCTTTCAGACGCGTGACTAAGTAGCCATCAGGAGGTTGTAAATTCCCCACAGGGTTGCTGTTTCCAGGAATTTCTCCTGGTTTCGTGTGTGGCTTCGCTCCCTTTTCAAACTCTGTCTTAACATTCTCTTTTCTACCCACTTCCTGCCACCATTTTCTTTTTCTTCCGCTTCAAACTAGTGCGAGATCTCTGTATCGTGGAAAGGTTTCTCTGCAAGCGAACAAGGAAAATCTGTGCTCATGTCTTAGCTTGCCTTCAGGAGGTAAGGCTCCAAACCTGGATTAGGAAGAAGAGGGGAGTAGCAGGGGTGAACTCAGTAGGGTCAGGCATGAGCAAGAGAGTAGCACTCAGCAGGCACAGATATTGAGATAGATTTTTTCTCTGCAAAAAGTTAAGAGTCATCTGCCACCCATACATACCCCCAGGATCCAGATGGCGACACAGTGTTAGCAAGGAGGCGGAATGCAGCTGCCCACTCTGACCCACCACAGCTATCCCTCTTCATTCCGGGCTGGAGTCCACCCCAGCTCCGAGCAAGCAGCACTAGGCTGTTGGAACTGAGCTTTCAGGCAGGGAAAAGCCTAGCTCACCCTGCTGGCCAGTGAAGCCCAATGGGACGCACTACACAAATGTAGTCCTCAGCACCCCAGAGAGAAGCTGAAATGGGTGCTGATGAGTTGCTCCCTTCTCCTCCTCTAGGCACCCAGACAGACCCCACAGGCATCAGTCAGGTGGATGGCACTGACTTCCCAGCCTCTGCCCTCCGCCAGCCTGTTACCAGCGATCAAAATTCAGTCAGACTGCATGAAACCATCCTATTCCTCCAACAGGAAATGAGTACATTTTAATTTTTTTTCCTGTTTTTAAATCTGTGCAATAGAATCAGAGCAAGCCTGAGGAGTAATGATTCACTACCTCCCTAAATGCATGTCCAGAATGCAAAGCCACTCCCCAAGCCCCTGAAACGCAGTTTAAGGTGGGAAAAAGAAAAAGTCCAGAGAAGTGACTATGCAGTTATTGTGCTGCCTGACTTCCTGACTAAAATAGAAGCCGTGCCTAACAGCGCTGGCAGGTGAGGCAGACGCTTCTTGTCCTTTGCATCTGAGAACCTGAATTTAAGCCGACTTTGGAGTCATAGTGAAAGCTATTTCCCAAACACAATTGATGCACGTCGCAAACTCCTCGCCCTCCTGAGGTCATTGTGGCTCCATGTTTATTGATGAGAGTGCCTCATCGTAATCAGTATTCAAATCAGAGTGTCTGGCTTATTTTAAACCCAATTGTACATATACTGTGGTTTTAGAAGTTGTTTTAAAAATGAAACCTTTACTAACAGCACAAAAATAACAAGCATGAACCAACAGAAGGTTTTGCAAAGACTATAGGAAAAGGGAGGGGGCAGGGGGAATGCCAGTGATTACTCAGGAAAAATCTTTGCAAAACGTTCCGTGCAGAAACAATTTCTGCTGATGTGTCACATCTTGCAAACTTTCTATGAGGCATCAGTGTCTCTTTAAAGAAACATTTGTCAGAAGGGTGAGCTTGAAATGTGTCATCTTAATTATTACATGAGAAACCTTTAGATTCAAAATGATTTTTTGATTCACCTCCTGAGTGAGATACTTGAAAGCTAACCAAAACAATTTTTTCAACATTACCAACAATTTCTGCTCCTGTGACTTCCAATCCCAATAGCCTAGCAACACTAGGGCAGAGATAAGTCTAATAGTTACACCCTATTCTCCGAACCATGAAAAAAATCAATAAAAAATTGTTGCCGATGTGATGAGAGTGAGGATAAGACTGTCACCTGTGCCGGTGTCACAGATGGGCAGGTTAAGCCCCTTGCAGGTATATGTAATCATGAAGGCATTCTAAAGCCCTTCCAGCCCTCTCTAAGCTGAGCAATCTATAGAAACAGAAACACCTGGAGAAATACTACAGCTTCTCCTATTGGTTTCTCCTCTGCTGTGACCCTAACTTTCCAAGATTATCTTTGGTGTCCATAAAACAAGGGTTAGGAAAGAATATGAATTGGGGGCTTTGTTTACATTAGTTTATCTGAGTTACAAAATTACTTTAATGAGGCTAGAGGATACCAGTCATGCAGGAAATGCGTGCCTTTAGGACTTCCTAGAGCCCTAAGCAGTGTGTGGACAAGCTACAGGGGTGGAATCAGCCATGAGCCAGTCTGACTGGTGAATTGTAAGGATGTTCTGTGACTGAGGGGAGGTATCAGGGATTAAGTCTGTATGGGCGTGGGTATCATCCAGGGGGAGCAGGCAAGTAGAAGGAAAAGGAATCCAACTGCAAACTACACTGCACCTTAACATCCTAGAAAGAAGAAACCATGTATCTAATCCAGGACTTTTTTTAAAACTTCCATTAAACAAAACCCTAAATGGCAGAAAAAAATAAACATATGAATCCACCAGAGTCTAGGTAGGAGTATGGGAAGAGGGAGCTATGAAAGAGCCCTAAATTCTGTTAGCGACAAGTTCAAAATCTCTTTGAACTCTCGGTTTAACTTAAAAATCAATACAAATATGTACCATACCCTGGAATGAATCATTATTGGTTGTAATATAAATTCATTTGAAAATTGTTTTCCATAGAATAAATTCTGCATGTTTATTCTGTGTGAACTGAGGGTAACCCAGTTGCCAACCTGAGAAGCAGGGTTCTGACATCTGGACTTCGTCTTCAAGAAAAAGTGTGAGGTAAGTGGCACATCAATGGTTTAATTTTCTCCTTAATTAGATGTTTTGCGGGGGGAAAATGTCATAATGTAGAAAAAGTCTGCTCAAGTGATCTAGAAAGCACTGTTCATTAAGTTAGGCTGAGATGCATGGAGGCTAAATAAGAAATGATCAATCTTAGGGAAACACAACACATAGTGCAACCCCAGTATAGAATCTAAAAAGGTTTAAGAAAAAAACGACTAGCCAAACTGAGACCTATAAAATATAATTGAAAGTGTGAAAGTGAAGGTGTTAGTTGCTTAGTCATGTCCAACTCTTTTTGACCCCATGGACTGTAGCCCACCAGGATCTTCTGTACATGGAATTCTCCAGGCACGAATACTGGAGTGGGTTACTGTGCCCTCCTCCGGGGGATCTTCCTGACCCAGGGATTGAACCCGTGTTTCCTGCATTGCAGGTGGATTCTTTACCATCTGAGTCACAAGGGAAGCCCAAAATATAATTAACTGGGGAGCTTTCAAGGGGTCCTGGCCTGCAAAGAAGGTAAAACACATTAAACTTTATATTGGCAAAGTTGGCTCTAGAGAGTGCTGGATAAATTAGTCAATAACATCAATGATCTCAGTCTAGGAAAGAATGTAGAGTTCTCTCAAGTCCTTACCACTCAACTTTCAACTATTGCTGTCCTCAACATCCCTATTCAAAAATTCTACAACAAGCACTAGATTTAATAGTTTGCCTCTGCTTATTAACAGAGGCAAGCTATTTCATTACAATAAAGGTGACTGTTACAATGTAAGTTATCTGTTGTAATGGCTCTTCAGTATCCATGTGCCTTATGAATTGGCATTTAAGTTTATTCCAATTTTTGTCCTATTAAAATACTACACCATTGAGTTCACATTTCTGTGTAATTATTTCTTTAAAGTGAAGAAATTTTAATGAGATGTGATTGTTGAATCGGAAACTCTGAACATTTCACATTTTGAAACCCTTGGAAAGAGTTGCTCCAATCTTCTCTCCTGTTTCCAAACTGCTCATCACTTCATGGCAAATAGATGGGGAAAAAAGTGGAAACAGTGACAGATTTTATTTTCTTGGGCCCCAAAATCACTGCAGATGGTGAACTGCAGCCATGAAATTCAAAGACACTTGCTCCTTGGAAGGAAAGTTATGACCAACCTAGATAGCATATTATAAAGCAGAGACATTACTTTGTCAACAAAGGTCCATCTAGTTGAGGCTATGGTTTTTCCAGTGATCATGTATGGATGTGAGAGTTGGACTATAAAGAAAGCTGAGCAGTGAAGAATTGATGCTTTTGAACTGTGGTGTTAGAGAAGGCTCTTGAGAGTCCCTTGGACTGCAAGGAGATCCAACCAGTCCATCCTAAAGGAGGTCAGTCCTAGGTGTTCATTGGAAGGACTAATGTTGAAGCTGAAACTCCAATACTTTGGCCACCTGATGTGAAGAGCTGACTGATTTGATGCTGGCAAAGATTGAGGGTGGGAGGAGAAGGGGATTACAGAGAATGAGATGGTTGGATGGCATCACCGACTCAATGGACATGGGTTTGGGTAAACTCAGGGAGTTGGTAATGGACAGGGAGGCCTGGCATGCTGCAGTCCACAGGGTAGCAAAGAGTCGGACTGGACTGAGCAACTGAACTAAACTGAACTGAATCCTATCAGTGTTGGGGCCCCACCCAATGACCTCATTTAACCTTAGTTGCCTCCTTATATATAGATTTTATCTCCAAATACAATCATTATGGGGAATAGGGCTTCAACGTATCAACTTTCCAGGGACACAATTCCATTTATAGCAAAAAATGATAGAGAAAATATTACCAAAGTAGTAATTTAAATTTAATTTAAATTAAATCATTACTTAAAAGTGTGTCATCTGTAGCCATTCTGTTGTGAGAAAATATTTGTCCACTATTTGAAAGGTATTACCTAGAGCTGCAAAGAACTAATTCATGTCACTGAAGGATAAATGAAGTTCCATCGTATATATTCATTGTTTTTCTTTCATCCTAGTTATTAACATAAGCATTACTGTTGGAACTATGCTCATCCAGCAATAGCAATCATAGTTTGGTTATAGATAAAGCCTGACAAAAATCAATGAAAACGTTTTATGACAATCAATTGGCTATATTAAATTTCCAATGAAGAGTATTATAAATTATACTAGTGGTAGTAAATTTTGTGCTACATATCCTTTATGTTGTAAAATTATAACTACTTGTGTGTGTTTGTGCAGGTATGTATATTTAGGAGGAGGGAAAGGGGACCCAGTTGTTAGACATTTGCCAGCACTACATTTTCACAACTCTGTTCTGTTATAAATAAGGAAAATGCATGAGAGATGCGTACTGTCAGCTGCCCTGATGGGCATCTCTTGGTTTTGTCTGTACTACCTCTTCCCCCAATTCTACTAGTAAGATATCTTGATTTTCCTTCGAGAACTGTCCTCTCTCACATTTTAAATTGTGTAGGTGAACAAGTGTGTATTGCATTACACACTTCTGACTCTAAAACCATCACTATGCCTAAAAGCAATGATTCCACTACCCTCTTGGAATAGATAAGGAAACTGCGGTTTATAACACACACGTTACTTACTGGGTTCTCCCTGGGAAGTAAGTGATGGAGCTGAGCCTTGAACTCAGACCACCTGACCCTTTCCTTCCTCCCTGACTTAGTTGCCGTGTCCTCTTGGTTCTACTGTGACACACCCGGCTGTCTTCCTGCCTTTAACACACCTCCCTGTGCTTTCTGAGTCTACACAAAACTCTCCCCTTGCTCCCACCCAACTCCCAGCTGTAGCCTTGGCCCTCTTAGTCTCCAATTCATCTCTTTCTCCCCACTCTGCACTCTGCTCCATGTGAAAAACCAAGATGCCACATGACTTTTCCCAGGCTCTGAGCTGAGACTGGACTTCTATGCAGCAGCAGAAGCAAGCCTCTCTCTTCCTGACTCAACAGCACAGTGAGGCACATAGCAGAGTGCAGTGAATGGTCAAATCAAAAATTACCATTTTCTCTCTCTCTCTCTCTTTTAAAGTTTTTCTTTTTTTAGGTCATGCTTCACAGCACACAAGATCTTAACTCCCTGACCAGGGGCAAACCCGTGTTCCCTGCACTGGAAGCATAGAGTCTTAACCACTGGATCACCAGAGAAGTCCCTGCAATGACCACTTTCTGATTGCATAGACTTTGTTCTAATTTTCATGACTCTCCACAACCAAAACATGAGCGAACCTCAGTTTTAAATTAGAGGCTTTCTTTGCAAAAGCAGTCTTAGAGTAAATAGCTCATTAAGAACAAAGTAAATGAGATCCCTACTATAGATAGTGACTAGACCTATATTACTAGAAAGGAAAGGCCAGAAAGTCAGATACTCCCACAGTTATTTCTTGGGCTGGCAAACCCTCAACTTGCCCAGATTTCTCTACTGCTTTAATTTGTTGATTTTTTCATCCATTCACCATGCATTCACTAATATTTTTCAACTAATATTTGTTGTTTAAGGGTTATATATATTTGTTTCACATATACCTTTACTCAACAAGTTATTATTAAAATTTATTTATGATACTTATAATACTCATATATATGTGATATATCTCCATGAGGAGGAATTGGTGAGTTGACAGATTCAGAGAAGAAAGGGAATAATGAGTGAGGGCAGGAAGGCAGAGAGCAAGTGAAGGAATCAGAAAGAAAATCAATATTTATTTAGCTATCATGTCCCAAGAATTATAGGAAGCAGTGACATGGGTTCAAGCCCTCACTTTGCAGTTTAATAGCCAGATGACTTGAGACTGGCTTCAGTTCCCTCTAACGCTTAGTGTCTTTAGCTGCAAAACAGAAATAATGAAAATGTCTACTTTTTAAAAATGTGGTGAAGACTAAATGAGACAATGCATATAAAGAGAGTTTTGTAAACTGTTATTCAGTAAACAAATGTTAATTGTGATTTTTACTATCTGCAGTTCCTTTCTCTCCCATTAGCTTGAAATTAAAAGACATGAATCATTGCCATGCTCTCCTTTGTATACAGAGAACACTTGAATGTAGGTGACTGACTGATTTGATCATTGAAGAGAGAATATCAGATTTAGCTCAATCTGAAAGAAGACAACATTAGCTAAACAGGCAGGATCAGCTTTGCATACAGACAAATACTGCTGTACTTTGTGGAGATAACAAAGTTCCCAGGGGCTTAAATAACCATCTCTACCTGATTCCTGCCTAAAATTTTGTTATGTATTTATCGCCTCAGGTAAAATCTCTGATGACTCTAAAATGAAAATACCTTTGGAAGGGTATCTATTTCAATCATTTGAAGTCAGATCTAATGAAAGATCAGGAAGACAATCTTGGTGGAAATGGGACTCAAGTACACTTGCTATCCTAGGATGAAAAGGAGAGGTGACATTCATTGGGAAGGCTGGTAACCAAGAGAACAAACTGTCTTCTTGTTTGCAGTCAATTTCTATCCCTAATTTCACTGTATTTTAGGAATATTCTCTCCACTTTATGAGCTTGAACGCTTCTGGAAATTTCTTGAACTAAGATAAATTTCTTATTTGTAAAACTGCAGCTAAAGTTTTTGAATAAAAATGGGCATTTGCAAGTCTCCCAGTCAGGAGATACCCACTTTTTAAAAAAACTTTATTCAATACCAACTGAAGTGAGAAAAATGCCTAAGGTTTTTAATAGAGCTGTGGTATAAGTTGAAAACTTCAGACCTGTCACTGTTAAAAGGTTCTCTCTTAGTTGAATGCACATTTTAGAACACTTTTCTGCCCAAACTCTATAACAGAAAAAACTTGAATCTATGTCCTTAAAACAGATCATACCTATTTGTCACATGAATATTAACTTGTTACTATTTTCAACTTCTAGAGTTTTTGCATAAGCAAATAAAGGATTCTTTAAAATTACATACTTAGCAAGAAACACAAGAAATAAAGTCCAATATGAAGTTATCCGATTGCCAGCCTTGACAATGTTCCCTTTGAAGTTATATATAATCATTACATATATGTATATATTTAAAGAAGAATATAAAGGGCTTCTGATATAGTAAAGTGATTAAGTCAGACAAACTTATCCCAGCTCCATTGTTTAAGCTACTTAACATTAAAGAAGTTTCTTACATTCTCTATGCCTCAGTTTATTTGCAAAATGGATATCACAACATTTATTCATAGATGACTTATTGTGAAGTGTAAATGAGATAATTCATTTAAAGCAATTTATATAGTGTTAGCACATACCTGTATTTCAATAATTGTTAGCTATCACAATTATTATTATTATTATTACTACTACTACTAAAGGAATGGATAAGAAATAAATGTCCTGAGTGGAATGTCTCACAGAATAGGAACAAAAATATCTTTCAAAATAGCTACTTAATTCCTTCAGTCATATGAAATGAAGAGTAAAAAAATCTCTACCATATCTTGAAATCTAAAAACCATATTTCAAATTGACAAGCTCAATCATGCACTCCTCCAGCTATTCAGGATGGAACAAAAGGAAACTGTTAAATACAAGTTAAAAGCAGGAGTCACGCCAACTATAACATTTTTTTAAAAAAAAATTATTTAAAACTGCCAAAAAGTTTCTTATGGTTAATTATGGGAATCTCATAGATCAGAGTATATAAAAATTAACCAGTATATATCTCCAACCCTGTCAGAGGTAATATAACATCTTTATGATACACTGTGAAAGACCCTGGGCTTCCCAGGTGGCACCAGTGGTAAAGTACTTGCCTGCTAATGCAAAAGACATCAGAGATGCAGGTTCGATTCCTGGGTCAGGAAGATCTCCTGGAGAAGGGAATGACAAAGAGTTGGACACGACTGAGCAACCAGCATATATATATATATATATATATATATATATATATATGACTGAATCACTTTGCTGTACACCTGAAACATGGTAAATCAACTATACTTCAATAAAAATAATAGTAAAAAGTTCAATGTTTAATAAAACAAATGTTACAATTCAAATGAGAAATACACAAGGAGTCCAGTGAGAGCTAAAAAACCATAGAGTCTCTCTCATCATCCACCTTATCCAATCACTAGGTTAGGTTAATTTATCTCCCTTGTTTTCCATTGTTATTAACACTACCCTTTTTCAATCCACTGGCTTTGCTCACCTGGATTGAGATATAAGGACATATAAGGATATAAGGAGGAAGGTCACTTTTCCTGTTCCCATCCTCCAGTCTTGCCCTGCATCCATCTGAAATGCAAGGTAGAGCTTGTCATTCTCTGCTCTGAATCCTCCAATGGCTCTCAGAGCCTTTGAGATGAAGGACGAACTTCCTGGCAGCCAAGGTCATGGTCTCCCATCATCCCATCCCCAGCTCCTCCTACACACTTGCCTCACAGGCAATATCGAATGTTTCTAATGCTCTGAATATGCCCTGTTGACTCACACGTCTCAACTATGCCTTGGCACATATAATTCCCTCTGCCTGAAACGTCTGTATAAAAACTCCTACATACTCATCTTTCAAATTTTGACTCAAATGTTATCCCTTTTTCTTACCTGCTCTTTCCTCTCTGCTCTCATTTTGCTTTGAATATATTCGTGAGAGCTGCTTATCTCATTTTGTTAAATGGCTTCTTTAGCAGCCTCTGTCACTACCACACTCTAAGCGCTCTAGCGTTTGCTCTCATGGGCTGTACGTATTTTCCTTGTATATAGCACCTGGTCTAAAGTAGGATCTCAAGGAAGAAAAGATGGAATAAAAGCGGGAAGAGAGACAAGGAACGAAGGAGGAAAACATGCTTGTAAAATTAGAGGACTGTCTATTAAATGCAGATTCTTAGACTAAGAAACAAAGGTGGCTAAATGGCTGGATAGATAGATGACAAAGTAAATGATAGGTAGGCAGAGAGATAATAAATAATAAATACAGTGAAAAGTCCTAGCACAATCTTGATTATCAGGATCTCTAGGCTAAATGTCACTATATTGACCTTTCAGAATTTATCAGTGAAAATCTCTAGAACTTCATACTTTGATCTTCATCAAGATATGGATAAAGGATATATTTCAAAAAAGCAAAGAGCAGGAAAAAATAGCTCCAAAGGACTTTGGAATGGCATAACTGACCATCTCTGAATGGTCAGTGAGTCGAAGTGAGTGACATTTAAAATTTTAACAACATATATAAATTGATAAAGCCATTATCTCTCTTTGATTGAAATGTATCATTTATCCTGTATATCTTTATTCTCTTAAGGACAGAATTTGAACTGAAACTTTCAAAAGCCTAGAATGCTCCTAAGAGAACTGTTCTCTATTGAGATACTAGCCTGGCTTTATGAAGGGAGATTGTCAACAGAAAAGGATTATGCTTTTTCTTTCTATTTCATAGACTTTATCCTATTTTTAGGCTGACTTGGCTAAATTGTAAGGACATGTTATTTATATTGATAATCCTCTTTCCTAACATTTTGTTTTCTACAAAAAAATAATCCTAAACATTTTACCCAACCTTGAATTCTGAGTTAAAGTCATTATTTTGAACCTTAAATTTTAACTTTAGATGTTTCATAGATATATGGTAGGAGACTATCAGAAAGATTTAAACAATGTTTCTAAACATTTAAATATTCAGTTTGAGTCTATAAATATGGTCTCTGGCCTTAAGAAGTTTACAATCTAGGAGGAGAGAGAAAACACATACATAAATCACAGTAATGCAAGAAAAAATTTGTGTCCATGTTATAATAAAGATATAGATAAATGTAGTATAGGGCCACAGAAGAGAGAACAATTAATTCAACCTGTAGAGATCACAATTATACATAAAAATTTATGTGGAAGATGACTGTGATGCATTCCCTAAAATTTTACAACTTGATTTATAGGTCGAGACAACAAGCTCCTATCATTGCTCTTTCTGTCTAGGACTCAACTGAGATGTTTCCTCCATAAATTTGGTTTGGGTGTAAGATGGCACGTTGTCTGGCTGAAATGGGTGCAGACAGCTCCGTACATCATTCTCCCTTCCCCATCTGGGTCTTTTTACTTAGACAGGCATGGGAGCTTGAGTTTTCTAAATAGAGAAAGAGGGAATGTGTTTGTCTTAGGGCCTATGGATTGGTTTTTTGGCTGCACTGGGTCTTCACTGTGGTGCTTGGGCTTCTCTTGTTGTGGCATATGAGCTGTAGAGCGAGTGAGCTCAGTAGTTGCAGCGCATAGGTTCTTTATTTGCAGAGCACAGGCTTAGTTGTCCCACAACATGTGGGATCTTGGTTCTCCCACCAGGGATTGAACCTGCGTCTCCTGTATTAGAAGACATATTCTTAACCATTGAACTACCAGGGAATTCCTCCCATTGACTAACTTTAAACTGTGTGTGTGTGTGTGTGTGTGTGTGTGCATGCGCGCGTTTACACACACGCACTAACTTGAACTCTTTGCGACCCCATGGACTGTAGCCCACCAGGCTCTTCTGTCCATGGGATTCTCCAGCAAGAATGCTCAAGTGGGTTGCCACACCCTCCTCCAGGGGATCTTCCTGACCCAGGCATTGAACTTGCTTCTTTTATGTCTCCTGAATTGACAGGTGTGTTCTTTACCACTAGCCACCTAGGAAGCCCTGATTTTAAAGTGAAAGTGAGAGTTGCTCAGTCATGTCAGACTCTTTGTGACCCCCTGAACTATACAGTCCATGGAATTCTCCAGGCTGGAATACTGGAGTGGGTAGCCTTTCCCTCCTCCAGGGGATCTTCCCAACCCAGGGATCAAACCCAGGTCTCCCACATAGCAGGTGGATTCTTTACCAGCTGAACCAAAGGGAAGCCTCCTGATTTTAAGTTATACTTAACAAAAAGTCAGAACTCTCAGAATTGTTTTCCCTAATAGACTTACTGAGCTCTTATGAAACTTCCTGAGATTCCGGATTCCTGTTACATAAAACTCAACAGAATCTTTCAAGAGTAGCTATGGGCCTGAGCAGACATGCTTTAGGCCTGAAGTTTGAAAGAATAAAAAGTAGTGTGGAGTTTCTAAAAATGCCATTCTGCACCTTTCTATATAGAACTCATCAGTTGATTCCGCCCTACACAGAACAAGCTGTAGGCTCACCTTAAATACGAATAGTGGTGTTTCCAGGAAGAGAAGAGACCAGTAGCAATTCTTCACCTAATGAATGATACAAAGATAGTGGAAAAGGTTAGCTGGGATGGCATGCTGGGCTTCCCTTGTGGCTGTCAGTAATCTACCTGCAATGTGGGAGAACTGGGTTTGATCCCTGGGTTGGGAAGACCCCCTGGAGGAGGGCATGGCAACCCACTCCAGTATCCTTGCCTGGTGAATCCCATGGACAGAGGAGCCTGGTGGGCTACAGTCCATGGGGTCGCAGAGAGTCAGACACAACTGAGTGATTAAGCACACACAACAGACAGAAAGATGACAGCATCCTGCCAAGCCCTGCTCTGGGGATGCTGGAAATGGCTGTGATACCTTTTGGGATTTGGTGGTTTTGATATACAGGTCAGGGGGCTCAAGCCTTCTTTTATAGCCATATTTCCTGATACCATCCTGACATCAGAATCAGGCAGGCCTGGGTTTAAATCTCACTCAATTAGCTGCAAACATGAGGTCTCAGCCAATTTAAACTTTCCGAGTCTCAGTTTCCTCACTTATGAAACGGGGAAAACAACACCCGTCTTGAAGAACTATTGTCAAAATTAAATGAGACATAGTTAGATAATAGATAATTCTTGACACAAAGAAAAAGATTCATTATGGGACAGCTGGTTTTATCATTTTAATTATTATTTTATAAATGTGTTAATAGTCATAAAATAATTCCATTGGCTCATGCTGACATTTTAACTCATAAAACCAGATTTTCAGAGGCAAAAGCTAACCTTTCAATTACCTCATCTTGCTCTTCACTTTTCAAATTAAGAAAATGTGGCCCAGAAGAGTTAAAAATTCTCCATAGTCATCCAGGTAGTTGATGGAAAAACAGAGTAAGAACTCAAGGTCTCTATTGTTCTTTCTATGCCTGGTTTTGTGCTTATTATTCTACAAGATAAATTGACTTTTAATGTATCTTTTCACACTTAGAAATCATGAATTTTTGTAAACAAAATAAATCTGGGACCCCACGTGGCTTAGGCACAACTCAAAGTCACATTCAAAGCAGCAACTAAGAGTCATTTAAAAGAAATTGCAGTCTTTACTTGCATATAATACAATTTTAGTGGTTTAATTTACAACCCACAGCAACAGTAAAAAAAAAAAAAAAATCATTTTTTTCTTCTCTTTCACTCTTTTGCATAACAGCTACTCTTTATTGTCTCACCCACCAATCCAGAAAGACTTTCAACGCTATTACTAAAATTCTACAGACACTCTGCTTTTCTGTTTTACCTCTCTATTTCACATCCTCATGTCCCCTATCTCATTTAACATCACTTCCAGAACTGGAAGAGACCAAAAGGACCTCAATTCCCATCCACACCTGCCCACCAGCAGCTCTGAAGTGGTCAGAAGTGCCCTTTACACTGTGCTTTCCTGGTACATCCTCACTACCCACTTCCTTTCAATATGACTGTCTTTCTCATAAGATATTCCGTATAAGGACTTTTGGGTAAATCGTTCACCTCATCACAATTTCAAATTTTAACTGTTATATAAAATAGAAGTTTCACCTTATGTTCCTAAAAAAATATGCTTCAAATTTAGTAACTAGAAAACTAAACATTTTGTGCTCTTTGAGTCTCTAGCAATAGAGTGCAATTACCCACATACCACTGATGAAAGAAAAGCTCTGAAAGGGTAGTCATCTTGGTTTGAATTTACTTCTTTGGAAGAAATCCAGGAGAACTAGTGTAGGAGGGAGGCAGCCACTTAGGTGAATCGATCAAATTGTCAGTCAGTGGGCTTATCACTGCTGCAGCTAAATCATACTTATGTTGCTTACAATACTTTAAAAGCAACACGTATAAGCAATAAGTGTGTTTGTGTGTACATATATGTATGAATATCAATAAAAAAGAGAAATACAAACTCATAATAAATTGCAAAAAATAGAATAAGAATAAAACGATCCAAGGAAACTCCTTCTCTTTCAGTTAAAATCTAACTTAAGTTTGTCCATTGCCAGGCAACTAGAGAATAAGATAGAGAGAAGCAGCTGGAGGATCTAACCTCTTTGGTGGAGCCCTTTTTTATTTGTATACATAGATACTCATAGCATTTACAGGATCTGTGTGCTGTGCTGTGCTTAGTCGTGTCTGACTCTGCAACCTCATGGACTATAGCTCACCAGAGGGATTCTGTCCATGGGGAGCCTGTCCATAGGGATTTTCCAAGCAAGAATACTGGAGTGGGTTGCCATGCCCTCCTCAGGGGATCTTCCTAACCCAGGGATTGAACCCATGTCTCTCGCATCGCAGGCGGATTCTTGACTGTCTGAGCCTTAGTGAAGCCCATGAATACTGGAGCAGGTAGCCTATTCCTTTTCCAGGGGATCTTCCTGACCCAGGAATCAAACTGGGGTCTCTTGCATTGAAATGGGATTCTTTACCAGCTGGGCTATCAGAGAAGTCCCTACAGGGGCTATAATTTTAGTTTTCGATAGGAGTTTTACCTTCCACTTCCACTTTCAAAACTATAGCTTAAAGATTTCAGCCAGGTCCATGTGACTAACACACACAACAGTATCTAGTCCTCTTTTATATCAACAAAGTTTTCAAAGTCCCATTTGTGTATTTGCAGAAACCAGGAAATATTAGTTAGAACACTTTGTATGGAGAGACTGATAAAGGATATGCTTTATAACTTTCATAAGCAATTAAACACAGTTAGGAACATTACAATACTCTTCAGTTTTCAAGTGGTTAAGTATACTGCACTTGAGTTGAACTTGATAAGTTACAATGCACAGTCTTACATTCCTTAACTTTTCACAAGCCTAATAAAAATCACAGCAACCCTGATGGATGGGCAGTTGCTTGAACATTTGCATATTTTCCACCTAAAATATTTACATTTACATTTATACTAGCAAATTCCCCAAATTACTTAGAAAATCTGTATGTTAGTTATTAACAATGTTCCTTTTACTTTATAAATATCCATTCCACTAAGTAACCATATCTTAAGTGTCATATGCACATAATGACTAATGAACAAAAAATAATTTATTACTTAGATATTTTTATAGCTTCTAAAAGGAGACAGAAAAACAGCATCTAAGCAGGGGCTGGGGGAGTGACGAGAGGAAAAATAATAGAAAAGAATGAAACTGATGCTAAGCCCTCTGACCTACTAATGGATTCTTGAAGAAAGACTTTGAGGAGATTAATTTGAAAGGAAAATGAAGTGGAGCCCTGAGCTGTTACTTGCTGAACACTTTCACTGTAGAGTAATGTGAGTTATTTTCTCAGTAAATGTATTGCCAAAAGTCAAGATCACTAATATATATTCAGCCGTTCCCCGCGAACAATTTATAATTATTCAAGTAAAGACTTCCTCCTCCTCCATGCCCTCTTCATTTACCTCCTCATCCGTCCGCTATTGTTCTGCTTCTTTATGAACACAGCTCACTGAAGCCTGAAGACAAAAATATCCTAATCAGGAGTAGTCATGGGATTATGAAGCCAAAGCAAGAAGGAAAACAAAAACCCCATTTCAACTGCCATGCAGATATCTTCATGCTGCTTAACCATAGTGCTCAAAGAATGCATGTGATAACTATGTTATTTAAGTGCTGCTATTGATAATCGAGTTACTGATATGCATTAATAGCCATAGGAATTATATGCTTGTGAATTCTGAGATATTTATTTTTGATGGTTTCTTTTTAACCTCACCCATGGATAAACTTTGGTAATGAAAAATGAATGGATAAACTATCCACAGTACATCTACACTCATTTTTTATTTTGTCATCTACACTCATTTTATGCCCAAGTAAGAATGATGCCAAAACACTTCTAGTGATAAAAGCACAATTACATTTATAAAATAAAAAGCAAAATGATAAGGAGAAATGGAGGTGAAATTGGTAATAATACATGTTCATAATAATATAAGATAAAAACATGCAAATTCTCTGTAGTATAATACTAACAATAAAAATGAGGTTTACTATGTTCCAAGGGTAATGGTAAAGTAACTTGTTACCAGCATAATTCTCCTGTCCAAACAATTACAAACTGTAAATGAAGTATAAAATGCAACTGTGGAAAGGCCCTGGAGAGTCACAAAAAGCATATTGAAACTGGAGGGGATTCAACTCTTGAGAGAAAGAAACCAAAGTAGGTAAGATCACATTTGTTTGGCTTTTCCCTATAGCCTTTCCCCAACCCAAATGCCTAAATTCAGATCAAAAAGAAAGCTGCACTCTCATTTCCCTGAGAAGTCAGAGAACACATTTAGCTCATATTTAGAGCCCCTGGAAATCGAGGGACCCACAATGGAGAACACCAAAATCGGTGTAGAAACTCCTCTCAAATCCTTCGTTGACTGCAGAGCAGCTCATAATGGCGGGGGGCTGGGGGGGTGGACGGGTTGAGGGGGTGAGGTTATCAACTGAAAGTCTGAAAAAGCTGAGCAAAAATTCCCACAGCTTCCCATAGCAAGAGGAACATTGCAGTTCCTATCCGGCCAAATTACAGTGACTTTCCATTGAAACAAAAATGTATCATGACTTGAGAGTCAAGCACAAAATAAAAACAAAGACCTACCTAACAAAGTGAAAGGCAAGCCTCCACCTTCCTAATTTCTCAGTACTTTAATAGCTGCCTGCTAGACGAATGGATGAGGAAGCTGTGGTACATATACACCATGGAATATTACTCAGCCATTAAAAAGAATTCATTTGAATCAGTTCTAATGAGATGGGTGAAACTGGAGCCCATTATACAGAGTGAAGTAAGCCAGAAAGATAAAGACCATTACAGTATACTAACACATATATATGGAATTTAGAAAGATGGTAACGATAACCCTATATGCAAAAAAAGAAAAAGAGACTCAGATGTATAGAACAGACTTGTGGACTCTGTGGGAGAAGGCGAGGGTGGGATGTTTCAAGAGAACAACATCGAAACATGTATATCTAGGGTGAAACAGATCACCAGCCCAGGTTGGATGCATGAGACAAGTGCTCGGGCCTGGTGCACTGGGAAGACCCAGAGGGATGGGGTGGAGAGGGAGGTGGGAGGGGGAACCGGGATGGGGAATACATGTAAATCCATGGCTAATTCATTTCAATGTATGACAAAAACCACTGCAATGTTGTAAAGTAATTAGCCTCCAACTAATAAAAATAAATGGAAAAAAATAAAAATAAAATTTTGTATCATAAAAAAAATAATAATAATAATAGCTGCCTGCTAGAACAAAACCCAGCCTTGTTCAGAGAAAAACAATGGTGTCTAGAGTTGTAGAGTCTACAGCGTATCATTTGAAACAGAATGGAGTGAAGGAATTGGTAAAAATAAGAGACAAAGACCTTAATATGGTTAGAATGATTTCTTCCAGTTTATTCTTCTATTTCAAGATCAACTACACTAGAGACTATGTCTTTCCATATAACTTTTAGAAAAGTTTGTCTATGTCTATAAGAAACTTTGCTTAGACTTTGATAGGAATCTCACTAACCCTATGATCGATTTGGTAAAAAGTAACATCATTATAATGTTGAATCTTCCAGTCCATGGACATAATACATCTTTCCATTTATTTAGATTGTCTTCAATTTTTTTCATGAACATTTTATAATTTTTAGCATATGGAATCTATACATGTTTTATTAAGCTTTATGTCTAATGTTACAATTTCTTTGGGGTGATTGTAAATGACATTGTATTTTAAATTTTGGTTTCCACACAGCCATTTTTAGTATGTGGAAATGTGATTAATTCATTGTATCTTGTGAAATTGATGAACTAATTAAATATAGAAGACTTTATGTTGATTTATTGATTTTCTACATAGACAATCATGTCATCTACAAGTATAGGCAAATTTATTTCTTCCTCTCCACTCTGTAAACCTTTGATATCTTCTTGCGTTGTTGCAATAGCTAGAATTACTGATATTATGGTGAAATAAAAGTGATAAAGGCAGACATCTTTGCCTTTCTCCTGATCTTAGAGGGAAAACTTTCAGTGTTTCTGCATTAAATATGATGCTAGCTATAGATAGTTTATAGATAGCTCTGTCAGTTTAAGGAAGTTACCCTCTATTTCTAGCTTACTGAGTCTTTGTCATGAATATTTGTTGAATACTGTCAAATATTTTTCTCCATCATTTGATATATTCATATGATCTGTCACTTTTAGCCTATTGATAGTGTAGATTAAATTGATTGATTTTAAAAAGTTGAACTACTCTTGTATTCCTAGAATAAATCTACTTGTTTATGGTTTATAATTCTTTTGATGTGTTTTTGGATTACATTTACTAATATTTTGTTAAGGATTCTTGTGTCTAAATTTATGGAATATATTGTATCTGTAGTTTCCTTTTTCGGTACCGTTGCTGTCTGATTTTGTGGTCAAGCTACTACTAGCCTCATAAAATGAGTGAAAATATTCCTCTCCATTTCTTTTTCCAGGGGTAAATTGTGTGAAAAATGGTGTCAAATATTTGAAACTTTTGTAGACTTTTCCAGTCTTTTTCTTTTTCAAGAGATTTTAGTAACAAATTTAGTTTCTTTAATGATGATGATATGATCATTCAGGTTATCTCATCTTACTTAAAGCTTGTAATGTATGGTGTTTGAATTTTTTTGGTCTATTTCTTTTAAGTTGTTGAATTTGTGACAATAAAACTATTATAGTAATACCTGGTTATCCACTTAAATGTCTGCAGAATCTGTCATTATATCACATATTTTACTCCTGATACACAGAGTTTATGTTAGTCTTGCTAAAAAAAAAAATTATCAATTATGCTGTTTTTTGTTTTATTTTTTCATTTGAAACATCTTGAAAAATGTTATGCCACTGTCTTTTGGCCTTCATAGTGTCAGATGAGAAATCCACTGTTTCCCTATAAGTAATGTTAGTCTCTCAGGCTGTTTTCAAGATTGTTTAATGTCTTTCATTTTCAGGGTTTATCCAATCTGAATTTCACTCAGCTTCTTATATCCATAAGTCTTTTACTAAATTTGGGAAATGTCAGCCTTTATTTCTTCAGCTGATTTTTTAGGTTCAATTTCTATTCTCTTTCTGAGTATCTTATGATAACCTGTTAGCTTTGCTGTTAGTTTGTTATTCATTTACTGTCCCTGACATTCTGGTGATATTGTTCTCGTTGTCAGTCTATTGTCTCTCTATTGCTCAGATTGGGTAATTTCTATTGATTTGCACTTAAGTTGCATGATTCTACCCTCTGTCATCTCCCCTCTACTATTAAGGTGACCCAGTGAGTTTTTTAACTTGGTTATTATATTTGTATATATAATTATATATTATATAATTTCCATTTGGTTCCTTTTCATAATTGCCCTTTCTTATCTAGACATTTCTTTTCATTTTCATTAAAAATTCATACTGCTTGTTGAAGCATTTTTCTTAAGGCTGTTTAAGATCCTTGTTAAATAATTCCAACATCTGATTGATTTCAATGTTGGTTTTACAGATTTTCATTTCTCATTCATGTTATTTTCTTGGTTACTGGTATGATAAGTAATTTTCTGTTATGCATGCATGCATGCTAAGTCATTTCAGTCATGTCAGACTCTGTGCAACCCTATGGACCATAGCTCACAAGGATCCTCTGTCCATGGGATGCTCCAGGCACAAATACTGGAGCTGGTCTACCAGGCCTTCCACCAGGAGATCTTACCAACCCAGGGATCAAACCTAGGTCTTTTATGTCTCCTGTATTGGCAAGCAGATTCTTTACCACCAGCACCACCTGAGAAGCCCCAATTTTCTGTTATATCCTAGACACTTTGCATATTATATGAAATGCAAAAACCTTATGAAACGTTTTTTAGTAGGGAGTCCCCCCTTTTAGGTATAGTGTGAGGGTTGAATGGGTGTGTATGACCAACTTCCCTGTGGGTCCTGTCAACATCATGCCAGCCAGAGCATAGAACTGACTCGACTGCCAGGTCGGCTCTGAATGGGGTTTTAAGATCGCCTCCCTTCTGGACGCCACTGTCTCTAAGCATAGAGTAAACAGGACTGACTCAGGCTTCTCTGTTGCCGCACGGTGGGGGCCAGACACTCGGCTCTGTAGGTTCCCACGGACACCACAGGAGGAAAGGAGAGCAGATGCCGGCCAGCGCTGCCTGCCACCACCTTGTTTTACCTCATAATGCCAGGTGGGGGTGGAGGCTCCGCTCCCCACCAGGACAAGAGATGGCACTTCACACCACCCCAGTAAGTCTCACTGCCGAGGAGGATTCAGCTCAATCACCAGACTCTGCCAACACTACCCTGAAAGGGGGGGTCAGTGTCATCTGCTTCCACCAGGTGAGAAAAGTAAGAGCCACTTCCCACAGCCTCCCTGATCCTACCCTGACAGGAAAATCAAAGGGCTGCCTGCTTCTGCCCGATGGGGAATGGAAGATCAGCTACCCACTCCATCTTACCAGTTGTACACTGGCAGGGGAATCAGATAGCTGCTGCCTGCTTCTGCTGGGCAGGGATGGAAGAACCGCTTCCAGCTGGGCCTCACCAACAGCTCACCGTGGGGGAATGAGTGTGCTGCCGACTTCCTCAGGGCACAGTGTAGGGAGTGATGGTGGAACCGTGAAAGGCAGAAGGGGATTTTCTAGTCACTACTGTGTCATTCCTAAAATGATGAAGTCCATGGCTGCCGACCTTATTTCCACCTTTCAGTTTTCCTGTGCTTGTATTATATCCAGAGAGTTCTTTTAGCTGTAAGAAGGAAAATCTGGGAAGAGTGACAGGCTTCTTCATTTCAGGTAAAACAGAAATACCCCTTTATGGCAGAGCCAGGAGAATGGCCTTCAATTTTATATATATATTATATATATACATATATAATATATGTGTGTGTGTATTATTGAGGATTAATTAATATAACCATAAAACTCACCTCACTCATTTAAAACACATAATTAATGGTTTTTAGTATATTTATATGGCTTCCCCAGTAGCTCAGTGGTAAAGAATCTGCCTGCAATCCAGGAGCTGCAGGAGACATGAGTTTGATACTTGGGTCAGGAGGATCCCCTGGAGGAGGGCATGGCAACCCACTCCAGTATTCTTGCCTGGAGAATCCTATGGACATAGTAGCCTGGTGGGCTACATACAGTCCCTGGGATCACAGAGTTGGACAGGACTGAAACAATTTAGAATGCACAGTATCTTTATAGAGGTGGACAGCTATCACCACAATCAAACTTTAGGACATTTTCATCACCCCCCCCAAAAAAAATCCTATATGCACTAGCAGTCACTCTTCATTTCTCCCTAACCTCTCCAGCCCCGGGGAACCACTAATCTACTTTCTCTCTAAATATTTGTCTATTCCATTTCATATTAATGGATTAATATAAAGTCAGTCTTTAGTGATTGACTTCTTTCACTTAACATAATGTTGACGAGGTTTACCCATGGTGTAGCATGTATCAGTACTTCATTCCCTTTTAAGTCTAAATAATATCTCATGGTTTGGATATACTATATTATGCTTATCCAAAAACTCATCAGTTGAAAGACTTTTGGGTTGTCTCTATTTGGGAGCTATTACTTTAAAAGCTACTATGAATATTTGTGTACAGGTTTTCATTTCTCTTGGGTGTACACCTAGAGGTAGGTTTGCTGAGTCTTTTTTTTTTTTTTTTGGTGAGTCTTTATCATAACTCTATATTTATCCTTTTGCAAAACTGCCAGATTGTTTTGCAGAGTGGCTGTACCATTTTACATACCCATCAGTGTTATATGAAAGCTCTAGTTCTCTACATTCGCTCTGACACTTTTTATTATCTGTCTTTTTTAGTGTGGTCATCTTAGCAGGTGTGGTTTTGAGATTCATCTCATTAATGACTATGTCCACTGAAAAATATTGCACAACCTAAAACTTGAGAATTATGTTTTATTTGGTGGGACAAAACTGAGGACTTAAACCCAGGATGCAGCCTCTCAGAGAGCTCAGAGAAAGTGCTCCAAAGATGTAAGAGAAGAGCCAAGATATACAGGAGCTTTTGCAACAAAGATCGGGTATTGGAACTTCAAAAGATTACTGTTGATTACAGAAAACCAGGTATCTCAAGTTAGGGAATTTAACACTAGTTTATGTATAGGAAGATGTAAGAATTGAAAACTTCCCTTGGATATGCACCTTAGCTATCTAGGGCCAGTATTCTGGTTTTTTCCCACCTGGAGCCCCCTCAGGGTGTACCACTCAAGGTAGCAGCAGTGGCTGGGGGCTTGGTAGCTGGACGCCAGTTTCTCTGCATCTTTAATTCCCTCAGGGCTCATTATCAGGGGCAGTAATGTGAAAGGTTGACAGCTGCAACATCCTTTGTTTACTGATATTGCAGGCATAATTTTTCATTCACAACTAGTAATATTGAGAATATTTTTATATGTTTATTGGCAATGTGTATCTCTTCTTTGGAGAGATGTCTCTTCAGATCTTTTATCCATTTTTTTAATTGGGTTAACTTGCCTTTTTATAATTGAATTGTAAGACCCTTTATACATTCTATAGGCAAGTTCCTGATCAGATATATGTTGATATATATGATACATGCTCCCATGAGTTCTCTTTTTACTTTCTTAAGAGTATCCTTTGAACCACAAAGATTTTTAACTTCGATGAAGTCCAACCTGAATTTTAAAAATCAGGTATAATTGTGATGGATATTGTTTTTCTTCAGTAGTATATACACTCTATATTTGCTGATCTGTTTTTATTTGTGTTATTTATTGAGTCATACCTAGAAAAATTTAAAGCATCCTGTAAAATTTTCCTGGGCTACCTTTTAAGCTTATTAAAGAGCACCTACTGGGGATAAAGCTTACATGGTCTGTGTGAAGTTTTTATTTTATTTTGTTTGCTCTTATATTTTCCTCTTAATGGGTTTCCCATGTAGCTCAGCTGGTAAAGAATCCACTAGCAATGCATGAGGCCCCGGTTCCATTCCTGGGTTGGGAAGATCCACTGGAGAAGGGAATGGCTACCCACTCCAGTATTCTGGCCTGGAGAATTCCATGGACTGTATAGTCCATGGGATTGCAAGGAGTCAGACACAACTGAGCAACTTTCACTTCACTTCACTTTCATCTTAACAATTTTAGGAATATCTCCAAATATCTACAAAGTTTCTGGTTCATGTATATGATTGTGTCATGAATGTAAAATTTAGCTGTCATATGTGGCATAGGAGAAAAAAAGGTAGAGAGATGTATTAACCAAGGTTCTTCAGAAAAACAGAGCCAACAGGGATATATATATATATATATCCTCCAACAGAATATATATATATATGTACATAAGAGACGCCAATGTCTGATACAGGATGAGATGTCTCAGCTCAAGGAAACAGTGAATAAACAGTGAATATACCCTTCCTCACTGATTCAAATGCTAATCTCTCCCAGAGACACCCTCACAGACACATGCAGAGATAATTGTTTAGCAGCCATTTGGGCATCCCAGTCAAGTTGACACATAAAATTCTCTATCACAAAAATCGTGTGACAGTCATCATCGTGGTTGGTATCTAGGAAAGGACCAAAATCTTGACATGAAAGTTACATTCTGTCTGAGCTAGATGTAGAGTTCAGGGAGGACTCCAAGGAACTGTCTGGATGCCACCCTGTGCATGGCATGAGGCCTCTGCTAAAATCTGCTCATGAATCACAGAGAGCCACCAAACCATGCGGTATTAAGAGTTCTCTGTCACAACAGAGATAATAGATTCTAAAGACAGCAAAAGAAAGTGATCAATATTCTATCATGTTTCATGGTGTTTGATTTTCAAGAAAAATAAATGCCAACTAAACTGCCTTAAAATGAGATGCACTCAAGGGAAAAAAGCCTAATGCTTGGACCCAAAAATCATTTCCTAAAACAATTTTATGGGGGCATAAAATTCCAGCATTATAGCATAATGTGTAATACTATTTTATAGTGTAGAGTATTAGTTTAGACATTACACTTTGTTCAGTAATAGCTTATTGAATATATAGCATGTGAAAAGACAATAATAAAAGCATGAACATTGTAAAACATAGATTTGAAGGTGCAAGCAGTCCCTCATCCTGAGATTTTACAAGCGTAGTATTTTAGAATGGCTAGCCTAGAGTTTTGTAATTTATTGATCAGGGATTAAATAAACTACAAAACAAACTAATTAACTGAGTTCAAAGAATGTAAATCTTATTTGAGATGTAATATACCTAGTATTCTGGGATTGCAATTACTAAATATTATAGAAAAAACTACGTAAAAATATTTTCCCTGCATATTCCCTACAGATGTGTTTTTCAATTTCTTAAAACAGTCTTCACAGAATGTTTGGCTGACCAATTAAGTAGCATGCACTATCTACATTAGAGACATTAGAAGGAAAAGAAAATAAGTAGTTTGAATATGGGCTTCTTAGAAAGGAACAGCTCATGAAACTCTAAAGGTATAAATGTGGCAGAGGATGTATATTCTTTTGCCAGTGGCCTGTGGAGCAACGGAATGGAGAACAGTAGCAGTCGCCTGAAACTATACATAGGACCTTGGCACTGTTCTTTGATAAAAATCATTTTTTTATAATTTCTAAAAAGAAATATATCCATGACAGAAATTTTGAAATAATAGCAGATTATAAAATTAAAATTAAAATTACTTTTTTACAATAATAGATATGTATAATTTATACATAAAAATAAAATCATAATCCTATATCTGAGAATATATTGCAATCAAGTAGATTCCAAACTGTATTACTTTCCAACAAAGGTCCATCTAGTCAAAGCTATGGTTTTTCCAGTAGTCATGTATGGATGTGAGAGTTGAACTGTGAAGAAAGCTGAGCACTGAAGAATTGATGCTTTTGAACTGTCGTGTTGGAGCAGACTCTTGAGAGTCCCTTGGACTGCAAGGATATCAAACCACTCAGTCCTGAAGGAAATCAGTCCTGAATATACATTGGAAGGACTGATACTGAAGCTGAAACTCCAATACTTTGGCCACCTGATGTGAAGAACTGACTCACTGGAAAAGACTCTGATGCTGGGAAAGATTGAAGGCAGAAAGAGAAGGGGACAACAGAGAATTAGATCGTTGAATGGCATTACTGGCTCCATGGACATGAGTTTGAGCAAGTTCCAGGAGTTGGCGACAGACAGGGAAGCCTGGCGTGCTGCAGTCCATGGGGTTGCAAGGAGTTGGACACCACTGAGCGACTGAACTGAGCTGAGTATTAATTGCATAGAAAGTGTACTATATATTTCACAGAATGGCCCCCGTGACATTGTCACCTTGGCCCCAAGTGGCATTTACCTCATCTCTGAGCAGCAGTTATAGTCCCTCTCACCTTAGATACCACCACCACTTCAAATTATCATTTCTTATCCTTGCAGGACCATTAATAAAGATGTCACTGTGAAAAAAGGAAGTTATAAATGCCAAGCAGGGCTGAGCTACAGGTCTTGAGATACTAGCATTTTCACTTTTAATAAGTGAGATTTACAAATCCTGAGTATGCAAAGATATAGCCTCCATTATACTGTATTTATTACATAGAGAGTGTACTATACATTTCACAGAATGGCCCCATGACATTGTCACCTCGGCCCCAAGTGGCATTCACCTTATCTCTGAGCAGCAGCTATAGTCCCTCTCACCTTAGATACCACCACCACTTCAAGTTGTCATTTCTTATCCTTGCAGGACTATTAGTAAAGATGTCATTGTGAAAAAGGAAGTTATAAATGCCAAGAAGGGCTGAGCTACAGGTCTTGAGATACTAGCATTTTCAGTCTTAATAAGTGAGATTTACAAATTCTGAGTATGCAAAGATATAGCTTCCATTATACTGTATTTTACTGAATTTAAGACACCATCATTTGTAAGATGCACTGTTATTTTACGTACCATTAGGAAAGAAAATTCAGTGCAAACTAAACTCTGATATGCCATGGATTGTGAGCTGCATCGCAATTTCAGATGTGTTAAAATGTGAAAAAAAAAAGTATATTTTGAGGTATATCTTGGAATCAGTGAACTAAGGTATTTCTATAATTGTACTTAACTCTCAACCTCCATTTTTAGCGATAACAGGAACAGTGATTTTTGTCAGTTCAAAGTAAACTCTGTCTTTTCTGGGTTTTACTCAGTCTCATTTGGGTAACAGTCAATTCGGAATTCTCCTGGAGATAGTTCAGAGGGAAGGACCTGCTTATTTAATTTCCAGGTGTTACATCGTCTTGGCCCCAGTCCTCCACAGGCCACAGTAGCCTCCACTGGGATATGACACAATCTGTTTCAGACATCGGTGGCCCCTCCTTAACTTTTTTCTCCTGGTCCATGTGCTGTTTGCCCAGCATAACCAAACTGCAGGGTGCCTCCAAGTCCTCCAGCCCTTTTGGCTCTCAGTCAAGAAGTTCTGGCACTCCCAGCTAACCTCCCCACCCTACGGTGAGATGCAGGACCCATCTGTGTGTGCATCTCCCTCAACTAGGCCACGTTTCTGCTCTGGCTCCATACTGGACTCTATGCTTCTCAAGAAGACTTGTAATTTTTCCTGATTACAACCTGGGGAGAAAGATTTAGATCCTCTTCTTATGGAGCCCCTCAGCACAGGGAATTTCAACCCCACGATAAGCCAGGTATATGTCCTTTTCGCCCCTTCACAGATCACTGCCTTGTCCTGGCAAAGGGGCTTGTATAACTCAATGTAGCTATGAGCTGATCCATGTAGGGCCACCCAAGATGAACATGTCATAGTGGAGAGTTCTGATAAAATGTGATCCACTGGAGGAGGGAATGGCAAACCCCAGTATACTTGCCGTGAGAACCTCATGAACTATATAAAAGGACAAAAAGACATGATACTGAAAGATGAGCTCCCCAGGTCTGAAGGTGTCCAATATGCTACTGGGGAAGAATGAAGGAGAACTACTAATAGCCCCAGAAAGAATGAAGTGGCTGGGTCAAAGTAAATGATGCTAGTTGTGGGTGTGTGCAGTGACAAAAGTAAAATCTGATGCTGCAAAGAACAGTATTGCATAGGAACCTGGAATGTTAGGCCCATGAATCAAGTAAATTGGATGTGGTCAAGCAGGAGATGGTAACTTGGATGAGTTACAAGCTAGAATCAAGATAGGCAGGAGAAACATCAACAACCTCAGATATGCAGATGATACCACTCTAAAGGTAGGAAGTGAAGAGGAACCAAAGAGCCTCTTGATAAGGGTGAAGGAGGAGAGTGAAAGAGCTGGCTTAAAACTAAATGTTAAAAATAAAATCATGGCATCCAGCCCCATTACTTCAAGGCAAATAGAAGGGGAAAAGGTGGAAGTAGTGACAAATTTCCTCTTCTTGGGCTCTAAAACCACTGTGGATGGTGACTGTAGCCATGAAATCAGAAGACGTTTGGTTTGCTTCTTGACAGGAAAGTGATGACAAACCTAGACAGTGTGTTGAAAAGTAGAGAGACATCACTGTGCTGACAAAGGTCCATATAGTCAAGGCCATGGTCTTCCCAGTGGTCATGTATGGTTGTGAGAGCTGGACCAGATAAGAAGGCAGAGCACTGAAGAGTTGATGCCTTTGAACTGTGGTGCTGGAGAAGACTCCTGAGAGTCCCTTGGACAGCAAGGAGATCAAACCAGTCAATCTTAAGGGAAATCAACCCTGACCACTCTTTGGAAGGACTGATGCTGAAGCTGAAACTCCAGTATTTTGGTCATCTGATGCAAACAGCTGACTCATTCAAAAAGTCCCTGATTCTGGGAAAGATTGAGGGCAGAAGAAGAAAGAATCAGAGGATGAGATGCCTGAACAGCATCACTGATGCGATGGACATGAACTTGGGCAAACTCTGGGAGATGATGAGGGACAGGGAGGCCTGGTGTGCTGCATCCATGGGGTCACAAAAAGTTGGACCTTACTGGGCGGCTGAACAACAGCAACAACTTTTATCAGGGATTCACAGCAACCAATTTTATCCTTCTGTTTTCTCAACTTCACTCCTTCCCTCAATCAACTGACTTTATCTTTACTCCCAAGGACAGAAAAATCTGGCTAAATATTCAGACTAAACAATTATTTGTGCCAGAATCATGGCTGGCACAAATTCAAGTTCAAATGGTGATTTTGAACTCTTTCTTGTTCTGGTTGATCCCTCCCCCTAAAGGCAGCTTATATGGAAATTTGGGGAGAAAGGAGCAAGGGAACTGAGGAGAGGGAAGGAGAAGAAATCTTAGGGAACTTGTCAAAACACAATGGCACCAAGAGTAATTCTGTGATACCTGGCCACATTCCTCCTAAAACACCAGAAGGGATTAAGCCTCTGCTTTATGAGTTTGCACAGTTTAATCGAATCTTAAGTTAAACTGGCTAGATGGATACTTTTAGGAGGAATCTGTAGGACTAGCAAAGCATGAGACATTACTTCAAAGGTATGCTCCATTTCCAAAGAGCTGAGCTATTAGGTACAATAATTGAGTTAAAGTCCAATGTATTTAGGAGTTATTCCACTACTGTCCCTAGGAGGCAATGGAACCATCGGTAGCAATCCTACAGTACATGCTTTGAGAACTACTTTGCTCCTTTTGAGACGTCAGGTTGCAGCCTGTGGGCTTCGCTGTGGCTTAGCCTGTAAAGAATCTGCCTGCAATGCAGGAGACCCAGGTTCAAGCCCTGGGTTGGGAAGATCCTCTGGAGAAGGAAATGGCAACCCACTCCAGTATTCTTGCCGGGAGAATCCCATGGACAGAGGAGCCTGATGGGCTACAGTCCAAGGGATGGCAAAGAGCCAGACATGAGTGAGCCACTAAAAGCCAGGCTGCAGCCTGTAGCCCACAGAAGTGACTCCACAGAACCCCAAAGCCATCTCTCTTGCACTAGGGAAACCAATTTCTCAGTTTGAGATTGTAGTAGATTGATAACAAAAAAAAAAAAAAATGGCCTCAATTCTCACTCTTCTTTTATCCACACCTTTGCTACATGTCTTTGAATTTTCTCTCAAGAAGCGAAATCTGTTTTCCCACTCCTGGTATCCAGGTTGGCCTTATGATTTAATGTGGCTGATAGAAAGGGCAGAAGTGGCCATTTCTGAGCCCAGACTGCCAAAGCTCTTGGTATTTCTACTTCCTCTCTTTTAGAACACTGTCCAATACCATGAGAACAATCTTATGTTGGTCTGCCACATAATGAGTTGCCTCAATCAACCAAGGGCTTCCCTGATATCTTAATTGGTAAAGAATCCACCCACAATGCAGGAGACCCCAGTTCAATTCCTGGCTTGGGAAGATCCCCTGGAGAAGGAAATCTATAGTCCATGGGGTCGCAAAGAGTCAGACACGACTGAGTGACTTTCAGTTCACTTCACTTCACTTCCATCAACCAAAAGCAACCTACCCCCAAACATTCTATTTCTGGCAACTCCGGTCATTCTGCTCAGTGACTCACACAAGCTCAGCCAAGATCAAATCTGCCAAGCTGACCTATAAGCTCAGGAACAATAATGAAGTGCTTATAGCTTTAATGCTACCTTTGGGAGTGGTTTATTATTCAACAATAGAGAAGGACCAGTGATAGAGAAGGCCCTTTGAGTGCCTGATGTGTCAGAAATCTGTATAGAAGCTAATACCTAGGAGGCAAAGCTTCCTTAACAAAACACAAGACATATACCATTATCATTGGGACTAAGTAAGAAGCAGAGGCTGAAAAACAGAGAGCAAACTATTGGCAAAAGTTGGGAAAATGGTGATGAAATTATACTAGAGGATGAAACTATAATGACCTGTATTAAAGAGAGCAAAACAGTTGATAAAACAATTGTTTTGCTTAATGCAAGATGTAAAATATATCAAATGAAACTTTGGATTTGACTGAGGAAGTCTCCAGGTAAAATGTTTAAAGTGTTCTAATTGTATGTCCAGTTATTGTCATGATATGACACCGACAGGGAGAGAAAAAAAAAAGGATAAGATAAAGAAGTTATTAACCAGTTTGGAAACTGACTTTGGAGGAAATATCATTACCATAACATAATGAGATAGAAAATAAAACTATTTCTCATCACCAGTTTCCTTAGCTTGAGGACAAAAGTGAAATCAAGTGCTAAAGTTTGAAAAAGTTAGGTGGTTCCTTAAAGGTCCTCTGACTTAAACAAAAGGACTTATTGGAATCCTCAGAGTTGGTTCTACAGAAGTCATTCCAAAGTAGCAGCAAGTCTAGAGAAAGAGTAATGTTTGGTTTTTGTCCAATGGAGTGAAATTTTGTTCAGTTCATAGGAAGATCAGAAAGTTGTGAGAGCACCACTAGGCTGGATTAAAAGGAACAGATTGTTCAAATTTTAAAGAAGTCTTGGTCTTCATGTATGGTTGTGAGAGTTGAATCGTGAAGAAAGCTGAGTGCCGAAGAACTGATGCTTTTGAACTGTGGTGTTGGAGAAGACGCTTTAGAGTCCCTTGGAGCAAAGAGATCCAACCAGTCCATCCGAAAGGAGATCAGTCCTGGGTGTTCATTGGAAGGACTGATGCTGAAGCTGAAACTCCAGGACTTTGGCCACCTCATGCAAAGAGCTGACTCACTGGAAAAGACCCTGATGCTGGGAGGGATTGGGGGCAGGTGCAGAAGGGGACGACAGAGGATGAGATGGCTGGATGGCATCACCGACTCGATGGACATAGGTTTGAGTAAATTCCGGGAGTTGGTGATAGACAGGGAGGCCTGGCGTGCTGCAATTCATGGGGTTGCAAAGAGTTGGACATGACTGAGCTACTGAACTGAACTGAACTGAACTGGTCTTCAACTTGCTATATAAGGAAACAGGCTACAAGTTTCTTATCTGTCGGTAAGAATGAGCTGCTTCTTCAGAGTCAGTCGGGGGGTTGATGGGCAAGGAAGGATGAGCAAGTAGAGCAAAAGGTGATGAAAAACAGAGGACTGCAATGCTTTTCACAGGAAGCAGTAGAGACAAAGGGGCTGAGAAAACAATTTCAGGGAGAAGAGCCCAGGTCTAATCAAGGAACATTACCAGCCTCCAGGAGAGGAGGACCTGGCAGTCTGTTCCCAGCCAGATTTCAAAATCTCTACAAACAAGTGGCAGCTATGTACTTCCCATTCTTATTTAATAAGAGTGTTATCTGTAGTTACCTTGTTGTTATCTCTGTGGTGCCTATGTGGGTGGTAGTTAGCTTACCATTTCAGTTCATAGGTTTCTGCATTAAAAGGAGCCACATCTAATAGATCATATTTGAATCTGATTTAAATCTTTAAACTCTGGAATTCAATCTTGATATCATGATTGATTAAAGCTTTTGGAGACCTGGAGATAGGGAGGCAGAAGGCAGCTTCATAGAATGGCCCCAATTCTCTCCCTACCCTCTTTTATCCACAGCCTTTGTAATGTGACTTTGCAGCTCCTCCCATCAAGAAGTGGACTCTGTTTTCCTTGTTGAGTTGTTCCTCCTAATGAATTGTGGCAGAAGCAATGGTATGCCAGTCTTGAACCTAGACCTCAAAACATTGTACAAATCTCTTTCTTCCTCCTCTCCTCTGTCCCTCCCTAGCTACTGGCTAGTCCACTGGAGGGACAGGTGGCCTTGTTATCTTTGTCACTGTACACAGCAAGCAACTAGCTCCCAAACATTTTAGGGAGGAACAGATGCACCAATTGACCGCAAATTCATGAGGGAATGCTCCAAGATCAGCCAAGCCTGGCCCAGATCAGTAAAATCATCCAGCTGACCTACAAACTTCATGATCAAAAGCAAAATGTCCACTGTTTAAACCATTAAGTTTCAGATGGCTTGTTACACAGCAACAGATAGCTGATATAAGATGATGCTCATCTTTCCCTATGAGGATCATAAGGAAAATATTATCAATATTTTTCTATCAATTCTCAGGCATACCTTATATCTTTCTGAAAAAATTACTTTTCTATTAACCAGTTTCTGTTGCTTGCATCCAAACATCTAATTTATAAACTAACCATAGATTATAGTCAATGAATATTTCACAAAGTTGAAATATATACTTTAAAAATTATGTCATTAACACTATACTGCATAATAAGAGAGAGAAAAAAAATGTTTAGAAGGCTCTTTGGGGAGCTGGTATGTAATTTCATGATTCTGTCTCTTTTTTTTTTTTTTTTTTTTCAGTAAAATTCAATTTTAAAAATTACATCTTCAGCATTTAATTTTAAGACCATATGTATAACCAGTTCTATCTTTCTAAAATTATTTCTACCATTCCATATATATTTGCATACAGAGAGATATCTGAGAGTCGCATATGTTTCAGGATTTGTGGTTACTATGTTTACAATACGTTAAACAAGTGACTCCGTTCAGTCTATGCAGAGATCAATCAGCTCAGGTAAGACAAAGATGTTCAAACTTTCTCTTTGACCAAATACACTGATTGATCTATTGAATTAAATCAATATAATAAAACTTGTAACTCTATGAAGCTCAGGATTAATTATATCAAAAGTATTCACTGATGGAAAAACTCTAATAAAACTAAAAGACACATGCCTTCATATTTTCCAAACCTTGGGAAAGAAGAACAAACTGCAGCATAACGTGATCCTTTTCTCACTTCCTGCAGGATCAATATTTTTTAATCCACTCATTCTTCATGAGCATCATCTAATAAATCAGATGATCCCAAAGGAGATACAGAATGACATTAATTGCGGGCCATCATACTTTTATTGAATAACTCTCAGTAGTAATTTTCTAATTGATTCCATAGAACAGAACCAGAAATTCAGAGAAAATTCCTAAAATATTAGTCTTTGCTTTTTTTTCTAAAACAATTTTGTTCAGGATAGATAATCAATCATTTTCTTAGGACATATATATCATAGAATTCTAGATTGCTGTCAAATCAAGATCATTGCCTAAGTTTTTTTTTTTCTTAAGCTACAATTTACATTGATATATCTTCTTCACATAGGTCATACTTCACAGTCTACAGGCAAAAATAAGGTCACCCTTGTCATCGCTGTGTTAGTCATGTTAGTTGCTCAGTCGTGCCCAACTCTTTGCCACCCCATGGACTGCAGCCCAATCAGGCTCCTCTGTCTATGAGATCTCCCAGGCAAGGATACTGGAGTGGGTAGCCATTTCCTCCTCTAGGGATCTTCCCAACCCAGGGATCAAACCCAGATCTCCTGCACTGCAGGCAGATTCTTTACCGACTGAGCTACAAGGGAAGCCCACACCAGTCTCAAAACTCTGTTTTAGGGACTTCCCTGACTGTCCAGTGATTATGACTTCATCCCCACTCCATCCACTGCCAGTGCAGGGTGTAGTATGGGTTCAGTCCCTGCTCAGGGAGCTAATATCTCACATGCCTCGGCCAAAAGATCAAAGCACAAAACAGAAGCAAATTCAACAGACTTTAAAAATGGTCGACATCAAAAAAAAAAAAAAAAAAGAGAAAAAGAAACTTAAGAAGAGCTCTCTTTTATCTGTATTTACTTACAATAGTGTAAGAACTCTTCTTTTCCACCAAGTTTTGTACAGATCTATCTAGAAGTCCTGTAGGTACTATCTCTGTGTTTCTGATCTCATGTTCTCTGTTATTATGTGGCTGGCAATCAACATTTCACTCTTCTGTTGTGCTATCTCATTGCTATATTATTACTTAGGCCACAGATGCCAATTACCAATACACATGCAAAAGCAGAGAAGCTGACAGTGCAGTGAGAAAGAGCCAGAGAGGCTGAAGGTGTCTCCATGCTGTTGATAGATAGGACTGTTCCAGCCTCTTATGTCCTTCTGACAGCACCATTTCTCCAAGTCACTCTTGTCTCCATCACTGCTGCTAGAACCAATGATGGTGATGATGTTTCCAGAGATTGAAAGAGATTTTGATTCAATGGTGTTTTTAGTGTTTGCTTTTAGCTTTTTTAATTTGTTCACTCTTAGTTTAGGGTTCCAACCTAGAGATGAATCTTGGAGCTGGCAGCCCATCTGGAGGCACCACAACCAGATGCTTTTTTTTCTTTTTAACTTTTCGGGCATGCTGTGTGGCATGTAGGATCTTAATTCCCCCACCAGGGACTGAATCTGCCCTGCCTGCTATGGAAGCACAGAGTCTGAACCACTGGATGGCCAGGGATGTCCCCAAAATAACATTTTTTATCTGATTTTCACTAAAGCCATGTGCCCCAAATTTCTTGTTAGGCCCTGCCAGGAAGCAGCACAGTTCCTTGTATAACCTCCTGACAAGACCCGAAACTGTCAGGCACACAAATAGGCCAGCTATTATTCAAGAATAAAACATAGCTTGGGCTCAATTAGGGTCTCCTCTATTTTCATTACAAAGCAAGTGAAAACAAACAAACAATAACAAAAACCCAACAGCTATGACACTGAGTTGCTTTCTATTCAGCTTAAGTAGATTTTTATATGTGTCAATACATGTATAAAATTTACTATTCACAATAAACCCCATTTATCTTGAGTTTATTATGTTCCAAACACTTCATGGGGATTTACAGGAGCCTCCCATTGATCACTTTTTCAAATAAGATTGAGGTTTAGGGAAATATTTAGTAACTTGATGAAAGTCATAGTTAAGCCAGGCCTACTTGATGACAAAACTCTTGTTCTTAATTGCTGTGATCTAAGCATCACAGACTCAATGAATATGGGTTTGGGTGGACTCTAGGAGTTGGTGATGGACAGGGAGGCCTGGTGTGCTGTGGTTCATGGGGTCACAAAGAGTCGGAGACGACTGAGCGACTGAACTGAACTGAAAGCAGCAAGGGATATCTCCTACAGAAAGAATGAGATTTCGAATATGAAGACCACTGATTTTGTTTTATTTAATGACTACTTTTACATTCTTATTTATACTTTAACCTATGCTAGACACATGGAAGCTGATGAGCAAGATGACCTATGCCTTCATAAAGCTCATATTCAAATTTTCTTTCCCATCCTTCTTGAGAGATAATCCAAGACCAATAAATGCAACTTTATTAGAGAGAAATATATGAATTCAGACTAACCTCAAAGGGTAATGAACCATTTGACCTGTAGAGAAACATATATTTCAACTTTCCTAGAAGCTACTGAATTAACCAGGGATCAGCATCATCATGCATGAGCTTTATTTAGTACAAGGTGCAACACAAAAATGCATGAGCTACAATCTAGCATAATCTTAAAGAAACTCAATCCTGTTTTTAGTAAAAATGTCTAACTTAGATCAATTATATATCAATCAATATACAGAGCCATCTATAGAATGATAAACTCACACTGTAATTCCAAAAATCCATTTCTGCAATATCTGCTCTGCCAGCTAACAAATTTAGAATATACTATTTGCAAAAACAAAAATACTTTCTTTAAAATAAAACAGGCCTCAGGGAAATTCTGGTTTATAGTTGATATTATTTCAAAAATACTGAAATCTGCATTTACAAGGACTAAAAGGGAAATTCAGTGCTCTTTCTCCCTTCCAGAAATATTGAATATTGTCTTCAATTACTGACACTCTATATAATATTTTAGAGAGTTAACTATATGTGCCAAGTGGGACTTAGGGGAAGGGAGGGGAAATCATTTACATGATCTGAAAAATAAAATGAAAAAATTTTAACTACGTTGATTCAATAAGATTTTCAATAACAATAACAAAAAGGAGAGTTTCCTTGACTTGTTTTGTACTTTAAGAGAACCATTCACCACATTATAAATAGGAGGGAATTCCTGTCAGCCAGAAAGACACAGAACCTGTATTTAATCTTCTTCCAGTTATAAAAAAGCTATTCTGCTGTAATATTATGTCTAAAATTAGAATGAAGAGTAGAGAATTGAATTAATTTATATGAAGGAGTAAATCTGTCATGCAACCAAATGAGATTGACTAAGTGGCTTACCATGAGTAAAAAAAATAGAGCAAGCAGTGATACAGAAAAGACCATAGATTATTCTACAGTTTTATAGGTTAAGTTTGAGTCTTTCTTTGGTAGAAAGGACTTTAACTTCATGTAAAGACAGAATGTTAAGACTAGTTTTCTTCCGGCCAGTTCAGAGTATAGAGGCCTTTAGCCTCTATAGCCTCTATAGTATAATTTGAAGGACTGATCAAATCTCACTATCACACCTATCCACCATGTGCCTGAAATTCCATGATTAGCAGTTCAGTCCTTTGAATCTGGTAGGATTTTGATTTTGAATTCACCCTAGTCTTCAGTGACTTAATCTGTATAATTGCTTTCAGCATTTCTGAGTTTCTCTGTAATTTCTCTTCTGTATAGAACTTTTCATGTGGTTTGGATTAGGACTTGAAATGATCAATTAAGACAGAGTGCAAACGTGATTTTGAAAATTATTTATGAAAATACAGGAAAAGACGAGATCAGGCACATTCATGATGGTACGGCCGTAGACAACCAGATAGGAAAAGAAGAAGTAAAACTCTCACTGTTTGCAGACGACATGATCCTCTACATAGAAAACCCTAAAGACTCTACCAGAAAATTACTAGAGCTAATCAATGAATACAGTAATGTTGCAGGATATAAAATTAACACACAGAAATCCCTTGCATTCCTATACACTAACAATGAGAAAACAGAAAGAGAAATTAAGGAAACAATACCATTCACCATTGCAACAAAAAGAATAAAATACTTAGGAGTATATCTACCTAAAGAAATGAAAGACCTATATATAGAAAACTATAAAACACTGATGAAAGAAATCAAAGAGGACACAAATAGATGGAGAAATATACTGTGTTCATGGATTGGAAGAATCAATATCATGAAAATGACTATACTACCCAAAGCAATCTATAGATTCAATGCAATCCCTATCAAGCTACCCATGGTACTTCTCACAGAACTAGAACAAATAATTTCACAATTTGTATGGAAATACAAAAAACCTCAAATAGCCAAAGCAATCTTGAGAAAGAAGAATGGAACTGGAGGAATCAACCTGCCTGACTTCAGGCTCTATTACAAAGCCACAGTCATCAAGAGAGTATGGTACTGGCACAAAGACAGAAATATAGATCAATGGAACAGAATAGAAAGCCCAGAGATAAATCCACATACCTATGGACACCTTATCTTCGACAAAGGAGGCAAGGATATACAATGGAAAAAAGACAACCTCTTTAACAAGTGGTGCTGGGAAAACTGGTCAACCACTTGTAAAAGAATGAAACTAGAACACTTTCTAACACCATACACAAAAATAAACTCAAAATGGATTAAAGATCTAAATGTAAGACCAGAAACTATAAAACTCCTAGAGGAGAACATAGGCAAAACACTCTCCGACATAAATCACAGCAGGATCCTCTATGACCCACCTCCCAGAATATTGGAAATACAAGCAAAAATAAACAAATGGGACCTAATGAAACTTAAAAGCTTTTGCACAACAAAGGAAACTATAAGCAAAGTGAAAAGACAGCCTTCAGAATGGGAGAAAATAATAGCAAACGAAGCAACAGAAAAAGGATTAATCTCAAAAATATACAAGCAACTCCTGAAGCTCAATTCCAGAAAAATAAATGACCCAATCAAAAAATGGGCCAAAGAACTAAACAGACATTTCTCCAAAGAAGACATACAGATGGCTAACAAAAACATGAAAAGATGCTCAACATCACTCATTATCAGAGAAATGCAAATCAAAACCACAATGAGGTACGATTACACGCCAGTCAGGATGGCTGCTACCCAAAAGTCTACAAGCAATAAATGCTGGAGAGGGTGTGGAGAAAAGGGAACCCTCTTACACTGTTGGTGGGAATGCAAACTAGTACAGCCACTATGGAAAACAGTGTGGAGATTCCTTAAAAAACTAGAAATAGAACTGCCATATGACCCAGCAATCCCACTCCTGGGCATACACGCTGAGGAAACTAGATCTGAAAGAGACACGTTCACCCCAATGTTCATCGCAGCACTGTTTATAATTGCCAGGACATGGAAGCAATCTAGATGCCCATCAGCAGATGAATGGATAAGGAAGCTGCGGTACATATACACAATGGAATATTACTCAGCCATTAAAAAGAATTCATTAGAATCGGTTCTAATGAGATGGATGAAACTGGAACCCATTATACAGAGTGAAGTAAGCCAGAAAGATAAAGACCAATACAGTATACTAATGCATATATATGGAATTTTAAAAGATGGTAACGATAACCCTATATGCAAAACAGAAAAAGAGACACAGATGTACAGAACAGACTTTTAGACTCTGTGGGAGAAGGCAAGGGTGGGATGTTTTGAGAGAACAGCATCAAAACATGTATATTATCTAGGGTGAAACAGATCACCAGCCCAGGTTGGATGCATGAGACAAGTGCTCAGGGCTGGTGCACTGGGAAGACCCAGAGGGATGGGATGGGGAGGGAGGTGGGAGGGGGGATCAGGATGGGGAACACATGTAAACCCATGGCTGATTCATGTCAATGTATGGCAAATACCACTACAATATTGTAAAGTAATTAACCTCCAACTAATCAAAATAAATGGAAAAAAAATACAAGAAAAGATCTTAAATTTTGAATAGAAAATAAGCTAACTTGCAAGATCATGATATCCATCCTTTCCCTTTCAAAGATATGAAATTATCCCATTTTTAATTACATAACCTTCAGGAAATAACCTAGACATCCTATTTTGATATCTAAACCAATGATGAGCAGCCATCATAGACAAGCAATTTCTCACCTAAATAATAAGTTTTCATTTGGAAGCCTACATCTCTATCTCTTCAGTACAAATTAAACATTATTTGTGAGCATTCACTAAGGACTAGTCACCATACTAGGTACATCAGAGAAAACAAGATAGGACATGGTCTCTATCCTCAAGGGAACTCCCACCTTCTTAAGGCGAGACACACATAAATTCAAGGCATTCTAAAGCAGGGTGGATTGTGACAAATGCATCAGGAGTATAAACAACATATTAGTAATTAGTAGAGAAGTTCAGAGATACATATCATCTTAAAATTGGGGTAATGGAAGGATCTTTTAGATAAGGTGAAATCTAAGGATGTCCTTGATGGTGCAGTGGATAGGAATCCACCTGCCAATGCAGGGGACATGGATTCAGTCCCTGGGCTGGGAAGATCCCACACGCTGGGGAACAAGTAAGCCCATGTGCCACAACTACTGAGCCTGTGCTCTAGAGCCCTCCAGCCACAACTACTGAGCCCACATGCTCCAACTACTCAAGCCCGGGTACCTAGAGACCATGTTCCACAAGAAGAGAAGCCACTGCAGTGAGAAGCCCATGCATGGCCACTAGAAAGTAACCCCCACACTCCCAACTGGGGAAAAACCCATGCACAACAAGAAGGACCCAGTGCAACAAAAAATAAATAAAAAAAGAAAAAGTGATAGCTGCTGAAATATCTACCTTGTGCCAAAGCAAGACAGGAATAAATAATATCTGTATTTATGAAAACTCTCAGGATAGCAGGTCTTAAAAGTTCTACAGCAGACCAACATGGAACAGTAATGGTGTGAATAAATTGCAGTACCATGGAAGAGATCTTGGAAGATTTGTCGTTCTACAAGGGTTGGGGAGGGGTCTGCCTTGAAATGAAAATAAGTTTCACCAGCTAATGTAGGAGAATAAAGGACATTTCAAGCAGCAGAGTATCACATAATTGAGGAATGCCTCTAAAATAAGGGTGTAAGTTTCACAAGGGTAGACAGCGACAGGGATTTCAAAGACAAGGGGATAAACAGCAGTTCATTATTGTCTGCAAAAGAACACTGTATAAGTTGGAAGACAGCTATTGACTCAAATCTGAATTTTGTTCTTCCTGGATTTTATTTTCTAATTCCTTCATTGTGCTGTAACTGAGCTCTCTCATGATCCCTAAATTCATCTCGAGGCTGAATTTCACATTTCCTCCATACTAAGAGTCTTTGCCTCCCAAATTCTATACACAGTACACTTATTGGCACATTTCAAGTCTATTCTCTAGTTGACAGAGGCAGAGAGACTTCTCTGTTTACAAAGATCATGTGGTTTTTCCTTGTACAATTAGGTGATTAGTCTATCTTTTCTATTATTTAACATATTCACTTTGTTGTTGTTGTTGTTTAGTAGCTCAGTTAGTTCCAACTCCTTTGTAACCCCATGAACTGTAGCCCAACCAGGCTCTTCTGTCCATGAGATTTTTCCAGTCAAGATTACTGGAGTGGGTTGCCATTTCCTCCTCCAAGGGATCTTTCCAACCCAGAGATAAAACCCACATCTCCATGTCTCCTGCACTGCAGGCAGCTTCTTTATTTCTGAGCCACCACCAAGGAAGCTCACAACATATTCATGCCATTATTCTAAATAGCCCAGACCAGACGTCTGCATGTCCCCATAGGCCACCACCACAGCTTGTGTTATCAGGCCAAGTTTTAAGATAGTTACCATAGAAGTCTGACTTGAAACTTGTCTCCTTTCTCCCCACAATTCCTCAGAATGGGTACTCACTGTTTCTGCCAGGTTTTGTTTTGTTATTTTAAGTGCTTCTGACTTGATCTTGCTGAACAAAATATCTTCCCAGTAATCTATTCATCAGAAACCTGTGGTTCAAGAAGTTCCAAAGATCTTCCCTGGAATTACTATCATCTCCCTTCTATGTGAAGGTTATTTTCCTCCAGGAGGCACCAGGTTACCATTTTTGGCCTCTGGCCCACCAGATAATAACACCTCTTTTTGGCGGCCAAGAAGATCAGGCAGTACCTAGGATTAGGCAATAAATATTGGGTTGGCAAAAGAGTTTGGGTTTTCCTGTAAGATGGGATTAAAAATCCGAACAAACTTTTTGGCCAGCCCCACAGTTTCCATATCCAGCACTCCAAAAACAATGCAATTACTTGCTTTTTATCCTTGCCTTTACCATAAAGTTGTTTCAAATGTACATGGTTCTACCTTAGGGCTACTTTCCCAGAAAGTCACTCTCTTACTTGTCCATTTATTTGTTTAACAAATTTTGAGATCAGAAAAAGAACAAATAACAGATATAAAGAAAACATAACACCATTTAGTGGGGGAAATATACATTATCAATACATGTAAATAATGGTGTATAATATTATATCATGTTAGGTAGCAAGCGCAACAGTGGAAAATTAGGCAGGATAAACAAGACACCTACAGATTTCATCTACATGTGAGACATGATATGAAGAAAATCCAACATAATATATATCAGAGATGCTTCTTAAATACCCACTACTTTCCCAAGAAAGAAGGCTACATCCAGAAAATGTTTAAAAATAAAGCAGTCTATTGAGGAAAGAATAGCTATCTTTTTAGCTACCGCCACGATGAATGTAGATCTTCCCAGTAGAGCCAGTGGTTAAAAAAAAAAAAAAAACCCACCTGCCCACGCAGAGGATGTAAGAGATGCAGGTTTAACCCCTGGGTTGAGAAGATGTCCTGGAGGAGGGCATGGCAACCCATGCCAGTATTCTTGCCTGAAAAAATCCATGGACAGAGGAGCCTGGCAGACTACAGTCCATAGGATTGCACAGAGTTGGACACAACTGAAGCAACTTAGCATGAACACACACATGATAAATGTAATGTATAAATAACAAAATATTGTCTGAGGTAACAAATGCCCCTGAGGCAAGAACCTGAAAGAGAACAGGAAAGCCAGGAGCTATCAGGGATCTAGGAATATGACTCTGGGGAGCAGTAGATCTGGCAAGTCCAGAAATATCAGGGGAAATTTATAAGATGAGAAGACACCAACACCACAGCTGTGGTTAGTTTTTCAGAGCTTCATGTTCATACATGTGGGCACAGTGGCTGAGATGCTCCAGGGCCAAGCTAAAATCAATATTCATGGCTAAATCATCTTTACCTCAAGCTGGTTTGTGGTGGTTTAAGTTCTTTGAATTCTAACTTCATGGCTGATTTTTCATCACATTATTCATAAATACAATAAAAAGGACTAGATAGTGTGCTACTAATTTTCTGTTCATTTTATTGAAATGTACTTGATTTACAAAGTTGTTACACAGTGATTCAGTTATACATATATACATACTCCTTTTCAGATTCTTTTCCCTTATAGATTATTAAAAAATATTGAGTATAGTACCCTGTGCTATACAATAGGTCTTTGTTGTTTCTCTACTTTATATAGTGTTATTTATGTTAATCCCAACCTCCTAATTTATCCCTCCCCCCAGAATACTATTAATTTTTATCTGTGCTTATTAGTTGATATTTCTTTCAATATTACTATCCTGCTACATTTTAGGTGAAAGTGAATGTGCCTGGGCGGAGCAGGTGGAGGCAGGCGGCAAACCAGCTGGGGAGGCAGTTGCGGGGCTGCAGGACTGCAGTGGGGCCATGACAGAATCACCCCTGAAAGTGTGCATCGTGGGCTCGGGGAACTGGGGTTCAGCTGTTGCAAAAATAATTGGTAATAATGTCATGAAACTTCAGAAATTTGCCTCCACGGTCAAGATGTGGGTCTTTGAAGAAATGGTTAATGGGAGAAAACTGATAGACATCATAAATAATGACCATGAAAATGTAAAATATCTCCCTGGACACAAGCTGCCGGACAATGTGATTGCAGTCCCCAATCTCAGTGAGGTTGTGTGGGACGCAGACCTGCTGGTGTTCGTGATCCCCCACCAGTTCATCAACAGCATCTGCGACGAGATCTCTGGGAAAGTGCCCAAGGGCGCGCTGGGCATCAGCCTCATCAAGGGGATCGATGAGGGTCCCCAGGGGCTGAAGCTCATTTCTGACATCATCCGAGAGAAGATGGACATTGACGTCAGTGTGCTGATGGGCGCCAACACTGCCAATGAGGTTGCTGCCGAGAAGTTCTGTGAGACCACCATCGGCAGCAAGGTCATGGAAAACGGCCTCCTCTTCAAAGAACTTCTGCAGACTCCAAATTTTCGAATTAAGGTGGTTGCTGAGGCAGACGCTGTTGAACTGTGTGGCGCTCTGAAGAACATTGTGGCCGTGGGAGCCGGGTTCTGCGATGGCCTCCACAGCGGCGACAACACCAAAGCTGCCGTCATCCGCTTGGGGCTCATGGAAATGATCGCCTTCGCCAGGATCTTCTGCAAGGGTCGCGTGTCCAAAGCCACCTTCCTGGAGAGTTGCGGCGTGGCCGACTTGATCACTACCTGCTACGCGGGCCGGAACCGCAAGGTAGCTGAGGCCTTTGCGGGGACCGGAAAAACCATTGAAGAATTGGAGAAGGAGATGCTGAACGGGCAGAAGCTGCAAGGACCACAGACTTCCGCCGAGGTGTATGGCATCCTCAAACCGAAGGGACTGCTGGACAAGTTTCCATTGTTCACGGCAGTGTACCAGATCTGCTACGAAGGCAGGCCTGTTGAAGAGATGTTGTCTTGTCTCCAGAATCATCCGGAGTATACATAAAGGGAATCATGCAGCATGTTAGGGAAAGTCCTGCCTTTCTGATTGCTTGTCTGAATTCAAATGGAAACCGGGGCTTGGCCAGGAGATGCTTGTGTGACCGTAATCCCATCACAGGTGCTGTGAATTTTTACAGGTTCATTTTTTAACATATATGAGTGTGTGAGTGTGTGTTCCTTCCTTGTTCTGTGGATGTTTCTATGAACCAAAATTAAAGGCCCTTTTTAAAAATTACTTCTGAAATTCTCCCACTCTGATAGTTTATAAACTTGGAACTATCTAGCATTGCCATATATACACTACCATGTGTAAAATAGATAGCTGGTACACAGGGAGCTAGATAGCATATTAAAAAGCAGAGACATTACTTTGCCAACAAAGGTCCATCTAGTCAAGGCTATGGTTTTTCCAGTGGTCATGTGAGTTGGACTGTGAAGAAAGCTGAGCGCCAAAAAACTAATGCTTTTGAACTGTGGTGTTGGAGAAGACTCTTGAAAGTCCCTTGGACTGCAAGGAGATCCAACCAGTCCATCCCAAAGGAAATCAGCCCTGGGTGTTCATTAGAAGGACTGATGTTGAAATTGAAACTCCAGTACTTTGGCCACCTCATGCAAAGAGTTGACTCATTGGAAAAGACCCTGATGCGGGGAGGGATCGGGAGCAGGAGGAGAAGGGGACAACAGCGGATGAGATGGCTGTATGGCATCACCAACTTGATGGACATGAGTTTGAGTGAACTCCAGGAGTTGGTGATGGACAGGGAGGCCTGGCATGCTGTGACTCATGGGGTCGCAGAGAGTCGGACATGACTGAGTGACTGAACTGAACTGAACAGAACACAGGGAGCCCAGCCTGGTGCTCTCTGATGCCCCAGAGGGTGGGATAGGAGGAGTGGAGGGAGGCTTAAGAGGGAGAGGAGATATGTATGATTATGGCTGATTTGCAGTTGTTGTAGTGCAGAAACCAATACAACATTGTAAAGCAGTTTTCCTCCAATTAAAAAACAAATTTAAAAAGAAAGATTGGAACTATCGCAGCTAAAAGTTTTGAATCTAATTCATATGTATTTTGGTGAAGGTATTTTTTTTTCTCATTCTCTTAATTTAGCCAGCATTAACATGATAGAGTGGCGGAGTGAGTGGGTTCAAAAATCTATATACTGTAACTTTTAAATACTGTCTCAGAACCAACATAATCAACTACTTTGATTGTGGGCTGATCTATTATTTTAAACAATTACATACTTTTAATTAGGCTATATATATTCCTCTCATTTCAGTTTTCTGTATTTTTAGCCTGTTATCTCTTCATTAGCTACCAGAATATGCTTTCATAAAGGCTGGAAAGTGGCAGAAGACAGAAAACTCATCTGGGATTTCCCTGATGTGGTTGACAGTCTTCTGATTAACAACACTTGTGTGATACTTGGGAGACCCAGGTTTGATCCCTGGGTCAGAAAGATCCCCTGGAGAAGGGAATGGCTACCCACTCCAGGGCTGTTGGCTGGAGAATTCCATAGACAGAGGAGCCTGATGGGCTACACTCCACAGGGTCGCAAAGAGTTGGACACAGCTGGGTGCCTAATGCTTTCACTTTTTCACTTTTCTTTTGTGCAAGCATTTCCTTTAAGCCTCACAGATCCCCTGAAAGAGGGCTGCCATTATTCCTCACTGAAGATGCAGTCACTGTGCCTGGCTGCCTGGTGAGTTGGGTCAGAGCCAGAGTCAAGCCCAGTGCTTCTCCCCCTACCTGAGCTGTGCCAGGACCCGCTCAGGCATCAGTGGACTGCTTTGACTTATTAATTGGTTGTAGGATACACAGCCTTTCCTGAGGCCATCAGCAGGCTTCCTGCAGCTGAAGTTTGTATGGGTCCTGATCTAGAAGGATGCTGTTCCAAGTGTCAACTTCTTTCCATCAACTACACCTGGAGACTCTTAGAAATGCTTCGACACCTAGTTCGACTCCAGATCTCTGAAGTGGGGTCTTGAACCTGTGCTTTGGCATGCCTTCCGTGTGTTTCAGCACTCACTACAGTTTGAAAGCTACTACTTTAGAAAATTTACTTTAGGTTGGCATTTCTCAAACCATGTTCCCTGGAACACAGTGGTTGTTCCAGTGTTCCCTCACAAGGTCCAGTGAGTTTGGAAAAAGCTGCATCTGTACACCCCTCTTGAAGGGGCAGAATGTATGTTAGTTGGTTACTGGGACTTGTTTTTTTAACCCAGCAAGTCCCAGACATGTTAGATTATGGAGATTTTTTGGGCAGGAGGCAAGAAAACCTGCCATAGTTTTCAAGGAACACTGTTCCAGGCTGTGGCCTTAGCACAGCTCAAGTATCCCCCTCTCTCTGCAAGAAATGAGGATACATGACTACCTCTATGTTGTATGTTGTATGTTCTGAACCTTAGTAGTTCAGGTCTGCCATGGATCTTTGATGAAGTTTTAAGGTGTGGCACTGTTAGGTACAAGCAAGTAAGTGGATGTCAACCTCGCTGAAACACATTGTGTGGACTAAGTGCTTTTAATTCTAGAATAAAGAACGGAAATTACTGTATCTTCTTAAATGAGATAGGTTACCTTACATAGAACGTGGTAAGTGTTAAGAGAACATATGACTATCACTTATATATTCATCGACTTTCAGTCACTTTGAGGGTTTTATCCTTTTTGTTTTCCAGCTTGGGGATTTTTTTCTTCTTCCTTTTTTTCCAAACATATCTGAAATGATGGTCAAACAGATTTTGTGGGAATTTTTTAAATTCCTATTTACAGAAGTATATGAAAGCACACCTATTGTAATATAGAAAAAATACCTGTCTTAAAATCCATCCTAACAGGTAGAATTCAGCTAAATTCCTTCTGGTTTTCATTGAACTCTTATCTATATGGCCCCATGGTATTGACCCAAGGAGCAGTGAGGTGCCTCTGTACTAAAGAATCTTTTGTTTTTCCCACTAGTTCTAATCTAAGAGTACTATACATGCACTATATTTAGTTTTCTTACCTATCATGTACTATATTAGTTTACAGACCATAGGAGGAAATGATGTAAAAGCTTAATAAACATTTTAATCCCCCAAACCTATGTTACTGATCCCACTTTTTAACCATCTTATTTTATAATTTTGTTTGTTTAGGTAAGCTTTTTTTTCTCCCTGAATTGTGTTGCATTGACAATAATAAAAAGGCAATTTTTAAAAAGTGAATGGCTTTGTAGTAGAGCCTGAAGTCAGGCAGGTTGATTCCTCCAGTTCCATTCTTCTTTCTCAAGATTACTTCAGCTATTCAAGGTTTTTTGTATTTCCATACAAATTGTGAAATTATTTGTTCTAGTTCTGTGAAAAATACCGTTGGTAGCTTGATAGGGATTGCATTGAATCTATAGATTGCTTTGGGTAGAATAGCCATTTTGACAATATTGATTCTTCCAATCCATGAACATGGTATGTTTCTCCATCTGTTTGTGTCCTCTTTGATTTCTTTCATCAGTGTTTTATAGTTTTCTATGTATAGGTCTTTTGTTTCTTTAGGTAGATATACTCCTAAGTATTTTATTCTTCTTGTTGCAATGGTGAATGATATTGTTTCCTTAATTTCTCTTTCTGTTTTTTCATTGTTAGTATATAGGAATGCAAGGGATTTCTTATCAAGAATGTATGGTACTGGCATAAAGACAGAAATATAGATCAATGGAACAGAATAGAAAGCCCAGAGATAAATCCACAAACTTATGGACACCTTATCTTTGACAAAGGAGGCAAGGATATACAATGGAAAAAAGACAACCTCTTTAACAAGTGGTGCTGGAAAAACTGGTCAACCACTTGTAAAAGAATGAAACTAAAACACTTTCTAACACCATACACAAAAATAAACTTAAAATGGATTAAAGATCTAAATGTAAGAAACTATAAAACTCCTAGAGGAGAACATAGACAAAACACTCTCCGACATAAATCACAGCAGGATCCTCTGTGACCCACCTCCCAGAATATTGGAAATAAAAGCAAAAATAAACAAATGGGACCTAATGAAACTTAAAAGCTTTTGCACAACAAAGGAAACTATAAGTAAGGTGAAAAGACAGCCCTCAGATTGGGAGAAAATAATAGCAAACGAAGCAACAGAAAAAGGATTAATCTCAAAAATATACAAGCAACTCCTGAAGCTCAATTCCAGAAAAATAAATGACCCAATCAAAAAATGGGCCAAAGAGCTAAACAGACATTTCTCCAAAGAAGACATACAGATGGCTAACAAACACATGAAAAGATGCTCAACATCACTCATTATCAGAGAAATGCAAATCAAAACCACAATGAGGTACCATTACACGCCAGTCAGGATGGCTGCTATCCAAAAGTCTACAAGCAATAAATGCTGGAGAGGGTGTGGAGAAAAGGGAATCCTCTTACACTGTTGGTGGGAATGCAAACTAGTACAGCCACTATGGAAAACAGTGTGGAGATTTCTTAAAAAACTGGAAATAGAACTGCCATATGACCCAGCAATACCTCTTCTGGGCATACACACCAAGGAAACCAGATCTGAAAGAGACACGTGCACCCCAGTGTTCATCACAGCACTGTTTATAATTGCCAGGACATGGAAGCAACCTAGATACCCATCAGCAGATGAATGGATAAGGAAGCTGCGGTACATATACACCATGGAATATTACTCAGCCATTAAAAAGAATTCATTTCAATCAGTTCTAATGAGATGGATGAAACTGGAGCCCATTATACAGAGTGAAGTAAGTCAGAAAGATAAAGACCATTACAGCATACTAACACACATATATGGAATTTAGAAAGATGGTAATGATAACCCTATATGCAAAACAGAAAAAGAGACACAGATGTACAGAACAGACTTTGGGACTCTGTGGGAGAAGGCGAGGGTGGGATGTTTTGAAAGAACAGCATGTATATTATCTATAGTGAAACAGATCACCAGCCCAGGTGGGATGCATGAGACAAGTGCTCGGGCCTGGTGCACTGGGAAGACCCAGAGGAATTGGATGGAGAAGGAGGTGGGAGGGGGGATCGGGATGGGGAATACATGTAACTCCATGGCTGATTCATGTCAATGTATGACAAAACCCACTGCAATGTTGTGAAGTAATTAGCCTCCAACTAATAAAAAAGAAAAAGGAAAAGAAAATAAAAAAATAAAAAAGTGAATGGGACTTTCCCCCATTTTCTTCATTTTCATGTACCCCTGGACTCTAGACAGTTCAGTTCAGTTCAGTTCAGTCACTCAGTTGTGTCCTACTCTTTGTGACCCCATGAATCACAGCACGCCAGGCCTCCCTGTCCATCACCAACTCCCAGAGATTACTCAAACTCATGTCCATTGAGTCGGTGATGCCATCCAACCATCTCATCCTCTGTCGTCCCCTTCTCCTGCTGCTTTCAATCTTTCCCAGCATCAGGGTCTTTTCAAATCAGTCAGCTCTTCGCATCAGGTGGCCAAAGTATTGGAGTTTCAGCTTCAACATAAGTCCTTCCAATGAACATTCAGGACTGATTTCCTTTAGGATAGACTGGTTGGATCTCCTTGCAGTCCAAGAGACCCTCAAGAGTCTTCTCCAACACCACAGTTCAAAGGCATAAATTCTTCATCACTCAGCTTTCTTTATAATCCAACTCTCACATCCATACATGACTACTGGAAAAACCATTGCCTTGACTAGATGGACCTTTGTTAGCAAAAGTAATGTCTCTGCTTTTTAATATGCTATCTAGGTTGGTTGTACCTTTTCTTCCAAGGAGTGTCTTTTAATTTCATGGCTGCAATCACCATCTGCAGTGACTTTGGAGCCCAAAAAAATAAAGTCTGCCACTGTTTCTCCATCTATTTGCCATGAAGTGATGGGACCAGATGCCATGATCTTTGTTTTCTGAATGTTAGGCTTTAAGCCAACTTTTTCACTTTCCTCTTTCACTTTCATCAGAGGCTCTTTAGTTCTTCACTTTCCACCATAAGGGTGGTGTCATCTGCATATCTGAGGTTACTGATATTTCTCCCAGCGATCTTAATTCCAGCTTGTGCTTCATCCAGCCCAGCATTTCTCATTATGTACTCTGCATAAAAGTTAAATAATCAGGGTTACAATATCTAGCCTTGATGTACTCCTTTTCCTATTTGGAACCACTGTGTTGTTCCATGTCCAGTTCTAACTGCTGCTTCTTGACCTGCATACAGATTTCTCAAGAGGCAGGTCAGGTGGCCTGGTATTCCCATCTCTTTCAGAATTTTCCACAGTTTATTGTCATCCATGGAGTCAAAGGCTTTGGCATAGTCAATAAAGCAGAAATAGATGTTTTTCTGGAACTCTCTTGCTTTTTCAGTGATCCAATGGATGTTGGCAATTTGGACTCTAGTAAATGGGTTAGTAATGGACATTTCTTCTCTCTTTTTCTAAAAGGAATATATGTGTACACAAAGTAAAATGTATTATAACAGAAAATCAATCCCACTAATGACATCTTACTTAGTATTGGAAGAATAAAAGGACCATAAACAATGAAATCCCCAACGAGGTATTTACATCTTCTAAGAAAATAAGCAGAAAATACTTTTAAAGTTGCTGAAACTTGTCTTTCTCAACCCGAAGAAAACCTGTTGGTAGGTCACCAAACCCAAGCAGAAAATATATCCACACGACTTCTTTACAGAAGCCAATATGGCTGCCAGGGCCAGGCTAAAGTATAAAGTCAACACTGAATGAATAATATCTAGACCATAACAAACACTAACAGGTTCATTCCTATCTAACTCTCAAAGTTAAGGTGACTTCACCAAAGGATAATCTTATGACCTGCATTTTTGTACAGTTTCAGAAATAGGTATGTCCTAAAACTCCAAAAGGACCATAAAGAAGGCTGAGCACTAAAGAATTGATGCTTTCAAATTATGGTGCTGGAGAAGACTCTTGGGAGTCCCTAAGAATGCAAGAAGATCAAACCAGTCAATCCTAAAGGAAATCAACCCTGAATATTCATTGGAAGGAGTGATACTAAAGCTAAAACTCCCAATACTTTGGCCACTTGATGTGAAGAGCTGACTCACTGGGATAGACCTTGATTCTGGGAAAGACAGAGGGCAGGAGGAGAAGAGGGGCATCAGAGGTGAAATGGTTGGATAGCATCACTGACTCAATGACACAAGTCTGATCAAACTCCAGGAGATAGTGAAGAACAGGAAGCCTGGCATGATGCAGTCCATGAGATCACAAAGACACAGCTTAGCGACTGAATAAAAGCCCCTAAAACTCTGACTAGAGAATGGCATCATGGAAATGTGCTATATATATAAATACATATATATGCATATGTACACATACACACATTAAATATATATATACATATTTGATAAATATATTCCATAAACATCTAGAAATATATATAGTGTGTATACATTTTTTATATATGTACACACATATATAGATAATGTGTGTGCATGTATATATATTTTATAATTTTATCTCTGACTTTAAAAGTATATATTTCCTTTGATCTAGGACAAAATAAGTTTTTTTTTTTTCCATTTATTTTTATTAGTTGGAGGCTAATTACTTTACATCATTACAGTAGTTTTTGTCATACATTGAAATGAATTAGCCATGGATTTACATGTATTCCCCATCCCGGTCCCCCCTCCCACCTCCCTCTCCACCCGATCCCTCTGGGTCTTCCCAGTGCACCAGGCCCAAGCACTTGTCTCATGCACCCAACCTGGGCTGGTGATCTGTTTCACCCTAGATAATATACATGTTTCAATGCTGTTCTCTTGAAACATCCCACCCTTGCCTTCTCCCAGAGTTAAATCTGATCATGTTGTAGTTTTGCCTTTACATATCAGATGATTTAGAGAGAGAATTAATTCTCAATTGCATCTAGCATTCTTAACCTAAATTTATAATCAAAATTTCTCTCCCTCTCTGAAATTTCCTCACCCTCATTATTTAATTTATTAATCCAAATAAATTAGGTTTATTTATTTACTTATTTATTATTTGTTAGGTTTACTAATCTAATTTTAATCTGTTTGGCCTCTTATTTTTAAAAACTTTCTATCTTTCATGTTTTTAAGTATAGTATATATAAAGAGAGATGATATAAGTATACACATATATGTAATAAAAACAGGATAATAGCTATTACTGACTTACATTTTCTACTAGCAGTACTCTGCTCTTCCTCAAGTGGAATCTGAGAGGGGGGCTTTGATATGGAAGAGAGGACTTGGGGTCCAGGAAATAAAATTATGGGCACTCAGATCAAGGGAACAAGTGCTAAAAGCACTCTTCTTTGTCACATTAATCATTAATCAGCTTTGTCCAGGGAAGAACTCTGGTGCTGAACAGGTTCAGGTGGGCAGAGAAGAAGATAAAGGAGAGTAGATCCTTAGTAGTCAGGCAATTGCCAAATGGGAGTTGAAAATTCAATTGCCTCTATTCTTCTAGAGGAGGTTCTGGAGCCAGCTGCAACTCAAGAGCTACTGAAAAAAAAAAAAAAATAGGAGCCTTGAATTGGCCCTAGAACTTCTTTGTCTCTTGGAGCTATGACAGTGGAAAGGATGATGGATCAGCTTCTCCGGCTAATAGAAAAGCAGTCACACTGAGTTTTGCCCCCCAATGGGGAAGAGTTAGATGGAAAAGTTCTCATTGAATGGTACTTTCCACTGTTTATTATCTTAAAAGAATTTTCTTGTCAAGAGATATATTTCACATTTGTTTAACAGAGATCAACTCAGTTGTAACCACTGAACTCAGACCACATCCAAAACATCTTGCTAAGCTAACTGCAATTAATGATTGATCTCAACCAATTTCATGATTCCTGTCATAGTTGGCCAAGCCCTGGTGATTCTCAAGATCTTGAAGACCATGAGCTGAGGAAAATCTAACAATAAGGCAAGGCCACCATGGGAAGAGATCCACAGTCCCATCGGAGCACACTTAAAAATATCGTCAACTTAAAAATAATCTAGGCATATTGCCACATTCCCAAAAATCTCATTTCAAGGAGCAAGAGAGGGCACACAGAACAATATCCAGTCAATGAAAGAGTTGCCCAGCCAAGTGGGAGGCAGCAAGATTAGGAAGGTCTATTTAAGTCTTTTTAAAGGATGCTTAGAAACAGGATCCAGGTCCAAGGAGAAATGCCTGGCAGGGGCTTGGAAATAAGATTCAGTCCCAGCCAATTCCATGATCCAGAATTCAGTCCCAGGAGAAAACTAGAGTGAGAACCAGAAGCCAAGAGCCCACCGACAGAAGATCCACACAGCAGACTGGCCCCACTTCCAGTGGGATGGCAAGCTAAACAGAGGTGAAGGTGCTGGTTTCTTAGCCAGACACTGAATCAGACAGGAGTGCACAGTGACTATACAGATCTTTCCTCCTGGGGGGAAATAGACCTTCAGTGTACTGCAAGTCAGGCTTTTTCTGGTTCAGAAACCAAGCAAGACTGTATAAGCCAGTGGCGGGCAGTCCTGAATACCCAGAGACAGTTCCTGCCGGCATCTGATATTGTGTCTTCCTTGTCTCTGACACAGAGACATCTGCCCAGAGAGAGTGTGAGACAGCCCTTCGGAGTGCCCAGCCAGAGTCATGGGGAGCACCTCGGTGGGAAGAACACATAAAAGAGATTGATCAGTTCAGCAGCTCATCTCAAAAAAGAGAATAACCTTCCCAGCATAATCATATTGAATTTCAGGCTATACTGACTCTACAAAGGATAATTTTATCATAATTTTTTATGAATAAATCAGGAGGCTTTATTTTCTTTTTAGAAATTTTTCCATCTAAATATTTTATGTAAGCTCTGTTTTCTTAAAAAAATACAACAATTTTATAATGCATCAGCCTGATATATTTTATAATACATGCTGTTTGAGTTAATGAAACTCCTGAGATGAAACTTATTACTTAAATTATTTTAAGGTACATTATACAGTTCATAGGAAGCTGCCATTTTTCTCACAGGATAAACCACTTCCTTCTGGTTTTGCATAATAAAGACTTGCAGTTCACAGAGTCTGGCATTATAAATCACTGTATCCCCTTGAAACACAACCAGTCAATTGTCTTCCTCAACCAAAATGTATTGACTTGCTATTTTGTAGGCTATTATAATCAAGAATAAAAGCTAAACCAAAATTAACTGTATATAAAATCTACTTCAAAGGAGTTTATAAATTTACCACCTGAAAGTTTTAAACAATAATAAGAAAATGCAAGAAAGGGGGAAGTTTAACATGAAAATCATTATAGGGAATACCTCTTTATAATTAACTAATGACTACAGATATCCAACATCGTAACGAAAGTATGACATGTCATAATTAGAAGAAATGAGTTTTATTCTTTAAAAATACTGCGCCCTGTGAGCTTTTTCTTTAGGCACAATGACAGTGTGAGGAAGGACCAGAATTTTCTGGTCTACCTTATCTATCCGTTCTATAGCAATAAAATAGAATTCCCTCTATTTTTCTCATGAAATTATGAGAAAGTGAAAACAGAACTGCCCATACTCACACAGGGCAGACTTCACAGATACACAAGTTGAGCTCTGCATGAGACCTAATGTTCTGCTCTCACCATGTTGAAATTCTTAGTTTTTGAACAAGGGGTCCTGCAATTTCATTTTGTACTGGGCCATACAAATTATGTAGCCCTGATAGCTCAGATGGTAAAGAATCCACCTGCAATGTGGGAGACCTGGGTTAGATCCCTGGTTTGGGAAGATTCCCTGGAGAAGGGAAAGGCTACCCATTCCAACATTCTGGCGTAGAGAATTCCATGGACTGTAGAGTCTGTGGGGTTGCAAAGAGTCAGACACAACTGAGCAACTTTCACTTTCAATTGCATACAAAGAGGCCAAATCAACATCATTTGCCACATGATGTAACAGGTATCTAGGACATAGAATACAAAGAGGAAATGTTCAACGAATGAATTAAATCAAACGATTCACTAATTTCCTAGATAGATTTTAATCCAAACAATTGAGTTTCTTTAAATCAATTTATAGTGAAAAAAGTCAGAGGAGGGAAACTTCCCCACTGATATCTCTTTCCCATGTCAATGTATCCATATTATTATTCTCTTTTCTTTTTTATAATAATGTGCAAAGCTTATTCATCTGTACTGTGTGTGGCCAGGTGTCCTAATTATAAAGAGCACAGCAGACCCTAAGATATTTAGGCAGGCCACCTGAACACATGAGGATCCATTTTCATAAGGATTTCTTTAGGGAAACACAAATGACAACTTTGTAACTTGGTGGTTAGTTCCCTGAGGCCCTTGAGCTCTCAAACTCCTTGATTCCAGAAAACAATGAGACATCCTGTTGCAGAAAGAACTAGAAAAGTGATTTGATTTTGGCAAGGAGTGCTGCATGGGTAAACATCATTCAAATGCACTTCTGTAGGCACTTTTGGGATTCCTGACCAATCCATGTCATCTTACATGTTACAGCATGGCATCAACTTCAGGGGTGGGTCTAGGTGGCCATATTTTTACCAGAAGATCCTGCTCCTATGGTCACAGGTGACTGAGCAACGGATGAGCACTAATCTCCAAGGCAACTCCTTCCCTGAGACTTTGAACTAAGACCTACATAATAGAGCTAGAGTTAGATAAGTGGGATCTTACCCTGAATTATCATGCAAAGATGGGGCCAGAGTGACCACTTTTGACCAAGTGTGCACTAATTTTTAGGTCATAGAAAGCTAAATTGTATAGATAAATAAGAGAATACTGCAAACATGCCGAGAAAGCAAAAACCAGAAACTCAGAGAGAGACAGAGTAGCTGTCTCCATTCCTAACAGCTTTCCAGTTTCCAACTCCATTCTTGCAAGCCCTGGCTTGTTTTAGTGTTTCTTATGTTAAATGAAAATCCTTTCACTAAGCTAACTTGAGTGGGTTTTGTTCCTTGCAATGGAATGTGTAGAACAGCATCCCTGAAGAATGTATCAGAATGTATTCTAAGTTGTTTGACAGCACTTACTGTGAAATTGCAACACCAAACAGCTGGAGTCACAAAAAAAAAAAAAAAAAAAACAAGACCATCTAGGGTTGGCCATAAGAGCTCTCATTAGATGAGAAAAAATTTCTCTCAACCTCAAGAAAAACAGAGTCAGTTATAACAGTCCTGTACAAGCTGAAAACATTTACCTTCTTCCTGTGCCTGTTTCAGCTGTTCTAAATGCACCTGCTTACACCACTCTCTTCCTGTCCTGTTACCTAAGAGAGGTTAGATGGTCCAGCCCCTTCTAGGTCATCCCAGAATCCAAGGACATGGGTAGCCACAGCCAGAGCACAGAAGCCATAAGAAGGATACCAGTTCCCCAGAAGTGGCCTGGAACCCAAGAGAAAGAAAAGAATTTCAAGAATAGGAAAAGAAGGAAAAATATCTAAGCAGAGGTCTATATTCAAAAGCCAATCCAATGGTCATCCACATCATTGCTTACTTATCCTCATGATTAGTACAATCTGAGAAAGCAAGAAGTCAGTGCTTTTGATGGCTTTTTGTTAAATTCATTTAAGATCTTTGTTGTAAGTTTTCTCATTATCTTTTCATATTGCTTCACTGACATCTCCCCTCAATATATTTTCAAAGGCAAGATATTTCCATGAATTATCTTTTATTTTGCACAATATTCAGCATGATGCTGGACACATAGAAGGTATTTTAATAATACCTATTCAACTGAATTAATTGAATGGCTAGTTCCTCAAATGGAGCTAAAAATTTCTGTTCATCATGTGGTATCCCAGTATCTTGATAGATAAAAGGGAAAAGTGTAAAAGTACAAGAGCAAAATGCTTCACCTACCCTAACCTCTAAACCTTAATTGATCTTCAAGTGTTTGCTGAATTTTCCCCCAATATTATTTGACTTTTTCACAAAATGGATTCCTGCCAGGCCAAGTTTGAAACACATTATTTCAGCCCAGCTGAAGTCACACATACACACACACATACACAACGCACACATGGGTCATATTGTTTTTTGCCTAAAACAGATTCATTGTATGTTGACCTTACCGTGAGCATAGAACTTAGCATCTCACACATTTGTGTGCATACACTTAATAATGCTCTGCAGTTTCAAGCAGTTATGTGTTCCTAGAGAGTCTTTAAAATAGCCCAAAACTAAGGGTAAAAATGAAATCTCAATGATTGTTTTTTTCAAAAAGTGCCAGAAAAGAGATGTCTATAGCTGCTTCTCGTTTTCCTCAACCACTGAATCAATTATGCCCTTGAAGTCAGACTTCCTTTATGTTTATAGTTCCTTGTGGTGTGTATGTGGCTAACCCTTGAGCTCTGACCACCTGACCTCAATCTTGTTGGTAATCCATGCCACAGTGGTTTCTCTCCTTGCCTGCCTTGCCTCTCTTGTTGATTCACTTAATCCTTCACATTCTAATACTGAATAAGCACTAACACACTGACTTCCTCTTACCCACGTGACAGGAACCTAGGACTTTGGATTTCCAATTTTACACTTGATCACCATTCACTTAAGTTTCTGACACATGGCTGTCTCACGCCCAGCCCTACATGGACCATAAGAATCAGGGTGCTATCCATCTGTTCTCTCTTCTCTTTTTTCCTTCTTTACTTTTCATCTCCCTTTTTGTAGACGTTAAATAGGGATTATGGGAGAAATATCAATAACCTCAGATATGCAGATGACACCACCCTTATGGCAGAAAGTGAAGAGGAACTAAAAAGCCTCTTGATGAAAGTGAAAGAGGAGAGTGAAAAAGTTGACTTAAAGCTCAACATTCAGAAAACTAAGATCATGGCATCTGGTCCCATCACTTCATGGGAAATAGATGGGGAAACAATGGAAACAGTGACTGACTTTATTTTTCTGGGTTCCAAAATCACTGCAGATGGTGATTGCAGCCATGAAATTAAAAGATGCTTGCTCCTTGGAAGGAAAGTTATGACCAACCTAGATAGTGTATTAAAAGCAGAGACATTACTTTGTCAACAAAGGTCTGTCTAGTCAAGGCTATGGTTTTTCCAGTGGTCATGTATGGATGTGAGAGTTGGACAGTAAAGAAAGCTGAGTGCTGAAGAATTGATGCTTTTGAACTGTGGTGTTGGAGAAGACTCTTGAAAGTCCCTTGGACTGCAAGGAGATCCAACCAGTCCATCCTAAAGGAAATCAGTCCTGAATGTTCATTGGAAGGACTGATGCTGAAGCTGAAACTCCAGTACTTTGGCCACCTGATGTGAAGAGCTGACTGATTGGAAAAACCCTGATGCTGGGAGGGATTGGGGGTAGGAGAAGAAGGGGACGACAGAGGATGAGATGGCTGGATGGCATCACTGACTCGATGGACATGGGTTTGAGTAAACTCCGGGAGTTGGTGGTGGACAGGGAGGCCTGGCGTGCTGTGATTCATGGGGTCACAAAGAGTCGGACACGACAGAGCGACTGAACTCACTGAACTGACTGACTATGACTCTGAAGAAGCAAAGGTTGAAAAAGACAGTTTCTGATTTGAAGAAGCCCATATTCCAGTGAAGAAGTCAACTGAACAAGTAATAAGAATACAATATGAAAAATATTTTTAGATATATACAGAGTGAAATATTTGCTTCTTTAGGGAGGAATCAGGGGAAATTTTGGAGAAAGGATTATGCTTGACCTAAACTTTAACGACTATTGATTAAATTGCCCAAATGCTATGCTATTGGTCAATGTTTTTATACATTGTAATATGAAGAAGATCTATAAATTTAGACTCATATTCTCTAAATTTCACTCAGGTAGGTGTGAATGACCTGGAGGGTAACAATATAAAAATATGCCATGTAAATTTTAGATTTTACTTATATTTAAGGCTTTATTATTCATAGTTTATTATATTTACCATTTTCCTTTCATTTAGTAAAATCATTTAATGATATTTTAAAGGTCATAATGAAAGTAATGAAAAAAAAAGAATCCTGGATATTCCTGAGAGATTTTCTATTTTTTATTGCTGAATACAAAAATTAGAGTAAAATGTTTAAACTATTACTAAAATATACTTTATTTTTATTGCTAATACAATTTTTTAAATTATCATGCAGGCCTTTCTTATAAAATAAATAATAAAATTATACATTTAAATAACTAAGCATGATCACTTTTATATTTGGGTAAAATTTTTCAAACTGATTTGAGAACCCCTGCTTATCTTCCTTATAAAATATCTTTATAAGCACCTGCTATCAAGGCTTAAAATTCTACTAATAGAGATGAGACTTTAAATTTGACATAGTCTCCTTCCAAAAAGACACTTATAAGGGGGTTGTGGAATACTGACTAGAGAGATAACCACTATCAGACAATAGCAACTTAAAGAGAATTAGTTTATCAAGTGTGCTACAGCTGATAACTAAGTTCAAGTAAGCTGTTGAGAAAATGGAATTCTTAACATGGCTGGAGAAACACTAAAAAAGAAATGAGTACTGGCCTGGGTAAGGTTTTAAATAGGAGGCACAAGAAAGCCAGGAGTAAACATGAGAGTACTGTGTGTCTTAGGAAAGAAGGCCCAGAATAAGGTAAGAAGAAATCAGAAAAGAAAAGCAAAGAACATATAGTCATAATTTTTTCTATGACTGAACCCTAAATTTTCTTCTCAGGACATGCCTTAAATCATTATCTTCATTAAAAAAAATTAAGGACAGCAGTGGTTCTGGAATCAGCACTGGACATAAACACTCCACAGCCCATTCCTCTAGTTAATCACAGAAAATAAAAAACAACCAAAAAACCACTTTGTTGTCAACTACCTGAGAGCTCTAGAGTCAACTTCTGAGACTTCTGAAAAGTAAACCAAAGAAGGCAGATTGCAGAGAGGAGCAAAATATAGAAAAGAAAGTGAGGGATGTTTCCCTTTTTTTTCCTCACAGCCTTGCCTTTGAGGGTAAGCCCCAATCATTAAGCCACTTACCAGTGGTAGAAGTCACAGAGGAACCCCCTTTTTCTGGTGAGAGAAACAAGGAAGAGTAGAGTCTATGCACTGGAGAGTATAAAGAAATCCCAGCACGCTGATGGCTAGACAGGGAGTTTCCATAAATCTGTGAGTTTACAGAAGTTTCAGGCTTATCTATCATCTATGCGTGTGTGGGACAGACCCGTCCAACACAATAAAGGTATAGAGAAGTACAGAGAGATTTGAACCACTGCCCATGTCTCACACTAACCTCTGAGCTACTCGTATGTGTAAGAGATTCAAACTAGCTTATAAAATGCTTTGAAAACAAAACTGAGATATAAACTAGAGGCAATAAAACAGAACACATCGTCTTAATCTACTCAAGTTCTCCAACATTCCCCAGAGGAATATAACCAGCTCCAGTGTCTACACAACATAACATTCTCATTGTCCAGGATAAAATCACAAAGTATACAGCTTGCTAAGAACGAGGAAGCTTTCACCAATTCTCAAATGAAGATACAATAAGCAGATGCCATTCTGAAGATGATCCATGTTTTGGAATTATCTGGCAAAGAATTTAAGGTATGCTCTATGAACTACAGAAAAGCACAGTTGAAATTACTAAAGGATAGGCGTTCTTAGAGGAATACATACTCTAAAAAACAACCAAATAAAAAATTTTGAACTGAAAAAGTCAGTATATGAAATTAAAAATTCACTAGATGGGTTCAATAGAAGATTGGAGGTAACACAGAAATTATGCAATCTAAAGAAAAGAGAGAAAAATCGTTTTAAAAATTAACAGATCTGCAAGAGTCAGAAAAATATTTTATATGGGAATGGAAAGTTCTTTCTTATCAATAATTTAAGTATAAATGGGCTAAAGTCTCCATTCAGAAGATGTAGGATGAATGAATAGATAAAAAATAAAAATAAAAACAAAATCCAAACATATGCTGACTATAAAAAATTCACTTTAGCTTTAAAGATGTATATAGGTTGAGAGAAAAGAGATAGAGAAATATTTTAAACAAATGGTAATCAAAAGAAAGCAAAGGTAACTACACTTGTACCACAGTGAATAGACTAAGTTCAAACTGGTCACATGAGAAGATCATCATATAATGATAAAAAGTCAATTCATAGAGGAGCTATAATAATTTGAAATATTGGAGCACATAAATATATCAAATACTATCATAACTAAAAATAGAAATGAACTGCAATACAATAACAGTTATGGACTTTAACACCCCACTCAACAACAGATAGATCAACCAGACAGAGCATCAGTAAGGAAACAGAAGATTTGAACACTATAGATGAAATAAACCTAACATATATATACAAAACATTCCATCTAACATCACCAGAATATATGTTCTTTTCAACTGAACACTGAAAATTTTCTAGAATAGATCACATTTTAGGTCACAAAACAAGTCTCAGCAAATTCAAGAAGATAAAAAATATATCAAGTATCTTTTCCAACAGAGATAGTATAAAATTAGAAACCAATAACAAGAGAAAAGCTGGAAAACTGAAAACAACATGGAAATCAAACAACATATCCCTGAACAACCACTGAATCAAAGAATAAATCAAAAGAGAAAACAACTGAAATTAAAAGAAGAAAACATAAGGAAAAGACCACTTGACATTGGTCTTAATGAATTTTTGGAAACAATGCCAAGTGACATAAGCAACAAAAGCAAAAATAAATGAGTGAGACAACAACAAACTGAAAAACTTCTACCTAGCAAAAGAAATGATCAACAAAACGAAAACCAATCTATAGAATAGGAGAAAATATTTTCAAACCATGTCTCTGTTAATAGATTAATATGCAAAAGATATAAGGAACTGATGTAATTTTTTTTAAATCCAATTTACAATGAATACAGGACCCAAATCGATATTTTTTCAAAGATATACAAATGGCCAATAAGTATATGAAAAAGTGCTCAACATCATTAATCATCAGGGGAATACAAATCAAAACCACAATGAGCTATCACCTCACATCTATCAGAATGGATATCATCAAAGAGAACATAAATAAGCATTGGTAAGGAGGTGGCGAAAAGGGAACTCTCAATTGGTATAGCCACTGTGGAAAACAGTATGGATTCTCAAAATAACTAAGAATAGAACTACCATATGACCTAGCAACTCTACTTCTGGGTATACATCCAAAAAAAAAAACAAAAACACTAATTAGAAAAGGTACAGTGTCCTCAGTGTTCATAGAAGCAGTATTTACAATTGCCAAGATATGAAAGCAACATGTGTCCATCAATAGTTGACTAGATAAAGAAGATAAGGTAGAAAGGTAGATGCACACGCACAATACAATGCCACTTCGCTATAAATAGGGCTTCTCAGGGGGCAACAGCGGTAAAGAACCCGCCTGCCAATGCAGGAGATAAAAGAGATGTGGGTTCCATCCCTGGGTTGGGAAGATCCCCTGGAGACGGAAATGGCAACCCACTCTAGTAGTCTTGCCTAGAGAATCCCATGGACAGAGGAGCCTGGCAGGCTACAGTCCATGGGGTCACAACGAGTCAGACCTGACTGAAGCAACTTAGCCTGCATGCCTGGCCATAAAAAAGAATGAAATTGTGCCATTTGAAGCAACATGGTTGGACTTGGAGGCCATTATGCTAGGTCGAAGAAGTGGGACAGAGAAGGACAAATACAAATATGATATCACTTACATGTGGAATCTAAAAAATATAAGGGAAATTCCCTGGTGGTCCTGTGGTCAGGACTCAGAGATTTCACTGTCAGGGCCTGGGTTTGATCCCTAGTTGGGGAATTAAGATCCTGCAAGCCATGTGGCATGCTTAAATTTTTGAAAATAAATACAAAAGTCTTTAAAATTATGACAAACTAGTTAATATAATGAAAAAGAAACAGACTCACAGACATAGGGAAGAAACTAGTGGTTACCAGTGGGGAGAGGAAAGTGGGGAAGGGCAATATAGGGGTAGAGGATTAAGAGGTACAAACTATTATGTATAAAATAAGCTACAAGGATATATTGTACAACAGGGGCTATATAGCCAATATTTTACAATAACTCTAAGTGGAGCATAACCTTTAAAAGTTATGAATCACTATATTATACACCTATAACATATAATATTGCACATCAACTATACAGCAATTTAAAAAATTCAAAAAAATCCACAATAAACTATCACTTCATATCTATTAAAATAGCTTTTATCAAAGAGACAAAAGGCAAGAAGTGTTAGTGAGGACATGGAGAAAAGGGAAGCCTGGTACATTGCTGATGGGAATGTAAACTGGTGAAGCCAGTATGAAAAACAGTATGGCGTTTCCTCAAAAAATTAAAAAGAGAACTACCATATGATCCAACAATCCCACTTATAAGTTCATATCTAAAAAAATAAAATCACAAGCTCAAATAGATATCTGCACCCACATGTTCATCGCAGCATTATTTACAATAGCCAAGACACAGAGACAACCTAAGTGTCTGTCAATAGGTGAATGGATGAAAAAATGCGATACACACACGTATAATGGGATATTATTCAGGCATTAAAAGGAAGGAAAATTCTACCATTTATAACAACATAGATGAATCTTGAGGGCACTTTGCTAGTTAAGTAACTCGGGAAAAAAACAAACACTGAATGATCTCACTTATATGTTGACCTGAAAGAAATCAAACTCACAGAACAGGAAGTAGACTGGTGGTTGCTGGCAGGTCAGTGGGGAAATGGGTAAAGCTGGGCAAACTTCCATCATAAAATGAGTAACTTCTAAAGGAAAAAATTAATGGAACATCAGAGGCCTGTGGGACTTCATCAAAAGGTCTAATATACATGACGGGATTGAATATCTGAAGAACAGCCAAAAACTTGGTCGATTAAAAATGTACATTAACAGATCCGAGAAGTTCAGCATGGTCCTATTGGAAGACAATTCCTTATGGCAGTTCTGCACACTTTGTATCAGCTTTTGTTTGGGACTATCTTTTTCAAGCATGTTTGTATAGCAAGTAGTCTTGGATAACAGAGACAGTGCTTCCCTCTGAGGCAGAGGATAAATTTGTTTCATGACCATTATGATAATGGTAATATCACTTTTCAGTGTCCTTTAAAAGATTGGGGTTTCTTCCATTGTGATTCACCACTGCATGGACAGCATCTTCCTGGGCTGCCCTGTATCCTAAGATAGGACCTGGGAGGCAAAAAAATTTCATGAAGTTCATGCTGTCTGCAGTGTCATAGGTATTAAAATCTTTTGCCTCTTTCCCAGTAGTATCATGTCTTCTTTCAGCATCCACAAAATTATATCAGACTAACATGTTAGCTAAAAGGAAAGGTAAAATCTTAGATCCTTCACAGTTCTTGACTATTCAAACAAGATAACTTCCAAAAAAGATCCTAACCTAACTTCTGAGCACCAAACATAAAGACAAATCTTGAAACGGCTAGAGAAAAAACTCTGACACATACAGTGGAACAGTGATTTGAATAATTATGAATTTCTCATCAGAAGTAATAAAGGACAGAAGACAGCAGAACAACATCTTTAAACTGTTGAAAGAACTGTCAACTCAGAATTCTCCATCCAGCAGAAATGTATCATTTTCCTTCAAAAATAAAGGAAAAATAAAGACATTCTCAGATGAACAAAAACTAATAAAATTCATCATCAGCAGACATGTTCTACAAGATGTGATGAAGTAGATTCTGATTGTTCAAGCTGAAAGGAAATAACACCCCAGGAAAACATAAATCTTTAGAAATAAGGAGCAACAGAAATGATAAATATCTGGATAAGTAAAAAAGATTATCTTTTCTGTTAAGATGTTGAAAGTAAAAAGTATAACACTCTGGCCTGGGAATTTCAATACATGTACAAGTTATACATATGATATATATAATATAAGGGACCTCAAGAGAGAGTTATATGGATGCAACTTTTCTACATTTGATATGAAGTGGTTCAAAACTAACCATAGTAGATTATGAAGGGTTAGGTATGTATATTATAGTCACTAAAACAACCATGAAAAATAATACAAAGCTATATAGTCAAAAATTTAATAGGCAAATATAGACTGAATACTAAAATGATGTTCAAGTAATCTAAAATCAGATAAGAAAGGAGGTAAGGGAGAGGTGGTAATAGCTTAATTAGAAAACAGACAAGACAGAAAAAAATGATGAAATGGTAGACACATCTAACCATTTCAATAATTATATTAAAAGTTGATGGCCTATTTTTAGAAAAAAAAATGGAAAAGGAGGGAATACTTCATAACTCACTCTGTGAAGGCAGTATTACACTGATACTAAAACCAAAGGTATCAACATGATAAAAAATGAAAACTGTAAACCAATATCCTTTGTAAATATATCGATAGTTGAAAAAAGTCCTCAACATAATGCTAGCAATTGATTCCAGAAATACATAAAAGAGAATTATACACCATGATCCATGGTGCTTCAACACGAAAATCAACCAAGTAATATTATATTGATGGAGTATTAACAGAAAAAAGGAATTAAAATACATGCTCATTTCAATAGACACATAAAAAGAATGTGACTCAACCCAGCACCCTTTCATACAAATAGGAATAGGGTATCCATGAAAATCCATAGCTAACATCATACTTAATGTTGAAAGGTTGACAGCTTTCCCCCTAAGATCAGAAACAAGACAAGAATGGGTGTTCTTACGATTCTTAGTCAAGATTTTACTGAAGGTTATATTAAGAGACACAGGCAAGAAAAAGAATAAGAAGTATATAGATTGTAAAGGAAGAAATGAAACTGTCTCAATTGTCAAGTTACATGGTCTTGTATATATAAAATTCTGAGGAAGTCACTAAAAATTATTAGACCTAATAAATTATAACTCAAATTAGAAAAAAAGGAACATTTGGAGACTTAGAACCATATGGAATAAAATACTTTACAATCAACACATTTCATTAGAAATGACAAAAATTATACATAAAAACATGCTTGGATAATATAATAATAGTATCATATAGGATCAGGATAATAATATAATAATAAGAATTATTATGGAACCATTTCAATATTTCCAGAGGATTATTCTAAATTTAAGTAGAACCTGGTGGCTCAGACAGTAAGGAATCTGACTGCTATGTGGGAGACCTGGGTTTGATCCCTAGGTCGGGAAGATCTCCTGAAGAAGAAAATGGAAACCCATTCCAGTATTCTTGCCTGCCTGGAGAATTCCATGGACAGAGGAGCCTGGCAGGCTACAGTCCATGAGGTTGCAAAGAGTTGGACATGACTTTTGACTTTTTTACTTTAGATTCTATCAGATACATTGAAAAGAGTGGTGTGTGTGACAGTTTCTTTTTAAAATACAGTAATAACAAACTGCCAGAAAGTACATCCTTTGCAAAGGTATAAAATTATGATTTAAAAATTTTAGATATCAACTTACATAGATCCCTCCTCACAATAGGGTTTTGGAAGACAGAATAAAGAACCACTCTTTTCTCAGCACATCCAAGCATAATATACTTAAAGACAGCAACCCCAGCATCTAAGAATTTTGCAGGGTAAAAAAATTGTGTGGAAATTATATAAAATGAAAAACTGACCACCTGCATCAAAAGCACCCCTCCTTCAGTGACTCTGGATTCCATGATCTGGGTCAGAACTCACTTCTGCTGCACAATTAGCTCCAATATAGGTGGCACTAGTCATAAAGAATCCACCTGTCAATGCAGTAGACATAGAGACATGGATTCAATCCCCTAGTTCAATCCCCTAGGTCAGGAAGATCCCCTGGAGAAGGGAATGGCAACCCACTCCAGTATTCTTGCCTGGAGAATCCCATGGACAGAGGAGCCTGGAGGGCTATAGTCCACAGCATTGCAGAGAGTAGGACATGACTGAACGACTTAGCCGCACTCATGCATAGCCAGAATGAATACAGCATTTGAGGCAGAGGGCTAATCTTTTCAAAGAAAAAATATAAGCTTTGCCATCCAGTTTCTACAACTCTCTCCCAAAATAACCAATGTCACACTCTTCCCTTCCAAGAAAGGAGGGGAGGGGGGAATGATCATTGGCTAAATAAATTGTAAAAGAAAATTGAGTTCATGTTGTTTAACAATGTGTACATGAAAAGTTTTCCATTAAGAAGAAAGAAAACAAACCAAAAAAAATGCATACACAAGGAACATTGTCTCTGATAGCTATCTGGCTCACAACAGAAGCTGCCTCTCCAAACATGCAGTGATGCTGCTGCTACACTTTTCGAAAGTCAGAGCATATTTCTTGGATTCCCTGTCCAATCCAGACATGATTAAGTTCCCCCTACTTGTATAAAAATTAAAAGGGGGAATTGAGAATGAGGCTGTACCTCTACGGCTCTCTTGTTTCTGCTGGCAAGCACCGTCATGGTTTTTGTGTAGTATGTTCCAAACTACACTCTCTCCCAGATCCTGACTATTCCCTGGTCATGGCAACTTTCCTGGTCATAAAAGAGACAGAAGCTCTTTGAGTAATTTGCCTCTGTGTCATGAGCCCAAAATTGTCCCTGAAAGCATAACTTTCAGTTTCTTCTATTTTCTACCTATCCAATAATCAATTTAGTAATTGTAATGACTATAGTTAATCACTTATTTCAAACAAGCTGGACTATCAGAAACTCTCTCTGTTGGGCCTGGCCCAACACTAACAAGGTGCCATTCACAAATTACCTTCCAGATTCCATTCCATGGGCGTTCTCTTGGGGGTTGATTAAAATTAGGCTACGTCTGAAATCTGCATATTCAGCCTCAGTGCTTTTCATCAACAGTCCTGGGAGCTCAGCTCTCTCTTCTCAAGGGTAGCAAGGTAACTGCCTTTCCCATTTATAACTGGTGCTTAATCAGAGCTCCCTAATGGTCTTATCTCCACCTAGCTAGTTTTAAGCCTCCAGACAGGAGGCATCTTTGGTCTCTCTTGTCTTACATTTCAACATCATTTGTCTGAATCACCTTACAGTGAGCATCCCAGAGAAATGTCTCTTTCTTTCCTGGACTACCCTGCATGGATATTACCAGATTATTTAACTATGCCATCACACTCCTGTCTTTGCTCATTTAGATTAGAACACTATCTCATATTTCTCAAGAAAAGTTTTTACATAGCTTATTCCCTTTCTAAACTTCAAACAAGTATTCTGTGCAGGTGTCACAGCTTACTGATTTTCTATCTCCAATTCCCTCCTCTTCTGAAAAATTGAAGTCCTCTGTTTGCTTTAAATAGTAATTTTATCAACACACACAAGCCGAAGCAATTCCTTTAATTCAGGCTATTTGATACACTGCACAAGGCTCCCAAGAGGAAAGAAAATACATTTTGCTTCCCCAAAACTCACTTCCAACCACAGGCAATCAAGGCTAAATTATTTTAAAGCAGGATGTGCTTGAAACTACATCCATCAGAGGATATTAGGCCAGCAATCAGGTCTTTAAGATGTGTGTATGATTTTCCTAGATCTGCCTATTCACCTGGTAGCATCTGAACTTCTTCCCAACCTACTAGGCTCTTTTATTCTGTCCAGACTGATTCACTTTCAAACACACTCATCAGGTGTTTTCACCTCTTTGTTGGGTAACATCACTATAAATAGAGACTACTTCAAGCCTACTTCATGTCTTCTATTTCCTGGCCACACGATAACCCCTTCTGTGAGTTCTTCACCCCCGTGACTATGTGCTCACCTGAGAATATCTCACCTTGCCTTCCCACGAGCGCTGTAGGGAGGAGATCATGGACACGAGTTGAGCAGTTCCAGCGTCAACTCCCCGCTTGACTTGAGTGACAAGGGGCAAATTATTTAACTGTTTGAGCCTTCGTTCCCTTGTCTATAAAACGGCGTTGATATAAAACCTACCTCAGTGCTGTATGTTGTCAGAGAAAACAAATGAGATAATTTATGTAAAACACCTGGCTCAGCGCCTGGTGAGATTAAAGGGAAAAAGATGAGTCTTTTGAAATGTAATTCTCCAGATGTGGTTTTATAACTCAGCCTATTGCTCATGACTAATAGAGGATTTGTTTAAAAGCCCTTGAGGCACTTTCCCAGATGCTATATGATTCATTTCTGGAAACGGTCTACAAATAATCAAAAGAAAGTTGTTGTTGTTGTTTTAATTTTAAGTGATGTGTTATAGACTTACCGAAGTTTAATGCCATAATTATACAGGTAGTAGGGATGCCACTGAACCCTTTCTCAGCCTCTAGGTCCTGCCTCTCCTCAGTCATTTCATCTGCTCTCTCTAATAGTCCTCCGGCGGTATTCCTCCTCAGGTTAATTCAGGACAGGAACGATGTCTTCTAAGTCTTTGCATAATAAAAGCACGCATAAAAGGTTTTCTTCCCTATTCTGACCCCAAAGCGCCCAGTGCTGTTAAACACAGTTTTCTACAGTATTGTTCTCTAAACAAATCTCAAGTTTGTTCTAAATTCTGAAATGTAAGTGACCAGCCCAAAGTTGTAATACAAAAACAAGCATGTAACCAGAAATTGTCACATCAGTCAGTCTTGGAGTTGGGGCTGTGTGCCTGTAATTAAGGTCTGTGACTCAGACTGAGGGTCTAGTACAAGGGGCTGGCAATGTTTCTAACTCACACAGGAACCTGAAAGTTGCTTGCACGCTTTTATCCATCACTAAGGTTTGAAGCAAGACTCATCATCTTTATTGTGAAGCAAATTTAGATGGAGAATTGATACAGGGTAGCATTCAACTTATTTTGTCTCTAAACAAAAGAGCTTACACTTTCTGTTTGGTCAGCTGTAGATTAAATGTTATTAAGGTGCAGGGGTCACATACCAAATTTAATTTGTTTCCACAAGAAGATACACACATAAAGAATTGCACTTAACTACTAAAATACTGTAACAAACAAATTTAAGTGATTTTCTATATTTCAGTGTATTTAGGGAGAGTATTTGATAGTAAATATTTTTAAAACTTGTTGTAAGGCACTAGCTGCATTTTGTGAAAAATTTATACTGAAGTAAAGATTAAAAAGCCAAACTAACACTGACCTTCATGTTTTTAAGTCAAATTTTATAATGATATAGAAAACTCAGAATATAATTTAAACTGTCCAGAATCAAACTATTCATTTTTTTTCTTTTTTTTTAACATTTTGAGATAATTTCTCCCATTCTTTTTCTCTGCTCTTGAAAATATTTGCAATGATAAAATCATTAAACTTTAAATCTTGTTTTTCTGCTAATGTATCATTATAAGCCAAATACTCTCCACATCATTAAAAACTATAAGCATAATTTGAATAATTCCATAATATTATATATGTACATAATTGATTTAACTATGACCCATATGTTTACTTTCAACAGTTTACTTTTTACACAGATATTTTATATACTCAAATTTGTTAAAATTTGTGATTATTCCCTCAGTATAGAATTAGAAAGGTATAACATTTCACTATTCATATAGCACCATGGTTAAAAGGCTGGATTTTAAACTTAAGATACACCATGAATATAATCCTAAATCCATAAAAAATTATGAGATTTATGTCCTGGCACATTACTTAACCTCTCTGACACTCTTTCTTCATCTTTAAAGCAGGATTAATACCTCAAGAGAAGCAGTCCTAGGAGAATTAAATGATATAATATATGTGCATAAGGCATAGTAGTTACAAGCTTAAATCTATCTGGTTTGAATCCTGGTTCTATCAAGATTTAGTTACATGATCTTGGCCTAATCTGTTTATGTGTTAGAGTTCTCATCTCTAGAATGGAAAATACAACAGTGTCTTCCTTATAGGGCTATTGAAAGATAAAAAAGAGTTAATGCATATAAAACAAGCCAGGACTGGGGAATGGAGAACCCTCAGTAAACTTCCTGTTGGCTATTACTGGTTTTCCAATCTCGGCAAATGGTAAGAATTCCACTAAATACTTTGGCCAACTGATGATAAGAGCCAACTGATTGAAAAGAGCCTGATGCCAGGAAAGACTGAGGGCAGGAGGAGAAGAGGGCAACAGAGGATGTGATGGCTGGATGGCATCACTGACTCGATGGACATGAGTTTGAGCAAACCCCAGGAGATAGTGAAGGACAGGGAAGCCTGGCATGCTACAGTCCATGGGGTCACAAAGAGTCAGACTTCACTGAGCAGGTAAACAACAACAATAAAGCCCTCCTCTACAATGTTAACTGTTCATCACTGTACGTTTCTTTCCAGAAAGGTTGTACATATTCTCTTAGAGCCAACATTAAAATGCCCACATGAGTCATCCATCTCATATAACAGCAAAATGAAAAATTAACAATTTCAGGGATCATATAGTTTAACTTGCCAGTTATGATGAGGAAAATAGGGCCCTTGGAGAGAAGGAATATCAGAGAATTCATCCTATCCTACCCAATTATTTTTCTGTATTTCATCACCCTCATTTAAGAAAGATGAAACAGACTGCTGCTGCTAAGTTGCTTCAGTCGTGTCCAACTCTGTGCAACCCCATGAACTGCAGCCCACCAGGCTCCCCCATCCCTGGGATTCTCTAGGCAGGAACACTGGAGTGGGTTGCCATTTCCTTCTCCCATGCATGAAAGTGGAAAGTGAAAGTGAAGCCATTCAGTTGTGTCCGACTCTTAGCGACCCCATGGACTGCAGCCCACCAGGCTCCTCCATCCATGGGATTTTCCAGGCAAGAGTACCGGAGTGGGGTGCCATTGCCTTCTCCTAAAACAGATTAGTTTTATTCTAATTCATAACCAATAAGTCATACATTTTAAAAAGCCATTGACAGGAATTGGGAGATTGGGATCAACACACATACACAAATGATACTATGTATAAAATAGATAACTAATGCAAATACACAGTATAGCAAAAGGAACTTAATGTGCTGTGAGGACATGAATGGAAAGGAAGTCCAAAAGGGACAGATATATGTATACGTATGCCTGATTCACTTTACTACAATAGAAACTAACACAGCATTGCAAAGCAACTGATCTCCAATAAGAATTAATTTTTCAAAAAAATCCATTTATTCTTCTCACTTCATTGGACACACCACCAACTACATAGCTCCTATGGATGTCCAGGTGAGTGGGATCAAGCACTGAACCATCATTTATTGCTTACCTACTATGTACAGTTTCATATAAGTGGAATAAAATAGAATATCCCTTATGGATATGTGTCAGGATATTTTTGAAACATTAGCCAATATCTCTTCTTCCCAGTACCTTACTCTCCCTTCTCACCCACCCTTCAATCAGTCATGCAAGCAGCTGCAACCTGTGTATCACTGCCTCAGAGAAATCTTAGAGCAAAAAGAAAAAAAAGTAGTCCTTTCCTTGTTCCTGTGTTCCATAACTGAGACCTTCACAGTATATATCAGAGATTTGAGACCAAATACAATGAAGACGGGCAAGGCTTCCTTCTCTCATGTTCCCTACAGCTAGAGAAAAGGTTTCCTGGTCTTAATAAGCCAGGGGACAGAGTCAGAGCGAAAACAAGGGGAGTGTAGGAATGGTGCTGTTCAGAGAGAGGGCACCAGATCTGCTTTCTAGGCAGGTTCTAATGAAGGCTTTTAAGGTCCGATCTGGAGGAGGGGAAGGGGTTTCCTGGCTCAGACAGTAAAGAATCTGCCTGCAATGCAGGAGATCTGGGTTCAATCCCTGGGTCGGGAAGAGTCCTTACCCAGGGTAGGGTCTGGGAATGGCAATCCACTCCAGTATTCTTGCCTGGAGAATCCCATGAACAGAGCAGGGAGGCAGGCTACAATCTACAGGGTTGCAAAGAGTCAGAAACGATGGAGAGGCTTACACTTTCACAACTTTCAGGAGAGAGTGGAAAGAGGACTATTTGAGGGAATATAAAGGGGCATAAAGGAACTTTAGGAATGATGGATAGATTTGTCATCTGGATTGTGGTGATGGCTTTGTGAATGTATACATAAAGCAGAAAATATCAAAATCATACACTTTAAACATATGTATTTTACTGTTTGTCAGTTATACTTCAATAATATTAATGAGAGAGAGAGAAAAAAAGGGGGGGGATCTGTACATCAACTCCAAATAGATCCCCAGGGAGGATACAGCATTCAGGGAATAAATGGCTGGCTGCCTGGTGGTGTGTGTAGACAGATAGGATCTTAAGAAGTCTGTCAGCTTCCAGCCTCTCTGGGTGGTAAAGGAGACATAGAACAAACATTCTGTACCCAGAAGCGGCACAGGAGCAGCAGAGAGCTGCCTAGAGTCACGTGGGTAAGGACAAAAGACATTTCCAGGCCGGCGTGGGGGCCACTGACCAAGCAGCTAATGGGGCAAAGGCCATTTCAGCAGACGCCCGTGCAGCCAGATTACAGCGGGGACCCGCGGCACCCCCTCTCCCAACCCTAACCCCATCTCTAGTCTTGGATCAAGTTAAACTCTCTGAAACTCTGACACAACCCTGAGGTCCTGCTCTAGGGAGAGGAAGAAATCTCTGAATTCACTGACATTTAGTTTCTGTCGCTCTGGTAGAAAAATACTCGAAATAGAAACTGGGTGGTTATACATGAATAGATACTCTTGTCCCTCAGTCTCCGAGAAGGATTGTTTTGAAAGCGCCCTAACGATACCAAAATCTGTCGATATTCAAGTCCCTTATACAAAGGGTGTATTATTTCATATAACCTACACACATTCACCCATATACTTAAATCATTGCTAGATTACTTATATAATATCTAATTTAATGTAAGTACTACCAGTTTCCCTGGTGGCTCAGATGGTAAAGAATCTGCCTGCAATGCAAGAATCCTGGGTTCAGTCCTTGGGTAGGGAAGATTCCCTGGAGAAGGAAATGACAACCCACTGCAGTATTCTTGCCTAGAGAATTCTATGAACAGACGACCCTGGGGTTGCAGAGTCAACCATGACTGAGCAACTAATACTTTCACTTTATTTCACTACTTAAATAGTTGCTCATGATCACCCAATTCAAGTTTTGCTTTTGGAACTTCTTAGAATTTTTTAAAAATATTTTTGATCCACAGTTGATTAAATTCACCAATGTAGAACCTGTAGATACAGAGGGCCAACTATATACATTGCTTGTATATCTCAGTTCCAGAGTCCATGACTTCAGGCTGAGACACAGTCCTTCCCTTCCTGGAGCAATATTCTAAATTAGGAGACTATGAATAAGAATGCAAGAGCAAGAGTAGGTCCTATGGCAATGTTGCACAACTGCCATCTAGTTTGGTATCTGGCACATAATTATACTTAATATGTATTCACGGAATGTTCAAATGGATGGATGGGCAAACTCAAGTATATAATAAATTGTTGCTAACCACCCAGAGGAGCACATGGTAAGTGCAAAATGAGAAATTTTAAAAGTAAGTGCAATAAAGGGAGACTGCTAAGGACTGGAGTCACCACTGATTTCTTCACTGAAGCAGAAAGAACTAAAATGGTACTTGAAGAGTAGAATTGGTTCAATAAAGAGACAGGATGACTAGAGAAGGGTAGGTGGGTAAGCCAGGGTGCAGAGAGGCTGAAAAGGCCGCAAATTAAACTGAAGTAATTTTGATACCAATCCAATGTACTTTCTTCTACTCTTTTCTAAACTCAGTATGTGGCAGGAATCTGCTGATAGTATTTGATGAATAAGGGATGGATGAATGGAGTGGGAAAATGCTAGGAATAAACTTTTTTTTTAATTAAAAAAATTGGGTCTGAAATCTTGGGACAATTTAGCCTCTACCTAAAGTTCAGCTTTTATTTTTTTTAAATGTTCTTAACATTTATTCTAACAGCAGAACAGATACTTATGGAGGATTGCACAATTCACCAGCCTAATACACTGTCTGTTTGTTTTTTAACCTGGAATTCAAGCCATTCTAGGACTTATTGGGTAAACTGTTCCTAACTCTGCCTGCCTAAAAAGAGGTCTAAGTTCATATCATTGTTTAGATAACTGCTCTGCAATAACAGTTAATGTTGTGTTACAATTTACTAACCTGTCTCACATATGTGGTCTCATTTATTTCTCACAGTCCGGCCTCTGAAGTAAATCTGCATGTTTAGACATAGGGTACTCAGACCAAGCAGGCTGGCTTACTTCCTCTAATTTACCAGCCAATAAATTGTGTTAAATAGTGATCAGTACCAGGGCTGCAAAGAACAAAGGGTTTTATTTGTCTTCTTAAGAACTGCAATTCAGGAGATACAGATTCCAGTAAAACTGAAAGTGTTCTGGGGAAGAGGAGGAGTCAGGGGTTTATCACTGCAAAAAGCCACCAGGTTATTAGAGTTGCCTGGTGAGAACTGCGACTGACCCTGACGCAAGTCAGCAAATATTTGTCCTTAAGGTATTACGAGTTATTCTGGGGAGGGATGCCATAAGCAGATGGGCTGTTTTGAGTTATTTTTAGGATAAGGGTCAATAAGTATCTTGAGTTTCTGGCAAATCTTCTGGAGGCCTTCGTTAGGACAATAAGTGGTCAAAGGGTCAGATTTCCTCCAGGCTGAGACATGCCTAAGTCACACTTTCTCAGTGGCTTCCCAGCTCCACTTTAGAGAGCTCTCAGCAATACTGACTTCTCTTCTATTTTCCTTCCACAATGGTAACACCTAGTCTCACAGCCATGCATTTCCTCAACACCATCTTACTTTGCTATTGTCACCTGAAGTCCTTAAAGAAAGAGAAAAATATACTAAGCTGTTGGACTGCACATGTGTGTCTGAAGGAGAGGGTAAAATCGTGAGTTAGCATACTGAAGGATTTTAACCATGATGAAACAGTTGTCATTTGAGCAAAAAGGAAATATTTACATTTTAACCAGACAAGAAAAGTATGTTCTTTGTTCAGCTACTCCACATTCACGATGTGTATTCGGGAGAACTTCTATATGATCTCCCACAAAGTTTCCCTCCTTTTTTAAAAACTCCCCCTGGAGTTAGAATGCTAGAGATAAATGTTCATGGGGGAAAATTTAAGTTTTCTCACAGAGCAAATATCTCCAAAGTAAAGTATCATAAAGAAAAAAATTGGGTTCGATTTTTTTTGAACCCAATTTTTTTCCTACCTGAAAATGTTAGGGTACTGTTGACTGAAACCACCACCTTGGCCAGGCATGATAATAGTCATTTATTATCACAAGTTGTCTCACAACAGGAAGCCCTGATAAGGAATGAGGTGCTGCCCTGAAAACTCACCAGCTAATTAGGGAGGGGCCAAAAGGAGGGAGGAAATGCCAGACCATAATATTGTCCTACCAACCTCCAAGGTCAGTTTTCATTCCAATCCCAAAGAAAGGCAATGCCAAAGAACGCTCAAAATACATACCACACAGTTACACTCATCTCACACGCTAGTAAAGTAATGCTCAAAATTCCCCAAGCCAGGCTTCAGCAATATGTGAACCATGAACTTCCAGATGTTCAAACTGGTTTTAGAAAAGGCAGAAGAAACAGAGATCAAATTGCCAACATCCACTGGATCATCGGAAAGGCAGGAGTTCCAGAAAAACATCTGTTTCTGCTTTATTGACTATGCCAAAGCCTTTGACTGTGTGGATCACAATAAACTGTGGAAAATTCTGAAAGAGATGGGAATCCTAGACCACCCGTCCTGCCTCTTGAGAAATCTGTATGCAAGTCAGGAAGCAACAGTTAGAACTGGACATGGAACAACAGACTGGTTCCAAATAGGAAAAGGAGTACATCAAGGCTGTATATTGTCACCCTACTTATTTAAGTTATATGCAGAGTACATCATGAGAAATGCTGGGCTGTATGAAGCACAAGCTGGAATCAAGATTGCTGGGAGAAATATCAATAACCTCAGATATGCAGACGACACCACCCTTATGGCAGAGAGTGAAGAGGAACCAAAGAGCCTCTTGATGAAAGTGAAAGAGGAGAGTGAAAAAGTTGACTTAAAGTTCAACATTCAGAAAACTAAGATCATGGCATCTGGTCCCATCACTTCATGACGGATAGATGGGGAAACAGTGGAAACAGTAGCAGACTTTATTTTTGGGGCTCCAGAATCACTGCAGATGGTCACTGCAGCCATGAAATTAAAAGATGCTTGCTCCTTGGAAGGAAAGTTATGACCAACCTAGACAGCATATGAAAAAGCAGAGACATTACTTTGCCAACAAAGGTCCATCTAGTCAAAGCTATGGTTTTTCCAGTAGTCATGTATGGATGTGAGAGTTGGATTATAAAGAAAGCTGAGTGCCAAAGAATTGATGCTTTTGAACTGTGGTGTTGGAGAAGACTCTTAAGAGTCCCTTGGAATGCAAGGAGATCCAACCAGTCCATCCTAAAGGAGATCAGTCCTGAGTGTTCATTGGAAGGACTGATGCTGAAGCTGAAACTCCAATACTTTGGCCACCTGATGCGAAGAGCTGACTCACTTGAAAAGACCCTGATGCTGGGAAAGGTTGAAGGCAGGAGGAGAAGGGGATGACAGAGGATGAGATGGCTGGATGGCATCACCGACTCAATGGATGTGAGTTTGGATAAACTCCGGGAGTTGGTGATGGACAGGGAGGTCTGGCATGCTGCGGTCCATGGGGAAGAGTCGAAACGACTGAGCAACTAAACTGAACTGAACCAACCTCCCAGAATCCTTTGCACTGGAACCTATCTCAGCCAAGAGATGCACAAGCTACCTTGAAAGAACCCTGAGTCAGAACAGATATTGACACAAGCAAGATGATTGGCCAGAGACAACCCAGAAAGCTAACCACAATCCTATAAACCCTGAGATGGTCAGCTGCATGGCAGAGCAGTTCTCCTGATTTCCATTACCCTGCTGCTCTCCACACAAATGTTCTTCCCAATATATTCATTTGTTTTGTCAACGTGTGTCTCCCTGGATAATTCATTTCCAAGTGTTAGACAGGAGATTACTTTCGAGCCCTGGAAGGAGTTCTCCTTCCAACAATAGAAGTGTGCCTGTTAGTAGCTCCGTTTTATCTGACTCCTTGCAATCCCATGGACTGTAGCCCGCCAGGCTTCTCTATCCCTGGGATTCTCCAGGCAAGAATACTGGAGTGGGTTGCCATTCCCTTCTCCAGGGTTTCTTCCCAACCCAGGGATCAAATCCAGATTTCCTACACTGCAGGAGGATTCTTTATCATCTGAGCCACCAGGGAAGTCATAATAAAAGTACTAATTTAATTTTACTACAGAACAGCAATAGGGATCCTAAAAGCAGGATACTCACTTCCTACAAATACAGGTTTGTTTCATACTGAGAGTTATTGGACTTTGTGGAGTGTGGTTTTGAATGTCTCAAATAATAAAGCTTGGGCTACTTAGAATGGAACAGTCTGCTTCACTAATACTAATTAGTTTTGGTTCTCTTTCCCCCTTAATGGAAAATGAAAGTGGATGTAATTTTTCAGGGTAAGATGAAATGTTAGGTGTCATGAGGCAGTCACAAGTGGCTGTCATTTAATACTTTTCAAACTCAAGTATTTATAAACTGCAAACACTTTCTCCTTCCCACTTTTCCACTTCTTTCTCTCTCCTCACACTGACATGGTAACCATGTTCACCCAAAACAGATGACAGATGAAAATGTTAATTTGAGAGATTGTATTGACATCTCTCTGGGAAAAAAAAAATGTTTGAACAGTTACTGATATATGGTGCCAGGCATTTTGATGCCTTTTGCCATAAAGCAGAACAGCATATTCTCAAGTATATGCAATCTGTTTCAAAGTTTTATTTATTCATCTAATACCTGGCTGTTAAAGGAGAGTCACAATTGAACAATGGACTCACACTCTGAAAGGCCAGGCTACTACTCCCACATTTCCACTGCAACCTACTGATGTGAGAATTTTGACATTTCTATTTTGATACAGTCATGTTAAGGCAGCCTCGTTGACACAATCTGTCAAAATGTAAATTCACTGTTTTGTATTGCCAAGTAATTCCTGTGACCCATCTATCTCACTCAGTATTTAACTCTTCCCCTGATTACAGGGCACTTTCACCTCCTAACTGATCCATGTGTCCATTGTTTATGTTTGCAAAATTTCTTAAGTTAATTTCATTCTTAGAAGAAACCAAAAGTTGCTTTAATTTTAATCTTTGAGAAGCAGTTTAGCCCCTGAAGTTTGCTTATTGCCTATCCCCCAGACAATCATAAAAAAAGAAGCATATATAGTTTACCAAATCGTGAGAAGACTGTCAGAGAGTTCATTGAGATTTCCTGGGCTCTTAGGAATGGAGAATAAGAGAATCTATTTTGGAGGTCTGCCAAAAGAAAAAAAAAAGCTGTCCATGCTCTAGATTTCCAAAAAGCAAAGAACCATTATCAAGCACAGAAATCAATTCATTAATTGAAAGTAAAGGAAACAATATTATATGCAGAATAGTCAAGATTCACATGAATTCTCAGGGATTGACTGAAAAAATAATACCTTGTTTAGCATGATTAAGTCACCCTTTCTGGAATGAGTGTTAGGCAGTCATACAACTCCCACTTTAGTGATAGTGATTTTGCCTATGTAGCAGGTTCGAATTGTACTCAATCACACAACCCGGGTGTGCTAATTTCTTTATATTTAAGTTAAACTTTTCTTTAACACACAAGTCCCTATATTTGCTAAACCATGTGAAGTCATGATACCTCATCACTTGCAGTCTTCAGATATCCAGTTATCAAAACAGCCAGCGCTCTCCTCCTCCGAATTGCGTGTCCTGCTTCCAGCCACCCACCCTCTCACATCCACATTCACCCCAGTGCTCTGGAGACGTGTTGGCTACTGTCCACACACCTGTGGGGCCGAGTAGACCACGCTGTGTACAAACCAACATTATGAACGTGGGTAAAGACTGTCGCGTGCCATATCAGTTAACAAATGATGTTGCAGCCATCAAGCTATCAGCCACTGCAACCCCCACCCAAAGCTCACCCCAAAGCACCCAGAAGGGATTCAGTATGGAGACAACAGGATACTGGCCCTAGACAGTTAAGGTGCATTATCAAAGGATTGATTTCAATGAACCCAAACTCTTGCATCTTCTCATGTCCTAAATTCATTGCCTCAAGATGCCCATTTTTTCCTTAATGATCCGTAGCCTTTTGATTTTTCAACTCCTTTGTTTTTGTTGCAAAAACTCTATACATCCTGGCTCCTCACTTATCTCTTCAGAACAGTCCCTCAGAACTGAGAGGCTGCATCCTGGCTTAAGTCCTTGGTATGTCTGCCAAATAAAACATAATTCTTAACTTTTAGGTTGTGCTTTCCTTTTTTTCCCTGTTGACAAGCAGATATAGAAATGAGAGAAAGAAAACAGAAAAAACCACGGGGGTTGGGTAACATAGTGGTAAAAAGAACAGCAGGCATTTGGAACGTGGCTGAGTCAGGCTAAAGGGCAGAAGTGAAGTGAAGTCGCTCAGTCATGTCCGACTCTTTGCAACCCCATGGACTGTAGCCTACAAGGCTCCTCTGTCCATGGAATTTTCCAGGCAAGAGTACTGGAGTGGGTTGTCATTTCCTTCTCCAGAGACTAGAGCAAATATTCTTGACCCTGTGGCTGAAATTTCCAAGGCCTCCCCCAGAACCTGATCGTTCATGCTTCCTGAGGCCAGATTGTTGGATTTTCCCGCCATTTGTGGCCACACCACTGAACTCTGAACTACTGTTAGTGGGGACAGCTTGAATCTCTATTGTTAGAAACCATTTTAAAAAAAAGAAAAAAGAGACATAAAACAGTTAGGATATCTACCTTGAAAGAAAAGCAGTTTCTGAAAAACAGCAAGTCATTTGTTCCACGTAGTCACCTAAAGTTGTCCTCAGGGAATAGTCTGCAGGTCCACCTTCAGACAAATGTGTGGTGGCTCAGATGGAAAATAATCTGCCTGCAATACAAGAGACCAGAGTTTGATCCCTGGGTTGGGAAGATCCTCTTGAGAAGGAAATGGCAACCCACTCCAGTATTCTTGCCTGGAGAATTCCACAGACAAAGGGGTCCGGTGGACTACAATCTGTGGGATCCCAAAAAGTCAGACATGACTGAGTGACTTTCACACATTTTGTACATTACACATGAGAGAAATTTCAAATAGTTGTCCTATCTATAAAATACTTTTTATCCAATTTGAACAAAATTCTCCAAATAATGTAAATTTTAGGGATATTTTTCAAGCTGGAATCAAGATTTCCAAGAGAAATATCAATAACCTCAGATATGCAGATGATACCACCCTTATGGCAGAAAGTGAAGAGGAATTGAAGAGCTTCTTGATGAAAGTGAAAGAGAGTGAAAACGTTGGCTTAAAACTCAACATTCAGAAAACTAAGATCATGGCATCCAGTCCCATCACTTCATGGCAAATAGATGGGGAAACAATGGAAACAGTGAGAGACTTTATTTTCTTGGGCTCCAAAATCACTGCAGATGGTGACTGTAGCCATGAAATTAAAAGTCACTTGCTCCTTGGAAGAAAAACTGTGACCAACCTAGACAGCATATTAAAAAGCAGAGACATTACTTTGCCAACAAATGTTCATCTAGTCAAGGCTATGGTTTTTCCAGTAGTCATGTGTGAATGTGAGAATTGGACCACAAAGAAAGCTGAGCACTGAAGAATTGATGCTTTTGAACTGTGGTGTTGGAGAAGACTCTTGAGAGTCCCTTGGACTGCAAGGAGATCAAACCAGTCAATCCTCAAGGAAATCACTCCTGAATATTCATTAGAAGGACTGATGCTGAAGCTCCAATACTTTGGCCACCTGATGCAAAGAACTGACTCATTAGAAAAGACCCTGATGCTGGGAAAGATTGAAGGCAGGAGGAGAAGGGGATGACAGAGGATAAGATGGTTGGATGGCATCACCAACTTGATAGACATGAGTTTGAGCAAGCTCCGGTGATGGACGGGGAGATCTGGCATGCTGCCAGGTCGATGAGGTCACAAAGAGTAGGACATGACTGAGCAACTGAACTGAATTGAGGATATTTTTAAAGTCAGTTTGCCATTATTCAACCTTACTAAAGCCATTATGGCTCAGACAGTAAAGAATCTGCCTGCAGTGCAGGAGACCTGGGTTCTATCCCTGGGTGGGAAAGATTCCCTGAAGAAGGGAATAGCTACCCATTCCAGTGTTCTATCTGGAGAATTCTAAGCAGAGAGGAGCCTGGTGGACTATAGTCCGTGGGGCCCCAAAGAGTCAGACAAGACTCAGCAACTAATACTTTCACTTTCAGATGTATATATAACCTATTCTTTGAATACCTTAGACTAATTTTGTAACTTTATTAATATTTCAGTGACATTTCCATATTCCATTTATATATTTTAAAATATTCCTCACTTCCTTAGTTTTAAGGTTTTACAACTATATCAAGATTGAATATTAATATCCACTGGATATTAACTATAAGGTTCTGTACAAATGTCATTATTATTGTTACTAAAATGTGGTTCCTGTCCCACCATTTTATTTACAAAAATACAAACTACCATATTCCTTTAGATATTTATAAATATCTTAATGACTTTTAAATTGAGAGGTATTTTCAGAAGCCTTTGGACACAAGATAAATGCATACATGGTGGGAAAAGAATTAGAATTCTTGTATCATCCTTGTTACTTGAATGTCTGGTTTAAGCATTTCTATACCTGACACACTCATTTAGCTACAATATAGCAAAACCAGCATTGTGGTAATGGAATATTGATTGTACAGTGTTCAAAGACAAAGAACTTATGTTGTTATACTTTTTATACATGCATGATAGTGCAGCCCAATATCCATGTCAATAAGCTTCACAAAATGAACTCACTACCACTGTGCTCAATTACAAAATAGTCAATCTTTTGATTAAACACTTTGTCTTACATAAGCCTAAAATATAAGTAACCATGCTAGACTGGAAGAGTTCAGTACAAAAACACAGTGAAAATATACTTACCAAGTTCATTATTTTTCTAGTTTTTATTACTAAGATTTGTGTTCTCATTATGATCATTTGAAAGAACTTTCTCAAATAGATTCTAATCTCACAGGGATCAGATACTAACCATATGTAGTCCATTTCCAAGCACATAAAAAATTTAGTAGAAATTTTACCAAGGTGCCAAAATATAATTTTAAAAAGAATCCCTCCTATGGGACCAGTTTTATGGATATAGTACTGATACTCTTTTTAGAAGTAAATTAGTCATGAAGAAAATAATGAAGAAATCTTATTTTTTATTTACTTGGACATGCAAACATAAGATAAAATGAGAACTGTAAGTAGAAATCAGAAGGTAATCTTGGCATCAAGATCAACAAGTCTTTATTAAAATGTTTTGAGAGAATTAAGCAGTGAGGAATGAGGAACAGGAAATTGTACCTTTACAAATTTGAGAGGTGAAAAGGTCATTAAAATCTAAACCAACTGCCATTCAAAATTCCAGCATCCCTGACAGATATTTATTCAACATCTACTTCAATATCTTCAGGACAGCTGTTTTGTTAAAAGGTTGAATCTTATATTGAGACAAAATCTACTTCTTTGTCTTAAGTTCATCTCCTATACCACGGGTGAGAATCTAAAAGTTACAACTTTTCTGGAGTTTATTCTGGCAAAACAAATCACAGAGCTCTAAAATGTACCTATTCCTTGGGCCTGTAGTTCTAAGGCTTTTACCTAAGGAAATAAGTTATATACGAGGAATATATACAAACTCCATATATGTGTGTGTATGTAGTTGCTTCAGTCATGTCCAGCTCTCTGTGACACTATTGACTGTAGCCCACCATGCTCCTCCATCTATGGGATTCTTCAGGCAAGGATACTAGAATGGGTTGCCATTTCCTGCTCCAGGAGATCTTCCCCATCTGGGGATCAAACCCATATCTCCTGTGTCTCTTGCACTGCAGGAGGATTCTTTACCCACTGAGCCACATGGAAAGCCCAAATTCCATATATTGCTGTTGCTCTGTTGCTAAGTTCTGCCCGACTCTTTGTGACCCCATGGACTGCAGCACACCAGGCTTCCCTGTCCTCACTAGCTCCTGGAGTTTGCCCAAACTCATGTACACTGAGTCAGTGATGCCATCTAACCATCTCATCTTCTGCCGCCCTTTTCTCCTTTTCCCTTCAGTCTTTCTCAGCATCAAAGCCTTTGACTGTGTGGATCACAATAAACTGTGGAAAATTCTGAGAGAGATGGGAATAGCAGACCACCTCTGAGGTTATTGATATTTGAGGTTATTGACAAGCTGGAAGCAAGATTGCTGGGAGAAATATCAATAACCTCAGATATGCAGATGACACAACCCTTATGGCAGAAAGTGAAGGAGAACTAAAGAGCCACTTGGGTGAAAGTGAAAGAGGAGAGTGAAAAAGTTGGCTTGGAGTTCAACATTCAGAAAACTAAGATTATGGCACCCAGTCTCATCGCTTAATGGCAAATAGGTGGGGAAACAGTGGAAACAGTGGCTGACTTTATTTTGGGGGGCTCCAAAATCACTGCAGATGGTGACTGTAGCCATGAAATTAAAAGACACTTGCTCCTTGGAAGAAAAGTTATGACCAACCTAGACAGCATATTAAAAAGCAGAGACATTACTTTGCCAACTAAGGTCCTTCTCATCAAGCCTATGGTTTTTCCAGTGGTCACGTATGGATGTGAGAATTGGACTATAAAGAAAGCTGAGCAGTGAAGAATTGACACTTTTGAACTGTGTTGTTGGAGAAGACTCTTGAGAGTCCCTTGGAATGCAAGGAGATCCAACCAGTCCATCCTAAAGGAGATCAGTCCTGAGTGTTCATTGGAAGGACTGATGCTGAAGCTGAAACTCCGATACTTTGGCCACCTGATGTGGAGAGCTGATTCGTTGGAAAAGACCCTGATGCTGGGAAAGATTGAAGGCAGGAAGAGAAGGGGATGACAGAGGATGAGATGGTTGGATGGCATCACCGACTCAATGGATGTGAGTTTGGATAAACTCCAGGAATTGGTGAAGGACAGGGAGGCCTGGTGTGCTGTGGTCCATGGGGTCACAAAGAGTTGTACACAACTGAGCAACTGAACTGAACTTTCTCAGCATCACAGTCTTTTCAATGAGTCGACTCTTCACTTTAGGTGACCAAATTATTGGAGCTTCAGCATCAGTCCTTCCAATGAATACTCAGGGTTGATTTCCTTTAGGATTTTGTTTGACCATCTTGCAGCCCAAAGGATTCTCGAGTCTTCTCCAGCATCACAATTGAAAAGCATCAATTCTTCAGTTTTCAGTTTTCTTTATGGTCTAACTCACACATCTGTACATGACTACTGGAAAAACTATAGCTTTGACTATGCAGTCCTTTGTTGACAAAGTGATGTCTTTGCTTTTTAATATGCTGTTTAAGTTTGTCACAGATTTCTTTCCAAAGAGCATGCATCTTTTAATTTCATGGCTGCAGTCACTGTCTGCAGTGATTTAGGGGCCCAAGAAAATAAAATCCGTCACCGCTTTCACCTTTTCACTTTCTATTTGCCATGAAGTGATGAGACCAGATGCCATGATCTTAGTTTTTTAATACATACATGAAATTTCTTGTAAGGTATTTATATATATATAAGGAATTTCTTTCATTTGTTACTTAGAAAAGTGAAAACTTGGAAACAAACTAGTGTTTGACAATGGAGAATTGTTAAACTATGATTAATCCACGCGATAAAAGCAATGCAGTCACCAAAAATCATGTAGCAGATAAATAGAGTCACAAAATATTTTAATGAAATAATGTATATAAAGTGCTTAGTAAAACTTTCTGATACAACAGAAACAAAAAATACATATTAATTTTTATTATTATTTTTAAATTTAGCAATGAAGCATATTCAATATAGCACTTATTTAAAATACATATATGTATATATATGAACAATTATAAAAATATGACAAAATATTAATAAAATTTGGGCTAAAGTGGTGAGATTAGAAGAGATTATAGTTTTTGCCCCCTTGTTTTTCTATAGTCTCAAGTTTTTTGCATTAAGTATGCCTTTAGTTTTTTCAATCTAAAAACTAAATGCTATTTTAATAGACTTATTTCTCTAATACTTGATAAATACCTACCATATGCCAAATACCAATGAACAGACTTACTTGTCATTATATAGCAATGCTATATACTGATTGTGTAAGTATTTGTAAATACACACACACATATGTAAATATATATGTATAAAATAAGTACCAAAAAGAAAAAAACTAAACAGGAATAACATACCAATTTTATGAAGGTTGAGGCTTCTGGAAAGGAAGAGAAGACAGTAAGTTTGTAGAAGATTAGAAAGAAATGTAAATTGTGTCCATAAAGTTTTATTTCTTTTAAAAATAAAGGAAAATATCTAAAACAAATGATAGGATGCTACCATTTTTCCATTATGGGTAGTAAGTATGATCATTCTGGGTTCCTTTTTTAAAAAGATTAATAGTGTAATAAAATGTAAAACTTTTAGCAATAAATAAAACAAATACTGCACTATAATAAGAATTATAAAAAGAAATGAACATAAAAATTATGTTTTCTATGACTGAACAATTCCACTCCAACTTAAATGAGTCCATATGTTTGCCAAAAAACACATTTAAAAATGTTTATTGCAACTTTACTCATAATAGTGCAATATTGGAATGCATGTGTCCATTAACTGTAGAATGGATCAATAAACTTTTAACAACCTAAGTGAAATATTTAAATATCATAACATTCGCCCAACTTAAAATGTAGAATTCAGTGATTTTTAGTAAATTTACAAAGTTGCACAACTATCATCATAGTCTAGTTTTAGAATATTTCCACCACCCCAGTAAGATCCTTCATGTTACTTTAGAGTTAATTCCTGTTTCCTCCTCAAGAGGAAGCAACTCCTAATCTACTTTCCTTCTCTATAGAGTGGCTTATTTGTGGTAATTTCTTGCAACTAAAGCAAATTATGGCATAACCTTATAAAGAAAAACATACAGCTACACTCAATAATAATGATGAACTATCAGAAAGATATTACATATAAGTAGCACATAAACAAAAAATATTTTATGCTATATTGTTTCCATTTATAGAAATTCAAGAAGAGCAAACACAATTATATGATGACAAAGGTCAAAATTAAGTTATCTTTAAGACAGGTATTGACTTAGAATGGAAAGCTACTGAAGTGCTGGAAATACTCTGCATGCTGATCTGGGAGGCGACTACATTGGTATACACAGATGTGAAGACTAAAAATCATTTCATTTAATATTTAAGATTATTTTTATTTTTATTTTATGCCTTAATAAAAAATTTTGAAGAAATCAAATAGCACCACACATACCAATTCTTCTTAAATCCTCATTTACCTCATTACTTATCCCCTCCCATTTCATTTACATTTATGATACATCATTGCCAAGTTCAAACATGAATGTTGTGAGAAATGTTACCAAGGCTATTGAGCTATTTAGTTAAAAGACCCGAGAAAAGACAAAACTAATGTCACAAACTCACCTTCTCTCTTCTCTACTAGTCTACATTTCTGAAGTGATGTGTTATCATAATGGATATCTGATGAGAAGAGGAAATGGGTTTATGAGGATAATAAAGCAACAGTGAAAACAGAATAACACACCCACTTTAGCTGAAAATAGTGGTACAATCAGCACCACAGCCAAATTGTTATGTCTTCCTTCAAAAATAAAAAGGAAAAAAGAGGAAGGAAAGGACGAAGGAATAAAGGATTTTCCATCCAAGCTGTTCAATTGCTTAAATTTTTACATGCCTTTTTTAAAAGTGTGAAATGTATCCTGTTAAAAGATTTTTAAAAACTGAAGGATTTTTCCTTTTGAAAGTCGCATCTAACATCTTAAAGTGGGAACACACGTTCTACTCAGATTTTAAAAGACTAGGGTTTGACTGTTACTATCTGGTATTCAAAAATCAGCAGTGTAATGAGGAGTAACAGCTCTGTGGTTTCTATGCCCTGGATAGTGTGTTTCAAGAGTAAGTCAATCATGGTTACCCAGCACCACAAACCCATCTCTAAATAGACCGCTTAACCACAGGGCAACGACACCGTCTTCTGCATGACCACATTCTCTAGGGAATTCCAGCCATTTGGAACCATTTAATCAATCCTTATCACAACACCTGTGCTTGAGAATTTGCATCTTAAAGAGCTACTGTTCACTGGAGGAGGCTGTGGAAAGCATAGTTTAGTGACCCACCCAACTCTTCTCAGCATCACTTCAAAATCATTCTTTAATGATAAAGCCATTTTCAGAAAAGACTTATGCAATCAATCAGTAGCAAATCAGAAAATAATTCTCAGGCCCTTTTATTAGAAAATCATGGCATTATCTCATAGTTTCAAAGTCATGTTTTTTCCTCACCCTATTCCTATTTATCCAGATATCAAAGTATAAAATCAAGCCATCAGCGTCTACTCAAAAATAATAATCTTGAGCATCTGAAAGACTGTGACTTTACTGAGGTATCAATCAAAAATCTTTCAGTTGCAAGTGACAAAAAAGCAGTAACAATTCAACCTCATTTTTTAAAAAGAAGAGAAGCTAATTTCTTAAGTAAGTATCTTAGAGTTGAGGATCAGTACTCATTTCAGGCTCAGCTAGATTCAGGTCCCCACGGCTCAACCTCACCTTTTCATCTTCTTTACATGTTGATCTCCATTTCTTTTACAGAAGAAATAATGAACATGACTTTAATAAGCTCTAACTAATATTTTCAATACCATTTATCATCCAAAAGAAAAAGTAACCCTCCCTTCCCCACCACCCCAATTCAAAGGCTGACATGTCAAGTTTTAAGAAAAGCTTACCCTAGTTTTGAATCATGACTATCATTGAACAAATCACAAAGACCAAGAGAGAGAAGCATGTAATCTAATTGGCTGTTCTGGTTATAGACCCATCCCTGATGTAGAAAAGAGAGAGCACCCATAGGACTACATGGAGCTGAGGAGAGGATATTTCCCCAAGGAAAACTGGTGTGCTGGTACAGAAGGAGGAAGAATGGGGAGGAAGCCAAAACAACAGATGTCTACTGTTGTCATCATACTTATGAGCTAATTCTTTCATGTACTCAGCAGAGGTTTTCTGGAAAACAAAATGTGTAAATCTGGTCTTCTTCAGTATTGCAAAATATTACTGTAGTGGGCCTTCAAAAAAGTTGAAAGTCATTTGAGACATTTAACTGCAGGGGGGAAAAGTACCTTCATTGTTTCATACACTTGAGAATAAAAATTATGAAAATTTCCATAGGAAAAAGTTATTTCTGTGCCCATCCTAAATACAATTTAGCAATTGAATTGACTTACCCATTTAAACATGGATATTTTGACTTGGTTGCAGCAAAATGATAACCAAGATATGTAAAAATACTGGTGTTTCTTGTCCATTTCAATGATGTGTAAAGTCAAACTGATGCCTCTAAGCCTTATCCTATCTGCCAACTTTGCTACATCTGATGAAGCTGAGAGTTAGATAAAGCTAAAGGATGGGCTGAGAGTATCTGTTCTATACCATATTGATGGTCAAAAACATGAGAAACTAAAAAACCAGAAAGAAATCTGGATAAACATTTCTAAAACTATAAACTTGGGATGTCAAAATATTTCCAAAGCAAAATATGAAGGCCAAAAATCATAAACTAAAGACAGATACTTTCACCTGCAACAGTAAACATAGTCATTAACAAAATTACAAGAAAATGGAAAATTAGTTTAAAAAAATTAAGAGCATATATCATGGACAGAGGATTCGTATTTTTAATATAATAAAAATTTTATTATATTAAAGTACTAAAGTATTTTAAAAATCAATAAAAGGCAAATTCAGCAAAAGAAAAATGGTCAAGAAATTTATACAAGTAATGCCAAAAGAAGTAAAAGAAAAAATATAGCCCATTGACATGTGAAGATTCATTATTGAATCAAAGAAATGAAAATTAAATGTTATTTTACTTATAATGGAAAATATTAAAACACTTAATAACACCCACTGCTGTTACATGTTTAGATTGGGATAGCCTTTCAGAAAAGCCATTTAGCACTATATATGATTTTAACTTTTAAGTGTATATTCCCCTTGGCCCAGTATTCCTGCTTCTGAAACTTATACCAAAGGGTAAAACAATAGAACCATGTGAAAAGATCATGAGTATATATATGTGTGCATTTGAGTGTGTACATCTGAGAGTATGTTTTGCAAAAGTACTATAGAATAACGAACAACCATAACTCCCTAAATGCTAACAAGGAATTAATTAAATAAGCTGAAATTTGTCTCTAAGATGGATCATCAAAAAGTATTAGTTGACAGTGTTGATCTCTATGTGGAGACTTAAAAAGATACTCGTGTCTTTTAGGTAATGTTAGCCTTTTCTTTGCCAACCTCAACTATTTTTTAAATATATGCACGACTATGAGATCAAGATTCAGACCACATATTTCCATGCATGTTTCTCACCCCTTCTTTGGGGCCATTGTTTTTTATTTAAATTCTTAGTAAGGAGAGCACATTTCTCACCATCAGCAGAGTTTCCTGCATGGTCTAACTCCATGGACAACCAGGTCACTGAAATCCTCTAAGCAAAATGGCACAAAATGGCAAGCATGCACAATTTTCCTTGCCAGAGGATATGAAACACTGGATTTTGCAGAATATTTTATGAAACTGATGCCCAGTTGTGAAACGTATAAACTATCTCACAAGATAAAATAGTCATGCCCAAGCTCTAGAGACAATAATTCAGCTCATCAATCAAATCTTTCCAGAATAGGGGAAAATATTCATACGACTTATGACCAGGAAACTCCCAACAGGCAATGCTAAGAGTATAATCTACGGGTTTCTTGACACATTGGACACAGCAGGTGGGGAGGATCTAGACTACCAAACAATATAAATGATGTGTTCTCATTTTTACTTTTTTAAGTGCACATATGTGAAATGTGTTAGCAATGATCATAGCTGAGTGGTAAGATTACAGTTGATTTTTCTTTTCTCTTTACATAACTCGTGGTTTGTTTGAATCTTTTATGGTTACAAATAGCACTATTCTTTTTAAGTTGGTTTTTTTTCTTTTTTTTTTTTTAGTTTTCCTTGGAGGTGGGGGAATCACTTTATTGGTTAATTTGTAGAACTTGTTAAAATATACCCTTGTCAAAATGACTATAAACTAAAATTGTAGGTATTTAATATATTCTTTAAGACAATTCTGTTCACCTTTTACATTCATGGCTTCATTTTGCTAGGCCAGAATTTCCTAAACTTCTATGATATTTGTTGTTATTACATAAATATATATGTGTGTGTGTATATACACAATAGGATTTTAGGCATGTTTCATTGCTTCTGAATTTTTCAGACTATTAAATACACTAACATAATATGTGGTAGTGGTTTAGTCGCTAAGTCATGTCTGACTCTAGCGACCCCATGGACTGTAGCTGCCAGGCTCCTCTGTCCATGGGATTCTCCAGGCAAGAATCCTGGAGTGGCTTGCTATTTTCTTCTCCAGGGAATCAACATAATATGTAATTCTTCCCAAATTTATTTTGCTCAAGGTTTTTTTTAAGGAAGTATCTCACTGTATTAATGCTCCAAGGAACAGACTTAAGCAAATCTTAACTCTGATCTTCCTAACCTCCACATGACTGTATTTACAATTGGGTCCCGCTGGTGGTACAATTTACTTCTCCACTAGAGAAAGAGTTCACCTCATTTTCTCAGCCAGTCCTCGTTAACCCTAGATCATCAATGACTTCTGTTGTAAAGCTAGAAATGGAATCCTTTTTTCCAGTCCTTGTTTTACTATGCTGCTGCTAAGTCATTTCAGTCGTGTTCGACTCTGCGACCCCATAGACAGCAGCCCACCAGGCTCCTCCCTCGCTAGGATTCTCCAGGCAAGAACACTGGAGTGGGTTGCCATTTCCTTCTCCAATGCATGACAGTGAAAAGTGAAAGTGAAGTCGCTCAGTCATGTCCAACTCTTAGCGACCCCGTGGACTGCAGCCTACCAGGCTCCTCTGCCCATGTTTTACTACACCAGTCCTCAAATTCTGACAAGTTGGACTTCTCCATCTTTGAAGGCGTCTTCTTCCTGAGGTTTTTTTCTTTGCATTGTCTTTGACATTCTCACTGAGTTTCCTTTGCAGCTGTTGTTGCATTGTTAGCTTCCTTTTCCCATTTTGCTTTTCAAATGTTGATTTTCCTTGGAGGTTCTGTCTGGCAAATAAGCTTTTGACTCCAAATACTCCCTGGGTGATCTAATTTTCACCTATTATTTTAATAGGCAGCTCTAGTAAGTTCATGATCCATAGATCATAATCTTCAGCCCAAACTTTTCTTTGTAGTTTACAAAACTACCCTCCTCAACACTTCTCCCGGAAGTCCCAGGACACATCAAAATAAATATATTCAAAACTGAAAAAGCTTTATCTCTCCCCATGTGACATTGCTTCCTACATTAGCAAAGATGTCACTTGTCCATGTAGGTTCCAGGAGCTTCACTTACCTCTCTGCCTCACTACCAAGCCCTGTTAATAATCAATTACTGTTGATTCACCTGCTTAATATCTCCCTGAAATTCTACTCCTCTACATAACTATGGTCATTATCTTAGTTCTTAGTTGCCACTTAAATTACTAGTCTTCCATTTTGTATCTAATTCAATATTAACACTCAACAAAAAATATGGTGAATGAATGATTTTCCTTAAGTCTTGCCCGTCCAATCCACTATCTCCACTGTGACATGGTGATCATGCTAAAGCTTAAACTGGATCATTTCATTTCGTCTCACTCTGAAGGGTAAATCCTGCCCCCAAAGAAAAATAAAAATTGCATTAAGCACACCAATTAATGAGCTGACTCTTACACACCTCCCCAGCCTCACCTATCACCACTCCCCAACTCAAAGCATGTTCTCCAGCCAGTCACACTGAGTATGTGCAGCTCCTTAAATGGTACCAGAATCATGTTTCTCCTCTTTCTTTCTTCCTCCCCTAACCTCATGTGAATCTAATTCTTACTCAGCACTCAGGATTCAAAATGGATGTCACCACTTTAGGAAATCGCCCAATTTGCCAATATTGAGGTAGGTGTCCTTTCTATCAGACTCTATAGCACTGTATTCTTTCCTCTATTATTACACACCTCACACTGATGAGTTGTTTCCTGGTGACTTGACTGTAATATCCTTAAGGCAGGATCTACGAATTATGCATCATCTCATGCTCAAGAATAGCTTGGGATCTGACACATAGAAAGCAACTCAGATTTAAGGTCCTCATCTATATAATGGGGGAGATCGTCTTACCAAATTTACAGAGTTATCAGAAGACCAAATACAGAGCTGCCAAATAAAATACACAAAAACAGGCTAAATTTGAATTTCAGGCACACAAGTGTTAGGGGAAGCACACTGATTGAAACTGCCCACCCTGGCCAGGCACCATAGTAACCATTTGGACGAGTTGTTTTATGACAGGAGATCCTGATAAGGAATATGGAACTAATAAGCCACCACCAACCGGAAGAGTTCGGGAAAGGTTGAAAGGAGACACCGCGTGTCCGTCCACTTCCCAGAATCCCTTTCCTAGCATCCATCTTGGCTGAATGATGTGTGCACCACCAGGAAAGGCTCTGAATTAGAATGACTGGCTAAAGACCACCCAGAAACGAATCCCATCACCATAAAACCCCAGACTGCAAGCACGCGGCAGAGCACTTCTCTTGGGTACCTTTACCCTGCTGCTCTCCGCCCGGGTGCTCTTTCCCAATAAAATCTCTTGCTTTGTCAGCACATGTGTCTCCTCGGACAATTCATTTCCAAGTGCTCAGTTTCGGGCCCTGGAAGGGGTCCCCCTTCCTACAACACAAGGAATAACTTTTAGTATAAGTATATTCCATGCAATATTTGAAACATAGTTACACTAAAATTGTATTTGTTGTATATCTGGAATTCAAAATTTAACTGCATGCTCTTTTTTTTTTTGCTGTTGTTAATCTTTCAACCTTAATCAAATATGATTATATATAGATGAAAGTGCTTTACAGACTATAAACATTTCTATAAGAATGTAAGCAAATATAAACTCTTCCTCTCATAATCCATTACAGCTTTGAAATGAATAATGAGAGACGTTTCCACATCAAGCCTCTGTGATTTTCATCCATAATTGACATATCTTGCTATGTGAATGTATTTGCTCTTCCCAAATTAAACAATATTATTCTTGAAAATAAAAGTACATTTCTCGGGGAAATATGGCTAATTCAGGGCTACCAGATACCCTGATGAAACCTGATCACCTAAAATAATCATTACATAGAAGAGTGGGAGCAAGAAAAGGAGGGAGGGAGGGAGAGAAGGAGAGAAAATTACAACTGTGTTTGTAGGAAGTAATTTCAAGAGGAAAATCCCTGGGGCTAACTCTTCTTTTAACACTATTTCTACATTTACTACCATAAACTTAATGATCTACTTATCACTCTTTTCCATATTGAGTAACCTAAATAAATTAATGAAACATCAGTTTTCTAATTACCTGCTTGATTTAAAATGTAAGAACCATTATCAATGTAAACTAGAAAAATCTCTGTCCTGGAGAGAGCCAAGATGCCTACTTTTTCAACTATTATTCTCACCAGCCTGGGTAACAGGCTGTGTCTGTCATCTTTTTTTTTTTTTTTTTCCTCATCTTTAAAAATGACAGTATATTCAAGTGATTGCTAAATTTCTGCTTAGATCTAACACTGAAATTTTATAAACTACTCATGGATATCACCATGCTATAGACATTAGAAGAAAAAAAATATTTTTAAAATGTCCTTTTTGAGTATTAATTTATCAAATGAAACCTTAGCCAATGAAATTCACAACTCCCTTCTTCAATCTGTTATAATTATACAAGTTTAGTCCACCCACAGACAGCAAGTAATGCTACTAAAGTTTTAATGGTGGCAGAATCATAATGCTTGAAATTTCAATAAAAGTACAAGAGATCCACATTGGTGATGTTCAGACAGAAGAACATGTCTCCTCCCCCTTCTCCTCCTCAATCTTCCAGGAGGGGAGAGAGAGAAGACACTAATTTGAAACTGAGCTTGAATGTCACAAGTGCAGGGACATTAGGAACAAGGACAATTACCAGAATCACTGGACTGGAAGAAGTTTAAGAAATCATCCTAGACAGACACAAATCACCCCTGGGAAACTGATTCCCTTGCAAGTTGCAAAGTTAAAGCACAGATGTTCCTATTTTGCACATACCAATATCACAGAGGAGGCTCCCCAAAAGATAACTAACCTTAAGTATGTGAGTGAAGTGAACATAGTTTTCTCTGCTCATTCTTCTCATGTCTTTTTTATGATCTCACTCACTGAGCCCCACAAACTCGCAGAATATTTGGACTGGTGGTAGGGAAAGTCAGGCTTCCCTTGTAGCTCAGCTGGTAAAGAATCCACCTGCAATGCGGGAGACCTGGGTTCAATCCCTGGTTTGGGAAGAGTCCCTGGAGAAGGGAAAGGCTACCCACTCCAGTATTCTGGCCTGGACAATTCCACTTAACTTTGTTCGATGTGAGAGACCTAGGTTCGACCCCTGGGTTGGGAGGATCCGCTGGAGAAGGAAATGGAACCCACTCCAGTATCCTTGCCTGGAGAAGCTCATGGACATAGGAGCGTGGTGGGCTGCAGTCCATGGGGTCACAAAGAGTCGGGCACGGCTGAGCGACTAACACTTACTTACTTACTAGGGAAAGTCTGGGGAAAGTTTCTAGGGTGCTTGAGGTGATTCCTGGGAAGGAGATGGAGTCAGCTAGTAAAGACGAAGAACATTTGAGGGAGATGTTTACTGTTTGAGGGACTGTTCACCTCTTTTGCTTCTGCTGAGTCTTGCATCCTCCCTCTTGTAGAACATGGCCCTCCTCCCCATGGTTGCGTTTAACAGGGAAATGCCATCTTCCTCAACAGTCCTGCTCTTGGGCCATCATGATTGGCCCAGGTGGAAAATGACATCAGATGGGCCAATCATAATCTTTCTTCATGATTTTCTCAATTAGAAGGAAAAGAATAGAGAGTCTTCAGTTCTCTGATGGTGAAGCAAGGAAAATGTCAGGCAACGAGCTTTTGGCAGCCACATTCAGGGCCACATGGAAGAAATGAAGTCACAGAAGAGAAAACTCAGCTAACAAGCAGACAAAAGCAGAGATCACTGGCAGCTGGAGCGAGTCCTTGCTCTAACTGAGGCTGGGTTCCACTTTTATTCCTGCCCTTCTCTGCTTTGCTCAATTTATGTGAGCTGATGACCCCTCCTTTTCTTTCTCTGGGGTTTTTGCAAGAAACTTCAATGATGATATTAAAGACTGAGGGAACAATATTAACTAAGGCAAGAAGCAGCAGTATAACCACTAAAAGGTCTAATCCGGGTCCCCAATCTCTGACTCTCTCCAAAATACTGGGAATATATGCCATATTGTAATAATGTAGCCAGAGTATGCTTTTTTCTAAGGATTTATGGCATCATTAATTTGGGAGAGGTCTTTACATGAGCAGAATAGTAAAGTCTGAATTATGGCAGGAAAACTTTGATAAGTACAGTAATGTATTTGGTATTGATTATACTCTCATGGATATTTGATTTGGAATTTATAATTTGGCTATTCAACAGTTCATGAGGGTGGGGCTTACACTGTACTATGCAGTAGACAGAATTATGAACTACCCACAGGCCACTTGCTAGAGCTGACTTCACAGTCTGTGTTCTGAGAAGAAATATGCATGCTTACACAGGCTCAGGAAACTGCCTGATAAAGCCTTCCTCGCGGAGATTCACAATGCATATTAACACATAAGAATAGAATCAGTAAATAAATCTGCTTAATTTTGTGTAACAGTTAAATAAGCAAACTTATTTGTACAGGGAAAGATTTGTTTTATTTTTCTTACACTGAACAAACCTCAAAGCAGTTTGCCCTTCACATCAGTTTGCATTTAATACCAGTAAGGGAAGCTTACAGTCTAGATATGGACTAATATTTTAGGTAGTTTCCCTTCCTCTCTAGTCATCGAGACTCAATGGAAAATTAAATTATGTGTTCCAGGACCATAAAATCACAGGCAGATTTTAAAGAGGTTCCAGTAAATTTCCTTTCTTTTCAAGTACATTTTTTTTTATTTACCTGTTAATGGTATTAAGACTTACCTGTGATCTACTGAGAATTTTATCTCCGATTTTTACCAGAACCTTTAAAGCCCAAATGAGCACACAGAATGCCTGAGGTATGGTGGTGTTAGCTTTGGCCCTGGGAGAAAAATGGGAAAGAACAGGATTCATTCAGGGAAGTATTTGATAAGATGGTAAGCACAAAGTTAGGTAAGGCAAGTAAGGGAAAACGTGGGTCCCAGATGTGGTAGTTAAGATGAAGACAGGGACATGGGTACAAAAGATTAAATAAATGCTGGCTGGCCGGTGTGGGAGGGGTGAAAGAGTCATGGCTATGATGGAGCTTCTGGCTAGACTACCGTCTGTGTGGTGGACTGAAAATCAAGCAAGCAATTTCTCATTCCTGTCAGAAACAGAAATCCAGGCCCAGTAAAGAGTCAGAGGAAGGAGAAATTTTCTCCTTCTTGCTGGGCCAGCTCCTTTTTGATGTCCTCTCGCCGGCATATGATTCTAGAACATCGGGGGCATTTAAATCAGCACAAGGTGACAGAAACAAGAGCATGCAAGAAACCTTCTCATTCACAGATAAGCACATCTACCCAAGTGTGGAGAATCGTTTAGAACCATCCGAAACCAGGTGAACCACCAATACACACTGGATGAGGGCTAGTAGAGACAAAAATTGTAGTCAGTCCCGCCTCACCTGTGCAGAATAAATACAAAAGGAAATCCACCAGCAGGTACTTAGGATGCCTCAAATTGACAAGCTTGCTTTGATGATGTGAAGGATGAAGGATTAATTTTCTTTTAGAAAACAATTTGTCACATAATAGCCAGTAGTACTAAAGTGTTAGAAATAATGACAAATGGTTCATAAAAAGATTAAACAACTGTATTAAATAAGGATTTTAAAAATTCATGAGGTGCCATCCTTTGCTAAACTGTACAAAATTTTGCAATATTTTAATAACTTGACAGTATGATAATACAATCAGGATTTCTAGAATAAATCATTTCTGTTTTTCACTATTGAGAATATAATCCAAAGCTTTTCATGAATTCCACTTGACTATATTCAAAAGGAAATGCCATATTCAACCATATCCAGACTATAATGGAAAATTCTAGGGTAAACTCTAGAGTAAAGGTGTTTTCTTTATGATTTTCTAAATAAATCTTTTGAATATATCTAGTAAATAATTCTCTCTTCTTAAAAAATATATGTTGCATCCTTAGTTATTTCATGCTATCCTCAAAATTGCTTATATACTATCATGTTTTACCTCCTAAGTGATATCTTGATTTCCTAGGGAATGAATGACTGAAGTAAAAATGTATTCTGTTTTGTTACTGCTTTCCTGAGAAATAGGTATATGTTTATGTATTTCATGTTGGAATTTCAGTTGCTTTCAATCTGCCATTATTCACAGATTATCAGAATAATACATTCTTTCTAAAATAATTTTACTTATTTTGCTAGCAATGCAGATTTAGGAATAACCTATTCTTTATCAGCTCCCAATAAGTTAAAACATATAATGGCATTAAAGAGTAATTTGGATATTTTACTGACTTTATATTTTGGCAATGTTTCATGCCTCATTTGCCTGAAAACTCATTAGGTTAGTGCAACACCAAGTTTTAATGCAATAGGTTCAGACTTATTTTTCCAAGTAAGTTGAGCCCTGCTTATTTTCTGTACTTTCATGCT